>NC_141559.1:37151640-38485807 GCF_036417535.1 Chlamydotis macqueenii | reverse complement strand
CTGAAAGAGACCCATCTGCAGATCCAAATCAGTCAAGCCATTTAATGTCTGGGAGACTCCACCAACTTCACCAGAGCATATAAAGAAAGTTTAAATCCTAACTGCATAGCTTTCTACCCTGAGTTCCCTGAGTCCTGCTGCTGTTGCTCACTTCCCTGGAAGCAGAGACATCAGTGCTTAACTCTGCAGGGTGGTCCATCTCCTGCTTCCTTAGCCCACTCAGGCTTAGACTCAAAGTTCCCAGCCTCATATGAAGGAGCTCAGTCTTCCCTGAAGACTCATTCCCTAAACTTACTCCCTAATTAAACCCAGATGCTCCATCCCATGCCTACCATATGTCAACATTCATTTGGCAGCAGACATCCAACTTGCTGTGTGGGATTTACCACTACAAACTAAACAAGGGACATCAAGCTTCTGATTGTTATAAAAATTATTACAGTGGTATTTCATGAATTACCACCATAGGTTTGCTTTATAGAGGGGGAAAATTAAAGTTGGTTTAGAACTATCTTGCATGGTTCAGTTCAACTCAAAGCAGACAACATACATCTGGGTGCCCTACAATTTTCATTAGAAGGCATTTGGATCCCATGTTGTAGAAGAGAAGAGGCTATGCTGACACTTAAAACATTATTTTCTTCTTGTACAAACATTCAAATACTAAACAAAGAAGCATTCTTAACTGCCTTTTCTTACTCCATTGTTTCCCAGTTTATTAAAATGACCTTTTACAGGTTTTGAAATATATCATGTAACAGAGATCTAGCAAAGTCTATTCTGCTTCTGTCATTTTTGTCATTTTGTCAGCCTCAATAAAATGCAGCTCCCCATTTCCCCCTGTCACATCACACAAATCTGATCACAAGTAAGTGGGAAGGATGAGGGAAGGCCCATGACAGACTGAGGCGCTGGTGCTGGATGGCTGAATGAGAAAAGGTGCAAGGAACAGATTTCCCAAATGGTCAAGTGTTAAGAAGAAACTTCCCACTAGATGGCTCACAGGATCTTTGTTGTATAAACAAAGGTAGAGATACCTGACCCAGCAACCATGGAAATAAAAATCTGTAATGAAAACATCACCAGAAAGTAGCACTCAGGATTTGCCATGACCGCACAGTCCTTTGCAGCCATGAACACTGAAAACATCATGCTGGAATTTATACAGCTCAGAGTCTTGATCCCTACCTAGTCTTTGACCTTGTCTAGACTCATGAAAAATAAGAGCAATGAGCCACTACCTAAGGGATACTTGCAGCTTCTTACGTTTTTGTTTATATTGCTACATAATATATTTAGTAATGTGTTCCGGTTTGAAAGGTAGAGCTAAAGGATGTAGAAAAGGGCAGTGTTAAGAGACCTTCATGTAGCATTCTGTGCACACACACACTCTCACTCATAAAGCCAACATTGTCTGACAGTTTAAAAAAGCATGTACACTTATCCCAATTCAAACACATTGTGGAAAAAAGCATGTTACATTGTTATTTCAATGTGGCCAGTGCTATAGTTGACCATATATTTCATTCCTACGCAAATTGTCATCTACTTAAACCGCACTTGGAAAAGCATGTAGTTATCAGCAACGACGGACTAAACTATGAGGAAACAGAATTCTTCTGAATGCAGGATGCCCTGTGTGCAAGTTGGGCTTTCACATCTCTTTCCTATACCCTTTCTTTAATGGCACCAAAAACCTAAAAGGAGAGCAGCACTCCATAAAAACAACCACGACTTTCTATGATGCAATCCAAACAACGGAACCATTGTAGATGGCTATATTACTTGATTACAAGAATGCAAGAATATGGAAATAATCTGCACCGCTCTTAATTACTGTGGCTGATTGCTATTGCAAGGTGACACTCCAGTGTATATAGTAGTGAAACGTTAAAAGCTAATTATAACTTTGGTATTACAATCAACACCAACATGACAGTACAGGACCCTCATATTCACAATGAACACTTCTTCTCCCATTATTTACCACTTCTATACAATAACTGATACAGAAATGCCCCAGGAGCTAACACTTTTTTTTTTTTTATTGTGTCACCACTGGGTATTTTGACTATGAAAATTATTATTACAAAGTACACATCCCATTTAAATGTAAAATACTGCCTTCATTAAGAAACTCATTAGGAAATTAAATTATGCAAAGCTTTGTCAAATTAATTAACTATTTTGTGGGTCATCAGATAACTTTTCCATTTTGTCATTCAAAGACCTATTCTTAAAATTGAGGTGCTGTAATTAGTATGCCATTGACAGAAATAGCTCCTCAGACTACTAACATTCTACTAGACGATGATCTTGTACTGTGGGAGCAGAACTTAATTCTCAAATATGGTTTGCATAACCATCTTGTTGACCTTCCATACCGAATAAAAGGACAGGAGCTGGTTTTGTCACTAGTATCTAGGAGGCATAATAACAAAGGAATCTCACCAGTTTACACAGTAAATCAATGATTGATACACCCAAAACCACAGAAAAGGACAAAACTAGTTTTTCAGCCTCTCTAATTAGCTCAATATTAAGTACTTTAAAACACTTAATCTTGTTTATACTGGGTGAATACTTAATGCAAATGAAATTTCAAATAGATGGGAGATTTAAATTTTGTAATATATTGATAATTTTATTCAGTACTGGTAAAAATTAGTTACATGTTCTTAAGATGGAGCTTTATGGCTTTCTAGTTTCCACTACTTTATTGAGCCACCTAAAACATCTTTCATATATTTGGTCATATTTATAAAAACTGTAAAATACTCTACCTCAAGAACTTATTCCTCAAAAGCCTATTTAAAATCATTTTCTCCAAGAATGTGCAAGACAAGGGCATTATGTTGTCATTGTATTCTTTATGGGATTTAAAGAGTTAAGTGTTCAAGAAGGCTTGTCTTACAAAGGGATGTTACTGTTAAAGCTTTAAGACCATTTAACTGCTAAAATACTCACTGAAATGACTCCTCCTCTGAGACTTATTAATTTCAATTTCAACAGAATTCAAATTCCTCCCCAATATTCAGCAGATTTATAAAATCAAAGCAGATCATTTCAATCCATGAAAAACTCAGATCAATGTCACACAAACTAATTTCCACAATGATGACCCAAATCCATCTGTTCTTTTTGAAGTGCTGGTCACAAGATAAATCTGCTGCTCACTCCTAGAACTAACTTTACTGTAATAAACCAACTGACAGAGGGACAGCTGTACACTTCTGTGTGTTGCCCAGATACAAGGACCTCAGAAATCAAGAAAACAACTGAAAATTAATCACTTTGAATTCTCTAGACCACAAAAAAAGGATAACCATATTTTCACTAATATGCTATTGGATACAAGAGCAGTCCTTCCATTACACCAGTGTTCTGATCTACCTCTCCTCAGTATTACAGCTACATACCTTTTTTTTAATGTCAAATTTAAAAAGCCAAACCCATACTCTCTAATCATATCTCCTTCTTAGATTCATGAAATGCCAGTTCTATAGCGCCTGCCTCTTAAGGTACCAAGTAGAGTCCATAGTAAAGTTACAGAAGATTTCATAACTCACTCTTTTGCCTCTCAAAGGCTTCTGCAGAGCTAGTCAAAATTTAACTCTGGAAATGTGTTCTATAATTCTTCTACATCTCAAACTTCAAAAATTGAGGCTGAGGTGTGACTCATAAATTTTTACCTCAATTCCATTTTAAAAAATCAGACTGTTTCTTCTTTTCTCACTGGTTTTAGAGATTTTCCATGAGATTTGTTTAGAGGCTTGAATATCTTGATGAACATCAAAGACAGATTGAGGTCCATAGAAAGACTGCTGTATGCTTTCTCTCTTTTTGCATAACCTCTTGTAATACAATAATCAATTAAAATACCTTTATGAGTTTAAAAATATACATAAAGTACTCATAAATCTAGAGGCACAGCGGACTGTGTTGAAGATCCTCAGAAAAGGCACTAATACTAATCTTCAGGCCAAATTTTCTTTGCCTCACAGCACAACACTTTGGCAGAAAAAAACGACTCTAGGGGTCTTGTCAGCTCTTCTTATGTTTGTTGCTGGCTTTTCACTACGGAAGAGGACTTCTTTATAAGACAGCAAGGATTATCACCCTTCCAGCATTTTTTCCATGCCCACTTTTCATTCTGGAACTCTTGCCTCTTAAGCAAGAATAAGCAACTCTTGCATAGTCTTTTCAGTGAGAGCTAAAGAATATCTCCTTGTTATGGAGTTCTGCTTGCTTTTACTTCGGCAGAGGATCTACTCTTAAAGGCCACCAAAACAGTTACAACAAAACAGACTGGTCTGTCCGTGTCACGCTGTTGGTTCAAAAATAGATACATATAAAAAGATTTTAAATAAAAACTAATGCAGACAGATAGAATGTAAATTAGTCTAATTATTGCCCTACATGTCATTTTCTTCTTTTTGAGATGCCTTCTTACCTTACACATGGGACTAGTTACAATTCATCTTTTAAAGTGGAAAAAAAGGTAGTATGATTGATTTCATTTGTCTGTCAGGTTTGTACGTATGTTTGATTAATAGAACTAGGCATACAGCAAAAACATGACCGAATTTTAGAAGTCATTAGCTTTTCTCCTCTTTGCATCACTTTCATACTAATTTTCAATGTGTCTTCAAGGAGGTGGAAAATACGGACATGTTCCAGTGAATTTTATCTTGTGTATTTACACAGTTGTACTTTGTTTCTTTTTTCCAGTGCCATAGCCCATGAAAGCAAGAAAGGCAACTTCAGGAGTTAACACATACAGACAATGCTTTAAAATTAATTTCTGCAGGGTTTGGTGAGTAGTAGTCTGCCTTCTTGGGTTACTTACTTTTTTTTCCCTTCAAAGTTCAACTATGTGTCTTGGCTAATGCACACATCAACTGCATTTACAGCAGCTGCTGAGAAATTACTGAAGGTAAAAATACTGTGAGACTGTGGATGGTGTCAATAGTACGTACCAGAGTGATGAAATTCCACTGCCCCACCATTTACCACTTCGTCAAGTACTATCTGCAATCTGACAATTACAGAGATGATGTGCCTGTACAAAATCGACTGAAACGACTCCTGGATCTTCCAAGCTGTGCTTGCAGTCCTATTGACATTCTCACCACTACAATTCACTACTGATTTGAGTAAAATGATGCACTTCTGGCAAACCACAACCACACACACTTTCTTTGATGTTTTGCCCATTACTTTAGGCTGCAAACCCAAGAGAAAAATGCAACAGCAATGCATGATATATCTTTGTTTAGACTTTCAGCTGCACTAACAACTCTAAAAGCACCATCTCTAAGACAGAGGCACTAGTAAGTATCAGAAGCAGTAGGTATCCCAGCTCAGTGGAACAGAACTCTGAAGACTCGGATCGTATTCACAGTTCTGCAAGTAGCAACTTTGAGATCTCCTGAGGAAAACCACTACACATTCTGGTAATTACAAATACATAATCAATAGATCTGACAGATATGCCATTAAAGAAAAATTGTGAATCTATAACATAATTACTAATAGTTTCTTGTTGATGTTTACAGTTCGGCAAAGCTCTGTCATTACCTTTTCCTCTCCTTTCTTCCTAAAATTATTAAATTCATTCTTTTTGCACTGATATTTTCTATGGAGGACATACCAAGCTTTTGCTTTTCATCTTAAAGCAGCACTAGGAACACTAGTGTACAATGCCTTTTCATCCCTTTTTCCTCCGTTATATTTCTTGATTCAGTGCCAACTGATGCTCTACTCATGGTTGGCAAGAATATCCCCTGTAATATCCCCTGTAATACCTTTAAAGGTAGGGGGTATGTACCTAAAATAGGGTGAAGTGCAAAGGCGATACATCTTCTGTCGTGAGTGCCAAGGCCGTTATCTCCAAGTCAACTGATACGGACTAGCTTGTACACCTACTCCCATACTGCCTGTAAAGTGTGTGGTGAGCCATTATCTTTCCTCCACCTGGGTTTTTCTAACCTGTATCTGGATGACTTTATTCATCATGCTAGCCACTGGAGCCAACCACGGTCATTGCAAACATTAACTAATGTGTACCTACCATAGATGTCTGAAAGACTAGAATCCTAAAACCAGAGAACAAGCTGATGTGACATCCCTGACATACTCAAGCTAATGTAACATCTCAAGGAGTTCATGTCACTTAAACAGTTATAGAAGCTGGACAAAGACTGGAACCCATCTTCAAGTAACATCATATACATATTCAGTTATTCAGGACTGGATTTTTCAGCTAACTTTCACCATCTAGTTTATCGCTGAGAATTCCTTTTTGAAAATGCTGAGAAACACCTCTTTTTCACTTGTGTGAAGTATCAGAAAATATGTTTTGGTAGCAAAGAAAATTCAGTTTACTGTTCTCATTCCCAGTATACAACAATCCTTAACTTTGTAAGGCTCCAGTAAATTAGGGTTCTACTAGTCAAGATTTAGATCCAGTATACATTCCATCAATAGAAAACAAACTTGCAAATAATGCCACTGCTTGAAGAGAAAACAGACTAGCTGTGAAAAAATCCCAAATGTTTAATTCATGATAGTGACAGAGAAAAAGTCAGTCCAGTTTAGTTTGCTGCTAGAAAAATACTCAAGTTGTTTCTAGTTGTTCATAGAATTTGACTCCTAATATGCAGTCATATAAATATTACACATCCACTCCAATCCAGTCACCATACAAAAATAATCTGGATGAAATTTTAGTCTCCTTAGTGCTAGAGACTGCTTTCACACTGCCTTCAGCATAGGGAGTTTTGTTCTTGAAACCTTAGTTTCAGGTGTCCTAGAAAAACATTCTGACAGCTGCTATTTCTTGAAAATAACTGGGTAAGTTTAAGTGATTTTTAGCAAATAGTAGATAAGAGCCATCAGGCTAAGAAGTTGCATCACACATAACGCACCAACTTGTTTATGACAGAAATTGCCGAGAAGAAATTTCCAGAGATCATTACAGTCTTGTTTGTGCAGAGCCAAACCTTAACAAAAGGTGAAGAATATGCTCTGACAAAGCTTCCACTTGATTTTTACAAAAAATAAGTTATTAATGCTCAGGTAACCAACACAAAACATTAGTTGTATTTGGAAGGATGTATATATGTGCTAGGAGCACAATACCTACATGCTGATGCAGGCACATATAAACATTTTTTTGTTTTAAAAGAAAGCTTAAAAATCTCTACAGTGAAACTATTCAAAAGAACTGATCTACCGTTAGTTCACATTCAATCCCCAGTACGACCATGATCTCAAAGGTTTCTGCTCACAAAAACAGAAACACATGCTTGTATGCTTTTAAGTGCTTCTAAACACTCCTAGCACAAACTGATTTTCACTAGCTTCCACACCCAATGTTAGTTTTGGTTTAGCCAACAGGCACGCAATCAGCAGCAGGTCTTACTACTGGTTCTATCATCAATATCAGAAAACAATGCGTTTCTACAGTTGAAACAAGTATGGTTCCTATTTAGTACATTACCAGTTAAGTATGCTTTACAGGATCCAGTGAAAACCATAATCTAGCAGTTACTGCTCTAACTACACAGTACCTAAAAAATATTTGTGAGAACTTGTTTCATTTCACTTTCATGGTAGGCTATGTTTGAAATGTAAACATAATATTTATAACTACTTTAAAATACATTTTGTTTAAACCTGACACTATTATCATCCATTGAAAAACTTGAAAACAACAGGTTTTTCTTATTTGTAGCACTTCAGATCTACTTCCATCCTACAGGGAGAGACACACAGGGCATACAGACAAGGCAAAACAGTCATGGTGTTTTTCCTAGCAGCCTCAGTGTCTCACTCATTTGCTGGATGGATTTTACTGTGTTAGCTGGTGTCTCAAGGGCAGCCTGAGACTCACACATTGGAAGTCTGATGCATTTTTAACACTGAAATACACTGGGGTAGAAGGTGAGGACTGACAGGCTTCCAAGGCATGACTGTAACACAAGTACAAACAGTAACTATTTTCAAAAGCAGGTATGGATTTACTACAGTAGCTGGACAGGCTTGTATCCCATTCCCCATCTGCAAGCTTAAAAAAATCATATGAAATACTTATTAAAACAGGACTGCGCACCTTCCCATGTCCCTATTCACTGCCTAACTACCTAAAATATAGCACAGTTATTTAATAGCCTTGTTTATAACCACTAGCTCCTGTCTTACAGTTTAGATGAACAAGATGAACTCCCTTCTCTGAACATACCTTGGTTCTTTTTACTTTACAGTGGCATATTTTTTTTAGGTAATTTCTTACAGTCACTTCTGCTTTGTGTATTTGCAACATGACTCATATTTATATATAGATAATAAAACATAATGATAATGAATAAACAAAAGCACTTATACTTGTGAGTTAGGCTGCACATAACACATTTTTATAGCAATCGTTTAATAAAGCCTAGGGAAAACACATTTACGTGAGTGAAGACCTATTTAAAACAAAACAGAAATCTAAAAAGTAGAAATTCTTACCCTAAAAAACTCTTTAGTGGAGCCAGAATCTAATGTCCCATAAGCAATTTCTGTTTGCTTGGAAAGATCCTCTGCACTTTCAATGGGAGACACCATCCTCTCAACGGTCAGGAAGGCAGCTAAGTTAGCCGTGTAGGATGAGATTATGATGAGGGTAAAGAACCACCACACACCTCCAACAATGCGCCCAGACAGGGATCTAATAACAAGTATGAAATGGATTTATAAAGTGAAATGAAAGTCCTTAAAAGGAACACACATTAACAGTTTTATGCAAATGATGCATTATACTATAGGGAAGCATTTCAGGCTATCTCAATAGCGCAGCTCTGTGTACTGGTCAGATGGGAAATCAAGGCATACTTCACTACATCTCCTGGATTTTGCTGAAATTGGGACTCCAGAATTTACTTTATGGAGAATTTAGTGATCCAGTTCTTCAAAGTTCTGAACACCCTGAAAGGAAATTGCTCCCATCACAATGTGCTGTCTTTACCACATAAGCTTGTTGTTCCCTCTGAAGTGAATTTGTGTGACATTATGAAGAGGATAAAACAAAATCAGTGAAACAGTGCTTTCGGATAAACCAGTATGCACTTAAAAATTAAGTGCATTTAGCTTGCTTATTTTCCTAAGACATTCAGACAAAGACTGATTTCCACAAAACAATGGCTTATGCTGGTGTGGACAATCTATACTGAGAAACAAACAGCATTATTTGCAACAAAAACTGGCCCAGGGAATAGCCATGAACTAAAAAGTGCACACAACTTTTGAAAGATACAAGCATTTTACAAACTGAGGACTGGACATGAAACAATCAGTGACAATGCAGAAAAATGGTGAAGAAAGTATATTTTAAAATAATAATAATAATCTGATGTTTTTAACTGCAGCAGGTGGGCTCTTATGGATCTTTGTTTTGCATCTCCTGCTCAAGAAGAGAGAAGAAAAGAGAACTCAAGAAAATATATAAAACAGTATAGAGTACACAACTAGAGAAATTCAATGATTTTCAATACTAGAAAAGTAATAGAAGAGAAATATTGATATTGCCATTATTGTCAAACCTGAAATTTTTAAATGATCCTTTAAACTTTGAAATTACTTACTACTTTGTTTTCAAACAAGACTTTACAGGAAGAAGTATAAAATCTTTGGAGATATGCTTAATTATTTGGCAGAAATGTGCATGTAGTTGAAAGCCTAGTACTAAGGCGTTGTAGTAGCTTAGGTATGTCTTGATGTGTCTCCTCTATCTATTAAAGTAAACAAATTACAAATGACTCACCCAGTCTACTGAATTGCGAATGAGACTTCAAACCAATTCTGACAAAATTTTTGTACAGATATATAGACAGATATAACTATATATATATACATATTTAAAAATTATAGTTATATAAAGCTGATTTATTAAACTGGGAACAAAAATAGAAGCAATTCTGGACAAACGATTTTTACTAATTGCTATTGTATCAAATCCCTGTGATAATTCAGACATTAGAAGATTTATTCCATGTCACAACACTTGCTAATTCACTCTACTACATGCAAAACAAGTCATATAAGGTCGAGAATATGTTAGTAAAAAGAATCATAAGAAAGAAATTATTTCAAGCTCCTTCTAAATTGAGATGTATTCTGCAAACATGCTTTTCTGCTTATTTTGACATGGAGGTAATCTGAGTATAAAATAATTCTACAATTAAGAGATTGAATTATATGATAAATATATATTTGCAAAGTGACAATGTGTATTTAATAACTGTAGATTTTACGGCACTTTATAATGTATTGATGGCACTTGCTATAAGTGTTAATAATTTTCAAAAGCCCATGATCTGTCAGCAAACAACGTTGCCAGTGACTTTGTGAAAAAAGAATAAGCTCAATGCCAATCCAGACAATATGCTCCCAATGACATTTTACAAGTAAAATTTTTGGGGTGTCATTTGTATTCAAAGTTTTCCCATAAGTTCTGTCCCAGTCAAATAAATAATTTAATTTTGTATGTACATTTCAAGAAGTTTCTAAAGATTGATAATATAGGCTAGTATGAACCCACACTTTACAAGCACCTCATTCATCAGACCACTAAATACTAAAAGAACAATTTCTGTGCAGAATTACCTAAATTTGTGCACCACATTTTATACTTACGAAAGTATTTTATGGCAGCACTGAGAGTACACTCACATCTCAAAAAAGGTGAGGAAAATTTTGCTGTAAGTTACCATTATCATATATTATTCTATTCTGTTCTACCGTATTGTTTCTGTGCTACCCATGGTGGCAACATAGGGATTGCTATTGCAGACCAGTTTCCAGGTGGTCCAGTCTTACTCAGCACCACCTTCTATTTCAGAGGCTGGAAGCCCTGTTTAGTTGTCTACTCTAAAATTCTTACAATTTTTGTCATTTTTATTAAAGAAATGAAAGTAGCAACAGTGGAAAATTTAACTTCACACAGACATTTTGCTGATGCCTGCAAAAGGAAGACATTATTTTTCATATCTACTCTGATTAATTTGTGGAGAGCTCAAATTCCATAGTGATAGTTTTGGTGCAAGAACAAAAATAACTGAGGTGTTTTCAGCCCTTTTCTATTTTTAAAGTAAACAGATAATACACAAGCAAACCACTTTCCTCAAAAATGTTTGTAATGAAATAAAGTGCTGTTAAACACTTTACTAATGCTAAATCTTGAATCTCCAAAATGATTTGAGTTTCATGCACCTTTTATGATGAGCATTTACTACCACTATTCTTACATCACCTTTCAAAAGTTATCAAACCGTGCACAATAACTGTCACGCCTTAATAGTCAGTAAAATAATACTTTAAAAAAAAAAAGATTGTTATTCTACTATGGCCTTCATTCAATAAAAATAATTTTATAGCTAATAAAGGACTTTGCAGACAACTAAACCTGTGAAGTGTGTAATCGATACAAAAACCCCATAGGACTTCAATTAACACAGCTTCTCATGATCTGAAACAATCTACTCTCTCTTCACTGCCTCCTTTCTTGTACACAATTCTTATCATGTTATATGCCAAATCCATTACATCTTTCATCATAAAGGCTTGTCTATCTCACTTCAATAGGCCAGCCCTTACACAGAATCGCTGAAGTTCTCATACAATAAATACTCTGCTATTTCCACAGTAGAACAACTTGAAAATCTGCTGTTGCCTTTTGGGATGCATGACTGATAACTAAGAAATGCTCCCTTGGTGTGATCTATTTTGCCCACTAACCACTAGACTCACAAGAAATGGACCTGTTCCCTGTCTTACTTTAGGATGTTTAGAAGAAAGTTTAATTGCTTAGTATAATTAGGTAGGTCTTCCAACTTGATTTCCTTTAAACCCAGTTGCCCTATTTCACTTGTTACTATAGTTCTTTCAAGTAATAAGTAGTTATTTACCTACCTACTTACCACTTTGCTGAATCAAGGCTAGAACCACTTGTGCACAAGGGAAATAGCATATTTAATGGGCTGCAAAGGAATTAAGTTAAGCGCTTTACAGTTGTCCCTAATAAAAGTAGGTGAAAATCCATGAGGAATTAAGCATTTATAAACCAGATCTTCAAACTCATTTTAGCAATTTCCTTTGTGACTTTTCTAAAACTAGGCCATGGAAAAACAGCAGCATTTTGCAACTATTCATATGAATTTAGAGCCATCACATGACTTTCATTGCAGTTCAAAGCTCTCCTGTAGAAAAAAGAGTGGATTAATAACTGTGTTACAGTACGTTGTGAGTTTTAGATGGAAAGTGCAGCCTGTGTAGTTTGTGACTAATATGTTACCCTTTTTTTCCCATTACAGTTGTTGTGAACCATATGCACTGTCAACTGTAAAATGGGAATATGCAGCAAAAACACGGTACCCCTCCAAGAAGGCATGGAATGACTTGAACCTTATGCATTTTACAGTCTCTGCATGGTGTATATAACTTCACTGGGCAAATGTATGATTGACTTTAAGACAGTACCGATCAAACAGATCGTGACCCTATGTCACAGACAACTGCTTTTATTTCAAGGACTTTTGTGAGTTTAGGGAGGGAAAAACACAGCAATTTATTTCTTTCCGATAGTGAAAATATATGCACCATGAACCTCCTCCGGCTGAGACGGCTGAGACCAAAAATGCACAAAGTTGAAATGGGTGAGTAACCAACCTTGGCGAAATATCGCATCCTTGCTGCATAAAGGCACCCAGGGAAAACCAGAGACTATTAAATATCCCAAATTCATTAGTTGATTCGTTAGTTTGCATTTCTCTTCCATCTTCAAATTCCTCAGTGTGCCACTCGTATGGGCTAAATCTGCTGACCAGGAATAAAACTACACTGACCCCAATGTAGGCAAAAACAATGCACATCCATATTTCATATGCTAATGGATCAAGAAATGAAAACACTCCTGGCTTGGACTTCTGAGGCTTCTTTATCATTATTGATATCCCCAGGCTCATAAAGGGCTTTGAGAAGTCAATCACCTCTTCTCTCACCAATGTTATAGTTAATGGAGCGATTGCAATATCGGCTTTCTGTAAAGAAAGAAAAAAAGCAAATAATAGCTAATACAATTATCAGAGCAAAGAATGGTTTAGTTTCTATTGCATTTCACAAATAGAAAACAGGACAGTAGACACACCAGCAACATTAGTTTCACCAAGAACGTCCTATGAAGAATTTCAGAAGTTTTCAGTTGAAACTCTTCTGACTGAAATGCATAAAACCATATGATTGGCATATTCCAAGCTTCCCTTTTTACATATGCCCTTTTAAAAGTACATGACACTTAAAAGTGTTAGTAAAGTACATTGCCTTTCACCTAGTCAGAAGGATAAAATATGCACTCACTTCCACTTAATATCTAATTCTATGTTTTACTTTCAAAATTTTTCATGCCAATACAAGTTATTAATTCTCTGTCAAAGGAATTACATAATTTTCCTCTACTCTACAGAGAAAACTAAACTGAATCTCACTCCATCAGTCACCTTTAATGGCTTTAGTATAAAAGATTTTCTTACCCCATAAACAAGTTCTCCAACCATCCCATTCCAGATTTTCGTGTCTGCATCCCTCGCCCCATACTTGCCATCTCCAACAATTGTGAGCTTATATTTGAATCCACAGTGTTTAGCAATTTCTGTAGCTAAGTCCACACAATAGCCCTCATAGCGATCATTTCCTTCAAGCATTTCGTGATTTTTCTTCATCATGACGTATGGGGACTCCTGCACAGAAAGAACTTGCCTTAGCTACTTGGTAAAGAGACAGATGTATCAGTAGTGCACTTCATAGATCAATATATTTCCTTTTTCATGTGAAGAAGAGATGATACATTTGAATCACACATGCTATGTATATGTTAGCTGTTAATTATTAATGTGACATGTCCATAATACATTTAAAAGCTGTGTTCTTCACAGTCATACATAAATAATACTCACAGGTATAGTGATTCCCAGCAGTATGTTAATAATTACCATGACTGTTAACAGGAGTTATGCATTCAGAGAAGAAAAAGTAAGTTCCAAAATCAGTTTCTTTCTCTCATACGGTTTGGATGGAAGAAGGCAAAGGTATTTAGTTGCTTTTTGTTGTTGTCTTAATACAAAAAAAATTCCTATTTTGCAATCATATCACACCCTGAGAAAACACTTCAGGCTCTCCAGACTATATCTTTATTGAATTACTACACAAACAATAGGTAAGATACCTGAAACTATGCAGTAACGTTCTATCATTAGCACAACTGGTGATGAGTCGCAAGTTGTATTAAAGTAATGTATCTCCTCTTTGCTCAGTTGTTACCAAACTATTCTTGCATCCAGTGAAATTCCTAGCCTCTGACTTATCCAAAATGATAAAGAAGCTGTGTAACTTACAGAGAAATGCTGTTCTATAATAGTACATAACATTATTTTCTAGACAACCAGAATACAACTTCTCATGTTTTATTTTACACTTCAGCAATCCATAGCAGCTAACATTCTGAAGCCTAAGAACCAGTCTCTTTGTTGTTTGGCAAAATCCATTCTCTAAAACTAACACTATGGTTCTGTCTCTCAGACAAAGTTCCTCTCTTTGAAAACACACATTTCATTTCTGTTTTCATGTTTAAAAATTTTAACTTTCTAGGATGTTCAATCAATGACTGTTTATCTTCTACAGAACAAAACTGCATGCTGAATCACATACATTTCCTTAATTTCCAGATTTTATTTATGTTTCATAATGAGTAACAGGTCACAACCTCAAATAATAAAAAGACAGTATTTTTAAACTAATATAATGATGAGAAACAAATCACTGTAGGACAGATTGTCTTCTGGCAAAATATGAGGTTAATTACCAAAATAGTGGTGACAATAATAGTCTTATTCTCTAGTCCTGAAGATTCATTTCCAAGAGGGCCATCAAGAGGATTCACAACCATTTTGTCCACTTCACTCCAATATCCAATCTAAAGAGAGTTTATAGGATGCACAGACACTAGTGAATATGAACTTTTATAGAAAAGATAAAGCACATTATTATTATGCCCTTCATTTATGCTCACAGAGAACTATTATAGCTACAGATTTACTAGGGCAAATATTTCTATTTATATAGCTAAAGACTACAACAAACAGTAAAAATATTGAACTAATGACATTTGTGCACATTCAGTGATCTAACACAGGTATACCATTTTCATTCATATATTAACAGGTTTAGTATCAACATCAAAAACTGTAGGACTGAAAGGGTTATGAAATATCCCAAATTAGGAAGACATAAGAAACTGGATTTTCCTGAAAATTCTGGAATTAGAGCAGAAAGATAATCACATTTAAAGAAAACATCACTGAAAAGCTGTATTCTGCATTTGTCAGATAGACGCACATTTCCCCAAATACTGGCTCACATTTAGCTATTCAGATCAGAAAGCAAAAAATTTAATCCATAAAACTGAAAAGAAAATACTCTTATGTAGTACTTACCAGAAATAACAACCCATATTTGTTATAACGAAATAATGCATATTTTTACTTTGTTCAGTAAGACCATTGTAGAATACACCTATGAATAAATACTATCACAACTCATGCTTTAATTAATCTATAGTGTTTCATTACCTACCTTAACCCGTTGCTTAGCATGGTAAAACCTTTAAAGACACTGTAAGACAGTTCAAATTACCTTCCGAGGACCAGTACTTTTGAGTTCCATGACGTTTATTGTAAAATTGATTCTCTTTCCATTCTGATCAAACTTTATATTCCCTGTTAGACCTTCCACCTGAACCTATATAGATGAAGATGAAAGTGGTAGAAGAATTAAGTTTATTTCTTTTAGAAAATGCATTTTGTATTTCCCTAAATGATTACTGGTATTTCAAAAACACTCAGTTTAGACTCTTTTCCATAGGCTATATATTATCTTAGTATGAGACACTTCCACATTATTCCCAGCAAGACCCAGGCAAGTCTGGAGGATGGAAGGTTCTTCTCAAGCATTTATAGAGAATTCCACACATGCACTCATCCCAGCATTCACTTCAGGGAAGCTACCTGTTTCAATGCCCTTTCTATTTCTACACCATGACCCCAGGGTACAGCTGGATTTGCAAGACAATCTCCAGCATTTCCTCTTCTGGAGATCTCAATCCTCTGTTTACGCAAATTACGGAAAGCTTCTGTCATCACTTGAACAGCATCATAGGTGAGAGCAGATGTGTACTGAAAAGAAGTGAAAATATTTAATTAAAAACCAGCCTCAGCTTCACTACACCTTCCAATCCACTCATTAATTCATTAAACACAGAATCATATTAAAAATAAAATGGACAGTAAGATATCCTTGGAATTAGACCAGTTTTTCTTTAGTTTGGAGGTCATGACCCTCTGAGGGATATCTGTGCAAATTAATGAAGTGTTCTCTATCTGAATGGTTAGCAGCAGTGCTAAAAAGCCTAAACTGAAGATTTATAGTTGTTTTCAGTGAATTACATTTCTTTCTCACTACAACTAAGTAACAGTTCTGTCTGCAGATATAGCTGGAAGTTCATGGAGGTTGAAACAGGAAAAAAAACCAAGTTCCACTACTTAACTTGAGTTAGCCTCTAAAAATAAGAAATTGTTCCTCTCATCACACTCTTCATGGAGATGCATTTATACACAGCTCTCTAGACTACATCTCCTCCCACATATATGCACACAAAACCAAACAACATACATTTGTATATATGTGCACTTAACATTTTTCTGTTAAATATAAAAACTCAGGTGTAGCTATTCTCAAATATGCAATACCTTGTCAATACCATGCAAAAACAGATTTTAGGTTGAGATGTCTGGAAGAAGTGGTGCCCCTCAAAGAACAAGAGAGACGAGGAAGAGCCCCGTGTTCCTAATCTGACACAATCTAAGGAGCTTTACAACTCTTGAGGCATCAGAGAGGAATCCTGTGATCACATGCATCAGAAGCTAGGGCTAAACAGTCAAAAGCAGTTATCTTCAGTGACTGGAAAATTTAATAACTTAACTAACTGAACAGAAACCACATGTGCACATACACTGAGGACTTTGTTGGATGGGCTTTATGAATCCAGAACATTGCAATTATGCCAAATATAAGGGACATTTTTGGAAATATGGGCCAGAATAGAACTACTTACAGCCTTATGAATGAATGCAATGATCCCTATGAAGGCTATTAGATGCTGAAAATATATAAACTGTAAAGCAGAGAGAAATTATATACTGGCTCTTTGCTTCAATGGCTTAGACTTTAATGAGAATTTTAATTAGCTAGCTCAAGTCATGCAGAAGGCTCTTGTAATTGTAACCAAGGCAGATTCCTGAATTGAGGTCATTTTTGTATGTAACTGTTGGACCTTGGAGAGGAAGAAAAGGAAGGTGGAACTCTTTTTTTTTTTTCAGATATATAAGGTTACTAGGTGATTAATGTGAATCTTCTCAAGAAAGTTCTCTCAGTGACTTTTATGGAAATCTTTAAAGGGATCAGAACAGCAGAAGAACAAAGTGAAAGACTGGCTGGAGCCGATACCACTTTCTACTGCTGAAGTAGCAGTGATTAAGTTGTGGCATGGATTTGGAGATGAGGAGAAGGTAACAGAGAGAAGAGAAAGGGTCTTGACTCACTTTTTTGGGACTGACTAGGAATATTACCTAAGTGTAGCTCTTTGCAGTACAGAAACATATTGCATCACACTAGCATTTTGAAAAACTTTGGATACAGCACTGTGATTAACCACTAAAACATACTTTGGGTAGCACAGAAAATGAGAGCTTGAAATTGAGAAGTTATAGTACTATCTAATTCAGTTCTTCTATGTTTCATTTGATCACTGGGATATGTTGAATGTATTACCTGAAGAATATTATCTCTATAGTGTATAAATACTGGGCTGAATATTCACAACTCAGTCATATATTCAGTTTGTGTAGGGCTTTGCCTATCAATATATATCTGTCCGTGTATACATGTTATCATATATACAAAATCCACATGCTTTAATTTAGGTTAAGTCAGCTCTAATCTAAGGATCTCAAAATATTTTACGAGCATCTTACACCTTCATGTTGTTGGCGATGCCATGAAAGCAAACAACCCATGCATCATTTCTTACTGCTTTATTCTGCATACAGTTTCAGATCCTAATAATCTTCATGAGGCTCATTAGAACTATCTATAGCATAATGAACAGATGTAAAGTTGACAAACTAAATGAAAGTAAACTCATTACCATAAACAAGAAATAACAGACGGATAACCTGCTCATGTAGAGGGGTGTCTCTGTGAGTGCGTCTGCGAAATAAATAAAATTGTCATAAGCTAAAGGATGCATCAGCCCTGTCTTGATTAACTTTCTTTTATACTGGAGATTCATCCACATTCTGATCTGCACTATGAAAAAAAATAAGTGGAAACATTATTTGGAATATTATTCTCTGGAAGTGGGATGGGCTCTTGCAGCCTACTGCTTTTAAAGCAGTGTAAATCTCATAACTTCATTTCAGTTCTTTTCAAATTTACTTGGTAAAATCAGCAACTTTAATATAAATCGGTACTGGTACTATCCTATAGTTCCTACAGAATCAGTCGTGTTAATTAAAGCATGGCAAAGAATATGTGAACAAAATCTTGCTTCTCATAATTCTAGAACTATGACAATAATAAGCTGATAAGATAAACTATAATATAATGTACTGAAGTGCCTAAAGATTTCAGGTTATTTGCCATGAAACATGGATTGCACGCATATCATATGAAAAGAATTCCTCTCTAAATAAATGCCCTAATTGCCAAGAAGAGAAAACACAAGGTCTACATGTGATTGTATTCAATTTAAATTTAAAATGTACTGTAGATCTTAACAAAATTTGGAAACTGAAATTGTGCAGATGAATTTGAAAAGTAAAGACAAAAGAAAGTTGTCCCAGACTAAGCAGAAGATACTAACCACGTGCTGTCCAAGGAAAACTGGCAAGATGTTGACTTTTGTAAATTGAGCTGTTTTCCAGTAATTCAGAAGATACTAAAGATAACTAAAAGGCCCAGTATCCTATTCTGTACAATCAGTAACTGAATCTTCTGAAGATGAAATTGCAGAAGACATCCCCATAAGCACAAGATTTTTTTATACATATATTTTAAAGCTGTAAGATATTATTAAATGATGTAATGTTAGCCCATTAGTCCTCTGTTCAACCCAATGCCTGTCCATGTGCTGAAGACAAAGTTGAGAGATACACTTAGAGATTTAAAACATTAAAAGAATACACTTCAGCAGTGGAAAAGAAATGAAAACGTGAAGACATAAATGCAAAAAAAAAAAAAAAAAAAGGAAGTATTTTGAATTATTTTCTCTTGCTTCTGATATCTGCAATGTCTAAATGTATCGTTAGCGTACTAGTTGGTTTTTTTACAGTCAGAAAAGAGAAATAAGCGTTTTAAGGTGTGATTAATTTGACCTGTTAGACACCTTCTGTAAGATGAAATGAATCGTGCCTTAGATTCCATTAACTTGATCTCCAGTGACTTCTGAGACTATTGGAGGAATTCAGGGTGATCAGCTTAGATACATATGTCTACACTGTAGACACACTAAAAACAAATTAAAACCACTCAAGGGGACTATGAACTAGCCATTCAGCCCTGACCTAACAGAACAGTGAGAAAGACAAACAAAATAATAAGATATTTTGGGCACAGACTGTACCAGCAGAGCCAAAGAAGGCAGTGCTGTTGTACAAGGCACTAGGGAGACCTCAGCCAGAATGGCGTACCCAGCTGAAGCAGTGCTCAAGATGGCTGACATCAGTCTGAAACAGCCCAGACGGTTCCCCACCTTTTTGAGAGAGCTGCTATTGGAATAACAGGAGCAGGTACACTGCAGGTACACTTAAGAGAAAGGAGGTTAAAATCAGACACAAATACTTCCTTGGAGAGAGGTAAGACTTAAAGAGAAGTGATATAGGAAATGTTCTTTGTTGCAAGAGCAAATGGTTGAAATCAAGGGGTATAAGCAAATGTTCAGCATTTTTCCTTAAACAATTTAAATACACTTAAATACCAACAAATATACATCAAAGGCAGTAAAGACTCAAATTGTGTGTCCTTGTAGCTTGTGGGTATACTGAATGTTCCGCTTATTGCTCTGCACCAGCAATTTTTCTTCCAATGGCTCACTATGCATTTTATCACCTTGTTTCTAATACTTCACTAAGCTATACACAGACTAAATTGGGATATCAAGTGGTGCCTTGTTTTAACACGTTACTGCTTTATTTTACTTTGAGAATTATACTCAATAAAACCTCTCATCTGAATTTCGTGCATTTTTCTCCACAACAAAGTATTTCTCTACTTGAATGCTCATATAGATCACACAACTACAATTGCCTTCTTTTCATAGTCCTTTGTACAAGAATTGTGCTTTTTGGTCAAAACATTAACAAAACTCTACCAAATTGTTTGTAATTTCAGGAGTAACTGCTAGAGACTGGTACATAGATATAGAATCATTCCTACATTTTTATATATTACATATAAAAAAAATAGGTATATACATACATAAACCTGCAAGCAAAAAGTATGAGAGAGAAAGCTCCTTGTCAAGGGCTAGTAAAGGAACTGGGCAACTACCTCCTGTGACTTTCAACATAGTCAAACTAATGCAACTCCAGCACCTATTTCCTAAGGCTCTGTCTTTAATGAATGTACCTGGGGGCCATTTTGAGAAGAACAGTACTACACACACTTTGGAAAACACTTGAAAGTGGCCTGACAGAGGAAAGAGTGAGTGGAAAATCCACCGGTGGGAAATGGCCACCTCCTGCAGGATCTGTTGTGATACCATGCGTGCTGTCGTGACAGAGCATGGGAATGCAAACAGTTACTTTCAATAGAAATAAGAGATGTTGCCAAATATTGTAGACATAAACGTCACTGTAAATCCAGATGGCTTTTAATTGTGCCCATAATCATGGATTGATCTCATTTGTTCCGAGCAGGCATCAGCACGAATGGGGTCTGTACAAAGCAGCACGGTTGCTATTCAAACTGCAAACAGGCTTTAGGCACAGGAGCATCTTCATTACCTCTGGGCATGTCTCAAACACTGGGGACATGAGGTAGAGGTCAGGGAGCCCAGAAAAGACTGAATGCTTGCCTCTTCCTCTTTGATCTTTACATTAGAACGCAGCTCTTGTGAAAACAGGCAGTCTTTGCAACAGACTTGCTTTCAGCTGAAAATAATTGTGTATGTATGTAAGCAAGGCATTTGGAAATATCAGCTGATTATTTGTAAATTTTTTATAACAATCCTGGTCCTGACTAAAAGGGGAAGAGATGAATAAAATGTAAATTACTACATATTTAATTTTTTTTTTTAAATCAATCTCAGTAAAGATAGGGTTAAAGATGAAGTTCTATTTATCTTAACAAATACACTATCTTTATTAAATTTTGTTTCCAGAGGTTGTAGAGTCAGATCAACTTACATTTTTATGATAGCCTTTATTTAAATATAATTCTAGCATTCTGTGCGCACAGAGCAGCTAAAGAAATAATATGTAATTTTGGTCTGAAATGCCATAATGTTTTGAGCAGAACACTAGATGTAAAGAACGCCTTAAGCAACCTGTCACCTTAGAAAAATGTAAGTGTTCAGGTCCCAAACTGCTATCCAGAAGCCCTGCTGATTTGTGATGTGTTTATGTTTTTCAGAGATCTCCCTGTTTGTTATGAAGGCTGCCTTCTGGGCACACCCAGAACAGCTCCGATTTCTAGCCCAGTATCCAGGCACCTGCCTAAGTCTACATCCCTGGAAGTACAACTCCTCTTTGAAAGACATGCTTATAGCACATCCGGCTGACACTGACAAGACTAGGGCACTCGAACCATCCTTGCACTCTCTCTGTAGGATATTTATACGGGAAAGTGACCTTCTTTCACTCCTTTTAAAACTGAATATAGCAAAGATCACAAGATTTACAAACCTCAAGGTGCTTGGCCTTTCTACTTATTTCCCCTACTACTTTAACATGAAGGAGATTCCCAGACTGTAATTCCTGCCCCAAGATTACTTCTAATTCAGAAGAACATGCTTCGCACTGGAGTCATCAGAAGGGCTAATTCAGCAGGAAAAAAAAAAAAAAAAAGTGCAGGTATCTGCCTTTTTTTTTTTCTTTTTCTGATTTTAAACTGAGGACAGAGGTTTTAAAGTACTTTAGTCTTCCATTAGATTTAATGTAATGGCCAAAACGAAGCACTAATGCTACTGCAGAACAGATGCTTCTTCAAAATATCAGAAAGATATCAGTGATTAAAAAAACAAACAAACAAAAACCAAAAAAAAAGGATCTGGGCAAAAGTCTTAGCAACAAAGTGAACCCTCTATCTATATTCATAACAACTATTCATAATTTACATATTAATACAAATGCAAATTGTACATTCACTACATTTGTGTAACAACAACTTTGAACCTCAAATCATGGAGGTTTTTAAAATCTCCAGTCATCACTGGCTAAAAACTTTACTGTCTAAACTAATTTCTTTTTATTACATTTCTTTAAAAGTCTATTAATTCTTGCTCTGTTCCTTTGCATTTTTCTAGACAATTTTAAAACCTTCTAATTGTCAAACTTAAAGCTTACTCTTGACAAACTTTATACCATCAAAAAACACACAAAGCTTGACCAAAAAATAAAATAAATTACTTGGATTTGAATCCATAGAGCTTGCCAGAAATAACAAAAACTATTATTTAGGTTTGAATCTACAGCATTTCACTTATTAAAAAAGATGATGTTGTCTTCTAATCCATGTCACTGCCTGTGGAAAATATACAGACTGACAAAATAAATAAGATTTTACAATTATTTGTGTAGTCTCACTTCTAACTTTAAACAGAATGCACTGGCAAAACAGCAATGCCACTGATGATAAAATCACCTTTAATTTACTGTAAACCACAAAGAACATATACCTTTTTAATATGAATACATAAAACTTTTTCTAGCTTAGCCTTGAAGAAAAAGAATTGTTTCACTCTTCATGATGTTAAAAATCAGCAGGATCCAGCAATAAAATCTGAAGCCTATGGTTATAATAGCAAAAATAGACCAAGCAGGTAAATTTAAAGCAGAGGATGAGAACAATATGTACAAATAGGAAGGCAAAAGACTTCTCTGAAAAATCTTGCTGTAAGAAATTGATTTGAAAGAGCTAGCATGAACGTTTTAAGTGGTAAAGTGGAAGGTTACGTTTTTTGGTGGGGGGTGGTTGTTTCCTTGTTTTGTGGAGGTTTTTTTTTTTTTGTTTTCCTTTTTTTAACTGATTTACCCTAAAAATACACTTGAATCTCTTTAAATTTCCGTGTTCACCTTCTCTTCAAAAATTATAGTAAAAAAAAAATCAGAAAGCATGTGACTTACAGCAGACAGAAATTTTAAAATATAAAATGCTCTTTTTCCAAAATATTTACTGAAATATAGTCTTCAATCACTGCTCTTTTTATGATTAAAATAGCCATTCAAGCTTTATTAACTACGATAAATGTCCTTGAGTTGAGCTTTTAACCAAGAGCAATTTATTGAGATGGTTACAAAAATGTATTCTTGAACATTTTCTAGTAGAGTAATTCACGGTTAGTGCAATTAATGAAAATGATAGAAGAGAGACTAGAGACTAGATAAATCTGCTGAATGATAAAAATCTGAAAATTCCATTAGGCCCTTCAGCAATATTATTTTTATTCATAGTCAACAGAAAGTCCTATACAGGTTAATGGAAATAATTTATTTACTCCAGAAACAGAACAATACCGCAACAGAAATTATTCTAAATTGGAATTTTGTATGAGGGTTCTTCAGACTAGCATTTTTAACTAGCCTATTAAATAAAGCCACACTAAATGATCTTTTAATTTGGTTTTAATACATTCTGAATCATCACTATTCTCTACAACAATCTGTAGGAAGGGTACTTGGACATGATAATACAATATACCTTGTACAAATTCACTTACCAGGAAAAGAAAAAGAAAAAAGAAAAACACAATCAATAGGAACACAGAGTTCTCACCACACGTACTGCAGTGTTCTACAAACTTCCACAACCTGCCACTCAAAACTAATAGTAATAATTTGAGTCTTATATTAAAAAAAAAAAAGAAATAAAACCCCTAAACCACAATACCTCCCTGTTTTCATCATAAATACTCATCTGCCCCAACCAGCACAAGTAGTTGCCTATTGTCTCAAGATGGAATTATTTCTCCTCTTTGCACTAACCTAATTCCAAGTAAAATACTAATAGAATTAAATACTCCAATCTTACCAGGTTGCTTATTTTACCAAGAAATAGTTAGGCAGAGAATAATAAACACTTCATGTTTTCTTTTCTGCCACCCCAAACTAGCTAGTATAGGTAGCTACCTGCATTGACTGATCCTTAATACCAGCCCTGCCCCAGCAGTAAGCCCGCATGTCTCCTCTCCTTGTTCACATTAATGATCCTCAGTGCTTCTCCTCCTCCCTTAATCCCTCGACCCAAGAAACATTCAGTCATAGATGCCTCTCCAGCTCCGAGTTGCCACCACCCTTCTGCTTTTCCCACTTACGTCCCAACAAGCTGCTTCTACTTTGCTGAGCCCTTTTTGAATGCCACATTCCTACTACTACTACTACTTTCAGTTTTGTGTATCACTCCTCCTTCTCCTCTTATCCCCATTTCTCCATGAAGATCTCCTGTCCTAAATGACGTTTTCTTCTATCAACCAATATTCAGGTGAATTGCTGGTTGAAAAAAGTGATAAACAGTTCCTGGGAAAATAGGCAAGAAGAATCCATTGCACTTTGTGGGCTAAAGATTCCTAAAACCTTATAATTACTATGAATAAATGGATTCAAATTCAGAGAAAAAGAGCTGTACAGGGACATCAGGACTTGGCTCCATAGTTTTCTGAAGTCTGGCAAATACTTTCGCTTTAGCACAGTTCAGCCACTTTTACTTGCAGGATCAAAGGATCTGGGTCAATAGGGCTTTTGTATGTCTGAGACAAATCTACAGATAATGCCTCAAACCACCTGCTGCTTTCACTGACTAAATGTTCCACTCTTTAATTGAGTTTTCCTTAAAAAAGAAAAAATCCAAATCAACTATGCTGGAATGAGCGATTACTTATGCATAAGAGCCTTAAGCTATTAAAAAGAAGCATGAAGTTTAACACTGAAATTTCTTACGCCCACATTTTTCATATATTTTTGCAAGTAGAGAACATTGAATACTAGGACTCAAAAGCTTAGTGAAACCAAGTCGCTAGAACGCTAGCTGCTAGAAATATTTTCTTTATGCCCAGGAAACCAAAACACAAGGACTGGAACACACAGGCAGGAAAAACTCAAAAATCTACAATTTTTACAAGGGCACTTAAAAAAAAAAAAAATTACACCAGTTTAGTTCCCGATTAAATCATGTAATAAATACTGAAATTAACCATTTTTTAAATTCTTAATTATAAATCATTATAATCTACAGGAATTCAGGCATAATCAATCACATATTTTCCATTAAAACTGTAGCAGGTGCAACAGAATATCACTTATAACTCTTATTAAAATGTCAGGTATTATAAAACCATTTTCCAACACACTTCAATCATACAAGGCATGCCCCAAAATGAAGGTATTGTCTAATTAATTAATTGTACACTTTTGCTTAGTCGCCTGTAACTAGACCAAATGCTTTCTGAATTTCCTATTTGAAGGAATTTTTTCATTGTTCTCTTCTTTCTTTCTTTTTATCAATAAGTCATCTAAATGTTAACTATTTCTGCTAGCTAAATAAGCACCTTTTTATTTGTCTGCATGTTCTCTGTATTCCATCCTTGAGGTAATTCAGCATCGGTAGAGTTAAACCAGCAGCTTTCAATTACAAGTTTCATTCTTCCTGACTTACAGTTTAAGATTGGCAGTTTTCAACTTCTGCAATTTTATCATAAAAAGAACACTGTTTGGTACTATACACAGACTTCAAATTACAGAATCACATTTTATTTGAAAAAAAAAGATTCTGTAATAATTTTCAAAAAGACTAGATGACTTGGCTATTAAAAAGAGACTTGAAAATGTGAAACTACTAAAGGCAAAATCAGAAGACAAAAACAATTTATAGTTTTGTTATCTTAGCTATGCATTGATTGTGCGGGGGGAGGGGGAGAGATTAAGAAGCTTGAAATACAATCATATGAATTCTGAACATCTGAAACATAAAGTACCAGCATGCAGCAGTTCAAGCTATCAAAGCCAGCTGCAATGAGTACTGGGGTTGTAACTATCTTCCAACACGATGGCATTCTCTGTGAGTCTGAGCTGTTTTAGGTCTTCAACCAAGCAGCCCCAAATTCTTTTCTTCATGCTGCAGAGAGTTTCTGTACATATCACATGCAAGTTACCTCAGATAATTCCTGCACAGACCAAGCCTATAGTTACTCTTAGAGAAGCTCATCACAGAGTAGGATGGCTTTGAGAATAGAACAGACTATTTCAGTTGGAAGGGACCTACAAAGACCATCTAGTCCAACTGCCTGACCAATTCAGGGCTGACCAAAAGTTAAAGCCTGTTGGTAAGGGCATTGTCCAAGTGCCTCTTAAACACACTGACAGGCTTGGGGAATCAACCACTTCTCTAGGAAGCCTGTTCCAGTGTTTGACCACCCTCTTGGTAAAGAAATGCTTCCTAATGTCCAGTCTAAACCTCCTCTGGTGTACGTTTGAACCATTCCTACACATCCTATCATTGGATACCAGAGAAACGAGATCAGCACCTCCTTCCCTCCTCAAGAAGCTGTAGAGAGCAATGAGGTCACCTCAGCCTGCTTTTCTCCAAAATAGACAAACCCAGAATCCTTAGCCAGTCCTCATAGGACATTCCTTCCAGCCCTTTCACCAGCTATGTTGCCCTCCTCTGGACGCATTCAAGGACCTTCACATCCTTCTTAAATTGTGGGGTCCAGAACTGCACACAATGAGGCCGCACCAATGCCGAATACAGCGGGATAATCCCCTCTATTAACCAACTGGTCATGCTGTGTTTGATGCACCCCAGGATGCTGTTTGCCCTCTTGGCTGCCAGGGCACACTGCTGGCTCCTACTGAGCCTGTGCCAACCAGCACCCCAGCTGCAGGGCTGCTCTCGAGCCACTCCTCTCCCAGTTTATACTTGCATACTTTAAGCTTAGAACTCATGTGGCGGGTTAATCTTGGCTGGATGTCAGATGCCCACAGGACAGGGGAGAGAAAATATAACAAAAAGCTTGTGGGTCAAGATAAGGACAGGGAGATCATTCCACAATTACCGTCACAGGCAACAGATTTGACTTGGGGAAAAATTAATTTATTACCAATCAAATCAGAGTACGATAATGAGAAAATAAAAACTAAATCTTAAAACACCTTCCCCCTCACTCCTCCCTTCTTCCTAGACTCAACTTCATTCCTGAATTCTTTACCTCCTCCTCTCCAGGACAGGGAATGGGAGTTGAGGTCAGTTCATCACATGTTGTCTCTGCCACTCCTTCCTCCTCAGGGGGAGGACTCCTCACACTCTTTCCCTC
Source organism: Chlamydotis macqueenii (assembly GCF_036417535.1). Taxonomy (NCBI): domain Eukaryota; kingdom Metazoa; phylum Chordata; class Aves; order Otidiformes; family Otididae; genus Chlamydotis; species Chlamydotis macqueenii. Next base: position 38,458,134 of record NC_141559.1, on the reverse strand, counting down.
CTCCAGTGTGAGGTCCCTCCCATGAGAGACAGTCCTCCATGAACTGTTCCAGAGTGAGTCCCTCCCACAAGCTGCAGTTCCTCACAAACTGCTCCAGTGTGGGTCCCTTCCGTGGGGTGCAGTCCCTCAGGAACAGACTGCTCCAGCATGGGTATCCCACAGGGTAACAAGTCCTGCCAGCAAACCTGTTCCAGTGTGGGCTGCTCTCTTCATGGGTCCACAGGTCCTGCCAGGAGCCTGCTCTAGGACGGGCTCTCCACAGGGTCACAGCCTTCTTCAGGCATCCACTTGCTCCAGCCTGGGGTCCTCCACAAGCAAATATTCCACAGTGGATCTCTGCTTCTCCATGGGCCGCAGGGGCACAGACTGCCTCACCATGGGCTGCAGGGGAATCCTGTCAAGAGCAACTTTACTCCTCCCCCTCCTTCTTCACTGACCTTGGCATCTGCAGAGTTGTTCCTCTCACATCTTCTCACTCTTTCCCCTGGCCACAATTGCTCTTGCCCAGTTGTTTTTTCCCTTTTTTTTCCCTCTTCTTATTTAACTACGTTATCATAGAGGTGCTACCACCATCGCTGATGAGCTCAGCCCTGACCAGTGGTGGGTCCATCTTGGAGCTGGCTGGCATTGGCTCTATGGGGTATGAGGGAAGCTTCTAGCAGCTTCTCACAGAAGCCACACCTGTAGCCACTCTGCTACCAAAACCTTGCTGCACAAGCCCAATACAACTTATCACGTCTCACTAGCCTTCAAGAAGTAAGAATTGAGCTTCTTCCTGTAATTAGACCAAAGGCTGCCCCCCAAACAGAATAGGTTAATCAGATTCAAAAGTTGGAGTAGCTGGATGTGCATGGATGTATTGTCCTTCCATGTCCTTCCACAACAGCAATATAACAGTCTGACACAACACTAAGGCCCAGATAGCTCAGTATATTTGTAAATACACAATAATAGATCAAAAGGGGATTTCAACTTGTTATTATTAGGCCTTTATAAAATTACATGTGGCTTTTGTTTTACTATTTGACAAAGAAATTCACCGGGATGCTCAGTGGTATATTTCAAGATCTACGCATTATTAGCTCTTCTAGAATGGCATGCAGAGACCAGTAACATCCTTGGTTACAACAGATACATTTTAAATTTAATCTGAGGTAAAGAGTATATCAGCTTTACTTTTGAAAGATGAGAAGACCTTTTGTAAAAAGACAGAAAAGCGTTTTAAGTGTCCCACTTAATCTTTAAATCTTGTCTTTTTTATCAGTACAGGTACAGTGCAGCAACAAACAAAACCAGTGTCTCTTCTCATCTATATCTTAAGACTGCACTTTCTTACAATTAATATTGTATGAATTGTGAAGATACATTTTAAAAGCAATTTGATCCAGGTCCTCTTCTGAGCACCTGTGGAACAGGTTCTAAACAATGTTTTTCTTTCTTGAAAAGTAAGTTCCTTTGAAATACACTTTTTCTTAGAAAGTGGTGTCTTTCTCTGTTTTCAGGACTGTACTTGGATGCTGTGATATGTCATGTCAGCTCAGTCATATTCATTGATTTGCATTTTATAATGTAAAATGAATGTATACTTCCTTTCAAATCACAAAAGGAAAATAATACAACACAGTTGCAATGCTATTGCCAGCAATGAGAGAACATTCGCAATCCCAGGGGTAACATTACCTGCTAGGGGCATGTAACCTCCTCTCATTTCTGTACTGATAATAAAAGACTTTTATTAGCCTTCCTATCTGTTCCATGCTGGATTTGCAGTGATAGCTTCCTAGATTCCATGGAAACTAGCAGCAAAAGCTCATTTATAACCACTGGCAATCTGGACAATTGTCTCAAAACCAAAAAGGAAGAAAGATTATTCACAAGATGACAGAAGGGACAAATGAGAGACTAGTGAGTTAACCAGCTCCAAGAAGCAAAGGATAACAAACATGGCCAGAATATTAACATAAAGAATGGCATGTTCGGGAAGGACAGGTAGGGAATGCAATTCAACAAAAATGGATAAAAAACTCTGTACTGTAAAGGAATTACCAAGTGCACAGATACTGTATGAGATTGTCTAAATCAGCAGCAGTACAGAAAAGCAACGCAAAAAAGATCTGGATGTTAGTTTGTATCTCAAGATAAATATATTTCAACAGTGTCATGATGGTGGGGGATGGGGGTGGGGGGGGAGGGGGAAGAAAAAAAAGAGAGAAAAGGAGAGTAACACAAGAGAAAGCCCTGAAAGGAGTACTGGGTTTGAGATACATGAAACACATTATTCTGATTTCTACAGCATAGCACTCAGATGCAGTGCTGTACCCAGTCTGGCATTTCAAAGAAGATGGATACTACTTAGGAAGATTCCAGAGCAAAACGATGAACAGAATCTGAGAGTAGAAAATTCAAATGAAAAGGGATTATTTAGTTTAGCAAGGGAAGCAAGGACAAATATTATTTAGTTTAACAGGGAAGCAAGGGCAAATATGGTAGCCATCTTCAAATACAGGACAGCTAAAAAGGAGAACTTCTTCACATCCATTAGAAACAGATAAAGGAGTAATGGATTAGGCAATATAAAGCTCTGAAACAGAACACCTGGGGAAGCTGTGAAATCACTATCCACAGGAACTGCACAGGTATATTTGATTTTGCCTCAAGGCAGGGAGGATGGGCCGGGTGACAGACTGCTCAAAGACCTTTCTTGCCCTGTTTCTATGATTCTACTCTGCCTCTAGCTCTCTCAAGGATGGGAACGAAATGTGACATATCTCTGTCCTTATATGTAATGGCAGGCAAAAATGACAAGTAATATGTGTATAAGGGCAAAAGATAGAAAGCTACACAAAGAAATACAATAACTGATGCAATCAGTCTCTCCACACATTGCCATATACATCCACATTTCCCCCCCCATCAATACCTCTAGCACTTACAAATTATCTGATAATTTAATGTCAGTCTTAATCTCTTGACTGAATATCAGTGCGATCCTATGTATTCCTTGAGCACGCAATATATAAAGACAGATCACCCATTTCAATTTAATTTAAAATGTGGTTTAAGTTAAATAAATTCATTAAAATACATGTTTCAATTAGTTTATTTTTCCTATTCATAACAAAATAAACCTCAAAACCAAGGCACTCCAAATACTCTCCTTCAACTCTTTCAAATTCTAGTGGACTTGAAAGGACCTATCATAGAAGAAATAAAGGGAATATCCGTGATAAAGTTACAAATTCTAATGCAATAATAAAACATTGTAACCATTTCATCTTATCTAACACGCATGCAGTTTCCCCCCCACTGTTAGTAATACCAGAGGTATCAGAATCCTTATCACTGTAGCCCACAGATTTATTTTTCCATCAATGAGAAAAATTGCATCTTGGTTTCAGTTAAGACTTTTTTTACTTTAGTTATGCATTTCACTGATTATTTCCACAATACAATTCGGCAACATTAGTAGGTAGGTAGATCTAGGTACTCAAGAATCAGAGAGACAAAAGAATTTTATTAATCACCCAAAGCCACATCTCTTCTCTTTGTCCTAAATGAGAACAACACATATTACATATATTACATGTATGTAATACGGATGTATCTAAAGGCATGTCACAGACTTTAATTTATTTCTCTCCAGCATCAAATGAGAAATTCACTTATTTTGTCATAAAGATTTAAAAATACAAAAATAACCACAGAAAAATCATAGCTTTGACTGAATCACCCCCAAACTTGGCCTTAGGAAAAAAGGAACGTACCAACTTTTTTTTGTTTTGTTTTAAATTAAGGTTGTGTGCTTTTTGTTCCAGAACTTTAAAAAATGGTCCTTCCATTCCTTGCTGAAACTTCTTATCCATCTAATTACAAATAAGAATGTGCTTCATATTCAAACTACAGCACAAAAAAAACCTTATGCCTAGAACATTTGCCATTCATTTTTTTGTCATAATACATTTTAAAGTTATTTAAGTACACTCATTCTTAATAAAACTTCTGATTGTATTACTTAAAAGGAAAATTATTTACATTAAAATTGCATTATTCTTTTTAACACCTTGCAAGCACTAATTGATCCTCATAATGGTCACAGAAGGTAAGAAGGCACTATTATCCTAGTTCCACCCAGAGGGAAAATTGAGGTAAGGAAGTTTAACTACTTGCCCAATATCACATCTTGTATCATTCAGGTCTGAAACCAGATCATGATTCTATACCTCAGGCATACCACTTAATTTTTAAAGTCTTTAGGATTTCAGCATCTGTCTCAACGCAACTGTCTTACCATTTCTTGGTGAGATTATGTTACATCAGAAAGTGATAGATCCGTGCTCCCTGGGAGCCTACGTATGACTACATATTTGCCTTTAAAACATTTCAAAATATGGAGAAAATGAAAAACAAAAAAAAGTCAGTAGATGCTTAATATCTCGTCCAAACAACTACCTAACAAGCTGTCAGGTGCAGATTTACAGTGACATAAGAGAAATTAAAGTTGTCTTGAACATTTTTGACAGTGCAGCATCTTTGTTCAACCAGTCCTACGATAGAGAATGTTAGAAATACCCCAGAGAAATAAAAAATTGTGTTGGCACAGCGGATTTTGAAGGGCTTTCTGTCTCTTGTCTTTCTATTCCAAATCCCCCACTTCCTGTACATCTGTCATGGTTAAAACAAATGTAAGACATACCTTAATTGTACTAGTGTGTGCACCAGGATATTCTTTTTCCTCCAGAGTTGACCAACGTTGTATAAATTTTGACACCAGAGGATCATCATAGTCAACTATCTGAAATCCTGAGACGTTAGCTCCTCCAAACTGTATTTTTGACAAATCTCCATCAGTAAATCCCTGGGCACAGAAAACATCACGTCTGTTACTCCAACATTTTTGGCAGGTATCTCAATAGTATATACAAATAAAGAGTTACTACTGCAGAAGTATATGCCAACATTTTCATTTTCCTTAAACAGGATTCAAGTTTAAATCCTGGGCTGCCAGGATTAAGTCTTCAGCTCCTCCAGCCAGCAACACCTCTTGCTGCTCACTAGACATAAACCTTTATGGAGCAAGGGCTGAGTGGTCCTGTCCTTGCCATGCTTACCTTCCTAAACAGTCCCGTTGATTTTAATAGGACTGCTTAAATGAGAAAGGGAACACTGACACAAGTAACAGCTAGGCAAGCAAGTTTTAGCCAGGAATAATTACAGTCCTCTTTTTGCTAGGAACACTAAAGCACGTGGAAGGACTTACCATCTTCCCTCCGGTATAAAGAACTACTTCTCATTCTTACAAACAGTACCTATATTTTGTTTTCCATAGTCTGTGCTTTAACTTGCCCCAAATAACCATACATAGGAATTTACATGAAATATTGATTTCAGGCACTTCAGTTTAAATTAATGCTCTGAGTGAACATAAAAAGAAGTAGTAACTTCAGCCCACATTATCAGAAGTTGCTACAATTGCTGTACCAGGTGCTCTTTAATTATTGCATATTAATGATACTCGTCAATGATGTGTTGCTGCATGCTAATACAGACGCTTCTACAGGGATCATGAAACTTTCTTCAATATTATTGTGATGTTTGAACAGGAACATTAATTGTATACTTTGACCTCTTCTCCATCTATCAGCATGTTTTATTCTTAAAATAGCTCCATTTCTTGACTGACTGATCCTACTGGAGGAGAACATTATTACAGTCAAGTAAAGAAGAAAGAAGGTGGATTCAGTGAAGAAGATGGGATATGACCAAGTACTAGACAAATTTCCTTTCTGACAGAAAAAAACCCACAGTTTTAAAATCATTACCATATATATTTTTTACGATATTACACCCAAAAAAATCGACAATATTTGCATTTAAAGTCTATAAATCTGTAGGAAGCAAATATAATATTAAATAGTTTTAAAATACAAGATTCAATAAGTTTTTGATCTTATGAGCTTACTGTTATGAACTTAAAGCAATGGCTAAAACGGTTAACATAATGAAACACACTAGTAAATTTTTCTAAAATGTTTATTTCCCTTAAGGCTCAAAATACTATTTACACAACATTTGCAATGCAAAATACAAATGTCTAACACTTAGGGAATTCTTCAATTTTTTAAGACTTTTCTGCTTGCTTTGTAAATATCAATACCTTAACTTCTTTACCCTAAAACTTAGTTAATAAATACAAAAATGAAACCCCACTGTTCTGCTTTTAAAGAGGCCATTAGTCTAAGAGTTCATAGAGTATAAAAAAAATTTAGAGGCATTCACACCATGCAACCCCCAAAACTCTTTTCTGGAACAGGATAACTGAGACTCAAGCCTGCAGAATTTGCTTTGCCTGTTACAAAGTCATTGGATTAGTTTCTCTAGCTTCAGTAAATAAGTGTTGTTGCCTTTAATGTCAGTAAAATGGCCCTTCACCTTCAGATACAATTCCAAAAAACAGTACCTTGACAGAATTTAGTGAGTTTCCTGAACCTTGCCCCTTAGGAATACTATTAGCTATACTGTCTGATCACCCATGTTCAAGAAAAGATTAATTCAAACTGATTACCAAGCCAATCTATGAAGAAGTGTAAAGCTGAGACTCTCTAGCAGAATGAAAGCTGAGAACTGTAATTTTTAAGTACTTTAGAGGTGAGATAAGAAACATTAGTTTGCTGAATGAATGTATCAGCCTATAAGGGATAAAGTTATTTTTCTGATTTCCATACGCTGCTTTTCTAAAGTATATATAAAAAGGGATGAAGATCTACTGAAGGTGCTGAGCAACCTTCACTCCCATTGATGGGAATATTACAGGAGGCATTTAAGCTCTGAAAAGACTCAGCCAATAAAACAAATACCATCTCAACACATGCAGTCATTTAGCAAGGATAAAGACAATTAGCTTTTTTCTATTTTCTAAAATGTATTTAAAACAAAATACTAGTTGATGTGCTTCCATAAACAGTAAAATTACTCATACAGGTATTTTAAATATTAAAAATGCTTACCAGATTTGCAATGATATAATGGTATCCTTTAACATGTTTACCAATTGTGATAACCTGTAAAAAAAAAATAAGAAATACCCCCATAATGGAGAATGTTCACCTGATATACAGACTGAGACTTAAAAACTACAAAATGCAGTATGATGTAAAAGCTAGTTATGAGCTTTATGGTATGCAATACTGAGCTTGGTCAGTGCTTTACATTTATTTTACCTAATGCACTATCAAACATATTATCAGCTGGTGGAAATTAGTCATGTTGATCTCCAAGTCCCAAGATCTGTAAACAGAGGAGCTGAATGTTAATTAGTATGCTGTGTATTAAAGGCACAACCTGGACAGGAGAGAGCAGCCATCATACAGTAGAAGCACTGTGCCTCAGAAATTCCTGCTTAGATTCTGCTCCCTTTGTAGCAGAACTACAATGTTCCTTGAACTAGAAAAAGTTTAAAAGCCCACTGACATTAATGAAAGCATTTACATTAAGAGGAAGTCTTTTAAAGTCCAAATTGTTGTTTATTGCTCTGAGGCGTCCTCATAATCTGCCTCAGAGCCAGCTGGTGGTTTCTCACAGCCTCCACTGGCAGGCATGTAGCATGGATTCTTCTCCCAAATAAGCCTAATTAAGATTATGTTTGCATAGGGAAGTTTGCATTTTGAAGCAAAACACTTCTCCAGAGAAAGGATGTGGGTGATAAGAGGACTCCAAAGGTTTTTTCCATCTTTTGAACAATGAGAACAACTTAAATCAAGAGATTTGATTCATTTAACCCAAAATCAAGACAGGATGATTAATTTATTTCCTCATTTAACATATAACTAAAATATTCAGAATAGGTACCCTGTAACTTATAACAGGATAGTAGTGAACAACTTTCCATGTACCTGCTTTAATGAAGTTACACGAATATAAGTGAAGGCAGTGTTTAACGCTAAGTTTTATTTTACTAGATTTGAGATTGAAAAGGACCACATTACATAAGCCATAGAAGTTATTCAATTATTCCCCTTTTGAGCTATATATATACATGATATATGAACTTAATTATCCTAAAACAGTTACTTGGTTCAGACTACTTAAAACTCATTACTTATCAAATGGTTTAAGAATGATGTTCAGATGTATTTCTTACGTAGCTGCTGCTTTCAAAGAAATTTCAGTTAGACCAGATTAGCTCTTCTGCACAAAATGTTTCCTCGTCATTGATATCCAGGAAAACGACCAGCAGCTGCAAGTCTTTGGATCAATGCTTAGTAACTCTGCTGTGCCACTGGGTACTATCACATTAATCTAGCCTTCTAAAACATTGCCCTTTGCCATTCCTTCATATGAACACTAAGTGCCAGTTAAAACTCTGAGAAGATTCAGTGGTGTTCCCAAAAGCCACGATGAAGGAGCTGTGGACACAAAGGTATTCACCAGTGTCCCTAGCATCTCAAGCAGGGATAGAGAAGAAGTAGCAGTAACTGCATGGCTGCATAAAGGGTGTTATCAAGGGGAAATGACATTCTGCAAAGGAAGCTGGATGAGAAGAGATAGAGGCACTACAATGAAGAGCAACATTGACCTGCCAAATCAGAGAAGAGGAATATAAACTAGTTTGAGGAGAGGTGGGGAATTGAAATATTTTTCAACTTCAACTTACATAAATCATTGAAATCTGGAAAAGAAAATACAACACGAAACAAAAATCAAGAATGATGAAGCAACCTCGTAAACACTTTGTGCGTCTATACAAAGATCCAAGGACTACAGAGCATAACTGGGTGAACCTGAGGTTGCCACCACAGCTTAACATGCTAGTGGAATAAATGAAAGCACCACAATAGAAGGCTTGTTCAAGAATAGAAAGCAAGGATGAAGAGTAAATAAGTTCCTGTTCTATGTATCGAGAATATAAATAATATTTCAGTATTCAAGAAAAATCTGGTCAATAGAAAGCCTGTTGCATGTCTCAGTAAAAATACACAGAAAATGAAAAGGGATATTAATACAAAGGGTCTACTTGAGGCACCCTCATGAAAAGAAGGAAATTGAGGAGAGTTTTTTCAGGGCAGGAATTAAAAGAATTTTAAAAGAATAAATACGGCAGTAAAGCAAGACTTGAAGTAAATATTCTGCTATGTATATTCATATATATATGAAAAGAAAACCAGATGAACACACTCAAAGGATACTCACAAGCCAAGAAATCCATTGTTTACAGACCTTCATTTTAAGACACAGAAAAAAATCAATAGAGAAACAGTTATTTTAGATTTTGGTTTAGGCTACTGCTGAAATGGAAAGCGGGTTTACCTTCTTTTGTAAGAAACAGAAGTTACAGAAACAGCATATAAGGATAATGGACTCAAAAACCAGACCAAACTCCAGAAACTGTTAGGGTACCTTGCAAAGAGAACCTCAAGCCAAAACCCATGTAAGACAGCCGATAGCAGTTTAAGAGACCATATTCTATGGCATAGCAGTAAACTATTTTGAGGAGAACAACTAATTGGAATTATAATAATTGACCTGGGTGGCTGATCCACAGTTATCTAGAATTCTTCAGTGACTTACAAATCAAAAGAGCAGAAACAAAAGTTCATCCATCCATATGCTTAAGGAGTAGCACAAGCCTATGGGGATAAGCTACAAAAATCTAAGACTCCAACTAAGACAGAATCTATCAAAGTTCAATTAGGGCAAGAAAATTATCCCAGAGCTGAAATCAAAACAAGAAGCAGCCAAGGAAAGTAAGAGGTCTATTACTAAACCAACAAAGACAGTAAAAACGAGTGGTAACTCAAGAGTGAAGAGAGTTACTCTCTTTAAAAAGTGGTAAAAGAAGAAACTGAAGAAACTTATAGTCAGCCAAACTTTCATATCAGGGAAGAGATTATAATGAATATTCCATACTTAAATTTAAAAGAATCTATAGGATAATAAGATGATAAACAGTCAATATAGTCTTGTCAAGATCAAAATATATCAAAGCAATTCCTTTCCTTTCTCTGACATGATAGCTAGCCTAACAGTTAATGAGGAAACAGCAGATGTGACATATCTTGATTCCAAGGTTTTTGTCCTGTATGACATAATTACAAGCTCTTACGGGAACACAAACAAGACAAAATTCACTGTAACATAAGCAAACAACTGTTTAAAAGCTATACAGAACCAGATGAAGGGAACCTGTAAGTATTACTTCTCTCAAGCATTGCTCCACACAGTACGTTTATTGATGTGGACAAGAAGTCAGAAAATATGATTTTAAAAAAGTGCAGATGATAAGGAGGTTGCAAATGCTCTGGAGAACAGGATGGAATTCAAATTATTCTTTAAAATTAGAGAAACAGTTTGTAGATATGCATTCCAAATTAAAAAAAAATACAATGCACTCCATTTAGGACACTACTCATTGCCCGAGCCTCTCCAAAATGTTAACAGTCTTTATAACAAAGACCAAAATAACAAGCCCTTCAAAAAAGCTTCAAACCAATACATCTACAGTCTGATGATATATCCCTACAGATGCTGCACAGTCTCACATGGTCAAGCTCAAGACAGCAGGAAGCTATCGTTATGATTTTCCATTGTGCTCTGCACGCATGAAAAGAAGTAATAAGATGCTAAGACATTAAGACACAACAGGTGAATTTGAAGGTAACACAATAATTTGAATCAGAGTACTGTTTCAGATGTTGTTGTAAAACAGAAAATGAAAATAAATAATTTTGGCAAATAATATGTGTGTGGGTGGAGAAAATACTTAAGTTTCTACCCTGTTTAAAGCTCAGAAGGCCTCAGCTATGGAAAACAGCATTCAATTTTTGTTAACACAGTTTAAGAGGGAAACAAAATGCAGAGAGACCTAAGGACAGTACAAATGACAAAGAGCTTAGAAACATGAACTACGAAGGCAGTTAAATGGAAAAGAGAAGCTGTTGATATAGCCTTCCCAAGATGTAAGAGGTTCTTGGAAAAAGCATTAGAAGTAGAAAATACTTTCTAGGTGTAAGGAGAACTAATCCCTAAACATAATATAACTATTTAAAAGGCACCACATATAACAGTATCAAGTACGTATGATATAGTATACTACTTAGGTTGTGAAATAGCCTTAACGAGGTTTTTTGGTTTTGTTGTTTTGGGTTTGTTTGTTTTTTTTTAAATAATCAAGACATAAAACCATACAGGATCATCCAGATAGAATTATCTTGCCTTTGAGCAAAGGGAAGGATTATAGGATTTGTATGTTCACTTTCTGCTTGATATATATGTGGTCCTCAATATAAACCTGTCACTTCCAAATGACACATAATAATCACAAAAATAGGATCAAGAAAAATGAACTCATTACATTTACTCATAGAATGCAGGTAACTGCTGTCACTGAAAAATGGAGAATAGCAAACCTGATCAACAATGTCGTTGACTTTATCACGCTCACAGTCCAAAATCACTCGCCTTTCCTTTTTTACCTCTAGATCTTGAAACAGTGAACGGTAAGTTTCATCTTTTCTGTCATTGTTAATATTTCCCACATTGATAGCAGTCACTTGCCATTTCTTTTCAGCAGCAGAATCCAGCACAGCTTGCAATGTTGATAAGCCTAGGGAAGCACAAGACAAAATAAAAGATATGACTGATAAAGCTTCAGGAATAACAAGCTTCTAGAACGTTGATTTATGAGATTACTTATTTAAGGTTTTCCTGTAACTTGTTTGACCTGTCACATGTTGTTAGGACTCAGAAAATAAGATATGCGTGGGTTCCATCAGTTCTTATTGCACGAAATTTCTATTTACATTGCTGCAAGGAATCAGGGTAGATCCTTGAAAGGACAACCTTTTGGTTTTGCTTCAACCTTGCTCAGAATGGGATTTTGTCAGTTTGACTGATCCATTGCTGGAATTCCATGTGCTGGGAAAGAGGTCTTCAGGGAGAAAAGTGAACCAATTATGGCAAGAGGATCAGCTGCTTATCACAAAATGCTATTGAACTGCTTTTGTTCTCAGTGCTTGAGCAGTACTGTATTTAAACCTGGACCTCACTGAGGTCTATGGCAAAGTTCCAATGTTCTGCAATGGTGATAATGGAGTTATTATTTCTGTTGGTTACAGTTATATCCCTGATAATGAAAGGAGATGTGCCAAGACACATTTTTCCATATAGATAAGTAGACTCATGCTAACACCTACATGCAGTCTACAGAAGTCTGCTTCCGTTTTATCCTTTCAGCACATTCTTGCCAGGAAGCTGTAATGTCTGTACAGCTGCAACTGCCTACAATATATTGTAAAATCAGTGAAGATTTTGCTTAACTGGTTTTCCTTTTCAAAGATTAAATAACAGAGTATAGAAACATGAAAATTACTGCTGGAAATTAATTTCTGCTCTACAACAAATACCATTTTAACAATTTCCAGCAGTACAGGAATTAGACTTTTTATGTTTAAATTCCAGAGAATTCTACATAGTTCTAGAGAGAAATTTTAAGGATAGTAGATAGTACTGTAGAAAAAAAAAGAAAATTAGACCTTCTCACAAGCCAACTGACATCTTTGCACGTTCATCTCTCCTGAAACCACAGAACACCAGGAGTCATTTCTTTGAGACAAATTTCCGACTTGGTACATAAAGGAAGCTTCAGGTATAACTCTCATGAGAAATAATAGTGGTTATGCCCATAAATGTAGAAAGAGAGCACTAAGAATTCATTTGTCTCATAGTTCGTAAATACATCATTAAATCAAGATTGCTCAGTGTTTAGCTATTCAACTTTATCAGTGAAAATGGTGATGACATACAGTAATATACAAGATTGGTCATCAGCACGCATAGAAAATGACAGGCTTCCAAAAGCATAAACTCAATCAGTATCTCAAATAGTTCTGGTTTTCTATGTCTTCTTTAAAGAAGACCGATACGAAGTTTTGTATGTCATGCAATGAGTATTTATTTTAAAATAACAGATAACTACACTCCAAGGGTATATATAAACTATTTACAACATGTTAAAGATAAATGTTGAGAACCCTTGCCAAAAAGAAAGATAATTAATGTAAGCAAACTAAAAGATATAGTGAATATCTTAAAACATTAAAAGCACTAAAATAAGTATATACCTAAAACCAATGTTTTAAATGTTGATTTAAAATAATTAAAAAAACAAATGACCAAAAAAAAACAAACCACAAACTGAAACAGACATAATCCAAATCATTGTTTCGGATCTCATTTAGTAGACAAACTGGAGGGCCAAAAATCTACATTTTTCCTCTTAGGTAAACAGTGCCTCAGTTATGCATAAATTAAGAGCTATTGTCATAGTTCAGCCCTGATCGATACCAGACTACGCAGTCTCTCTCTCACTCCCCCCACCCTCCAAGAGAATAGGGGGAGATAATATAAGGAAAAAAGGCTGGACGTGTGAGATAAGGACGGGGGAAAAATCCTTAAAGTTACTGTTACAGGCAAAACAGACTCAATTCAGGGAAAACTATTCATTTATTTCTAAAACTAGCAGGAGAATGAGACAGAGAACAAGATAACCTCCCCCCACCCCTCCCTCTTCCCGGGCTTAACATTATCTCTGCTACCTTCCCCTGCCCCAAGTGGCACAGGGGGGAAGAGGGAATGGGGGTTATGGTCAGTTCATCACATGTTGTTTTATGCCACTGCTTTGTCGTCGGGGCAAGAACTCCTCACATTCCTTCTCTGCTCCAGCGTGGGGTCCCTCCCACGGGCCACAGTCCTTCATGAAACTGCTCCGGCGTGGGTCATCTCTTCCACGGGGTGCAGTCCCTCCAGAACAGCTGTCCCAGCGGGCCCTCCATGGGCCACAGACTCCTTCAGGCATCCGCCTGCCCCGATGTGGGGTCCTCCACGGGCTGCAGGTGGATCTCTGCTTCTCCGTGGACCTCCATGGGCTGCAGGGGGACAACCTGCTCCACCATGGTCATCACCACAGGCTGCAGGGGAATCTCGGCCAGGAGCCGCATTACTCCTCTCCCTCCTTCTGAATTGACCTTGGCATCTGCAGCCATCCCTCTCATAAGAAACTATTCACAACAGGCTGGCAAACGCCTCTCAGGATCTTTTTACATCTCATTCACTTCTCATCTCCTCTCCACTTCTTGCAGCCAGGCCGGGCCGAGTTGGGCCCGGTCGGCTGCCCGGCAGCAGGCCAGAGGGTGAGGCCTGCGAGGCCCACAAGACTCGCGCCTCCTCCTCTCTGCCCCTGCTCAGCTTCTTCACATCTTCTCTCCTTTTTTTTTTCTGTTTTCCCCTTCTTAAATATGTTATCGCAGAGGCGTTATCACAGAATATTCTGCTACCAATTGGCTTGGCCTTGGCCAGCAGTGGGTCTGCCCTAGGCCCGGCCAAGTCCACTGAACAAAGGGGGGCAACTTCTAGCAGTTTCCTACAGAAGCTACCACCTTAGGCCTCCCTCACTAAATAAAACCAGAACAGCTATTAATGTTAATAATATCCATTACAAAGGGTCTCTATATTTTACTCCTCTCATCTTCCATTTTTCTAGGGACTCCCTTTCCCTGGGGTGCTCTCTGCAGAGATGTCAAATGGCTGCCTAGATTTCTTGCTTTTTATAGGTGGCAGATTTGTCATCCTCATACAGTTTAATTTATTCTGATAGCAATAACACATTGCAAAAGAATGAAAAACAAACAAGAAAAAGCATTCACAGCAATACTTCTGTGGATGTGGAAGTATCTGGAGAGTGGTAACAGAAGTGAGACTGTGCAGAGGAGAAAACTCTAACAACTTCAGTTGCTCTCTTCAAACTGCAGGAATACTTCTCTTTGGGAACTTCATGTGCCTGAACCTCTTTTATCATAAGACAAACTCTTAATTTAGTGACCCCTGAAAAGGAAGACTGAACAGAGGCTGAGTAAATTAGCAATTCTGTTACAGACAGAATCCTCCAATAATGTCACTACTTTTTCCAAAACCCACTGTTCAGTCCTGGCAATACAGACGAGGCAAGGAGAGTAAGGGACACTAATCCACATTATGTGAGAGGAACTCCCATATTAAGGTGGACATGCATATGCTGAATGACTTCACTTCTTATAGACAGGAATGAGATACGAATTACCCCACACTGCAACCAGACAAGCCCCTAACCATAGAGGAGCTGTAAAAGTAGCAACAAGTGATTTTTTTTTAATAAGTCATCAAACTAATTCCTGTTAGCTTTCATAGCTTCCACAAAGAGTAAGTCTCTCTGCCTTTTTTTTATCTCACTCTTCAAAGTGGAAACATTTTAAATTAGATGTCATTTCTTAAATATAAGTCACCATCACTACCTTAACACTTATGCAGAAGTGTTTAGAGGAATTGTGGACCCTGTGTATTATACAGGGTTTGATGTCAGTGTTGCTGAGTACATACTGCTCAACTCTGCAGGTTAGCCTTGTGCAATCAGTGGGAGCACTGAGGAGCAACGATTTACTCAACATGAAGGTAGGAGTTTCGTGCCTTGGAGCTTGTTATCACTGGGGTGCCTTGCCACAATTAAAACAAACAAATAAGAAAAAAAAGGCATAACCAAAGGGTGACTACAAATAACAATTTCATGCTGTTATTCCTGGCTAGATTCAGCCAGTGCAGCTCACAAGAAGTTTTCAGTATTGTTCAGTTTTTCCTAAATATAAGTCACATGCAGGTCACATACAGCAGGCACACTGCTAGCTGACTAACGGGGTATTGGTAAAGCAAGTAGTTTCACATCCGTCCTTTCTAAAAAGGCAGAGAATGTTTCTGATTCTAATGTGAACTTGAAAAGGATCTGCTAGAGAAATGGGCTTAGGGTTCATTGTCCCACATGACATTACTGTTGGAGGCTACATATCAGTATTAGTTTTTCTAACTTTAGTGCTTACAACAGTGATAAAGAACTGTCTTGAAGAGGTCCCATCAGCTTCTGAACAACATAATATATGAAATGGCATCAGAATGCAGAGAATCTAATGTCACTCCATTACTCAACAAACCATGGTGTGGTATAACTGTCCTTTAAATCTAGTGGCATCTTACCATTTAATGTGCACTTAATATTGAACTCTGACCAATGAATATGCAGGTGAGCCACAAAATAACATTTTTGAAGAGAACAGGAGAAGGTAAAAAGAGAAAAAAAAAAGTTAGCTGAGGACTACTAGGTGAGGAAAACATGAAAACAGAACAATAATGAAATTCCACAAAGGGCAGTCAAAAAACCCCTACTTCTGTATAATGACTCTTTGTCTCAGAAAACTAATTAATATACCACAATTTGCAAGTAATTTTTCCCACATCATAAACTGTTATATTATTATTACTACAGCCATAAAAGGGCATAGTACATGATGAGGCTGTACTGCAGAGTAAACCACTTACAAGCAGTGGACTTGGGTTAATCAACAGCAACAACAACAAAATCTAAGCTCAGTAGAGGAGAGGAACTCCAGTATTTATCAAAAGCAGTCTCCACAGAAGCAGGGACTACATCCAAGATTCTTGCTTGCTTGGTGTTCAAGTATCGATTTTGTGTGTGTGGAGTGAATCTGTGGAAGTAGATTGCCCTTCATGCTCAGATGGCTATTTTTCTCCTTAGATGATTCTTCAAAAGCAAAAAGAAAAAACTTTTCATAGAAATTGTTTTCCATGTGATTAATTTCACATTGCTTATCAGGACATGGTAGCAATTCTATTAAGAGATACTGTAACAATTTCATTGTCATTTAAACGATTTTGTTTCTGTCCCAAAAGTTCATTTCTAAATTTAAGCTTACACTTACACTTGTTGCAGGTAAATATTCCTTCTCTTCTTTACTTTTCTAACACTAATTCAGCATTTCAGTAAGACACATCTAGCAAACAGCATACAGATAAAAAGTATCACACCTTACCTCTGTCACTGTCATACAAATATGCAAACTTGGTCCACTGATAGTATTCAATCAAGCTCAGAAGAGCTCCCTTGAGGTCAGGTCTCATCTGAATGACAAAGGGATGTGTTCCATCTGTTGGGAAGCTGGGAGTTATGAAGGAGACATGAAGAGTCCCACAGAATGATGTTATAGTATTTACAGACTTCTTGTCATAGAATCCAAAAATAGCAAAGACTCCTCTTGAAAACTGGGAGCAGACTAGGAGGGAAAAAGAAAAACAATTAGGTGGGAGAATTAAAAAAAAAAAAAATTAACTCTATCGTGTATACATTTATGAGAAATAATGAAACTCTGTGATCACATAAATAACAGGAGAAAACAATAATCTCCATAGCGGAGTATTACTATTTGTTAGTATTACTAATGAGTAATATAAAGCTTCTATTAGAAACAACAACAAAAATCAGAGATGTGGTTCACATTCCTAGGCAATTAATTTAGAAATAAAACTTGCCAAGTTATTCTTAAATTCAGTTCATACTGTAAAGAATAGTGATATAAACATCAATGGCAGCCATAATATATGAGTCATTATGACCACACATAGTATTAGGGAAATAGATAACTTAAAAATAAATTGGTTTTGAGGTCAAGACTTACTGAGCTTTTTGCAAAATATCTTAAATAACTTTCCATCTAGGGAAATATAAAGTCAAAATTAGAAACAAATCTACTAACAGCAGAAAGGTAAGAAGTTGATAGGCTTTAAAACCCTTCCATTTCAAGGCGTTATTTTAATTCCTGCTTCTTAAGACTCTGCAAAAGCCGGTCCTTCTGGATGACACTTGCGGTCATGCTCAGAAAGACTAACCGCATGCTGATTATTCACTTTTTATCACTGGAAACAATTCAAGCCAATTGATGAATGTTACTAACCACCACAGCCTATGTAATAGAGTTTAGTTCTTCTGGGTTATTCTCTTCTTTGACACTGCAGGCTATACTAGTGCCTAAGCTCTAAAACCAGGGCAGAGTAAGGCAATGTTCACCTCTGATTAATTCTCATTTATTACCTATGCATTCTTTGGTTTGCAAATAGTCACCCTGAACAAGAGACACCTTCTAGAGAAAACATCTAGCCAGCCTCATTACAATCCCTGCTACACTTAATCTGCTCATAGATATAAATCACAGTGTAACTGAAGCTGATTTTGCCCAGCTACTTACTGTGCTAATCCTGGAATATAATTCACATAAGGGCAAAAATGAGTTGTTTTATTTTTAAAATTTCTCAGCTTTGAATGAATATTAATACAATATTTTCCCCTTTAAAAGTACTTTTTTAAAGTTAGCACATCTTTAGTTTTTTTTTTTTAAATAACATCCTTTTACGCCTGTTATTATTCATTGTTATTATCTTTTCATGGCTTTGCCTACCTATGTTTGCTACCAGAGTCATCTCTCATACCCTAATTATTCCACAATAATAATAATAATTATTCCTAATTATTCCTAATTATTTCCACATTCCAATTAAAAGTACCTGAATAGTATGAGTGAAATTCTAAGTCTGCTAGTTTCAACACCTATTAACTTTATCAGCTATCACCAGTTATCACCTATTAAGTTTAATTAGGTCAGAACTTCACCTCAGGCGAGAGAATACACATAATTCAAAAACTTGATGAGTAATACCCCTTTACAAAGGAATGCTGCAGGTTTTCCAGGGCTAGAGCACAAGATGGTCAGACATCTTCCATTCCAACTGCAAATCGTTATGTAAAGTTTCAATATTTATCCCGAGTGTATTAAGCATATAACACTGCTCAAGTTGAACACAGGTCTCTGAAAAAGACTGAATTTTCTGAATAGTTTTTCTGCTTAAGTTACTGGAACTCCTTGTTCCATTCCAAATCACTATGCTCTTGCTGAGACAAAACCAACTCACTACCTCCCCACACACTCATGAACAACTGTTTCCCATCTGCAGCAAAGGCTAAGTACTTTCTGAACTTGTGACAATAAAGGCATTACTACCTCATAATCCACCTTCGTAACTGCACATTAAAGGCACCAGTTCCCATTTGGATTGCTGGGTCAGAATTATGCAGAAGACTGTTACTGGCACGCTACTGTAATCTTCTCTGTTAAACCATTTTAATGCTGCATGTAAGGTGACAGAGACAACAATGGTGTCACCCCAGGACCACTGAAAAACAAAAAACATTTATGCTGGTATTGCTGACTCCTAGGGTGCTATCTCATAGAATCACAGAATAGTTTGGGTTGGAAGGGACTGTTGAAGGTCACCTAGTCCAACCCTCCTGCAAGAAGCAGGGACATCTCCAACTAGATAGGGTTGCTTGGAGCCCCGTCCAACCTGGCCTTGAATGTTTCCAGGGATGGGGCATCCACCGCCTCTCTGGGAAACCTGTTCCAGTGTTCCACCACTCTGATTATAAAAAATTTCTGCCTTATATCTAGTCTGAATCTACCTCCCTCTATTTTGAAACCATTACCGCTCGTCCTATCACAACAGGCCCTGCTAAAGAGTTTCTCCTCATCTTTCCTGTAGGCCCTCTTTAGGTACTGGAAGGCCACTATCAGGTCTTCCCAGAGCCTCCTCTTCTCCAGGCTAAACAGCCCCAACTCTCTCAGCCTGTCCTCTAAGAGAGGTGCTCCAGCCCTCTGTTCATCTTCATGGCCCTCCTCTGGACTCCCTCTGATAGGTTCACATCCTTCTTATGTTGGGGGCTCCAGAGCTGGATGCAGTACTCCAGAGTGGGGGGTGTCTCATGAGAGCAGAGTAGAGGGGAAGAATCACCTCCCTTGACCTGCTGGCCACACTTCTTTTGATGCAGCCCAGGATGTGGTTGGCTTTCTGGACTGCAAGCACACATTGCTTGGCTCATGTTGAGCTTTTCATCTGCTAGTACCCTCAAGTCCTTCTCCACAGGGCTGCTCTCAATGCCTTCATCCCTCAGCCTGTATTTGTGTTTGTGGCTGCCACAACTCATACGCAGGACCTTGCACTTGGGTTTGTTGAACTTCATGATGTTCTCATGGGCCCACCTCTCCAGCCTGTCAAGGTCCCTCTGGATGGCATCCCTTCCCTCCAGCATGTCGACTGCACCACACAGCTTGGTGTCATTGACAGACTTGCTGAGGGTGCACTCTATCCCACTGTCCAATCTCCAGTCAACTGTTTTTGGTATAGGTGAAGGAACACTGCCTGCAGCAGCCAACCACCAGGGCCAGCTGCCCGCACCAGAAAATTGGAAAATCGTAGCTGATGCCTTGCCTTCTCAGAAGAACCACTGCCACCCCTTAATAGAGGAAAGCCTGGCTCTTTGGAGCACTGTACTCCAATCACTGTCTTGGTTCCTCCCCAATCCTTCTCTCCCCTTCATGACACAGAAGAGATCTTGACCTGTTAGGCCTCAGCTAAATATCTTTGGGGCAATGAAGTTCCATCTGCCCATGCTGTGGGAAGGTTTTATTCAAGGCTCTGTCCTGGCTCCCGAGCTCATCGTAACTAAATAGATCTCAACTTCCACTTAAAAAACTGCTACGCTTGGGAAAAAAAAACAAACAAAAATCTTCACAATTATTTGTGACAGCAAAAAAAAAAGCCCAGATAACTTATGATAGGCTTCAAACATGAACTGTGGGCATGCACTGCAGCTGGCTGGAATGGCGTTCACTTTCCACACAGCAGTCCACATGGTGCAGTATTTTGGATTTGTGTCCGAAACAGCATTACTAACACACCTATGTTTTAGCTATTGCTGAGCAGTGCTTGCATAGCATGAAGGCTTTCTCTTTTTCTCTCTGCCTATCCCAGAGAGCAGGCTGGGAGTGGGCAATACTTTGGGAGGGGACACAGCCACACCAGTTGACCCAAACTGGTCAGAAGGATAGTCCATCCCATGTAATGCCATGCTCAGATATTAAAGTGGGGTAGAGGAAGAAGCAGGGGCGGGGAGGGCTTCTGACTTCCAAGGTGTTTTTTGCCTGGAGACTAGCTGGGCATCAGTCTGCTTGTAGGAGGGGGTGAGTGATTGCCTTCATATCAGCTGAGTGGGTTTTTTCCTCCTCTTTTCCCTTTATTTATTAAACTATCTTTATCCTGACCCACAAGTTTTCTCACTGTTGCTCTTCCTGTTCTCTCCTCTGTCCACTGGGGGTCGAGGGGAGAGGGCAAGCAGCTGTGGGTGCCTAGCTGCTGGCTGGGATGAATCCATGACAGGGCAAAAGGCATCACTCCACCTTCCAATCACAGGACAGACCTGTTAATACCGCTGGCCTGCACTAAAACATGTGAAGGAGTTCTGTACCCCTTCAGCAACATAAATGTGCAACCAGTCTACTCTTCAGAAGACATCTGCTGTTGTTTCAAAGTGAGCATCCTTCTTGACATGGCACAAACTCACACTACCTCTCTTGACTAGTTACTTACTGCCTATTGACCAAAAACAGTTCTCTGGGATTAACACACCAAACGGTTCTCCATTTAATCATCCTTACATTTCGTATATCATCAGACCTTATATGTATGTGTTGTCTTCTGGGGAAGACGGCTAAAACTGGAATGTTGATCTCTCTTGCACAAAGTGAGAGACAAGTACAAAGCACCACCCCCAGCTGGGTGGGTCAAGTCACTGCAGCTCTAGCTACATACAAGTGCTGCAGCTTAAAAGCTGAATTGCACAGACATGTACTCAATCCTAACAAATACTGAGATAAAAGCAAAAACATTTTATATTTTTTAAAATTATTAAGCAACTTGCCACACAGATATAAACTTTCATTTAGTTCAACCAGAGCCCTCTGGATGTGAGATCAAAACTCTTTCTAACACAAATCTTGAAGTTAAGGATATAACACACACTAGAAAATATTAAGCTATGTGGGTCAGCTAAAAAAATCAGGATCAACTTTAATCCAGACAAAACTAAATTTTCATCAGCAGTGATTAGTATCATGGCTGTACACTGAACAACCTCAGTGCTGTGCTTTTGTACGTGAAATTCCTCTAAAGATAAGCGGGAGGGCACCTATGCCATGTAATAAAAACTTGCTAAAAATAAGCACTTAGCCTTTCTCTTGAGACAAATGCTTGCAATTGTTCTGGGGCACTTGGTCTCTCAGGAGCAGGAGGGAAAAGAAGAGACATTATTTCCAAATATATAATGGTGATCCAGTGCATAATGCAGAAAGTGTAATTGGTTTTGGCAGGATTCCCACCTTAGACTAAGTCTACAGTCATGTTGTTATTGCTGGGAAACATTAGTTTTATAATGGTGAATCACAAGCTGTTCACAGTTATTAAATTAAAAAAAAAGTGATGATTAGGACTCATAAGCCATTGAAACATGAAAGATCTATTTTATTAAAGACACTAGAAGCAACTCCCAGGATTCATTTAGTTCAAGCTCTTCTATATTAATTGTTTTTCTTTGGGTTTATGTTGTCCTTTCCAGAAACAGTCAATGGCCTACTTAGCAACAAGAAGGCAGGAACACAGCAAGTTTATTTTGTGATCACTTTTCTAGAAAGACTCACCTAGAATGGCAAATAACTGGGAACTCCAAGAAACAAGGTAAATAATTAAAGGTATCTGAGAAACAGCATTTCCCAGGTTTTAATACAGTTAAGAATTAAGTATTTTGTATTTGACTTCTCCTTGTTCTTCTACTAACATACCTAGGCAAAACCCTAGTTTGCGCTTGTTTTCCAAAACACTGAAAATACGTCCTAGTCTTTTCTTCTGAAAGCTAGAGCCCAGATTTGTTCAACAACAAAATTAAGCTTAAGCCTGCAATGAGAAATAGTTGCCTTGTCAAAGGAGGGCCAAAACTACTTGCTCAATTAGTAACTCTCCCATTGTTAACTGCATCTGTTTCTTCTTAGACTTCCTTTTTACCATGATGCACTCACACCTTTCTTTCACACCTTCTCCATTTCACTACCCTGTTTTGTCAATTAATTCTAAAGACAGGATAAGCTAATGTGTAGCCCTATGGCTGTAACTGGTTCTCCCAAAATAAAGAAATACAGCAACATACATTCTTTGCCTCTCATTGTATAGAAAATATTTTTGTGATGCATATCATCTAAGACTCCAAAAGTGCCAACCAAAGAATACATTTGAAAATTCAAAATATAAAAGCATTACAAATATTCTTAGCTTTACACAATGAAGTGGTGTCAGTTTAAGAACACTTCATTTGCTTAACTGAAGAACTGAATCTTTGGAGGCATAAAATCACTTTGAAATAGTTGCATTTGAATACATATGCTTAGAAACTATTCCCGATCAAGTCTTCCTAAGCAAGATTTCCCGATCAAGTCTTCCTAAGCAAGATTTCCTTTCCTTTCCTTTCCAAAGGGAGAGTAATGAACCTAGTAATTGTTTACATTCAGGGACAATTAAATTGGAAAATAAAATTAGCAAAATAGTCACTTAACTTACTGAAACAAATGTCTCGTAGTACCCGCATACAAGTAAGTTTCCAGAAAGTGTTATTATGACTCTTAACAGTCTTCTAACTTTTCAAAGTATTTCCATATTTTTATTTATATGAGAGTTTTGATACTTGGCTTCTGTCCAAAGACGAAAATCTAAAGTGACTGAGAAAGTATTTGCCGTTCAGTGCTAAGATTTTAAATGGTGTCTAGTATTCATGCGGTTTTATATGTTATTTTATGATACTAACTTGGTTTACTATAGTGCTAACAAAACTGTTTTAATATTAACATAGGCAAGTGTGTCTTCAGTGCATATTATTTAATCACACCCAACAGAATAATCATTCTCTTACTTCAAAGAGAAAGAGCGTAAAGAAAGAGTCAAGCACTGTCTCTGCAAAAGAGAACCAAAGCAAAAAGGAAACAGTCATTGGTCTGCAAAGTCAACAGATGAGTCAGAAGTAGCCAGGAACAAGACACGGAAACTGAATGCCCACTTGGTAATTTCAGCTTCTGAAAGGCGACATTAAGAATAAGCAGACAGTAGAAAGGAACCATAAACAATAGATGGAACAAAAATAGCAAAAACAATAAGCAAGAACCACAGCTGCTGAAAGAATTCACATACAATTGAAACTGCATCAGAAGATCATTATGAAAGTAAAAAAAAAAAATATGGATTGCCTCCAAAGCCGTTAAGAAAATTGCAGCATACCAGAAAGCATATTGTATATATTTTTATATACTAAAGATTTTTTTTTGTAGTAATGTATAATCTGCATGGTCTGTTTTACCCATTCAGACTATACTATTCCCTTCTAGAGGCGAAGGGTGAACTTCTCTTCTGGAAGAGTGAATAAGGCACAGCGAATCACAGAACTTCGTCCAAAGTGTTATTTAGAACCACGAAGGAGTATGTATTTAAACAGCACAATTCGAGATGAAGTTATTTTTTCTAGAAAAGGCTAATGAAAATCAGGAAAAAACAGTTCCCCAAAGCTCAATAAAGAGCGTAGTAACTGAAAGATAAGACAATGGACCAAAGTTTCATGCTAGGATTCAATAAAATATGGACACTGAAACCAACTGTTCGTTCAGAGATTATGGAGCCGAATGGAACCTTCCACACCATGTTATTACCAAAAGTGGCTTTGATCACTGTGCAAAATTAGAGTCAAAACCTGGGTTGCTGCAGTACGAAACAAGCTCAAAGACCAGAGGAGAGGCAGATTAATCTCTTTCAAACAGTCAATCATACTTCACACTGAGGAGAGAAACTTTGTGCCAATATGGGATATTTTAAGCAAGTACAAAAAAGCCTTCAAGAAGTTATCGGCCATCTGTTAGGAAAGTACATGATGATATGGCACAGCTTCTCTATATGCTAATACTGCAATAATGAAGGTGGTAAATAAACATCATGTTCAGATTGAAACAACAGGTCAGAAAAACAGTCTGTTTCAATGACAGTTGCATTCAATTACATGTTGCTTGGCTGTGCACTGTAAGCATTTGAAGATCTTTTTAATTGCTAGGACAATTACCATAATGCAAAAGAAATCATTGTAAACATTGCTGAAAGACTCATGTTAAAAAAAATATGCTTTTATGAATAAAATAAGATTCCTGTAATAAAATTAAAATGCAATACAAGTCTTCTCATGAAAAAAAATTGCCCATATTCCACACAATTCTTACACAGCTTTTCCCAGAACTGTCAGGATGCTACTGTGTCTGTCTAAATCCCCATTAGTGCCAGCTGAAGGAGATACAATGCTTCCCAATCCTGATCTGGTGATCTGGCAACTCTGTTAAATAACAGAAATATAACTTTATCTTGTCTCCAAAATCAGTACATTCTTCAGGAAGCTTCTCTCTCCTGCCTCCCTTCTTACTCTCCTCCCACCACCTCAAATAAAAACCATACTCTTTCAATGTAATTACATAAAATTTAACTCATTCATTTCCTTTAAATATCAGGACTCACCTTGCAAATCTGCCTGTCCAGCTTTTTTGACTGTGTTTTTACCTTTCCCAACAATTATAACCTCGCAGTAATACCAAATTCTGAGTGTCCGACAAAGTGTTACCTCCTAGATGTAGAAGCAGGTAATCAAATCTAACAAGAGGCTACTGGCTTCTCAGAGCCATGCTACAAGTCATGGAGAAGTCAGCTTTTTCAGGACCAGGCTCTTCACTTGTGCAATCGGTGTAATTCTACTAAATTTAACAGAGCAGATATAATTTATCCCAACTAAAAATGTGACTTTCCATTTTTAGCATGACCATTTTCAGAAACTTTTCAAATCAGAAACATTATATACAACAGAACTCTCATCTCCTCTTTCCCTTAATCAGCTTTGCTGAAAGCATCCCTTTTCTACATTTCATTAAACTAACCATCTTCAGTTCTCAAGAAAATGCCATTGTGTAAAACTGTGTATTTGAAAACTTGTAAAAGGATTTGAGAAGAGATCAAATAAACTTGGTAGGTTAGAAGGATTGGGATAGCTAGGAAAAAAGACTGAGGCTGACTCATAAAAATACTAAAAAAAAAAATTTGAATAAATCTTAAGTAAACTGCTATAAGCAATAAAGAGGATTTCCTGAAGCAGAGAAGGTATAGTAAAAAATATGTAAGTGATCTCTTACTCTCAGAAGACTTCATACTACCTTTTTAAAGGAATAAACTGTTATTTTCTAACTGGTCATTTGTGACCTGCCATACACATTATTCTGAGAAAGTCAGATGTTTAGTCCCAGACATTTATTGCTTACATATCTCTCTCTGAAATGATGCCACTGGGACTCTACTTCATTCACACAGCACAGTCCAGCCTACCTTACCACCTCAGCACAGCTAGCATCTCGCACGCAGCTGTACTGCAACGACCTGTCGTACCTATCCTAAGGACTCAGTCCCTCCAGACAGCTTAGCTTGATTTTAAAATAAACCATCTAGCTAAAAATTCTGGCATAAACATAGCTCTGCAGAGAGGAATATCTCACACAAACTAAACGTATCAATAAGTAAGAGAAGAGATCTCAAATTCCTACACTGTCTTGGGTCTAACAGCTTCTACCCCTCATAGGAAAAACGATGGGCCTCTTCTACCTCTAACAACTTTCACCCAGCATTGTTCAAACCTAAACCACTGACCCATAGCAAAGGGTAACTTATACTTACATGTGATTTTTTGGTGGCTGTTTAGGCTGGACTTCCAGACAGTCTAATTTCCTGTAACGTCTCATGGTTTTATGACATTCACTGGGATAATCATCTGTTAACCTAATTGCTGGACTTTATTTGCATTTACTAATGGTCTAATACTCATATCGCACACCTTCCTGTTTTTAAATGACTGCAGAAATAACAGAAACAATTTATTTATGAAGTATTCAAATGCTATTCCATAAATATTATTAGTAATACAAATCAGAAAAGCAGTAAAATCTTCTAAATTAGGACACCCTAGTGAAAAGCTTATTGACCCGATCATATGACTTTCTTAATTAAGAGAGTAAGTTATTCAAACAGCCTAGAGAACTTTAAAATAATAAAGTAAAATGAGCACTCATTGCAAGCAAAGGAAGAAAACTTATATTCCTTGCCTGTTCTTTGTTAGCTCCTTTAATCTTTAACAACCTGACGTATTTCAAAATACATGAAAAGTTTCTAACTTTTTTTAGCTCAAATTCAGGAAAATTCAGTTTAGCACTAATGGAATAAATTCTTGTTAACCACAGCTTACAAAGATGTGCTTAAGCATATCATTATCGGTTACTTTAACAAAGCAATGATTCATCCTTCAAAGTGGAAAATACGACAATATATGCTTACTGTGACTGAAGGTACAGTCCCAGGTTTTTTCCTCCTGTATTCAGATCTCACAGGAGCAGGGCTAACTAGTTTAGGTGAAGTTTTACATTGTTTAACCTGTATTACTTGAGCTAATTTGAACACCTACATTGTAGACATGCACATACACTGCATCAAACTGAAAATGAAATAATTTGTAGAGGAAACCTGTCCAACCTGACACTGAATGTCTCCAGGGATGGGTCATCCACCACCTCTCTGGGCAGCCTGTTCCAGTGCTTCACTCCCCTCATCGTAAAATATTTCTTCCTTATATCTAGTCCGAATCGACCCTCTTCTAGTTTAAAGCCATTACCTCTTGTCCTATTTCAACTAGTCCTGCTAAAAAGTTTGTCCCCCATCTTTCCTGTAAGTCCCCTTTAGGCACTGAAGGGCTGAAATAAGGTCTCCCCGGAGCCTTCTCTTCTCCAGGCTGAACAGCCCCAACCCTCTCAGCCTGTCCTCATAGGAGAGGTGCTCCAGCCCTCTGATCATCTTCGTGGCCCTCCTCTGGACTCACTCCAACAGGTCCATGTCCTTCTTACGTTGTGGCCCCCAAAGCTGAATGCAGTATTCCAGGTGGGGTCCCATGAGAGCGGAGAAGAGGGGGAGAATGACCTCCCTTGATCTGTCAGCCATGCCTCTTTTGATGCAGCCCAGGATGCAGTTGGCTTTTAGGGCTGCAAGAACACATTGCTGGCTCGTGTTGAGCTTTTCATCAACCAACACCCTCATGTCATTCTTCTCACAGCTGCTTTCAACGGCTTCATCCCTCAGCCTGTGTTTGTTCTTGGGATTGCCTCGACCTATATGCAGGACCTTGCACTTGGTCTTGTTGAACTTCATGAGGTCTGCATGGGCCCATCTCTCCAGCCTGTCAAGGTCCCTCTGGATGGCATCCCTTCCCTCCAGTGTGTCGACCACACCACACAGCTTGGTATCATTGACAGACTTGCTGAGCGTGCAATCTATCCCACTGTCCATGTCGCTGACAAAGATGTTAAAGAGCATGCATCCCAATACTGACTCCTGGGGAATGCCACCCATCACCAGTCTCCACTTGGACACTGAGCTGTTGACCATATCTCTTTGAGTACGACCATTCAGCCAATTCCTTACCCACCTAGTGGTCCATCCGTCAAATCCACGTCTTTCTAGTTTAGAGACAAGGATGTCATGCAGGACAGTGTCAAATGCTTTGCACAAGTCCTGGTAAATGACATCAGTTGGTCGTCTCTTGTCCAACAATGCTGTAACCCTGTCCTAGAAGGCCACCAGATTTTTCAGGCACGATTTGCCCTCAGTGAAGATGTGATGGCTGTCACAAGTCACCTCCTTATTTTCCATGTGTCTTAGCATAGTTTCCAGGAGCATTTCTTCACCAAGCTGCCACGACTTCTCAAATATGAAGGAAGGTGGCCTAGCAACTTCATCTGCCACTTCCCTCAGGACCTGCAGACACATCTCATCAGGTCCCATGGACTTGTGCATCTTCAGGTTCCTTAGATGGTCTCAAACTTGATCTTCTTCTACAGTGGGCAGTTCTTCATGCTCCCAGTCCCTGCCTTTGCCTTCTGCCACTTGAGAGTGTGGCTAGAGCCCTCGCTGTTGAAGACTGAGGCAAAAAAAGTCACTGAGTACCTCAGTCTCCTCCATGTCCTGGGTAACCAAGTCTCCTGTTTCCTTCCAGAGAGGGCTCACATTTTCCCTAGTCTTCCTTTTATCCCCAACATACCTCTTACCGTATGCTCTTGAATGTCTGCTCTCTCACTGTATAAAAGTTTTGCAGAGGCTTACAGGATTACTAGATTGGGCTTTATAAAAATACGCCATTCATCAACCCTAACTTCTATTTCTGTGGCGAGCCCAAATCACCACAAGAAAAAATAAATTGGATGGCCTTGTAGTTTCATACCATATTTCTTTCTTTATCTGAAAAAAAAAAAAGTAGATCTCAAAGTCAGGAAACTGTCTGCTGTGCATGTAAGATTAGTAATTCATTTTGGAAAAGGAGCTTTTTCACCATAAGGACTTTTTAATGCTTTAAAACTTTATCATAATTTAACTGAAATGAAACAATCATCAAAATATTTACCAACAGTTTAGTAAATACCATTTAGTAAATTTGCTTTAGTAAAACAAATAAAGCTTTGCAATTTCCCTTGCAAACAGTCACCTGGAATTGACCCTGCCTATTAAGAGCTTCTAGGCACAGCTTTAGTCAAAATAATGGTCTTTTCCAGGCACATTTACATCACAGAGATAAAAATCCATTTCTCCTTTGTATCAAATATCAGAAAAAATTATTTAGTATAATGTCCTTCTAGAAAATTCCAAATTCAGGGAGATGCACCAACTTAAAGCAGATGACGATAAGTTCCCCAGAAATAGATTACTGCCATTAGGAAAAAAAAAAATATCACAGAAGTAAAATCTAATATGGTGGCACAGCTCTAGAACTGGTTATGTTGGGCTGTGTAAATTTAGTGTCAATTGAGTATTTCACATTCTTTGACTGACAACATTCTAGAAAGGAGTTTACCTGAAGACTAGAAGTATTACACTTCAAGTCTTCTTTAACTTCCTGGTCTTAATAGGTACTTAATTCTTCACACTGATATATGAACAGGTTATACTAGTACCCACAAAAAAAAAAAAAAAAAAAAGATAGTTTGTTTATCCATGTTGACATCTGGCACAGTCCCACCATTACTGTCCGGTTTGGTGTTTTGTTTGAAGTCCTAGTTGATTGAAATTATCCAAAATGCATTAATTCAGAAAGAAATATTACCTCTTCTCTTTCCTGTTATTTTAAAAAATTAATGACTTCCAAACAAATGTAACGATTTGGGTGTCTGTTTCAGGAAGTGAACACCAGGCATGGGCAAAACACTGTAAATCATGCTGTAGATCTTGTGGACTGATCTGTTATACTTACAAGTGGCTATTTAAAATTTCTAGCACAAGCCAGCGGCAGTGGTTGCTGGGCATTGCAAAGAGTAGTCCAGTCTTGAATAATTAGACTTCAGAGCTATAAAACACAACTGAGCTCCTACAGTCTAAAAAATTATTGTGCCTCAGCTTTGCTAACATCCTGTATTACTTTTGTCAAATCAAACTGGTTTTATTCGTACGCTGAAAGAATTTCTTGCCTCCTCACAGAAATATCAGAATGATAAAGTTTTGAATGACACAGGCATTATTCTTTCACCGATGAAGACCACAAACTTCACAGCTAAGAAACAACAGCTTGATCAACTGCTGAAGTTCAAGTAAAACAGCTAAGAGTTTCTGTTCTATCCTAATACTGAAGGGAAGAATAAGCCTTCTAGTGTTTCTTCTACTTTAAATTCAGTAGCTATTTCAAATTTTGGATAATACGCTTGGAGGATTTGTATGTTTGCTTGTTTTGGTATTTTGCCATAGTTAGATCAGGAAACAACATTTAGATTACTCCAAATGAGGATTATTATTATTAATCTCTATAAGCCACACTTCCTGTATTTAACAGAAATGCTACCTATATTATGATAACTTTGTCCAGGAGACTCTAGTATGTCACACTGTTTGCCCAGAGTAGTTAGTTTTTGCACATACAGCATTACAGCATCAGGCTTTTAAAATAGCTTCTATAAATACACCTCATCAGCATGTAATGCAACAAAATACAGCATTTTGTAGCATATGGCATGCAAAGCAGTGAAGTGAAGGGCATGCCTAGATCTCAGCTGCAGCATGCCACCTAGTTTGTTCCGTATCACTTATTTAACCATATGGCTCATCCTAGGTGGCAAGCCACCACTAAAGCACAGGTGTGTGTTCTTTCACACTTTAATTCATGACCCATGCGACAAAAAGCTGAAATCAGCTCTTCTAATCGCATATTGAATTTCAGTTCTGTTCTATAAATTCACTTAGGTTTTACCACAAGAAACAAACATAAATTCTGCATAACACCTGCACATGACAAAATACTTAACTACACTGAGTACTGTTTCAATTCTCTTTGGAGAACAATGCTTTATCTAAAGCTCAGTGACAGTGATATAAGCCACGGAACAAGGATAATGCATTTAAAAGGACAGATGTACAGTGCCTGACCAACAGCTTCCACTTCCTCTGAAACAAAGTCATCAGAATGGAATCAAAATCTCATTTATTCTGCCTCATTTATTTAGTGAGGCAAACCTGAAAATTCCAACTCTCAGGTTTTGGCCAGTCTTGGCTCTTCCAAGGTTCGTATCTTAGAACGGCTCTGCCTATGAATTAGATCCTCTCCATTAACGTAGTCTTTCTCTCTTGCTTTCCACCTGGCTAGAAGATACCTGTTTCAAAAAGTCCTCTGAGCTTACTAGGCTTCGTCCCCTAAGGAACCACAATCAACAGAAAGGCTTCTATATTTTGCACAAACACTGCCTTTTGTTACAGTATCACAAGTACCCTCTATGGCTTCACAAATCAGAAAAGGCTCAAACACATAAAGACTATTTTGCTGCTTTCTATATTAAGGCACACTAAAAACACTGTAGATCATCTAGTTGAATCTATTGCATCAACCAGTACTGGGATTTTCTTTTTTTCCCCAGCTCTTTCACCTTTTCATCAAGCTTCCTTTTTTTGGAGATACTGTGAAATGCCTTGCCCTGAAAACTAAAAGTGCCTCAGAGTTCATCCTCTATGAAACACAGAAAACGGATAAAGACAATTTCAGAGTTGTCTTGAGCAGAGGTAGCGTTTCAGTACCTGAAATTATCATTGGAAATATTTGCAAGAACCACCATTTTATTATGCAAACACATGAAATACAGTAACAGCTTAATCTTATTCTCATTGGAGTCATTGGAAGTTTTGGTATTTACTGAAACAGGAAGCAAATCAAACACGAGAAGCTTAATAACCCAAGCTTACTCACCATTGTGCAAATAGCACTGGATTAATTCAAGGTACCATCATAACATACAGAACGGCTCTGTGCAGGAAAAAAATGAAGCCTCTCTCCTCACAGGGATGGAAAACCTTTATACCACAGAAACCCTGTGAGCAATCCATCGTGCCTCAGTGTGCCAGTGCTGGTCAAAGAGCTGCAGGATGAGGCTCTGTGCACAACACACATTCAGCTGTCAGGGCTCCAGCCCTTGCATTAAGAGACACCCAAGTAAATCCCACTGAAAACCTGGTTCTCCAGTCAGCTCACTAAAGCCAACAATTTTACAGCTATGATTTTACAGCATCAGGCAGAGCAATTCCATGTATAGATACATTTGGCTTTAACGAATCCACAACAAACAGCAAGAATAAATTTGTTTAGATAATCATAAGTAACGGAGGAAACAATGTACATTTTGTTGCTCATCAAATACCTCATACCTTACTATGGAGACAGACTGCCAGAGAAATTTTGAACCTTTATAAGACACCTTAACCATATGTCTTGATCAATTTATATGCAGATCCCTTCCCTCAGCAGAACTTTTTTGCACCGTTAGCCCACACTGTTGAACTGAATCCAGTACAACAGGAGTGAACAGAGGAACTGTTCCCTTTTAATTTGAATGGTGATAAAAATGTAAATCAAAGAAAGTCTTTTTATAGCATCTTGCAAGTTTTAAATGTAGCTGGTAAATCATAAAAAGATGCATATTTACAGGTTTTAAAAAAATTTACAAAAATCACAGTAAAAAAAACATAGTTAAGTAAACTGAGTGTAAATGTAAATATAAATCATATAGTATCTTGAAAGCTGACATGGAAAAGAACAAGAGGGAAGAAGAAAAAAAGGAAGAAAATCAAAGGCTGCTGGAAGTCAAAAATAGGGCACAACCTCTACTCCTTTTCTGCTTAATACAGTATCCTGAGGTATGAAGGCACTACTTTATAGCGTCTTAAAAGGCATGTAAGTAGAAAACTGTGCCAAGAACAATTGTGGACAATTATGCTATCCTAACTTAAAAATCAGGTTTGTTTTAATGACTGAAATCTGCATGCAATGCATAAGATAAATGTATGCTTTGTATATTCAAAAGACTACTTTGAAAATATTTTCAAAGTAAAGAGATTACTTTTTATTTGTTTTGAATTACTTAGGTAAATATGGTGTACATTAAAATACTGCAGATATATCATTCATTTAGTATTTGTATTTATAGAGTTTTTACCAGCATAAATTGTACCACAATTAATGACACTCTTTTGATTATGACAGCATAACTCTACTGTGGACACTTTTATTCTGAAAGACTCCTTGAGAAACAAACTCTTCACTCCAAGTAAAAAAATTTTAGCCAAAATATTGGACTTGCTTTCAAAGGCTGTAATAAAGTCCAAACAGTCATAATATTAATTAGTGAACTAGAAGTTAAATCAATACAGTACAGTACAGATCAAAGAAGATTTGTACCCTAAAGTTCTCACAGCAGACTGTACAAAAATCTACATTTTTCATTTTTTCAGTACCATTAGATGTACCTTATACTTATCTCACTCCACAGTGTGAGGATGTTCATGACAGAGTGACTGAGCTCATATAACTTTCTATAAATAAAGATGGAGAAGCCAGAAAAGAAAGGCAAAGCCGTTAATTGCAAGTGGAAAGAGAGAGGCAGATGAAACAAGAAAGAAAAAAGAATAATTTCTGTGAAAGGTAAAGGCAAAGCAAAGAAAGAACAACTGCAATATCATCACTGGAAAAGTGTAATTTATCCAGTTAAAGGACTTCATTGCACATTTTTGCTGTTTTCTCATGCCAAAGAGCTTAACCATTGAAGGTGTCCCTTTTCCCTTTCTGTACTATAGCTAGAAATAATGCTGTGTCATTGCTGACAAGCTGCTATTCTCAGAGGTGTTCTTCAACTGAAAGTCCTGTATACACTGCTTTTCTGTCTCCCTTTAATATGGCGTGACCTCAAGCTCTTTCAGTTTCAGCACCAAAATTTGCACAGCTCTACAATTCTTTGCCCCTTGAACGGTTAAGCTCCTTGGCAACTGGCATTTGTAATTATCTGAATCTATGCAGAACTTATACTATTTGATAATGACACCAAGCACAAGGAAGGCGCGTCTTTGCTTTACAACACCGGAAAAGACTAGTCTGCGTCATGATGAGCATCATCTAGATGAGTCACACCAGCAGATTAAGTGGGGCACCCACATCAGAGGGTGAAGCAACAAGAGCAGCAAAATTTTTTTTTCTAGATTTTTAGCAGCAATAAAATCATCAGTGGAACCAACACCTTAGAAATCAATAAAATTAACAAGTCCTTCTAGGGGTGACTCTTGCAACAGAAGGAATTATGGAAAGACTTCCGTTTGTGTTCAAAGGCCTACAATAGCCATCATTGGAAAATCAATTCTACGTACAAATGTGATGACAGTAGTGAACCAGCGTTACTGTAATTAACCATATAGTCTTTAGTGGAGAACCATGTTCTATGTATGGCACATTTCAGTCTCATTTCAATAAAAATGGAGGCATCAGTGAGTGGTTTAGCTGAACGGTTTCAGTGAAAAAAAAAATCATCCATGTACTGTGAATAGAATTAAGATTCAAAAGAAAAAGTATTTCAGAAAAGCCTATCTGCTGGTGATCGGATTCCTTGTAACAAGTTCACACAAGGTACTAAATGCTCAATCCAAATACTGGCAGGTCAGTCAGAGGAGAAAAGCAATCTTTTTAAACGGTCCTTTGGGAAGACAGAGCTTGCAGTGAATTTGGTGCTTCTTGCTATGTTGCCTACACTAAAAAAACCAAAGTATTAAATACTTAAAGGACCTACAGAAGATGAAGTCATTGTGAATGACAGTCTAGTATATGGCAGTCTCAGAAACGAACCCATCAAAACTCTTTAAATCCCAGCTTGCAAGTTGTGAGATGGCAGTGTATGCCAGTTTTTACCAAATCACAGCAAAATGTAGATCACTTTGGAGCAAGCTAATGACAAAAAGAGGCCATTAGGTCAGATGCAAACAGTGCGTGAGAGGCTAGCAGCTGAGGGCATCAACCCTGCTAAGTAGCATAGGGAATGCAAAACTTCATGTCAAGATTTTTATTTACATTAGAAACTTGCAATGAGCCTATGAAAATTATAAACTAGGGATAAGGAAAAGGGAAGCAATTACTAGACTTAAATAGTGTTCTCAATAGGGTTTTCCAAAATGTAAAGACTGTATAACCCTTTAATCCAAAGTAAAATATTACAATGACAGTAAGGAAATTGTATCAAATGCTACCCTCGCAAGAAGGAACTGGGGCAGCACACTTATAAATACACTGAGAAAACTAACACCAATGCAGCAACATTATACTCAGATCAAAAATAGAAATATCCATTGCTTCATTGTCCGACATGCTATTAGTATGCACATGGCAGCACTGCAATATTTCTACTGATCACCTTCTTGGCACACCACTAGCTTCTTCAGTGCCAAGACTTTAGTACATGATCTTAGAGATACAAATGTATGACCTTAAAGTGAAATATATTCTGTAGAGAAATCCTTGTCTGAGATGTTCAATCACTCAACTTTCTAGACAGACAAAAAGAAAAGCAAGCTATGGAGATGTGTACTTGCTATTACAAAATACCTGTTGGCATTTGAAAATAAACTAGCAGAAAAACAGAATAAATGAAACTGCAGGCAAACAACTCTTTGAAGAGCATAATGAAGTGATAAATAAAAGCAATACCTTTCCAGGCTAACTAGGTACTAGAGCAGTGGCTGAACTAATAGGGAAAACATGAAGACAATCTCAAGGAAAATCTGTCCAAATATTCTGGACGATATGGGCAACTGATCTGTTTAAACCCAGGGGAAATCAATGACCATCAATTTAGATAGCTGACTAAAGTAACAGGTGCACCTTCTGCTCCTCCTTCACATGTCACCACCACAGGGTGAATACTGACCATTGGGTCAAGTTTATTTGGAATATATTCTTAGCTTTAGGAGAGAAGTTTAGGAAGTAAAGCATCCATTACTGATGTGATATCAAGGAATACAGACTTGACCCATTTAATTCAAGCACAATTACAAGGAGTAAAAATAAGAGGATAGCATTGGTCATCTTCATCTCTCTCTTCTGTTTTACAGCCTGCTGTGATCCTTGCAAAACTTTTTAATTAGCTTATTTTTAGAGAGGAGGAAGTAAAAATCAGTTTTACTGAGACAGAATTATTATTGATGGAGGTTTAACAGGGGGTTTACTGAGTCTAAAAATGGAACACGAATTAGTAGGAAAAGAGAGCTTGAATTTGTATTCTCCCATCTTTGCCCATCATTTTGTTATAGATTGCAAAGTATTTCTTTTTGTCCGTCTCCCTACACACAGGAACCTACTACCCTTTGCATCACCATCACATCTGAATAAATTAAATTCTGTTTTAATCTAATCATTAGATATTGTATCACATCAGGATCATCCTGGAAACACAAGTCTTACATGAACTCTGAACTCATTACAGTTCTCTTCACAGTACCAGTCATTCTCTGGAAGTAATATCTCAATGTACTGCTGATCAAATGAGTCCCACTTTTTGTATAATAAATGTCTTGTGATCACTACACTGTCAAACCAGTTTTTTAGCTGTTTTTCATAAGCAGAAGATGCAAAACTTCCTTTTTAATAAGTATGTTATGATCTTAACCACAAGTGTTCTAGTGCACTCCAAAAGCAAATACTTCAGACAAAGTATTATTTTTCCCTCTGCAATTAAAGAGACTACAGTAGAACTTTTAACAGTTAGTCTTAAACTGATTAGACCATCAGAGATTTGGTCTCAGTTAATATTACAGAAAAATGACAACAGATGCTGCAAAAATCGGTGCCTTTAAACAATTACATCTCTGCAATGGAAACAAAAACAGAATTTCTGGTTTCTGAGAATTTTGTTCAGATACTGGAAGGACAACAACTGGTACAATTGAGTAAGATTAAGAGATCCCTCTAAACAGTGTCTTTACCTCATTGAATCAATACTCTCAATTTACAAATAAATTTAAGGTATAAAAATATTTGAAATTCAATGTCATAAATTCAGTTCCATTTATACATTATTTAATGACTTTTATTTTTAGGACTTCTTTTATTTTTCATGAAGTAACCATTGATTTTATTAATGTAATTCGAAGTGGTGGCTTACTACGTAATTTCTCCTGCCAAATGTCTCAGATAAATTAGTTGATTTCTGACCTTCAGGGACATTGAAAGAAGAAGGAAGTAATAGCTTAGTCAATCAGTCAAGGACAAAAAAGAATAGTAGCTCCCATCCACAAACCCCAGTGAAAAAAAGAGAGGCAAAGTACCTTGCATAGAAAGCCTGGTACTGTAACACCATTTTCAATATGCACATCATTGCATAACACTGGTTTCACAACATTTCCTCATTGATTAAGACACATTTCAGCTTTGCTTCTGCTTACCATCTAACATTTCCTGTATTTTTAAGTTTCTGGTCATTTAAGACCATCTCAGCTTGATAAAAACCTACATAAAAGCCTACTGACCAAGGAATATTCTGTTTCTCCTAAGACTAGATGCATGTAATTTAATCAAACTTTCGGTAATAAACACCGGTAATACAAAATAGCAACAAACAGCACAAAGAATCAGTGCGCCATTTATTGAAGTAATCTCCTCACCCTCTTTTGGAGTGAGCATAACTTGGCACCTGAAGTAATGAAATTGAGAATGTAAGTTTTCTTCTACTACTGAGAAGCTGCTGACACAGGAACCAGCTAAGCTCTGTAACTTTCTCATTTATATTCATTAGTCAAGGTTAGTATCATAAAATTTACACTGTCTAGCTTTCTACTGGGTCAATGAAAGACTTGGTAACCTAATCTGAAGTCTATGGAAGAATTCAATGAAAATACCAAAAATAGTCCAAGTCCTTCCTAGATGTTGTCTGGTTACTTGCAACATCCCCACCAAGACTGATTCCCCCGTATTCATAACTGATGTAGAGCCACCAGTAAAACCAGGCAAGTACCAAAGTTATTGATGTCAACAAGAGAAGGATGATAAAATACTGTTCCCATTCATCATAAAATAGGCTGTAACTCAATCACTAAAATGTGAGTCATTATTAAAATGACTCACAATCCAGTTACACATAAACAGCATGACTGAAACAGAACTCATTCAAAAGAAAAGCAATATTACTTAGCAGAAGAAAATAGTCTTGAGCTCATAAAAGTAGAAGGTCTTATTTTATTTCATTTATGGAGGTTGGACTACATGATCTTTTCAACCCAAACCATTCTATGATTCATTTGTATAGAAATCACCAGATCTAATCAGTCTGA
This sequence comes from Chlamydotis macqueenii, assembly GCF_036417535.1. NCBI lineage: Eukaryota > Metazoa > Chordata > Aves > Otidiformes > Otididae > Chlamydotis > Chlamydotis macqueenii. Next base: position 38,419,617 of record NC_141559.1, on the reverse strand, counting down.
AATTTAAGAGGTTGTTAGATTATCAAATTATCGTTATTTCTTTCCAGGCAGTTATCTCCATATTCAGACATTTATTGTTTGTTAGAAGGTATTTCACCGTCCTAGTGGAGATCACCTACTATCTCTGTACAAAGTATTTTCTATTTACAGCTAGTATAAATAATACCTCCAGGCCAGAGATGAGTAGGATTTCACACCTGCGTTTCTCATTCAGTGTTGTGTTCCTTAAAATACTGCATGAAACTAAAGGTCTCAATCCTGTATTTTCAGTCAGAATAATGAGCAGTCATGAGGGCCCAGGTTATCTACATAATACAAAACCCGTCAGGAAGCCTTCAGCAAAAAAGTTCTCTCACTGCACACAACGGTACCAAAAGAGGACCATTTGTGAAGGAGAAGAAGCTTTGCCTGATACAAAACAAGATTCTGCACAAACCCCTAAGAATCAAATTTCTTAACAATACAAAATACTTTTCATTCACTTGTTCTTTGCCACTAGAGTTATCTGCTGACAACAATGGAATAAAACCAACAAAATCCATCCTAAATTTCATGACTGCAAAATAAAGTTTTACATTTCAGCTAGAAAGTAAAGGATTAAGCATTTCACAGATTATATATATGTCATAGATCTTACACTGAAACTCAGGCCCTCGAAGACCTGTATTCCATGGCCAGGAAAGGTCTATATTTAAGATCTATTTCTGCAATATTTTTCATTTTACTTTTGACTTAATTACTACTATGAGTTTGTGGCAGTTACCAGTAATCAACACAAAGCCCTTTTTATGTCATCACCTGGAAACTTAGTATTAAATGGAATTTAGAAATACTATTTAAAAAAAAAAAGTTGACATTACTGGCTGCTCTAAAACTTATATGCCAGAAAAAACAGGTTGTTCAAATTTTTGTGCATCTTAGCATGACTCTTCTCCAAAAGAGAGATGTGTTAAGAGTTAATTTGTCATTATGCATCTATGTATCTTCTGGAATATGACTCTTGACTGAAAGCAGTGTAATGCAGTAATTAACAGAAATAGCACAACCTAAGATTATAGAGTGGGATTTAAGAACAGGGTTGGTCAGAAACATTTTGGCAAGACAATTGTTTTCTGTCAACTAAAACTATTTGTCGAAATCAATCTTTTCCCCATTTCCTTCTTCCCTCTCATCCCAAAAGAGAATTCTGAAGGTTCAAAATAGAGTTCTGGGTCACAACTATAAAGAAAAAGGGCAAGTGTTCTCTAATTTGCACTTATTTAAAACAATACATTGGTTCAAGTAACTGAATCATGCAGAGCCAAAAGTTTCACAGAAATGCTCTGACACTTCTCTCCCTGCCTTCCACCTCTCTTCCTCCCTCCTGCCTACTTATGTTTTCTTCGTATAAGATTTCTGATGGATTGTTTTCCCTCGCTTATCAGAAAGTAAACTGATGTCAAAACAATGATTTTTTTTTCTGACAAACAGAATTCTCATTTTCTCGCTAACCCTTTCTCCCCAGACTCATTTACAGCTCTGCTGTAAATATTCATTATGAACATGAATAAATAATTTAATCTCTCTCCACCTCTCTTTTGCACTCCCTGTGAAAAGAGCGCAGAAAGCTGATCTGTCATATACTTCAGTTCTGAGCTTTTTCGGCCAAGGATTGGTACTTATACAGCTGTGCAATGTCTAGTACAATAAACCTGCAATACCTCCGGGGACATCCAGACACGAATGTAATGCAAATAAATGCAGACGATGCTCTGCAGTACAAACTAGTTCTTATTTACAGTTGCTGAAGGGTTCTACCATGAAACTGTTTGTGTAGTTACTAAATATACAGCAATCACTCTTAATACCTGCTTATAAATACAGAAGTACTTACAGACTTTTGGAACACTAAACCAAGTCATCTCAAATTAGCAATCCCATATATTATAGCAGTCTGATGCAAAAAGTAACTGATAAAAAGGCTATGTAATTCAAATCCCTCCGAACTACTGACAGATGCAGACCAGTCTAAATGTAATATCCAAGTGCTCTTAACTGCCTCCCATCATCTACAACACTCCCCTTGTCACTGCTGAACAATATCCTTGAGGAAATGGAAAGTATTTGAAATTAATATCAGGACTTAAGGAAAGGCATTGATTCACAATCAGATTGCAAGTTTTACATACACCAACTTAAAATGGTGTGAGTTGTAATGATGTGATTTAGGAGATAATGAAACATATGATTTATATCTGATTGATAAGTCAACATGGCAAGAGCAACTGATGTCACCTAAATGGACGTGTGCAAAACATTTGACACTATCCCACATGACATCCTTGTCTCTAAACTGGAGAGATATGGATTCGACAGATGGACCGCTTAGTGGATAAGGAATTGGCTGGATGGTTGCACTCAAAGAGTTATGGTCAATGGCTCGATGTCCAAGTGGAGATCGGTGATGAGTGGCGTTCCTCAGGGGCTGGTACTGGGATAGGTGCTGTTTAACATCTTTGTCAGCAAAGTGGACAGTGGGATTTAGTGCACCCTCACCAAGTCTGCTGACGACACCCACCACACCCATCTGTGTGGTGTGGTCAGCATGCTGGAGGGAAGGGATGCCATCCAGAAGGACCTTGACAGGCTGTAGAGGTGGGCCAATGCAAACCTCATGAAGTTCAACAAAGCCAAGTACAAGGTCCTGAATATGAGTCGTGGCAGTCCCAAGCGCAAATACAGGCTGGGCAGAGAACGGATCGAGACCAGCCCTGAGAAGAAGGACTTGGGAGTGCTGGTAGAGGAGAAGCTCAACATGAGCCGGCAATGTGTGCTTGCAGCCCAGAAAGTCGGCTGCATCAAAAGAAGAGGGGCCAGCACACTGAGGGAGGAGATTCTGCCTCTCTACTCCGCTCTGACGAGACCCCACCTAGAGTACTGGCATTAAGCTTTGGGGGTCACAACATAAGAAGGACACGGCCCTGTTGGAACGAGTCCAGAGGAGGCCACGAAGATGATCAGAGGGCTGCAGCACCTCTCCTATGTGGACAGGCTGACAGAGTTGGAGCTGTTTAGCCTGGAGAAGAAAAGGCTCTGGGGAGACCTTATTGAGGCCTTTCAATACTTAAAGGGGGCTTATAAGAAAGATGGGGCCTGTTCTGACAGGAGAAGAGGTAATGGTTTTAAACTAAAAAAAGGTTGATTTAGAGTAGACAAAAGGAAGAAATTTTTTTACACCGAGAGTGGTAGAACACTGCAACAGGTTGCCCAGAGAGGTGGTTGGTGCCCCATCCCTGGAAACATTCAAGGCCAGGTTGGACGAGGCTCTGAGCAACCTGATCTAGTTGGAGATGTTCCTGCTCCTTGCAGGGGGGTTGGACTAGATGACCTTTAGAGGTCCCTTCCAACCCTAACCATTCTATGATTCTATGATACTGGTGTGCACCAGGATTAATATTTGGACCATACATTTCATTCCAGAATATATAAACTTTGTTCAACTTGACCATAAGGTGAACTAAGTCTTTTAATAAATAATTGTAAAGGAAAAATAACCCACCAAAAAACCCCACCCCCAAAACCACACATACCTACACAAAAACAAACAAACAAACAAACAAACATATCCTCAAAAAAAATCTCCCAAACCCCTGCAGAATCGCTAAGGCTTGAAGATAAGTCCAGTTAAAAAAATCAGTTCATTTTTAAAGCCTAGTGGAACACTAGCCTACAGTTTGAAAAAAAAGGTCTGTCTTCAGAGAATCACAAGACCTTGAAACCTATTAAACTTTATTGTAAACGAAGGACTGGCTGATACTTAAAAGCTCTCAAACTGCAACTTGGTATCAAAAAGCCACTCTTCAGTCCAATTTATGTTTCTTCTTGAGGGGAAATATCAAATCCCAGACTAGAATTACACACCACTGACAGCTAAAACAGAACTCCAGAACAATGCAAACACTGCTGTTCACATTCAGGACTAAATTAGACCCACCAAAACAATCAATTTCTTATATCAAACATTTCACTTCTGTTAATGCTGCACAAGGTAAAACACAGCAAAGCAAAAAACAGAGGAGTGCTCTTAAAATAGCAATGTATTTTTCTCTCAGAAAAAAAGTATCGTGTCTATAACTTAACAAATGGATTGAACTTGGCAGCATGAGCATCTTAAACAGGCTCTGAGGTTTGTAATGCCACTGCAATGCATTGCCAGAAGTTAGGAAGAATTCCAGAAAAGCTCGGTAAAAAAAATTGCACCCAGCTTCCCTGAAGCTGTACATCAGAGTACACTGGGAATCTTTTGTCAGAAAAGTGTATGGCCTTTTCTTGATAGCATAGCAATCCCCCCCCCCGCCCCCCCATTTTAGTGAATTTATTTAGAAATCAGCAAAACTGAGAATGTGACATGAAACAACAGAATACCACAACCAGAAAAAAATATTTTAGTATGTTACTAGGAAAGCAACATTATGCCTTTCTCTGGAGTTTTCTTTCTATTAAGCTAAATGTCAAGACAAGTAATTTAAATTTGCTTTGTGTTTTGTAAGTATCTTCTTTTGCACAAGAAGAGTCATCTTTTTCATTACTGAAAACATGCACATAGGAGCACACTGGTTCCTATTATCAAATATTCAAGAGCAAAGGCCAAGTCATACAAGGAGAATGGTAAAAGACACTTCTGACACCTCTCTGTATTCATAATTTCTGGAGTGGATGTCAGGAAATCTGGAACATAGCTATGAACTCAAGTCTGTCCTTAAATGTGTCATACTGACGAGGCTTGCCCCTCTCATTCTGCTATGCAAAGAAGAGTTACAAAGTGACGCACTCCTGAAACACGCCACCATTCACTCCTGCCTACAACATACTTCCAACAGATCATCTTTTTTGGAAGGGGGATTGTTTTGTTTTTGTGTAGTAGCAGGGGTAGGGGGGACTACAGTGGCAGCTTCTGCAAGAAGCTGCTGGAAGTTTCCCTTTTGTCCGGGCCTAGGGCAGACCCACCGCTGGCCAGGGCCAAGCCAACTGCTGACGGAATGTTCACTGATAATGCTTCTGTGATACTGTATTTAAGAAGGGGAAAAATAAAAATTAAAAAAAAAAGGAAAAGGAGTGAAGAAACAGAACCAGGGGCAGAGAGGGGGAGGCGCGAACCTTGTGGGCCTTGCGGCCCTCACCCTTTGGCCTCCCGCCGGGCTGCCATCTGGGCCCGACTCTGCCTGGCCCTGCCAACAGAAGTGAAGAGAGGAGATGTGATGAGAACCTCAGAGGCATCAGCCTGAGCCTGATTGTGAAGAATTTTTCTTGTAATAGGAATGGCTGCAGACGCCAAGGTCAGTGGAGAAGGAGGGAGAGGAGTAATGCGGCTCCTGGCCAGAATTCCCCTGCAGCCCGTGGTCCAGCCCGTGGTGCAGCCCATGGTGAGGCAGCTGTCCCCCTGCAGCCCATGGAGGAGCAGAGATCCACCTGCAGCCCATGGAGGACCTCACACAGGGACAGTTCATGACGGACTGTAGCCCGTGGGAGGGACCCCACGCTGGAGCAGGGAAGGAATTGAGGAATTCTTCCCCCGAGGAGGAAGGAGCGGTGGAAAAACAACATATGATGAACGGACCACAACCCCCATTCCCTATTCCCTCCCTGCACCACTCAGGGGTGGGGAAGGAGGTAGAGATAATTTGAAATTAAGTTAAGCCTGGGAAGAGGGAAGGGTGGAGGGAAGTTATTTTTTATTCTCTTTCTCATTATGTTGCTTTGGTTTTAATAATAATAATAATAAATAAATAGTTTTCTCCAGATCAAGTCTGTTTTGCCCATAATGGTAACTTCAATGACCTCTGCCTGTCCTTATCTCAAACTTTGAGCTTTTTGTTATATTTTCTCTCCTTCATTCCCTCAGAGGGCTGAGTGAGTGAGCGAGAGACTGCATAGCTTGGTCCTGAGCAGGGCTAAGCTACAACAGGGATATGCAAAAATCACAGGAGCAGGAGATAAAGCAGAAAGGAGGATGTGAAGTCACCTATGATATGCCAGGCAAATGCCTGATATCTCAAAATAGTGAATACAATAGCGATACAGCAAACAAGATGAGCCCTTACACATTCTTCGTCCCCATGGCCACTGGCTGGGAAATTTGCATGCAAACAGCTAACCATCTTTCCCTAAGAACAAGGTGGCCAACTCCAGACTGCCTATTTTGAACAAGTCCTAGTCTCCACTTTCCCTAAACCAGGCCTGGACATTGGCTGCGACTAACTGGCACAGATCAAAATCTGCAGTGCTGGTTCAACTAGAGTAACTAAGGAGAGAAGCCTAGTAGATGATAGCACATTATAGGGCATCACCAGCAGTCAGAGAGGACTACTTGCAAGTTGCAAAATAAGCAGTTAGAAAGTTTATTTAAATGTTAAATCACTCATGCTAATCAGATAATCCTAAACGATTGCTCATTAAAACTTTATACCACAGTCACCATGAATTGTTTAATCACCATCACGTATTCTTTTGTAAAACACGTTATTTTATATACCATTGAAAAAATGACTTCACAAACATTTTCAAGTTTGTTTGTCTTATACCTTAAAAAATAACTGCTACTTTGGAGGACTCCAACACACAAGTTTAAGAGTCATAATAAATCTCCTCAATCCCTTCATACTATACACTATTTTTAATAAAAACCCACACATGACCCTACTTTTAAGACCCAACCACTCACCCAATCTTTGCCTACTAGAAGTCTAAGGTCATGCTAGGGAGGGAAGAGCTCTCTTCTCCAGTGTTACAACCTAGCTTTTAGTCTTTCAGTTACAAACCAACAGAGAGTAGGTTAAGCTTCTGCTAAAAGAGCATAATCTTCCAAGTTTCAGAACATGAAATTAAAGAAAAAACAAAGTACTACATAATGTGCTTCAGTTGTCATAAAAATCCTTCTTGTACACATAAAGGGTGAAAAATAACCATTCTGTGCTCTATGTGTTGCCTGAATCGTAAAAAGTGGTAGATTATCATCACCACAAGATGGTACACATGCTTATTTTCTGAAGAGAGACATTTTGGTTTGTTTCATTTAAAAATGTAACTACAGCTTACAATGAATTACAACTAGATGTGATTCAAATTAACCCATTTCTCAAAAAAAAAGAAAGCTTCCATGACATTCACTATGAGGGGAGATGTATGCCTAAAAATCCAAAGATACTGAATCTGAGAAGGAATAATTTTAAAGACAGAGCGAGGTGCATAGGCAGACTTTCACTCTAGCCTATTCTATTCAACAAGATTTTTATTTATTAAGTCATGTTTTTAAATAATCTCCAGAAGAATATTTGCAAGGAAGAACAAGCAATGGTTCAAAGGAATTCCGATTGTGAAAATTGCCAGAACTCCTAGATTTTTTTTTTTTTTACTAACTGTAGTATATTTAAGCCAGTCAGTTGGTATATTCCAAATCAATCATTAAGAGCTGTTAGTATTGCTACCTAAACAAGTGGCTTGATTTTAAGAAGGACTGTATGTTCTTCTCAACTGTGACTACCTGTGAACAGTAGACCAAGAAGCCCTATGGAGCATCTCTGGTCTGGGCAGGAGTTCTTGCTGACATTTAGCGGGGTGACAGAGCACTGACTGTCCCTTCAAAAACCCCCTTCTGCATGGGAAGGATATCCAGACAAACAAAAGAGAAAGAACGGTAGTGTGCACTGGTACCCCGTCAGTGTCATGACAGGATTAGAATTACAGCCTCTACCTGTCATCAGTTGCAGTAACTTAGCAATAGAAAACTCACCATTTAATTCAGCCACGTGGGAACTCTCTGTAATGTTTGTTCTTAATTTAAAAGTCCAAATGTTTTCCATATATTTTTTTTTCATAATTACACAGGTGAGCTAAAACGGGATGAACTGCAGTCAAACACATCGTGAAGGCTGGCATATACCTTGTGAATCACAGCCCTCCTGAACTTTTGCAATTCCACGTAAGTGTTGCTGGCATGCTAAGTACTCTGGATGTTTCAGGATTCAGCCCTACAGTAGCTGTCAGAGTGTTACATCAACTGAATTGAGATTTCGAAGGAAAAATCTAGTAAAATCTATTCCTGAGGGCTACATGAGATTTTGTGATCACTGTTATTTTATTGCCTGTAAAAAGGTACAGGCACACCAGAACAAGGCTGTTCTGTTCATTTTTTTCTCTTAATGCCCTTGTTTGCTACTCAACAACACATCACTACAGTTATTCATGCTATTATTCTGCCTTCCAGGTTTAAATTGTTCACTTTTCATGCTATGTATGAATAATCCAGACCTTGATAAGACTGTTTTTATTTTTTTTTTTGTTTCTACGTTTGCTTTTCCTTGAAATTTTGCTTTCTGTTTCTACACAGGAAATGAAAAATCAGTATAGTATATAGCATATATTATGTGCCTGTAAAGGGTGATAGGAACATATTTTCCTTATGCACTTTACTCTAAATAGAACTTCCATTCTTTGTACTCAGTAATTAAAAAAAGAAGCATGGACCAAAAAAAAAAACCAACCATATCTGAGTGCTTTATTGCCATCTCCTACTTTCCCCTTCGTAGAAATGGAGCATGATATGAATTAAACATTCTCTGCATGAAGATTATACAGAAATAAACAACCTAATCTTATTTTATCTGATGACCAAAAGCAAAACATCATTCCTAAAAATAATTCCTCTTCTCATTTTCCAACCAGCTCCTTCAGCAAATATTTTGGATTAAATAGATTGTCTGACAGATCATGAAAAGCACATAGAAGGTTGAGCAACCTTTACAGAAAACATCCTGTCAACAGAATCCTAACGTTTTAATCTAGTGCCTATTAGCTTAAGTGTCCATGAATGTAGACGCCATAACAGCTACACAAGAAGAAATTTCTGTCCACATAGCCAGAACTAAACAAACTAAACATACACAGAACTCCTCAGATCAAACTCCCTACCCTGAATTTAATTTAGAAACAATGAAGCGACTAGACCCATGGGAAGAGAAAGTACCATGTTGCTCATGGCCAGTGCACCTTAAAATACAAACAGCATTAACCTTTACCACCTAAAATATACAGCACAGAATACAAACTGTAACTCCAGGATAATAACGAATTCATTAAAAAAAAAAAAAAACCACACTGCGATCCCTCCTAAGGGAGACCAAAAGATACATTTTCTGCTACAATATCAGGTTCAAAAATACAGGTCTACTAGTACAAGATAAGACAAAGAACTTCAATCTAATGAGAAACCTTGAGGTTAGCACACCTCTGAGAAAAGGAGACCTGATCGTATAACTGCTTCTCTTTCTACATGTAAAAAAATATCCTTCTCGCCTTGGCCCCAGCTGTGTTCCATAAAGATAAGGCAGAAAGTCAGTTCCTCTTTTCCACCATCCTGTGAGCTCTCAAACTCTCTCACTTCTTTCTACATCATTGGGCTATTCAAACCAAACAGCAGAAGGTCTGAACAGCATCTAGAGCACGGTACAACCAGTGTGTTTAAACCCACTATAATTCAAAAAGTAGCTTCTGGCCATTAATCCCACCTCCTTTGTCTCAAGAGCTCTAGTCAGTCACCCAAAAAAGGAAGGGAACAGTTTTAGTTTGAAGCTTCTAAATAGCAGCTTTTTGTCATTTGGGTTGAATTAATGTCTTTTCTGCTAGGTGCTAACTGTTGGCAATTTCATTATTAGACATCTAACTCTCAGCACTCAGTCTGAGTAACAGAGATGCCTCCAGTCTTGTTCCACTCCTGGACTCTTTTAAGTTCCCAGTTTGTACACACAGCAATGTTATGCACCATAGTTTCCAAATCATAGAATCATAGAATGGTTTGGGTTGGAAGGGACCTTTAAAGGTCATCTAGTCCAAGCCCCCTGCAAGGAGCAGGGACATCTTCAACTAAATCAGGTTGCTCAGAGCCTCGTCCAACCCGGCCTTGAATGTTTCCAGGGGTGGGGCATTGACCACCCCTCCAGGCAACCTGTTCCAGTGTTCCACCACACTCATTGCAAAAAATTTCTTCCTTACGTCCAACTGTATTGGGTTTGTGTGGCAAGGTTCTGGTAGCAAGGAGAGCTACAGGGGTAGCTTTCTGTGAGAAGCTGCTAGAAGGTCCTCCCATGTCCAACAGAGCCAATGCCAGTCAGCTCCAAGATGGACCTGCCGCTGGTCAAGGCCAAGCCCATCGGCCATGGTGGTAGTGCCTCTGTGATAACATAGTTAAGAACGGTGGAAGAAAAAAGAGCAGCAGAGAGGAGTGAGACTATGTGAGAGCAACAACTCTGCAGACACTCAGATCAGTGAAGAAGGAGGGGGAGGAGGTGTTCTAGGCACCAGAGCAAAGATTCTTCTACAGCCTGTAGTGCAGCCCATGGTGAGGCAGGATGTGCCCCTGCAGCCCATGGAGGCCCACAGAGGAGCAGAGATCCACCTGCAGCCTGTGGAGGACACCACGGTGGTGCAGATGCATGCCCGAAGGAGGCTGTCAGCCTGTAGAGAGCCTGCCCTGGAGCAGGATCCTGGCAGGACCTGTGGACCCATGAAGACAGGAGCCTACACTGGTGCTGGTTTGCTGGCAAGGCTTGTGACCCCATAGGGGACCCACACTGGAGCAGTCTGCTCCTGAAGGACTGTACCCCACGGAAGGGACCCACGCTGGCACAGTTAATGAAGAACTGCAGCCTGTGGGAAGGACTCATGTTGGAGAAGTTCATGGAGGACTGTCTCCCATGGGAGGGACCTCATGCTGGAGTAAGGGAAGATTGTGAGGAGTCCTTCCCCTGAGCAGGAAGCAGTGGCAGAGACAACGTGATGAACTGACCTCAACCCCCATTCCCCATCCCCCTATGCCTCTGGAAGGGAGGAGGTAGAAAATTCAGGAGTGAAGTTGAGTCTAGGAAGAAGGAAGGGGTGGGGGGAAGGCGTTTTCAGATTTAGTTTTTATTTTCTCATTACCCTACTCTGATTTTATTGTTAATACAATTAAATTAACTTTCCCCAAGTTGAGTCTGTTTTGCCAATGATGGTAACTGCTGAATGACCTCTCTCTGTCCTTATCTCGACCCACAAGCTTTTCATTATATTTTTTCTTCCCCATATTCCCAGGGAGGGGGGACGGTCAGCCAGTGGCCACATGGTACTTAGGTACTGGCTGGGGCTAAACCATGACACCAACCTACCCTCTTTAGTTTAAAATCATTACCCCTTGTCCTGTCGCAACAGGCTCTGCTAAAAAGTTTGTCCCCATCTTTCTTATAAGCCCCCTTTAGATACTGGAAGACCACTATAACATCTCCCCGGAGCCTTCTCCTCTCCAGGCTGAACAGCCCCAATTCTCTCAGCCTGTCCTCATAGGAGAGTTGCTCCAGCCCTCTGTTCATCTTCGTGGCCCTTCTCTGGACCCATTCCAACAGGTCGACGTCTTTCCTGTGCTGAGGGCTCCAGAGCTGGATGCAGTACTCATGGTGGGGTCTCACCAGAAGAGAACAGAGGGGCAGAATCACCTCCCTTGACCTGCTGGCCACACTTCTTTTGATGCAGCCCAGGATGTGGTTGGCTTTCTGGACTGCAAGCACACATTGCTTGGCTCATGTTGAGCTTTTCATCTGCCAATACCTTCAAGTCCTTCTCCACAGGGCTGCTCTCAATGCCTTCATCCCTCAGCCTGTATTTGTGTTTGTGGCTGCCACAACTCATATGCAGGACCTTGCACCTGGGTTTGTTGAACTTCATGAGGTTCTCATGGGCCCATGTCAAGGTCCATGGCCCAGCCTGTCAAGGTCCCTCTGGATGGCATCCCTTCCCTCCAGCATGTCGACCGCATCACACAGCTTGGTGTCATCGACAGATTTGCTGAGGGTGCACTATATCCCACTGTTCATGTTGCTGACATGGACCGTGCCAAAGGCCTTACAGAATTCCAGACTTATGATATCCATTGCTCTTCCCTTGTCCACTGATGTAGTCCCTCCACTTTGGGGACTGGCCTGTACTGGCCTACTTTATGGAAGAGAATTGGCCTGTACTGGCCTACTTTATGGAGGAGAATTGGAGATACCACCACAGCTAGGAAGGACTCACAGTAAGTATATAAAGCCACCAAGGGTTACAGAATGAGGAATTCCCAGAAATATCAAAAGCAACATAAACTGCAATGTGCACATCTGACCTCTGGCTTAGAAGTCTGGATGGATGCATAGGACAGATCTGAACTCCATGAGATTTTTTTTCCCTTCAAAACTCTCCTACAGCATAGCCACAGTGAGGTACACCTGTTCCTGGCTTGTCAAGTTATATAGTCTCTCCTTTGGTCTGTCATACACATTTAGGAAGCTGCTTTGGAACGAGATGAGCTCTCCTGAGTTCTAATACAGAAAGTATTCAGAAAACCAAATAAACAAGAAAAAAAAAAAAAACAAACACATTACATCCATCACTGATGTCACTATCGCCCAAAAGATCTGTAACCTAAAAATGTCAACCACTAAGCAAGGCATTCTTAAACTTGAACCTGGAAAGCAGAAGACAATTCTAATAAGATGGACTAGGGTTCCCAAAACAGATGCTTTTGGTACACTTAGCTGGTTGGCAGGGGTGAAAGGAGGAAAAGGATGCCTACAGAAGAAAACCAGAATACTTTTTAAAGGGGAAAAAAAAAATCAGACCAAAAGCAAAGTTAGTTAAATTGCAGCGCACAAAACTAAGCTGACAGTCGCTAAGCAATCTGTAGCGATATGACTAGGTTAACCATGCTCCTGCAAACATGGCTAGCTTCCTCAGGAAGTTTCAAATGACACTTAGTAAAAAAGACACTTAATTCTAAAGGCATACATTTCTTGCTACAGAACCACCAGTGTGTCAAAATTAAGTAATTAGCACAATTACTCTCACAATGTTTTTAATAACCCAGCAGTAGCAACATTTGTTTTGGATAACTGTTTTAAGCTCTATGAGAACAGAACAAGGGGAAAAAAAATAACCTTCAAAATTAGATCTATGTTGTTGAACTATATCACCTATACGAAGATAAGAAACACACCAAGTGAACTTTTTTCCTAAGACATCTGGTTTTTAAGGCAGTTGGAAAATGGCTTCTACATACAGCAACATCTACACATCAAGATGCCATGTAACAATGAAATACTGCAAAAATTGAACACTGCAAGTTCCTAGAGTGCAAGATAAAGCCAGAAACACGGGCACAGGAAATTGCAATTCTGTGTACTAGAAAAAGGAAAGTAACACCATTCAAAAGTGACTGAGCCACTGTATGGATGGGTCCAAAAGGAAGCCAGAAACAGTTCCATACAGAAAGGAAAACAAAAATCCTAAAGTGAAGTGAAGCATTTTTTCCATCTCCAGAATGACAAAGCTATCAGGAAAAGCAGATGCCTAGTAATACTGGAGGCTCTTCAACATGTTGGAATAGGTGTATAGTATCCCTGAAATTGTCTTCCTGCTTCCACAACCTAAAAGCTACTTTTCTCCCTTCCTGCATCAAGACAAAAGTTAAGATTCCTGAGATTTTTTACAGCAAAAATTAATCGAGGCAGGAAAAACAAAGAGTGACAGACAGAGAGAGAGACTGATGTCAAAATCAAAATGGCCTAGCACTAAGGGCATTCAACTGGGAAGTGAAAGATAAAGGGTTAAATTCAGGTCCTCTGCCTGACACAGACAAGATAGGAAATAACTGGGTTAAATCTTGGATGATTCTCCTAACCACTCACTGTAACACTGGTGTGGATCGATCCTGCTTCTGCTGTAAGTAACATCGCTGTAGCTTATGTAAGTATGTGCTTGGTATGCACTAGTCTTACAAATTATTTGCCCCGCTTTTCAAATATTACACCTGGAGTAGACTCCCTGATAGCGGTATGCATGCACAAGGCACAAGCATGCAGGAAAGTTTTCCTGCTTGCAGGATCCCACGTTTGTAGCAAAACCCCCTCTGAGACTGTACTATGAAAGCACTATGGAATTTGCTACATTCATAGGAGGGAAAAGCAAAGGGAAAAAAAAAAAAAACAAAACCAAACAAAAAAAACCTGAAAAACCATGACAGCATTTTGGCTTGGAAGACATTTTATGAAAAACAACTCATAACTAGTTTCATAACTATCAGGGAGGAACATTTTGAATAAGCTGACCCTCAATGTCCTCAACTTCAAAGATTTATGATATTATTGAGCAAATTACTCTGACTTGCTCAGACCTGCACAGTCTATTTCATCAGCATGCATTTGCAGAGATTCTGAGATAGTTTACAGATATCCAAGCAAGTGCAACACATTCAAACATTTTAGATCCACATTACATGGGACGGTAAAACCACATTAGCCTTTTCATTTTATGGCTATAGATCACATACATTCATAAAAAGCAGAAAACCAAAGAAAATAAAACAAATCCTTTCTCCAAGCTGTAAAGCAGTTGCAAAACAGGTCTGCTGAGCTCTCCAGCCCTGTTGCTGACATGACCTCTGAAAGTAGACTTCTCTGTACAGACGACGAGAGAATCTCCACATGACCCAACAGATTGCTGTTTACATTATCTATCACACTGAGTGCTTAGAAAGAATTCGTTATTGGTAATTTTCAAAGTGTCTGAAAGAAAATCAGTTCATAACATTTGCAATAAGCAGAGGCATCTTTTCCATCGCAAGACATGTTTTTAAACTTTTAAACATACTTATACTGAGAATAAATTATAGTGGTATGACAGCCTTAACCACAGCAGCCTGAAAAATTGCAGCATCAAATCAATGTAATATTAACTATCTGAAATGGAGATTAAATTAAAAAGGTGGGATAGCATAGCAAGCACGTGTTCATATATCTATTTTGAACATTTCATATAATTAGCCTCTGTCCCTTATTGAGCTTTGAAATTCTACCAGTTATGGGAGTATACAAGTCAGGGCCAATATGAACATCTTACAGAATTTTGCCCTACTCTTGTTCATTGGACGAACCATTTGGAAAAAATATGTCCATTTTAAAACACAAGTGGCAGAGTACTCTTCATCAGTGAAATGCAAGTATGTTTACCTTCTGTAGTTAAGTAATGAAGATACTGTTTTCATGTGCAATGAAGCCCAGTGAGTCATTCACGGAACAGCTGAAGTGATGGCTAATTCAGTTACAGACCCAGCACCCCAAGCACACAAAGCAATCACACACTGATTTAAGTTAATGAATACAGACCTGCATATCCTTCCTCGGATATAAAATAAAATAGTAGGTTAGAGCTGAAGTAAGACGTTTCTTGTGCTTAATTCTGTCACCTTTAGTTGAACTGCATGTAACATTTCAACCATCAAAAAAATCCTATTAACTTCTCTGAGTCAGGTTTGGGAGCAGGTGGTGGGAGACAGTCGTAGCTGGAGCTGAACCACACCTCATTGCAGAATCAAAATGACTGTCTTTTCCTTGCAAATTTTTTTTTTTACACTCTCATAAAACAACTAGCCATATGTAAATGCATTAAGTATCTGGACATTCAATCAGATTCAGGACAGAAATGTTAACTCTCTATATTAATTTCCCAAATGGGAACTTTATGGGGTAAAAGGCAATCTCTCCATAAACTGCCTGATTTGAAAACCTGTCTTAAAACAGTGAAAAAGAAAAAAAAAAATTCTGTTATGGAATAATTGTTAAAGAAGGGGACGCAGCAGTGTTGCATTAGAAAAATAAAAAATGTTTCATGGTGGGCCTAGATACAGATAAAGAGAAGTAAACAGTATTTCAAAAGACATCTATTCCACTCTGTAATTGCACACAAATAAATACAACAGTCATATTTTAAGCACAGTTATTGATTTTAGAAGGTCCAATACGAATTTGTTCAACATTTATTTAAACCTGCTTTCATTCCTTGCTGTTGATCTGTTTCACAGTATGCATTCACTATGTTTGTCTGATGCTTTTATTCACTCCTTATTGTTTATCTATAAAGAATTCATTACTGGAAGGACTTATTAATTTAAATCAAAGCCTTTTTTCAGTTTTAACAAGGTTACATTGAATATGTGCTTTAGTCAATGCAGGTTTTTTTAATGATCTTATTAAAGGAAAACATCAAGGTTTCAAGACAAAATAATAATGATGCTCCACAAACGTGCAGGCTTTTGCCCTATACCTTTTCAGAAATCTGGATGGCAACAGGAATTAATCCCTTGTCCACAGTCCTCTAAAAGCAAATGCCACCGTATTCAAGTTCTGATAAATGCAATGATTAGTTACAAAACAATATAAAAATCTTGTTCATTTCAGAAATTAAAGTTCCAGTTAACTGTCGCACGAGAAACTCATTCATATATTCATAATAAGAGGGTTTGATACATACAACTAAGTCTTTTACCTATTCAGGTATCTTTTCAGTGTTATTTTCAGTCTGATATGACATTCATTGGCCTCAGTTGCAGGGATGTTTGTTAGAGAATATGGGCATGAACCTTCAATATAAAAAATCAGTAATTCATGTACTCAATTCACAGGGGTGAGAACACTGACTTAAAGTGATAAATTATCTTACTAGTAAGAGCTCTGAGATAATCCTCTTCAGAAAATGGATTGCAGGGTTTAACCAATGTTCTGCTTTTTATTTATTTGACATATAGTGAACAATAGTTTATTTTGAATAAGTACCTATGTACGTACATTTATATATATGTGTGTATACACATACATATATACACACTTTTATGTTTACTGTGGTTTAATTCCTCCTTTCAGTTTCCTAAAAATTAGTCCTACCAGCACATATTAGAGAATTATTAATTTAAAATTCTATTTTCCTTGAGCAATTTTTTTTACAATTTAATCATGTTTTTACAGATGTTTGATAAATTAATTCATATAATTTTCTACATATGGTAGTAGAATAGTCTTCACGTGTTTAATGCAATTTCAAAGTAACAACATGTTCCCAGTTATTATATACTTCCCCAGTAATAATCATCTGTTCAAAAAGAATTATGTATCTGTTAAACATGCCTTAATTCACAAAAGTATTTTAATCATGAGAAGCTTGATAGAAGAACTAAAGAAATTGGCAGTAACAGTATCACTTAATGCAGTGGTCCTCGGTTTAGGGTGTGTAACATACACTGCATAGTACAGTAACTCTTACGTACACAAGGAGTTAAGTACATCCCCAGCTATGTGCAGTCAATAGCGCTTTCAAATTCAGTGTAAATTAAAGCTTTCATTAGCTTAAATAGAAAAAGTTGCTAATTTTCAAATCTTAAATATAAATAAAAGCATGTATAAACATACTAATACATTGAAGAGATTGACTGAGACTATTGGATGATTTAAGTCTTGACCGATATAGTACTCACAAACTGCTATTAAATATAACTCATCTTATAAAACTTAAGAGTAAAATATGTATTCATACTATATTCTAAACTGCATGGTAATTTTTTATTTCAGATATATGGACAAAATTAATGCAATAATCACATAATAAAAATCTGAAAAGACAACTAGCCAAGCAAAACTCTCAAATCTCTACCTGCCCAAATCCTGGATCACGGCTGTGTGAAAATGCTCTGTGAGCCAGGAGCAAGGATGCACAGCAGGGACAGCACTGTCACACAATAAATACCCCAGGTTTCTTTACGAGTAACTCTCATGAGTAGAAGAATGTTTAAAGTTTGCTACGGAGCTTGATTTTGAGGAGAAATGTTTTGAGAGCAGTAAAAACACAGGAGTTCCTATTGTAAACTGCATCCTGGTTTTATTGTATCATTTTAGTATACAAAACCATCTGATCTTGTCCATTTTAATTACATGGGGGTACAGAACCCACTTTCACATCTGCTCACTAAGCCTGAGAAATGCTTTAGAGTGAAAAGGAAATGAGAAGGACCAGGAATACGAATGAACTGAAACATAAGAATTTAATAAATTCCTCCTTTTTTTCAAAATCAGTTCTAATCACTTATTGTGAAATATATTTAGGTTTGGTCCACAGTAATTTGAATTCAAATAAACACATTTAAACCTCTTCTATCTATACCACTACAGGATTTTTTTTTTTGCTTATTCTTTAATCATTTTGCTGGCAGTATGCTGAATGCTGTTTCTTCAAGAATGCAATCTATAGCGTTATATTCCAAAATGGCTGGGAAAACCTTTGCCATGACTCCCAAGTAGCAACATGCTAGATATTCAGAGGTTTTAAACGCTGCTGTTGAAGATATAATGAAAGGATCTAAGGTTTATGCATGAATCAGCATCCCCTTGTCATAATGTCATGGTGCAGTGATCCCTGCAGAGCTGTAAGACTTGATTTAAAACAGGAAATCTAAACACTGGCTCTTGAGCCAGCAGGATTAAACATCCAAGATTGTGAATATGTTACCTCTGTGCTGAAACTACTGTATGAAAAACTTGTTACAGTTATGGAGGTTTTATAGTACTCCATAGGAAACCTCTCCTTAGGTGACTTCAATATCCTTTCAGAGAAAAAAAAATAAAAATAAAAAATTAGTATGCAATACAACTATCCCTGTTTGGGTTGGTGGATCTAAGAGGAAAAGGACTTAATCTTCTACAGTTTCCTCTGTTCTTGTTGTGAAGAAAAAAAAAAATTGGATGTCGCTGATGGTCAGCACTTCTCCAATCAGACTAGACTCAATTACACTGTGCTGAAGAACCATAAAGTCCAGCGGCTTGGATACCTTTCCGTTCTGCCCTACAAATTACATCTCTACCTCTCAATCAAAACCATTAAGCCTCCTGGTGACACCAACTTGCGAGGTGTCAAACTGCAATTAGAGTCCAACAGCTACTCCTGATGACCTGTCAACACAGCTTTGCACAAGACTTCCAGCAGTCCAACAACCTGAAGGGACTCTTTGTTATGGCTATATTACATGTTAAGTCTATCTACGCACAAAGCCTCCATTCCCCTTCTGCTACATATTATCGTCTGGTCATCTTTAAATTTCTACTCAGTCATTTACTGTTTCAAACATCCCTCACTGGTACATGGCCACTGTCTCCTCTCCACTGGAAGTTTAGGAACCTCATTTAAAAGTCATACCAGCAATACAACTCGTTTGTCTAAAAACTCTTTGCTCCATTAACGAACTCTGAGTATGTGCTGATAATAATTTTGAAGATTCCTTTAAGTAGTTCTACAGTGGGTTGGTTGGTTGTTTTTGAAGTGGTTTTAAAGCAACCAGTGGTTACTGGGCAGAGAGAAGGATGCAGGCACACAGACCCCCAGTGGGGCCGCACACCACATCTCCCACGCCCTCCCCTCTGGACCTTCTGCAGCCTGAGACTGGGCTGGTTTGGGGGTTTTTAAATCAAAAGCTGAAATATTGCAGTTGTCAGGGCAGAAAAAGGTCATTACTTCTATTACAGCATAAGCCTACATTTCTGTGAAGGAAAATCACCTTGCTGGAGTGAAATACCTGGGTAAATACTGAAGCACTTTCATTTTCATACTACCCTATGTTTCCGTGACCACCTTTTACATCCGCATTGTTTAACTGTTGATAGTGTTGGTTTTGGACACAGGTTCTTTGTACATTATTCTGAAAAAAAAAAACCCAACCAACCACCAACCTGCAGATTTTTCAATATCTGAAACGACAACAAGCATAAAGGGGAGAAAAAAAGATGGACTCTCCTTAACTATTTGTGCATGCAGTGCTTTGCAACGAACTGCTAAATTCTGCTTCCTATATGGCAAGTATTTATCTTCACAACTCCTTGTTCTCCAATCAAACCTTTCTTGGAAGGTGATCACAGAAATACCATGCATATGTCTAGCATACACTTCACTATTCAACTAAATCTAACTGACAAGATAACTTGACTAAGCCATCAGTGGTGACTGAGGTGACAAAAAGCAAATACATGTTCACATCTTAATTCAGTGCTCTTCAAACTGCTTGAAAATTTAAGCCTTCAGACAAAGGGAAACCCGAAACGTGGACAGCATCTCCCTTCTGCTGGAAGTCTCAAAGTCCATCACCGCAGCCTACACATGTCATCCGAGAATTGTAAGAGCGCTCCAAGGAAGACAGCTGAGCTCAAGAACAAGGCAGAGGCATGCACATGAACACTGATAAAAAGCTTGATGATGCTGGAGAAAAATATGTATCCTTTACTTTCCCAAAGACCAGGTAGCTATACTTCTCTGTAGTACCAGTAGAAAAAAAAATATTCTGGTGTTTTACACAAATTATTTTCAGGATTTTGTTGACTTCACAGAACTGAGAAACCCAGAAAGAGCCGTCATATTTTTGCAGAATGCCATCTAGACTGCTACACATCCCCTTACTTCCCCGACAGTCCCAGTACCATCACTGCAAATACTGATCCTACGCTGCTCTGGTTGCTGCAAACCCTCCTTACCTAAGACAACAAGAACTCCCCAAGCAGCTTGCAAAAGATGAGCGAAGTAGTTTTACTGTGGCTGGTTACGTGCCCTGATCTTTTTTGACTTGGGCTACACTCTCCTACCCTCACACGTGCCACGGAAACCTCCTTGGGTTGAGCTCTTGCACCACCTATCCCAGCATCCGTACCCAGATGCCCCTCTTCAGCACCACCGCCCCTACCACACGGTAGCTAAATCGGAGAAAAAAAAGGTCGCCAAAGGAAGGGAAATGGCTCTCGCTGACAGCTGACCTCCAGATTCAGCGTCCCTACGGCCTCTCCCCAGGACGGACGGGGAACCGCCCCGGGGCAGCGCGGCGGCGGGAGCGGGCACCGCGGCTCAAGAGCGGGCTCCCGCCTCCCTGCTGGCCCGGCCGCTGCGGGACCCCGGTTTCGCTTGCAACGGGCAGCGGGGGCAGGCGGGCCCCCTCACAGCCCCGGGCCCGCCTGCCTCCCGCTCGCAGCCCCCCTCAAGGGCTCCTCTCTCCGCGCCAGGATGACCCCTCCGCCCCGAGTACCGCATGTGCTCCGCGGCCCGCGACACGCGTGCGGCCGGGCCCAGCCCTGCCGGAGGCGGAGCCAGGGCCGAGCCCCGCCGGCCGCCCGCCGACGGGCGCCGGTTCGCCGCGAAAGGAACAGGGGCGGCAGGCTCCCGGCGAGGCGGAGGGGGCCCCGGGGCTCCCGACGAGGGCGGGGGAGCTCCCGCGGCGGCGAGATGGAGCCCGGAGGGCCGTGTAAAATGGCTGATCAGCGCCCCGCGCCCCCTCGACTGCTGTCGGGAGGGAGCCCCCCGCCCTGCCCACGCCGATTTAACGGGAAGGCTCCGCGGCAGCGCCTGCGGTCCGCTCTCGGGTGTTGGTGGGTGGGTGCCACGGGCAGCCGCGCAGCCTTATGTAACGCGTGGGGAGAGCCACGGGCGGAGAGGAGGGGGAAGCAGGAACCATTTTAAACCTCGGCGAGGGCTGGGGAGGCGCACGGAGACCTGGCGCCCGGCTTTCCCGGCACCGAGACCAGGCGCTCCCGCACTTGCTCGGCGGCGGCGGCGCAGCGCCCCCCCCCCCCCACTAACACACCTCCCCTCAACGCCCCCTCCCGCCTCTCCCCGACACAGCCTCCCCCGCGCCGTTACTCACAGGCGTTGGTGACGGCGAAGCTGTTGGCCACCTCCAGGTTGTCGATGTGGGGAGTCAGCCTGAACTCCGAGGTGGAAAACTGCACCATCCCTACCCGAAACGCGCTGTACTCCTGATCGGCGCCCCTCGGGAAGAGCCCCCCTGAAAGGAAAACACACGCACACACACGCACCCAGATCAGGCGGGGGGGCACAGGGAGAGCAGCGCCGCAGCCGCGTCCCCTCCCGCTGGCGGGGCTGGGCTGGCCGGGGGTACCGGTAGGCTCCGCCGGCTCGGGCACGGCTACCGGAGCGAGCCCGGCTGCGGGTCCGTCCCCTGTCCGGGGCGGAGGGGCGCGGCGGGACGGGCGGTGTGCCTCGGGGAAAGGCGAAGGGACCGCACGGGAGGCTGGCGGGCACCGCGGCGGGGCCGGGGGAGCGGGAGATCCGGCGGGAGGAGAGCGACGTCCCCCGGCATGCGGGCACCTACCGATCTGTATGCTGTTAGAATTGACCCCCCAGAGCAGTCCCCACAACACAGGAGCCAGGAAGACAGAAATATGCATAATCTTTTGCATTTCCAGGAAAAGTAGAGCATCCACAAAGCCACGGAAACAGCCCTTTCTTCTTCCTCGCCCTCCTCCTCCTACGCGCAGCGCGCTCGTCAGCAAATTAGATCCTCTGCGCGCCGGGCGAGCGGCCGGCGGGCGCCAGGCAACCGGGGGAGGAACGGGACGAAACGAAAATGACCCCCGGGCGGGCGGCAGGCGCCGGGGAAGACGATGGCCACGCTGCCGCCGCCGCTCCGGTCCTCGTCCCGGCTCCGGAAATAACGGGGGAAGGCGGAGAGGGGGGGTGGCCGCGTGCGGTTGGCGGCGACGCCGCTGAGCTCCCGCTGCCTGAGCGCGCCCGCCGCCCGGCCCGGCCCTGCCCTCACACGCGCTCGCCCGCGCTGCCTCGCACTCAACGGGGCGGGCGGCGCAGCCGGCGAGGCGGCGGGGCGCCTGCGCGAGCGGAGGGGCTGGCGGGAGCGCGCCCCTCCCCGCCCCCCCCCTCGCCCCGCTGCGCCCCGCCCCTTCTCGCGCGCGGCCGCGGGGAGGGCCGCCGCCAGCTTTCAGCACCGCGGACAGAGGCGCTGCGGCGGCTGCCGGAGCTGCCCCCCCCCGCCCCGTCCCCCGGGGCTTGTCCCCTTCTCCCAGTCGCCTCCGGCAAGGTGTTTTGTCTCCCCGGGGGTTTTTCCCTGGAGTCGGGTCCCTCGGCCCAAACGCCCCCCCCCCCCCCGTCGGCAGGGCCCCGCGCCCGGGGGGGGGCTGCTTTAAAGGGACAAAAATGAGGGACACCTGTCAATCACACGGCGAGGTCCCCCTGTGGCAGCGGGAGACGTTAGCTTGGATGGAAAGAAGAAATGGGGAAAAAAAGCCCCCCCTTTTTTAAAAAAAAAAAAATTCACTGATCTTCACCAGGCTGATGTTTGGATGTAGCCACCTTCCAGGTGTACCCGAAAAGCATATTTTTAACAGCCAGAACCAAACCAGCAGCGTTAAGATGCAGGAAGGTTTAAATCTACCCAGATATTCAATTTGCATGTATAATGGGTATTTTTTTTTTTTTTCAAAATGGGTTCCAGCTATATTACTCACTGCAAGCTAAATTTAACATTTTTCAGTTTGGCAGAAAGTCTGTTGCTATGCACCGCACAAACACGCACACACATGGACACACATGGACACGCACACCCGTCTGACAGAAGAAGCAGCAGTGTGGCAATACTGTGACTGTGACAACGCATTTGCTATTAAATGTTGATTTGCTCGTATGTGTTTTTTAAAACTCTGTTGTTGTTAATAAAAGTGAGGAATATCCATGTATACCCATCTTAATTATATTTCCTTTTTTTTTTTAATTATTGAAATGTCTAAATTCTCCTTTCAAGAGACAAGGAAATGTCTCGAAGCTTCAGATACTCGGATGTCAAAGTAAGTATATACCCTGAACAAGTAGGAAGCAGGCAGTTTGAGAGCCTTTACCCATCACTAATTCATGACGAGCTTAGTTTCATTTGAGTCATTTCACTGGGAAATTCTGTACTAGCTTCTGTCTGTACTTGTGTCATCATCTGTCTCTCACCACAAAACGAGATGAGCCTGAAAAAGCGGGCAAGCTTTAACACCATGAACTTACAGACCCTACGGGGTTATTCGAGTGGAATGGCAGAGTGACTACAGCCCTTCCTCACCCTCTCCCCCAGCCTGCTCCCTCCCAGTAATCAGGTTTTGTGCTCCATGGTAAAAACCCACTGCTGAATTTGGTGAAAGGAGCAGTGTCACTGTGACCATCAGTAGATTAAGGTGCCAGAGGAAAGCTTGCATTCGGGTAGCCTTCACTGTGCCCCAGACAATAAGGTGTACAGGCATTTACTTTAGTGCAAATACTTCAGTGCAATATTGCCAGTCTTTAACAGGAGCACAGATAAATCATGAACACATGCTTTTTCACTCAGGTATGAGGAATCCCCTTATGTATATCAAATGAGATTAAAATGCAGCAAAGATCTCCATTTGAAGGTTGTATTTTAATATTCTATAATAAAACAAAAAAAAAATCCTGTTTGCCAATATACCTTACAGCTGCATAATGAACTAAAATATAAAAAGGATTCAGATGAGGCAAAAATATAAAAATGAACTCTAGAAGAATCCCACTTTTTGAACTAATTGTCTTTACAGTTATGGAAAGAATTTCAATCTCTGAGATCTCTAAGTGTTTTTTTTTTTGTTCGGTTTCGTTTAGAGGTTTTTTGTGTTATAGAGAACAGTGCTATTCCACATGCACATCAAGACCTTTGTCAGATATATTAAGAATAATACATGGTGATGCATGTTCTATCTGGTTAGCCAGTAAAATATTTTATCGTTTATACTAAAATGTGGTAAATGTTAACTAAGCTTGATCCCACTGTAGTGGGCACTACACAACAAGCAACATTACCCGAGAAAGAACTGTTTCTAGATGAAAGTTTTGAACCTCCTTTCTGTCACGGAAGTGTCCTTGCTACACCTTTCAAGTTAAAGACCTACAGAACATAGCATAGCGGGTAGGTAAAATAAAAGTGATCCAAGTAAAAAGTTAATTGCCAATCACAGCTGGGGGCTTTGTACTGACTCTTTGTGGTGAGTTAATAACAACTGCCATGGCTGTCACAACTGATACCACCCTGGCTGTTGATTTTCTAATGCATGTTTTTCCATTACGGAATTGTGAGTATGTATATGGGTGGTAGAACACTGGAACAGGTTGTTCAAAGAGGTGGTGGATGCCCCATCCCTGGAAACATTCAAGGCCAGAGTGAATGGGGCTCTGAGCAACCTGATCTGGTGGAAGATGTCCCTGCTCCTTGCAGGGGGATTGGACCACATGACCTTTAAAGGTCCCTTCCAACTCAAACCATTCTATGATTCTATATGTATACGTCACATACAATGTGTGTGTGTGTGCATGTGTGTGTCAGATTTGTGTCATCGTATCAGAACATGTGGAAAAAATGTCAAGTTATGTGGCCGTGTTATACCGTTGGTGTGCCAGAGAAAAATAAAAGATTCCAACTGAGATGAGTAAGTACAAAGGGATGACATGGGGTACTGAATCAACAAGAAAACCGTTTAATCAGGATTTAGTAACAGTGAAACATGCTGATAACAAAATAAGGCCTTCTTTAACTCTCTATTTTTTATAATAGTCCTATGCTAATTGAAAAGATGCAAGCAGGCAAAGGAGAAAAAAAGAAATTTATAGGTGATAGTAATTTATGACCTTATACTAAGAATAGACATACTCATTAACACTGTGCATAAAAAAAAAAATCAGACTCCATTACTGGGAATCACATTCAATACTTTTTGCACAAGAAAAGAATCTAGCAAGAAGTAAGGAAAGATTGTAATCTTAAAACCAGAAGATTATATTCTCTAAATCCACAATAAAAGCTCATATAAAAATCCATTAGTTCAGAATCTGAACAAAGCATCAACAGGGAGACTGTTAATAATCAGCATCAATCACTTGTTGAAAGGAACATAGCAGTGCAATAATAACAAAAACAGTGACAGATGACAGAAGGCCAGATAACAAACAGCAAGATGTCAAAACCCTAAAAAGGCTAAGTGCCTCATCCCGATTCCATTGAAGTCCAGGAGAGATTTGCTACTTATTACAAAGCCTGCAGGATTCCATCATGGCTGTATTTGATTTAACAGGTTCTAATGGACGACAGTCTGAGCATGAGGTAGAAGCTGGTGAGGAAGCTAAAAAGGGCTAATATACATGCTAATCAGAAATAAATATGAGTTTATCAGGAATACATTTCCTCAGCGATTCATCCTGGCACAATCCTGGTTGAGACAGTGGCTGCAATTCAACTAAATGTTCACATGTGTCAGCAGCTGCACAGGAAACATGGAAAGAGACTTGGAAATGACTGAAGAATTGGAAATTTTTACCTTGCGCTGAGAAATATCTAGTGACTACTCTATATGCTTACCAAAAATACAGTTCATGAATGACTTGATGACATGGAGTATGTGCTTCAGGAAAATAACTTTGATAATATAAAGCATTTGAGAAGATGGGTGCTGTAAAAAAAAAAAAACAACAGTATCTGAATGCTGATCTTAATCATATTCAGATTAGAAATAAAGTTTATCTTTTGTTTTGCTGTTTGAGTAACGTGTCATTGACCATGGCAATCACATGCTGAGGGCTGTAGTCAATTCCTCAGACCTGGAAAATACCCAGTTGAAATAAAATTCTTTTCTAAAAATCCTTGTTGAAAAAGTCAAATTCTAAGAAGACCTTTGGCAAAAGTTCACACTAAATGGTTAGAGTGGTCCCTTCTGGCCTCACTATTTGGGTTTTATTGTCAGAATTGTTTTGGTTTGTTTTTTTTTTCATTAGGAAAAAATCTTAAAATACGCAGGTTTTGTCGGATGCAAAAATGCTGTACCAATGTACAAATCCTTTGATTCCATAGACGGTGAAGAAATTCTTCCCTTCAAAAATATTGTTGTCTTTGGATTTTTGAAATCTGTGGAGCTTTTGCAAATACCAGTAAATGTAAATAAAGAAGAAATACAAATGAAAGTTTTGAGTTCCAAATCTTTGTTAAATTGTTCAGTCCCATATGTTCATTCTGGATCTCAAGAGCCTTTTTGGAAACAAGTAGTACATCCTGATCTCCCATGCTCGTTCTGCTTCCTCTTCTGATGAGCAAACACATACTGTTCCCATTAACAGCGCGTATACCCGGGGATGACACGCACCAAGGAAGAGCTTATGTTTCTGTTATGTGATCCTGATGGTGAAAAAAGCAGCATCACTACCCTGCGGTATACCTAATGTGAAATAACTAGTGACAATTGTGCCACTTTAAGTTCCCTTTGCTGTATAGCAGCTGTGGTACCGCAGGTTGTTATTAGCTTAGCTAACAGTTGTGAGAAATTTATAGTGAATCAGGATTTGCCTTTTTAATCTGAGCTACTTGCATTCCTGCTATTTGCAAGAAACGTTACCGTTATTTTGCCAATAAAATCACTTAGGTATATGCTGAACTATCTGTGTGCGTGGAAAATCTGCTATAGATTAGTTCATTTTTTTTTCTGCTGAGATTATAGTAAATTACATTATCAAGGCTCCGGAAAAAGACAAAAGGAACACTTTCAGATTAGACTACGCATGCTAAATCCATGATTCTTGTCTGGCAATATCTTCCCTTTTCTTCCAACAGTATAAACAATTTCCACTCCTTCGTCTCAGTCCCAAGGAATGCATTTCTTCTTCCTGTCCTGATTTATTCCTGCCTATCTGCTACCTCTCTCCTTTGCTGTCTCCTTCCTTGCCTGATTTCCATCTGGTTTTCCAAAGCATCGCCATCAGAATCCTTTTTTTCTCTCCAGTTATTTTGATTTTACCATCCCCACTTCCCTTGCAGAGCGCAGCTAATTCAAATGTGTTGGTTTTTTGCTTCAGACTGCAGCAGTCAGCCTTGATCCTCTCTTTTTTTCATCTGCCACCTTTTCCATCTGTTCCATGAGCAATGCCAGCCTTGACTCCAGCATTGTTTTTTACTCTCATCATATTCTTACTCCTTTTTCCATGCCAATGTCTATGTTTGAAATACGAACCTTACACCGATTTTTCAGCTCAGTTCTTAATAATTGAAAATCCTTTTTAACCTTGCATCTTTTCTGTCACCTATGAGAAATGTGTTACTCATTATTCATAATTAAAAGCCCTTTGGAGATGATGAAGACATCGGACTGTACTCTGCTGAGGTATGGTACTTGTCAAATGGCCTCTTCACCTCAGCTCCCTGCATTCATAAACAACATGATAAATAGTAAAAGGCAAATACAAGCTGAGAAGAATGTTACAGTCTGCTCTCCATTGACATATATGAGGTAGGCTTTTGTTGTTACTCATTCTCTGACTTCTACTCACTTGTGACTTGGGCCTTTTTTTTGTACAACAGAAGCAATTTCCTGAAAACTCGGTGTTTTCTCCCTCAGCAATCACAGCACCATGCAGTGATCTTGCACTTTCAGAGTCCTAAGCGATGACAGCAAGGAGCAGCTCCAGGTCCACAAATTACAGACAGATTGAAAAACAAGGATAATATATTAGGAAACCCTTTGTTACTGAAAGAGTGGTCAGGCACTGGAACAGGCTGCCCAAGGAAGTGGGGGAGTCACCATCCCTGGAGGTGTTCAAAAAGCGTGTAGATGTGGCACTCCAGGTCATGGTTTAATGGACATGGTGGTGTTAGATTGATGGTTGGACTTGATGATCTTGGAGGTCTTTTCCAACCTTGAAGATTCTATGATTCTATGATGCTATGTGCCATTGATAACAACACCATTGATATCTTACGGCTGCACTTAACATTATGATTATTGTAGGATGTAATTTCTGTCATTCTAGCGAGTGTGTTGAGGCAGTATTTTGAACCAGGATACTGGACAAATACCAGCCCGTGGGAAATGGACCGTGTAACGATCATTCTTGAGATGAAGAAGGTACGTCCTGCATTTAATTTGTAAAAACTGCCCATAAAATATATGCCTACTCCACCTACCTTAGAAACTTGAAGAAATCAACTGATCTTTTCCAAATTTGAACCTATTGCAAATCTTTTATCTTGACAAGGTCAAAGAATGTCAGAGACTTGACTACTTTTTACACCCAGACAGGGTAAAACTAGTTCATGATCTCGGAACTCTTACAGAGAATGGAAGTTCTGACAGCGGTATTGCACTGCTAGTCAATACTGTAATTTGTTTTATGACCTGACGCAGTGTCCAGGATGGCATTCAAATAAGCTTTGCAGAGATGCTTTCAACCACTGCGGAGCTAATGAATCCTTAACTTTTATGCTAAACTCCTTTATCCAAGTAAGACTGCTTCTCGTAATATTTTGCAGCACAGGAGTGAATTTCTCCTACTTAACTTTTTGTCTGAAGCAGCATCTGTGCAGTCTCATTCTCTCATTCGCATCCTTTGCACGAGGCTTCCAGGCCAAGAGTTCTTTGAAAAAGCAGGAAACCTGCAGTGACAACACCAGCGTTAACCCTGCTTTTGGCCCGGAGACCAAGCTGGTTCGGAGCCAGGGGAGGGGGAAAGGGCAATGTGTCACCACTGTCCCTTGGGGCTGGGATGCCCAGTTCCAGGCTGCTCAGTAGAGCACAGGCAATTTGGCAAGCTGTCAACGTAGTGAGGTGCGTGGTGGTAACAGACTGCTTTTCTGCTCCCCTCACAGTAAAGGAGAACAAAATTCACTGCAGTCACGAAGGGACTAAATGAATTACCCAGTTTTCTTCTTCTGTGAGGGTGTTTTCCTTTTGAACCTTACAGAAGTACCAGAATGTACACAGGCATCGGTTTCTATTTATACCAACATCACTGGTCACAGTCACAACCACTTTCCACCGAACTGGCAACGTAACATGATTTTATGTGTCCACAGGTAACTGAGAATTAGGCCGTAGATTCATTTATAAGCAAATCATGTGAAGCTGGATGTTTTTGTTGAGTTTTAAAAAGTAAAAAAAAAAAAAAAAAACAAAAAAGCCCCTTCTTTTAAAGAGAGAGATGGTCATGTTATGGATTTAGTTTAAACTATGGCTATGTTATTACAGTACGTTTCATTGCGATCACTTTTATAGTTTTGTCAGGGCTTCTGTGACAAGGAAATTAAAGTGAAATTTAAGCTATAGTGAGTAAGAGATTAAACACAGATCAGTCAAACGTTCCCTGTTAGTTTTTTTCATAAAATACAATAGAAAAATGATGTCAATCATACAAAAACACTTGATCAAATGTTAAAATAATGTATTTTATGACACAAATAAGTAAGAGACAAATTGTGCTGTTGCAGAAATTATACTATGGAGCTCAAGCACTTAGAAATATTAAAAATAAATTAAGATGGAGGAATAGATAGAATTGCATGAGACAAGATAATAATGAGACAAGA
The DNA here is from genome assembly GCF_036417535.1 of Chlamydotis macqueenii. Lineage (NCBI taxonomy): Eukaryota > Metazoa > Chordata > Aves > Otidiformes > Otididae > Chlamydotis > Chlamydotis macqueenii. Next base: position 38,389,577 of record NC_141559.1, on the reverse strand, counting down.
TAATAATTCCTTTGTTCAGGAAATACCCCAAAGATATAAAGATTTGTTTTGTTTTGTTTTGTTGAATTACCCACTGCAGGTGTTTTACAGTGTTCTTTTAAAAATCTCTTAAAAAAATAGGATATAAGATTAAAAGTACTGTTGTGATTTGAAACATCAGCTCTCTTATTATCAGAATCTTTCAGCAATAGGAAGATCTTTCCGGTCCACTGCTTACCTGTTTGGCATCAACAACTTTTATTTTGAGAAAACCATCTTGTCAAGAAACAGCTCACCTGAGGTGGTGAATGGAAATGTACAGATTTGTGCTCAACAGAAGTTTATTTTTAGTTCTGAAAAACCACTTCAGTGGTTCAGTCCCAGAACTAGTTCACAGCACAGACAAGAGATATTTTTACTTTCACCTCTGCATAGGCGTATCTTCCCAGAGATTAACCGTGATAAAGTGCGGTCTTAATGGCAAACTCTTGCAGAAGGAAAAACACCAAATCAGAAATGTAAGAAAGAAGAAACCATTCTTATGAGGCACTTAATTTCATATTTTGGACTAGAAACACATCTACAGCATAGTAAATGTGCAGAAAAGAACATTCTTCTAAATGCATAATTGCTTTAAATGCAGACTTTAATTGCAGAGCTTATAGCAGAAAAATCTCTGCTCATAATATTTGTGGCATTAAAGACAACCTAAATGATGCTGCTTGTCTTTACTGAAACTTAGTGTTACAACGGAAGGTTGTCTTATACAGATTAACTGCTGGCCATTACTAGAGCCAATGCAGTTGCAATTTAACCTGGGACTTACCTTATTCCCTGCTAATCGCATTGCCTTGGTAAGACGTATGTATGGAGATGGTGTGTGTGGGTAGCTGTGTTCAGAACAGTTTTAAATTTACCGTTTCCTTTCATTGCAGGTCAACACACAGCGCAATGCATCAAGGGCTTAAAAAGAAAGAAACAAGCTGATGAGGTGTCAAGGGCAGCTCCAAGACTGTAGTTATGAGTACACAACAGAAAACTGACCTTGAACTTTAAGACATCACTCTCCTACAACAAACAAAACAAAACAAACAAACAAAAACAACCTATGGACACAGAAGGATTTATGCCACAGCTAGGAAGACGTGGACCAACGACAGGCACACTCCTCCAGAGATCCATCCTCTCACCCAAACCCTGGTTGTCCCCGGCCTGTCAGTGCCAGCTGTGGCGACTGTGGATGCAGCATTTCTGCCTTTCTGTTAAATCAAGCAGATCTGCTAATAGCATCTAATGATCTCACTTTCTATAACCAAAACTATAAGAATGTTTGCTGGTGGTTTCTGAATAAAATATGAGTACTGAAAGGCATTTTCTGGAGGAAAACCCTTGCCAGCATTTTCCTGTATTCTGCTGGGCTCCCTGTGGTTTTTGCAGTAGTAAGAAAACAGGACCTTAATTTTAGAGGTTGGTCAGCTATAGCAAATAAATGTCAAAGGCAATGAAATGAGCTTACCCAAACCACATAAGATCTCCTTTAGAAAAAAACCAAGGTAAATGTAAAGAGATCGGAAGCTGCTAGCCTCAAACATGTATCCAGAATAACCTGCTTCTTACTGATATTTTCATACAAGAGTAGCGATAGTTCAGATTTTCTTTACAGTGAGACGAGTTCGGTTATTTGAGGCAGTTAGGGAAAATCACAAATCTTGCAAGCACTTTGAGCGCTACTGCTGAACAAGACAGCAGAATACAATATTACTTCTTTGCAACTATTGCAGTGCTGCACTAAAAAATTGTTCATAGTATAAACGTTATGCTTGGGAGTGGAATTTTCTCTATTCGTCATCTGATTATTTAATAATTTTATAAATGATAACTCGTCTCAATGCGGTGTCTCATTAGAACAGCAGACAATTTGGTGTTATTGACAAACCACTGTGTGATGCATATGGATAATCAATTACAGTAACATCCCATGAAACAGCAGCAAAATTAAACGGATGGAAAATGCCACCCTTCATGGACTCCTGCAATCTTTTGCTTTTGAATGGCAACCATCAAAGAAAACCCTGCTTTCTACCAAGAGCAGGGCTGGGCTTCCGCTCTGTCCTGGAGAAGGCAGGAAGCAATCCACAGGTATCCCTTTTATTTATTTATTTATTTACTAGTAATTAACTTATTATATTGATTGATTACTATATAGCATTACTAATATTCATAATCTAGAAAAAAAACAGATAGTAATTAATGGCTGCTTTTGTTTAAAAAATAGTACTTATTGATTACATTATATGTGATAAAACTTGTTCTGAGCTTGCCGTTGAAGAAGCTACTCCAGTATGTGATTTAATACCCCACGGTCACTCGCTGCCACGGCAGGGTGTGATTTATTTTACAGGGAACTGAAAAAAACCCACCACATTATGATATTGATGTACTTCCAAAATACTTGGAAAACAAAATCATAATAATGGCATGGGAAAACACTGGTAAGTTATTAAATCCTGACAAGCTGCTTTCATGAAGGATTAGTCCTAAGAGTGCCATTATATTAAATATGGATATTTATGCATATATACGCTAAATTATAAATGAATAAATATACCATTTTAAAAGATACAACTTCTTGTTTCGCTGTTATGCAAATTCTTCTGCGTAAGTTCGATCCGAGAAAGGAACTGTGAGGTTATTTTAAGAATCCTTTTGAGATATCAGAAAGGAGTAATACTGAAGGGAGGAACGTGTACATACAGCGGGTTTCATCCTCCTCTGAGAAGAAATCAGAAAGAAGTGCAGTGTACAGCCAGTGTAATTGAGGGGAGTATCAGGCACTTGGTATCAGAGCCAGACTACTTCCAGAAATGTTAAGACCAGGGGAAGATGAATACGAATATCACTGAATAATGACTGAAACAATTTTTGTTATTATTTGTGTGCATTACAGCAGTGCCTTAAGGCAGTGTACAACATATAGTAACAGGTTATTTTTGTTCCCAGCCATGTCCAATCTAAACACAAGGCCCTTAGCGCAACAGAAAGCAGCATTGTTGTCATCTGCCATTTGAGGCAGAGGAACATATGAAAATAGAGGAAACAGTCTGCCAGACTTGCACAGGAGACGTGGGGAAGGGTCACCTGGCTCTCTTTAGTTACTGGATACTGGGCTGAGCTGCAGACCACCACTTACGTACGATATTCAAACTTATGCTCTGTACGGAGCCATGCCTTCAGTCATGGATTTGTGCACCAGTCAGCTAACAGCAGTCGTTTTGCTGCTTGGTCAGAGAAGAAATAATTTCCTCAGTTGAAATCTTGCAGCACAAACTGGCAGAAAGACCATATTATGGGACAGCATGCTGGTCAGGTGCAGATAGGAGGTCAGTATGGACAAGACTACCTGATCTTCTCTGTAAAGCTGTATTTTTATTCTCAGCAGAGAAATGAAAACTGTTGAAATAATCAATGTTGTCCTGTCTTTTAAGGTTGGAATCTCTTTTCAGCCAAAATAATTTATTCCAATTGTCAAAGCTCATCAGACTCTCAGCATGAGTCTTGCATAAATGGATTTATTCCTGGCTGTTTCATTTACGCACTCCACAAAATCTTTTTCCACCTATTTAATTTCATCAAGACTTTCTTCAGAGAGACTAGTAAACTTGCTGCAAGAGCACTGTAATGTAAAAGACACTGTATCTTTCTTACATTACTGTGGGAAAAAAAAGTAAGATAAATCACAATATGCTTTGATAATTCATATACTTACTTAGAAAAATTCCAATTTTAAGGTGCTGTTCCTGAAATGGGAACAATATGGAAGCAAATGATAAATAAAGCAATAAAGCCATGCTTGTGGGTAAAAGATAATAAAGTGCTGCCAACTTGGATGCACGTTTTCTGTTTAAAATCTCCCATGTTGAAATTCATAATGTTCTGTATTCTACAGTAGTGGTGTAAAATCCTCCCATGAAATGGCAGTGGCTGGGAATATCACTATGGCATGGTTGTTGTGACTTTTCTCACTGAAGTGCATCTCTGTTGCAAGAAAACTCTTCGAGTGGAGAACGCAATGAACACGTTACTGCAAAGGCACGGGGTTTGGGAAACCCAGCTGTTTTCCTTTGCCTAGCTTGCACTGAACACAGTTTAGAGGGCAGGTCTTACGCAGGGCGCCTTGCATTTGTCCGTGTTTCTGTAGAGCAGCCATGATGACTTAAGCAGCAGTAGATCCTCCAAAGCCTTCTTGGATTTAAGACCCCAGCAAGGGAAGAGCTTTAGGTCCAGAGAAAACAAGCAGGGCCAATAAGATCCTCTCCTGCCGTTACGCACATTTGTTTATTCGTTTAAGAAATTTATTTATTTGAAAAGTTTTCACCTCAGGGAAACAACCAACTAGAAAATTTGAAGAATTAATGAATAAAGACTAAAGTTTAATTCTACAGAGTAGATTATAGCTCACGGTGGATGCTGTATACCATTTATACTTGCTTGAAAAAAGAAAATTGTTTCTGTAGCAGCGTGATCCTGAAGCACATCCAGGAGGGGAATGGAAGCAGAGCAGCCTCAGAAGCTGACACAATCAGAAAGATATTTTAAAATGCCTACAAAGATTTTACACCCTCCAGTAGGTTGAGGCTAAACAGGATTTGTCAGAAGCGGGGACAGGTAGCAAGGTAGGCTTTGGCACAAGCAGCAACTGATGCCAGAGTGGTACTGGTCAAAACCATCAGTCTTAAGAGGCAGTTCCTGTCAGCATTACGACTTTGAAACAGCCAGTCTTCAAATTAATGTTTAGCAAGGAGCTGGCCTTTGGGAGTCAAAGAAACAAACAAATTAATCTGAAAGAACGAGCCTGCCTGAGACACTGATAAATCTGTTATGACAATGTAAAGCTTATTAAACATTGAGAAATGTAATTCCCTAGCCTCTGGGTCAAATGCAAATTTTAAGGTTAATAGAGAAAAATCAACATTTAAAAACATGTCACATGAACTACTTTTTTCATATTCTGCTTTTGACAAAAAAATTCATGACTTACTACACTTAACTCAAAAATAAAATGCACGTAGTGAGGTGCTATCCAAATAACACAGTATTCTGAGTTATAGGGACATAACTGAAATAGGATAACACAGATGACATTAAAAGTTGAGAAACAAGGGAGTCTCAGGTCTTTTCACTTATTACCGTTTTTCTGCTCCTGACATCAGCACTGGTTTGTCTTCACAAACTCCGTCAGAATCATATGCACGATCTTTTCTCTGACTGTGTGGAGACGAAAGGTAGGACAAGCTGAAGCGTATTGCCGAGGAAATAACTCAGTCCTGATAAAAGGAGTGCTTTGCAGATTAGAAAAGCTAAACAGTGCTATTGATTATCATGATTTACGCTACAGCAAAAGAAGGTGAAACACAGGGGCTGCCTACACACAGCTTTTCCCCTCAGCAGCAGCTGAGGTTTCAGCAGGGATTTTTCTTGCAATTTATGGCGTTAGAGAAGGATTCCTCTGAGTTGAAAAGTTTTTGCAGGGGGCAGTGGTACAGCAACTTGACCTGCTATACTCAGGAGGGGTTATTTGGCCCAAAAACCTCTTGAGTTTGCTTCCTGAAGTGAAAAATTACTCTCACTGTGGATGTTCATAGAAAGAAAAAGACATACAGAGATATATAAGAAAAAGCCCACGCTATCCACTGCCACAGCCTGAAGAACTCCTCCGGTGGAAAACAGTTATCCAAACCCTTACCGTTTCTACTCCACAGTCCCCATGCTTCCTCCTTTCAAAGCACGTCATGCGCTTTAAGCAACCACCTGGTGGCACAGAAACTCTTAGTAACCCACATTGTCTCCCTGGTTGGTTTCCGTCACCATGAACCATACTTTCAGGTGATATGGGGAAAGATCATTCATTTTCTTGTACTGAAAGACCTTTGCTTTACATAGGTGCTGTCTGTGTGTGATAGCTAGGAGCCAGGCAGACTTCAGATTTACCTCAACACTCCAAAGATTTTGACTAACAAGCCTGAAGGTCCTTCAAAAACCTTACCTGTTTGGAGGGAGTCAGTCAATGCTGTACTCCAGCACCCTGACAGGCACTGACGTGTTGAGAAACACCATGCTGAAAAGCAATCAGTGCCCCCTAAATCCACGGTTGACCTCCATGGACAACCTGGAAGCCAAAAACCATACTTTTATAGCCTTAGTCTCATTAGTCTCATTAGTCTCATTATTCTTTGAAAAGGTTACAAACCAATATCCACTATTAGAGTTAGGGACTTTAAAGAAAATGGCTCTTTCAATGTGAAAAAGGGACAATCTTATGACCCAGACACAGTAGGCAATCTCATTCACCCTCAGGTGGGCGAATCCAGCTCTTTCTTTTACACGTGCATTGGTTCAAGAAGTGAGTTTCATTTTTGGCTCTACTGGTGAACACCTTTTGTCAGGGCACAGAACCGAATATGGCAGAAATCCTGTATGTCATCAGGGGCTGTCAAGAGAAGATTCTACAGTGGCATCTTTCACATCACCAGTGGGAAAAAATAATTCCATTCCGGCACCCAATGCGTCATACGGCGCACATCTCCATGTCGCAGACACGGGCTGATGAACACCCACACGAGCTAACTTTAAACCAACTGCTTGAGTACAGCAGCCAAGGCAGCACAAAGCTGTGTGGGGGATAACACCAAAGTAAATTCTTTCATTTCATTTCCTACGCCAGCAGGTAGGCTCCCCAGCCGGAGCTCACTGTTACCATGGCTACAGTGCCAGCCATCCCCAAGCCAGCTAGTTTAAAGCTAATTTGGATAAGCCTGCATTAGCTGCAGACATTTTAGTGACTGCAGTGTAGATATACTCATACCAGTGAGAGTTTTCAGAAAGATGGCAAAATAGCCATGTCATTTTTCTTTTTAAACGTTTGCTGACACCGTTACCACTGATGGAATGAGGGCAGGTGCTGGGAGGTAGAGGGGTGGGTGACTTTCCTACGTCAAAATGCAAGGGAGTGCTGCAAGCACCCTGGATTGTTTGTGATTTATTCGATACAATGTTAAGGACAAAACCACAAACTGAGAATTTTGTATCTTTAAAACTGCATTTTGTTTTCTATATCTTCCACTGTTTATTCAAGTGTAGAGCCACCTATGAAAAGAAGTAGATTTTGTATCTTTCTGGCACCACAGATGAGCTTCAGTTTTCTTTTTATTTTTGAGTAATTCCTTGTATTTATATAAAAGAAGGTAACTGTTACAGCATATTACTACTCTACAGAGGAATTAAATTGTTAGACACAATTATATTGAATTGTAGACACAAACAAAACAACTATTCAATCTCTCTGCATCTGAATTTCCTTTTCTTTTCACATTATCTTCCCTAATCCCAGAATTAGTATACCAAGGCATCAGGTAACACTGTCCTATCATTACCTTATCTGCTACACACCGCACTTGTACTCATTTCAGCATGAAGCTATCTCTATAGCCTGAAAAATCACTTGACATTGCATATATTCAGGTTGCAGTGCCTTGGAAATAAGGAATTTATTGTTATCTAGTCTATAAATATCCTCAGCACACATCACCCAATAACCACAACGGTAAGTTGCTTTAATTGAAGAAGCTGGTATCAGCTGCATTATTACATCTTTTAACAGATCACCTTAACAGCTATGACTGACTGCTTAAGTAACTTATTGCCTCTCTTCAGAGTGCAGTATTCTCAAAGACAGATTACTTGTAAATGCATTTCCTTCCAAATGATTATACAGGCAGATCGATCTCTGTGGGTCATGCTCATTGAAACCACCCCAAAACGCAGTGTCACTACTTTCTCTTTAATGGCTAATAGGGCACTGAAGATGCTTTGCCTTTACCCACACATTTCCTGTTACCAACTCCAAATTAAGTTGAAGACTTTGAAGAATGAAAGCTGCTTGGCGATGTTTCCAAGTGGTCAATTTTCTGTATGCTGCACTTACAGAAATAAACTCCCTTCCTCACTCAAAAGACGGACTGCCCACATGCACCATCTCAGCTAGAACTGATGTGAGACTGAAAAAAGAGAGGAGATGCCAAAACCCACTACAGAGCTGATTCTAAAACTGAGTGTCAAGTATGAGTCAAACCAGCACAAGAAAGTAAGGCGTGGGTTATTCCACACAGAACATTTCACACGTCCTCGCAGGGAATTAACATTCTGATACACTTTTCTGATAAGCTCATACACTTTTGAAGTCACGTCCTTATTTATTGTATAGCTTACATTGTGGATGCAACGAATTAATTCATCTCCACGGAAATTCCTGACACAGTGTTTGAATGTGTTCTAAAATCCTGAAACAGAAAGATATCTAAGGGGCCATAAAGAACAGTTTGAAAGAAAGGAATGAGCTATTTGGACACTGGCCCTCAATGCTTAGGAGCCAAGAAAACACTGAGGTCTATGATAAGGGCAGAACAAAAATTCGTAACTCTCCTACCACTAAACAGGAGAAGTTAAAGTAAATGTCAGCTGAAACACAGATGGTCTCTCCCTCAGAAACAGATTTTGCTGTCACGCAGTTTGTTCAGACACCATGAGTAGTTAATCTAGACGCTAACGTGTACTTCATGAACCTCACCTTTGCTACTACTTGAACGGCTCAGCTTCTACAATTTTAAATTCTTACTGCATTGCAAGTTTCTATAGCTGTCCATTGAATTGTTGTCCATTTATTTTTAATTTATTAATATTTTTTTCCCTTCACATTAGCACTATCAAGTAACATCCTATACTCCCCATACAGCTTCATATTTGCACCTCATTCTGGAAATAAGTCCACAGGCAGAATTTTACAACTAGAGGGTGCTGGAGGACCATAATGTGATACGGTATGCAAAACTCTCAATGACCTTTAGTGGAAAGAAGAAAAATAAAATAAATCAATTATTACTGCTCAGTAGGACAAGTTAATACATTGTGAGGTAATACAAATACTGCAATATTATCTACTGTAAGTAAAAAGAAAATTCATACTTTATAGCTGATATTGTTTTATTTTAAATTTTGTTTCAAATTTGCACTTAAACTTTGCTTCTGTCCTTATGTTTTGTGCTGTAATGAACAAAAAGCCTTTATCTTAACAATATACATTCCTTTTGCATCCTTTTGTGTGAGTTGGAAAGTGATTACAGTGTATTATTGATTAAATGTTTTATGATAAAACACAAAAGCTGTCAAGTAAGCAGAAAAGCAAGAAGGAACAAAGATTAATTTAACAATAAAATCTATAATTGAGATTATACAGATAGAATGTGGACATTAATTACAGATAAATCATTTAATAAGAGTTCTAACAAGAAAATTATCTTCCAAAATTCATATAATTTCCAACACAGGGTAATTATTTTCTTGCCTTCCAGTACCTTAAGAAAAAATATGAGAATAAATAAAGTCTATAAATATAGCACTCTGATTGTACATAGAAAAATTACCCCTCCCTTCCTTCCTCTCTGAATTATCCTTATTGCTTCTCAGAATCTCTGACAATTCTGTAAATACCAGACAGAAATACTGAAACTTTGAACTACACCTTAAAAATATATTTTTTTCTTTCCTTCTAGTTCAACACGGTTCAATAACATTTGGAATTTCCCTTCCATTTCCTCTGATCAGAAAGAAATCCAAAGGACAAACTGTGGCTGCCTGGCAAAGTGGCTCCTCGAAATCTCCATGAGGAAGTGTCCAGGAAGCTGGTGGAAAGCATCTGACCGTATTCTGAAGAGCAAATCTCTCAAACCCAAAAAAGAATCATTGCAATCTGGCAGTAGTCAGAAAAACCCCTGGGCATGTGCAGATCCACCAGAGGCCCAGTGAAGCTGGCCTGGCATGCTTTGCTCTTTTATATTCCCACTTTCGACCTCCCGGTGGTGTAGGCTTACCATATGTGGACAAGATCCAGTTGGTGGGCAATACTCAAGTGATCCAACAGTTCACTTGTGGCCTGCATTGGCTCAGCACATCCTGGATGAGCTAGAAACGCAGCACAACGAGTGTGACTGTGTCTGTCTCCTCACTATGGAAGGTTTCAGGTCTTTAGCTCAGTACCTTCCTTGCCTACGAGGAGCCAACAATCCATATTTCCTTTTTATGATTTGCCAAGTTAGTAAGAACTGTGTTATTTTAATATTTTAACTAACAGTAGTGCCCCAGCTTTACAAGAGGAGACATGTTTCCATATGGTACGCTCACAAGGGCTGAGGGACAGTCCCTGCGTGTTCCTGGGGAACACACGCTACTTCTCTACGAAGGAGTGTACCCTGGCACCCATGGGAGACCATGGGTCCTGCCCTATGTACCTTCAGGATATCACTTTTCTGTAGTCTCCATGTCACAGGGTTTCCTCTGGAAAATGGAGAGCAGTCACCTATCAGAGCAGATTCACGTATAGCACCTTATTCTCCAAAAAACAGCAGTCAATTAACAAGCTAGTGAGGGCAGCCATTAATTAACACAGGCACAAAGATCCATGATGCATCTAAGAGTCTCAGCCCCTTACACCTTTATACATTTCTTCACTTCTGTGGGTGGCTAGGTGTTAGCTTTGGTCATCTGTGCTACAACAGGCAAACAAACTATAACTAGTGGTAAAAATGAGATTTCATTTTGACAATTAGTTTGTTTAAACTGAAAGCTTTCAAGGGGATAAATAAAACAAATTGAGTAAGATGTATCTGATGCAACTACAAAAAAATTGTGACATATACTGCCGGCTTGCCAGATGCTACAGAAGATGAGTCAGAGGACAGAGTAATGTAAAAAAGTATAATATAATCTGATACTGAACTGCATCTTGTGATGTTTCTCCAAAACTCCTGATACTTTTAGTCTAGAAAGTGGCCTGTTTGTTTTTGACACATTGTACCTGGTTTGTGCCTAAGGAAACAGCAGTCAAAATTTGGCCCAATGTTTTATTGTTAGCGTATTCTCACACACTTAAGTGTGCATGCTTGATGGATACAATTGTTGGGGTTTTATTTTTTTTTTGCTAAATGAGCTGATTTTACAAAATCAGTAATTCTCTGATCTTTATTTTTCCACATAGACAAGATCAGCTTATTCAATGCTGCCTTCACCTACGAAGTCTAAATAATATGAATTACACTTAACTTTTTCTTCAACAGTGCCATCTAAAATTATACAAGAACAAGATGTTTGAGTTTTTTTTTTCCCCTGGAAGTCAGCAGAAAAGCTGTTAAATACTACATACACTAGAATATTGATTTTAATAATACTCAACGTGCACATCAGTTTCATTGTCAGAAACACTTTAAATCTCTGTATGTTACTAACAATTGAAGAGCGTTATTCGGCTTTATAATGTAGCTGCATTGTCCTTCATATATATTCTTAAAGCAGGATGTATGCTGTACACTTATATACAACGTTGGTCGGAGCACAGACATTGCAGTGTCATGCTTTCATTCAAATTTCAGATGCCATATGTTCAGTACAATCGCATGGCATCCAAATGCAACATATTGCTTTGCAAATGCAAATAATTTCACACAGTGGCCTTCATGACTGGGAAGGGGTAATGAAATGGGATATATTTTACACATATGAAAAAATAAATAGAAGATTTATCATAAATATATGGACCAGTATATGACGTTGAAGAACAAGAAGCAAAAAGGGAACAGTGCTCTTGCATAAAGATCGATTCTCTTTGCGGCTGATGGAATGACAGGCTTAGGAGGAGGAGGCTTCTTGTTGTTCTTGGCTTGCGATTTCCCAAGCCCATTGTTGACTTCAATGGGCTTCCCATAACAGTCATAATTTGATAATTCAAAATCCCTTGGCAAGCTTCCAACGATGCTGAAATCATTGGATCTCAGATCAGATTTCGAAGTGCAAACTTTTTTACATCTGGTCTCACCAACCTATGGAATAAAGAGTGAGGGGAATCATGACCTACTTACCATATTTCATTAACAAACTTAATGCAGCTGCTAGAGAACACCGCAAACAAACATACAGGAAATTACTTGTTGATAGGGATACACTACATCAGCCTAATTTGCTGAATGGCTGCATTATAAAGTACTTAAGGATGATCAGTCAATCATATAAACGAATCCAAACATTCATAATTGTGTAATTTTTCATGCACAAGGTGCCTCATGCTGAGCAACCTGCTATAGTTAGACTCCTTCAATTTTAAGATGATAGAAGGGGAGAGAACATTTCTGTGGAGAGTATTTTTGGAAATTCGTTCCATGCTGATGAACCTGCAGGATAGATACTATACAATTCTTACATTTTTCCGAGGCCTTGGAAGCCACAGTCAGAATTAACCCTAATATTCAGAGTTTGACCCAACAATTAAAGTCTATTCTGGTTCTACATAGCAGCCAGCTCAAGATCCTATATCTCATCCTACGGTGACCACCTTGCATGGCTAGAAGGTGCTTTCTTTGTACCTGCAGTCCTTGGTGCCTCTCGAGAGACAGGTAACAAATAGTCAACACTGTTTTCAGTGCTTCCCATTGACACACTGGATAACCGTATAACCGGAAAATCTAAATCCAGCAGTTGAATACCTGTCTTTCCTACAGCTCCATCAGTGCTTTTGGGGATCAAGTACTACTGTGCTATGGGGTAACCCCAGGTGAATGATTCTCTTTTACAGACCAGACAATCGTACTGGCACGTGCAATGAACATTTAAAAGAAAAGAAAGTATTTGTTGCCCTTAACACTGAAGTGTTTTGCGAAAAAAAAAAAAAACAACAAAAAAACACGCACATTCCTACATTTGCTTCCTTGGATTCTTTAAAGTTTGTATTTCAGGTACAACAAGTCTCTAGGATGACCATCCCTACACTGTTCAGGGAGCTTGAGGAGACTACTTGCAAGGTACTGTGCTTTGTGACTTGGTTAAATCTCTCCCAAAGTTTCATTTCAATTGGACTGTACAGTAAAGTAGCAAAAAAATCCAAACCAAACCAAACCAGGTTATAAAACATAATTGCATTATTAATAATGCCATTTGTTCACATTTATAACATGAGAGTTAGTTGGAAAAAATGCTGCTTCACAATTCAAGTTATACACATGGGCAACTGACATTAACAAAGTTTCACCAGGGTCTCCTGGAGGCACAGATAAACTAAAACTTGTTTCTTCCAAAAGCTGCCTATGCCTACTTCCCAGTAGCCTGTCTCTCTCCCACAAAACCTTCAGGCATTTTAGTCTCAGCTCTCTCCACCTCTGAGTTTTCTGCAATCTTAGGCTGATGGTTCAGGACATTTGCATCATCACATGTTGTAATTAAAATAGTAATAGTGAAGTACAGTACCAGACTTACGGATAAATGAAAAACATTCTGGAGAAGATTATTAGCTTTTCTACAACAACTGTCAAGGTATCCTGAATGAAAAGAACTGTGGCAGTCAGGAAGATACCTGAATTTCGACTAAGGCTTTTACTCCCACTACTAACAAAGCTGATTCTGGTGCAAGGTGCAAGAGAAGCATGGCACTATTCCCTCAGACAGGGGTGGCAAACCTCCTCAGGTTTGCCAGACTTCTATTTCTCAAGAAAATGGTAAATTTTGAAACCAAGCACTAAAACTGAGGTGCAGGTTACATAACAAAACCACAATTACAGGTTATAAAAAAGAAAAACAAGATAGGTGTTCTATGATGGTAAGGCAAAATCAAACTCATACATTTCCTGCAACTGTCTCCAGTCACCAAAGAGCTGACAGTCTGGGACAGTGCGCAGTGCTGGAGCAGCAGGGGCAAACTGTCCAGTGAGGTGGTGATTGAGACACACATGAACACAATTATGTGACCCTGGGTGACAAGGTGGCTGTCACTCAGTGATCCAAGAGGTTCCTTCCAATCGGGCCACACCCAGGGATGTGGGTAATTACTGCAGAAAGCAGACCCTTGTGCAATGAAAGGGTAACTTGCAGGACTGGGCTGCACATTAACTAAGGAGTGACAGGAATATTACATTTTGTCCAACTAGTAAGATTTAGCGAGGCCATTACAAGAAACAGAATCATGTATGAAATTATAAGCCTTCTTTTGGATTTGCAAACTTGTAGTCCATTGCTCATACTACCAGCGATATACACTGTAAAACTCAGTGACATTAATTGTAGCCTAAGCGCTCTCATTTACAATACAGAGCATTCCTGTTCCAACTGCAGTATCTGAGAGTGCTCCCCTAGAAGCTGTTCAAGTCAGTTCTCATTGACTTGTGGGACAGAGAATGGCTTCTAGCTCACCTGTGCCCCATAAGCAGAGGACTGTTCACACGCGGCATGTTCACACTGAGCTCTGCTTAGTTTAGTGTCGGCTGCAGTACTGATTTACCAGGGTGACACAATTTCCCTTGTAAGACCAATGTGACCTAAATTTTTCTTTAGGAAGTATATGTTACTTTTAAAAATAACTTCTTTTATTTCCCTGGTTTACAAATCTAATGTACATTCAGCTGCTGCCTAGACATATTTTTAAATTTCTTCTCATACATCTCTTCAACTCTCCAATATTTCTGTTGTTTTAACCTAAATTTGCTTCAATTGACGTACAACTTTCCCCAACCAAGTGAGATAATAGATATTAAAAGTAGTTTATCTGCTTTTTACTCATCCTGTCTTGGTTTGTGGTAGAAGCGTAATGATATTCCTGACACTTACCAAAGGCTTTCCATTCCTGTGGAAAATGATACCGCAGGACTTGATTTCAGAGTACTATACTGAAGACTTGTAAAGAAAGTAAAATATTGTTAAATATTATAGCCTTTTGACTTCATCCTGACACAGAACTTGGCCCTGGAAAATATTTAGTATGATTTGCCTTATCCTGCCTCAGCATCATGACCCATGGGCCAGGCCCAGCCCGCAGGATGCTTCCACCCAGGTCTATGGTTTTTCCTCACAGGGGATGGGGAGCAGCTGCTGGGAAAGGGAAAGCTGCTGGAATAGCACAGGGCCTCCTCATGTCCCCGATGGAGCTGGGCAACTGCTCCTTGTCCCTCCAGCTTGGAGATGAGGGAGCTGAGGAGGGCAAAAGAAGGTGACATGGCTCTGAGGGCTTGGCCCAAACCACAGACCTAGTTCCCGTTTCTCCTAGTTCTCGTTTCGTTGCCTTGTCTAGGTTTGGTATGTTGGACAAGACACCTGCCTTTCGATGAACAGCTCAGAAATACCTAAAAATGACTCCTAGAAGCCAGAAGGCCTCTTGCAATGAACCTTTCACACCTTTTACAAAATTCAGGGTGATGGGTGCCCACTGCCAAGCTCAGCACTCGCCACTGCCCTGGATGTCGTGGCATCCAGCGCTGCACCGTGTCTGTTGCTGTGGCAGGGCCATACCTCGCTCATAAAGCCTTTGTCTGTGGAGTCAGGGGAATAATGTGACAAGAAAGTGAGGAAAAAGAAGAAGAAAGAAGTGCTGCTTGTGCATGTAGACGGGCAGGGAGAGGGATGAGCTCCCCACCATTGCCTCTGCGGCTTCTGGTGCTCCTCATCACTCTCCACATTCACTGCCCAAACTACTTATACCAGATTTTCCTTTAAAACATCCAGAATGAAGACATTTTTCCATGGCCTTGTTCCTCACAAACATATGTACCTTATTTCTAATCTGAATTTATTTGGCTTCAATTTTCAGTCACGAGGCATGACTATAGTTAGTCTGATTAACTGCTGGTACTTACAGATGGTAACAAATCTAACCTTGATTTCGCATAACTCAGATGACGTAACCAGGCTGACATATGAAGCCAAGTCAAATGTTCTTCAGAGTTGTTTACCTCCACATCATTACCTCTGTCAACTGAATTAATAATCATTGAAAAAATTATATTCAGTTTGATTAAATCAATAAACACACAGATTAAATTTAATTTCACTGACCCATTTAAATGTATTATCTAACATGAATAATATTAATGATAATTAATACTTATGAATAATAATTATTAGTCAGCCCCCTGTTAGCTATGCCATATTTTCCACTGATTGATGTAAGGCTTGTAATTATTTATGTTATGCCATGTAGCCCTTAAAAGTCCTGGCACAATGTTAGCTTCTTGCTGTCTTTTGGAACCTTCCCAGTTTTAAAGGATTTATTAAAAAATCAACATTAATGTCCCACAGCATTCATGGATCGGCTCTTCAAGAAATCCTAGATGCAACTTAAGCTGAAATCTCAACTGTAAAATGTCTAACTTTAATAGCTACTGTTTAACATCCTCATTAGCCACTGTCAATGAAAGCTATTTCATCATCTGACTGAATGTATCTGGCTTTTCCCCAAACACAGAACAGAATATTTGTTCAATGCTTTTGCCTTTTCTGCTAATTCCTGATACTTACAGCATCTCTATCTAGCATTCGACCAATACTCCTGTTACTGGATGTGAATTCTTGCTACGCATGCAAAGTAAATTCCTATTGCCCTCAGTTATGCTAACCATATATCCCTTTTTTTACCTACACCTACAATGTACACCTGTTTTCTGGATTTCAGCTTACATTAATTACTATCAACTTCTCAATTTGCCAGTGAGAAGAAAAGAGAAATGTCTGAAGCTGAGTTAGTTTTCAATCTTTGAGGAGTTTGTTTTCAATTGTGCTGTTTGTTGGGTTTTTTAAAATTAGTATAGCTTCCCTTCTGGTCCGTAACTGTTTTGATCATTGTTAGATAGCTCACCAGCACCATTCATATATTTTGTTTAAATTCTTCCACCCAGATGAGAAAAAATAGTTTTCAAATTTGTGAAATCTGTCCTTTCACAGCACCAAAAATACCTGGACTCGACTAAATTTGTTTTGTGCAAATAGAATAAAGATCCTTTTCAACTGACTGTTCATCCTGTGATCAAGTCCTCTTTATCCGTCAGGGTGAAGTGTACTATAAAATGCCGTCATTTTGGATTCAAGAATTTTTGAGAGCAGAAATGTATTGTCCATAATTTCACACAAAGCTCCATACGTGCTACAGCACTGGCAGCCTCTCAAGCTCAGCGTGCGTCCCTCAGGCTGAAGTGCCTCCCTACTGTAATGCAGTGTTCTCTGCCCTACACAGCACCTCTTCATCATTTCTTCTGCTGCACCCAACCTCTTTTGGCACGCAGATCTGTCATTAGCGCTGCCAGTTGTCTAAGAGTCTTCCATATAAGATGAAGGAGTAGTTCTAACAAACTCTGTCATTAATCCTTCTTCCACTTGCTCTGTGCTCTTCTCTTGCTCTTGCCATAATGATAGATGTAGATGATCAATAAAGTAATGATTGTTTAGCATTAGTGTGTATTCAGACTGTTTTCTGCTGTAGCTCAGCAGGAATTTGCTATCACATTCCATGTAGTATATTCCTTGCAAATTCTCATTATCCCCCTAATTGCGAAGTATAGCACAAAAAATATTTATGCATAAAATATCACAGAATCACAGCATAGCTGATGTTGGCAGGGACCTCTGGAGATCATCTAGTCCAACCCCCTGCTCAAAGCAGATTGCTTGGGCCTTTTTACAGTCATGTCCTGAATTATCTCCAAGGATGGATACATGAGTCACTAGAGCAGAAAGTACCTACCCCGTACCTGCAATGCTGTCAGGAACTATTAAATAGATTGCAGCCTGTGGTTTTGTGTACAACACAAAATGTAAGCTGAGTTTCTGGTGTGTCTACAAGCAAAATTGGAGTTTGGAGTGCCACTTAAGGGGAAAAGACACTATGGGAAGATCAGGTCACCACAAGTCACCGTCAGTGGTCAGGTATATTATAAATCAGCAGAGATGAACATAACCCATATCAGGTTTCATAGCCTAGATGCGGCTCTGACAAGATAAGGCAAGCAACAGCACCACTTCTTTTTAAAAATAACTGGGTTTAGAGCTATTACCACTAGCACATCCATCTGCCAAAGCCATTCGTTCAGCAAATGTTCTCTCCAGTCATCAGCACATTATCTGTGGGGGACAGCTTCTATAAAAGGGCTTGATGAAAATGTGACTTTTCAAATTGAGGGGTGTTGTTATAGTTAAGAGTGCAATCTCTCCTTGTAATGATGCCACCAGTGAAAGCAAAAAGAAACTGATTCATCTTCGAAACATTTCCCACGTTGCTTGTTTTTCTCACTGTATGATGTTACATTGCTAGGAAACACAGGCAAACTCCTACTGAGGATTCCCAATACAACACCAGTGCCAGCAGTTACCACCAGGTTGCATAATTTTCTCCTCTGCTTAGAACAGCATCTACTTGCAGTCGCTATGAGCTGAAGGAGCCAAACTTATTTCTCATGGCTTCTTGCCTGTAAATGCGTAGCCATTGCAGCTCCTAGCAAACACAGCAGAAATGCTTATGTTGAATTTTCTCTTTTTTTTTTCTGCAAATTCAGGTTGATCTTGCCAGACGGACCACTTGACTTTAATTAGATAGTCATATGATAAACCTATGGGCTTAAAATGGTACTGATATTTCAAGTGTTTTTGTTGGAGGGTACATGAGTCATAAAGCATGGACTCAGGGGTTTGGCATATGCTGGCAGCATATAGCTTTTACGTCGGCCAGTACCCAGGATTTGGTGGAGAGGAGAAGTAGCTATGCATCCATGGGAAACTTTCTCCATCTTTGGCTGATTCTCAGATTGTGAGCCATCTTCACTATTGCTGTTGGTGACTATTGGTTGTGATTGCTGACTTTACTGACACAATTTCCAGGTGGACCCTTACAGGTTCTGCTACAGGGGATCTATTCTCCTCACCTTCAATTATGGATGGCATCAAGCTTTTAATTTCCAGGATACACTGAGAAGTGTATCCCTTTACCCTATTTCTTGTCATAAAAAAAGGAACAATAGTTGCTTGCATTTTTAAGTATGATCACATATTTTTGTTATGGCTTTTTTTTTTTTTCCTAAAATCAAATGTGCTAAGTCTCCAGACCAGATGCCATTTTTATCTTTCACAAATGGAGCAAGCATATGAAAGCAAATTGTTCCATGAGGACTGGAACAGGGGACACCTGACCACCCCACTTGAAGCTGGAGAAACATTTATAAATGCAATTATTCACGCTCTCTGTTTTTCCCCAGTTGGAGTCTTCTGTTTCCAGGTCTCTTCTGTTGGCTTTACTTTTGAGACCCATCTGGTTAATCCACTGCTTCAAGCCTACCTATGGTGAGATTTCCAGCTATGTCCTCAGTCACTTTTGCCTTAGTATCACTTCCCATGTGGAAAGAGAACATCTTAGAACATTTCTATAGTATGCACACTCATGTCAGGGATGCAGTTCCAAGTTGTCTTCCTTTTCTCCTAAAGCTATACATTGGTTCACCCGACTTTCCAGACACCTAACACAATATTTGCTTTCTCCTCACACACAGTCCTACATTACTCTGGTGAGAAACAGCTCCTGAAGTTCTGGGACAGCACTTTGACCTCTTTTTGTTTCATATTCTTTATGCCTTTCAACATACAGTTTTTTTCCATTACCTGTTTCTTTAATGTTTCCCTCCTTTGCATATTTGCCATATGACAAATGCGTTCTCTCCTTCTTCATTACTAGGTCTGTATAGAAGCGATTCAAATTTTGTGGGGCAGGCCTAATTTTGGACTAGGAGTCAGAGCTACTGAAAGATTTAGACCTATTCTGATTTAGGAGTTTAATACAGGCTTCTCCAGGCTTGAGAACCATGCACTAGCTGATTCAGAGAGGGAGTTTTCAGCTAGGCAGATTTATAGCATTCACATACATAGAATCTAGCATCACTGTCCTACCACATCCTGATGTCAAATGATACATTGGTCCGGGACCCTTTTCTATCTCAGCCTGGTGATCTTCTCAGAAATTATCAGCCCAGGACACACTTCCTCAAGTAGGCTACATCTGAAAGCAGGCGGCTGGATACAAGCTGGATCACTAGCCATGAGGGAAGGTGACCACTCATCCACATGACCAGCTTTCACAGCAATGAATACATACTTCCAATATGTCTGGGTAAACAAACGTTTTGCAAGCCTCTGTATAACGATCATCAGAAGCTACACATACTCAGGACTCCATACAAATCCAACACAGATTATTGTTGCAGAGATTATAGATACTGGAATGTTAAAGGTCTCTGATAACAAACTGGAAAGGCTCTGAAAAGCGCAGGTCAAATATGAGATGCTGGAGCTTACCCTGAAAGATCGTGGAGGGGAGACACCGCAAGATCTGCTGGAAAGCAGACTGAGGTCTGAATCCTAAAAATCTTAAGCCTATTGCTAGACACAGTTCACAGGGAATGTTGCTTATTTTTTTTAATTTTTATTTAATTTTTTAAATTATTAAAAGATGAAAGGATAGCATAGATTATAAAAATTATAATTTTATTCTCCTTATGGCTATGACAATGGCAAGCACCTTAAAGGGTGTACACACTGAGGACAGTTAGTAATTTAGCAATTTAGTTTCGTTCACACTACTGAAAAAGTATAGTTTTTATTAAATTCTGTCATTGATCAAGCTGTACATTTATACTTGTTAAGTACTTAAAATGGGAAGAAATAGATTTTATGCTGCTCTGCTGGACTGTTGCAACTATTTTGTCACACAAAACAGCTGAATTTGAGACCAGCAAATTGCTGAACACAAAAATATCACATTCAGTTCAGGGGAAGCAAAACTACAGTGGAGTCATCTTTCTGCTCAGTTCCCACGCTGCCTGGGCTTGTGACACAAGTCAAAGCAGACATGGGGTTGCTCTAAGCTGAGCTTGGTTGCCTGCCAAAACAGTTCCCAGGAGACTCTCCTACCAGATGAGAATTATGGTAGTGAAGTGCACGGGTCTGCGATAACTGCAGCATCTCTGGACTGGGGTAATTAGTTATGGGGCAATGCCAGCTTAATACTAGCATACAGTCTCTGCCATTCAGGCATGAAGTACTCCCTCCTTAAAGAAGTTTTACAGTCACATTGTACACTACCAATATTATCATTTGGATCCAGCCTAATGGCTTTGTTTTACACATTGAAATTGCTGAGTCACTGAAAATTATAAGCCAAATTCATATTTCATATATTGTAGCATAACATATTTTCTTCTGTAGAGTAAATGTCATTTAAACATCACTCAGGAGTGAAGACAGTTGGCCTCGGATATCTGAAAACCCTTGGAGCACAAAGAGGGAGTTATACAATACCAGGAAGCTACTGTCACAATGGAAAACTTTGGCCTGACCTAATATGTACATCTCATTTTTATCCATATAATGAGATCTGTCCAGCTTACCCATAAAATCTATCTGGCAACACAAGAAATGCAAGAACTGTTTGACAGACAAACAGACCTGTCTTTTGTTTACAAATGCCAACACTTCTGGACCCTAGCTTCAGAGATGCTTGACATGCAATGCGGTACAGCTGTGGCCATCCTGGGGAAAGCAATGAGATGGGGTGTTATTTGAGTACGCTGTCAGCAAATACTGTCTGAGAGTCCTGTCCTCTGAATAGTTACGGCTTGACAGCTGCTATTTATTATGAGAAAAATAGCAACTGTAAAGCTGCTTGCTACTTTATTTACCTAAAGCTCAGCAGCAACCATGACGCTAGGATATTAAAAGACAAATTTTTCATTTAGTACCTCTGACCCCAAATCACTAGGGACCAACTGGTCAGATAGCTAGCCATTAATTACCAGCATGTTTTTAATGTCTTGGAGACTTCTAAGATTAAGCACTACCTAAAACTATTATGACAGTATATTCCTGGATTTGTGTTAACAGAAGATAATGCTGATTTTGCGTACACCATTTCGCAGCTCCTACCTGTAAAGTGCTGATGTGGACAGGAGTCCCTGTGCCATTCACAGTGTTCTTCTTGGCAGCATTTCCACCCTTCCCTTCTGCTTGCTCTGCCTTGGCAATCTTTGCTTTTTCAGCTTCAATTCTCTTTGGATTATTTAGCATTACCTGAACCACTGCATACTCCACCAGAGATGCAAACCCAAAGAGAAGGCAAACAATCAGCCAGACATCTAAGGCCTTCACGTAAGACACTTTGGGAAGTTCAGCGGCAAGAGTGGTACATTCAGATGCCAAGCTGAGCACTGAGAAAATACCTACAGAAAGAAAAACAATATATTGATTAAAGAAAACTCACCCTTATTGACACAGCCTGTGCTCTTCCTCTGAAACACACAACACTGAATGATGTTTTGTAGCAGCGAATAGGACTTCACAATGTGGTCAGTGTATTTTGCAGCAGGCAGACAAAATGCACATGCCTTCAGTTAATGAACAATTTAAACTGAATACTCACGTAGGATATTGCAATTAGTGACAAATTATTAATAATGAGTACCTTCATTTTATAAATGGAGAAAGAAATAAGTGAGGCTAAACTGATTGCTGTGGTTTTCCTGCTTCATCACACATCTCACAACTGGGAAATGGGCTTTTCAGAGACTTCTCCTACAACCTGCATCTAAGTCTGGCAAGGTGGAAGAGAAATGTATGACACTTAAATCAAAAGACTTGAAGAGCTACTGTTGTCCCAGAAATCTGAACTGTGCTACAGCAGGTGAAATTCTCTGAACGACCTGTCCACGAGAGTCATATGTAAAACTTAGGTGAAAGGGAAGTTTTTGCTAAAGAGCAGCACTGTACCAGCACATCAAAAAGTCTGTGTTCTCAATTCAATGAGAAGATGAAAATACTGAGGTGACCAAGGGTCTACAACCATTCCCTACTTCAGCTTCCAGGATCTAGAGGAAGCTTTCTAGACAAAAAGCTTTTCAGGAAGTTCTTATCATGAAAAAAAATACATCTGCAAAGGCTGTTGAAAGGTCACACTCATCATCAAACTAGGTTTCGACAAGCACTGCTCTTTTCAAGGCTTCCAAATGTCACTCTCAACATAAGGCTCACATTGCAAGAGAGAAAATACAAGCCTGATCTCAAAGAGGCTCCTATGAAACAGCAAAAGTAGCACGAACGGCTACTTTTAGAAATGGCCGTCATGTGGGGAAAACTTATTTCACTTTCCCAGTTCAGGATGTCTCATTTTGTTTTTGTGAACGCTAATGATCTTCTTTAGTTATGACTGCGTGACTTTATGAAATGTGATCAAAGTCTATAGAAAATTTTGGCCAAAAGGAAATACTCCATTAGTCTTAACTATGTTTCTCATATTGGTCACTTGTGCTATCCAAAGCTTGAAAAAATGGTAATTCATAGAGAGATCATTTTCTTCAGATCTATTTTAAGTAACTGAGGATGTGAAAATATTAATAAAATGGAAAGTATCTGTATTGGCCTATGAAAGTATTAAATTCTAGTTGATCATAAATAACATACACTGCTGTTCTCATTTGGATATCGGTAAGATTGATAAGATAATTTATTTGGTATTAATCTCAAATGGACAACACACTAGCTGCTAAAAAACTGAAGAGAAACTATAAAGAAATCATTACAGTAATATAATTTTAAAATAGAGAATCTAATGGTGTTTTATTTTGAAATGTGTAATAACAATGTATCATTGCAAAGCTGTTTTTTTTTCTCCACTGGGATAATACAGAATGGTCAGATGTGCTATGTCAGATCACAATGACATGGTAAATACTGAACAAACACACCTCAGTGTCCACTCTGGCTTATTTTTGATCTGCTGTATCTGAAGCATTCAAGTATAAACATGCCCATAGAGACTGAAAGTCAGCATAGAATAGACTCCTTTTTTATAAACTTATTTTCACTGACCAATACCAGCTCTATTGGGCTGAACACTAATTATGGATCATAATGAACTGAAAGAACTAGTACAAATAAGGCAACATATAAGCGACACCTCTGCCTATGCCCAGCTTTCTGTTTGTTCTCTAATCGTCTACTGGATCAAGTACCATACCATTTCTATACTATACTTCTGAAAGGCAGCCTCTACCCTTACCCTGAAAAACCAAATTAGCCAATGATACGGACTGGCTCAATATCTTGGATATCGTATTTTTTTTCCCTACTAACTTTACAAGCATTTACTATCTTAATATGTGAGTATTATTATCATGTCTGGTGCTTAAAACATTTGTACAATCAGTTTGCACAGCTTAAAATACTAGATCTTACAATCTTGAATTTAATTCTACAAACTAACTTGTAAATTCTACTAGTTGAAAATATTTTAGTGGTGCTTTCATCTAGTAGTTCAGTAGAGCAACTGAGGTCATGGTGACCTGCTGCTAAGTTCCATTTGCCTGGATTCCTAGGATTATAAGTTCATTCTCAGAGTCCAAGAAATTTCTAGGTTTTCAAGACAACAATAAAGTGAGATAGAAGCACAGAAATATTCTACTAAGCAACTCTTTGCTGCCAGATCAGAGTTGGCATCGCCCTGAAGACCCTAGTATCAGAGTTGTAAGTTGCGCCTACGGCAACAGCTGCACTACATACCTGCAAGTCCAGGGCTTAAACTGAGTGCAGGGAATGAATAAATAAATGTCAAGTGAAACCAAAAAATCCTGCTTTTCTTCTCAGGGAGCACTAAAGGGAAGGGACAGAGCTTGTTCATCTACACTTGCAAAGTAAAGGGAAAGCTGGCCTTTCTAGGAAGGACTTCTGTGTTTTTGCTCCTAGCGTGGCATCTCTCTCGATGGCAAAGTTCAGCTTATCAGTAAGGTTAGTTAGCTCACAGTCTAAAGCATGATTGTAAAGAGCTACTATTTTTAAAATACAGCCTAAGGTTAGATGTGGATAATATCAGAAAGTACCAATCCAGCAACGCACTTCAGCACGTGCTGTCAGATAAATAAATCTCCCTTTTTTGAATCCATCAAACTTACTGGCCTCAGCACTATCTCCTGGCAGTGAATTCCACAGGTTAATTATATGCTGTGTAAAACAGTATTTTCTGGTTTATGTTACTGCCTTTAAAATGTCTGGCTTCATCTCAGTAATATTATTGAAAAATGTAATATTATGTCTTCGTTTCCTTATAATTCAATCTCTCTAACACATTCTCTTCTCTCACTAAACTTCATAAACTAAAAGACATACTCTTGGCAATCCTTCTTCATACTACAGTTCTGATGTGTATTTTTATGTCTTCCTCCGAGCCCCTACATCTGTTACAATTTTATAAAATGAAATGACTAGAACTAAGACAGATTTGAGAACAGGAGTGATGGGGCAGAGTTGTGCGTAGCCTCAGATCTAGCTGTCCTTTGTATGTGTGGAATGTATCGTTGCTATTCCAAGCCTTCAGTTACTTTGTTTTACCCCATCTGCACTCTGGACTAATGCTACATGCCGCCAGGCCACTGTGTGTGGACAGAAGTCAGATGTCCCTCAGATCCCTGCAGCTCCAGGGAAGATCTCACTCCCTTTGGGGATCACATGGCACTGAAGGAGAGAAAGGGATTTTTTAAACAGATGCTGGCACACGGTCCACCTGGAGAGTCTTCTGTTCGGCTCATTAAAGGGTGAAACACCATCATTTAATTAGAAAGAAGCGTTCAGTCACATCAGCCTTTATGTCACTTAGCCACAGCTGTCTAGGTACCAGTCCTTTGTGGACTTCCCTACCACCAGATGATCCAACTGTGTGAAATGTCACAGGGGTTGCAACTTATTTGGTTCCTACATGGACAAAGGCTTTTTCTTCAAACATACAGCCTCCTCCCAGAACATTAATCAGTCTACAAAAACATATTCTGCTTACCGGTTTGCAAAGTATCTTGTATCCCTAAATCACCCAGAAACTTCTGAGATGCCTAGCCATGGGAAGCAGTAGCCCACTATACTTGATTCTAAGGATGACTGTATTAAGATATTTGTAAGTAAATCTAAAGTAGTTTCTCATCTAATGAGATCTGTATCTAGCCATTGAGAGTGTAATGGCCATTGGTGACACCTTTTTTTGCGACTAGGTATCATCCACTTGACAGAGAAATGTTAATCTTGTTAGATTTCAGGGTCAACTGTCTTCAAGGATGTAGCTAGAAGAGTTAGTTTGTCATTCCCTTGCAAACTGGAGAAACACAAAACTTACCCCAGTGACGGTGCTATCAACTTGTGTTACTAAATACTGACTCATGACTAAAGGATGGTCAGATTTAGCAGTCTTTGCTTCTCTGGGGAGCCAGGAAAAGTCACATAACCAGGCCAATGGTTAGTATCTTTGAAAATGCATTATTTCAGAAATGCTAATACATAAAAGCCAATAAACACTTATAATAAATGAAAACAAATAAACAATAAATAAGCATGTATGTTTAGTCACAGATATCCACGTTACATAAATCAGCACTATATTTCTTATCATTCTAATATATAATTAATAAGCCTATCTGGTCACCTATTTGAAGTGCAGGATTATAAAGGCAGAAAAAAGCTCACGTTTTCAAGATATTGGAGCTCACTACATGAAAAATATTTCCAGTTCTTGTTTCTGTCTTTTTAAGTTAAGGCATGCTACATTTTCCCTACACTTTTTTTTTTCTTAAAACTTCTCATGTTTCTCATTATGGAATGTATTTTTGCTACTTTCCAAGGTAAGCTATTATATTTGTTACTTGCTATCAAACTGATAGAGATTATAACTCCTCCCCAAGTAACTACTGATATTTCTAAAGGTTAAGAAAAACAAAGCTGATTTGTATTCTGCAACAGACCCCTAAAAAAAAAGATACAATAAATATAATTAAATAGTGGGTCTGTTACATTTAATTAGAGCAAGGTAGCCAACATTGACTCAGAAGCCAAAAGTAGCACTCCAGTCATGGTTCTCCAGATTTTTTACAGCTCTTAGTTTATTTTGCTGGTCGTATCACTGGAGGAGGAAGACGCATGCTAGATGACCTGAGATGGGAGCAGTGGGGCTCAGGCCAGAGGGTATGTGGGCACTTTTCCACCTCGCAAAACTCAGCAGGCACCCTTCCTGCTCCAGCTGGCTCTTACACCGGGGTTTCAGCTGCCCACTACTGCAAGACTCTGCTGATCACAGACATGGACTGGTAAGGTGATGTGTCAGGTCCTGACTCCAAGGGTCTCCAGTGTTTATCAACACATGTGAGGCTGCACAGGACTCATGTCCTGTGGAGGTGCGGAGGTTCAAGTGTGAGCAAGAGGCTTCTGAGGGAGACAGGGGGCTGGAAGGATTCTGCAACTGCACCCCTGGGGTCTTGAAAATAGGTGCGCTGAACCTCCTGGGATGTAAAAAAAAAGATTTGGAAAATAAGGGGTATGGACTTCTGGAGTACCGCTAGGGAACACCAGAGTATAGAGAGGCCAGAGTATGGAGAACGAGTGGTCATGGCATGGGCCGAGAATCCAAATAGAAGTGTCAGGATGTAGAAGCCTGGCTCTGCATTTCACTGAGCTCTTGGGATCAGCAGGTTTGGCCACCTAAGAGCTGGAGTCCCATGTACAATCCAATTAGTCAAGATAATATTGTTTTGATTAACCCTGTGTCCTACTGTCTTGTAATAAATGAAGGGCCTGCCTACTGCGTTGTGTGGAGTAGTGTGAAAGCATGAGCCTGAAGCACTCTCATGAACCGAGCCGCTAATGAACAAAACCAATCAGATAACAAGGATGCTAATTCTCTTCCAGACAACATTCTGTTTCTATTACTCTTCAGAAAAACTGCACCAAAAGGTAGCTATTTAGAGACCTACTCATCTTCCTACTTTTTTTCTGATTATTCAGATGTTCAAATTCCTATAAACTGCATATTGCCACAGTGTCTGCAGCATCACGCACACATGAATAAGATCAGATTTGTCTGGGTTGAGAGGAGCAGAGACAGTGTGCTTACCATGTAAGTGCTGGAACCATTATCAAGCGAAGCCTCAATGTGGGTGGATTTTACAGGACTAGGAATGAGGACGTTTCAGTGAAAATGATGAGCGGATAATGGAAGTGAAGTTGCTTTCAGTGTCCAGTGTCATGTTGTCAAAGCAACTGAGAATGGCTCAATGGCATTGAAGTGGATTGGGACGGTACGTGTAAACGCAGGTTACCCAGTGGGACTCTTGCAGCACTTGCATCAGGATTGATCCAGAATGACAGCCAGGATAGAACAACAATTAGCAGTGTAGGAGCATAAACACCCATCATGTAAAATCCAACTTGTCTTCTTAAAGTGAAGATTACTTCTACACAAGTGTAATAACCTTTAAAGAAATAAATGCATTAATGTTTAATGTGCTTTGCAGGTCAACCTCTTCAGATCCATATCTTCTAGGCCTTTTTCTATTTAAGTTAGGAGCAAAAGTTCAATGATTTGATTTTCTTTATAAAGGTAAAAAGTTCAATTAAAAAAACCAAAACATTCAAAACACAGAACTACATTAATGCCAAGTGTGGTCAGGCACTCTCTGTGCTCTATAAGGCACTCTGCATCTTTTCACAGCACATCAGTAACAGGCAGTTAAAGTGACTCTCATCTTGATGCTGGCTTCAAGATGCAGTCCAGATAAAACCAATGGGGTCTCGCAGTCATACTAGCTTAAGCTCATCTGAAAATTCTACTTAGCATTAATTTGTGCAAAAGATGGAATTAAGAAATATCAGTGTAGAAAGTTTAGAATGGTAAGAGGTGATCTGAATGTGAATCTAAGCAGAGATTCCTTCAGTACTGAAAGCTGGTACAGGTGACTTCTACAATTGGTACAGACTTTTTAAAAAAGGCTCTAAAAACACTGTAAATTTTGAAAACAAGGAATACTGCCTCAACTATTCCAAAATGAGGATCTAAGTCATCCAAACATTTAAGATACCAGATAAGACAAATTCAGTAAAAAACAAAGCTGCAGATACAAGAGGCTTTGCTGGAGATAAATAGATGGATCAGGAAGTTCGATAACCAGAAAACAAATTCTGTTCATATTTTCACTCAGTTAGCAGAACTTGCATTCTTATGTTAATATTAACAGAACAGCATTGTAAAAATAACCTCATAAACTATTCTATCACACGGAAAAGGCATTCCAATGTTATATTACAGCAATTTCAAAATTCAGATCAGTCTATATCTATAAATAAAGTTGGTGCAAAGCTGATTTAGAAGATAGAATCTGTCAAAAATACATATATCTATCTTCTATATTTTATCCATTAAGTGCTGAAGAATTATAAGTCAGTTTCAAAGTGCTGTCTGGGCACACAATAATCAAAACAGCAAAACAATAAAACATTAAGGAAAAATTTCTTTATGTAGAAGACACTATATGGTATTTCATAGTTCATTCTATCCTCTTCAATAATCTGTTGTCTGACAAATTTGCCCTCTATTTCTGAACAGTTTCCAGATACTTTTAGGTTTTATTTTCAAATGAGGAATCACCTTCAAAATCATTATTTGTTTGCTTTATGTCAGAAACACATTCTGTATGGCTTTGTGTCATCTTTCATGAGGCAGAGCATAGTATTGATTGCCCATTTTGATAAACAAAGAATAGGCAATTTGCATATTTAAATATTGAATATTGCCACAAAAAGTCATACCAAATTTGTTGAGCCTCTTTCTGCTTAAGTAGTAATGATAAAACATCAGTGGATGTAAATAGGCAGTAAAGATTAAGTTCTCTGATATTGGCAATAATCTCCTACAAAAGCCATAAATTTGAAAATTTGCTTGTAAATGCAACACTGCCTCTTGATGACCTGACAAAATCCTCACCTCAATTAATTTTAACTATGTGTTCAAAATCTGCTTTTTAAAATACCTTCAATATCGGGATTTAAAGTAAATCAAACAACTACTGATTACTGAAAATGACCTTTAAAAAGACTTCAGAGTACTAAAATATTTCATTCACATTAATAAAGTATTAATTTTAGTCTTGATCATGAGATTAACATGGATGTTCTTAATTTTAAAACAAAAAGGATTTGCAATAAAAGAATTATGAAAGCTTTTAAAATTTTCATGCTGTCACTCCACCCACTCTGACAGCTAATTTTCTTTCTTTAATGTTCAAATTACATACAGACACAGAAAATCTGGAATTTTACTGAGCACTTTGCACAGTGTAATTTCAACTTGTAGTGACAAAGTGCTGAAACTTCAGAGAACACTACTGATTTTCTTTCCTGTTTAACAGTAAAGTGTCAAATTCTTCGATTTTTCTTTAAGGTTCCTAAAAATACCTAAAATATCTAAAGACTTTTTAAGATGTTTGATTTTAGATTTAGGGCAAAACTCAAAATTATCATGATAACTTCAATAACAAGATAGCAATCTTGAGTATTGCCTTTTCCCCTCAAACAGAACCCAAGTCTTCCAGCTTTCCCATTTGTATGAATTTTATTTGGGAATTGCAAGATCCATCCCTTTAATTTTTCACTACTTTATAGCCTATTTTTTCAGTAAAATCATTGTTTAATTAAGAATATTTTTTTTTTAACTGCTAAGTAAACTTTTACCATACCGAGGCTTAAATTTGAATGCAATCACTACCAGCTGGATGTGCTTTCACAAACACAGAATTTTCCTGAGGGGAGCTAATTTCCTATTATTTACAAATGGTAAATCATGTGATATACTGAATTACATAGTTAGGCTAAGGACTCACTCATTTTGCACTTAAAAAACAAACCTCATTTCAATTTTCATTAACTTTTTCAAGCTAAATTCCTTAACTCCGAGATCTACTAAGGTTACTTGAGAGGGCTGGAGCACCTCTCTTATGAGGACAGGCTGAGAGAGTTGGGGCTGTTCAGCCTGGAGAAGAAGAGGCTCCGGGGAGACCTGATAGCGGTCTTCCAGTACCTCAAGGGGGCCTACAAGAAAGATGGGGAGAGGCTGTTCAGTAGGGCCTGTTGCAATAGGACGAGAGGTAATGGTTTTAAAATAGAGGGGGGTAGATTTAGATTGGAAATTAGGAAAAAATTTTTTACGATGCGGGTTATAGAACACTGGAACAGGTTGCCCAGAAAGGTGGTGGAGGCCCCACCTCTGGAAGCATTCAAGGCCAGCCTGGATGAGGCTCTGAGCAACCTGACCTAGTCAGGGATGTCCCTGCTCCTTGCAGGGGGGTTGGACTAGATGACCTTTGAAGGTCCGTTCCAACCCTAACCATTCTATGATTTTATGATCCTATGATTCTATGATCTGTTCAGACTTAGGATCTAGCTTGGGAGCAACTGCAAATAACACATCTTTGACCTCAGCTGAATCATCGAGAAACTTGCAGAGGCTCCTCAGAAGCTGCAGTGCCACTGTCATCCTCGTTGAGCTCTAACGGGAGATTTATTCATGTATTGCAAGAGCACTGACTAAAATACTCCCTGCTGACTTCTGTTGTTATAGAAAGTCTTGTGGTTGCTACAGTGTGAGTAGTTTGGATATAATTATAGGCAGGAATCAATCAAGGTAGAAAACATAAATCATTAGAAGCCAGAGTACTGAAACCATTGGATAAATTTGTGCCCATACTCAGAAAATAATCACAGGATTGAATAAATACAGAGCTGAGGACTGTAAGCAGCTTTCTGTAATGATAGACTTTCCAGAACACTTAGACAAAGGAAGAACCTGCAGGGCACAACATTTGAAGTTACACTTTAATACTATCCACTTCTGGAACAAAAGCGGAACCAGAAAACCAAAATTAACCTACTTTGCTGCAACTGGCATAAATCTGTGTGAACATCCTATCAGAAAAGGATTTACAAGCATAAAAATTTATTAAGACTATAGAAACAAAATGGTGATAGTAAGATCAGAACACATGTAAGCAAAACCAAGAAAAGTATTTAATTTCATCTTCAACGTAGATTTTTCTATATTTTAATTAGTTTGCAGTAATTATATGTGATAGTTACTATAATATGAACTACTGGTTTGTTAAATGTAAGCTATTTTCTCCATTATAATGTCAGACGTGTGCTGGAGTATTAACCACTAACCTTAAACAGTAATTGAAGGAAGCTTAACCTTTTTTTTTTACCAAGAAAATAACTTCTATTACCCACCTGTGCCTTTATAATACTTGGTACAGTTACCATATTCGATATCCTCCTTTTTAATATCAAACTGAGGCAGAGCAATTTTCTCCAGCTGTACAGGGTCTCCAGACTGCCAGATAAACCGTAAGTCATCAGTTGTATAACCAACTACAAGAACAAAATAATAATAATTGTTTAAAGAACCATCACCACCAAAGTAAACTCTGCAAGAAAATCTAGCATACATATATATATTGTATTTCTTTTGCTCTTTTTCTTTCTATTTCTTGTTCAAAGAATTACATACAAAAACGAAATAATCCACAACTGAATTTTTATGTAGGCCTAAATTAGGACTTGGTGGGTGGAACATTACATTATCAGCAATACTACACTGATTAAGAGATGTTTGTTACAGTGCTTAAGCAAAGCTCTGTTCTCCACAGCTTTGAAGACTCTACATTCATTCATACTCAACTTCAGCAAAGCATGAAAAATACACTGAACTTAAACAGCACTCACAAGTCCTAGTAACTTCAAAAGAATTGAACAACTCAATTACTGTGATGAATCCTGGCTTTTGTGTAAAACAACTTCTCTGCTTAATTGTTCAGATTAAAGGCCCTGATTCATGAAAGCGTTGCCATTTAGGAAATATGTGACCAGGAATTTAAGTAGATGCGTAGTCCTACTGAAATCAATTCAGTGCCTTCATGATCTCCTGAGTATGGACAGACTTCAGTAGACATCTGAGTGTCTAAACCATGATATATACAACACCACTAAGTAAGAGGCAGTGAAAGTTAGGCTCACAATATTGAAGCATAAAGCAATATTAATTAAATATGCAGTCATAATAATGAATTTATATGCCATTTATCTGCTTTCTTCTGTTTATTAATGATTAACTTAATTTGAACAGAGATAATGTGTGTTAAATGGGAACAGAGATGGGGAAACATAAAAAAGATGAAGTTGGAATGCAGCATTTTGCAATTCAAAGCCTCTGAAAAATGTTTAAAGAATTGTTCTTTTTCTGGAGGCATTAGGCATAAATTTTTATGTATTTGAAAAACAGCTGAGATTAAAAAAGGTAAACTGTTCATAAGCTAACTTCTCTCTGATTCGAACCAACTTCATGAAAATCACAGTATCTCAAAGCTCCATGATGGAAGATAACATTAAAAAAACCCTAGTTGTTCTAATCTTCATTCATAAAATCAGTCTCACCCCCTTACAACATACAGCAAATTACAAAACTGCCCAGATCCTCTATAATAACAGTTACTGGACAGTGAAAATTTTGTCTATAGGGAATGTGTAGAACTGGAGATCACAACTGCAGATACGACAACAGCTTAGTAAAAACTAGTGGTCTTTTTTGTTTTGGAAATCTAGCAACTATAAACAAAATATTGATTTGAAAATAACTTAAGTATAATAAAACTGCCAATGGCTAACAGGGAAAGCAGGCCCACTGCTGGAACTGGATGGACAGGCTGGAGGTCATGGGTACCACTCTTACATTTGACAACTGAATTAAAAGGTAGAAGAAAGTTTAGTGCACACTGTCTTTCCAAAAGTGCAATTTCCTCCTGAATTTGAATATATCAACTTGGCATGGGAAGAGATAATAAGGTTGTTTAAATGAAGTTATTGAGAATTTTTTTATGAGCAGCTCTTCCTTGAATAACTATACCTTGCCATGCTTGTAAAGCAACCAAGACTGAGAAAGCTTGAGCAAACTTCCATTAATATTACTGTCTAATTCCAGTTTAACTCCAAAGTGATTTGGGTTTACAGTAAGAGTTTACTTCAGCTAAAGTATAAACATATTAGTGATGGGTAAACCTTCTATGGACACAGTACAATTCTAAAGGTAAATGCTGGCAATCTAAAACTAAATTGTAAAGCTCTGATACCCTTATTATTATTACCCTTGTTCTCACTGGGATGCCCTGCTCAGCTTTGATTAACCTTGCTCTTTCCTTACTTTTGTCTTCCCTTCCCTAACCTCACCTTCCCCACTGGACGTGGTGGCGTAACAACTGAACAACGCGTTTGTATTCTAGCAGGAATGGGCTGGAGTACCAAGCCACCTTCCTTCTCTCTGCTTCACACTTGTCTTTACACAGCAAAACAGATTGCCATGAAAGTGGAATCACTAAGGGCTGGAGCTCTGGGAAAAGGCTGTACTGCAGTAGACACCCTTGTACTCGGCGAGTAGGAAAGAAGATGGGTTTCAGAAACATTTCGGCTGTTACTTCCAGCATGGCATGAAGCCCTTCAGAGATGAGACCTGGCTTCCCCTTCATAAGATCAAATCACCTGGAGACCATGGAAGGACTGGGAGAGATGCCTGATTACATCCACAATACATCTTAAAACTACTTTCAAAAGGTTTCATACTAAACACGCTCAATGTATTGGCATCAAATACTTTTTCTCTGGTACCGTATGAAAAGAGATTCAAACAATACCATGCATCATCAGTACAAGGGGATAAACTGGACTCCCAACAACCTACAAAGGTTGTGGAAGTTAAAACTACGTAGGGAAACCATGGATCCTTTTTGACAAATTATGTGTGTTTCCATTTTACTAAGTTTATTGTAAATCTTTTTATAAAACTCATCAATTGTCATTATGTTTGATAGCGAAAGCTAAAAACAGAGTGCATGGCGCCATAACCATCAGAAACATTTTTGATAGGGAAATGTATGCTAGCAGGAACCAGTGAATATTAAATTCAAGATTCATTAAAAATGTTGACATGAACAATACAGAATTGATCTTTTTTTTTTGTTTGATTCTCAGGCATGCCTAGAAGGCAACTGTTTTTATGAAAAGACTGATTTACATACAGCTTTCCAATTGCATCTTGCAGCGCTGTGTATCCATAGGAAACAAGGTCAAGTCCAAAGGGCAAGACAGAGTAATAGATAATCTGAAAATACAGAAATTTAATCTTAAAAGTGTGAGCTGCCATGTAAGCAGTAGACTGCAATTAAAAAAACCCCACAGGTATTCCATTTTCAGCTTCTAAAATAGCTGAAAAATGTAATTAAAGTTATAATAAGTAGCAGTTTGGAACTGAGGTATCTCTAGCAATCTGAGAATAAAATTTTATTGAGAGTTTTAAACATACAGTAGTTCACAAATTAGGGACCTACTAATACATGACAAAATACATATAGGTCATAAGAATAACCAAACAGAATCCTGTCTCCAGCAGTGGCCAATGGTAGACCCCTGAAGAAGGATATGAGACTACAGCAATCAGGAAATGCTATTTCACCAGATATCCAGCAGCCTGAAAGCTGCACCTCAAGGACTTTCTAAACCAGAAGTGACGCTTCAGTACTTAAGAGACTTCAACAGATTTATTTTTTTTTCCCCTCCAAGAAGCTGCTTTGCTTCCAGTTGCTTTCTGGAATCCCTGTAAACTTTAATCATGCATAGCATCCTGCAGCAAGGAATGCCACAGCTAAGCTGCACACACTCTAATAATCTCCTTTTATTTATTTTGAGACTGTCTCATAGTTCTTTTACTGGAAAAGAAGGTGAAAA
Organism: Chlamydotis macqueenii; assembly: GCF_036417535.1. Classification (NCBI taxonomy): domain Eukaryota; kingdom Metazoa; phylum Chordata; class Aves; order Otidiformes; family Otididae; genus Chlamydotis; species Chlamydotis macqueenii. The sequence continues at coordinate 38,354,084 of NC_141559.1, read as the reverse complement.
ATCAATGTTCATCCATTCTGTCTGTGCATTCATGATTTAGAGACCTCTGTGTCACCACCTCAATTAACTTGTTTTTTCCAGTCTGAAAAGTTCTGCCTTGCTTTGCTGTTCTTTACAAAGGATGTTGTTCCTTACCTTTCACCATCCTTGCCTCTCTTCTTGCAGTGGGAAGACCAGAACTGCATCTTGTATTCAAGATGCAAGCACAGCATGAATTTATAGAGTGGCATGACGTTCTCTTTAATCCCTAATACCTCCTAGAATTCAATTAACTTTCTCAACCAGTACTGAGCCATTAGCTGACATTTTCAGAGAACTAGCCACTACTAGGCAAAGGCTGTTTTCCTAGCTGGTAATAACCACCTCAAAATTAATCAGTTTTTATGTAAAGTTAAAATATTTTTTCCATGTGCATAATTTTCAGTTATTTACATTGAATTTCATCTCATATTTTGTTGCCTTGTCATTAGATTTATTTGTAATTCTCACTGTTGTCTCTTATCTTTACTATCCTGAATATTTTGACATCGTGAAAACTGCCTGTCAATTCACAGTTCACCCCTTTATCCAGATGATTTATGTTGAACAGCACAGGAACCAGAAGAGATTTTTATGTGAGATTCTACTGCTTACTTCCCTTCATGTAAGCACTGGCTGCTTATTCCTACATTCAGTTTCCTAATTCTTAACTAAGTTTTCAAAATTTATGCAGTAAGAGCTTTCTTTTACATGCATTTTGTCTTTCATGTATTTTGATAACTGGAGATTCTTTCATTTACATGTGATAATATCTCTGTAAGCTAAAAATACAAGGCATAGTAATTATATATTTTTTAAAATGAAAATCTTAGTAGCATGTCACCAAACCACAATGCTTCAAAAAATTAATCTTACCTGCATACACATCATTTTTGAACATACTGTTCTATTAAAATCAACTGAGTATTTTTAAAGGATGACATTAATTGCAAACTTTATTGAATTTGGTTTTGCTATTTGGAAGTTTTCAGAGAAGAATTTTTCCATCAGAAACACTTCTTTTAGTATTCACTCAACATTCACGATTCGCTAACCTAACCGATCGACTGAAATAAGCTCATTGCAATAGCTGCAACTTGGAAAAATATTTGGAGAAAAGTTTCAATGTTTCATTTAATATTTGCTATTTCAAATGGGAAGTTTCTTTTATAGCTGAAAGTTATTTTCTATTTTGAAATATTAATTTCTACAGACTTCGAAACTTGCTACAGAAACAACTGAAATCAGAATCAGGACCTTCAGAGCGAGCCAAATTAAATGCTTTGATTGCCCAATATATTTTATTTTCTGATCACTGTCAGCAAAAGTCTTGAGATTGAGTTTTGTCATCCTGTTTTAGAACAGGTAAAAAAGAACCCAGACTCTCCCATACTCTTTCTTTTTTCTAGCCAGTTCTACTCCAGGAAGAAATAGCTTATGTGACCACAATTTCAGAAGTGTTTCCCTCTTGATGGTAAAGTTGCCGTATATCTGGGTAACAATTTTTTTCTCTATCAGGGACACATGTTCCAGTTCACACCAGAAGAAAATTCACTGTTAGGAAATTGAGCCTAATCTCTACAAATCATTGTGTCTATAAACTCTCCAGATCTGTAATTCACTATGAGATCCATTTAATCAATCAATTTGCTATTTTTAGTGGATGATTATTTCTATGGTATGGTTTACACTTTTGATAAACCAAGTCAAACCACAAAAAAAGTATGTGTTAATTGCAATGAAATTAAACAATACTTTTGGGTCTTCTGAAAAAATCTGTATCCAGTAAGGCACAGAACTTAATCAGGACTATGTCCCAGTACTTTTACAAAACATTCATATTCATACATTTTGTAATTTCTGCCTTTCCCTATATAATTAGTAAGTAAACATAATTTTCTTTACTTGATGAAGAAATTCAAGTGCTGTGCAAATTATATTGTTTTGCTGAAGGGTTTACTTCAGATATCATAACCATTTCATTTTGCTTCCAGGAATCTAAGCAATTATCAAAATGGTTTAAATTTTGTTTTCAATAATACTAGTTGCCTTAATGTGTTAGCTTAACATGACATACAAACATACATACACTTCACACTTCTAGTACTTGCTGTGCTATCAACTGACTTGCTTCATCTGATTTCTTTACACACATTTAATTTATTGTAGTATTGTTTATAAACTGTCATACAAATTAAAATTTAAACATTAGTCATAAACTGCATAGGTAACTAAGTCTAACACAGCAAATATATGTTGTATCAAGTCATTTTAACAAAAAGTAGAAATATATCAATAAAATACCTCATGCTGACTAGGACATCTCCATCCCGAAATATAAAAAGAAGGATATTTTCTTGTGTGACATCATGAAAGTTAGCGTTTTTTTCATTTGCAAAGAATAAGTCTGGCTTCCAAAGACATTTAAACATTGTTGGGTCCACTGTCAGCGTATCTGAACCTCTCCAGTCATTGGGCAGTTTGAGTCTGGGATCATTCCACTTCTGTCTTAGAAAGATGTTAACTCTATAATCCTGTTGGGAAGAATACATAAATATCAGATGAGCCATAAGTCTAGCCAAAAACCCACAGAGAAAGAACACCATTCTATCAGACTGAAAATGAAAGCAATTTATGCCTCAATTTTTCTATTACAAAAATAGTAATCGCTAATCATGATATTGCTAAGTGTTAAGTTTACTACAAATTCTGTGTTTTGAATACAGTAACATTTCTTTTTTAAAGGCCCAGATTCTTTCCTCAGGATCATTCTTCTGTCTCCTTGATAGCAGTAGTCCTCTGTTATGTAGGCAAAGAGAAAAGCACACAGCAGGACAGAGGGAGGCCATAGCTTGACTACACTAAATTGCTGCAGGCAGCAGGCACGATATCACTTCTGTCAGGATATCTTCTGAGTGTAAATTGCAGCTTATTCTCCATTTGGTTAAGTGGCACACTGGTGGCAAAATATCACACTATGAAAGTAGAAAACAGACCAGATAGATAATAAATTTTACACTACACACCAAGAATACAGCCTCAGACCTTGTAACAGTGATTTGGGGCTATTTTGGTAACTGAGGAAAACTGATGCCAGCTTGCAACACAAGTACTGAGGTATAGCATCTATAAAAGCAGAAATGGAGTAGGTCTCAAAAAGACAAAATCAAGAATTTACTCTGAATTCAGCAGGACTCTCGCTCAAGGATGGACAGCAGTGGAGCCACGCTCAATGAGAACCTAATTTTGCCTTCGGGAATTGGAGTAGCATGTGTCTTAGGGCGAAGCAATACCCGCATGCATTCTGTCCTTAGTGAAAGCTGTGTGCATCCAAAAGAAAAATCTGACCCAGTATGTCAGTTATGATTTTTCAGTCTTACCTCTAAGTCTTTTTGCTTTTTACATTTACATTCAAGCCAGTTCCTCTTTTTTATGTACATGTAAACTATGCAGATCATATACAGAAAAAGAATAAAGGTATTGTTGAAACAAAGTAAAAAAACCCCAACAAATAAACCAAAATTCTATATGTAAGATAACTTCTATCTCCAGTCTTCCTATCTGTCTTCTATGGCGTGTTTTGTTTTTTCATAATTGTCTGTTAGGTACAAAGCATCCTGCAATAAGGGCTGTGTCTTTTAGAGCAGTGAAAACACTGCTACTGCTTTACAATTATAGCAAAATGCTGCAAGTCTGTGAGTGAAGGTTCTCAACACATTTTTGGTTTGTCAATGTATCCTGCATTACAACTTAACTCTATAAAGTTGTTTATTTTACACGTTAATGCCCTCTTACACATTTTTCTGTTGGTACAATGTGAGTTCTTTTTTGATGTACTTACTACGATGCACACATTTACAGGCCAAAGCAAGTGCCATGTTGAGACAGTCATGCTAACTCAAACAGGAAGGATTTGGCTAGGACCTCACACAGAATAATTTAATAATTTACCCTATTGATTTACCCTGTTAATTGGAATACAGTGCCCACTTTCCCATGTCCAGTCCACCAGTCAGATCAGCCCAGGTACACGCTATACTGTGTTATATTTTTCCTTACTGCATTGTAAGGAAAAGCAAAGCATCAAAACTAAGTAGAAAGAACTGAGGCAATATTTATTAATATGCATAGTTCTGAGAGATATGTTACTTGTTGGCAGTCCATTTTTGAAAAAAAAACATATGTAGTCATGTAGTCTGACTCTTATTTATTCAAAGACCTATATTAATCTTGTCAACATAAAGAAAAAGTATAAAATAATGGTTGATATGAAGTGACTTTTTACTAGAAGGTTCTGATAGAGAAGCTTCAGAACAGGAGGGAATTCAGGTCATTATCTCAGAAAGCATCTTTTCAATTATATTTATATAATTGAAAATTTACTTCACTTGCTTCTTGCTGAAGTTCCCTTTCCATATGCACTTCTTGTCTCAGTGAAAATAATAACTTTAAACTGTATGAGATAAATACTGCATACCGTTCATGCTCACAAGCATTACACTCTTCATTACACCAAAATTAATTTCCCCACAAACAAGCGCATTGCCTTCATTTTGACAAAATAAAATGCCTTCTCATAGCCATAGGCAAATAATAAGCAGTGTCCAATGCTTGCCTTCAGCTTACCCATTCAGAAGAAGGATATGTTTACATCACTGAAAAACAGAATGCACTGGCAAAGTAAGAACTGGAAATAAGATCAGGTGGATGCTATTTTATTTCCTTCCTTGCTCTACTACAAATGAACTTAAATACACTAAAGAAGAGGATGCTGTGACATTTTAAGAACTTGATTCTGTTCCCATTTAAATCAATGGAAGAAAAACTCAATTAACCTAAAACAGTTAGGTTCAGACCTACCTAAATTACTAGAAACTTGTGACAGGGTGCACTTGGAGATGAAGGCCACCAATATATTTGAGGCAATATAGAAAATGTAGAAAGAAGCAAAGAGATTTCAGGATACAAAACTGTGGCTAGTCAGACAATGATGTGCAGAAGGGCTTCTTTTTAGAATAACATGAACTATTCCAGTATCTGTCAGCATATACTATGATCTGGTATAAATCTATTTCAAAAGAAGTTTGCAACCAGTCCTTTCAAATTTGGGCAATGAATTTTAAGATTCAGTATTTGCACTACAATTAGGTTCAACAGGAGCTGAAGAAGTGCTCTGCATGAAGCACATCGTCTTCCTCCTATAGATTTTACAAACATTCTTTGAATATTGCAGAACGATTGGCATTTTATAACAAAAGAGACTCAAACAGCAACTAAAAAGCCTGAAACTAGGAGTGGAGTGGAAGAGATACTCATCAGCATTGGAGCTATGAGGACCTGGTAGGTAAAAAGAATCACAGAAGTATTCTACAGGGCTGTGTTTTCCCATGAAACTCCAACAGAAGGCATGTTGTTTTCAGGGAGGTTGAAAGGGGAGGCATTCTAGGAAATATTTCAAGAGCAATCTACTAAACAGTGGGCATGTGGCCAGAAAAACTCCTCAGGCCAGCAACCAGGCATAGCCAATGCATCTCTTTCTGCAAACTGGAGCACACAGATCACGAAAGGCTTTTTCTGTATGAACTGCACTCATACGAAGAAAGGAAGCATAATAGCACTGCCTGTTAATAAAGTAGAAAATGGCATTTTTAAGATTAAAATAAGGAAACTGAAGTTTTATTTATATATATAAGCATTAAAAAGACCTTTCTGCAAGGTTTAAAACTAGAGGACAAGGAGGAAGTGGTGTTTTGCCATCTGAGTCTGTCAGGAAAGGTTACACTGCAAGTACAAATCTTTAATATAGGTTCTGTAGACAGAGGGTCAGACCATGAGCACAGCTAAAATATTATAGCCCTACGGGTATTTGTACCAGAAAGGATCTATCCTTAGCAATCCTCGACTGGTCATCCAGTCTGTAAGAATTTCTAAATGTGACATAATCACCATATTATCCCACAAATCTCCAGTCTAAAAAAAATCTGCAAAATCAGAAGCAGAGTTAGTATGGTGATCCTAGACAAGCAGTCTAATGAGCTAGAAGGAAACAAGTTACAGGACTCAAGACAAAGGGAGCGTACTTGAAGGCAGCAGCTCTAGTATAAGCTCTTCTCCATTTTAGCTGTACAAATTCTTATTTACTCTGTAGTTAACCATTTTTTTGCCTAGTTTTTCCAGGTAACTTGTTTGATAAATATGTGAAAATGTCACAATTCTCTTGAGTATTCAACAACACAACATGAACACTACGCTTTCTAGAGAGAGAGCAAACATTTGCCCTTCAGTTTCATCACAAAAGCTTGATTAAAGCAACACAGGCTTTTGGGCACAGGATCCACATTATGGGTCCTATCTTGCTTCAAACCAAGATTACTTCAAACCTGTTAATGCTTTTCTATAAAAAAATTCCCTTCTCTCTTAAAACGAGGTAGGCTGCACCTCAGTGGGAGCTAATTCCTACTCTTTTTTGTTGAGGATGAGCCAACTGCATAGCTAAGAATGCAATCATCATGGGACTAGATGGACAGCAAGCAAAAAATAATTGAAAATAATGTTGTGGGATTCCTGAAATATGTGAGGAACCATCAGAACTAGCCACCATGATGTCAAGGTGAGGGACAGGTAAGAGCCTGTTGACTAGTTAGAAGTTCCAGACATTAAGCCCAGAGTTGGCTATTTCAGAGAGGGGTCTAAGAGTAGAATACAGGACATCTCACTGAAGATATTTCCTTCTGCATCTCTTTTAACATCCTTCTGAATGAAAGATCAGCACACTGAATGGCCTTTTCTTACTGGCACTCTATACATTTGTTTGTTGAGCCTTCTACCACCACCTCATTCCCAATCACCTGGCACCCATGGTTATTCTTTCCCACCCTCACATCACCCAAAAGAAAAAACTGTCTCTTTAGCTAAAACAGGACACTTTACCCCCACATAGATTTTGCAAAAACCTACGAATTCAGCTATTACAGCCAGAAGTGACTACAGAGCCAAGAATCATCATGATACTTCATTGACTGAAATACTTAGAAACCTATTATTTCATAGATTTTGGCATCAGTAATGGTATCGCTCAAATCAGTTTAGCAGCCTCTGGTAAATTTAGAGACAGTTAAGAAATAATATTCCTCATGATTCACATCAATGCCCAAGATAGTAGAGACACAGACAGCCACTCTCTTCTCCAACACTGAGGAACCTTTTTCAGCAGTTCTGTTACTACTTGCAAACGTCTCTCCTTTTTGAATGCAAGAAGCCCCTCTGGTCCTTCACAGAGTTCGTGCCTCAGCTCCAGGAAACACTTCCTGCGATTCTTGAGGTACAAGTTTCTTCCTAGTCTAAGGGACCTGCTTCTACTGTCTAGTGCATTACCCAGGCCATCTGAAGACAAGTGCCAGGCTATATCCAAGAGAGCAGTGGTTCTTGAATGTCCACAGGACCCAATACTGACTGCAGCAGGAAGAGCTTCCCAAGCAATACATGGAAGAACAGATTGACCATTTCTTTTGTCAGCGCTTCCTGTGATACATTAAGGCAACCAAGAAGTAATCCAAACTTCACATAAACATGCTTAGCTATCATGGTAATTGGCTGGATGTAGAACTCTAAATAAAAACATAAATTAAAGTAAGGATGGTGTCTGAAGTTCTGAAATATGGAGAAGAGCATGACTTATCTTACAGAACATCCTAGTGAATTTGTGAGTGACCATATCAGGAATTCACAGAGAGACATACATGCATGCTGTAGAGAGCGTACGTATATTTTTAGGGGGAAGCACACCCCTTACATTCATGTTTTGTTACTATGTGGATCTGAGTGGATCTGTAAACGTCACTTTTTAAAGCATGCAATAAATTTCAGAAACTTGAAAAGGCCATCTGGCCTAATATACCTGCCACCTTAGCCACTTATCTCACTCCTACTTTCCTGTTCTTCCTCTCTGTCCCTCTTTAAACTTCAGGTCTCTTTTTGTTTTCAGGAAATAAATCTCGAGGTATCTTTGGCATACTTACATTCTTTGTTTTAGTATAGCTTCCCACTAATGCTATTAGTTAACTTACTATCCTTTACAATCAATTCTAAATCTTTATTCACTCCTAGTTAAACAGAAATTTCTGGCCAAGCTGTTTCAGCCATCACGTATGTTTAACTTTGAGCAACTCTGCAGCACTACTGAAATGTCATTAGGGTATCGTGTAAGCTAGTTCTGAATTTTAAGTGGGTACTTATTTCCACCACCAACAAAAGATGTTTTATTATTTATTAGCCGTATTATGGTTTATTGCTTCTGCACTATTCTGAGTAAGAATGCTGCCTTAGTCACAAAAAGAGCAGCCTGTTTTTGGGAAATACCTTAATGTTTTGGATGCAGCAGATCACCAAAGTTATTTCTAAATGAGATGTTCAGGGAGCGCCCCAGAACTCCCAAGCTGAGTGTATGTCCTGGCTGTGGCTTCCCATGTACTGGTAAGACACGGTTTGCTCCCTGCTTTTTTACATATAAGAAAACCCTGATCAGGTCAGAACATCTTCAACAATTAAATATCATTTTTGGTAATATTTTTTACAGCATTTATTGGAAATACCATTGCAATAAAGATCTTCAAGTCCTAAAATATTTGGAATGGCTTTGCTGAAATGACTTTTTATTTTGAAATTGATATTATTTCCTATGGAAACAAAAAGTCAAAATTGTAATGAGGATTAATTGGTGCTGTTATTGACATGTTGAAATTTTCTGACTGAACTGAAAACACATTTTTAGAAACTTCACTCCTCAGCTTCTCTCTCTCACATAGTAAATAAACAGGAGTAAGAGTATGGTCACTGATGAACTACTCCTTTACTCCTTCTTGTTCTATTCCTCCACGATTTACTCCTACCCTCAGAACTACATAAAACAGAGAACCTATACGCATTAGCCTCATGCATGCACCTTCTTTTTCTCTCACATACAGTCCTAGTATTTTCTGTAGTAATACACCAACCAATCTATACATTAACGCTCAGGAAGATTACTCAACTCCCCTGAACTTAATAACTTATGGAAATAAGTGTATTTTTTGCATCTTAGAAACTACAGATTTCTTTTCATGTACATCAGATTCTAAAAGCTGTGCCAATCTGTGGACAAATATAGAGTGAAACAGACTAATAGGTTTATGAAATAAAGCAAAGTCATTCTATCACTAACCCCGTTAACTGAATTTCACTCTCTACAATCACAGCAATTATTTCTACTTTATAGTTCACAATCTTCAGCCTGAAATTTAATTTACTAAGAAAATACCCATGTGTGCTATATTAATTTCATTTCAGTCTTACCATAGTTGTCTCTTGAATTGACCCAAAGCTGTTAATGAAGATGTTGACTGCAACATCAACTGGAATTCCTTTAAAAAAAAAAAAAACATTTATTGTGAACTGCACAATCCAGTAAAGTTACATTATCCTCCACTTAAAATTTCTTTATACTGGTATCACAATGTGAAATGTTCTTTTTACAGGGTCATACAACTTTATCTTTTCACATCAGTATATACGTAGTTTTTAAAATCTGTGGTTTATTTCCATTGAAAGCCAACAGAAACCACAAAAACTCTTTTCAACCTAGTGATAAGAAAATAGAAGAAAAAAAATCCTTAGTTCAGAGTGCTAAGCTTAAAGCATTTCACAGATAATAAATTTGAATAATTTTCAAATTCCATGATCTTCTGTTACCATAGAATGCACAATCCAGTATTACTTTTGCACATAGTGTAATGGATAGAGGTAATTCACATTTCCAGTGGCAGACACTTTTAACTGTCAAGGTCATGATGATGATCTACCGTCCCATATTACCTGTTTGTGATTTATGATGACACATTTACTTATATTGGAAGAGGATGCCTCTTTGGGTAAGTCAAGTACATAACCGTAAAGTATGAATACAGGCAGACAAAAATCGTTCTATGCGGCTTTCACAGCTACCTAGGCTTGGCGCAAGAGAAAGCTGCTCCATTTCACAATGGTTACCAACTTGCCAAGAAAAAATTCTAGAAGCCAGCAGCTGTGAAGGTATTAAGATGGACTGGATTTTTTCCTCTTTTCCACAGCCAGAATTCCTGTAGTTGAAGAGAGATGGTGTGACAGCTGCTACATCTGCCCTCTGTCACCCTGCGGGAACTGATTGGCAGTAATTTAATCTAGTGTTAACAGAGAGTTATCACAAAGCAGGGAGAAGTGGCCTGATGATTGTGAGAACTAATTATGGTCCACTGGTTTTATTTAGCACCTATATGTTGAGTGTGTCAGTATGTACACTAGATCTCAGCATGTATCTAATCTCCTTTACACTGTTAGGAGTTCTTAATTCAGTGGAATTTTTCCTGTTTTCAGCAATAAGAGATATAACAATACATAAAAACTGTTTTGACAAAGTAAGCAAATACAAAGTAATATATGCCTCACTGAATAGTTTCCTTGTCTGCATATAATATTTCAGTGCACATTTAACACATAAATTCAAACTCCTCCTCTTGGTTCACCAGAAAATCAGGAAGATAAAATTTCACCTTTTTTCAAGTAAACCAGCTTGTTGGGTTTTTTAAAAAATCAGACCAGTTAAACACGGTGCCTTGAGTTATGCAACAAGTATAATGCTTTGTTTAGCACCTGATGCACGTGACAGAGCACCCATCACACTACTAACAGCCAAGAGTGTACTATCTCTTCCAGATTTGAATAGGAAGTGCCATCCAAGAAAATAACTCGTGTGTGAGGAATGTTTTAATGTGGGCAAAGCACTTGACAGAAAATGCTCTTTTTCCTCCATCTCCCTGTGACTTAACGTTGCATGTCCTCCATTTTTCTTCCCTCCTGATTCTTACCAGACTGCCAGTAGGGTTATAAAAAATATAAAGAAATCTGCAATATGCTTTGTGATTTATCATGCTGAAGAACAGGTAAAACAGAGGCTGGACATTTATTCTTTGTGACAAGGCTCAGTGCTGAAAACATATACATAAGATTGTACAGAGAATAAGAAAAAAGCAGGTCACTTGCTGAGAACTGAGTTTAATACATTTATAAAACTTAGTTAAACAGAACACCTCAAAATGGTCTCTTCAAAAGCACAATAAAGATTATAGATTTCCAAATTTATCATACTATTATACAAACGTTAAAATATCTCCTAATATACTTATAATTAAATATAAGTTTTAGAAAGAAAGAACTGACTTCTGTAAACTGCAGTGTTTCCAATGGAATAAAATTTTCTATGTATTTTCGCAGCAGGGAAATAATCTAATTCCTAGAAAGTGTAACTTACAGCTCTATGAGTAACTAGAAGTTTTTTAGTTAATACGTATTCCAACCTTTTCTGCATATGTAAGGAAATCACATTTGCCTACACGGAAGATTGCTACAACATTTGCCTACCAGGGAGATGTTTTAAAGTCAGAGAATGTGTTTAAATTCATTACGTATTTGAAATCCCAATGTGTGTAAACTGTAATACTAACATATATTTAAAGGGTTTAATTACTGTATGATTTCCAAATAGTTATACTACTGATCTCAAGTTTTATAAAGCCATCTTAAAGGATCTCTATAGAGAATTTTGGTGTTTTAAAGTGCTGTAAAGTGGAAATACTACTAATGTCTAATTAAAATACAGAGATAAAAATACATTTTAAAAACTTATTCTATAAAATCTAGTTCTATTTTTTTTTCAAATAAAATAATAACAATAATGATAATGATAATAATAACATTAAAGCATCACATACTACTGTGATCATGGAATCTTAACATATTACCTTTCATCTCAAAAGGATAAATACCTTACGTAGTTCCACACTATTTAGGGAAATTTCCATTAAAAAAAAAAAAAACCACCAAACCCCAGAAATTTAGTTTCTCAATATTATCTCTATATAAATTTTCTACATGCAAAGAGTAGAAGTTAAATTACAAAGATTAAAAAAAAAGGCTGAAACATCTGACAAACCTTTGAAATTAGGCCTTATCCTGGGATCATAACTGAGCAGTAGCCTATTCAAGATATTGCTGGTAGAATTAACTGGTACTCTTGCAAGGTCTTCAGCTGACTGCTGGCTGTAAAAAAAAAAAGTGCATTAGTTACTATTAAGACAAAAGTAACGTGTGCCTAAAGTTAAGTCATTTTAAAGTCATGCCATTAATGCCACTTAATGAACAAAATATGTTCAGTATTTTCAGGTTCCACAGTCCATAGTCTTCCTTTCTTTGTGATGCTTCAGTATATTTGAAGAAACTATAAGAAAAGTCAAAGCTCTCCTATATACTCCTAACTGTAAACTTGAGAAAATAAATAAACCGCAATTCACTAATTGTTCCCTTCCCTCCTAATACAAATATCCAGAGGGACATGACTTCCTCCTTAGTAGAAAGCAGCCACCTGCACTATTTTTAGTGACTGTCAGATTAGGAACTCAAGCAAACTGACAGGCGCTTTGTAGGTGCCAAGCCATGCAGAGGCTTTTGGCAGTCTCCTCCTCTCGCATGCCAGCCCAGCTATTCCACTGATGGAGCCATTGCATAACCGCATTGTCAAGTGCTAATAAAAGCTTTTTTACGGAAAACAAGGTCTTGGACTCTCTTCTGGTTTTGCAGGGGAAATTTAAACATCTTTGTTTACCTTGCTGTTACTGTGCTGAGTGTTAAATTAAAACCATCGCTACAATTAAAACGAACCTGTGACTGGAAAATGTAGCTACAAGAGTAACACGGGATGGAGTGCAGTGCAATAAAAAGCAGTGAGGGTGCACCCGTCCCACCCCATGTACTTTACACACCTAGCAGGCTGATACTCTCATGTAAATGAATTTATACATTGTCTCTACATCTTGTCCAGTGATGTTTTCAAATTTTGAAATCTGTCTTGTAAAACTTTGTCCATCTGTTTTATGATGATTATTTTTGTTGACTTTCTGCCATTATAATTTAGTAGCCCAGATTCCACGTAAAAATAAGACAAACACCCTACAGAGGCATGTCATATGCATTAACCTACTACCTTTAGCAAACAAATGTATGAACACATTTTTAAAAATGATTCAGTTTGTTTCCTAAATGTTTTCCATAATCAGTATCAGCTGCTGTTGCCTTCTTTACCCTACTTAATTTCCTTTTTTCATTTTTCTTTCCCATATCAGTGTCAGCTTGACAGACCTATGGGTTATTCTTCGTAACATCTCAGTTCACTGCTAGTTTTCTTCTCATCCTTCAGTTGTGTTCACGTCTTTTGGGACTTCTGCATTATTTAAACATCTGTTGAAGAAAATACTAACTCTCCAAAAGGCTTTGGCCAGTTAAAAAAAAAAAAAAAAAAAGTTGTATAAGTGTATCAGACCTCCTGATTTTAAGATGTCCAATTATAGTAGGTCCTGTTCAGCATCTTCCTTAATGACAAGTGAGAAAATAACTAATTAATAAATAACTGTCACCATTGTATGAGACCACTACATGAGATCACTATTTGATTGAGAACTGGAGACGAGACCTGGTCCTAGCCCTTGCAGAGCTTTTACGGGGTCCTAGCCCTTGCAGAGCGCACCTTTAAAATTGACTGGTTTAACTCAAACCATAAGGGAACCAGCAGGAGCAATTGAATAAAATCTTCTGACTTGGTAGCACCTACTGTGCCTTCACAATGAGATTTAATCTCCTCAGCTTAACATTTAGCAGCTAAAACATCTATAAACAAAACTATGAAGGAGTTTCCTATTACTAAAAACATGTCAACCATTTATGAGAACATAAATGCATTTTATTCTATCAGAGTCTCCTTGACACCCTTTGACCGTCTTATCCTTCAAAACCACAGAAATCAGATTTCTGTTTTCCCTACTGCATTCAGGATATTTCTGAAACTTAAAGCTGCATATCTGTTTAACTATTTGCTTGTATTTGTTTGACATTATACAGGAGGGAGAAAAGTACACCAACTCAGCTAGGACAGCAAATAACCACCCAGTTCTCCTTGAAATTTCAGACTACTCACCAGTCGCTAGCAGGATTAGTATGAATTCTGAAGGCTACCCAAGGATGTAGCTACCAAAATGTGTCTATCCGTGAGTACAGCTTCAACTATAACACACAGGACAAGAAAAAATTGTGGAGCAGCTTTAAGCAGCTGCAGCGTACAATTCCCCACGCATCTCTTGCAAATGCACTAAAACTACTGCCACATTTAACAACCGCGTAGGTGAACCACTTGTTCTATAGCACTTATCCAGAGATAAATGGTTCACTAATAAAAGAAGGAATGTTTTACTTTTAGTGACATACGTCAACTTCCACTAGTATGTCCTTATTCTGTGTACAATAAACCTCTGCTAATTTACTATTAGAACATTTAAATGGCAACAGGACTTCTAATCTCTTTGAATAATTAATAAATTCACTTTCAAACAATTCTCCCAGGGTTGTGTTTATGGCTTTTTATGTTTGATTTGGATTTTGATCATTTTGCAAAAGACCTAATCTATTTCTGTCATTTCGAGATTTGTGTTCAGTTTTCAGCGATGACCTTTACCAATGAACTACAATGAGCTGCTACACAAATATCATAAACCAGCTTCGTATGTTTTGTTTGCAGTTACCACTAATTGTACAATTGGAAAACATAAAGTTAAATGTTAAGATTATTTTCCATTTTGTAGCAGGAAAATGACAGAAAAGAATGTTCATTTAATTATTTAAAAGGCTGGCAAACACTCTGTACACTGTATTCTATCTGACACAAAAAGGTTCACAGCATTGCTTCCTTGCAAGTTGCGCATCTTAACATCTAAAACATCTACATCAAATGCTGACAGAACTTACATTTATAAAAGTAGGGTCTCCTTAACACAAGCAATAGGATTCCTTTCTAAATTATATATGCCCAGTATTAATGAAATATCAAAACAAAACCAAACAAGAACTAATGAAAAAACTTCAATCTCATTTTTTTATATTTCTGCTATGGATTATACAAAGAAGTTCATTAAATAGCAATGATGGCAATCTGAACCACATGGGATAACATAAATTAAATACAGATGCTCACAAAATGCAATGAGAAAGAGGAAAAAAGGCTGGGAAATTAAATGAGTGAGTACCAAACAGTAAAAGAAAGCCAAATACAGCTGACAGGCTTATTTGTCTCTTCAAGTAAGAGGAATAAGGTGGTAGTTTTGCGAGATCCGAGTTGCACTGCAGAAGTACATTGATACAAGTATCTGTTTAGGCTGTTTGTTCAAAGGTCAACCACAAATTAGGCAAAGGAGATCTACTGCACTGGGAAGACAGTGATGGGATGAAGAATGGGTGACAGCACTGCTTTCTGGTAAAGAACGGCACTATCACATCTTCCTTAAGTTGTTGGGTAGTGTTTTGAATTTATTTAAGTGTAATGTGCATGCATGTAGCCTCATTTATATAAGAACCAAGTGAAATACTACAACATTGGCTGGTTTGTTTTGGAAGAAGCATAGAGAGAAAGTAACTGCTATTTTTTAAAGCTGACTTTGGACGAAGCGGTTGGAATAGCTACTGGAAAAAAAAGCTCTGCTGAGTATCAGTTATATTTTCACTGTGGTCTTTTACAGCATGCTGTCATTGAACTATCGTCACCAAATAGCATTCATGCAACTAAACATTGTTACAAGGACTGGATTTCCTTCAGAGTGCCTTGCTGATCAAAATATCTAAATTTCACCCGCAAATCAATAAATTATATGCCTAGCTTTTGGTGAGTTAATAGGTTATGCCACTTTCACAGTGACAGACAAGCAGAATGACTTAACAAAACAATGAATGGGATAGGTCAGGCGCTTGCAGAAACAGGCTGGGACTATTCATGCCACTACCAGCCCTGCTTAATTGACCATTCTGGAATAAATTTATGATCGGCAAATGTGTAGACTACATAAGAGAAAAAAAATTTGAGCTGAGATCTCCCTTCCTAAAAGAAGCAGTATTTCAATCTGCTAAAGGCTGTCTGGTTCCCATAAACCAACACTCACCCCAGTTGAGAAGTTACTTACTACTTTTTCTTATTCAATCTACAATTTTCACATTTGCAAGAGCTGATAACTAGCCTAAGATTTTCCTTAGATTCCCACCAGTTGCAGTATGCATTGTAATTTTAATAAATTTATTTCAACTTACATTGAATGTATGTGGAGCTGCTAGAAAGCATTAGGAAATGGAAAACTAGCAGCGTTCTTCACAGTAATTGATGAGTTCTAATCAAGATATGGTGAATATCAAATACAGGGTAAGGCAATAAAGTCTCACAGTTGCTGTAAAGGGAATTTAAAAGCAAGTAATAGTAAAGCTAGAAATTGCCTTATGAAGAATTTTGCCTAAATAACACTTTCAAAAAAAAAACCCAAAAAACCCGCAAGAAACCCAAACCCAAAGTATGCTTTCTCTTTTTCTGCAAGAAAAAAAAGAGAAAACAAACAGTATTCTGAAAAGTTTTCTCACTTCTACAAATAGTGTCCTCAAAAGCCAGAAACAAAACAAGCACAGTTTGTCTTTTGGCATAACATCTGTGTGTGATATGACTGGCCTCTCTCCAGTCTTTGGGAGGCTACTTCTGGTACCTTTGATGAATAAAAGCACGATTTTAAACACTGTATTTCACAGGAGATGCAGTAAGGTGTCTATCTCCTCTTCCACTGCAGCTCTACACATTTTATCACTGCCTTTGAAGAACATGATTCACATTTTTCAATTGATGGCAACAGATAATTATTTCCATAATTCACTAATCAAAATCCAGAATTTTACAAAAGCAGATACGCATGGCAAAAGCAAGCATATACTACACTTGTCTTGAAAGGTATATAGCTTCCTTATGTTTGTGTTAAGCAAATGTGTCAGAAGACATTAGATTTCTATGGGTTATCATGACATTTAGTCTCTCAGAGCTCACTGAAGTTACAAGGAGTGCTTATCACACACAACACTACAGGAGGATGACTGGAGAAAATAATATAAGCAATACTCTACACAAGTGGTAAGGAGAACCCTTGCTATTGTGTTAATTAACCTACTGCCCTGATCTCTAGTCTTAAGATCCCATTATGATGAAGAATCTCTAATTTTAGAAGACAACATGAATATACTTTTTACTTACAGCACAACAATCAGTAAAAAAAAAAGACATATGTCACACGCCATCTTATAATACACTGCAGTCCAGACAGTCAGGTAGCATGCTTATTCTGTTGTTGACGTTTGCTTAGATCATTGTCCTGGTTCTGGCCAGGATAGAGTTAATATTTACCTGAGCTGGGTGGAGAACTGAAGCTGGTAGCCCCTATGGCTGGGATAGTTAACTAATTAGCTAACAGCTGGGGTTAATTTACCCAAATTAGCCAAAGGGCTGTTCCATCCCATCTGACATCATGCTCAGTATATAAGTGAGGAGGGTGCTGAAGGGAGGCCCCCTGCTACTTGGAAGAGACTGGATGTGGGGATCTGTTGTGAGCTATTGTACTGCATTTGTGTTCCATCACTCTCTTGTTTTCTTCTGTCATTACTGTTAAATTTACTTTTTGTTCAATCTCAACCTGCGTGTTTGGTTTTTTTTTTCCTGGTTTTCTTTTGTTTGTCAAATCTCCTCCTATTCTCTCGGAGAGTTGGGGGAGTGAGAGACTGTGTAGTCTGGTCCTCATTGGGGCTGAACTATGACAATCATCTAGATAATCTATTGTTTTGGGTAATCTAGCACTAAGTTTTGCCTTTGCATAGTTCTAGATTACTGTCTGACAGATAAAAACATATAGTCTAACTCACGCTGTTCAGTTATCTCCAGCAACATTTCCTATATAACGCTGAAACAAAAGATTTTAGTACAGTTCATCTAATCTATGTGATGGAAACTGACATTTTAGTCATATAACATGGCAGTGTATCTCTGAGAAGGATAAAAATAAGTTTTGGGAAACATAGTATCTGTCATTTCACCATATATTGTAACCATTATTTCCCTGATATAAACTATCAGTGTTCTGATTTGCAGGTGTTTGATTTTCTGAGTGCAGTTACTCAAAAACAAGTTAATGCAAATCAACAAGATACTATGTAATTCTTCTGAGTGATCTCTATGATCTCTAGTATGCTTAGTAGCTACATTTTCGGGCTGTATCCAGTGACACCTCTATTACCAGGAAGAATAATTAAGATGCCTCCAATGCAAAGTGATATCACTCAAACCACATTAAAACTATGGCAGTCTGAATAACTGTTTAGGTGTCCTCACAAAATGGAGTTGACAGCTAAACATCTAGAATTAGATATGTAACCTCACTACCTAAATTTGGAGGTAATGCAGTGTGGTGAACAAAGATAAAAGTTCCTTCACAGTGGAATTTGAAACAGAAACCCAGATTGGGCACCTCAGATTGTGTGGGTGAAATAACTCATCCTTCATCTCCTACTGCAGATAGAGCAAAGAGCATAGTCTCCTAATGTGGGCACACAAGCAACCTTCCTGAGGCTGGGTGGGGTGAATGGCTCCATTAGTGTTCCTACTTCAGTCCTCATCTGTCAGAAACTGCCAAGCCTGGCTTTGGTTTCACATTCAACATTGCTAGGGTTGGACACCTTAAGGAGTGTTTATATGGTAATCTGAAGTGCCTTCTTATTATTCCCCAAGCTTGACAAAAGCAAGCTGATTCATCTGCTCGCCACAGAGACGACAGACCCCAAACCAGTAGAACCAGGTTAGTATGGTACTTCATCCAGCCTGACTAGTACTGCTCAAAGCAAGTTAACCATGCTTCAATTTCCTAAAATTAGCTTGTTTGCCCCTAGGTTAGCCATCTCTGCATCCCACTGAAATCATCATCTAAGCGACCCTTGTGCATAACGGGTGTCCTGTTGTGTCCTGACAGTGCACGCAGACAAGAAACATGATCAGCATCCAAATGTTTAAAGAGAACTGCAGATATTTTCAAAATAATTTATCCAGATCAGTTCTTTGTCCCAGTCTTTTTTTTTCCAAATGTGCTAAGTACTGAGACAATACATGGATCTTGGTAAACTCTAACCACCTTGTATTGTAGTATAAGTGGAGATACATTCTATATAATTTGGCTTTCAAAGATCTACTTGATGGACCTGAGGAAAGAATTTAGTCCTATGGTTTTTCTTGCGCTTAGGTTTAGGGGGTGTAATTTAACCTGCAGATCCAAGTTTTTCCTCAGTCTGGAGGCTGTATATGAAATACAAAGTCTGTATCTTTACAGCGTGATTGTAGTGTCTCATCACTACAGTTTTCAGAATGAATGCTGCTTACTGAGAGGGAGAATGACTCAAAGAGAACCAGCCTACCATGCTTAATTACTGTTTTACAAGAGAACTTAGGTTTTGCTTACATAGCTTTATCTTTTCCTCCCCAGCATGTTTATCCACTCTGAAAACAAATGCCCAAATCTCCTGGAATGTGGCCCTATCTGTCTGGGATCACAGCTTTCCATGAAAGTTACATGCTACAGAATAATTAAACCGTTGACCAACTGCTGTTACTATGGGGCAGAAGAATTTTTATAGAAACCAGACCTGGGCACTGCAATGTGCTTATCTTCAGAATGACTGTGAGATGTGACTGCCTCCACAACCAAATTCAGGCTTTTCTTTCAACTTCATTCCACCTTCTCCCACAAACTATATCAACCCTCCCATCATACTTACAAATGAAAAAGTTCACAAACTATCAACAGTGCCTTCTACAAGATGGGAATGAAAACAGAGATGATTCCACTCTCCCACCACTGACATTTTGGGGATGATCACATACTACAGATACAGAGGGCATGTATACCCAAACACTTGAGATAATTAAAGCACGTCCTTGTCCACGAGAAGGTGGAGACAATCCAAGATATCAGATACACTTTGGACTCCTACTTTAGTCTTTAAGAGAAGAGCATGTCAGAAGCTGACAGTTAACCAAGAGAAATTTTAGGACAGGCTTTCATACAACTCTCTGTTTTAAACACATCAAAGGCTTTTTTTTCCCTAGTTCCACTGTCTTTTGTTGTTATTTTTTAAAAGAAGCTGCTTAGTGAACCTTGGCATCTGTGACCTTTCTAAGCTTCTGCCCTGGCAGATGGCACAAGCCATGTTTTCTGGAGGGCTTAGAGGGCCATTTCACAGTTTCTGAAGTAGCCGATATGCTTTATTGAACACAAGCCAAAATATGATTTGTACTCCTGCTTTATGGGTAAAAAAGTCTCTATAGATATCATACAGTATTTAGTTAATCATCTACATGGATATAAACCTCCATACGGAAAAATGCATAAAGGTGAGGAGGGGCACTATTTTAAAAGCACAGGTGAAAGAACGAGATTTAGTGATTGAGGTTATACTCTTAGCACTGCCGTGGCATTAAAGACACTGTCGGATCTTCAGAAATGAACACTGTGCAAGCGAACAGCTGAGTCATAATAAATTATAATTAACAAGGATAGCTGTGATTAAGAGCACAGTCGTAACTGATTTTGTTCACACTTACATCTCCATGCTTTCTAGAACACTGTCATAACCAAACTTCCCTTTCCTTATAATCTTGTTCATCCAGAGATCTTGCAAGTAGTTTTGAGCAGAGAACTTCTGGGCTACTAAGGACTGTGCGGATAACAGTAGCAGCTTACACACCATAAAATAACTGCAATATTTATTATGACATAACAGAAGGAAAAACATTTTTTAGCAGTGCTCTTAAAAAGTGTCCAACATGTTTACGAGAAACCGGTGTTATGAGGAATTATGAAGAAGTTAATAAGAAGTAAGTAAAGGCCGATGGGTAGTCTACAATCAAGAAGGAGATCAAGTGACTAAATCCACCTGTAGCTGTATCGAAATAATCTGTATTCAGCACAGTAAATTTCAAAATAAGCTTTGTAAACAGAAGACTGTAATCCACAACATTCTTAATTTTTTTTTCTTGAAGAGGTGGACCTGGTGGGTTTCTTTTCCTAATATTTTCCACGAAGACAAAAGGCAAGAGTTTTGTTACACTAAAGCTTTATATTTTATTGCACTATGCATCTCTGGAAGCCAGCTTCCCAGATTTATGCTGCAATGCTCCCTATTATAGGATTTTAAGCCTAATATATAAATTTCTTTGTTAAACAACAAACATTCAGGTATCAGACACAAGTATAATTACTCTGTGTTTCATTTGGAAAGCCTAAGGTAAGAAGGAAAATTATCTAAATGTAAGATGTGAAATCTTACATGTGTTCTGAGGAAGCATTAAATCAAAATAAGAACCAAGTGATTAAGCATCAGCTTCATGAAACCCCTCGATAAAAAAGCTGGGAAAAACAGCTTCAGAAATAGATGAAAATAAGATGGCCAATCAAGCCACCACCACATAATGCACTGAGAAGTACAGCGTTATGAATAATCACAAGTGAGAGGTTTTGCTCTAAGATACAAAATAGAATTTTCCTAATTGAAGGAAGTAAATGTCTGTTTATGAGAAAATAATGAACTTTTTATGGGGTTTCTAATCAGCTTGTTTTCAGCTGATTCTAATAGTAGCTAATTTCATGCCAGAGGGGCGCATTTGGCAAAAGGCTTGTATTCTGGAGAGCCATAAAAGGAAAAGTTCAACTATGCTCAGTTTTCATACAAGCAAATTCATGCTAAAGTCCCAAACCGGTCTTACAATCATCCATTTCTTAACATCAAACTAAGGAATTCAAGCAGTAATATCAGATTCAGCATAAATCTTTCCTGGAAAATTATCTGCATAATTTGAATTTCATTATAAAGTTTGTAAAGAGAAGACTGTTCCTTATATAATTACTAGTGTGATTTTTTTGTTCTCTTAAGGAGCAAAAAAATAGCTTTTCACATGTTGTAAGGAAACAAAAGGCAATAACTTGTTACAATGAAGTTTTGAATTTTATTGCACCAGTAAACAATGCAAACTAAAGGTAGATTAAGATTTTAACTTACAAATGTATGTTTTCATTAGGAATTTGTACCATTCAATTTTATAAATGATGCAAAATCCTATTTATATTCTTTTAAAAAGATACAATGCATTCTTCTAAAAGATCTATTTTGTGCTTTACTAGTAAATTTTTCATTCAGCCACTTCCTTTGAGACTACTTCTGGTCAGCCCTTACGGTGTCACTTAATTCCCTCTGCACTGCATTGTGTTTTGGTTTGTTTCAGAGGAAAGATTCCTCACTTTTTTTCCCACAGGAAAAAAACAAAGAATAGGCAGCCTTTTTTATAATGCAGCATTACCAAGTAAAGAAGTTTTGTGGAAGATTATAAAAAAATTGCTGATGATTGAAAGTTCACCATCAGTAGCCTGAGTTAAGAGAGCAGTAGATAATTTCTCTACAAGACAGAACTTTCTTTGCTTGTTCACATCAGAGGTCTTCTAGATGCCATCCACAAAACCAGCAGTCTGTCAACCCCCCTGCTACAAGTGGTTATCTCTCAAGCTGTGAACTTAGCTAAGTAAGATACAGGCAACTTGTTCATTATTCAGAAAATCCCATAGGGCTTATTGATATGGCAATTCTAGCTAGCAACACTGCACACGTGATACATCAGACAAATACTAAATTCCGCTAGTATTTTTTCAGAAAGCTTCAACTGGCTGGAATGTAAAAGTATTACTTAAAAAATTATAGCATTTATTCAATGTTTTTCAAGTATATTGGTGACAAATGGCATCATATTTAATGGCTGTTATGTCAACTGGTACCAAAAAGAACAGGGTATCAAGAAATACTGTGCTTAAGAGAGAAACAAACAAAAAAAATCCATCCACTTATCAAGATAAAATGACACCAATGTTCTGAATTCTAATAAGGACCAAGTCAGGAACAGGAGGGAAATGCTGGCTGCTTCAATGAGACCATAGAAGATCTGGATTCAGTTCCCAGCTGCATAACTCACTTTCTGAGGACTTCAGTGCTTACGCCTGACCTGGGAACTACGACATTTCTCTCCTTGCTACAAATCCTCACGGTAGCTCAGAGCAAAAGCTCCATACAGTGCTCAGCTTCACTATCCAAAGGGGATAGAACAGGTAGGGCTTATTTCAGATAAGTCATGATCACATTTGAGACTTGTGTCTTAATGTACCCAAATCCAAAGATACATCTCATTTTTCAGGTTTGATAAATAAAAAGAATGAAAACACTCAATATACGTAGAAAATTTCTAAAAATTTTGTGTTACAAATAAACATCACTGTCAATATTTAAAAAGAGTGGGAACTTTAAAAAGTATTATTCAAACATTGTGTCCATCTGGTTATTCTACTTATTTTTTTTTCTTTTATTTGAAAAAAGTCTATTAATGTTAAATAGCCAGTCCCATCTTCTAGTCTTCTTCTTTTATAATTAAAGAAGAAATTTGTTTTAAATTTGTCTAAACAATTTTATCATTTCAGGCACAGTGCTTTTCTATGCTTATTGGCAACTTATTATATTCCATTGATCTTTTCCTCAGATATTTACACCATAACACTAAAAAGACGAGCAAGGCCGGCCAAGAAAATGACAAAAGAGGACCTCACAAATAAAACTTTTGTATTGTCCTATGGATCACAACCTAAAACGTGGTAGGCATTAGAAAGATGGAGTATTTTTAACATCAAGTAATCACAGGTGGCCAGAATGCGTTCTCTATCCAGCTGGGTAATCACAGATTTTAATTTCTGTATTTTTACAGAGAGATTATTCCATAAGTGCATGCTTTACAGCAACAATCAATCCACCTCCATAAAAGTTATAGTACTGTAAATCATTGATGGAAGATGCTGAAGACCTTAATTCTATCCAACACGCCGTAAGAATATACACAGGACAAGCCTTCTTTTACAGAACCAAGCTAACCAGAACAGTATGACAGTTTTGCATCGTCTTTGCTTTTCTCAGTACACCTGCAACACAATGTTAGACAGGATAGCACTGTGGGACTACATTACTATGTCCCCGTAAATAGCAGGACACTGGGCTGGAATCCCCTACAAAGAAAGAAACAACTTACTATGGCTTAGATTTTTCCTTTCATTAAAAGAGAGGACCCACTGCAGAAGAAACACACTCATTGTCAGAGCTTAGCTACGATACTGGTCAAACCCTCTTCCTCCCATTCCTACCCCAAAGCCCATTCTTTCAGCAGAAAGCATCACTGTCTACTTCTATTGCCACGTAATTTCCACTGTTAAAAAAATAGCAGGATTGCCATCATACAAAAGCATAAAAGAAACAAGGAACATACGATGGACATAGATATTGCTTCTTTTTCCCCTTTCCTTTCTTTGAAGACTTCTCTTTGGAACAGACTTCTTCAACCCACAAGGAGAACAAGATGAAGAAGAAAACTGCTCGTAAGAACTTCATCTTGAAGATTAAGCTTCAAAGAAACCTTCAGTCTGTGGCAAAAGGAAAGAAAGAGGTTTATGTTAGTAGGGCTAGGTATGACAAATGGGAACACATACCAACAAAAAGTAAACAAATGTTTTTTATTTTGCTTTTGTTTCTTTTTTAAAGTTGGATCTTAGTTGCTTTGGGAGAGAGAGTCTGTTGAGGTGTACCTCTGATATGGAACCAAATTAGGCAGTCTTCTGACAGTCAAATAGCTTCCCAAAGAGAGTGACAGTGAGGAACAGATTTAAATGCAAGTTTGCTCCAGTGTCTTTAAGTAATAAACGTGATGCCCTTCAAAGGCTGCCTAACTCAAAATCCTGAGAAACTTGGAAACAGAATTCCTCACCAAACAAGCCATGTATCAACCGCATTAAATACGGTTAAACGTGACCAACTGGTCATCTAGCAAGGCAGAGAACCGCAAGCACTCTATGACCTTGCACAGATAAAATAGCAATCATCTCAAGGCTAGTTAAGAGAAAGGCTTGCAAATTTAATTTTATCTACAGAATTTAAACACAACTGACTATTTTGCAAAAGCCCGTGCCCGAAAGGCCGGGAGCTGAGCCCGTGCTCAGCCAGCGATGGCCCCACCGGCCCCTGGCCGCAGCCGCTCCACACCCCGGGCCTTTTCCTTCGGTTTCCCACCCCACAGACCCTTTCCAGGCGGCTTCCTGAGGAAACCTCGCTGCACCAGCTGCACTTCTCATGTTCATGTTATTTATTTACTTCCAATCCTTCTGAAGGAGCAGTGGCTACCTCTCTCTCCCTCCCTCTCACCTCTGGGAAGGCACCGGCACGCTTCAGCCCCCCCCCCGGTCCCCCCAACCCCCGTCCGGTAACGGCCGCGGAGCTGCCCCCGCCGCCCTCTACCCCTCGCCCGGCCGCTTGGCCTCCCCGGCCCGGCCCCAGGCCTCCCGCCGGCCACAGCAGCGGGGTGGGGAGGGGGGAGAGCGGGAGGCGGGAAGGAGCGGAGCTTCCCGCCGCCGCCGCTGGCCCCGGTGCTGACGGGGCCTCGGTAGCTGCCGCCCGGCGGGAACGGAGCTCTCGGGCCGGACCCTTGCCCCCCTTCCCCGCCCGCCCCACTGGGGGCACACGGCCCCCGCGCTCGCACGCCGCCACGGCCCCTCACCGCCGCCGCCCAGAGCTTCACCGCCAGACTCTCCGCTGCTTCCCACCCGCTCCACGACTTTTCCGCGATCAGGGGCACACCGCGGCCCGCTCGGAGCCAACCCCCCCCACCCCTCCCCTCCCCTACCTCCGACGCTGCCCTTCCGCGGCCACTGAGCATGTGCGGTAGCCGCGGAGCCCGCCCAGTGAGCATGTCCCGGCCGCACGCCCGCACATGGGCACTGGGCGAGCGGCGGCTCTGGCGGCGGGAGGGCCGGGGAGGGGGAGCTGAGGGGTGCCCCCCCCGGTCCCCCTCCCCCGGCCCTCCCGCCGCCGAGGGTAGCAGAGAGGCGAGGGACGAATCCTACGCGGGTTTCGCATGTTTCACGCGTATTTAGTCATTAGTTACCATCGCTCCCTGTGAAATGGCAGATTTTCCCCCGTGGGCAAAGGAAGGAGGTCGGCCTTGGGGACGGGTGCCCGTCCATGTCGGTTTTCCAGTTCCTTCGAGGAGGGCCAGGAAGGTGATCAGAGGGCTGGAGCACCTCTCCTATGAGGACAGGCTGAGAGAGTTGGGGCTGTTCAGCCTGGAGAAGAGGAGGCTCCGGGGAGACCTTATGGTGGCCTTCCAGTGCCTAAAGGGGGCCTACAGATGGGGACAAACTCTTCAGCAGGGCCTGTTGTGAGAGGACAAGGAGTAATGGTTTTAAACTAAAAGAGAGTAGATTCAGACTGGACATAAGGAAGACATTTTTTACAGTGAGGGTGGTGGAACACTGGAACAGGTTGCCCAGAGGCGTGGTGGATGCCCCATCCCTGGAAACATTCAAGGCCAGGTTGGATGAGGCTTTGAGCAACCTGACCTGATTGGAGATGTCCCTGCTTCTTGCAGGGGGATTGGACTGGATGACCTTTAAAGGTCCCTTCCAACCCAAACCATTCTATGATTCCATGATGAATGTCTTGCTTACATCAGCTCTTTGGCCTAAATATTGAAAATGGACAGACATTGTAATACAGCCAAGTAGTCTTAGGTTAGCAAATGCTCACCGTCCCATTATAGTTCAAAGTCTCACACTTCTCTCACATGCTTTTTCATGGCCAAGTCACTGAAAATTACGACTGTTCCCAAGTCTTATTTATCTTCCAGCTTTATTTCTTATAGCTCGTACTGTATGCTGCCAGAGCTTCAGTCTGCAGTATGATGAAAGAGCAGCATCACCTGAAGAATGCTTTTTATTCTTCACAGTGGATCCAGTGATTAAGTGTAATACATCCATGGACACTTTCTGGACTGCCCTGTAATCCTCAGTATGCATCTTTGTGAAGCTCTGTTAGGGTTAGGGCAGACAGATAAAAAGTGAAGAAAGTCACCTGCTTGGCAAACGAGAAGCAAGTGGGGACATGACCCAGGGAGCAGACAGCAAGCAGCGTGTAGATTCTGTAATACCCAAATGTCAGGTACCCTCAGCTCCACCTTCTGAGCAACATTCCCATCCTAACTGAGTTATAGACACACTCTGAAAATAATTCCATGCCCTTCAGAATTTGCTGCCATGTGGTATACATACACTGCTGTGTACATATATACAGACATATATGTGTACACATACATGCATGTGGATGCTAAACGCTACTGCCATGGGTCAGTTTAAGGCCACAGGTCTCTCAAGACACAGTTTTCCAGCTCAAATACAGGAACTTGCAAAATTCAACAAAGTAAAGTTGTTCCCTGAAACAGAGAGCAAAGCCCAGAGGCTCCCCGTAACACTGTCTACGTGCGGAAAACAAAGGTGAGCTTGTTTTTTTTAAACACTTCTGAATTTTATCTCAGGAATAGAAACCAAGATGCTGTAGTTGTTCTAGAAGGACTGGCATAAATGCGTTTGAGATTGCCATTTCCATTATTCTGCATTTTTGTCATATTACTGGGGATAGGAGATGTGAAAACTAAAACAGCGATATGCTGAAGACATGAGGACAGAGGCAGCAGAGGAAGAAATGGCTGTCAGCACCAGCAGCCTGAGCTGCTGCAGCCGCAGCAGGCTCCGCTTTCGGTATGCTGCTTCTTGCGGGCGCCAAGCCCGGCTTCTTCTTACCTCCTCCTGTATGCGAAGCACCTAATTTCCTCCTTTGGGCTGTCACCAAATCCAGTGGCATGTGCAAGTGCTTCCTGATGCAGCTATGGTTGTAAACACCCAAGGATGGATGAATATTTGTGATAACTCAACAGGACAGTGTATAAAAGAGAAATTAATACCATCCACCTCTCAGGTTCACATTAAATAAAAGCATACAGCTAATATCTTTCTATAGCTAATAAAAGTGATGTATATGTAGCAAAGACAAGAAAAGGGAGCTGCTTCAGTAAGATATCTATGTAGTACCTTTAGGTGTCCTACACCTCACAAATAATATAAAATGTTAAAAGAAATATTTCAATAACCCTTGATTTTTTTTTTAGTGCACTTAAATGGAATAAGTGTGAACTCTCAGGCCAGTGCTGGCAGTGAAGGGTCTGTGCAAAAAGGCATTTTTTCCCCCCTCTCACCATATAAAAGCTGGCCAAGGTCACAGCCAGCTGCCTTCTTACCTGGCAGCACCTTCTTGGCAGGCCAACAGAGACAGAATAGCCAGGTTGTCATGCCATCACCCTTGCTCAGTGCTTGCCAGAAGAAGCCAGAGCTGTCACGCGTGCAGGACCTTGAAGGTGGGCAGTATGCATCCAGATGTCCTGTTGCAGTGCTGGCCAACTTGGCCATGCCCAAATGGGAAGGACTGGGGAAAAAAAGCCACCTACAAAAGCCTTGTACCAGCAAGCTGGCTGGTCGTGAATAATGGACCAGGTTGTGCTGATTGGTTTTGGTGCTTTTATGTATTTTAGAGATCCTGTTACTACTAAATGCATGTATAAGGGCAGACCTACTCTGTCTCAGAATTCATTTTATTTCAGAGTGCAGGAGTCGACTTCGTCATTTTTCCACTGCTTGCAACTGCTGCTCTCTCCGCTGTTGGGAAAATCTAACCGTGTTCATTTCTCTGATTCATGAATCATTCCCAAGAATTCCTAATGTGAGACATTATCCTGATCACCAGAAAATAGTTGTGTAAACCATAGGCAAAATATAACAAGATCTTTCCTGATGATCAGTCCAGGGACATCAGTCCTTTCCTTAGTTTGCAGTAGTGGAACACGGAGATCTGAAGATCCAGCAGTCTAAGCTCTGCTGTTCAATCACACAAAAATTACTTCATAGCTGTATGAGACAGAATGTCTTTGGTTTTATTGCTCTTTTTAGTCTACTTAGTTACTTAAGGTAATGAGTTTTGTGTAATAACACTCTGTATGTGTGCATGTTTCAAATGGCTAGTTGCAAACTTTCGATTTTTTCAACTGATTGATACCATCTTTTTTTTTAAAAAAAAAAGCAGAGAGCTTAGAGATATTAAGTCCTGTGTGTTTTGTAAAGATCCGTCTGGGAAGACAGATTGAGCTAATGTTTCTGCAGAAGGGGAAAAAGTTAGAAAGAAAGCAGACTGGCATGAGTGATTACTATACATCAGAAAATCCACCTGGGAGAAAGATATTATAAATTCTTTAAACACAAACATGTTTAATTCATAAAGTATCTGCTTTGCTAGAGGAGGAATTATGACTGAAAACCAGAACTTCTAATGTCAAATAGCTGACAAAATTTTATTAAAGCCTTTACCAAGCTTTTGTTTCAGGAGAGTGAATATGTATTTAAAAATTTCTAATAAAAGAATAGCCCATGCTGTAGCTTTCGCATTAATTCAGTTAAAAAGCCAGGCAACCACAAGATCCACGTCAACTGGAAATCAGATTTCATTAGTTTCAATGCTCACCAAACTATTTTTTCTTATAAATTGACTTGAATTAATTCACACAATTGGAAAACATAATTTTAGAGAGGTTTTCATGATCTGCAACCTTTGTAATTACAGATGTTTCTGATTTCAATCACCTATCACGTCTTGATGGCTTTGGTGGTAGTCCAGAAGGGGTAGAGGTTTACAGGGCTCCTAAGGAAGACCAATTTCTAAAGGATGCTGAAAGCTTTTTATTCTTCTTCCCTTTTCTACAATTGTAAAGAGATATATATCCTTAGGTCATTGCATCAGGTAGGAAATAGGGACAAAATAGGTTTTTGGTATAAAAGGTTTCTCCCTTCTCGTACCAATGACCAGAACTGTGAACCGTACCTGGTTTCCTTCCTTCTGAAAAGACTCAGGATTTTCATTCCATTTTGAAATACAGAAACTTAAAGTAGCAAACCTAGCAGCAAACAAAATAACAAACAGATGAACCATCAGATGAAGAAAATTATAGTCTGTCCTCCTTAACGTTCCAGTTCCCTCATCTGTCTCTCTCCTTTACAGATACTGAGTGTGACAGACGATCCTTACAGGGTTGATCTGAATGCTGCCGAATTCAGACTGTTATGCTTTGATGGAGGCTCTAATGTGAAGACTTTTGAAAGAGCTGAATGCACAATGAAGTGTCTCATTTACTAAA
The DNA here is from genome assembly GCF_036417535.1 of Chlamydotis macqueenii. Classification (NCBI taxonomy): domain Eukaryota; kingdom Metazoa; phylum Chordata; class Aves; order Otidiformes; family Otididae; genus Chlamydotis; species Chlamydotis macqueenii. Next base: position 38,323,972 of record NC_141559.1, on the reverse strand, counting down.
ATTAAATGAGAAAGCAATTAGAAATAAATGCACCTTTAAACATGGTATTGCTGGTAAGTATAATAAGCTTGGGCTATATTAGGCTTTACGTATTTGATTGATAAATAGCTTGTCAAAGCAACAATGGCATATATTGATCATAATAGACATAATCATATTAATAATGCCTGTACGTCACAGGAAGCAGCCACCTGTCTTATCGCTGTCATGGATTCACAGAAAATTGGAACTGTACAAGATCCTCAAAACCTATGTTTCTTGCAGGCTTATGCATTTTATTATCTGCGTTTCCTATGTAGCTATGCCTTTGCTGACAGAACTCCACATGCAAAGTGCTGTTGAGCTGTGTGTGTGACTTCAAGACTTTTTTCCCCTGCTCTCTTATTGCTAAAAGGAAAGAACTGGAGCAATGACCTCAAGGCTGAGAAAAAAAAACCCAAGAGGACAGAGTGCATGTCCTGTAATCCCTGCAAGGACTGATCAATACAGAAAGCAGAGGTATCCATATTAGAATACAGATATTTTCATACAACATATCCATATGGTGTATGGAAAGACCAAGGAAGGTGATGTATGTGAACAGTACTTCCTTCTGCTGTTCTCTAATGTCATTGCCAAAGAGATTAAAGTTTAATTCCAGGTCACTGAAGCCAATAAGATTTGCATTGCTAGTATCAGTGGGTGAAAAACTCTTATGGAGGTTTCAACCTAAAAAGCAGTCTCCAAAGGTATTAAATTCATAGTTCGTGTTGTTATGCAAATAAGCCTAGGACCTAGTATTAATAATATTGCTACGTGAAGTTCTGCGTGTTCCTACAAGACAGCTTAATGAGCCTGAGAAATGTATTAACTGTCAAAAAAAGTGTTCTCTCATCTGAAACACCTCTCCTTGTGTTGGACTATGTTACTAGTGACATTGAAGTGACTTTAAACTGTTGTTGCACCTTAGAACACTCACAGTCAGTGTAGTACCTTAAGAAAAAGTTTTGCACACAATCATATCTTCATAGTAGTGTTAAAAGACCAACTGAACTTTTCTTTGAAATTACTCAGACTTATTTTCTGATAAGATAAGATAAGATAATCTTTTGGAAAGTTCAGAAAGTTTGTCACACCAGTTTTGGGGGAGAAAAATTAAATAAAAAGATGCCTGTTTGTATGCATCCACATTTAACCCATATGCTCGCATTTAACCCCTATGTTTCAATAAAACTGTCTGACTGTGTAATTAATTGGCTGAACACATTTAGTGCCAATGTCATTTCTTTTGAGGATTATACTGTCATGTAAGAATTGAGATACAAGTCAGTGGTGAAAGGGATTAGCCTGTGAGCTGTGAAGTTCTTAGAGGCAGTATTTGTTCATGCATAAATAGTAGATGTAAATTACTTGTGAAGAGTTAATGCATGATCAGTAATTGTTATCAGCATGCTACAGGCATGAACTGCATGCCTCATGAATAACTAACTAACTGTACTGCAGCTATATCTGTACAAATCAATAAAGAATACAGGTCTACATTGAAAAGAATCAGGAGGACAGTTATTATTGAAATGTCATTCAACACCACATTTTATACTTTCTGCAACATAAACGCTTTCTAAAGGCACTTGGTGCATGCAAAGTGCTACACAGGATTGGGTACCTGTCTTTATTTCTTCTACTTACACAATAAAAAGAAGAGACAGATGCCTTGTTGTGCAAGTCAAGGCAATTTCAGCTAATAAAAGTTTTAAGTATGATTCAGAATTCCTCCTGGCTGACTACATTGGAAAGATACCTAGATGTTCCTGAGGACAGAAGTGAGAACAGCCTGCAAGGTCACATTCAAATTTCCTTTTTGCCCACCGTAGTGCGTGCATTCTGCCTGAATCACACTGCTGATGTGTTTTACTATAGTAGCTGCTCTTTACTTAAATTCTTCTTGATTTGCACTCAGTCTGAACAGCTGTCAGCTACCTGCCAGACATATGGTGACAAAGGCCTGCAGGGCAAATTTCTTACAACCAACAAGATGCTCAGTCTCAATCTCTGGAACACATCTAGGACATTGTCATGGTGTTGTAAGGGACTGTGCCTATAATGGGCTCCAACTCCAAACTGGACATGAGCCCCAAAATTCATCGTGTGCCTGCTACCTGAAGAAAACTGATCCCTTTTGCCTTTCAGACAGTTATTTCAGCAGAATCTCAGCATAAGGGCTTAGTTTGATCCTTAGTCTAAAAAATTTCTATTCTCTACGTTTGTGCTGAAATAAGTCATAACTTTATCATGTTTCCTCATCCAGATTTAGCAATTCAGAAAAGGTGCACAATGATAACAAATGCAGTTTCCAGGAGAACATCTAGGTTTTCACACCAGTGTGAAGGATCCATGCAGGTTAAAGGGCCTGCCTTTGGAGATCCTAAAAGGCATTATTACATTTACCCTGAAATTAAAGCTCTGATGCTTTTCTTTCAGAAAACCCAAAGAACTGTTTATGCCTGACTGCAGATTCTTTGGGTAGGGAGTGAAATGAAGACTGTAAAATGTAGAGGAACCATTTTCTATACAGCAGTGGAAGTCCTGGAGAATGAAAACACTCAGCAAGAAGAACAGGTTCCTGAGGCACAACCGCAGGTATGTGACATGCTATTTAGGAGATATTTTTCTAGAACAGGGAATGTTGGAGAAAATTAGAGGTTGGAGTAATGACTGTTGTATGAACCCTCTTGGCTGAACATACTTCTGAGAGATTTGAATACATGTAAAAGAAAGGCCATGTCCTCCTAGTTTAAAAAACACACTTCAGAGTAATCATAATTATATACTTGATGACTAGTTATTACACTACATGGTTTCTCAGAAATTATAACGGCAATTAATAATTTCCAAAATAGAAGCTCCCAAAAATATCTTACCCAGAAATCCCTGTAGAAATCCCACTCATCCTACAATGACAGCTTGTTATGGAAACAAGTATTTTACACATTATGCCTGAAACGTACAGTGTAAATTACATACCTTGCATCAACATTAAAAATAAATGTAGCACTAAAAGTTCATGAAGCTGTGTCAAAAGCTCTTGTGCTGCTAATTTTTTTTTTTTTTTTTTTTTTTTACATCTCATTGTAAACAGAGATGCCAGAGGTTTTAGCATTTGTGGTCATTTGGTGTTAAAGAATGTACTGACCTTTTACTGCATACTTTGCATAATTTTCTCTCCTTGAAGACATTACCCTTCCTGTCTTGAACTAGGAGAGGCTCATACGTGCTAATGGATGTGACATCAGTGCTGGTAGAGAGAACTATTTTTATACTGGAAACAACATGTTTGTTGAAAAAAAAACATTCTCCTTTTCAGATTATATCTAATTATTGTTATATTTTTGTCTTTTCACAAGTTAACAATGATTTCAGTGTAGGCCAGTTAGCAGAGCCATTTTCTTTAGTACAACTGTTCATATCCTTAAGTGTAATTTGAAATTCTTTGTTTGGTTAGGGATCTGTATTTTGTGTTAATTTTTATCTTGAACATAGTAGTTAAGATTCTGCAGTTGCTCTGAATGCAGAACTCAATGGAAATATTCCATTTTGAAAATCTGAAAGACTAGGGCTGGGGTATGTATGCCCAGGCAGATATATTGTGTCAAAGTACCATTCCATTATTCTGTATGCTATATAATTGCAGTACTCTTCATATGAAGACCATGCAGTCATTAAATATTTGATGAAGATTGTCAAATGACTGCATAAAATCAGCCATGTTACTTGGGACCGCTGGACCCTATAGCACAACATTCTGTCTGCAACAGTGGCCACAGGTAGATGCCTAGGGAAGAGCATGAACAGGACCAGCAGATGTTGTACTTTACCCAAAGACCTTTCCAAACTCCAACCATTTTCAACTCAGGGGATTTCTTAATACTGATGTGAAAGTACATAGACTTTAGTATATTAACACAAGGCACATATCAAGGGCATTGTTGCCCTTTCCTTAGAAAAAGGAGAATATGAGGCAACCTGGGTGCACAGGGGAACTGTCAGACTGCAGAGAAATAGTCTGAGACTAGCTGTCGCAGCTGTCAAGGCTAGCATGATGGCTCAGCTCCAAGGACCAGATTCCTGCTGCTGTAGGGCAGAAGAACTGGGTAAATTAGAGCCAGAAACTCCATGCTCTTTGTATCATTGTTTTCCTTTGGCTAGCACTATACATGCATAGGTATTTGCCCCAGTGTGCACAGGAACACAGTTTTTCCTTTTTATCCCCATTTTCTGTGTTTCGTAAAATCAAAAATCACTCAGACTCACAAGCAGAAGTGATTTTCCAGTCTTTATTCAATTCCTTCCCCACTTAACCCCTGGCCTGCCCAATAACAGTTTGTGAAGAAAGGTCTTAGGTTAACATGCCAATGTCTGAATCCAAACGTATAGACTTCCAATGAGGAAGATCTGTCTGAAGACAGACTGGACAGTGACTATTTCTGATTTCCAGTCCAACGTCTAGGACAATATGACTGTGAAGCTGCCCTGAATATCTCTCAGAGACCAGCCTCCAGAAGCTGTTCTCTGTTTCTGCACTCTGGGAGTGCAGCTGACCAGCGAAAGGCCACAGACACTGTTGACACTACACTTCCAAAGAACATGGCTGATCTCTTTGTGGCTGGCATGTGAACCAGAAGCTGAGACCAAGTTATGGTATTGCATACTGACATAATGAACTGGGTAAATATGACAGCAAACTGTACAGTGGCATTAAGGACAGTCACCACAGTCTTTATATATATCTGCTGGCAGCAATGATGGCAGAAGTGTATGGGCTTTACAGCATTTATAAGTCCCATCAACTTTCCTTAATATCCAGGGAGGCCCCATTTCTGGTGGCTCATCTGGTCTAGCTCCTTACAGTCAGTGAGAATCTGGAGGCTCTGAATTACTGGCATCATTCACTGGCCACTTAATGGCCTAGATGTTGAGGGTGATGTCTCCTGCTGGAAAAGCGATAGATAAATAAAATGCATCGGAGACAACTGGTCTCAAAATCACACAAGGAATACATACTGTCAGTGTTGCAGTTACACTCCTCGATTTATATGTTAGCCGTACAAGTCAGGAAGACAGATCACAGAAGACATTTTGCAGCCATTTAGCCTCCCCTGGAATGTTTTGCCATGGTTCTTCTCTGCAACAGCATGCCACAGCATGGTGTGATGAAAACACAGCAGCTTGCTTTTCAGAGCTGTTTCCAGCCTTTGCAGCCATTTCTACATCTCCACATCTCGGGCACACATCCCTAGCTAGACCCTGGTCTGTCTGACCACAGATTGCTTGGAACTCATCTACTACGCAAACCGTCTGTGCTTTAGTCTCTGCTTCAGTCACTATGGTGTGACTATATTCCTCACTCAGTTCCTGTTATGGAGTTTCCCAGTCCAGCCTCTCAGCACCCGCTCTAATCTAATCTGAAGGACTACTGTCAGCCAGTTCAGTCCTACTCTCTGATTCTTGCATGAGGACCTGGACAGTAATATGGAGCATGTAAGAGATATCAGGGCTCTCTTACCCATTGCCAGCATAGGGGACTTAGTTCCAAACTGCCTGGGTGGGCTCATCAGTGAAGCTTCACTTGGAATTAAGGAGCTCTAGATAAAACAGTTTTAGACAACTGCCATAAAGGAGATGAGTAACACTGCTTGGGTTAGATATTTAGGCTGGCAGTCACAAGCTAGAGGCCTTCCCAGCTGAATGGTGACTGAAGTGCACTGGGCATCAGGAATGCTGTCTCAGGGAGAGGGAACAAATCGTGGTGTTATGTTGAGCTAAAAGCTGATGATAAGGAGGTTAAAACAGCACTAATAAGGTTCAAACTAGACCACATTTCCTTGTTTGCTCATGCTGAGTCAGGTAACAAAGTCCAGCCTTACTAAAGTCAAATTATTTCACACTTACTTTATTCACTTACAGAGTAGGCTAGCTGCTCTGTCAAAGAATGGTTGACTTGGTGTGTTTTGACAAGCCCATACTGTATGCTTCTTAGCACCTCATCTTTTAGGTGTATACAATTTGATGAAACAAATACTTATGCCCTTTCCCTTTCTAGAATTTCACATTCCTCCTTTCTTCTCTTTTCATGATAGTTTAATAAAATGGAACCAACATCCTGTTCACAGTTCCAGCATTGTATTTAGGTCTCTTCTATCCTTTCTCTGTAATTGTGGCTAATTTCCATAAGAGTTAATAGTCAGGGGATTCCGTGAATTTGCAGATCAGTCACTAGATTGCTTACTCCAAAAATGGAGTGACTTCCTTTTTTTATGGTCTTCATAAATCTATTCAGGTACTGTGCCTTTTGCATAAAATGAATATAAGACCACTGTAACAATGCTGTTTATTTTATTGAAGACATTAAATTAACTGAACATTTATCCTTAATAAGTACGTTGGATTGGATCTTTACAGAAATACACATCACAGCAAAACATAGAAATCTTAAGATGCTTACTGTATTGTACTAAGAGAGAGAAATATCAGTTATATGTGGCTTTATCTATGTGGCATGTTATCATTATCCCTGAAATGCTCCAGTGAACTTTCCTAACAGACCAAACCAAAAAAGAGACCTGTTGACAAGGTGAACGGAATGGACAGTGTTTGCTCAGTCACAGTTAAAAAAAAATATTCCCTTTTAGTTCATGTGAACCAGGATTTTGAGCTCTAGTTGTGGAATATCATTGGCAGTGTAGATTAAAGGATGTTTAATTGTTGTTTTTCTTGTCTTTCAAAACAACATTGTTGCCAGTCAGCTATTTACAACGCAAGGTCAGAACAGCAGTTTTGTTATTAAAGTGGTGGAAAATAAACAAATGCAATCATAGAATAAAGAAGAGTAGCCAAAACCTTTTATTAGATTAGCCAGAAAACAGGCCACTTAAAAGATGTTTATTTTTAAAATGTATTTTTTCCGTAAAACTAACCACTGATATTTACTACTGATTCACTCCAAATATGAGCTGCCTTTGAACTTTGATTAAGAAAACACCCAAACCTGGCCCACACCTTGGCCTGCGCTGACCACAGGGCAGTCACATGGAAGGAGATCCAGCCATCCAAAGCAGCTCCAGCTCTTTCCACCCGGGTGTCTTCCATCCATATCTTCTGGGAGACAGTGCTGCTGGTCACTGATTTTTAGTAGGAGAGGATTCCTAGCTGTGAAAACACTGATTCCTTCCTCTGTCCCAGGGGAAGGCCACACAAAGCTAAGCTGTTTGACTTTGCCTTGGGAGAGAGTTGCAGTGCTCATATATCCCAGCGGTAAATTCAGCTCAGAAGTGAAGTCAGGTTTTGTCATCTGCTGAATGAATTTGAACCCTGACTGGGATCTAATTTAGACAGTAAAAAAAAAAAAAAGGGAGAAAAAAACCTGCAACAAAATGAAATTACAAGGGGAAAAAACACATAAAAAAGGGGAGGGGGAGGAGAAAGGGGAAAAGACAAAGAAAAGGAAAAGAAGAAAACAATCTTCCCAGAAAGAACTCTGAAATATAAATGGAGTCGCTATACTTGCCCTTTTTCCCCTTGACTTGACAGCTGTGGCCATCTACGTCAACAGGGAGAAAGGCTCAGGCCCCTGCCAAGCCTGTTTGTGATATTTTTTTTCTGAGATGAATTAGCAGTGAAGTTACTATTAGCATTTTCTCAACTAAAATCTCCCCAGCGCTTCTGTGAGACCCACCTTGCTTTTCACTGCTTCAGCAAGCATATCAAAAGCTATTAAACTCAGTGTGTCATAAGAACATTGTGTTGCTGGAGAAAAAAAAAGCTAAAATCTTACCTTTCCCATAATATATCTGCCCATAGTCTCCTGCTCTCTTTAAGGAACTGAGGCATTTCCTTAAATCTGGCCAAATATGGATCTCCACTCATGGGTGTGGACTAGCCTGAGATTTGGCCCTAACTGTTAGGCTGGTGCAAATTTGAGACATTCTTTAGATACGTTGTTCCTCTTTGGTGGCTGAAGATTCAGTCCTATTTTAAGTGGCACTAGGGTTGCATTGACATTACTAAGTAGTGCAGAGCAAAACAGAAGGAACTAGAGTTTGGTATGCTGAAATTCTATATGGTCCTAAGACTCTATATGCACGTGATGTCTTTACCAAAATTTATATTTGTGCAAATATCTGACTGTAGGCACACACTGCACATGCACGAAGAGGTAATGTTGCAAGTGAGGTGAGTCACTCCGATGAGTGACCTCAGCCTTAGTTCCACCATGAGGGAAACCATTTCCCAGCACGGCAGTCACACACCCTGGCACATCCTGTGAGGCTCCAACTGTAAGTGCAAGGCAAATCCAACCCCTCTGGTACGCTAAATCAGAAATGTGCAGCCATTCTTCCCCCAGAGCAAAACAAGTCATTTTGAGTTAACTTCACATTAGTCACTTAGTGTCAGTAAAATAAAATAGCAGTTCTTTATCTATTTCTCCCTAGACTGTGGGATAGGAGTAATCTGCTGGAAGGCTACCACAGCTAGTGGTTTTCTCTTTAAAGTTAGTGCAGCCACAGTGACCGATAGGCTGGGAATATAATCACAGTCTTTGCAAATACTTCTCTTTTTCTCTTGATGGATAACCAAGAGACACATTATACTCCTCCAGCAGTGTTGCTGAGCAAGAAAAACATGACTGTGCACAGGCACTAGCTTAATTTTAAATTAATTTTCAATAAATTGTTTGCTTGGAATTAATATTGAAGTTGTGAAAATATGTTCTTTTGGTCTACGAATGATTATATCCTTTCTAGTTTACACAGAAACTGTCACTACCCTGACACCAAACTCATTTTTCATAATGTGCTCAATCCACTGTCAGTGAAATCAATGAAGTGCATTTTTCATCAGTCTTAATGGGGTTTGGACAAAGGCTTGTGTTTCTAAATAAAGCCAAATACTGGGCTGATTCTGTATTTGGTTATAGCCATGTAAATTGGAAATCAGCCAGTTGGCAACTTCTATTTTCTTTTTTCCTTTTTTGTGTTTTGCAGCAGAAAAAAAAAAAATCTCACTTCATTAGAGTGGAAAGGGTAGAAGAGCAAGATTACAAGGATGAAACCGCAATTCTCTTTTCAAGTGATGTTACACTTGTTCTGTACACCTCAACTCAAAGAAGCATTATAAATTATCCTGAGTTCAGCATTTTGAAAAATTTGCAGCAGCCTTAGGGTTGATATGACTTAAATTCAGCTGCACGTATACTAAAAGAAACTTTTCTATTATTGACTATTGGCTAAGTATAACAACACTCAACCTATGTCTCTTACTTGGCACCTATGTACAAGGCAGAGCAAATGTGAAGTAAAGCTATTACATCTGTTCCATTCACCCCTAACCCCCAGGGATTTCCCTTCATTTATTTGCTTTGGCAAAGTAAAGAATTTTGTTCACAGTCTCTGGCATCTCCATGTATCTAAAGATATCATAACACTATCCCTGAATTTGATATACAGGTGGGTTATGACAATGTCTTACACAGCAGACAGCTTTAAAAGCAAGAATGACAATCTGTTTCGTTTTCAAATAATGGCAGTATTCTACACAATTCCTCACATATAAAAATGACAGAAATACCCCTGTGGCTGAAAACACGGTGAGCATTGCCAATGTCCTCACTCCAGCTACCTCAAAAAAAGCAAAAAGACAGTCCAGTGCCTGGTAAAATTTCCTGTATCCTCTATTCCTTGCAAAATTACTTCTCATCTTTAGCAAATGTTTAGTTCCCATGCTTTGCATCTAGAAAGCTTGATAGTAAGTTTCCCCACTTCGTAAATTTTATGGAATTAAATCATTGGCAGCAGCCCGATAAACTGTAGTTTCATTCCCTTTCGTTCATTCTCAGAATTCGTCTTTGAGAAATTATTGTCATTAAAAATCTGATGTCTCACAGGAAAAGAATGGCATTTATGTACTCTCTATTGTTATGTCTCTCCAATATGAAGATACAGAGATCAGTTCTGACTGTCTTCTGCATAATGTGCATCTTATACAATGAGAAATGGTAAAGAGTTGAAAGAAATTGCCACTTACAGGAAAAAGGACAAGATAGAAATCACATGTAAAATGGAAACTGGTGTGGGACATGAGCATACGGAGAAGAGCAGGGCTCCGAGGCAGACAGGCACTGATTAATCCTGTAATCCTTTCACTTGGCAAAGAGGCACAAAGAAATACTCTCTGCCATCTTTAAGAACGTATCTCCACCGACAGATTCTCCTTGTATTGTTCTGCATTTATCTGTTAAAGTGTTCTCAGAACACAATGTGATAAGGGCCTGTTTTCGAACAGGGGTAAATGAAATAAGATAAAAATAAATGCCTAACTCTTCCCTCACTGCTTGGTTCCCTGCTCCTGAACAAACAGCCAACTCCTGTTGGTTTCCATGGGAGTTGTAAGCATTTGTAGAATAACCAAAAGGAGTATACACAGAGGAAATGACCTTTTCTTCACCACCTTTCACAGCCTCACCAGTCCTTTTCTGTGAACAAGAAGAACGGATTTTGTTAAAGAAACCCACCCCTGCTTGCAACGCCATTCAGCTAACTCTACCAATGATGCCCTGCACTGCTGTGTGGCCAGGGCACAGCCCCGTCCACTGGACAGGTTCAGTTTAAACCTTCCAGGATCCAGAAAATCCAGCTATGGCATTTTGGACACAAACACAGCCATATCTTAATAATTTTGAAAACGAGAGTGCACAAGAGGGTCTGCTGGAATGTTTACTAGTGACTTATAGGGGTCAGAGCATGTTTAACAAGGCTCCTGTTATTTTTTTTTTCACTTGTATTTCAAAGGATTTTAATAATTAAGTAAGTGACAGAAACATCACTATGAAATATCAGTTGTGGGATTATGTTTTGTTTTTTTTTTTCACCTGGGAATTAATCACTAGTTAGATAAACCCTAAGGAATAAAGAATACATACCTTTCCCAGGAAGAGCATGAGAAAAAATTTGGACAGAAGCACAGTTTACAAATACTTTTCAGAATACCTACCTACAGGACTGCAGGCTGAGAAAGATATTTTTCAGGCAGTTGTCATGATGGTGATAAGATATGTCATTGACCTACAAAATGCAGTTTACCAGTTCAAGTTACCAAATTTTCTGACTTCTGTCTTGAATGGAATTCAAGAGAAACTAGCCTCCAATTAGAGCTAAGTCCTACTCAGGCAAAAAGCATTATTGTTTGGGCTGTCATCCTGGCTGATGGATTTTCTCACTTGCAGGAGTTGTGTTTCATCAGTTAGTGTAATTCTTCCAGTGATAATTCAGTTCTTAGTGGTGTTATATTTTCTTTCAAGTCACTAGCTGTTTCTCTTTGATTTCTAACCTATTTCTTTTGCTTAAAATTAAAAACATTTTGCTTGCTGAGAGTACTGAGTTTGGCTGCACATATTTAATAGACAGTACATATTAAATAGTCACTAGGTATTATACCAATATATGTCCCACCTCTTTCTTTTTTTGAGCATTACACTTCTCCTTTCACCCTGTTCAGACCCATCAACACTCCTCACCTCTTTTTGTTTTCCACAGAAAAAAAAGAAAGTGCTGAATGATGCAAGGCCCCACCAGTGACAGAACTTTTCCATGTGGAAAAACCATCTCATTCCAGTGCTAAGCTATGAGGTAAAATTTTCAAAGCTACACAGAGAATCTAGTCACACATTTTCCATGTTTTAAAAGCTGAAAGAGTTTTTGAAGAATCATAGTGATGGGCATGTCCCCTATGAAGTCTAATTTTTCATTGAACATGACTTAATTTTCTTTATTCAAAAGCTTACAAATTCTGAAGAACAGCTTCTACTGATATGGGAATTTAAAACATCATTTTGTCTATGTCTTCCTGATTATCTTTAGTTGAGATCATATCCACAAATAATAAAATAAGTATTCAATGCTTAAATTCCACTAGAATTAGTTCTTTTTAAACAGAAAAAAAACCAAGGTCACTTTTATCATGCATACATTTTAGAGATCCTCATTGGCGTAAACCTTTGAATTTAAATTATTTGAAACTGGTAGATAAAAGTATAATCTCAGATTTCTGTTATTTTGGAGGTTGGCTGTCTTTGTAACCTTGATAAATAATGGTGTGTACGGAGCAGTCCATCCTGGTATTCATTGTTGGTCTTGGACTTGGTGCCAAGTGTAACCTTTAATCTGAACTGAAATGTTGTGAGGGACTTCAGGGAAATTTTGTGTGGACTTCTTTATGAGCAAGTCCCAAAGGAACATCATGAAAGGAAAAGGATGTGAGAAAAATGAAAAGTGTTTGCCAAATTCCCATCACTACTGACTAAAATTACATCTATTCCTGATATCCATGCACACAAGAACTCTGCGCTTCCCTACTTTTAGTTTTGAACTCCTGCATCATTCTGCTTATATGAGTAATTATTATTTACTTTCTGGTCCCAAAATAAGAAAGGTTTTTAAAAATGAAAACAAATCTCTTAGCCAGGTTTTGCCCCTACACAAGAAACACTGGCCACATGAAGTCTCATGAAAGGTTACCATAAAAGCTAAAAACAAACATCGATTACTCAAAAATGCAGTTGCTCAATATACTCAGAACAGCCAGCAGCAGTTTCCTCTTTGAGCTGTTGACTTCCTAACCTTACTCAACCCTTCAGAAATTTCCTGGTCAACAAGACTTTTCAGAAGCTTTGTGAAAAAAAAAAAAAAAATTAAAAAAATCATTGATTTTAATCAGTTTCCTTAAGACTGAATCTCTTCCCAAAAAGTCAGACTAAACAATTGTAAAAGTTACTAAAAGTAAACCAGTTTATCCCTGTAGAGCAATAAAGGCAAACCAAGCAGACAGGAAAGCTTGTTGGAAACAACCTCTTTAGACTACCAACATGAAGGAAGATTCAGATATCTACTGAATATCTGTTTTTCTATATTGGAAGAAAAGGCATTGCAAAGCTTTTTTTTTGGCTTTTTTATTTTAAGTATAGGTTTCAGAGACACACTCACTGGTATAAAGTAGGTGAAAGATTTCAGGCCAAGAGGGCTAATTCTTCATGAAGGTTTGGGTCATGATTGTTCCTTTTCCAACTGAATACTATATTTACAGTTGTGAATGTTTGAACTTGTAAAAGTGATTCTCAATGTAAAAGCATAAAGGGCATTTTTGAAAAGTGTATTCAAATCAGAGAGGGAAGATACTTTGTGAGAATACATTGACTCTGTATTTACTGCCGACAGCATATTCCTGTCCTTTGTAGTGACCTTGGAGGGATTAGAATCATAGAATCATAGAATGGTTAGGGTTGGAAGGGACCTTCAAAGGTCATCTAGTCCAACCCCCCTGCAAGGAGCAGGGACATCCCTGACTAGATCAGGTTGCTCAGAGCCTCATCCAGCCTGGCCTTGAACGTTTCCAGAGATGGGGCCTCTACCACCTTTCTGGGCAACCTGTTCCAGTGTTCTATAACTCGCATCGTAAAAAATTTTTTCCTAATTTCTAGTCTAAATCTACCCCCCTCTATTTTAAAACCATTACCTCTCGTCCTATCGCAACAGGCCCTACTAAACAGCCTTTCCCCATCGTTCTTGTAGGCCCCCTTGAGGTACTGGAAGACTGCTATCAGGTCTCCCCGGAGCCTCCTCTTCTCCAGGCTGAACAGCCCCAACTCTCTCAGCCTGTCCTCATAAGAGAGGTGCTCGATTACTTACATTAACAAGTTCAGACACACATATAAATATTAACACTGCTGGACTGTGTGTCTGTAACAAACAGAGCCCCATCTCTATCCTACTTATGGATTAATAATGATTAATATTTCAAAGAGAGATAGAAGTTAAAAAATAAGTATCCAGAGGATTGTTAAGGATTAGATGAGAAAGTTGGGCTCCTGTCTAAGTAAGGATGCTGTTATATTTTTGTTTACATAGAGACTTAACAGCTGGCCTGACTGCAATCTATTTTAGAGCTTTCAGGCACAAAATACAAATCATATCTGTAATTTCAGTCCTAGGTCTTATGAGATTATCGTTATGAGCGTGTGATGAACAGATCTATATGGAACAAGACACAGGAGTTACCTTCAATTAAAATGTTTAAGTTACTTTTAGAAGTTTTCCCATTCTTTAATGAATACTCTTAGCTCACATTTAAATAACTCACAGGTTCTTATTTCCAGGTTTCAAAACTGTAGATTCAAACTAGTGAAATTTGATTTCTAAAAAAAACCAAAGTTTATCACATAAAATTTGCTGTTAGAGGTGCTTGTAACACAGAATATCTATGAAAGCATTATTTTCTTTCAGCAGAGGCTTCAGACCTTCAGCCGTGGAAGAGGTGCACGCCGTGCTGCATAGGCACATGATAGAAAATGCATCATCCTAAAGTACTTAAAGTCTCGTGAAGACTAAGTTTCTTTTTAGTCTTGTCCTATTTTAGTAGGTTTTTACAGGGATCGCAAAAGAGCCATTAACTCACTAGTGTGCTTCATGAAGAGCTGAGAGAGCAGAGGATGCAGAACTTCCTTCTCCTCCAGAGGGTTATCTGTGTGGATGCTGATGTAAAAGAACATCAAGCTAGGTCTTAGCTCGCTGCTCAGATACAAGCACATGCAGAAACATTTACTTAGCTTTTTTTTTTTTTTTTCTTTTCTTTTTCTTCTCAGTACTGGAGTTTACTACTCTGAGCAGTCTGATCTAGTTGCAAATGTACCTGCTCAATGCAGGGGGGTTGAACTAGATGGCCTTTAAAGGTCCCTTCCAAGCCAAACAATTCTATGATTCTATGATTTTGCTTGAGAGAAAAGTTAGGATGTTTCTAAGGAAAGAAACTAGTAATGAAAAGAAACATAAGGCAAGACCCTACTGGCAACTTTCAAACAGAACTAAAGTTAAACTCATGCATTTCCATTAAAAGTGCATGTCTTATTCTGACTCACGCTGAGTTTTACAAATACAAACTGTTAAGTATACTTAGAAGACTTTAAAGTATATCACTTAAGAGAGTCAAGTCCTGTACTCACTTTTCCTAGGGTTTTCATTTTAACAAATATTTGACATTGTGGTTTGAGAAGACATCGCAGTTTCTTCTGGTATTTCACATGACAGACATAGCTAATCTCTCTTTCTGACTTCTCGTTCTTCTCCCAACAGTGGGGATGGCTACAGAGCCATCAACACCAAGAGTGCTGATTGAGTTACAATAGGTGCTGCTCCTTAAAATACACTTTGAAATGTTTTGTTTTTCTTTAAACCTGAAGGTCTTTTTCTTGCTTCTTCTGCTTTGATAACCTATTGCAAACTTCCTGTCTACCTGCCACAGGCATTTGATTGTAGCTGTTCCACTCATCCAAAGTATAATGAAATTCCTGCCCTGAAAGCCGGGGGTTGTGAGATGAAGGAAGAAAACAAGCTATTGTTTTCCTGCCTGGAAGTGGCTGCAGCCAAGAACAACACAGATTCCTCTGGTGTCATATCTGTCACCAGCAGTCACGCTCCTTCCTATGCCACGCTAACCACCTTGTGCTTTTATTTGGAACAGGAGGCTCCTCAATAAATAAAGGAACAGATTAAATCAGAGGGGCAGCACTGGCTGCAGGAGTTCGGGGAGGGCTCTCCTGGCAGACCAGACTGGACACGAACAAACGGGAGCAAACAGATGTTACACAACCACAATTTTTCTAAAATCATTTCAGCAGCACATGGGAACCTTGGCAGTCCTAAGGCATTTAATCAGTCAAGCTTTCTATAAACAAATATGTAATTTAATTTTAAATGTCATTTCATTCCAGGGTTCAGTTTCAGGTTGCTATCATGCGGGGCTCTTCCTCAGGGAGATTTGTTCATGGATGTTATCTGAATACACAAGAAGCAAAAGAGGACAAAAAGTTCAATCAATCCCAAAAAGTACAGTGCTGTTTTGAATAGCACACCATGAACCAGAGGAGAACCGGGACTTCCTTTAAACAGTGATGGGTTGAATGGCAATCCTTTTTCTATAACTAGATAAAACATTCACTGCAAAACTTAATTAGCCAGGAAATTCGTTTTCTGTAATCTTACAGTTCTCCATGACAAACCCAAAAACCTTCAAGGATTTGAATTACAAAAACTAGCAGTGTACAATAAAAAAACCTGCAACTAGAATAAGATACCTTCAAATATGGAAGAGCAAATTGCATTATAGAATCATAGAATCACAGAATCATTTATGTTGGGAAAGACCCTTAAGATCATCAAATCCAACTGTAAACCTAACACTGCCAAGTCCGCCACTAAACCATGTCCCTAAGCATCACATCTACACGTCTTTTAAATACCTCCAGCCATGATGCCTCAGTTACTTCTGCGGGCAGCCTCTTCCAGTGCTTGACAACCATTTCAGTAAAGAAGTTTTTCCTAATAGCCAATCTAAACATCCTCTGGTGCAACTTGAGGCCATTTCCTCTTGTCCTATCTCACTTGCTGCTTGGGAGAGAAGACCAACACCCACCTCACTACAACCTCCTTTCAGGTAGTTGTACAGAGCGATAAGGTCTCCCCTCAGCAGAAGCTGAGGAGTCATAATCCTTTCCTCACTATATAAAGCAAACCTATTCCTGCTGAGAGAATTTCAGCTTATAGGTCCGGTGTTAGAAATGCAAGACTTCATACTGTTACACATCCTTCTTCTTTTTCTTCCAGTTTAAGGGCATCACAAAGACTGAAAAATGTCTCAGAAAGAAAAACAAGTTCAATTTCCTCAGCCATGAATTCCTACGGCATACTGTATTATCTGCTAAGTCAGGAGCATCCTTGTTTTTCCTTTATTTGCCTTTTGGAATGGAATCTCCTTTGAGGCAACTAGAAACAGAGCATTGAGGCTCAGATCTGATAGCAAACCCCTTAGGGTCAGCAGGCAGTTTGTCTCTGTACGTGGCACCTAGCTGCAACTGTCCCCAGAAGCGTTCATTCTGCATAGGTTAAATTATCCTATAATGCAAAGTGACTTTTTACCAGGCAAAGTTACAAAATAAGAAACAGATTACAAGTACAACTAGATCAAAACATTGTGAAAGGCATCAGGGAGCTTGCATATAAATCTATGCTCAAATTAGGTAAACCGCCCAAAGATTGTCATGTGCCAGCAAAGTTTCTTTTTCCCAGTACAACCAGTTTTTAGGCACAATTCCAGCATGTCTCAAAGAGGAGCAAATGCATTTTCTAGTCATTTGAACATTCAAGAAGGGAGAAAGAAAAATCTGCCACTTCTGTTTCTGTTAGTGCTTTGGTTTTATGTTTTGATACCATTAACATTTTATATATGACCTCATTCTTTCACCAAGAGGTCAACACATAATTGCAATTATATTTTATGGCTTCCCTAGACATACAATGTAATTCAATATTGCTTCATAATCAGTTCTTTTGGTGAATTTAGCAGAGATTCAGACAGGATTTAAGGGCACTATAATCAGGTCCATGGCTGTGGGTGGAAAGGAAGGAAGTCTGAAGATATTTTTAATGTATCGTGCTAACTTCAAGTTGTTGTGAGTGCAATACTCTCATTGTAGTTATGTGTGACCTGGAGTAGAGTAGATTAAAAGTAATTTCCCTGGATATTGCTCAGTGCAATTAATACCCTCAAATGGAGGATCATGGAGTACTAGTTTCTAGGATTTTTTTTTCTAGGCAATTCTAAGGAAGTTCAAGGTTTACGTTTAGTGTGAAGAAATGGGCTTATTTGAAGCTCACTTGGGTTAGTCAAAGGTTGTGCAAATTGATGTGAGCTAAAAACCTGTGGGAACAGCCTTTCATTATCTCGCCAGCATTTATGCCACATTTCTCTGTCACAATTGCAGTATGCCTGTCTTAAGGTTTTTCAGTGTGAAAAATTGTATTCTAAATCTAAGGACGAAAATGAAACAAGGTACAAAGAATATTTTAAAAAAATAGATTTGAAACCCAAATTATGCCCATCTATAATCTCAAAGGGTATTTACAGTCATAAAAAATTGGCACCATCTAGTATAAAGATGTATCCCAGCTGTAATCAGAATTAAAACATACATTTACTTTTCTGTCTGTGTGTTAATCTGGTTAGTATAACAGACTAATTTGAGAGAGTAAATTAGATTTTCCTCTGACATCTATTCCATCCACAGAATTAGTTTAACAGTGCAATCACGCTTACCAACACTTTAAACTTGGAGATGTTTCTGTTTCATGCTCTAATTATGATGTCTGAGCCAAAAATACCACTCGGCTTCAATCCTTGTAGGGTTTCGTGAGAGGAGGGATGGGGAGATTCCTGTATGAACAAACAGTTTGAATGTGAAGCCACTGGCATAGCACTTCACTGTTGTATTTTGGAATCCATTCAGGTGTCCAGTTCTACAGGATCCTCAAAATATCAGAGCCGTTCCCCTTAAGGATACTGCCCTATAGTGGATGTACTCGAAACTTCCTGAGCTAGCAATATGAGCTCAGTCTCAAATGATGCTTTGTTCTCAGTATACGAAGAACCTATAGAAATTCAACCATGCATTATAATGAGTCACTCTTATATCCTATATGTATCAGTCTAGTCTGCAGGAAAAAAAAAAAGAAGTAATTTATTTTGTTTACATGGAAAAGAATATTTATGCATGCATTTAAAATTTCCCAGGTGTTTTCAATTTCAAAGAAAGATGCATCTAAACCAAAGATCTTTTCCCCTTTTCTTTTTCTTTTTTTTTTGGATGATAGATCCGGTGGCCTCTTTTCTATCCAAAATGAACTCCTAGTTCTTAGGAAATTCTTAGGAAACCTCTGATGGAAAAAGAAAGAGACAGATTTCTGCTACTTTGAGACAGCAGCAGGTTTGCTAAAAAAATGTACCAGAATGCCAAACTGAGTATGCTTTTGGAAAGGACATTTCTAGCTTAGAAAGACGTCATGTTAAAAACAACTAAAAAAATTTACACATTTTTAAAAGCCATTCATACTTATTATGCTCCCAGTCTTGCTCCTCATTCTTTTTTTTGGTTTGTTTGACTGTTTTTTAAAAAACTCTGAATAGGCATGTACAGAATTGTTGCAGATCAAGATGCAATTAATGCTACTACAGTCCCTGTTACATCTCTAAAGAATGAGTATCGGACTCCTTCTAAATGTGAGAGGGCCCTTTTCCCTAAGGGAGCAAAAAGCAGGGCCAGTTCGTATTAGTTACGACTCCATTCTGGCAAGAAGTTAGACTGTTTCACTCTGGACGTCTCTTTCTAGCTCAAGTAATAAAGACAGGTCTGGAAATCCAATTACTGTCTCTTGTCTGAAATCTTTTAAAGAACTTAGAAAAGGTCTCAATGAGAGAGAGAGACTCAGAAAACATATTTTAAAGGGTTTATTTTTAAAGTTTATGCTTGTATTCTTACTGTTCAGAGTTCAGAGTTTAAGTGATGTGATTACCAACATAAATGCACTATATTTTATGACTGTTAAGTCAATTACTGATTATTATTATTATTTTTTTTGCTGGCTACAATGCCAGAGGAACAATGTGTAGGTTTTCTGCGTTTTGTTTGCAGCTCTGGTACCAACTCGCATCTCAGTTCAAAAGGCAGTGGAAACATAGTTATGTTTACCAAGAGAAAAAAAAAAAAAGGCTGTTAGGGACAGAGAAACATAAGCATTCTTTCACAACATTAATTTTGGCCATACATATATATCTCTTTTGTTTTTATTTCTTCTGAAATGGGAGTGAAGATGTGTGGCAAGAACAGGTGGAGAAACGCAGGTTTTTTAAATGGGTGTGGAAGGCCAGTTTCAAATCACAGCAGGGAAGAACATCAAGATTGAGGTGCTTGTTCAGTCAAAGCAAATAGGCACATTTTAAACACAGAGTATTTGCAGGAGCCATTTCATACATGACCGGGAGGAAAGGTTGCTAGACAAATAAATTAGAATATGCTACGCACAGAAAATGTGGAAGAGAAAATGAAGGAAGATTCACTGCATAAGTAGATCCCTCTGACTGATGTTTGTTAAACATATGAATGTGCTTTGGTAAAACATTCTGTGCTGGAGAAAATTCATTTACGATGTAGATAGAATGAGTCTGTAATTTGGACTTAGATTTTGTGATGAGAAGGTGCAAGATGAAGCAAATGCAAGTGTGTAAATTAGTTCACATAAGCCACCCACAGCCATGGCTCTAGCGATTGGACGATTTACTAACTAGCTGGCTGCACACCATCACTGTTAGCACTGCCATCGTCTGTGCTTTGTTGGTTAAAAAGGACTTCTCACTCAGATATTTCCTTATTAGTTTTCTTTTTAGAGGCACTGAATTTCAAACCAGAGACTTCCTAAATGACTCACATTTGCTTTTTGAAATGAAATGGGAACAGCATTAGTGCTTCTTCTCCCAAACTGTAGGAGTCATCACACTTTCATCTCAAGTCAGTCATCATAGGTAGAGCCAGTTTAGAACATTCTGTCATCAATGTCAGACTTTATCAGGAGAACATCAGTTTTAGCAAGATTTACAAAGAAGGAAATCTCAGAGGAGAATGTGCATTTTTGTCATAGGAAACTCCAAGTCCAGGCCACTCTGCTGGGAAGCAGGGCATACAAGTTAAGGTATCAGGTCTGTTGAGCTGCAGCAGAGGATCTGTACACACGTCTCTGAGATCACGAGGAAGTGTCTGGATCCTTAGGTTACGGATTCCTGCAAAACCTGGTGTTTCAAAAAACAGTCTCCAGAAAACTCAGGTTTAGGATAGGACAATTGCAGATTTGTGAAACAAGGCCAAAGACATAAAAACAGACACATCAAGAAGAACAGTCCAATGGGTCACCTTCTCCTCTTTTGAGTACCTAGGGTTACTCATATGGATGCTTGAGTAATAATCATAGACATTAACTAAGCAAACGAGCTTGTACTGTGTCAGAAACAGGTAACTGTTAGTATTTGCACAAACCAGCCCAATTTTAGAGAATTTTGGCTTTTAAGCAGAAGCTACTCTATCA
Organism: Chlamydotis macqueenii; assembly: GCF_036417535.1. Lineage (NCBI taxonomy): Eukaryota > Metazoa > Chordata > Aves > Otidiformes > Otididae > Chlamydotis > Chlamydotis macqueenii. The sequence continues at coordinate 38,302,982 of NC_141559.1, read as the reverse complement.
CAAGACTCCTGATGACCTATAGTCATAACAAGGTTATTTGCAGCAGTTGCTAGCACAGTGTACCTGCAAGCAGCCTTCCTTGCTAGAGAGGTTCATTGCAGGATGCACTTTATACAAAGTAGATCATCTCACAATTCTGAATCTCAAGCATTCTCAAAGGGTTGAGAAGGTATGAGAAAAATACCAAAAAAACAAAAAAATGCTTGTGAAGTTGTTTAACATAAAAACTAAAAAAGAAAGAAAAACTTATTCTGATTTATTTTAAAATCATATTGCATGATAGACAAGATCTTGAGCTCCTACCTATCTTTTTTTGGCTCATATGAAGGGAAACAAACCAAAAAGAAAATTCTCTACAAATGTATCCAAGAGTTGTCCACTTCTATGGCCCCAAAAGCCTTAGTGCTGAATCCTGCCATATGGCCACTCAACCCATTCTCCCTCTTTTGAATGGTGTTCAGGCTGGCACACATGTAACGTGGTGATGTCCTCAAGCCTCACAACATTGTCAAATAACCCAGGTCACTTTACTTTTATATTATTTCTAAATATTAATATTAAATTGCATATTCTGTCATGTTATGAGATGTTTTTCACATTATCCTAACAGCAACAACAAAAAACCTCACACTTTTGGTTTAGAGAAATAAGAAACATTGAAAACATCAAGAGAGGGATGTCCAGGAAAGAAGGAATTGAGCTTGATCTTACGTAGGGGTAACTGAATCTGAAGGTGGATATTATTGAATTGACCATCTCAAAGAAGAACAAAGGTGTGAGAAAATGGCACAGGACTGATGTTATGTGACTGCAGAACTAGATAGTAAGAGAGCCAGGACTGCTGAGAAGTAGGTGGTCTACCGGTAATCTGGTATCTGGCCATGAGGCAATGCCATTTCCAGGCTGAGCTTGGTCAAAAGACACCATGTAGGTGCTAATGTGAGGCCCTAACTCCATTAATCTTTCAGCTCCAAGTCTCTGTAGCATTTTTAATGGTGCTCAGAGGGAGGGAGTCATCTTTTACTAACATGCACTGCAAAAAAGGTTTCTTTCTAACTGCAAATTACTTTTGGGATCTGCTTTTGACTCATACTGAGAGTAAAACCGGGAGATTCCAATATTTTGTAACTTTAATTTCATTCCAGTGACCTGCAAGAAGTTCCAGGAAAGTTCTCTATTGGAAACTGTTTGTGGTGTTTGAGAACACCGTGCATGTGCATGGGGAGCCAGCTGCACTACCTCAATTATTTGTTCCCCAGCTGAGCTCATGTGCAGGTTTGGGCTTTCAGAAGGGTTGCTCACAGGCAAAGGTGACAGAGTTTCTTCTCAGCTACCCACCTATTCCTCATTTCCACAACAAGCAGAGAGGCTGAACCTTAATGCAGAGCTAATTCTGACCTGCTGCAGCTTACAACTGAAGATGAACCCAAGCTGGCACCAGTTTGCAATGTAACCTGCCTGCGTTGGTGAGACACAGCTTTCCAGTTCCCTCTTTGAAGCTAACATCTTAACAGCTGTGGTCAGGTTTTATGGTTCTACAGCACTTGAACACAGCCTGGCCAGATCTACTTCAGACCTCTGGGCTGTGGAAACCCAAACCCCCTCTGTAAACTGCAGGGATACATATTGTTATTGCCAACCTGCCTCGCTGGCAAGCCCTGTAGGAACTCTATTAACTCTACCTACTTGCTTAAACTTCAGTAAATTGTATATAGTTTCATCAGGAAGAAGTCAGAAAAGTTGCTTAGTTTTGGTGAGAAAATACCAATTCATCTTAAATGAAAGTTAAGTACCTAAATCATGTTTGTGCCTCTCTTCAAAACAGTGGATTAAGAAAAAAAGGTCTCTCAGAAGCGTTCCCCCAGCCTTTTTCAGTTCTCTCTGAAACACCTTTCCAGTAGCATAAGCAGTGAGTTGATATTTAGGCAGATGAGTTCATTCTTGGCTTGGTTTTTTGAGAATGACTGTATCATGCAGTAGTTATGACACTACTTTTCCAGACTTTCCACTAATTCAGTTTTGCTTCTTATTAAATTGCAAGCACTTTAGGACCAACATTTTTTTCTTCTTCTGTATTTGTAGTTATACTTGTTTTTTAACATAATAATAATCTGGTCCATAGTATTGTTTTGGTTTTGGTTTTGCTTTTTTTTTTCCCTGAACAAGAAGTATCCAAATATACCCTCCTGAACAGCAGTATGGAGCTCCTGGAATATTAATTATGTGGAGCTCATTTCAGGATTCCAAGATGTAGTTGTAATCATCCTGATTAAATCCATCCCGCAAGTAGAACATAATCTGGTGACTGGCAAGAGGTTAAGGAGATAATTATTTATCCTACACTCTCTTAAACTAACTTTAGAGATGCGCTTCAATCAAGTTTTTAATTAATATTTCCCTTAAGTGCTCTCTATTTCCTTAATGACTTTGGCTATGTGTTAGCAAAATTTTCTGATGGTCGAGCTGGGGGGAATTACGAAGGAAAGAGAGAATTGCTTATTATACATGAAGAATGATTGTGAGGCTTAGAAAAATAATAGTGAAATGGAAAAATAGTATGAAACTTAAACTCAGAGAAATAGATATTAATAAGAATTTTTGCTGTGAGCCTATTAGGACTAGGCCTATTAGGATTTGCAACACAGAAGAGATTGGAATACATTAGTGGCATTGAAGACTAGCAGTTTATAAGGTTTCCAACTAGATTTAGTATTTCAAGCAGTGCTGAAGAAGTATTAAAGCAAGTGCAAATCTCATCTGGAATACTGTGGGCAATGTTCCAGAAAAATAATTCTAAAATACAGCCTTCAGGTAAGGGAGGTCTCGGTGGTGCACGACATCTCTTCTAGGCATGCATTTCTACGCCTCTTGGCAAAATTCACTGTAAAATTTCATTATTTAATCTTCCCTAAAAGCCTGTCCAGAAAAAGCAGGGAAAAATGCATTTGGCCTTCTGACTTAAGCTAGGGAGCAGGGAACACTGATATTAAAATAACTCCTTGTTTTCCTTGTGCATCAGTTTCCCCATCTGAGAAACAACAAAGTTATTTTCCCAGTTTTGTAAACATAATTAAGCTAATTAAATCCTCATCAGTTCGAATGATGAATTAAGCACACTTTGCTCTGCTTCTGTCCAATATCATGACTCATGATTCTGCCTGACATTACAACTGAAGGAAACAAACCCAGCCAGCTTTAATTTAGGCACTGGCAGCACCTAAACTTACTCTTGGCTCCTTTTGTGAGCCCCTGAAGTGGTTCAGGTGCCCAGGGCACTGTTGCTGTCCAGAACCACTCTGGACTGGGCAAATTGCTGGCCTCCCAGGAGAACAGACGGGAGATTAAGTGTTTCTCCAGCAAAACTGGGAGGGGCCCAGTATGTAGGATGCTTCCAGGGAATTCCCAGTCTACACCTACAATATAAGTCCTTTCCAATACAAAACTACAGAAACTACAGAAATATCCAGAGCCTTTCATGTTGAATACGTGTCACTATGCAATGGATGCAAGTTTACGTGAAAGAAAAAAACCAGGAACATGATTCTACTATCTACTTGTTGGGGCACTGGAGAGAGAAAACAGGATTGGGAAATCCTTGTATGATATTCATAGCTTCCACTAAACTCTAGCAAGAAATACACAGGTAGGGGTTTAGTATTCCCTTGGCCACACTGAGCAATGTTAACTAGGCTGAGGGAGCCAGTGCTTTCTTCCTTTAACCCAGGGAAACCGGATGGGATTTGCTACTAAACACTAGTATGACTTTAACAGGTCGTGTAGAGAACACCTCATCCTCATGCCCTCTTGGAGGAGGAGATGTGATTATGCTGCCATCAGCTTGAGAAGAGAATTAAACCCAGATTTTTGGTTTACTAAGTACTCAAAGCACTTAGCCAGCAGTGGAGGGGACTCCCTGTGGGGCCCGCGGGGGCAGGCGCACCCTTTATGCTTCTCCTGTGGGTGATGCACATGGGAGGAGGACACCTCCCTATGTACCAGGGAGTGAGCTAATATATGGAGACAAAGAGCCTGAATGTTGCATGATGCAGTGCATACTAGAAGGTATGATAAGTTAATCTCCTGAATAAAAGGCCAATTTATGAATCATATGACCTTTTTTTTTTTTTTTGCAATTTTCCAGACATCCTTTGGAATTTTTCCAGTCATTAGAGTGTCTTTTTATCCCCAAATACCACAAAAGATTAAGGTGATTGAGAAATCCTCTCTGCAAGGTGGGAGCTTATTTTTAGAAAAACCTTCAGTTGTCAGCTTTAATAAGTACATGATGCCTGATCTCCATGGTCACATTGTGATGTAACTTAAAATGGTCTGCTAATCAGACAAAGTATTATTTTTAGGAGAAGATTCATAATGGAATTGAGTACTGCAGCACCTTTCTTAAATGTTCTGTTATCTGGGGATCTTTACAGCCCTGAGTTACTTGCAAAGGCTCCCCTGCATGATGCATAAGAACTGCTACATAAAATTTGGATTCTCAACAGTGCATGTTCTGAGGAATAAATTGCCAGAGATAGCTAGGAGGTAAATCCAGAGAGTCACTTAAGATTGCCTCTCTGCCTGTATAAAGCACGTCAGATAGGTGTGTTTACAGCTGAAAATACTTTCATAAAAAGAAAGTCTTCTTAGGGCCTGGAATCTCTTTGTTTAACTGCACACACATTTAAATGATAGATGGAAGAGGAGTTGCTTCTATTTTCTGTTCAGTAACTCAGTGGTCGCTGCCAAAGACCCAGGTTCACCATGTTTCTCAGCCTTACTGAGTTTTGATTTATGCCTCCTTCTACAGAGGTTTAAATACTAGGCAAGGCTTTTTTTTTTTTTGGCAAAGGAGTGTTTTTTCTCATGAAGGTGCTCTTGAGAGACGGGTTCAAATCCATATTCTGGACTAAAGGGCTTTCTAGGTATTGTGAGAAAGGGACACCAGGACACCATTTTTTCAGTTGTCCACTCGCTCTTTGAGTCCAAACCAGCAAGATTCACAGCACCACAGTCAGTCATACAGCCAAAGTCATGTCTGAAGGATTTCACTGAGCGTGTAGGATAACAGAGATGGTTTATCATAATAAACCTTCTGTTTGCTGGTGAGGCAGCTGTCCATTTGGGCACTTTTTTTGAGGAAGCCTCGCTCTCTGATTTGCAGAGAACCAATGCATTTTAATATTATCCTAATTTGGAGGGCCAATGTGATTCCAATTAATTAAAATCTGCCAGCTGGTTGGATATGAGCCCTCCTCACTGCACGTTTATACTATATTCTGTTTGTAAATGTTCACTGAGACACATCCTGTTCTCATTTCACAGTTGTAAATAAAACGGTTCTAGCTTTGTATCAGTGTCAGTGAAAGCAAGGTTCCTCACTCTTTCAAGGGTCAGATTTTAAATGGTGTCATGTAGTATTGCTCCTCTGAGTTCTGTGCTCCTCTGTTTTCCGTACACATCTGCTGAATCTGCTGAATCATGAAGCTGAACACTTTTTCTAAGATACTGTTCTTGCCTTCAGCCCCTAAGGCTCCAGAGACCTCTACCTTTCTGTTCCTTGTTGATTTTACATTCCAGTCTTTTAATCAACATGCTGTGTTGTACCACATCATACACGCAAATTTCTGTGAGGCATTTTACATCAACACTATTACTTTTAGCAACTAAGTGTGTGACCTCATTTTTAAAAAGGTCCAATTATCTTGTCAAATCCTATATGCCATAAACAGTGCTGAATGATTTCAATTAATGGATAGAAATATAATCACCTTTAGTTCTCTATTTATCAAAGTCAAGCTAACACATCTCTTCTGGCTGGAATCATTCTAGTCCCCATTTTAAGTAACTGGGGATTTACTGATAAGAACTTCAAATTTAATTTACCATACGATATGATGTGGCAATGACGGTGTTGTATCCCACTCCCATTAAGGTGGATCTATAAGCGTGTGCTTCTCCCAGTTTTACAAAGCTTCTTTATTAATCCAAGCTTTACCAAAAATTGACACAAATATTGAAACTCCCTTGAGATGAGTTTCTTGGGTTGGGGGCAAGTCAGTGAGACTTGCTTCCTTAGGTGGTTATTTTTAGTAGCTACTGCTTACCAGCCTCCTCGGTTACTTGTGGAATAGAAAGGATATAATCTCCATAGAAGATGCTGTATTAACACAGACTTTTCCATAACTGCAGAAGTATTTATTTGTCAGCTGATGAGAATATCAGGAGAATTTAGTAGCCTGGAATTTTGCATTTTGCAGCATAAATTAGATGACAGTAAACTAAACATACATTGAATGGACAAAATGTATGATTCTAAAATTCTGTTAACAGAGCATCATGTAGGAAAACCTAAACTAAAGCCAAACAAGTCAGCTACACAGATTGACAGGTACAACCCTAAGAACACAACACTTTCCCTGGTGAAATATCTCAGTGGATGAATGGTTTCCATCTCAAGCAAAGTGCTGGGTTGACCCAATTCTGTTGTTCTCAGAATTTTAGATAATATCTCAGCATACTGCTTCAAAACTCCATGTTGATGAAGTTTGCTCCAAATAAGCTGTTACCTCCCCACACAGGGCTGCTCTGCACCATGAGGGCCTGTGAACTGCCCTGCAATGGCACCATCATTGTAACCTTCAGACTAAGGATCCAGAGGAACCTGTTGCAGGGAGGCACATGATTAGGCTGGATTTAATTTGAGGTGGACCAGATGAAAAAGCTGTAGCTGTCTGAGAGGACTCATTCCTCCTGAAGGCTGAATGCAGCACTGCAAAGATATACAAGCTGACATCCTAAAAGTAGCACGGCTATGCTAGCACAACTTTGCATGCAAATTGCTTAGCCCTTCTTTAATCCCCATAGTGATTTATCTGGAGTGAATTTTTCCATTCTGCTTTCATTTTTGCAGCTGTTTTTCAGCAGCTTTTAGTGAATATATGTCAGATGTCACTTGGTGGTTCTTATACTTCACTCACTTCACTTTCTGTCCCTGATATACCAGGGATGAGTGACGAGTGACTACAGAAGAGGGAATGTGTTGCTGGAAGGTTTTTTGTTTTTTCTTTTTTCCTTCTGAATGTTGCAACCTGCTCTGTACTAAAATGAACAAGTTCATATCTGCAAAGCGAGGCATGGATGTTTATTTTATACACTGAATACCTGACAGATTCTCAAGCTTATTAATTTCCAAAATATTATATAGTTTATTATATTACTTATTTTCTTTGTATGGTGTCATTACAAGTTAGAACTTGATTTAATAACCTTGAAAACCAAAATGGTATTATTTAGCATCTGTAAACATTGTTCTATGAGCAGATTTACCTAAAATAACTCATAATACTGCCCTAAGCTATTAATGCACTTTGTCCTGCAAAGAAAAAAATTCACTCAGTATTAGATGAAAAACTACAAATCAAAGCTAACAACCTTGGAAAAATAAATAGAACAGGTTTGCAAAAAGCATTTAGAATTTTCCACTATTTCAACATGAAGCAGCTATTCAAAACCATAATATTCACATAAGAATTAACTGATACAACAAATCTGACTTCAGTCTGATAACTGCATTAGCAGTTTTGAATTAGTCTGTGCAATGAATAACATTCTTCTCATCTATTCAATTAGCATTAATCTCTCTAAGTTACTTAAAGCCATATATTAGTCTCGACTAAAATTGCAGATGTTAAAAGTACATTTACAATAACTGGGTACTTGTAGTGCAAGGACATTTGACTGCCCATGGTTTGCAGGAAGAAAGGGCACGGTGACTGAATGACCTTTCAGTTTCTAGAATAATCCTGATTTGATTGAACTGCCCTCACAAACAGCTCTCCCATCAATATGAGGATCTAATAGCGCTGGAAGAATAAATATAGTCCATACCTATAAAGCTGGTAGAAGAGGTTGAGAATGACCTTAAAATAATAATTAGTCTCCACTACAAAACCAGCACTGATTTCTCTTTCCATCAGTAGAATTCTGCTGCACTACAACATTTACACTGGGATAAAAAGGATAGCCTACTTTCGTAAGACATAAGACGCTCGTGGAAAAGGTATTACTATAATCACTTGTTAACACCACATACAAAACTTTTCTTTTCAAAATATACAAAATATAACAAATAAGCTTATATGACAAAATATTTTTGTAGGTAGTAATAAGTACACAAGCATGCAGTTAATAAGAAGATGGGTGAAAAAGAATAGAAATATGTGAGTCCTGAGCACTGAGGAGGGAGATACAAACTGGGAAACAAAAAGGCAATAACTCAGCTTCTGTACTTTACCCAGATCTCAGAATGATTATTCTGCTTTAGTATGACTTAGGTGGCCATGACCAGGTGTGACACTGAAAATAGAGCTTTCATTATTTCCTTCATGAAAAAAAAGATCAAAATCCATTCATCAGGCTCTAAACAGGACAGTTGAATTGAATACAGAGAATCCACTATTGAACTGTCTTTCTCACTGATTTCCAATTACATAAAGAACTGGCAGTCTTTCTTAGCTTTGTTTTTTATTTTTTTAATGAATATAATGGAATTAATATCACTCAGTTCAGCGCTTCACAGGACTGAACAGAAATGTGCTGAGCTACAGAGGATCAAGTCATATTTGCTTTATTTAGGCATGAACAGGCTTACTCATTCTATGTGTGTGATAGGACTCCTCGTGCAGAAGAGTTTTTAGGCTCTCATCCAATAGTGTAGTGGGCAGGATTAGGAATCTGATCCTACAAATCCATTTAGATTAGCACCCTTTGTGTAGATTAAGAATTATCACCTCAAAACTGGTTTACACTTTCAAAATATGTCCTTGCAATAACATTAATGTTTTGCATTGATTAAGGGCTTCTTCAGGTCCACCCCTATTCACACAATTCATTCTGGGCATTGCTGATGTGCTTTTTGAATGGGAGCCCAATCCTGGGAGGTGCTGACTTCCACGCAAAAAGATGCTGACAGCTTCAGCATCTTCAGCTCCTGGTTAAACTGGAGGTTATTGACAGTAACCAGCATGCTGAGAGAGTGCTAGGAAAAAGCAATAACATTTTTTGTGCCTACAAATCCATTCTAAATACCTAACTAGACGTAGATTATTGTCTAAGGAGAAAACAGTATTTTTTATAAATTTGAACATTAATAGAGTGGTATCCTTTTCAAAATGGATTGTGACAGAGCACAACATATAACGGTATCAGAAACATAATATGAAATAAGTACTTCAAAGACCTACTGTCAACCTGAACACGTTTTATGGGATGATCTGTGATCCAGATGGTAGTGAAGCTGAAGTTCTTGTTTTTTCACAGTGCTGTGGGAACGAGGTACTGTGATTTGATGCCAGGGTTTGATCAATAAAGAAAAACGTTGGCAATACTTTGGAATATTGTGCATTCTTAACTGGATGACGTGAACTCCAGTGATTAATAGTGGGATAGCTTTGAAAAGTTACTGGAAAAAATTTTAAAATTATTTTCCTTTGTAGTATATTTCCATTCAGTGGATTGGCAAGGAAATAACAATGAGAATTTACTGGTATGAATAATGTATCCTTCATACATTCTTCATACTCTTGTCCAACTGGCAGTCCTTGATTCCCTTAAGTTTTAAGTTTGCTGCAGCATTACCTGGATTTCCAGATATAAAAAGTAATGTATTATTTGAAATATTAATACTAAAGTAGACTTTCATCTATGTCCTTCTGCAGTGCATCTAAATGATCATTTAACTGCTCTTCAGTATCTCAGATTATTCTAATGTATTTATAATCTGCAGAAATTCTACCTTTTATTTATGTAGAAAGAGGTAGAAAGAATTTGGTAGAATTAAGCTCCTAAGCCTTTGGCAATAACATTTTTTCTCATGAAAAAAATTGTGTAGAATCTATACCTGCTTTTAAGACATATTAAGGATGAAGGGATTAAATGAGGTCTATTTAAGAATTCTAAAAATATAGAACTGTTGCCATCTACTAAGGTGACTTGATATTTTACAAGACTTTTCCTATTTCTGAGTTTGGAAAAATGGATGGGAGGAAGGCCTCCATGTTCCATCTTGAACCTTATTTCTGCCAAAATAATTCAGATAGTTCTGTGAATGAGGCAACTGATGAGAAACTCAGTGTTTATGATTTTCTATGCCTTCCATGCTGAAGCTTTTTTTCAAATTTCCAGAGTCCAGGTTTTAGAAAGTTATATTAACTATGTCATCAAATATGTGCATGCTGCCTTTTTTTTTTTTTCACATAAATTGCTCAAATTTGAGAAACTTGGAAAATTACAATTTGCACGTGATCAGTAAAGTCTTAAATTTTATAAATCATTTCATTAGAAGCTCTTCATCTCTTCTCTGGGAAGGCTCCAGATGACCTGAATAAAACTGGTGTGCTTCTGTAGATGATGCCAAGCCTAGATTGGGCCGAATCGTTAGTGTACGTTCTCTCCAGTTGACTCCATGCAATGTGAAACAGGGAAGCTGCCCCATTCAGAGGTAGAGACATTTTGTCAATAAGGAGATGTACGTACTGTAGATTAAGATAAAAGAGATCTGGGAAAAATGTCATATCATGTGCAATGATAGCCTGATTAAAGTTGTGGGAAAGTCTCATTCTGTGAGATGATAATGGGAAAAGAAAAAATGGTAAGTGAATCTGGACTGGAGACTGACAGGAAACAAAACAGGGCAAAGTACAAAGAGGAGACTATTCTGAGCGCTAGGGAGCATTGGAGGACCAGTTATGAAGGCAAGGAGGTGGATTAGGAAAGCCAGTACTTAATTCAAGTGTGGAGAGATAAGATTAGGAGGCCAAGACTTTAATTAAATGATTAGTGCAGTAGAAGCGGTAACTAATTAATTAAGAAAGGTGAAAGGGAGGAGGCGAAAGGTGAGGAAGACTAGGGAAGGGAGAGGACAAAGATGAATGAGAGGAAACGTATGGTGGTGAGTCAGGGTTAGCAGAGCAGATACTCCATACGTAGTAGAAGCACATTTGCTCCAGTGCCTCATCATTCCGGGGTGGTTGTGTCTGCTCTTCAGTTCCCGATTACTCCTCTACTCCTGTTAAATTTCTGGCATTCCTCTAACCTATGAATTTGCTTGCAATATCTTCTTAGATAGATTTTGTTAACCAATTTAACTGTAATCTCAGTTTAGCCCTAAGACAGTGCTCTTTGGAGCCTTGTGCTGTCAATATGATTCCTATTCTCTTCTGCTAGATTTGAACTTAAACAAAGGCTCATAGCTATGTAAGTGTCTCAGCATTACTCCTGCTCTGTGTGGACTGGGGTACAAGAAGACTAAAGCTGAAGTGTCACAGCTATATTAAAGAATCTAGTTCAATTAAGCATAGTTATGAGCCAAAGTTCTTAGTATCAGTAATATTCTTTAGTAAACATAATATACCTATGACATCAAAGTAAATCAAAAAATGTTTTTCTACTCCAAACTCAATAAATCTAAATATTCTGCTCGAATAGCTAATGTCACCAGTCTTGGTATCTCAGTTTGATAGACAGTCTGCATTCAGACTGTTAACTGCTAGGTGCATTGCAAATGTTGGCAGTGAAATTATGCTGCTGTCCCATAAATACCTGCAGTTGAATTTAATTTCTCTGAAGAACAGTTTCAAGGCCATTAGAATATTCATATACAAATAGCTTAGAAATACTTCAGCATGAAAATGAAAAAACAAAAATCTTTTAACACTGTAAGTGGTTTTTACCAGTGTATGAAATAATCTATTTGTGTCTATGTGTTTTGAATAATACAGCTTACCCTTAAATTTACTGAATCTGGATACAACTATCCAACTTTATAACTATGTGATATATACTGTTTTTTGGAATAGCAGTGGTTAGTAGTGCTTGGAAATACTAATCAAAATTTGTGTTCTGGTTGCAAACCTGTGTCTTGCCCTGCGCAGTGAAAGGGAGACAGGCAAGAAGACCAAATTCAATAGTTATTCAGAATCCAATAGTTATTTACAGTCAACATAGAGACATCTTATGCCATCTTCAGTAGTGATCATGACAGGATTTCGTGCGTGCTGATAGAACCTAAGACATTATTGATCAATAATTGCTGGCATCTGATTAAAAAGCAGCCAGAAATCTTACCTGGCTTCTGCCGTAACCAAAGTCATCATACATATAGTCATAAATAAACAAACGTTCAGGTGTACCTGAAGAAGCCTGTGATCTGGGCACAGTCCTTCATGCATCTACTCTAGAATGTTCTCAAGAGCACATGGCGTTTGAATACTTAGGGGCAGTAATTAAGTCCTAAAGGTCATAGGAGCATTCTGCTCTGAAAGCATAGAGGTGAAGAAAGCAAATGTCTTGAGAGAGTGTCCTCATACCCAGAACACTTCTACGTACCCCAGGGGAAAATGCTGACCAAGACTGGCTGCTGTTGCACTTATAGGTGTCAGCATAGTCCACAGTTAAGTTCAGCAAACAGGTTACAAGGCCTAAGTGACTTAGCTACATTCCACTTCTCATGTGTTGACTTTGGAAGCCCATCAAGACCCAAATGAGCTACCAGGTGCCAGAAGTGGGTGGCATTCTTTTAAATAGTTTGGGAGACCTCTAGTGGGCCTCCTTCCTTGACTCCTGTCCTAGCTCCCACAGCCTACCTAAAGCAAAGTTGCATTGGGATGTAGCTTGGGCTGTGTACGTGTATGTAGTTGATAAAAAAAAAATGGAGTTATTAAATGTGACTTCTCTAAAGCATTGCTTGTAAGTGGAAATCACACAAAAGTACAATCAGGACTTTAGTTCTCAAATGTTCGAGTCAAGTTGAAAAATTATTGTTAAGCTATGCAATGTTGAGCAGTACGTCGGTAGGCTTAGAAGTCTGTGTTTGAAGGTTTTTCTTTAGGTGTATGTGTAAGTCCCAAGTCTCATTTTAGGATTCGCAAAGTAGAAATGGCACTTTATTCAAAGTCGTGATTCAAGTGAAAAAAGTATGTTCAGAACTCCTCCTTTTCTGATTGTGTCTGTGCAGCCCACACTGTATAAGGATCAACTTAAATGAAGCCTCTTTGGACTTAACTCTTTTTCTTAGTTTTGAATGTAACATAGGAACGGGACCATAGATCTTCATCTTGTTTACAAAATCAGTAGGAATGGACAATAAGGCTGAAATACTCAAATGTAGCGCTACCTCATTTACAGGAGTACTTTCTAATGCAGGAATGATTTTCTGTTCAGTTCCATATGCAGCCTCTTCGCCTCACATTAGTAAGATTACAAGAGTCATCTTTATTTGTGCAAATGCCTCTTTTTCTATTGCTCTGTGATCACGAAAGCAGAATATTGCATTGTTGCTTTTCTAAAAGACAATTAGTTTTTTAATGCAATTTCTGTTTCCATATTTATCACTCATCCATAAAAGTTTTTGTACAAACATAATATTTAATAACTGTTTAAGACTTCTTTGCACAGTTAAAAATAACTCCATATTGTGAACATAAGTATTGTAATGTCAATCCTGTCATACCAGTAACTAATTCTTATGTAACTACACTGAAACCAGGAGCACCTTGCACAAAAGCAGACATTTGCCTGTGTGTTTGGATGAGTAGATACTTAAATTACATGCAAAATACTTTTTTTTCCCTCTAATATGATCTCACAATGATTATACAGGTACAGTCAGAATATATGGGAACATTAAAGTACATATGTATTAATTCTTTTTTTTTCTTCTGTTCATAACAGGAAGTGAAACAAGCCATGGGGAGAGAAGGAGATCAATCTTCTTTTCCTAACAGTGAGTCCTAATCTTGCAAAGGTATGTAAATGCCTAGCTCTAAGCCTTGTGAGATATTAATTTGATAGAAGTACTTGTGTTTGTGGAGCTACAAGTCTCCAGAAGCATTTCTCTTTTGTTGTACATCATGCCTAAAAATGGGTTTATATCTCGGCTTTTTCCTGTTTTCTCCCCAAATATTGTGTTCCTCACCTTATTCCTCCTCAGGAGAGAAATGCTTATCTCATTGCATACCTTGGGGAAGGGGGGAGGGGGCAAAAGTCTTTCTGAAGACAGCATATAGGAAAATGAAACAGTATGCTTCCTTGCAGAACTTCCTTGGGATATCTAGATCCCCCTGAAGTCAGTCAAGATCTCTTGGTATTAGTTCAAACCATAATGGCCAGTCTGTGAACACCTATGCATCTGGCCAACTCCAGCCCACTTCCACAAGTAACTGTGGGGGATCTCTGCTGTTGTAAAGCAGTGAAGGGACAAGGGGCGGAGCGTGTGTAAACCATCCACCTCTGTCAGTGCTGTGACGAGGTCATTTTGACTTTGGTGTGGGGAATTCTTTGGTGTGAAGTTTGTGAAGATTGTGTGATGAATCTATGCTTTAATGGTAACTCTTTAAGTTAAAAATTATAGAAGAGAAAACCTTTTCATTTCAATTATATTTGTAGTTCAGGTGTACAACGGCTATACCCCATCACAGTAAGTCCCTGGAGTCCTAACAGGCCAAATTTCCATTGCCTTCCCTGGTGGCTAGGTCTCAATAACAATCAGTTCCTGTGGGATAATCCAGATAATTCAAATTTTATTCAGGAGCAAGAAAAACTTCTTCAAAAAGTTCTAAATGAGGATGATGAAAAAGAGTCATAAAACAATCTGAAAATGTGTCAGATCAGCATGGCTGTTCTGTAGAGCAAAGTCAGCATCTCAAACTATTTGACGATGACAATTAACAGAGAAATGTCTGTTGCAATATTTAAATTAAAAAATACTTGATACACAAATTTAAAGACTGTATTACAAAACTTTTGGCAAAAAAAAAGTCTTTGCTGCACCATCAAAAAGACTACATAGTGTAAGTCATTGTGAGATGGCACACAGCATGGTGACTGATACAAAAGACAGAGAAGCGCAATTCTCCACATGAAGAAAAGTTAGGAATACAAAGCTTTGTGTAGTTAAAAATATTTATGATGAATGTAGAAAAGAGTGTGAACATTGTGGCAGCAAAATATGGATGAGTCTTAATGATATCCAGAGAAATCTGTACGGGACACTGGAGTCACCAGAACTTAGATGTATCAGCATCGTGGTCCCCAGTGAAATTCAGTATCAGCAATGCAATGTGCACTGGCAGGAACAATCTGAACCACACATACATTAGTTTGTCATAATTATCTAACCAGTCAGAGGATTTTTTTTTAGTGTTAATACTTCTGTGGATCATTGTATGAGTAGATCCAGTAAAAAGATAAAGGCATGCCTAAGAAATACTTTATGCCATAAAACATTCTGTCTTCACTAGATATGTTAAGATTAGGCCTTTGCTTGGAATGTCATGTTCTGTTTTTCTGTCACCCCAAATAAAACTTAAGAAAAATAGATGGGACTCAGAAAATCTTAGAGCTATAGGGATACTCAGATGAAAAATGTAGTAAAAATGCCTAGCTGCGAAGGGATGTGATAGGGCTGCAACACAGAAAATGAACAGGGTAGAGAAGTGAAGTCATTTATATTTACCTATTTTCATAATTCAAATGCCTAGGTATACTTGATGAAGCTGGAGAGCAATAATGTTTAAAAACTCCATAGATAGCTGGTGATAAATGCTTAGCATGAATTTCAGAGAAGATTGGACATTTATAAGGATAGGAATCACTGCACACAATATTTTGGGTGAGATCAACAACAAAAGCATTTTTGAAAAGAGGCAGAGCCTTAATTATAAAAAATATACCCTGATCTTTAATTCTAGGAGGTTTAGAATGAAAGCTTCCTCCCCAGGCAGTGTTATTCCATATTCATCCACTATGCGGGTTCTTGCATTTTCCTTTGAAAAGCCAGAGCCAGGATGCCAGATGAAACACTGGTCTCATGCAGCCTGGATTTTGAAAGTTATGGGAGATGTCGCAGGCTTCACTCTTCATGTACACAGTGTGAGACATTAGGTCTCAGAGGGAACGAGTCCCACAAAATCCTCAGGCACCGAAGATTAAGTTACAGTGCAACACTTCATTTATTTGGTTAAAAAACCCCACTGCTTGTAGTCATCAAGGTAGAAGACCTGGAAAACAGGATATGTTATTTTAATTTCCATTTTAAAATGACTATAGTGAAACCTGAAAAATAATAATGAATAATGATAACAATAATAAAAGTAACTACACAGTCTGTGTTGTGCAGTACATTTCTTTCTTCATACTCTGTTAAGGGAAGGGTTGCTATTTCCAGTATGCTCCAAGTCTGCCTTCCAGAAGACAGCGCAGCTTGGCTGGACGGCTTTCAGTTGCTACCAGAAATATGTCACTTATTAGGAGCAGAGGGGATGTTTATCACTGTCTCAAGGGTTACTTTGGCTGAGGTGAAGAAACAGCTCGGTTATACAGTGGAAAGAGCTGGGTCAAAGGATAAGAAGTTTATATAGACTCTGGCAGTGCAGACTCGGTTTCTCTCTCATGTATCTTGCACAGATGGTGAGTTAGACCTATACAGGTCTTCCCCTCCATCCTCAAAAACCACCTCAGAGCTATGGGGGCTGAAGTCACCATTAAGAACTGCTCCTTTTGCCCTCCCGGCATCTAGTTAGCGTTGCATCTTGTTGCCCAGACCCGTTACATAGTCACGGTTCAGATGAGAAATGCCAGCTCTAGCAAAGAAGCTTGGACACAGCAGCATCTTTATGGGTGCCAAATAAAATCAGTCCTCTTGGTCCCCACCAGCCTTAGCGGGGGGATATTCCATATCACAAATTCAGTTCTGTTTTTTTGGAGAATGAGCGGAAAACCTCTACTTGTCTGCTTTACGGATACCACCTTGCTGAGTACCACACAGGCATTTTGGCAAGAGAGAGGGTAAAAAGTTGAACCTGTTTCCCCTCTGTTTATGTGAAGGCGAGAGGTCTCATTTCAGGGTAAGCAAACCGGCCAGAAAAATAATCTGTGAGTCTTTTTAAAAATATGTCGGTGCAGCTCCCAGTATCGAGGGCACACTTCAGATGTTTGGCTGAGCGTCAAATTTTCAAGCGCCAAAACCAATTGCTGTTAGAGCAGCACACTGGTAAGTCAGTACAGGGCAGAAATTGGGCCTGGGGGGGGGGGGGGGGGGAACCCCCTTTTGTAGGGCAACCGGGGGCTGGGGCGGGCGGGACGCGGGTTTGCCTCGGCCCCCCCACGCCCCGCGGGGAGGGAGGTTCCCTCGGGGGCGTGGGGGGGCCGAGGCAAACCCGCGTCCCGCCCGCCTGGCAGCGCGGCCGCGGAGTTCAACGCGAGGAAGGTGTTGCTGTGGGTGCTCGGCCCGCCCCCGCCCTTCCTCCTTCTCCTCCTCCTCCTCCTCCTCCTTTTCCTCCCCCCCAAACCCCCGTCCGGTTGCCGGCTGACAGGTGCGCGCTCCTCCGCGGCAGCAAAGCGGCCCCCGTGCCCTCACCGGCCCCGGATTGTTTAGTCCTTGGGAAGCTGGTCTGGGTCCAGATTTTGCTTTGATCTTTATTTTTTTTTTTTAAGAGAAGGGAAGGAGAAAAAAAAAAAAAAAGGAAAGGAAAACAAAACCTGGAGACGCGGAAAAAGGGCTCTAGGAAAAACTTTTGGATGGGATTATGTGGAAACTACCCTGCTACTCTCCGCTGCCCGAGCAGGCTCAGTGCTGCCTTCTCCCCAGCGGCGCAGCCCGCGCCGGGCGCTGCTGAGAGACGCGCGGGCCTCGGTGCCGCCGCCCCGCCAGTGCCTGCAGTACCGGAGCCCCTCGCCCCGCCGGCCCAATGCTCCTCCTCGGGCTGCTCCTGCTGACATCTGCCCTGGCCGGCCGGAGGCAGGGAACCGCCGCCGAGTCCGACCTCAGCAGCAAATTCGCTTTCTCCGGCGCCAAGGAGCAGAACGGTAAGGAAACAGCCCGGTCCGGGGCGGGCGTCCGGAGCGGCGCGGAGGAGAGCGGAGCGGAGCTCACCGGCCTGCGGGGCTGCCCGGCGCCGCGGAGGGAGCGCGGCCCCACGCGGCTGTTTGGAGAGGGGTGGAGGTGGGGGGAAGGAAGCTCCGTGTCCAGGCCGGGGTGACCGGGGCTCGGCAGCCGGGTGTTAGCCCACCGCGTTGGGGAACGGGGCAGCGCCTGGGCGGGCGGCAGGGAGCCCAGCGGCGGCTCCCCGCCGCTCTGCGGGACGGGGTGCAAAATACCCCCCCACCTACCCCCAAAAAACACCACGCCAAAAAACCCAACAACGACCCACGCACCCTAAATGCTTAGCTCTGGGGGGGTGTGGTGGGAGGGTGGTTTTTTGTGTCTGTGCGCACATGAGTGGTATTTGGTACGGGCTGGAAACGAGCTAATCCTGCATAGGAAATGAGAATTACTTTCAACTTTCAAGTGTACCTGAAATGTTTAGAAAACTCTCAAATGCGAGTTCCCTTGGGCTGGGGCTGCGCAGAGCTGGAGAAAGGCTCCTTTCATACGGCGAGGGCAGCTTCGGGGTGTGTAATTTGCTTAGCCTCTGAACTCCATATGATTTACATTATTCAGATTTTTGAGTGCCCTTCCTCTTGATCTGCTATTGTGAAGTCATTTTAAAGAATATTTTACAAACTGAAATGTTATATACTGCATGAAACTACACTTTGTATAGAACACCTAAAATTAGGGTACGTTCATGGAACCACTGCTGCTTAACGTACGGGGCGGGGGGGGGGGTGTGTGTGAAAAATTTAGTACTTCGCATGTCAGCGAGTACGGGCTTTCTCCCTGGGCACGAACCAACACAAAAGGCCAAGCTGGGAGCTCTGAAAACTCCCAGGACTGTAATGAAATAAAGCAGAAAAGCAGATTCGAGGCTAATTCAATTCTCTCAACTTTGAACTTGGGACTCCCCAGATAAAAGTATTCAACGTCATATCTTTTAATAGAAAGCAAACTTTCAGAGACCTCTGCAAGTGCTCCGTGAACGGGTAGAGCATGCGGTGCAGTAGTGAATTTGGTGGAGGAGATTAATAATCCTGCTGCGGCCTGCTAAGGTGATGGCGTACGGCACCTGCGGGCTGCCGGAGCTGCTGATCAAAGAGCGGCATGGGGATCAATCGCTACTCAGAGCGACTGTGAAGGGCCGGAGGAAAGTGATCAAAAGGCTGGGAGACCCGGCTGTTCTGACAGGAAACCAATCAGACTTTGTGCGTGGTACAGGAAATTATCTGCTCTGTGTGAGGAAAGAAATCACTCACTCTCTACCCCTTCCCAGCTTACCTGGCATTTAGAGGCTTCAGGGCACCGGTTTGTGACAAAATGGACTTGGCGCTGATGTGCTAAAGTCTCGTGCTGTTGTGCTGCCTTCTGCTCAGTTTGCATGGTGTACATACGAAGCATATCGACACACAGAGAGTTACCATGGCTTTACTTTAACTCTGTCAGGACTGGAAAGAAAACCTGCTGTGCTGTCAGTCTGCCCTAAGCGGTTCATTAGAGGAGAACGCAGCTGGGCCCTGAAGGGCCACCAGGGTCCAGCAATTGTGGCGCGACAGTGAACTGTCAAAGGTAGATTGCGCGGCAGAGAAACAAAACTGGTGGAAGTAGGTGTGAGCATACGTGACAACGCAAACTAGATTCTGTTCACACACATCAGAAATGCAGCTGCCTTGGGTCAGGCTTCAACTAGTTTGCAATGCAATTTGGCATGCTCTAAGTTACAGTCACTATGTCTTACAAGAAATGCAAAGCCAGGACAGTTGTTTTGTGGTTTGTGTTCTTTTTTTTTTTTAAAAAAAAAAAAAAGTGCCCTGAAACTGTATTCAACAGTCCACGTTCTTGTAGCTTACTTGAAGATTGTTTTCTAGTTGTTCAACTGCAAAACTTGTTTTAAAAGTTACCATAAGTTTAGGTACAGCTGAGTACCCTGGCTTTTCTTAACTGATTTTAATTATTTGGGGGATCAGTAACACTGGTCAAACCAGTTCTTACTTGATTTAATTAGAGTGATTTTTACACTCTGCTGCAATCTAAAGATTGTGTAGCTTTTAGCTAGAGGCAGGTTAAAACTCCCTGGAGTATGAGAATGAGATATTGCTGTGCGCATGCCAAATAATCTTTGGTCAGGAGAGAGGGAGATTTTTCACTCACACAGCCTACAAATAAAAATTCTGTCCTCTACTTGTAAAACTGCTAAATGGCTGAGAAGTTTTGCGGTAGAATGGATTACTGTGTTACTCGGCTGCACACGTGGGTGGTGTAGCTATAGCTTCAAGGTGATACTGAAGATGTCTGTGACATGAGTGGGACTACTTGTGTTACAAAGGGTGAGCATGTGCTTAAGGATTTATTTATTCATTTATTAGCTAAGTTATTATTAACTTCAACGTCACAATTTGACTCGATTTATTTACTAAACAGACATAAGGAGTTCTCTTGTTTCTACTGCATAGTGAATGTCATTTTAGGTGGCAATTTCCTCGTGTAAATATTTCTTTGTAAATCAGATATTCTTAGAACACAGTATTTTCCTGCTCCCTCCTAGGAGTTCAGTGTGATGGTTGTTGTGGGGCCAGCATAGCTCCATTTGAAGCCACTTAAAACTACCTCCCTGTTTTTATTGGCCCTCTGTTATGGTCCGCTTTTCTTTAAGAACAGGTTTTATTTGTAAACTCTGCTTGACAGTAGCAGGTTTGTGTGATTTCCTTGAAAAATTTGTATTTATCTTTAATTTTTTTATTTGTAATTCAACTGAGTAAATATTCATCTGCAGGGTCAAAGAAGTTTATGCAAGAGTTTTCTGGAAACTGAAGTAGCAGTAAATGGTGCATGTAGTGATGGCTCCCATTGATCTGGATGGATTTCATTTCCACCATTCTTTTCATGTTGAAAAGCAGATTATGCTTTGAAAAGTTTTTCATACTTAGGTGGCTTTATCAGTTCTCTTGTGACTGTCTGATGTATTTATAATTGTTTTTCCATATTGAAGTAGAGAGTCAAGAAAAACTGATCACTCAGTTTCTTACGAGGAACAAAACTCAGTCTCTCACATATTGAATTTGAATACTTGGATGGTTTGCTTATTTCTTCTATTACAGTTCTTGCTACTTTTCCGTCTACGACTGACTGCTGCCTTTATGTAGCATCTTGATCCTGTTTCTGTATTTTCCGCAATGTCTGAAGGAGCTATTGGTGGACTGAGTAATGTGAATGACTTAATTCTAATGACTTGGCTCTGGCGGTTTGAGTGCACCTGCTTATGTGATACTGTTAGTTTAATCTAGATTTGATTACAACATAAGATGTCAGGAGAATCTAAGTTCTGTTTTCTTAGCTGTCTTAGGACAAGATGTGATAAATGTTTGAAGTAATTTTGCTAAGCTATCAGCTGTTACGATTTCTATGAGAAATATGAGGATGACTTTATAGACAATAATGTAAAAATTACAATATCTCATGCCCCAACCCTGGAAACATTCAAGGCCAGGTTGGAGTGGGCTCTGAGCAACCTGATCTAGCTGAAGATCTCCCTGGTCCTTGCAGGGGGGTTGGACTAGACGGCCTTTAAAGATCCCTTCGAACCCAGACTGTTCTATGATTCTACTGTCAGGTGCCATAAGAGATGAAGTGTATAGCTTATGTGACATGTATATGTAAAATACAGTAATGAATGACTTCAGAAGGCTGAGGAACTGAGGTCAGTTAGCAATTCATCAGGACCAAGTAGTTAGAAGTATTATTTTTCCTGCAGTCAGTTTCAAGTGTGAATGAACAGCAATAGAGTTGCTGAAGTAAATCTTATAAAACCAAAGCACTTATTTGATTTCTGTCAATTCTGCAGCACAGGTAATGTACTGGTGATGATCTGCCTTTGATAGATCTTAACTTCTTTTAAGTTGGTGGGGTTTTTTGTTTGGTTGGTTGGGTTTTTTTTCCCACACATGAATAGAAACTCTTAATAATAAGTTTCACTAATTGACCACTTCATGATGTATTTCTTAAATCTTCTGAAATGGGCACTGTTTAGGTTACTTTAAAAACCCAAACAAACAGGAGCCCTTGAGCTGGAGCTTGAGACTTGTGTATCTCAGACCATCCTTGGGAAAAGTTGCTGGATGCAGCTGGAACTGAGTGAGTAGCTGGAGCACCAGAGGGAGCTTCTCTCATCACCTCAATGTGTGCGTGGCCTCACACACCTCCTCACAGCCACCCAGATGATTCTCTGGTTTGTGTACCTCCAAAGGCAGCCCCCGATTTATTCGGGGATGGGGACAGCATCACAATGTAGAGTTTCTGATTAAGTTCATTTAACTTGGGCTGAACACCTGAAACAAGGTGTGGATTTCCAAATGATGCAGCGCATCAGATCCTTGCAGAGGGAGATGTCAGTGCTTTTGCTTGAGTGCAGTCATTTGCATAATTATGTCTTGTAAACCAACATACTCCAAAGCAGTGGGAATTGGTGCCACCTCTGTGGACTCTTGTTGAGTTGATGAGGGCCAGTATAGTCTGTTGACTTCTGCTGGGAAGCAGAAATTTTCATCATTTTGAGAAGATAAGGAAGTATAAAATACGAGCACGTGTCATCTAAAGGGAAACTTGATAGTGATGCAATTTTTCTCAAGTTTAATCTATTTCTGTTTACTCCTAGACTTGTTCTGAAATGTTTTAAAGCCCTTTTCCTGAAGAGTGAAGAATTGCAACACATCCTCTTTTGACTAGAGTTCTTCAACACCGCAATGAATTGCAGTGGAAGAAAGTTTTAAAAACTGGTTTTTTATTCCTTTGTAATTGACTTCTGGTGTATTGTCTGCTATTCAGAAGAGTGCTGCTTGGGACTTCTCCTTAGTCCTACTGCTTATCTCAGTTTCTTCTGTTAGGTAAAAGTAAGGGTTTTAAAAGCACAGATCATTTGCCATTTGTCCCACATATGTAGGATTCTGGCCTTCTCGTATCTCTGTTAAATGGAATTTAAGGGAGAAACATCTAAAATCTTATTTTTGCAGTAACTAGTTCTTATTAGGTTTGCAGATCAGACTTTAAAGCTTTGTGTCATGCTGTTTGGGGGTTTTTAGTTTGTTTTTCAGTTAGGTGCAGAGTTTTAAGATGGAGAAGAGACACATAGCATACCTTGAGACACTGACAGCTAAACTACCAAGGGCTTACATTGAATTTTGTCTTCACAGAAAGATAATATCTTTTTTATCTTGTAACTTTATCCAGACCTTTTGAATCTGATTATTATATAGTGAACCTGTAATAGCAAAGTACAGTGGTAATAGCAAAGAAGTGGTTGTGCATTGCAGCAGAGTGGTTTTGGGGGTTTTTGTTGCTGTTGGGTAGTTGCTGGTTTTGGTTTTTGCTGTGTTTGGCAGTTCCTGATTACTAGAAAGAGGACGTGCTGTGCAAGCCCACTTCCCTTAACTGGAAATCAGCCTCTTCAATTGCTTTATAGATAGCTCTTGCCTTTACCAGAGAGCCATACCTTTACTTTTTAGTCACAAAGTGCGTGCCATGGAAAATACACTGTGTAAGCGTCTAAGGAATTGGCCTGTACCTAAGTAGTCTTCTAGTGGAAATCTGTGGGACTTAGAAAAAGTTGCACAACAGAAAATGAATAGAGCTAACATGTAGAAATGCAGTTATTTTAGTAGCACTTAGGTATACGTATGAGTGCTTAGTTGTTTTGTAGTTTCTGAGAAATTAATTGTACATTAAAACTTACTCGGCCCTGTCATTCCCTTTTGGGGAAAACTTTTTCTGCTTGTGTTTGAATGTGAAGTGCTTTTATTCAGGTAGGTGAGTGAATATTCATAATGTGCTACTGTGAAGCTAAAATATAGACTTGTGTTTTCTAGAGGCTTTGATAAGTTGTAGGATGTTATTTTAAGGTGGCAATGCCAGGAAAATTTATTCATGGCTCCATCCGTAGATATCCCAGCCTTAAGGTTCATCTGTCTTCTCATCTTCTCTTCTCGACATCTTTCTGCTGAGATCTTATAAACATATCTCTAGTGTTACACTGGACTATTTGTGGCTAATTTCATGATCCTACAACATATGATGCAGTTTTCTTTTATGTGAAGATAGCCCATGTTACAAAGCATGTGTACAATAGCACCTCTACACGTTTTCATAACCTGATCAGTTTCTACAGAAGGTGATCGGTTGGGTGAAACAAGGCAGGACTCTAGACACTCATGGAGAAAGTCTTTTACACAGAGAGTGTGAGAACTATTGAAAAATTAATGTAAACAAAAGGAAAGAGCCAAACTAAGTCCTTTGTCTCCTGCAAGCCTTCTGCATTAGGGTTAGCAAGGGCTGTCTTTCTTCTGAGTTCAATTAGTTGTGTTCCAAATACTCCATCTTTGTTAAGCGTGCCCACAATTTTGGACTTGGACATTTACCTTGCATAGGCACGGCTGTACGTTTGCTCTGGGCTCCTAGGCTGCTTGGCTTCTTGCTGCTGTGGATTCCTCTGGAGTCCTGCAAGTGTGTGCCACCCCTCAACCTGTGTCAATGTGCTTTTACCTTCGCTGATTAGACTGGCAGGTGAGCTGGCTGCAACTTGTGTTAAAAGAACACATCATCTGTTTAGTTAAGTCTCTTTGAGCTGCTGGATTATTATTTCCCTGTGTGGCTGTTATCATTCAAGCTGGGCTAATTTGAGGGTATGCAGGTTAACTCTGCAGTGAAGATGTTCATGGTACTAGTTGCTGCCTTTTTTTTTTTTTTTTTCTTCATTGCCATTTTCATATGCAGGTGTTTGAAGCTGGGGAAAGAGAGTATGAATTAACCTCTGATGTACTGCTGTCCAACACGATGTAGGCAGAAACAACATTTGTGCATGAAATAAGAATATGTTCGAAGTTTATTTACCATGCAGTGGCATCCTTTTATAGTAGTGAGAATGGGAGAGTTGCAAGGGAGTAACCAGTATCGCCTTTTTGTGAATTAATCCTCATGAATTATCCATTAGTCTTGCACTTTAAAGTAAGTTCATTTAAGATATGATTATAGCCACAATTGTTTTAAGGAGATTCTTCTAGAGTGAAGAGCATTTCTGTTCCTCTACTCCCTGAAAGCCCAAACCATTGAAATTTCTCCTTGAGTATGTTAAAACTTAGTATTAATTTTATTAAAGTAGAATGCAGGCACGGCTCAGTTTGATCACCATCGTACTGATTTCTTTACGTGAAGTGGAAGATGTGCACTAGTTCTGAATAAAGCCAGGTGAAGGACCAGGCAGGGACAGGGAGGCTGAGGCAATTTGTCTGGTCACACACCTTGCCAGCACTGTGTCTGGAAGGAGAAATCTTTGTTTTGAATGTTTTAGTGTTTTAGTACTCTGTTTTCTAGATGAACAGTGGCGTTAGTTGGGCAGCTATCCTTTTACGTTCCCTGTGATACTACAGGTCTACTAAAGGAAAGCAAGGGAGGTCTTCCAAGCTTTCAGCAAACGCCTGGCGTAGCCGGTGATAACATTGAGTGCTGGATTTAAACTCCCTTATTGCCCTTATGTGGCTTTTCTTGAAATGGTAAGTCTGTCTGTCTTGGAAAAAGCAAGGAATGTCTTGGGAAAAGGAAACAATGCTGCTTGTGTTTCCCATACATTTAATTCCTTTTTTCTGTGTTTCTTCTGCTGAAACATTCTTACCATGAATTGGCAATAAATTATGTGAGAAGATGGGGGAGCAGGAGATTAGATGCTGCAGTTAATTAGGGAATTTGTCCTGTAATCAGATAAATGGGCTTCAACCTAGGTTCAGGCAGTGGAAGGTAAAGGAGTGGTGCCCTTTTTGTAGTTTTGATATTCTACATCTTTAAAATGTTACTCAGTTTAGCACATATCAGCAAAGTTGTAATTTTCTGTGAAATAAAAACTCCAGTTGTAAAATACCAGGGAGTGTCATATCTGATGAGTAGCTTACACTGGAAAAATGGTTTTGGAGATGCTCTTAGCACACCTTCCATGGCAATTCATAGCTGTTAATCTCCGCTGTTAAAACATCATTTGATTAAAAGCATGTGAAGTGGGAAAATGACTTTGCTGGAGGAGATACTGATTTCTGAAATAATGCATAATATTGCTTGTTTTAGTTGTTGTCTTTAGCCGTAGTCTTTTCCAGAAAATTCAGTTGTCCAGTCTTTTATTAAACTGTTATTTGGGGAGCTTCATTGCATGGATGAGCCATTGCATGATAGCAACTAGAATATGTAAAAAGTTTGATTTTTTTTTTTTTTTAAATTATTTTCCCCTCATTGTACTTCACTGTCTAACCATCTGACTGCCTTCATCCTTGTTCAAAACAATCAGAGGAACGAGTCCCAGGGACTCCACGTTCCTCCTCTGATTGACAGGAAACCAGCACTCATTTTATACGATAGTTAAACATTAAAAAAAGACATATGGCGCAGGAAATTCTTTTGCTGTATGTGAAGGTATGGCATTTCCAAACTGAAAGTGTTGTTCTGACTCTTTCACCGGTAGTGGTGAGTTATATGAGGCCACTTCCATCTGCAGAGAGTCTGTTTCACTTGCCTGTGGTTCTGGGGCTCATTCAAATGCTCTAAAACAAAATAAAAGGAATGGATGTAATAACTTCTTTATGGAAAAGTCATAAAAAGCTACAGGGCCGTGTAAACAAATTGGGTCATTTACAAGATGTTTAAGTGATGGATATTCAGTCCAAATTCAAAGGTGTGGATTAGGTTTTACAGTCATCTTGACTGAATTTTGCCCTCAACAAGACTTTCTTTTTCTGCTAGGAATGCCTTTGACACTACAGATGACAAATGCACAGAAACAATGTTTTCAAACATTTCAGTGCATTCAGAGTAAATCTGAGAAACAGGAGAACAATTCAGTAGTATAATCCAATCTTTCTTTAGGTGAGTGAGGGGCCTTTCTTGATCTGCACGGTTACTCTGTAAAGCCGTAGTGGAACTTTGTAGCATTCCCGGGGAAAATAAACTAAAAGTTTCCCTCCTGGATTTAAACATGCCTGAACTAATTACAAAGCAACCGTTTTGGCTCTCTGCTCTGTTCACAGAAATAGGTTTGCACAGAACAGCAGTGACTGCGATCCAAGTTAAACTGCGCTGGTCACAGAAACTTCTGTTGGACCGAACGGAAGCGTTGAACGTTTTATCTGTGGTGCGTCAGCTCACGAGACGCTTGTGACTCATATCATCGTTTATCGAAGAGTACTGAAAAGTGGAATGGAAAAGAGGATAGCTAATACTTCTGCATGTTAAAATACATTCTGCAGGGTTATTTTTATGATGCTTCAATATAAATGTAAGCTCACGTGTGGACAGTTTACTCAAGTTTGAGGAAGGAGTGTTGGTGTTAGCTGCTGTGGGGTGCTTTCCTTCTCAGGAGATGTGGTTGCTCAACTCTGCTATCACCAATGCGACTTCAACTACCTTTCATAACTCTTCATGCACCACAATCTGCAGATCATTTCAGAATGAAAATAACTTTACTCAGTGCAAGTTTGGAGTTAGTTGTAACTAACTGTGCATGGATGAAGATACCTGTTTGTTTATACACCGCTAAAAAACGAACCGTTGACTCATCTCTTAGATGCTTGATACTGCGCCTGCAAAAATAATAGTTGTTACTTGGAAAGTGTATATGTGATTATACATTATTTGAAGAAGTCCTTCAGAAAGTGAATGTTGCACTGTACTGTATTGATTGTAAAAGGTTTCTCTTTGTATTAGTCGACTTATGTTTTAAAAATGCAGTTTTGAGAGGTGTTCTATCTTAATATCTCAAGGCTTCAGCATCTTACTAAGTATGTCTGTTGTGGCACAGGGAGACCCATACCTGCAAACACTTCTGTTTCTTGTTCAACTATAGCAGATCTGAAAGTGAAGTAAAGCCTCGTAATTGAGAGCTAACAAGTAATGGCTCCAAAACAAACATGATTTCTAGACAGAGAGATGGAACTGTTGTATATGACCTTACCTAAGTGCTACTTTTAAAAATATTGCTAAGGATTCTTTTTGGGTCTGCTTTCTTTTCTTTGTGCCATTCAAAAATACCCAGCCCCCGGGAGCACTGCATATCTATAGTTAGATTAGAGTCTAAAACTTGAAATACTCTGAAAATTTCTACTAAGCACTCACTGTATTTCTCATAATACTTGCTGGTGGAGGAATTCACAAACTACTTACCTGTAGTGCTAATATAGCCTTGTAGTTAATTCTTTTGAAGTGGAGATTGAATTTGTGATGAACGGTATCATTACCACTAAGGGTCTTTGCCAGCAGAGTCTTTCAGCGATCTTTACCTATTCTCATAAGACCTTTATGAAGATTAGCATAAGATGTTGAGATCAGCCATCTTTTTAGTTACTTCATTGGGGATCTTTATTTCATATCTGTTGTCAGTACCTGCAAGAGGGAGTATGTGTGCAGGGAAGCAGGTGTCCTAGGCTGAGTCCAAACAGGACTGGCAGAGAGTTTTTGAGCTCATTAACTTTCATCTCAAGAGAGACCATTGAGATTATCTTCCATCTTACCTAACACTTCAAGATGCCACACCTTGGTAAAGTGAGTATACCAGTAAAGAGAGCTCTGTTACTTAAATATCTACCTGATTTGTAAAATTATCTTACTGCTTGTGGGGGAAAAGATGGTTTTGTATAGTTGTCAGGTGGAAATATCAACATGTTTCTAACACACGTGCTTACCTTATCAGCAAGAATCTTACAAAACTCTGATTGGCCTCATTAGTCGAGATGCATGTGAAGGTACTGTGTAGTGATAATACATAATGAAACAGTTGTGATATGTTTCTGTATTGTTACTGCTTTTAATGTAATTACATGACCAAAATTTGGACTTGGTTAGTTCTTTGCATTAGGGAAAGAAACCAATCATGTACCTGCAAGTATATCTAGCACTGTCTGTTGGTTTTACAGGATCTGTAGCTTCTTTTTGAGGTGAAGTTCGAGAATCTACAACATTATTGTTAAGAAAACTGTTTCAGGATTGGATCAATGCCCTTGCATAAAGCTGATTTGTCTTGCTCAATATTGAAAAAAACCTCAAGTCTTGTTAATGGTCCTGATTAATCTGAAACAGTTTAAAATATTTCCCCATAAAAAGGAGACTTAGTTTTCTTATGGACAATTTTAACAACAAAACATTTATTTCTAGCAGCAGTTGCTTAATAGATGATCTTTAATTACTCAAATTTATAGTTACATGCACTTGCATGTGGTTTATGTTTGCTCTAATTCTGTTTATTGAGGTATATTCTTGGGCTAGATTGACTTGTTCAGATTTTTTCACTTTCAGCAAGTACTTGGTAATCTTTATGTTCAGTATTTGCATTTCTGAATATATTCTCTGTAGTTTTCTAAAAAGCAAGAATCTCTTGTTTTGAGTTGACTTGGCCAAGCTGTAGTGAATATTGGATGTGCAACTATTTAGACTGTATTGAAAATAAGTTAGCAGTATGTTAAACAGGTCCCCAAACAGTCAATAAATGAAATAGCGTATAGTTAAAATAATAATTTTGTATGTATATATGAAGATCAACTAATGGTAGGTAACATGGCAAAGAGTATTTATATTTCACTTTCATTTTCTTGTCTTTGGGAAGAAAGGAGTGTTGCCTGCTCTTCTGCGTGCCAGCTGTTCTTACATTCATTTAATTCCAGGCAATAGGGGCTGTTAACATGTGGATTGTAGCCCAACATGCAGCTTGGATGTGGCCGATACGCTGCACAGAGGGATAATGTCTCATCTGTGCAGCTGGTTCACGCCATCTGGTTTTGGAATATGCATGTGCACCCAGATGTTGCTAGGGAATACAGAATAGAGTAGCTATTGATTTCCGAGTCCTGTCACCCTAACCTGACTTCAGGATGTTAGAAGACAACTCTGGAATATATTTTTGCTTTTTAAATGAATGGCTCTGTAAATGATTTGCAGCAGCTTTTAATTTTTTTTTTTTATTTTTTTAATTGTCTCTACAGCATTCCCTTGGCTGGCTTAAGACTTCGGGGACAGCTACAATAGAATAATGTTAGTTTTCAGTCACAAGTAGCTGTTTTTTCAATTATATTTGCCACTTTTTCATCATCATTTTGCAGGATATTCATTCCTTTGAAGCTTGAAGTCTACTCAGAAACACATTTTGTAAAGGACTTAATATTTGTGGTAATAGATTGCATTTATTTAACTCCTGCCCCTGCTTTAGTCAAATCCATAATATAAAGACAGTTGTAAATTTGCTGCTTACGGTAATGCATGCTATTCTATATACTAGCAATCTATCATATTTACTGTTTGTTTTTTTTTTTAATTATGAATACTTCATTTAAATTGTGTTACTAGCTGACTAACTCTAATTGCTTAACTGCCCCACTGGCAATACTTTGGATAGATTTAAAAGATGCAAAGATATATTGAGGAGCTGTTCACTAAGGTACCCAAATTTTTTTTTCCGTGTAGGAGAAATTCCAGTGAAGTTGAGAAGTGATTGGATCTAGCTACTGGGAAAAAAATTTACATGATGCACACTTACAATATCAAGCCATTTTCATGAATTTAAAGCTTGGAAAAAGGAAATGTCTAGTGTCTTTTTCAGGCTTTTGATTATGTCCATAAGATATGAAATTAAGTTCAGCAATTGTATTCCTCTTTGCTACGGTGGTTGTGCCTGTCTAGCTACAAAAATAATTTACTGCATGTGAATTGCTTTCTTATATATAAAAAAAAATGGTTGAAGTGTAATTATGTTTATTTATGGAAAGTAGTATTTGAAAGATAAAAGCTAATCATAATTTCATATTTTGAGCGTTATTTTCTTTTATAGTTTTCTTTCATTGAGTGCCTTTCCTAAGTTAAGGAACCCAAGCTGTATGTAGAACAATAGGATTTCTATCTCATTTACAGTAAAATATTGATGGACAGATATGGAAATCTGTGCTGTTGATAAAAATTTAAAAATAATTTGGTAAGAACTATAACCAAAGAAATACTTCTGCCTTTAAGCTAAGGGAGAAATGATTTTTTCCACAGTTTGCAGAATAGTTGAACAGTGTTGGATGTATTATAACGTAGAGAAGTGGTAAACGTTGAGAGGTAAAGACAGAAATGTGAAAAGAAAATCACTGTTGAAAGCCATCTAGAGGAAAAAAAAAATGGTAGCAGTGAACCGCACTACATAGAAACTTGTCTTTCTGTGTATCTTTTTTTTCTTTCTGTAGTAGAAAGCTGAATAAAAGGGCTCCAGCACAGTCACTCTTCTTTGATGATTACCAAATGTGGTTCATTTTTCTTTTTCATACTGTCGTGCATGACTATCTTATTTTATAAGTCTGCTAGATAGATACAACCTGATTTTTACATCTTGTAAAGGTATTGAAAAGGGGGATTTGGAAGATTTTCCTCTGTAACAATTGGGACATGAAACTGTAAACAGCAAAGACTAGTTTTGATAAATGCTGCAATATACTGGCATGGCTTGTCCTTCTACAGCATGCCTGAGAGCTCCTTTTGAGGTCCTCAAAATACAGGATGCATATGGTGTTGGTGGTAGTTGTTCGAACAGGTGGGTCTTTATTGTCATTCAGCTAAATTCTGGTAGGCAAGCTTCTAATGCTTCATTAACTACATCCTCTGAGGCTGGCTTATTACAAAGCAATATGGGTAAGTCATTGGCTTTGTATTTATGTTATTAGCTCATAATGATCAATGTGAGTGGAGGTTTACTTTTTTAGAGAAAGACGTGAATACTCTGCCATTTTCTCTCCCACTTCATGTTAATCAGAGTTCATATGCAGGGAGCGAAACCAATGCTTTCAGCTGTGAGAGTTTTTCATGCTAAAACATTTTTCAATGTCATGTAAGAATTTATATGTCTGAAGTACAGATAAAAGTAGCAGATTTTTAGGCTTTTAATCAGTTTCGGATTCTCAACATAAGCAATCTCTATTTTTCTGTTTTCTTCTTGTGTACCAAAATCAAAATGTCAACATGGCCTTTTGAATTGCCTGTCTTTTGTGTGGCTAGTAAGTGTGGTTTTAAGAGACAGCTTTGTACCAATAATTTTCATTACTTTAAACGAGAGCAAATGATAATACTTGTAAAAATCAAGATTAAAGTATTTAAAAAATAAAACTTAATGGCAATGGAAAAATCATATATCTCTGAACATTCTTAATATACTATCTTTTCTGGCACATGCTTATGTTGCCACTAGGAACTTGATCCTTAAAGCAAGAGGAGAGAATGTAAGAAACTGAGCAATGACACCTTGATGCCAAGATAGATTCAGTGCAACAATATTTTTTTATTGTTGTTGTTATTCCTGGCACTCTTGCAAAGAATGATTTCATAATGCCCGAAATATTTCTGAGGAGAAACAGGATTGCCACCAAGATGGCTTTCCTTCCCGCTTTCCTTCCCTTAACTTTTAATTATTCATACGGGTTGCGGGGAGCTTTGCTTAGAGCTTGTGTTATACATCATACTGGTACGCAGTAAATTTTTTTTCTGTGTATACTTAAAAAAATAAAATAGGAGGAACAAAATGTTATGCTCTCTTTCAAGAGCTGTGTTTACAGTTAAGAGTGCTTATGTATATAAACCATGAGGAGGCAGTCTTCCTGGAAATAAATAATTGCTATTTGTGGGGCACAGAGAAGTTCATGAGAAGGTAAACCAAACTAATTACTTACTGAAAATTTTAACAGTAGTTGTTTTGTAAAAGTGTGCATTGGTATCCTGATAGGCACAGTGCACCGAAGTTTCTAGATATATAAAAGCAGCCAGTTGGTCTAACTCCCTGTATTATATCTTAAAAGTGACTTTTTTTTTTTTCCAAAGTAACAAAAGTATGTAATAGAAAGTTTTAAATTATGATCCCTCAAAAGAAGGGCCAATTTGAGCCTGACTTCATTTGGGATTGAAAGCTGTCTCCTGGTTGTGATGTACCAAATGATTATAAAAGTCAGTGGGTGGTATGGTTACAGAGAGAGTAGTGGAAAACAAGTGCATTCCTGTGGTAAGATGATGGGAGAAGGAAAATGAAGTAAAAGAAATGCAAGGGGAACCATTTTGTGGCTGTTGGAAAAACAGTGGCTTTAGCCTCTATGAATTCTGCATTTTTGAGGTTTTTTTTGCATGTGGGGTTTTTTTTGGGTTTTTTTTTTTTGTTTTTTTTTTGTTTTGTTTTAATAAACTGACCCCTGAGGGAAAAGGGTGTGATCCAAGCAGTGGTTTTAGTGTTGATTTTTCAGTAGAAAGGTCAGCAACGTGCACCTGCCAAAAAGATTTTGGTCAGAAATGGTTAGATACATATTTATGGATGGATGGGGAAAGCATGGTGAAGAGGAGCTTTGGTAATTTCTCTATCTGTGAACAGGCCCGGAGGCCCTGGAATCACCTTTTGCACAAGTAAAAGTTATAATGGCCAATGTGAGCCTCTGAGTGCTCCGCTAGCGTCTGCTTTCTGTCACCATTACAGAGGGGCTAGAGGGAATGGTCTTGCTTGTAGCTGGAGTGGTCTGTGATTCAGCTTCTGAAAACCGAACAAAAAAACCCCACCAACCAAAACCAAATTGGTCCTTCTCTTCAAGATCACTTGATTACAAAGAACACACTGTAAACATAATGGAATTGTTTGCTCAAAGGACCGAGCTGTTTACATTACTACTACCTTTTGTAGCAAACAGTAGAGAAACTTCATAGGAAAGCTTGTTAAAAAAGAATTACAGTGATCAGATCAAAACTAGAACATGGTCTAAGGGAAAAAAAAAAAAGAAAGAGATGTCTAATCAAATGTTTACCAATTTTGGCAAATAATTTTTCTCTAGCTCTTTTCCATTAAAGATATTGATGATTTTCACCTACGCAATGTAAATAGGAACTTTCTCTGCAGTGTAGTAAGAGCTGCTACTAAGATACTGTCTTCTGGAGTTCCATAAAGACTGTCTTGAAATATAAGTGATGGAAGCAAGGCAAAAGTAATAATAATATACAAAATTTAAGAATGTCTTTAAGCAAAGGAGATCCAAGAGGAATCCAGATTGAAGCCGCTTTTATTCTCTGACAACTGTGTTTGTGTTTTGCTTTTAAGACGGATACCCTTGTCTTGAAGTTCTTGTTACTCTGGAATTTCCTTCCCTTCCAGAACTGAAGTCTTCTGTATGTAATTTGGCTTTTCTGGATTTTATTTCTTTTATAAAAAGAGTACCTGGTTCCTTGGTTCTGGGTATGTTTTTTTCCTTACTTCTTCAAACATTTATTTACGAATACTGCTTCAGATAAGCAGTATTACATTCAAAGATATTGTGTCCAGAAAATAACTTTCTGAATAGGTTCCGATACCTCATCAGCTTTTCTTTTACATGTTCTAGGGAAAGAAAATGTAAATGTTGTTAATTTCTCAGACTTGGTATGATTCTCTTTTCTGTCCATAACTTTCTCATATAAATGTGAATTACTTAAAGACCTCACTTGAAAATTTTACCATCTTAATCTAACTGCAGAGGGTTACCTAATGATGATAATGCCACCTCCAACAGTTGTTTTATAACTCTTCAAGGTGTAGCTATATATTAAGCTTTAGACAGTGTTAACAACTTTCTTGAAGTACCTACAGAAATCTTCCAGGATCGTGAAGCTAGAAGACCTTTTTATTGCTTCTTTGATTCAAAAATATTTGCCAGGGACTTCACTTAATGACAGTATATCCGTGTTATACTTCAGTTATATTTCTTAATGTCATGGCATCATTCAGGTAGTAATAAAGTATGAGGAATTGAAAGCACAAGGTCTAGCTATTTATCCTGTTCTGTTCTTGCAATTTACTTTAAATTAGGTTTAGCCATTACTTGAGTAGGCTTCCAAAGAAATATAAAATGTTAGATGAAGGGCATTTGGAGTCAGTGTGGTAGTCTTCAATCTGTATTGATACTGAATGTGACATGATGGTGTTCCTGTCTTTTTATATGGGTTTTCTTGCTGTTTGTTTTCTACTATTTTTAATTTCTCTCCCCTTCCTCATGCTAGAGGGTTGAGATGGTGACTGAGATCACCTGTCACTTGCTGCAGGTCTAACACACTGTTTTGACTAAATTCAAATCAGAGAATTGCTCTTGGTCCCCATAAGTTCCTTCCTAAACACTCAATTTTCTTGCTCTACAATAATGCATTTCGTTTAGAGCAGACACTAATTAACTACTTTGAGTTGTTTATCCCCCATTTGGATCTGTAAGAACACAATTGCCATTCTGTTGCCCAGTGTTGCATAACTTTGGGTATATTTTAGTATTGTTTGGGATCTTTGTGTGAAAGATGTGACTAAATGTCATAGAATCATAGACTAGTTTGGGTTAGAAGAGACCTTTAAAGGCCATCTACTCCAACCCCCCTGCAAGGAGCAGGGACATCTTCAACTACACTGGGTTGCTCAGAGCCCTGTCCAACCTGGCCTTGAATGTTTCCAGGGATGGGGCATCCACCACCTCTCTGGGCAACCTGTGCCAATGTTCCACCACCCTCATTGTAAAAATGTTTTCCTTATATCAAGTCTGAATCCGCCTCTCTCTATTTTAAAACCATTGCCGCTCGTCCTATCACAACAGGCACTGCTAAAGAGATTTTCCCCTTCTCATAAGCCCCCTTTAGGTACTGGAAGGCTGCTATAAGGTCTCCCTGTAGCTTTCTCTTCTCCAGGCTGAACAACCCCAGCTCTCTCAGCCCCTGATCATCTTTGTGGACTGCTCTGGACTCGCTCCAACAGGTCTATGTCCTTCTTATGTTGGGTGCTCCAGAGCTGGACGCAGTACTCCAGGTGGGGTCTCACCAGAGCAGAGTAGAGGGGAAGAATGACCTCCCTTGACCTGCTGACCACGCTTCATTTTTAACTTGTGGAAACCGTGTAAAGAGGTCTTGTAGCAGCTGTAACACTGGGGTTTGAAAGCAGAGCTGAAATCTCTAAGAAAGAGAAGGGAAACAGAACAACATTCTGGGCAGAACAATTACAAAGCTCACTCAGACATGACTCCTGTTTACCAAGAAAATTTCAGTTAAGAATTACCAAATTACCTTCTAAATCTGGAAATTTTTAAAGATGTAAAACTTAGCTTATGAAATATTAGGCTGAGGAGAATTCAATAAAAATATTCTTGATTGTACTAAAAAAGAAGTGCTTTGTATCTGAGATGAAACAATTTTCTTAAAGGTAGGCAAGGAGAGGTAATTAAAGATATGGAATAATGTGTGCATTTTGAATATCATCAATGGTAATGAGGCCAAAAGGAAGAGATAAGGTTAAGTATAATGCTGTGATCTACAATACTGTAGATTAAAAGAAAGCACTAGTAATGTAGTCTGTATGCCAAGGCAACTCCCTGAGAAATATCTAGAAGGTAATAGCAGCCATTCCAGGCCAAATGAAAGGTCTAGTTATCTCAACGTGTTGTATCTGACAGTACCCTGAGCATAATGATGATTCTGTGATCTGTTCTCTTGCCTGATAGGATTTTAGTGGTCAGAATTTTTTTTTTAGGGTGCAGGCAGAATTTTGATATTTGGTAGCCCAATGGCTTTTTGAAACCTTTTAAAATTTCGCTATCTACAGTTTCTAGTGGTGAGAAAGTTTACCCACATAACAGATAAATATCTTCTTTTGGTTGCTTCACATGCAGTATTGGATCACTTTATTCACTATCATCTACTCCTTTGTGTGCCTGTGATTTTTAGATTTGACCTGCTGTTGTGGAGCCTCACTTGAGGCCTGCTCCAGGCTTTGAGTCTGCCATGTTGTTCTCCTGTATAGTATTTGTGTGTATGTCTGCAGTAGATACGTGCATATATATATATATATATATATGTGTGTGTGTGTATATATATATATGTATATATATATATGTATATGAGTATAGAAAACACAAATTAAAATATATTTAATATCTTGGAATATCTTCTGATATTCCAAGTATCAAAAAGTATTCACAAGCAGTATTTGAGATTTGAGTACACTACGGATTTATACAGTTATAGTGGTTTTTTTTCTGTTTCTCTGTGCTTTTGCCACAGGTTCTTAATAGGCAGGTTTTCCTCTTAGCAGTGTAATTTTGTCCCAGTAGGACAAACAGCAGGTCTGCACATGGGAAAGATGCTGAGAAATTGCCTTGTGTTGTGCTCAGATCTGGAAGTGATGGGAACCAGAGTGAGATGAAGCCTTCAATTTCACAGCAGCAAGCTGTTTCCATGTTCCACTTCAAGTATATCATTGTTAATAGGGCTAAAGGATGTTGTCATTCAGGTGATGACTGTAAAAATGGAAGTAAACTTTCTTAAGTGTTCTTTCCTGAGCATTAGGTTGTGCTGTCAAGTGGTGTTCTGTTTGTTTTGGCCTCGGTTTCCTTCCCATAGACTTTTTTTTTTTTTTTTTTAGTTTGTAAACCTTCAGGACCAAGATCTGTCCCTCCATTAGGCCTCTGCCTGAGAGTTGTGGAGACTATTTCTTCTTCCTTGCCAGCCTGCAAAAAGAACAGGTCTAGTTACTGTGTTTATATGGAGAGCCGTTTTCAGTACTGTCATCAGCAAATTGCAGCTTTCTGAAGGCAGCATAGGGGCTCTGAAAAATGTGATCCATTTGCCACTCATGAGAGGGAAGGACATGTACATGTAGGAAATTTTGTTTTGCATTATATCTAGAGACATTTTTCTGACTATCATAACGACAGTAACTTGTCGTTGCCGATTATTTCAGCTCCTCAGCTGAAGGGGAACCTGCCCTAGAAGTAAGCAGGTTCTTCAGTATAGCTAACAATATAAAGATCTTGCAAAGGACTTGTTAGTCTCCCATCCTTTTCCTTACCCTCTTTTTGTCCCAAATTTTATTTGCGAGGAAGTTTACCAGTAAGTTTCATGGGTGATGTGGTATCTTTGCCTACCTTGTGTATGGTAGTGATTAATTTTTTTTTTTTTCCCCTCCCCCCTCTTTTTAAACAGAATATTTTCTAGGATTTTTTTTTTGTTTATTTTTAAATGAACAAAAACATATAGTTCAGAGTACCAGATGCTTCACCTGAGTGTATTTTTCTAGTTTCTCTCGAGTCAGCATTTGGATGCCACTCTGCACTTAGGTATGTGTTTTTTGACTGCAACCAAAATAAAAAAATATTTATTCTTAGAGAAGTATGTTAAAGAGTGAAATTGCGTACCTCTGATGGCTCCTGTAGTCTGAAGTCCTGGTTATTATACACGCAATAAATAACACCTACTTATTCAATAATCCTCATTAACCCCATCAGGTAGAGGTGACACAATAAGCTCTAGATAGAAAACAAGCAGCTGCTTGTTTTCTGGTAGTATTTTTAAGTTCTGCAGTTCTAGAGTTAATGTTGATGACATGGCACTATTTTGTTTAATTTGTAGAATTGAAAGCTCAGCTTTAAATTTATCCTGAGAAGTTATTTGGTAAGCATTTTTTTTGTGTGTTTGACTTACAAGAAATCATTTTCAAGATTGCCCTTTACGTTTAAAGATAGCCTAGCAATTGAACTGGTAGTTGTCTTGTTTTGATGTTGTGGTTTTTTATTTTTCTTTAATTAATTCCTAGAGGAGGAATCGACTCTGCAGTCATGGACAGCCTAATATATGCACTGCTGAAATATTTTCTTTGTCTTCAGTAGTATTGGATGACTCTGTTCAGTAAAGCTTGCAGTGGTCTAAGCCTCATTCTTCATGGGCAGCAGTAACAGCAGGGACCGGTGGCCCTGAGGATGGTGTCAGTGGCACACTGCTTGCCAGCAATTCTCATCTGCAGGAAACCTTTTCTGAGGGAAAAAGTGTTTGCTGATATGCGTTTCTTGGTTGCTGCTGGATCCAATAGTGATTCGTACTGGGCCTTTTTCCTGCGTCTCCTGTATCTGCCTTAGGAGGGGCTAGGTAAGAAGAGAAATGGATGTTTGGTGCACTGACTGAAAAGTGCTTATAAATGTTTCATATTTTTCTTTATTTGGAGAATATCATGTGGCTTTATTCACTAAAATGATTAGATTTTTATGAAAATATAGGCTGAAGTGATACCATGCTAGGTGAAATGTAATAGAAATCTCAGATGAAGTTGCTAGTGCTTCCTTTTCTGGATCACTTTCAACTGTGCCTGTGAGCGCAAAGGAATGGCATGTATTTATACATTTGTAAATAAGATCCCACACATTTTCCGCTTGAGAACATGCAGTCGGACCTTTTATGGTCAGGAAGGGGTGTTTCCCTCTGTCTGTGAGCTACCCAGAGAATTACACATTTCCAAGTATGCAGTTCAGAAACTTACAGATAATACTTTGTAAACTCGAGTTTAAATAAAGAGGTTTGGGAGATTAAAGGCAAAAAAAGTAATTTTTCTCTTTTTCCTATTGAAATTTGCTTTAGGATAAATAAACAGGTTTTGAAGTCGATGTTCTTCGCTAAGCTGAATTGCCTCATTCAGCTTTACTTCTAAAAATAACACTTAGATCAAACCCTCATGACTATGATTCTTCTTTTCAAAATGTCTGTTTATCAAGAGAGATTTAGTTGATAGTGGCTTATTAGGATGCCCAGAACTTATCCAGAACTCCTTCTGGATATTCAGCGTCAGTTGATCATAATGGATCAACATATTCTAGCAATAATATTCTTAGAATAATTGTTGTCGTGAGTTTTTTTTCTTTCTTTTTTTAAACAAAGAAACAAAACCAACAAAAACCCAAGCCCCACCTAGGTGACAAGTGAAAATATTTGAAAAATAATAGCTGCTCTCAGGTCTATCATTTCACTTATCAAAGAAATTTCTGATTCAATTTGACTGATCTCCAACTTCATAAGATGGATGTTGAACACTTGACTGTCACTGCTATTAAAAGTACTGTTGTAATGAGGAATACAGAAGGCACAAATGTCATAGTTTACTTACAAAGCAGTTTAGTTGCAGAGAGCATAATACATTTATTATCTTTCTTTTATGTGAAATGGTGAACTGTTTTAGGGAAACTGTAGTGTACAGTACAAAAATATGTGCCCAGGTGGGGTTTAATTTTCCACTGACTATATAACTTCTGATCATCAGAGCTTTGAAGACTGCAAATAATCTGAAGTTGGACAACTTGAAGCATTTGAAACACACTACAAGAGTTATAGCTTTTTATTTATTAAAATATGTTTTCAGTACTTATGCCATGATACACACAGTACTCCACTCTGGCTTTTATGTTAAAAGGTTTAAATAACTATTCTTTAAACTAGTTGCTTGCTGTCCTCAAATTAAGCAGAAAAAAATTAATAAATGCTGAAAAAGAAGAATGCCTACAGGAAGAAGAATAGTCACTTGCTGATTGCTAAGAAGTATAGATTTCAAAATTTTCACTTAATTTCCCAAAGACGCATTGCACTGAAAGATGTGAGACTTGCCATTGAAGTGTTTTTCAGTTTCTGAACTGTTTAATTAGGTCAAAATAAAATCACAGCAAGCTGAACATTATAGTAACAGTATGTGTCATTATAAGTGACAAGAATATATTTTGAAATGCTTTTATGCATTTTACATAGTCAGTTACAATTCAAGGTAATCTTAAAGTGTTTGGGAAGCTTGTTTTTTTTTTTCTACTCAGAATCGATGAATTCTATGTGATAGCCAGTTCCCTTTCACTTAGGCTGCCTTTGGTCCTGTAGTTCCACAAAGGCAGAATTGTTGCATTCTTCAGTTTAGATCACAAAAGTCTAAATTTGCAGTTAGTGGAGGTATCCATAAAGGATTTGGTTTTAAAGCTTATGGGGGGATGTGTATAAGTTCTCTGAATCAATCTGCACAAGTAGGAATTCAGGCAAGAATTAAGATTACCTTGGAGATGCTTCCATAATATAGAGAGCTTTCTCTCCAAGGTGATGTTCTTGCATTAAGCAGTGTTTATGTAATCTTTGAAAGTATGTACTAAAACAATTTTTGAAAATTAGGTAGTACTTGTATTTATTAGCTCTTGCACAGCCAAAACTCTTAAGTTTTGTGGTACCGTAGGTTTTTGGTTTTTTTTCTTAATAAGGAATAAAGAATTGGCTGTAAAATTAACTTTTTTTTCAGTAACATGTCATTAGAAGTTTATTGAACTGATGGAAAAAAATGTGG
Source organism: Chlamydotis macqueenii (assembly GCF_036417535.1). NCBI lineage: Eukaryota > Metazoa > Chordata > Aves > Otidiformes > Otididae > Chlamydotis > Chlamydotis macqueenii. The sequence goes on along the minus strand of NC_141559.1, from coordinate 38,261,907 downwards.
TAGGGGCAAAGAAGTGATGATATGACACATAAGAAGAATGAATTGGCAAAATCTATACTATTGATGCTTTACTTTCACATGAACTTTCACCTGCCCCTTGCATATCTTGTCTATGAAGGAGTTGACCACTCATATTCTTGCCTAACTTACATGTGTGGAAGTCAGGAAGTTTTATGAGTGAGAAAACTGTTATGTGGTCATCCCTTGCCTTAAGATGAGCCAATGAAGTAAATCCCATTCCCAACAAGTAAAAATCAGTGGCGTAATAGACTTTCTGGGGCACTTTATTGCTTTGTGTAGGCCTAGAAATCCCAGTGCCACTAGTTAATTAGTGGTGTAATCCTGAACTTTGCTCAGCTAGAGGCAAGCCAAGCTATTACTTAAGTGGAAATAAGTGAGCAGGATTAAAACAGAAAATTGGGCCTCAAGGGGATCAAGTGTGTTCTTAGAACTCAATCGTTGTCACTTAGTGTGTTTAATTATCTCTTGATTCACAGGGCATGCCATGTGCAACTATCTGGAGTTACAAATAACTCATCTGCAAATTTTTGAGTTAAAGCCACCTTTTTGTTGATGTTAGGATAAAATATGTCTTCTGTGAAGTCTCACCCTGTAAGCCAGGACACCATTTTGCTGTTTTCTTTGTTTTATTTGCTTTTTGTTTCTCCTTCCTTCTCCTATCAGACAGATTACCTTTTGTACTATTTTTCCATTTCTAACATTTTAGAATTGCTATTGGTAGCCCATTATGTGAGTTATTTTCTCTTCTGTGTGATTTTGTAGTTGATATTGGTTAATGATGGCATTGCTGAGGGCAAGAGGATGAACCTAGGTGACTTCTCAAAGGTGTTATTGATATATCCTTCCTTTGATTGTGTATCAAACTTGCTCCCCAGTTAGCCATACACAGTGTCATGGACCTAATTAATGTTTTAGGTGAGAATCGCATCTGTGACTTACTGGATAGGAGTGATTGTCTCGTGTTAGATACGGTGAGCACTTTGATCCTGACCAGGAAGCTCTTCAGAGGGACTCTGTGCTAAAAGTTCAGCTGCAGTTCAGGTGCTTTGCTAGATCAGGGTCAAAGTATCGTGTATCTTGTAGATTCAGATCTATTTCTTCTGACCCAGTGAGTAGTGATGTTTAAAATGTAAGTGTTTGTTACAATAAGGTGTTTTCAATTGGAAACACGTGCATTATACCCGCATAGTCAAATACATCACAAATTGAGGCTGCAAAATAGTAATTTGAACCTGACTACCTGTGCAAAGGATCAGATTGCTTATTAAATGGGAAAGCCCTGGTTTTGCATCTTATCTGTGCTTTTTAATGGTCTGTCTGCAGGTAACATTAGTTGTTACTCTGAATCACACAAAAGTGTGTTTGGTTCCTTAAAGGCTGCTTCTTGTTTTGAATGATAATGAAGCAGAAGGCATCCTCTATTACCACTGAAGCTGAAAACATGGTATATAAAGCATAAAGGAACAAAACTCTGCAGTTGTGGAATCATCAGTGAAAAGCTCCAAAGACAAAACCTTTCTGTGATCCAAAGCCTCTTTAAAAATTCCGGTGGCTTTTTCCAACCTAAGCTGATAGAAAGGCTATATGTGGAAGCCTGGGGTATTTGTGGGAGCTGTGGTTGTGGTGACACCAAAGAGTTGAAATTCAGTCTTTATTTTCAGATCTCTTCACCTTTAAAGCAGCAGGTCATTAGTTTTTATGTTCCACCGTGGTTGTTTTTTTTACCAGAAATTAGGAGAGGAATAATTCTTAGCTGTCAGAGCCCTGAAATTGCACCATCAAAAAAGCTTAATGCAATTTTTGTCATGACCATTTGTGCAACTTTATTGTTTGTTCCAACAGCAATGTGATCTGCTTTTTAGGACAGCTTCAGGACAGTCTTAACAGTCTTTTTATTTTCATTGTGGTTAGTTATCAGAAGTCTTGCATTTGAGTGAGGAGGAGGTAATCCAAAACCTTCCTTAATAACAAGAAATATTTGGCATTTCACCTCCAATACAAAAGAATTCGTGTTTGCTGTAAAGCTGGGTCCTTCTAAAGGTCCGAACTGTGGAGCTGTTGCATCCTTTGCTTTCACAGCTCCTTTCAGTTTTGTCTGTTAGAGTCAACCTCTCTTGCATTCCCAGCAGATAGTGATTGGTTTTGGTTTTTGTGGTGTGGGTGGGCTTTTTTAACGTGGATTGTTTTTTTTTTGTTGTTGTTGTTTTTTCTTTTCCATAGGATACAGAAAAACTGCATGAGAAAGTATTTTGAAGCTTTTGAACAGGAAAATCGAAGTACTGTTTTTAAACAGATGAGGCAGGGAATGTGACACTGAGTTTGGGTATTAGTAAGTTAGACTCAACTAAAGTAGATTTTATTGCCAATTTTATATTTGTAATAGTATCCTCAGTTACTGCTCAAGTTCAGGGCTAAGGTTATTAATTTATTAAAATTGTAATGCAACAGAAGAATACTTTTGAACTGACATAATATAAAGTTGAAGTAATTGATGGAGGCATTTTCTTTGTCTGTCTTTGTTAAAGTGCATATAGTGCACAGAATGGGCATGAGGAAAGGTGAGGTTTTGTTGTATTTCAGGCATTTGGCCTTGATTTGGAAATCTACTTCAATCTCTAGGTTTTCCACTGTTTTTCTCCCGTGATTCTGGGCTAGGTACTTATGGTCATTTTCAAATATCACCTTCAGCATCAGAAAATGACTGTCCTATGTTTGCCTGCTGAGCTATAATCTAACCCTGGAAACATCTAACATCTCTTGATACTCTTCATATTAGTAGTTGCTGACTACCTAAAAAGCTCAGCTCTTGTGTATATCCAGAAATACTCTGCTCCTGGCAAGCTGAGGTGATGGTTTGTCATCGTGTGAGCTGCCTCCAAATGCAGATGACGTTCTTCTGCTGAACTTTCCAGCTGGGTATTAATTGGGAATCAGACTGTACTTTGTGCACATTTACAAGAATGGGCTCCCCACAAAACACCCTGGCAGTGCCCCTTGTTTGCAGTAAAGGCATCTGCTGTTCTTTCCTCAAGCTTAGCTCACGATGGGAGGGGCACAGGGTTTTGCCTTTTTTTTTCTGAGGGATTTCAAATCTTGTGTCTGACATTCCTGGAGAAAAGCTGTAGCATGGCATTTAAGGATCCCTCCAGGAGTATGTCATTTGATGAATTTGAACACATCTTTGACTGAGTGGAATTGAACCAAGGCTTAAATAGTCCTGGTGTTACATTACGAGGCTGTTGCTTAAGAAGCGGAGTAGCAGAATTGGCTGTTTCTTTTCCTTTCTGTTTGTTTTTAAAAGAAATGAGCGCCTTAGGACCCTCAGAAGGAGACTCTGACTTAGGGATCTGAGTAGATTAGTTTGGAGAGGAGCACTGAGGCCTTTGAAAGAAGATGGATTTCTTTAATTAAAAAAAAAAAAAAAGATAACCCTCCAACTCCACCAAAAAAAGCACATCTTCCTCCATCATAGTGTTTTATTTTCTTGAGTCTGCTTTACGTCTTTCTGTTGTACACATACTGATTCGAACTGTTGGGAGTGTGATTTTTTTTTTTTTTTTTTTTTTTTTTTTTTTTTTTTTTCTGTTGTTGATTCTGTTGTTTCAATCCTGTTTTCTTTCCAGGAGCCTAATACAGGTTTCTAGATTCACTTAGAAACTATGCACTCATTATTTAGGTACAGCAGCACCCATGGGACTGTTGTTTTTTGGTAATTTTCCTTTTGTATTTTCATACTGTGAAATTCTGATTTTTGTATCGTTCTTCTAAAAATTGATAATTGTGTCCTTTTTAAAAAAAAAACCACACAAAACAAAACACACACATTTGTCTGGCATTATTTTAGGTAAAATGAAAGTCTAGATGTTTCATTTATTTTGCTGTGTAAGTGAATGCTAATCTGTTGAAAGAGCAATCTGTACTGAAGAAAGAAAAAGTGTTGATCTGTGGAGCATGGCTTTTAAGATCTTGGCTTTCAAGGAGCTTGTGAAAATATACAGTAGGATTTATTGTATTTAAAATTTTAGACTTTGATAATTCATATTTCAGTATTAATAGATAGGTAGTAAGTATTGCTGTTGATGGGCTGCATTTTCAGTCATCTTGCTCCACTTGATGAATACAAACTTAGGAAAACAGCTGTACACTAGTCAGAGATGGTAAGTCAATTCAGCTTATGAATTCCTCATTTTGCCATTATTCCTCTTCTTGCAAGCCCCCTTTTTTCTCTCTTGTTTGAACAAAGCCTACAGTGAACTGTAACCTGAGGCCCGTTAACTGGGAGATTTCCAGAAGTCTGTTTTACACCTGATCCTTTATGCTTTATTAAGAAGAAAGCTAACATACAAAACTTAGAGAATTTTGCCTGTGCAAGAGGTAATAACTATAAACACTGCTTGACACTTAAAGTTTTTTACTATCTTCAGAGACCCAGTGTTCGTCTCAAGAATCTATCAAATTTGCAAGAGAATTTGATACAACTTTAGTTTCTAGAAACATGCAAGCAAAATAAATCTATGAAGTACAGTAAGTATATTTATAACAATTTGGATGCTACTATGAGAGTATGAAGTAGCAATTCTGTACTTAATGTTAGGATGCATATGATACCTTTTTAAGAGATATTATAAATTTAAATGTAAAATAATGAAGTTGTCCTCTTGTTTAGGCATCTAGTGGAGGTAAAGCAGCAAATGTAGTCTTGCTTTTCTGTTGTATGAACATATTGTAATATAACATGTGAGTCTTTGTAAACTCACAAATGTAAATATGGTTAAACAGTATTATACCTTATCAACTTCAATATGCATACCAGCTGGAGGACAGACCTATAAAAAGGATGTTCTGGAAGCTGTGTCTTGATGACTTCTATTGAACTATTTTCATTCTGAAAAAAAAGCATTTCTGAATTTACCTAAGTGGAAAGAAAGTAAACTGAGAGACTTCTGATTGGGGCTTTTGAGATTTTGTAGTCAATGTGAAGTCAGAAACACACCCAGTTCAGTTGAACTCGAGGTTGGGGTTGACCGTCATAGTGTTATCCAAATTTAAAGCTGAAATTAGTTGCCAGAAATTTTGAAAGCTCCATGTGTATATAAATAAGAGAGTTGCAACTTCTAGTAAAGGTGATGTGTAACTCCAGTTTCCAGTTGTTGCTTCCAAATTGTCCAATTTTCCTTGATGTAAATATCCCTGTCTTATAAGATACTTCTACATGTTTTTTTTTTTTTTCTGCTTGTTTCCACATACAAGTCTGTACCAATATTGTTGTCTTGTTTGGTCTGTTTTGTAAGTAGAAAATTGCACTGTTAGTATGAAGGTCCTATTAAGAACTGGAGCATGGATAAACATGAAGATATTCAGTGACCGCAAAACTCTAATTGCATGACAAGTATATGAAAAACTGGATTTTCGTGTAAGCAACTTGTTGAAGGCCATTATAGCCAAGTTCTCACAGAAGCCATCTATTACATAAACCCATTGCATCATACCATAAAAGGGGAGTTCTCTTGCTTTAAACTCAGAAGATGTTAAACCAGAGAGATAAAAAGAGATAGATGTAAAATTGAAAAGCCTTTTCGTTTACCATCAAAGACATGCTGTCAGCGCTAAAATATTGTGTTGACACGAGAGAAGAGTGAATGTTGTCCCCTGCATGTGAAGCAGTGAAGCACTGTTCCATTCAGCCTTTGTTCTCTGTAATAAAACATGAGTGAGACTCTGTTGGGCACTTATATTTAGGCAGAACCAGCCTCTGATCTTTTGCATATAGCTTTACACAAGTAATGGGATCGTTCATGGCCTATGGAGTCAATCCCAATGAAATGTCTGGCTAAGAGCTTATAGGATTGGTCTTAACATTTAATTGCTAAACTGGTAAATTGTGATCATGTTCTGCATCGGTGCATCTAGAAGATATGTGTGCTGTGCTCTGTAAGATCATGTCTACCCTAGAAGTTTAGGCAGTAAGTTAAGAAAGAGTTCAGAAATCCTGCAAATCTTAAAAAGTCTGATACTGTGTATGAGATGAGGGTTTTTTTTCCTGTGCAGGAAGGTGAATACATGGAACTGTTATGTTTAGTCCTTCTTCTTGACATTATTATTACCTTTCCCAAGTCAGTAGGATTTACAGTATGACCAGAGTCCTGAAACTGTCTCTTGCTGGTGAGAAAGCATTGAATAATTAGAGATGATTACAAATTGGATGATGTTTTTGCATCTACAGAATTGCAGGATTCTCATCTTCCCTCCTGTGTCTGTCCTGTCTCCCCTCCATGTTTCCTGTCTTTCTTTCCCCGTATTTTTTTTTTTTTATGCTAGTTTTATTACTAAAAGTTAAGCTCACACAGGTGGTCCTGTCAGGCTATAAAAGTGGTTGCTTGAGCAATATGAGGAGACTGCCTGAATAATGCTGGTTTTTACATTTAGAGCTGATCTTGCTTAGAAACCCTCAGATAGGATGTATGCAAGAGAGCAATAAATTATATGTAACTTGTAAAACATTCTGGGATACGCATGGGATACAAGATCAGTCGGCAGCACAAATTTTCCCATGAGGGGCATGTTTCTAAGGTATCTGGCAAATTACTTCATCAATCTTTGCTGTTTACCCTTTAATAGTGGTGACAGTTTACTTTACGTATTATTTCTTTGGGTGAAGCTTGTCGAACAGTCCCTAGGATCATGTAACCAGTGGCTGATGGAGTTCCATTTCCAGCCCTCACAGCTTTCCTGGCTTAAAAGTATAGAATCTGAAACTTGCAGAGATATAAGTTTCTGTCCTGCACATTCACTTTAAACTGTTGCTTTAATTAATAACATGCTTAACTTATAACGTGTATATTCCGTGGCCCATGAGCTTGTGTTAAAAATGTATTTTTGTGTTCCTACATTTTTACTGTCAGTGAAGTTTATATCTTTGGCTTCATCCACAATTAGTCAATTTTTATTGGACCTGTTCTGAAAACTGTTCTTTGTAAACTCTGAAAATAATGGTAAATTAAGAAACTGTGCTAATGTCTTGCAATGTGGATTAGCTTAGATGAATGAAAAATCGAGGATAGTGGTCTGCAGATACAGAAAGTCCATGAAACTGGGAACATTAGCAGACCTCGCTACTATGCTTTTATGCGCGGTGTCTTGTCTTGATAGGTGCATCAGGACGCACTGTTGCAGTTGTCTGTCTGTGGTGGAGCTTCAGAGATACAGATCGGTTTTGAAGCTGACAGAAAATAAAGCAAGAGACATTCTGAAGCATAGTTATCCTAAAAAAAAATAAATCTATCTTTAGTTTGTTCTTACACAGCCGTATTTTGGTTTTGGACAAAAAGGTAATAAAATAAGGCCTGGATTTTTTTTTTTCCTTGAGGGGGGAGTATATGTGTATATACATGTATGTGTGTATATATTTAAAAAAAATAGAAGCATATACATGTACATATATAAAATATTTTTATGGAAAATGCTGTAACAGCAAAACTTGGGGTTTAGCTGATGGTTTTGAAGGAAAACCTTTGAACATGACTAGAACCAAGCAAAGTTTTCAGAAATAACAAATGTGGTGAAGTGACAGGTGATGTGTAATGTACTACAAATTTTGGGACACATAAATTTAAGCATATGGTTGAATCTTTAGCCCTATAAATATGTAAACACACACAAAACTAGTAGTACTTTTGAAATTAAACATTGCAAATGGTTCCATTCCAGATTGGTTACAAAATATTAATCTCTATCCCTGTAAAAGCAGGAATTTATGGAAAGAACATGAACAAATCTTTAGCACTAGAAATCTGAGCAGTGTTCATGTAATATCGTGCATGCTATTTAAATAATCTATGAATTAGTCACACATTTATTAGCTTAACATTGCTTTATTCAAAACTTCACACTGGACCGCTAACATTGAATCCCATAAATGCCTTTCCCAAAAGCTAATATGAGAAGCTTTACTCCTTTTTTTTTTTTTTAAAGAGAAAAAAGGAAAACAAAAAAATCCCCTGCAAAATCCAGCAAAATAGTGACATATTTGTTCAGAATATTTTGAACTGGTTTTAAATTTTTATATGTCTGCATTAATCTCAGCTTTCAGTAAAGTGCTGTTGTCGCATTATGTACTCCATTACTTGGGATTTAGATCTGATACTGATTTGATGTGGAAAATATAGAGATAACTTTTTCCCAGGAAAACCTAGGGTAGGGTTTTTTTTCCTCATCTGCTGCTCTGCTTGTGTAAGATCGCTCTGGCCACGAGCAGCAGTTTCACCACTTACCTAGCCAAATCCTGTCGCTCTATGACCATGTCTGACACAAGTAGTCTCATGAGCTATGGCAAGCAAAAAAAAAAGACTTGCAAGTCTGTGCCAGATATTAATTAAGCAAATTGTCTCACCAACAGCTACAAAGATCAGTTCTTCTTTCACTCTGTTTAGTGGTTGGGGCTGAATTCCACACATGTTCTGCGTGAGGACCTCTTTATAGCATCAAAATCCTCCTAATGACTTCAGAACACCTGCTCCATCATCAGATAATCATCACGATGGACTATGTTAAGTTTCAGGCTTAATGAGGTACCCTGAAAAGTACAGATCTCATAATTAATGTCTGTGACATAAAATCTGCAAAGCATGACAGATACAATAATGGGCATTTACCTTTTTTGAGCTGGTGCTATTGTACCCTGCTCTAGCTTCTAGGCAGCCCTTCCCTGAAGGGTTTAAATGACAAAGGCCAGAAACAGTCTCCGGGACACCTGGCTTAACCTTGCTGTCTCAGCAACTCACAGTGAACAAACAGCATCCTTGTCACCTTTGCAAAATTGAACATGGAATGAGTGTTTTGATTTGATGCTTTGGTTTGTTTTTTTTTTTTTGTCATTTTAGAGTTAAACCTGATGTTTCAACATAACTTCAGGCTTGTTACAAGGACAATAGTTGCAGTGTTTTGTTGTTTTTTTTTGTTCGGTTGGGTTTTTTTTTTTTTGTTTGCTTGTTTTGTTTTGTTTTTTTTTTTTTTTTTTTACATTTAGTGATTTGACTTGATAATTTCAGTGTCACCCACTGTAACAGTGCCTGTACTATATCTCCTCCTAATGATAAACTACTCCAAATTGTGTATACTTGACTATTGTATTAATGACAAAGTTCTGACTATTGAAATATATGCCTCTCTTGATTTTAGGCTGTAGTTCACCTAGTAGTTCACATGTGCATGTGAAACTGGAGTTAATTATCTCTTTGGAAGATGTGGTAATAGAAGATTGTGTTCTTAGTCGGCCAGCAAAACCGTATTTCACTTCACTGGGCTGTGTGCCTTTTCTTCCCTTCCTTGGTTGTATGTCTGACCATGTTTTTTTTTTTTTTTTTTTTTTGTTTTGTTTTTTTAAGCTATGAATAATCTTAAAGAAGCAGTTTAAAAACCAAAGAAATAAATAAAAAAGACTGTGATCAAGCCATCAGCTGTGTTCAATGACTGCAGACACAGGGAACCCATCTTGGTGCCTGCTGAAGTAATTGGGAAACTTTTGCCTTGGCCCCAGTGAATGAGTGATCCTGCTTATACTGCTTCGTCCCTCTTCTCAGAACATGGCTCAGACCGAGGAGTCCCTGCTAGCGTATTCCTTGGGAAACAGAAACACAGAAAATGTTTCTTGAAAAAGTTTTCCCCTTTAAGATCCGAAGGGGCCATTTTTGTTAAGGAAAGCTGGAAGGATAGAAGCTGGCATTTAATCTCTGCGTGTGTTGGCTAGCCTCACGTAGACAGTGGTGCTCAGTGCATCTTGGTAGTGTGTTGGGGTTGACTTCTTTGACCTGAGTGTTGTAATCTGCTATTTCCACTGCAGAGACCCACCGCGTACATCTTAATAACAGGCCTCCCATGGAGAAGCGGTGGTTGAGTATTCTTCAGTAATGGGTTTAATCTCTGTATAAATCTGAAGTTCTGTAGATAAACAGTTCAGCTGAAGAGTGTGTTAAGCTCCAACTCTGTGCTCTCCTCATGCAAACAGAGGATTCTCTCAGTCTGCTTCAGGAGGTGTGTGTTTGTGATGTGCCTTGTTAGCGTGGTCACAGGTCCAATGTTAAGCTGCTAAATAATTTAATTTTGTTTGTTTCTTTATAAGACTGTATTCTCATCCATCCTTGTTCCTCCTGCTCATTACTTGTTTCCAACAGCCAATAGCGCAGGATTTGAAGGACATCTTTGTCTCTTTATTAAGCTAGATGAAGATTTAAAAAAAAAAAAAAAAAAACAAACCGAAACAAAACTATATTTTTCCCAAATAGTATATATTGGAAGTTTTGGGATGCAATAGGATAGTTGCTTGAAGAATTTTGTGAGGTTGCTAACTAGAGATTTGGTTCTGAATCCCACAGTACTTAAGAAGAACCAAGAAGAACTAAGCTGAATTCACAGCAGGAAAAATTTCTTGAGAAAAGTGTATTAGCAAATGGTGCTGTGGTACCTATGCCTTTGTGTATAGAAGGATGTAGGTACGGAATAAGTGAGAAAAAGAGATGGAAAGGAGTGTAAGAACTGATTAGAGAGGATGTGGAAATAAGAGGAAAAGGAATGTTTATCAGTTTCTCTTCTGTGGGGAAATGGAAAAATGAAAGAAATGGCAGATACAGAAAAGCAGATGCAGAAGATGATAAATCCATCTGCTCGGGAAAGGCAAAATGCTAGATAAACTGGGATGGCTAGGAAAAAGACTGCAACTGATTGAAATAATTTGGTGTCATTCAGCCTAAGCCTGTGGTTAGTGTAAGCCAAAGCATTTAGTCTGGAAAAAGCAGATATGCTGCTACACTGCAAAGCAGCCCGTTGTCAGGGGCCATTTTGAGAAGATAAAATAGACTGTGCTGTGCTAAAAAGGCATTTTACACATTGTTTAATACTTCAATGTCTTTGTATTGCAAATAGTAAAGCCTGCGTTTTCTCTTTTGTTTAGACCTTTTTGCAGAAACAAAAGACCAGTGAAGAACTATGAGAGGTTTGACATGTACTTCAGTTATTATGTTGTTATTATTGTGTTATTCAGGATTTTTAAACAATATGTAACTTTCTCTGTATTGTGGTACATATGTAGAAATTTTCTGAATAACACATTTTAAAAATGGAATACAGTTTATAATTTCCACAGAATGTCAAATATAAACTAGTTATTCTCGGCAGTGAGAAAATGTTTTTTTTTTGGTGCCGGAACATGCCTGTTAAAATTTCTCTAATGCAGACCACCTGTTATTCCAAGGTATCTGTATTTTCGCTAGATACACCTGGTATGTAGAGGAAATGTGCTTGTGTAGTGTTGTGTGACATGGCAAACTTGAGCTTCCTTTCTTTCAAAACTGCTGTTTGTGATGTAGTTGTTTCTTGGCAACATTTGAATGAATCTGTATTTTTTTGACATCTCTAGGAACATGGCATACTGGGAAGCACACCTAAAGTAGCAGTGATTTTTTTTTTTTTTTTGTGAGGTTAGCCGCTCTTGTCTAGCGTTCCCATTATTTTAACAACAATTACTTTTTTCTTTTGGAAACCCTATAAATGTGACTACACTAGGAGGGATTTGTGCAATGTGGTATTTCTCTACCTTGTTGAAAATTGTTTTTATTTCTGTGGGTTAGGTCTGCAGTCCAGAGATCATAAAGGTAACTACTGTAGGACAAGGATAATGAAGACTACAGTAACGTACAAATGTGGAGACTTGAACAAATTTTTTGGGGTATTCAAGGTTGTATGTTTCAGTTGCAAGTCGTAATCTTGAATTATGGCAAGATATTACCTCAGAGTGGACTCACTTGTGTTTTTAGTCTTGAAAGGCTCCAAAGTTCAACTAATGTAAACCATTCATCTGTATTAGGGCAAAACTTTTGGCTGAAGCATTTATATGCAAAAGGAGGATTTGGAAGATAGGTGTTTATATATATACACATATTTATGTCTAAAATTTTCCTTTAAAAAAGTTATGTTTCCATAGGATGACTTTTTCAAAGTGCTAGTTGCTATTGAGGATGTCATGTTTTTGCTATATATTTATAATTTTTTTTTTTTCTGTGTAGCCCATAGTATGTATAAGAAGAAATACTACAACCTGCAAATACAGGCAATTATGATGCCTTCTGCTAGTTTTTGTGGTGGAACGTTGTCAGTCACAACAGAATTTTAAATACACGGTTTTAAAACTGTGAGCACTGAAGTATTGCGTATCGTGATGTTTCAAGATACTTTTTTCTTTTTAACCCATTTTTAACTATAGGTAAGAAAAAATGCATGTGTACTGAGTTTTTCGTTAATTCTTTAGAAAGCAAGTTATTTGCTTTAAAACAAGTTCAAAACAGTTGCTGAATTCACTGAGTGCAGGATTAGATCTTTGGATGGTGGCCTATTTTGGTCCCATTAGATGCCATTTAGAACAGTAACAGAGATGAAGTTTCATAGTTAGAAATCTTCATGATTAGTTATTTTTTCTTTGTGCAAAACACTGCTAGGTTATGCATCTGCAAGGCTTTTTTTTTTTTTTTTTTTTTTTTAAACTGAAGCATTAATGATCAACTTACCTTTTTTTTTTTGGTAGGAAAATATTAATTTTTTTAAATTTATCTTTAATATCTGAGACTGGTAGATAATCTTTACTTTTAAATGGAAATATATTTTTAAAAATATTTTTGGATTTTATTCCAACATGACTTAAGCTCATATGACTGAGAGTATTTAATAATTCAGGGTTTGTTTCTGCACTGATTTTTTTTTTTTTTTTTTTTTGGGTGGGGGGGTGGGGAGTGGATTTGAGTACTATCTGGGGAATTCTTGTTGTCCAGTGTAGGAGGTCAACTACGTAAAACTTGTATCCAGAACCAAACTCTGTGCATGTTCACTTTACCTTGCAGTGTGTCTCTAATGGAGGGATAACTCAAACAGCCTCATAGATCTGTACCCCTTAGAAGTTTCAATTAGTTTTAGTTAAGTTGACTGGAATACGAAGAATACCAATAGGGCAAAAGGGAAAAAAATAAATAATTTTTCTTTGTACTGTGCATTCTTGGGTTTTAAATGTGTAGTCTCCACATGTATTAGAGCCTTTACCTTAAATTATAGCTTGTTTGGTGTGGGGATTGTCCGTAATGCCTTTCAGAATTGTCATTGTGGCATAGAGCAGTAGAAAAATTATTTCTAGTCAGACAGCTACTCACTGTTTCCGTAGTTGGACATTTTGTATCTCAATATCGAATGCTCTACAGTTGTAAATTTTAGTGGTTAAAAAAGTAGCTTATTTGTATAGAATCAAGGAATTGGATGCCCCAGTTTGCGCAGTTTAGGAGAAACAATCTGTTTCATAAGTTAATCAAGATCCATCTTTAAAAGCATCTGAGTTTTTTGTTTGTTTGGCGTTTTTTGTCTTTGAAAATTCCTATGAGAAGACTAGAGGAAGATGGAAAGTACAGAGGAGGTGAGTAGGGGCATAAGGAAGTACAGTAAAAGTTTGCTGAGTTTACTTCCTGCAATATTTGAATTAGGAGGCAATTGAAATTCAGAAGTCCTGACTTCAGTTCACTTGAATCTGAGAAGGGCAAGGGTGAAGCACAGTGGTACCATTGTATTATGGTTTCCTGATATTGTGCTCTTTATCAGAAAAAGAGGTGGAAAATGTGTGCTGCAAATTATGAAGACCACAAAACCAAAACTAAACTAGAATCAGAAGTGAAGAATTCTTCTGAATATTTATTCATAGGCAGGTAAAAAAAATGAATACCCAAAAGCCAAGAACCAAGGAATATGGATAGAAGACAACAGAATTACCCTGATACCACTGGAACACGGAAATTCAATCCAAGGAAGAACTAGTGAAAATAGTCGTGTCAGAGAGGTCTGTGAGGAGTGAAGTGAAAACCTGTGACGCCATATGGTAGCAAAGAAAGACTCTTTCAACTTTTTTCTATGAAAACCAGAGATGCTGGGCAGTTGTAACTTCCCTCCTATAAAGTACAGGACTCCAATGAGCTTGTTTTTGGAACTAGATATTGTTATGACTTGGATAAAGCTCAAAGGAAAGTTGCAGAGTTATTTATAGGGAATTATAAGCTGAATGTGTGTATTTTAGCTAAGCAATACCTAAGGCAAATGTAATAAACCTTAAAACAATTGAAATTGCTTAAGTTCTAAGGGAAAAGAAAAATTTATTTAGGTGGGTGTGAGAAGAAATGGTAGCTAGACAGGCATTCAAAGAGAAAAAAAAAGAGAAAAGTCTGATTATGAGAAATAAAGTGCAATTTTAAAAAATATGTGAAATTATTTGGTAGTTTTCTGAGTGACGTGGAAAAACTATTTACTGGATGAATTGGAAGCTGCACATGCTTTTCATCTTCTACTTTTTCTCTTGGCTTCTGTATTGCCTGAAAAGAAAATATGAGGACAACTCTGTTTGGCTTTCTGAACTTCCAGAGGGACAAGTTCAGTTGTCTTCATCTCAAAATGTGATGATATATTTGGTACCTCATTTTCTAAGTTGCAGAATAACACATAGCTGTTTAAAAAGGCCCAGAGCTCTTAAACAAGTGTAGTTCACATTATCAGTGTTTAGCAGCTTGAAAAGGAATGGCTTGTCTGGTTCATCTGCTGAATCCACCTGGGAAGTACTGGGATTGGCAAGCGGCAGACTGAAGATGTATGTCATGCATTGGGCTATCTGGGCTCAATGGCTTTGCCAGACCTTAAAACTAGATTGATTTCTTCTCCCACTCCCATTGACTTCTAAACAGTTTTTATTCACAAAAATACAAGTTAATTTACATGAGTGCACTTCAAAGTTGTGCTGGAACTGGTGACTATGAGTGGTTTTAACTTGTGCAGTAGCTCTGTGAAAGCCTTAAGCATCCCTGCTTGCATGTTTGTTCCCAAAACACTACTTTCTCCCACTGCGTGTGCTGCTCTGAATTGGTCCTGAGTGAGATAACAGACCCATTCTTGATTTAGTTTTCTAATGAAAGTTTGTTTTAACCCTTTTGATTAGCATTGCAAGGTTTGCTTGTTCAAAGTTCCTGGAGAGCTACAGTAGGAGAATCATAATTAACAAGCAGAAAAGCTTACACAAGCATATTTTAAATGGGGAAAATGGTTTGTTTTTGTTTTTTTTTTTTCTCAGGGTTGCCTCTTACCCTTTGGAGGTTAAGGAAGTCCTACACTATTAGATTTGTTAAAAAATAATTTTAAAAAATATTAAGCAGATGGTGAAAGTTGTGAATGCCTCCCTTCCCACCCCCTACCAGGACTGATTTAAAAGAAAGGCTGTAACATGACCTTACAGAAAATTTATTCCCCTTGTAAAGTAGTGGAATATACATCAGCTTTTTTTTTTTTTATCAACTCTTGCTTTCAGTGAAGCTTCTGACAATCATTCAAGGATCTCGTAGTAGGACAGGAGTATGTAATCTGAGAGATTACTGGTTTATGTGCTTCCCCTTGAGATTCTTACCTAGCTTTCTACATTGGTATAGATTTTAGAAATGCAGAGTGTGAGGCAGTCTTCATGAAAGCAAACCCATAAAAAATAATTCTGAGTCCTTTGAATACCATATTATAGCATTTGTTCTAAGACCAATATTTTAACCATTAGCTTCCTAAAGCAATATTAAAAAAAGAAAATCAGTAGCAACAAGAAACAATATCTGAAGAACCGACAGCTTTCCCTGCAGCGAAAGTCACATCTGTGACCATAGTGCCCTGGTCCTTAGGGCACTATGGAAGAATTACAGCTTTCCGTTTGCTTTAAGCTTACGTCACTTTTAATGTTAAGATACAGTTAATTAGAAAAGTGCAAAATACTGTGATATTGCTCTTGATGTTCATCCTTGTTTCATGATAAGACTCATTCAATTTTAATTAAAAAAACATAAGATTGAGCTATTGTAGTGGTTGCTGCAATTTCAGTAGTCGTCAGCTGATAGTGCTGGGACTATGCATGATCTAAGCAAGCATAGGAAAGGAGCAGCAGAGAGAACTTAGTGATGCTCAACTTCTCTCTGTGAGCTCTGGATCAAGTGTAAGGTGCATTTGAACCACTTGTTGAATACCGTTATGCTAAAAGTCACACGACAAGAAATCTTGCCTTAGAGAAGCTGGCTACTGACAATCCCATCTTCTAACCTGTAATATGATTTCAGGAATGTTTGAAAACTCAGTTCATATACTTATTTAGTAGATGAACTAATGTAACTATGAACTATATACTTTTTTAGTATATTAGCTGAACCAATGTGTACAAACACATTTTTCAGAAGTGACAGGATAAATTGCTGCACATACCAAATCTGGTTAAGAAGGGTTTATCCCTTTTTCCTACTGCAAAAATACTTTAAAATTACAGATATGTGCATTTTTATACATAAAACATTATTTATACCTATTAAAAGCACAATCCTTAAAAAGAGAATTAAGTAATATAGTTAGCATAAGAAGCTAAGGTAGGTGTGCATTAGAATTTAGAGTGCATTTTCTGTAGTATAATATGATTCTCTTACTGTCTGAAGCTTTCAATAAAGACATTTGTGTCAGTATCCTAGTGAAGATTCCCTCTGTAGGAAATGTCATTGTAAAGACTATGCCTATAATAGCTACTGATGTGATTTAGATTGTCTTTTTTTTTTTTTCTCTTTTTCATGGTCACTTGGAATAAATTCTGATGTGGTTGTTCTATTATTTCAGCACCCAAATATGTACAGGGGATATCTGTGTTTTCCTATTTTGTGCGATACTGCCTTTAATTGCCCCTCTAAGAGCATTAAAGTAAGAGTTTCTTGGGTATTATCAAGTAATATTATTAAGTAAGTACTAAAATACATGTGTTGGATTAATTTTGTGTGCTTTTCAGTTTTATCAGCTGTTAACTGGTGGAGAAAAGACATTTAATTTTGCCTTTAAAGCTGTGTGTAATTTATGTTATTGCTTATGTTACAGGTGCAAGAACATACATGGATTCAAATCTATCTACAAATTAATGGTTTTTCATTTTTTAAATGTGAAGTTTTCTAAACAAAATGATTAATAATGCTAAGATAGTTTGTGATTAGAACTGGGAGGATTTGGTGACTATTTTGACACAACAAAAGTATTCAGAAGGTTTTCATTCAGAAAACTTTTTTAATACTTTTACCAGATGTTCAGATTCTGGTAATGCTAATTAAAAAAATATTAAGATGTTATTGCAAGGCAATATTTTGTGAAATAGATACTTAAGTCATGACACAGACTTCACATGTATAAACCATACTGTTTCACATTTAAGACATAAGTTTTTCTGTGTTTTATACTAAGTGGAATTATTCACTACAGTTTTTTCCTGGTTTTAAGTTGGATCTGGTTACTCTCTTGTTCTGAATCTCTTTGAGACTTAAGAAGCTTCTTAGCATTATTTGAAGATAGTCTTTTCAACAGCCTTTTGAAAAATACATCCACAATCTTAAAAAGGAAGGGATTAGACATCATTAAGGGTTCAGTGGACCATTCAAATTTAATTTGAACAATTTAAGATTAACCTACCTTTTATCAGTAAAACACTTAGATATGCCAAGACTGACTTGTAAGACAGATATGACTGCTTATAGCAAAGCAGGAGTTACTGAAGTCAACGTTGAAGTGGCACATGCGTTCCTCAAACTTCAAAGAGAAACCTTTGTCCTCCTCTCAAGATTTGATAACTGTAAATCAATCTGTCTTTCCTATGTTTTTTGCACAACTACTCACCATGTTTTATTATCATGCAGGTGAGTTTAAGAAATTTACCTTGCTTCTTATCTTTTCTATTTAGAAATGTGTGGTAGTTGGGTGCAGTTTGGGTAATACCTGGATTGCTCTGAATGGCTCCTTCTGTTTTAGAATATATAGAATGTAAGAAAATATTTTGAAATATCAATGTAATACTTAAAAATACAAAATTTTAAGTCTCTCTTTCTAAATATGTTTGTGATTCTAAGGAAAACTTTTTTAGTCTTGCAAATTTTTTTAATACAGTTCTGTTGGAGGGATGAGCTGATACTTGTATGTGAAAACAGAAACACCCAGTCTTCTTGATACTTAATTCTCCTGATAATGCTGTAATCCTCATCATTGATAAGTCTGCAGAACAGCTATATTTTTTTCTTTCTGTGCATGAGACTGGCAGTCATTTTTAAACTGTCAAGTTTTTTTGGGTTTTTTTTGGGTTTTGTTTTTTTTTTTCCTGGGGGAAAGTGTTTTCAGCTTCCCAAAAGACTATTTGGTTTTTTAAAATATTTTCTGTAAATTTTGGGGTTTCATGATTTTAATGTAAGTTTTTACAACTAATTCCTGAACATATTTATAGATGCAAAGCATAAGAGGTAACGGACTTCAGATACAGCTTAAGATACTGTGCTTCTGGTAACACTGGAAATTGCATCAGTTTGACCATTGAGTAGAGCTGAAAGATCAGTGGTCTCAGGGAACTTGAGGCACATTGCTAGGATGAAGGTGTGTAAAACACACCTCTCCCTTGAGAAATTGCATCCTTTAAGAAGGAACTTTTCTTCAAATGCAGATGAAATAAAATGAATATAAACAATGCGACTGATAACAAAATGAGTCTGGACTATAAGCAGACCAGTCAAGAACTCAATGCAGAAACAAGCTGTTTGAAAGACATTGGATTAGGGACTTTATGGGATGGTATATGGTTCAAAACTGATAATGCAACTCTAAACCTTCTAGTGTTACTGTATTTCTATTCTTTGGTTTGTTTGGAACAACCACTTTTCAGCTACTGTGCCTGACCCAAGCAGTCAGTCTGAAACTTTTTCCAGTGTATCTTTTTTCCTTTCAGACTTAAATGCTTTGCAGATATGCTCTTTATTTCTTATTTTGGAAAGTTCTGCAATATAAACTCAATTTTTTTACATAATGCTTTCTTTGTCTGATATGTAGTAAGTGATACAGCAGCAGTGAGGCCACAGCTCTTAAATTAAAAGTTGTATATCACAAATCATGCTGATGGGTTGTATTGGGGGTATAAGCACATGTTGCAACATACATCCACAAACAGCTCTTCCTGAGAAACTTGAAAACTGCCTTTCAGGTAGGTTACAAACCATCTAAAATAAAATAGAGTGATTGCCACTAATTGCATTTTTTTTTTTTTGTGACAGAACTTTTTCTTTTTTTTTACTTTCTCAAGTTGCACCAATTTTTTGCTGTAACTGAGGATAAAAGGGAGGGAGGGAAAACACAATACTTGACACTTAATGTCTTCTGAATTACTTATACGTATGTGGTGGCTAGGACAAGGCACTCTTCTTGAGACTTCTTTCTGCAGATACTCTCTTAGGAATTTACAGATATTTGTAGATGATGAGGCAAATTGCTAATCATGGTCTAGTGACTTGGCTTTCTATTGCCTGTCTTTCGAAGAGCTAATGAGAACACTTCTTCTGCAGAGTGGTGCGTTGCAGACAGAGGAGGCAGAGCTTTCTGAAGTTGTGTTGCCGATTTAGCTGGAGGATGAGAGAGTTGTGGGTTCTGGCTGGAGGCGGTGGACGTGACTGGAATGCCCTTGAGGCCAGAATTACGATCTCCAACTCGGTCCTTCCCTGTTAAATTTAGACAGCAGCTTAGTTTTGTCCTCTAATTAGAAGTATCTGAAATGGGCGAGTTTAGTGTTTGAAGAGTGTGTGGTAATGTAGTCATTGCTTACGGTGGAAAGAAGGACTGCACTAGTTTAGGCTAAGAATGGATGTTTGTGGTCAGGGTGCACAGGCTTTATACATTTGAAAATGGTGTGCTGATCCTTACTGGCTGTAAGGAAGATGTTTATATTGAATGGTATTGGATGTGTTTATACCAAATCTGAACTTGGTGCTTCTTATAACTGTTTAAATTAGAAAGTAAAATAATAAGTTAACATCCAAAATAACATTTTGCTTTCTTCAGACTCTACTTTCTGTGACTTCTTAGGGACATGTAGATAATGTTCGTTAAGAGGAAAAATCTCCTTTTAAGGAGACAAGAAAAAATGAGAAAGCACTATTTTCCGTGCATGTTGGCAGAGTTAAGTTTCACCCGTGTAGTTGGATGACAGAAGGGTTTTTGGTTTTTTTTTTTGCTTTGTTTTAAAGCAATGTGAATCTATGGAGCCCTTCAGTAGGGTTACAAGGACTTTATTTCTACGCTGTGCAGTGTTATCCAGGAGTCTCGGGACCAGGATTTTCTGCGTGGCATAGTTCGCCTTTCTGAGAAGTTAATACAGCGCTCTGTGTGCTCAACTACTAGAGCAGACCTAGTCTGTTCTGTGCAAAAGGAACCCATGTATTCCTGAGAATACTTTGAACCCAGGCTCAAATATTAAGTTTGCACAGGAGACCACCACCCCTATTAGTCAAACACTTGTTGAAAGAGAAGAGTTAAGATTGTTTGTTGTCTCCCTTCCCCCATTCAGAGGAGGTTTGAAATACCCTTATCTTCAAAGCTGGGAATAGATTTGAGGCAAACTCTCTGAAGAGCTGTATTTCCATCTGCTCTCTTCTTCAACACCTGCATTCCTCACGTTGCTACCGATCGCTTGGTGCTGCAGTAGTAAAACTGCAGAGGTTGCAAGCCTGTGGGATTTATTTTTAATAGGTTTTGAATGAAATAATTTATTTTAAACAACTGTTGGTTAAAAATACTATAAATATTGATCCAGGGCCATCTGCCTGAAATTAATAGGCTATAAATAAAGTGTTTTTTTCAACAGATGTTTCTTAGCCTACAGTCTCTCTGGTTAGTTTTTAGGACCTTTTCATATACTGGCAGCTGAATGTCAGTGAAGGAAGCCAAAATCATGTGTATCACATTTTGTTTGTAAATTGTATCTCCATTTCTTGTCAACACTAGATGTATTTTTGTAGTTACGTAATGTGTGGTGGTTTTTTTTTTTTTTTTTCTTTTGTCATAGGCTGCAGGAAATATGTAGTTAGTTATCTGCATCAAACTGAAAAAGAACAGGCATAGTGTCTGCCCTGCCTGGGTAAAAAAATAGGACCAATCAATTATTTCTTTGCTGTTTCTTTCTCATCAGAGGAAAAACCGTAGTGCCTTGACCTTCCAAGAATGATATTCTATATAAAACTTAGCAATGGTCGGATGCGTGCTCTGGCATGTGAGCCAGTCTTATAGGCAAGTTACCTTATTTCGTCCTGAAAGGGAAAAGGCTGGAAGAAGTAGTGGCCCTGCCTCTCATTTTTTGCCATGGTAGCCTACTATTCAGAGTGTTCATCTGAGAATGAGGGAGGTAGTTCTGAGCCCTCTTCAGCTATTTTTGCGTCCCAGAAGATAGCAGACGATGTACATATGGGAATAGGAGCACTCCTCATCCCTGTTCCTGAGAATGTGATACGGGCAATAAAAAATGCAATATTACAGCAGCCGGAGGGAGAGCAGAGAAGAAGGAGCTCTGCTGTGGGCAAGTACAGAAGGTGGTCCTGAGGAAGGGTAAAGAAAACACTCTTTGAAGGGAGTGTTTAGGGAGTTTGTCTTAAAACCTTAGTAGGCTTTTAACTTTTGTGTTTAAATGCCCCATGTTCTTGTTAGAAAGCTTAGATTGCAATATATTTCTTTCAAAATACTCTTTTGCAGTTTTGGAGAGTGTCTGGTCATACAGGTTGGGGAGATGAAGCTGTAGCCTGTGTCAGAGTATCAAAATGCAAATTATTGATTTATTACTGCTAGCAACATAGTGTTTTGTTGTGCTTTAAATATTGAAATTACTTCACTGCATTTATTGTTTTTAAAACAAATCATAGTGTGCAGATTGGGCAAATCAGTTTTTTTTTTTTTATAATTCAAGATTAGACTAGATTGATCTGTGTGCCTTGAAGAATCTGCAACATGACTAGACAGTTACGTGTCTAACTGTGACACAGTCTAGAAGTCATGATATACTAACGCAATATTTATCCCATTTCTGAATCTTCCCATGTTATTGTGCCAAATTATACTGAATATAAGGACAAGGCACTCTTTAATTACAATTTGATCTGAAGCAATTACTAATGTAAAAATCAATATAATTCTTATCTGTCATGTTAGTCTGTCATTTGGGATAATGTTTTTGATGATGGAAATGTGGAATATTGGGAGAAATTAAAAGAAAAACCTGCAAATACACACTTAACTTCCTTTTCTGTAAAACATGAGCATAGGCATGTTCAGAAGTCTGTAGGCCAGTGCTCCCTCTCTGAGCAGTGGCCAAAGGTAAACAGATCAGTAAATATATAAGAGAATAAGCACATACTATCCATGAATTCTACCCCAGGCTACAGTTTTCTGTTACTCAGAGACTTCATGAGTCAGAGGCAGTTTCTATGAACAGTGGACTTCTATTCTGGTAACACGTCTAGCTTCCCCTTCAATCTGTGTATATTTTCAGCATTCACAGTACTCTGCTGTAAAAATGTTTACGGGTTAGACATGTATTTTTGTAAAGAATTACTTTCTTTTGTTTTGAGCCCACTACCTGCTGGCTGCACTTGTGGTTCCTCAGTGGCTGGACCTCTCCCCACCCACCTTTCTTTGTGAACCCTGTGCTGTGACAGAGGCCTGCAAAACTACCACTTTGTCCTTCTGCTTCCAGGCTGAATAATTGTAGATGATTTACTTGTTCCTTGAATAGAAGCTATTCCCTAGCTTTGTCAGTCTTGCCTTTTCTAAACCTTTTTGTGACATTGAAGCACCCTGATAAGACAGGAGCTATGGCTCCTGCTAGTAGATGCTGGCTCCCAGGTGAGAGTCTAGAGCCTCAGGTCAAGCCACCATGTATGCTCCTCAGGTGGGCTGAATGTAGCTCTTATACTGGTGTGGTGGGTTGACCCTGGCTGGATGCCAGGTGCCCACCAAAGCTGATCTATCACTCCGCTCCTCAGCTGGAGAGGGGAGAGAAAATATAATGAAAGGCTCGTGACTCAAGATAAGGACAGGGAGAGATCAATCACCAATTAACATCACAGGCAAAACTTGGACTCTGTTTGGGGAAATTAATCTATTGACAATGAAAATCAGAGTATAGTAATGAGAAATAAAACCAAACCTTCTCCCCACCCCTCCCTTCTTTCTGGGCTCAACTTCACTCCCAAATTCTCTGCCTCCTCTCCCTGAGCAGCGCAAGGGGATGAGGAATGAGGTTTGGGGTCAGTTCATCACATGTCTCTGGTGTTCCTTCCTCCTCAGGGGAGAATTCCTCACACTCTTCCTCTGATTCAGCATGGGGTCTCTCCCACAGTAGACAGTCCTCCATGAACTTCTCCAGTGTGGGTCCTTCCCACAGACTGCAGTTCTTCACCAACTGCTCCAGTGTGGATCCCTTCCACAGGGTCACAAGCCCTGCCAGCAAACCTGCTCCAGCGTGGGCTCCTCTCTCCATGGGCCCACAGGTCCTGCCAGGAGCCTGCCCCAGAGCATGCCCTCCATAGGCCACAGACTGCTTTGGACATCCATCTGCTCTGATGCAGGGTCCTCCATGGGCTGCAGGTGGATCTCTGCTCCTCCATGGACTTCCATGGGCTGCAAGAGAGACAGCCTGACTCACCATGGGCTGCACCACAGGCTGCAGGGGAATATCTGTGCTTGGCACCTGAAGCACCTCCTCCCCTCCTTCTTCACTGACCTTGGTGTCTGCAGGGTTGTTCCTTTCACATATTCTTACTCCTCTCTCCTGGCTTCTGCTGCGCAGAATTTTTTCCCCCCTTCTTGACTCTGTTATCGCGGAGGTGCTACCACTGTTGCTGATGGGCTCAGCCTTGGCCAGCAGCAGGTTCATCTTGGAGCCAGCTGCCATTGGTTCTGTCGGACATTGGGGAAACTTCTAGCAGCTTCACACAGAAGCCATCCCTGTAACCCACCTCCCCCCACCAAGGAATGTGAGGTTAGTGAAAGTATATGTTAATTTTAGAGGTTTGTTTTATGGAACAGCAAATGGAGGTGCTGTGAAGAGTTGAATGTAGGAGTAAATGTCCTTGAAAGCTTCCTGCTTACCTGGGATGAGAATGGCTGAAGCACTGTAGAGGTAATTTTGCAGAGGGAAATTCTTGTGTTTGCAATACACGTGTATTAAAAAGTGGAGTTTGTGAATGGTTTGTGTGGATTGGTTCATGGTATGTGTTGGCTGGTCCATTTCTTCAGTCATTCATAGCAGAAAATTTGGTTTCCTGCAGTGCTGGTCTCAGGAGCAATGATAACAGCATGGGTTTTGGGGAAGCATGTTCAAAGTTAGACTCAGTACCCTCCTTTGGCCATCCCACTGAAGGACAGCTTGAAGAGCACTATACTTTGTAGCGCTGTGAAATTGGAGTTTCCGTCACTTTTCTCAGCCCTTTCACTAATACAGTATAAATGCATTGAATGTCTGTGGGACGACAGATGCCTTTCTGCTGTAATCCTTTAGAGCTACCTCACTTTTTCTTTTTTATGACCAATTTGATTTCAAGGAAGCAGAAATTTAACAAAAGCTTATTGAACAGAATTAAGCTCTTCATGTGTTTAATGAAGCGTAGTTTACTATAGCTGCCTCCCTAAGCCAGTTTGTTTTGTCTACATTTTGGAGTGCTACCCTGTAAAGAAATCTAACACTTTGCAGTTTCCTGTTATTCGTTTTGTTTAACTTTGGCTATAAATTACCTTTGGCTCTATTACAAAGCTTTCAGAAGATAATCAGAAGAAAACAGGAGTCAGGAAGAAATAATACCGATTTGTTTTTATTCTATAAATCTACTTTACTGCCGGCTAGCTGGGCACAGCATAGGAAAAGAGAGGAGTCTAAAGAGCGACACTATTTCCGGTTGGAAGTGCACAGGACTTAATTTAGCATGGTCAATCCGGAGGACTTCCCCAGCCACCATCGCCATGGAGTTCTCTGAATTAGCAAAGAGAATCTTTGTTACTCTATACTTTTATTGTGTTTTCATTTTTCTTCAGCCTTGTTTTCTGTATTTTCAGTGCCTTTGATAAGTTGCATGTATTGATTATTCCTAACATTGCCTAGAGAGTCATAAAGTTTGTGGCACTGTACAATTACTTTACAATTTATCATTGTTATCTAAGGACTCGAAGAAATCAACCTGTGAGGAAAGTGTTGTAACAATTGCTGGCAGTAAATGTTTGTGGTGGTAGGTGTTAAATTAGATATAAGTGACTGGAGGAGATAACAGAAATGGAATGAGGCAGAGAAGGTAAGCTCAAGAAACTGATTGAGTTTTGTAGATGTTTCACTTAGAATCTACAGGATTTGCACAGACACTTCGGTCACTGCTAGAGGCTATATGAAATAATAAGTTAAAATCTGCCTGTAATGTCACTTTCCAATTTCTCAACAAATATTTGAACAAAGAAAGATGACAGCTTATGCAAACTAAGATTTCACCCCCCACCCTGGCCCTTGTTTCAGCTCAAGAAGCTGCACGCCTAATGAGACAACAGAGAGAAACAGAGCTTTCAGATACAACCAAATGATGTCTTTTTGTACTCGGGCCCAGTTAAATGCAGAGGCCATGTAGAAAATGAGCAGAAAAATACAATAACTTAAGAAAAAAAAAAAAAGAAAAAGCATAATTAGAACATACTACTTTTTTTTTTTTTTTTTTTTAATCACTAATATATTTGTTCTTTTGGAGTGGTGGCAGGAAAGGCTGAGTTAGGTTTATCCATTTTTTCTGCAGCTTTACTGAATACTCATTTATATAACCAGTCTTTAGGCAATGTTTTAGTATTGTTATGTAGGTAGAAGTCTTTTGGCTGGTGGAATGTATACAATCATCCTTTTCTTTCATTAAAACATTTCTATAGCACATACATTTATGAATTCCATATGATATGGAACTTGTCCTCTTTGTCCTAGCTGGAGATGTTTGATGAATTTGTCTGTATCAGTTTTGAGCAGCATGCCCTAGGATATTGCTGGTGCAAGGAACACCTCATTTCTTGCAACTTTCAGTAAGCCTATAATTTCCAGAGAAAGAGTTTTATTCTTAAAGGATGTCTTTGGCACACTTTCACAATATCATTATAACCCTGATAAGTGTGTCAGTTGGCAGAATTGGTCACGATTCTGAATCAAAGCATGTTGTCTAGTTAAAAATTCTGTGAGTTTGAATCATGAGGCTTCTGTTCACTTTTACGTTGAACATACATAGCAAAACCTGTGTGTGGAATTCCAGAAATAAATTATTGAGTTTATAAAGGAGATGTTCTATGGGTACTCATTTTCTTACTCTTTTTTTTTTTTTCCTCTGTGTGTAAATTCCCTTCTGCCTTGTTCAATTTGTGAAGCAGATTTCAAAGCTGCTGCATTTTAATAATATTTTTTTTAGCAGTTTCTTTATTATTTAGGAGAACTTTACAGAATATCTTGCAGGACATACATGCATGTTGCTGCATGAGGTAGCATAATCTTAAATGGGAATGACTGTCTTGTACTTGCAGTTTTAAACGTTGTCTTTCTATGACAAATCTTCTAAATTTCTCAGTATTTGGTCCTATTGTAAAGCCTATTTGTGCAAAATTTTACAGACACTAACGATTAAGCTGATTGCGAATAGTACAGGAAATGCTATTCCACTGTCATTCACATAGCATTAGCAAAACCTGCTTTTCTTATCAAAGGGACAGGTATATTTACTAATATGTGTATTTAGCAAAAGCAACTTTCATATCCTTAGTTTATTTCCAAAAGCTAAATCAGTTTTTAAAAGAAGGTGGCCCTAAATGTTTTGCTTAAGTGTTTTTCTTACTACTTTTGGAAAAAACAGAGAGTAGAGGTTGATGGCTCAATGTCCAGATGGAGATCAGTGTCAAGGGTCCATACTGGGACAAGTACTGTTTGATATCTTCACAGCGGGAGTGAGTGCACCCTCAGCAAATTTGCAGACAACACCAAGCTGTGTGATGTGGTCGACATGCCTGAGGGATGGGATGCCATCCAGAGGGACCTGGGCAAGCTCAAGAAGTGGGCTCATGCGAACTTTATGAGGTTCAATAAGACCAAGCACAAGGTCCTGCATCTGGGTCAGGGCAACCCACAGTATCAATACAGGCTGGGGGATGAAGGCACTAAGGGCAGCCCTACCGAGAAAGACTTGGGGGTACTGGTGGATGAAAAGCTAGACATGAGCTGTCAATGTGCGCCTGCAGCCCAGAAAGCCAATCGTATCCTGAGCTGCATCAAGAGGTGGTTCTGCCCCTCTACTCTGTTCTGGTGAGACCCCACCTGCAGTACTGCGTCCAGCTCTGCAGCCCCCAACATAAGAAGGACACAGACCTGCTGGAGCGAGTCCAGAGGAGGGCTATGAAGATGATCAGAGGGCTGGAGCACCTCTCCTATGAGAAAGCCTGAGAGAGTTGGGGCTGTCCAGCCTGGAGATAAGAAGGCTCCAAGGATACCTTAGAGCAGCCTTTCAGTACCTAAAGGGGGCCTGCAAGAAAGTTGGGGAGGTAGTTTTGACAAGGGCATGTAGTGACAAGACAAGTCCCTCTGTGCAGCAGCCTGTCCACAGTGTCCCCCTTTTTCTACTAACTTTCAGACATATTGAGTTTGTGCTTCTTCCTTTTCTGCCCAGGTTACTGGTAAAAATATCAGACAGCATCTGCCCCAGTATGAACTCCTACAAATCACCTTTTGAGCCAGTTTTTCACCTACCTTGTAGTCCACCTGTCCAATCTGTATCTCCTGAGCTTGGCTACGAGGAGAAGTGATGGAGTATTTGATGTCGAGGAGTGTTGAAAGCCTTGCTAAATTAAAGGTAAATAAAATGAGCTGCTCTCTGCTCATCCATAGAGCCAGCCGTCTTATCACAGAAGATGAGTTGCTCAAAAGCAAATAAGTGGTGGCTTCTGTATGTCACCTCCTTGCTGCTCTTGTGCCTGGAGATCATTTCTGTTAGGACTTGCTCTGTTTGCTACCTGGGAATTGAACTGGGACTCACTGCCATTCCCTGGATCCTCCTCTTTACCTGTTTTTTTTTTTTTGGCATAACAGTCTTAAAGTTCTGTTTCTGTTCACAGCTGAAGTTTGACCTGATAGTTTCAAAGGGTCTCCATAGTGATACCAGTGCTTTATTCCTGAGTCTGCCTTGGTGCTTGTTGCAGATGTGTTTTTATCAGTTGCTATTGTGAACTCTTCTCTCAGTTCTTCATGGGTTTTTTTGAGAGATTGCAATTCTAATTAACTTTGTTGTTGTTTCACTTTCTGCTACTTTCTAAAATCACTAATACACCAGCAACTGTACTCCTAGCACTGTTTCTTAAGGGACTGCATTGATTGTCTCTTAATTAAGAAAAAAAAAAAAGGACGAAAACCCCAAACAAAACAAAACACCCCCAAAATACATACCTGCCCTTCATTATGTATGTTCTACCAGTTATTAAGCTTTGGGGAAACTACTTCTGACCTTAGGCACTCTTATAAATGTCATCTAAAAATAATAAAAAATAAAGGTTTCTACATACATTCTAGTAAAACAAAAATTTCCATTAAAAACACTTTACTCATTTATGTGCATGCTTTTGGTGTAGATATAAATTTACTTGTATGATTTCATGGGCCTCTGTGGTACGAACTGCAGTCTTTAACATTAAGCACGTGAATAAGTGTCTTCAAAATTGAGGTTGTAAATAATAAGCTGTTTCACAGGGAGAAATGTGTGTCATTGATGTGGTTTTTTGTTTGTTTGTTTTGAGGGATTTTGTTCACATAAATAACTTATTAAAGTCACCATTAACATGCCAAGGCATTGCAGCACTGCTTTCTTATTTCAGAATGATCAAAATTAAGAGCACAGAATAATCTTCAAAGAACAAAAACGTGCACTGCCTTTTGCTCGTGCTGACTTCAGAGAAGACCTACAAATAAGGATCCCTTACTAAAAGCCAGACTTCCCCAGCTGCTGCATGCTTGAATATTAATTTATTTCAGTACCTTTCAAAGATATTGTTGGATATTTTATATAAATCAGTGAAACATTACTGGAAATGTTTGATATTTTTGGTCTAAATGTTCTCTGTCTGTGTTTTGATCTCCTCTTAGTCACTATCTCCTACTAGAGGCGTTATGTTACTGATTTGTCTCTAAAGAGTGTGATGTTGGGCTGCCGGTGGAAGCACAATATGCCTCGTGTACCACTGGCCAATTTGGGAAATGGCAGTTGTGTTCATGTGCAACCTCCTGGAGACTCTATGTTAGAAGATATTTTCATGTTATTTAGCTAGCTTGCTAACTCTGATCTTGACTGTTTATCTGTGCTGATTTATAAATGTCCACCAGAAATCTGAGTAAAATAGAGTTAGGAATGTTGAAATAAGATCAGTGGATTTTGTAGCAATGAGAGCATAATTGCTGGAAGGTCAAACTAAACTTTTCACTCAAGTTGAAGGGGAAAGAGGAGGAGTAATAGAAGGAGATCTCTTTCACAGCCAGAGTGTCGTCATTAACCTTTCTTTTTGTTGTCCTCTCTTTACATAAGAGGCTCATTTAAAATAATTGCTAATTAACTACTTCTGTAAAACAGGTGCACTTGAATTCTTATTCTGTATGTTTCTTATTCTGTATATTTATGTACTGATTCTCAATATCAAGTGTGATATCAGTCTTTAGGATGGGTTTGTAGTAGTCAGCATCATTATTATTATTATTATTAACTTTTCTTTTTTTTCCTAAGCAATTGACCAGACCTCCCAAGAAAACAGTCGAAAATCAAAAATCAAGTGCTGCAGCTCTTACACCTGGCATTCATTCTGCCAGCCCAATTCCAGTTCCAACAAAGTGGATGACACTGTTATTTCCTCTTGTATTAGAGAAAAGAGAAGAACAACTTTGAAAGTGCCTCCTTTACATAGGATATTAACATCCCTTCAGTTATGTCCTGATGTGTTGAAAACAGAGATCTGTGCCGCTTTTAATGCAAATTCACGTCGTGCTTAAATTCTGACATTAGACTCTGACATTCAGGTCCTCTCTAGACAGTGTTTCTGATAGCCTTTGGGGAATCTTTGGTAGAGAGTTGGTTGTTTTTCCTTAAAATTATGCTTACAAGTGTGACAAAGAAGTAGGTACAATAAAGTGTTCTTATATAAAATTAGGAGCTCTGTTGGCGTTAACTTGTATGATCTAAGAACTTGAGTTTTTCAGAGTTGGAATTGGCAAGACAAGGTTGGGATGCATATAATCAGCAAGATAGAATTTTCAATTGTGTATTTGTTTAAAATTTTAATGTAGATACAATATTGATTTAAACTTATTCTCCCATCTGATTACATAATTTAACTTGAAAGCTGGAGACTTATTAGACAAAACCCAATCTGCTTTTTGTCACATCTAAGTATGTAACCTTTTGTAGTGGAAATATTATTTTGATTACAAGTCGGATTTCATATGGAAAACAACAAATTTTTAATGCCGTTGAGCCAGCCGATAGGACCAGGACTACAAGAACTTCTGGATATTGCCATCTGGTGCTCCTGAAGTCTGCCTCAGAAGTATTTGGCAATTTACTTCATCAGGTTATTATGTCATTCTCCGATCAGTAGAGTGGAAGAAAATTGGGCTTCTTCCAAAATTCTGTCTTTCAATTTGGAAATAGTATTTCTATCTGCGTTTTTTCCAGAACTAGTAAAGTAGGATAAAACTTTGTCAGATGTGCCTGCCACTCTGGTAGAGGCTTGGCAAATATTTAAAGATGGATTTTAATTTTTTTTTTTTTCCCCTTGAACACAGTGACCATATCCAATAAATTATGGTCTTTGTAAGTGGAACACCATCTAAACACACTGTGAAAAAAAAAATTGTAGTGTAAATCTGTTACTGGCTCTGATAACTTTCACTCAGAAACAAGATTAGGAGAAGAGGTGGTGGTAGTTCCCTTCCCTTTGCCTTAACAGACTTGCATGGGATTTAGGAAATTGATCAGTGCCTAGCCTGAGGAGATTTTCCAAGGATTTTCAAACATCTCCCATTTTCCCATGAGGAAGGTAGCCATGTGATGCTGATAGAAATGCATAATGCTTAGCTCTTGTTCAAGTAGGAGCCCGAGTTTGGCTGTATAATGGTGTGCTCGGTGCCCCCCTTAGTGAGCTTTAGGCAGTGCCCTCTCACATGGGGAAGGACTACTCTTCAAAGCAGTCCGCTTTTCTCCATGGCCTTGTGCTTAGCGTGGCCGTACTGAGGGCCTGTGGGCACTGTGGTGCTTAAATCCACGAGTCAAGTGGGTAATGCAAGATTTGTTGTTGCAGGTTTACATCACGATGTTCGCTCTCATTTTACCCCATTCTGATGTGCCTGGAGTCCCTGCGGGCAGGAAGCTGGTCTGTCCAGCTCACTGTAGAGCTGGGGCACGTGCCCGAGTTGCAGAATGAGTTGGCTGAGGCTGGATCCAGAGTAGAACAGTACTACTACTACAGGGTTTAGAGCTAGAGCTTGTTTATCATCCATGGTCCAAGAAAGAAATCATAATAATCTTTTTTTTTTTTCCTTTTTTTTTTTCCCCTCCTCTCACATTTAGGGTACTTTTGAACTTGTGCTTTTTTTTTTTTTGTGACTTGAAAGCTCAAACTAGATGAATTACTCCAGTATGCTTACTCTTGGAAGCTTCAGCTGCTGCAGAGCGAATGCCAGCCTGCCTGCTGATGGGCACATCTGTTATATTTTATCTGTTTTGTAATCCAAATCTTTCTGAGACCATTTCTGTCCATATACAGTCAATCCAGTTGCACCATTAGTGTTTGAGTACAGATGGCAAGTGTGCTCATAATAACGTTCCTGACTGTAACTTGGATTCTGTGAGACAAAAGTTGACTCTTACCATTTGCGAGCCATGCAAACAAAGAATTATTTTATTTTGTTAGACTTACGCTGGGCTTTGGGCATATGTAGTCTGAAAAAAAAAAGTCTGAAGACTTTATTTGCTTTGAAGATGCTGCTGATTCAGCCTCTCTGATATTCCTGAGGAGCACATCCCACTAGACTTAATCATTGTGAATAATGTGTTATTCTGAGAGTAGTCCCCAGGGACGTGGCAGAAGCTGTCTCTTTGTGCGTCATTTAGCTCTTGGTGAGAGCTGTAAGTTGCAAGAGCGGTTACGGTAATCGGAGACCTCACAAATAGTAGTGAGAATAAATACTGGGGTAGTATTTAGACTGGAAAAGCTCACAGATATCTTATACAGGCTTTTTAAAAAAGTGTATTTACATAATACAGCTATCAAAAATTATGAATATTTACATATAGTCTGACAGAAAAAAGGAGGTAAAAGCAGGAGGTTAGAATCCTGCTAGGTTACCCCTTTTAGAGCGTAGGAACAGCACCAATGCAGAACAGAAGTATCCTAAGATTAATCTTGAAAGTCAGGGAGTTTGGGGATTTTTCTGCTGGGAACTATTGAAAAAAAAAAAAAAAGGCAGTACAAGCAATCTCTTTATCCGACAGTACTGCAGTCAAAAGAGAAATGACATTTGCTTTATGAAATATCTACTGAGAGTAATTTGTCACTAGCAGCAGACATTAGTTAACACTGTAAGCACCACTGTGTTTCTAACTAAATAGCATTTGTTAAGTTTGGTTTAATTACTATAGTAGTAATTATGTATATTACAAGCTTCAGCATAAAAGTGACTGATTATATGTCTTTGATAGAGGAGATGAAAACTGAAAACAAAATAGTTAATTGTGACATAGACTTTTCATAGCTTGCACAGCTGTACTAAGAGAATGAAGACAGCTGCAAGAATAGGCTTTAAAAATAGTTTGTTTAGCTTGCCTGTTCCCTAACTACACACATATGGTAGCCTGTCCTTCTGGAAGGAGGCACCTGGTACCAAAATGTTTCATCTTTGTATCTCTCCAAAAAGCACTCACAGCATCTTGGTGGCTGCAGAAGCACCCAGAGAGTGTTGTATTAAATTAAGAAATATTAAACACCTGTACACATGCATGTGTGTAGTAATCCCCCATTCTGGTACTGCAAGACATCCATGCTAATATTTCTGTTTCTTAGAAATAGTTTTGTTTCTTTATGTTATTATTACTTGTCAGTAATAGTGGGAGCTACATAGAATGAGGAAAGAAGGTGAACTTGTAGGAAAAGAGTCTAAAACCACCTTTCTGAAACAAACACACAGTGAATAAACTTTGGAGTGTTATTGTTTTATAAGACATAATTTGAGGTTGTTTCTGATAGGCCAAGGCTTTTTGATCTATATTCTGCTGTTGACTAGATTTTTATCTTTCTAGAGAGATTAAAGTAGCTTAAATTAATCTGCTAAAAGAATGAAAAGCAACTTGAGAGGTTTTTGTTTTGGAAAACATGGTTAATCTGCAAAAGGTAGGATAGTAGAACTCTCCAATTGTTTGCATAAGTTGGTTAAAGAGAAAAGACCTTTAACTTCTGCCCTTAAATGAGAATATTTGTGATTTTCCATGCTTTCTGCAGAAAACTTAATTTGTCCATGTAAGTGGAAAACAACAAATGGAATAAGATTTACACCTAAATTTTAAAGCAGTCATCTTACGAATCAGTAATGTTTAAACTTGTAAAAATGATTAATTACTTATTAAAATGTTTGTATTTATTTTCTTATTGATTCATTGAAGGAGGGAAGGAAGAAGGAAAAATGTTTAATGAAAATTCTTCTTATTTTTTTTGCCCCAAAAAGAAAGCAGATTGTTTTCCAGAACTGACTTCTTTCCCTCCTTGTTCACTTCAACGTTTTTCAAAATTGAAAGGACAGGGAGATCATAAACATAATAAAATAAGGAGAAATGGTAAAACTTCGTCTTTGATATGCAAGACATTCCTTATTTTGGAAATGGGATTGGAAAGTATGAGTAATGGGATATGAAAGAGTATAATTTAGGGAGAAAAAAGGCCTTTTATTTAGGATGTGTGTACTGAAAAGTTTAACCACTTCTTAGCACTACTGTCAGTGACTGACTGCAGTTGATACTGAATTATGTTATGTAAAATGGCATTTTGTTGTAAACAAATGAAAAATAAAAAAGTCTAGAATAATATGGCATGAAAATGATAAGTTATTTTTCCCAGTTAAAACTGATGAATGTTCATGAATACAGAATGTTATGAATGTTGAGTTATGTTTTCACACTTCTGTTTTTTCTGGAATACCATCATCAGTAGACCACTACTCTACAAACTAAACTGGTGCCCATTTTGACAATCTCTCTTATATTTTACTGTAATGTATAAGGTATAATCAATTACATTAAGTGGTCAGTTAGAACTTGTTAAGCAGTGTCCTGGAAGGGCGCTACCCTATTTTGCTGCTGTGGTGGGAAAACAGAGAACTCTCAATATCCATGGAATAGTTTTCCCAGTAGAAAATCTTTGCAAATGATTGCTGTTGCAAAGCCAAACAAACCTAGTAAAACTATGGTCTGACAAAGGAAAAAAAGAAATAACTTGAGACAAATTACATCCATGTTCCTTGCACAGTCCTACTGCATGGAAATCCATGGAAATGAGAAACTGTAGGTGGTGGTTACCCTGGCTGTTTCAGCACTGCACTGCCAGCCTCTTTTTTTGTGCTTTTTGACAAACCTTATTCTTAATTCATTGGAAGCATTTCTTTTTTTTTTTTTTTTTTTTTTTTAACATCCCCAGTAACCAGGAGATACATACCTATCAGAGTTTTCTTTAATGCTCCATCTTAAAAATTATTATTATTTTTTTTTTTTTTTTACAATGAGAATGGTGGAACACTGGAACAGGTTGCCCAGAGAGCTGGTTGATGTCTCACCCCTGGAAACATTCAAGGCCAGGTTGGTTGAGGCTCTGAGCAACCTGATTTGGTTGGAGGTGTCCTTGCTCCTTGCAGGGGGGTTGGACTAGATGACCTTTGAAGGTCCCTTCCAACCCTAACCATTCTATGATTCTATCTGATCCTAGTCACTTTTACAGTAGTAGAATACTATAGTACTCAATGTGTAGACATGTTTTCAGTATTTTCTCCCTGTAATCTTAGACCAATTCTGAGTATCCAGAATTTCTCTGCAGCCTCATATTTAGCAACTGATTTGCTGTTCCTTGCATTCATGCTCACCCTTTTATTATTCAGCTGTGTCAGACTGTGCTCAACTGCTTATTAGTATGCTAAAATTCTGCAAGACCACTCCAAAGTGGAAAAATGGGAACTGGTGATACAGAGTTGGTCAGCTAGCTATCGCTGTGTTACAGAGAGTCCCTGAATGAGATTTCAGGAATTTCTCCTGCGTGCCAAGTGTGCTGCAGGCAGGTAGGTGATCCTACCTGAGCTGGAATTTAGACAGAACTGAGTGCTTTTCCCAGGACACAGTACATCTCCACAGGCATCCTCACAATCATGATTATTTAAAATTATGTATAGGATTTTCTTATGTATACATGTATATATATGCATATAGATATATAAAAATAATATCTCTTAATTTGGTCAAAGTAGTTTGCTGGGTTCTGCATTATAAATGACAGAAAACATTTTCTGGTTGCTTCCCCTCCTTTCCTTGTAAGGACACAAGTCTGGTATGATGAGTAATGATTAAAATTTGACAGCTTTGTGGGTAGATAAAAAGAGGATTCCATAATGCCTTTCAAGATGAAATTGCTTAATCAAAAGTGGACGCTGTTTCTTTTTCTTCCATCATCTTTGATGACAATAGAATTATGACGGTATAATTTTGTGTGTTAGTGTTGAGAAAAAAATTTGAATAGTTTTTTACAATCTGGGTATAGACTGTCTGATATGCCAGGTTTAACAGGATCATTTTGTAATTTGTCATCAATTTACCTTGTAATTCAGTGTTGGACAAATATAATTTTTCATTATATAACATCTATACAAACACTTATATTTGATACTTCAACTTCACAAATTTGTATTAGACAAAAATAAAATCCATCTATGTACTTTTTTTTTTTCTATAAACTGTGATTAATATGGTGGTAATCTAGGCATGTATTAGTGCTTGAGTTTCATTTATTTTTGGTTTGTTTTTTCTACTGTGATCAATCAATATTTCTACTTAATTTACCTAAAAAGTGTGTTGTGAGTAGAAGTAATATGATTCTGTGTTAAAGCAATGGAATGGGAGAAAAATTATGGCTTTCATTTTAATTAATGACCGAGGACTGCAGATTTAGGTAAGGCTTTTGCAAACCTTGGAAGAGAACAGATAATCAGCTCTTATATAGTGCTGTTATGTATGTGTGGATCAAAATGAAAAAGTAAAATGCAATGAATAATGAGTTTATAGGAAAAAAAAAGCCACAAAACTAATACACAAAATAGTACATTTTGTCATTGAATGAATAACTTGATAACCAACGGGCATCCAAATTTAAGTCAAGAACTGAGTTTGGTTGGGGGTTCTTTTTGACTTTTGTTAACGAGCCGTAGCAGCTGAGTGAACTGATCTCACAGACACTGACAATATAAGCATTTTCTGTGTATGAGTAAAAGCAATGGAGGCTTAGATAGAAGCACATATTTGCAGCTGTTTTACATAACATCTGGATTTCATCCACGTTACCAGCTGTAATGTACATGGAATAAGAGAGCGAAAGAGCAGATGAGAAGGATTCCAGTAGATTGTGTCATCAAATGACTATGGCTAATTTAAACATTCAGGTATTAATAGTGGTATGGTACTCTGAATTTCAAGGAGGAAAAAAAAAAAAAAAGCAAACAACTACCTGCTCTCATGCTCCAGTACAATAATAATAATAGCTAACTAATAATAATAAAAGAAGATTTAATTAATTCCTGGTGTTTTGATGTTAAGGTAATAGTAAAATAGAGACTTTAATGGTTAAGTGTTTAGTGCACTTAAAAAAAAAAAAAGGCAGTTTAATAGGTTTTCTTTATCTTTGGAGGTCATTAAATCTTTTAGGTTATTTTTTTTTTCTTTGACTTAAGATAAATTGCATTGTACTGAAAGTGTAAGATTTTGTTATGTTAGCAATCCAAGACTGGTCTTCTAGCCCAGACTGGTTGGTAATATGAGCCTGGTGAAAAGATAATTACATGCTCTGTTGAAAAAGGGCATGGTTCTCATCATCTTTCAGGATTTATCTCCATCAGTAGATAGACATAGCAAGTATTTATCATAAGTTGCTTTTTTTTTCATTTATATTTACACAAAATGCTCTTAAATTTGTTATTTTAACTCCTGTCTTTTCACATCGAGACACAATTATTTTGGCTTGTAACCTGAATTTGAATAAATATTATTAAAATGAAATTTATAAGACAAATAAGGAAGTGTCTTTTTCTCTCCT
Source organism: Chlamydotis macqueenii (assembly GCF_036417535.1). NCBI lineage: Eukaryota > Metazoa > Chordata > Aves > Otidiformes > Otididae > Chlamydotis > Chlamydotis macqueenii. Next base: position 38,224,602 of record NC_141559.1, on the reverse strand, counting down.
CTTCTTACAGTAACTGTAAAAGTTAAAGCTTTAGAAAATGAATTAACAAGTCCTTGGGCTATTCAATTGGGAATTGCTGATAAGTATCGATGTTGCTTAATATTTCTGTGGAATTATTTTCCAGTAGCACAGAATAGAAAAAAAGTTGTCCTGTGGAGAGAAATATTAGAATAGGAAACCTGAACAGATATAATTAAATGCCTCCACTGAGTCCAAGAATATTGTCTTAACGAACAACCTGGGGCTGAGCTGTGAGTAGATGTCCGGTTTTGTCGACTTCTTATCCCCAGTGATCCAGTGATCCTGTCCTGCACCAGGCGTTAGAGCTGGAGGGGTATGTGCTGGGGGGAGGCGCGTGTGTCTGTGAGTAAGGGAGTGTTTTTGTTATCAGCTTGAATTTTAACAGCACGTGCAAGGAAAGCAAGGAAAGCAAGTGATTTTGCAAATGGATAAAGCAGGTTTACTGTCGTCTGCAGGATGTACCAGAAAATGGAATGAAACCCAATTTTCCGACTGTTGGGGGTTGGAGGGAATTGTATGTGAAAAATTGCCAAAATAAAGAAAGAAACTGTGCTTCCAGCCCCTTTATTAATCTATACTATTTTTACTTTACAAAGGTTACTTTGTTTCAATTGGGCTTTTGCCTAACATTTTCCTAGACCGGTCTCTAGAAGTAGCAAGGATAATAAGCAATACTGGACAAAGTGCAAATGCAGACCCTTGTGGAAACTTCCAGCCCTTGTGGGAAGTCTCCCAAAGGAAATCCTATCAGTACAGCAAATGTCTGAAATGCCCTAATATACATTCATTCTTCTGTCTGTTATCTCACAGTTAAGTACCATGCTTTTAATACATGAGATGATTACGATGTGGTTGAGGAGAACTGCACCCAGAATAGCTGATTCGCTCTGAGTGTGAATACCCTTATAAGTGGGGCGTTCTGTTTATTCCACGTCGACCAGCAAACCTAAAGAAATTGCTTTTTACCAGCATATGAAAAGAAATATATTAACCAGAATATTAGTGGTTTTCAGATGGTGTGCATGTATGGTATTGCAAAGAGATGGGAAGTACATTAAAGCCAGAGGTCCCCTGGTGCAACTGTTGCCAGGCTTGACCCTAATGAGGATCATGTGAAAAAACAGCATGGGCAGCGCTGTGCTGCGCCTCCCTTACCCTGGGGAAGGGCCCCACCGTTGGGATTCTGAGAGTTGCTCTGAACCCTGGTAGAATCATGGAGCAAATAGGTAAATTAAAGCTGTGGGAGGCAAGGACGCGTTCTGTGCTCCCGATTAGTGGAATTGCTTGGGCTTCTGCCGGTGAGATCTTTACCCATTTTTTGGAGGGCCATTCTTAAAGTCCATTTGGTGTCTCTCAAAATCCCTGCTGAACTGGAGCATGTTTTCTATGTTCCGACGACAACAAGACAGTGGACTGATTAGACTGGTTAATGCTAATCTGAGGATATCCTTAGATCGTAATTTGAAAAATTCTGAGTAATGTTCCAGTCTGAATCTGGTCACATTTTGCACTTCTACCCTTAATTTTTTTTTCTGCTAGTAATGATTCTAATGGTATGGACTCACTTTAAAATGGCTGTTAGCATTGTTGATTCCATGTCTGCCTCTGATATTTGATATATTTCACATCCATCTCTTCTGAAGTGGGCACAAAGACTTTCATCTTTATTAGTTTTAGGCCTGCAGCTGGTCTTCAAAGATATCAGAAACATTTTATGCTCTCCTCTTCCAATTTGGGAAAACAAGAATCTTCCAGAGGCCAATCTGCATTCCTGTGAGCTGAGGGTGGGTGATCACTTTAGCCTTCATCAGATTTGGCCAATTTCAAAATGAGATGATGACTTGTTTTGTTGTTGTTATTCTTAATTATTTTCTCACTTTCACTTGTGCTGTGAACTCCCTGGATCTTACAAGTAGATTTGATGTTAATTCCAGAAGAGCACTTAGCAATAATTAGACATGCAATAAAAATGGAAAAGATTAAGATGAGATCCTATTCCAAAAAAACTTTTTTCTTGTAAACCACAGAGTGAAATCTGAAAAGACTTTGCAGACCACAGAGCTACTTTTGCTCAACTGTGAAGTAACAAATATTCTTAATTGATGGAAGAGCTTAAAATTTTTTTCATCACTTCTTCAGTAAATGCCTGTATATGGATTCACGTGGTTTGTCTTTGCAGCAACTTTGCAACTCATAACATCTCCTATTCTTCATCCAAGAATATTTAAATAGTTTACGTCAAAGTTCTGTATATAGGGATTTTTTTTCCACTTTGTAGATTTTAATAATAATAATAAAATAAGTTATTTGTGTATCAGAATGTGTAGACTACTGCAGCACATTCCATAAAGAGTTAGTCTAATTATTTTTATTAGAGAGTGAACTACAGTTCTCTCTAAAATAATGTTTTGGTGGAAATGAGATTTGTAACCAAAGTTAGTGGCATATGAAGGAAAGTATATCTGTTAGCAAATTGGTATTTACTAGCTTTAAAAGAGAAGTTCTGTTTTGAAGTGAAATATGTTTTTTCATCCCTTATGGTCCAGCCTTTCTTCTTTTAACAGTGACACCTCAACTTAAAGGTTATTTTGAAACCTTTTCTCACTGCAGAGGAACTATTACACTTGCAGTGAAATCAAACATTTCAGTAACATTTAGTTCTATGTAAATAGGTAAAACCATGAAATGTCAATCCTCCTTCTCTTTCTGCTCTTCACTTTCTCATGCCCTAAGGCACTTTATTCAGGTGAACTTAAGATATCTCTGGATTTAAAAAATTACTCTGAACCTTGCTTGATTTTTTTTTTTTTTTTTTTTGAGAATCCTCAGGAAAATTGCATGTAATGCCCATGTGTTAAAATAATCCTCTGAGAGAATAATGTTGTCAGAAGTGAACTTCATCATTTTGTCACTACAGAAACAAATTGTTTTAATTTAAGTTGCAACCAGCAAGAGGCAAATCAATTACTTCCCTCAAATCCAATCAGTGAGGAAGGAGTCGTCAAACAGAAAAATCTCCAGTCATCAAGACAGGTTTACCAAGGACATTATTTAACTTGTCTGCTTTTGCAGAAGACCAAGATTATTCACTGTACTTAGTTCCTGAAATATTTTTAAAGTGTTAATATGCTGTAATTAAAAAAAAAAACCCAAAAAACCAAAACCAAAGAAAAACCCCACCCAACATCAAGACACCCTCTGCCTCTAAAAAAATACCAAACAACAAACCAAACCTAAACATATTCTCAGTTGATTTTCACTCACTCAGGCATCTTTGCACTCTTATTCAGCTTCAGAGTGGAGGCAGTCAACATTTGGCATCCAGCGCTTCATATTTCTGTACAGCAGCAAGGCTTTGATGTGCAGATAATACTTTACCTGTGGCATATTACAATCTTTGCTTCATGCGTTCAGTTTCAAACAGCTGCTGTAGCACTTTGGACCTTTTTTTTTTTTTGTTGTTGTTGTGCAAGATTTTCATAAAATAGACTTCAGCTAAAGTGCCTAAGAATAGGAAGGTAATATTATCTTGCTTAGAAATTTCAGTAAGCACAGAATTAACAAAGTTCAGATTCATCTTACACATTCTGTGTGTATAGAATTCTTTTTCATGCAATGCTATCGTGGACTAAGTAAACAAAATTATGGACCATCAAAGTTTGTAGACACTGATATCACTGAAATTCTGCAGAGGGGAACTGATTAGATATGAAAAACATTTACTTTCTTCTTCAGCCATCGGGTGCTTGAGATACGCACATTTAGCTGTTGTAGACCATTTATCACTAAGTGATTAAAATGCTCCATTAATTGCGGTGCTGGATTAGATTATGCATATATTAATTGTTTTGTTAATTTAATTTACATGAGAGCATAAGCTTGAGGGCTTGATGTTTCTATCTTGTTTGTGTTGCAATTGAATTACTGGCTTCACCTACTAGAGTTGAAACCGTTGAGAAATGCCTTGTTTTGGGAACACATTGGAATTCTTAGGCATAAAATTATAAATGAAATGTGCATCAAGATGTGGTTACGTATAAAAGCTGTTCTCTTCTGTATAGTAACCTGGTGCTATGCCCTGGAAAACTGCAGTGCTTTAATATAAGGCACAATTTCAGTTTGTTGAAATTGCTACAGTTTTATTCTATTTTGAAGTATATAATATTTTTTTACAATCACAGCATGGGGATTAACACTCAGGTCATTCTATAGTGATTCCATGTGTAATTAGGGCAAAATCCTTTTTATTCTACTTTTTTTAGTAAATAGAATCCTGGGATTTAATTTCTTTCTTATCTTGAGACTCATGCTATGTGATGTGAACTTTGAACTCAACTTATCCAAACTACAGTTAACAAATGCAGTTCTGGGCCTGTGAAATGAATGTTTCCACCTTTCACCTCAAGGAGTTCAAGTGAGGATATAGACTCAGCTATAACAGGCATCCAGAACACCTTCTGAAAAGCGTGTGTGGAAACTGGAAAGTGATTTTCATCAAATATCCTGACCTAGTTTACAGCTGACTTTGGATAAATTATCAGTGAAGCAGCTCTTATTTACTGGTGGACAGATGAGCTTCCAATATCCATAGTGGGCAAGAGAGCACTACCAAGGTGTGTCACTATTTGTTCTACCACTGAATCTTAAAACAAAGCCATGTTGTCTAAACTGAAGCCAGTTCCCTTGGGGCAGTCTTCAAGCTATGCTACTAAGACTAAGGGTCTGATTTCATTTTATACTGTTTGCTTGTTCTCCAGAAGTGATTTCCCCCAACCCTCCCATATGCCTATATGTGTTTTCCAAAGAATCTGAGGAATCCTGAAGAATGTTATGGATGGTTTGGCAAGGGTTAAAGTTTAAAAAAAGGTGAAGTGACATATCTGGCTGAATACTGATCTGTTACTTAAACATCATCCTGAATAACACTGAGGATAAGACTGCTGTGGAAAGCAGCATACCTGGCATGCTGGATTTCAAACTGAACAGTAGTTTTTGATGCAATGCTGTGATTAAGCAAATTGTATTAAAGGAATACATCTGTTTACAGCATTGCCAAAACCCTTGGGAACACCACAGATGGTTCCCTTGGGTAGTTTAAAAAAGGTTGACAAATGAGAAACTTACCTAAAAGTAGGGATATTGGAGTGACTTAAGAGTTTCAAATGTCATTTTTAATTCTACAACTGTGAAGTTTTTTCAGATGATCCCATGTAAGGCTTCTTGATCTTGGGTTAAACATAACTCTATAAGAAGATTTTGATGTTAAAGGTAGGCAGAAAAAAACTGTCAGAAGATCTAGTGATACAAGCTTGAGCTTCGTAAGTGAAATAGGTAATAAGTTATATGGGAATTAATAAAATCATAAGTTAGCACATTAAATAAGGCAAACACTGAGGAATGAAGCCTAAATTAGTATAACAATAGGTTTCTGAAGACCACAACACTGCATGTAATCTTTTCAATGGCATAAGTTGTGGTTGTGATGGTCTTCAGGGCCCTGCTGTTGGTCGTCCTCAAGGACACCTGCTATACCAGATTAGCAAAAGAGTCTTTTGGAAGTGTTTTTTCTTAAAATAGGCTACTATATTGCACATACTATGGGACACAGGTCTCTTACGGCTGCTCTAGTATGCCTTTATGGTCTATCTTTGGAAAAATAGAAAGGTCAAAGTAAAGATAAATTGTGTACAAATGTGAGAAGATTGTTCATCTGACTTCTGTGAAGTCCCTGGTGTGAATAAAGGCTGAAAGATCAGGTAGGCTCATACCACTTGCAGTTAACTGAAAACAGCATGTATTCTGCTTATGCAAGTTAGAGACAATGCAAAAGATCTCTCACTGAAGCTAGAAATGTTATCTTATCCTAAGAAAATTATGATCAGTTATTCTGAATACTGGTAACTTGTCATTCTGGTCTGTCTATAAACGATATCCTTGGTGTTCATGTACACGTGAGTTCAATAACTGGTAGGATCAGAGATGCATGTTAACAGAATGAGTTGTAAAAAATATTATTTCTCCAAATGGTGATTTTATACTCTACAAAATCTATTTTTCTCCTTGCAGAAAGATAGACTGTCTTTTGTAGTTGGACTTGTGCTTCCTTTCTGAATTGCTTCTAGACATGCAAATCCTCTTCTGCAAGAGTACTTTTCTAGACTGTTCCATGATTTTATCTTCCTTGCAAAGATAACTAAAAATGAATGTTTCAAGTTTGATTTTGTGCTGAGTTCTATCTGCTTGAAGTTCTTCCAGATAAATAACAGTTGCATTGCATTCATCTCTGCAGATCAGTATTGATATTGCATGATCACTTTCTGCCAAATCATCTTCTAGCAATCAGATTTTAATGAGATGAAGGCATTATATTCTTTCAAAAGCCTTGTATTAGCAGGCTAACACCAGCTAAAATCTTTTTTGCTTTAGTGGGTATTAAATAAGTAATAGGGTTTTTTTTTGTCTCTGAATTTGGAAGTGTAGTGTAGTCCAGATCAGAAAATACATAAACAGATGCCACATGATTCTTTGTTTCTCTTGCCTTTTTAATATAAGGATATACTGGAGGCACATTTTCTGTATACGTAATGCAAGCCTGAGGCAGCTTTTGGGGTTTCCAGTAGCAGTGTTATTTCTATACCAAGAGTTTGGGACAAGCTTTTTAGTTTGCTTAGGACTCCCTGCATTTTTGACAGTGAGCTGAATGCCACATTGGGTTCATTGCTATAGTTATTCTTCCTCTATAGTTAAAACTAGCCCTACATGTGCTGCAGTCACACCTTCAATTGTAGTGTACAAAACCCTGGATCTTTGGTTTTCTTTTATGTCTCCTCATATACAACTTCATCACTGCAATTTTTTGACTAAAAATGTCAACCAGAGTTACATTCTCATATAGGTAAGCAGTAACGCTTTTCAAAGTTGTCTTGAACAACACTTTCTTTTCAGAACTTGAAATATGACTGATTATCTTCATAAATGTTTGAATTGCTTTCATTATAGTGCTCTACTGTGTGAAGAATTAAAAAAATAAAATCCACATAAATAGCAAAACAATGGAAAAAGCAAGCCGAAGCATTTGAAGACTGGTATTTCTAGATATTAGGGTAGATTTTTATCTTTCTCCCCCCCCCCCCACCCCACTCTTGAAACATGATCAGGACAGGATTATATTTTTCATTCTGAATAATACCTAAAATGAGATGTAGCTGTTTAACACATACCGTATCCATAGAGTCTATTTATTCAGACGGAATTCCTCATGGACCACGGATAATCTTTTTCCCAAATGTTTACTAGTATCTGCTCTTAACAAGTGCTGCACAATATAAACTGAAGGAACCATAAAGAGAAGGGGCATAATAAAATTAAGCCTTGCTTTTCACCAAAGTCTGACTTAAAAATCAAGAAGGGAAATTTTCACATGGGACAGATTTTCAAAGAGTTTTTCTGTAAAGGACGTGAATCCCATGCATTTAAAAGTATACAAGGAGCCACAGCGAGTATTAGAAAATGAGATAGAAGCAGGTTTTAAGAAATGGCATTGAAACTAATGCTTTTAACTGAGATGAAAGGAGCTCCAGGTTCATTTAATGGTTTTGTTGAAGTTATCTTCTTGCACTTGTAACCACTCTGTGCCATGCACAGTCTGGAAAATGGAGGTAATGCTGCTCTGTTTCCCTGCCCCTTCCTACCTCAGCTGGTATGTACGGCCTTTCAAGACAGACAGGCTGATACTGTGGGGGTATGCGTGTGGTCTGTAGTACTAACAAAGCTAATTTTGGATGTAGCTTGTGAGGGCTGTCGTAATAAAACGGAAACAAATTGGAAGTGCTGGGTTTAAGCATTTATATGGGTTTTTTTTTTTCACATTAACTTAAGTTTCCTTTGTTGTCATAGATACTATTTTTAATTATAATTTCTGTTTGTGTTTGTTCACCTTTAAAAATTTAGGTAAGTTTTTTCAAAACTTTGCTAAATCAGTTTCCCATACGAAAAAGAAAAACCAAAACAAAAAACCTATTCTGACTAGCAGAAAAATTTGAAAGTTTACATATTTGAAAATATTCACTAACTTTTTTCCACCCACACCTCCCAAAGATTTTAAAAGTATGTTTTTATTTATATAAAGTAAATAAATATTTTTTTATCTCTTAGTAGGTATAAATATCTTCAGCTGGGCAACCCTTTCCTCGTTTACTATTTGTTCTCACTTCTGGTCTCTCTCAGCATTAAGTCATAGAGCATGTCTTTTCTATTGACAACATTTTTCATGTACAGCAAGTTGTACTTTTCCAAGGAGACTTGCAATTCCTCCTATCCCAGACCATTTTAATTGTATGTTTGTTAAAACCTGGCTAAGTAGCTTTTAAAAGCCCCTGCTTTTCTGAGCTTCATTATCATTGAGGACTACTCATTTTACCTCTTCATTATTAAATACGACGGAACCTCCTACTGTTCTGGTCTTCCACAAGATACACCTGGAATGTGTTGTATACTGTTAGGCTTTGTTTCAACTTTGACAGTTTTCAGTATCCATTCACATCATTTTGTATAGAGGAACTTGTGAGCACGGAATATGTAAAATACTTCCCCCTTCTGCAGGGGAAGAGAAAATAGGATACAGAAAACATCAAAAATATTATATAGCAGATTGATGTTCTGGAATACAGCAGAAAATAAAAAATGTTGAGAGATCTTTTTGCAGGAAGATGAGGAAGTTGTGATGACCTCCTGCTGTTGATGGGTGAAGGTCAGATATTTAGGCTGATTCTATCTGCTGTCTGCCCTTGATTTTATTGGTCATGGAGCTGTTTGCTATTTGCCAATCCTTGAAAAGGCAAGGGGGAGTGATTCACTTAGAATGGTGGTTTGTTTTTTTTTTTTTTTTTCCTTTTTTCCCTTTTCCTCTCCTCTCCTTTCCGTTCTTTCTTCCTCCATCCCTTTCCCCTTAAGAGCCAAAAAAAATAGTTGGAGTAGTTACACATTTTGTTATGGCGCTTTTTTTTGTCATCACAGTTCCAAATATGATTTAGGCATATAGAGACCATACTGTAAATGTAAATGAATTGTAAATCATTTAAAGTCAAGAAAAATAGGGGTATAAAGAGCTGTTCTTCTGCTGTGCATACAACAGGTATTTTTGGTTCTATCTTATTGTAATGTCATATAGATGAAAGACAAATGCCCAGGTGTTATCCAAACCATGTATGACTAATGAAAAATAGAGAATAAGAATTATTCTTCTCTTGAAGACTACTTCTTCAGATAATAGCATTAAAAATCAAAAGTTTGTGCCTTGGTGATAGCCTGATGTGTTTTCTTCTTGCTCACAAAGTTCAGATGTGGAATCAGATTAGCTTCTCAGTGTTTTATTCTGCCTGTATTTGGCAAGAAGACTCTTTTATATCCAGTCTGTAATCTTTTAAATATGTACGCTCTTACAGTTACCAATACTTTTGCATTTCTATAAGCAGTGCACCTATAAATACTTCTGTGATTACTGGAATTAACTATAATACAGTGCCTATAAAACTTCCACAGCACTTTCTGCTAGAAACGTTATTTCCTTGCCTCTTCATTTGCACCTCCAGAACAACTCATAGAATCATAGATTATTTAGGGTTGGAAGGGACCTTTAAAGGTCATCTAGTCTAACCTCCCTGCAAGGAGCAGGGACATCTTCAACTAGAGGAGGTTCCCCAGAGCCCCGTCCAACATGGCCTTGAACGTTTCCAGGGATGGGGCATCAACCACCACTCTGGGAAACCTGTTCCAGTGTTTCACCACTCTCATTAAACATAAATAGTTTTGGTTGAGGGAAGAGGCCAGACTTAGGTTACTCAAGCTAGCAGTTTAATGGAAGAGGACAGAGATAGGGAGCAGTCTTTGACTAGAGACTGTACATTGTCTGATGATGAATTACCATTTAATATTGTTATTAGGAAAAAAATCTGAGACAAGAACAAATGTGAAAAAAAAATAATCAAAAGAACCAACTTGACATTTGTTTTATACATAAAGGAAAATAAGAATATTGCTATAATAAGTTTAACTGCTAGTTGTCATATTGTAGAGCTTTTTGTTAATTTTTGAATGATTGGAATGTGTATTTATTTTATGAATATGCAAGATACTAATAATCCTGTTTATTTCAGGATAATTATTGGCCTATGACTGAAAAAAAAAGCAGATAACATTATTACCAGTCCATTATAGAACTATTATTGCAACAGCTGTAGGTATTTGATATAGATGAAATTCCTTTCATATTCAAGTCAGCATGAGCTTTAATATTGATGCCAGTGCAACCAAGACTTTACCTGTGGATGTTGGAATAAATGCTTATTGAAAAACTCTATAATAATTAGATCTTAGAGCATGTGATAACACCAAAAAGTTACCTCATCTAACATTTAGCAAAAGGAATTCTTTATCTTGGCTAAAATGTAGTATTTATCTGCTTAAAAGACATTGAGAAGTTCAGGACCAAGACTGCCTTCTAAAAGTGTTTGGTCTGAAAACAGATCTCAATAGAGGTTACTCTTATTGCAGGAAGATTTACGGTGCACAAAAAAAACCCCCTGTTTAATTGCCATCCTCTTCTTTGAGCAGAAGCCAGAGTACTAGGCAAAGTGCTGGCAGAATACTTGAAGTTTATAAAGTATAAACTTGTAAAGTAAAAGTATAAATTCATTTTTGTTTCTTGATGCAATTCGGAATCAAAGGAGGTTTGTTAGTGTATGATTAGTCATTATTATCTTCTGCAAGACGTTAAGTCATGCAGCTGTTTGGAAACTTTATTAAATCTGTTACTACAGTTCCACGCTCTCTTCTCCAATAATGCCTTTTTTTGGTCTTCTTTTTAGTCCTTTCTCTTTCTTGCTTTTGTCTTTCCCTGTTGGGCCAACTGCCAAAACTGAGGGTTCCTGAAGATCGATTAGAAAGCTTTTGTTTCTCTGCTCACTTCATCTGTGTGCAGTCCTTCACATTATGTTTTTTACATAGCTCCAGCAGAAAGACCTTCAGCCAGCAGTTAAATAGTGTATGATATTCAATGCCTAAGGTAAGTTTGAAAGTGCCTAAGGTACAAGTTTGAAGTCAAAATAGTAACTGAAGAAAAAAGGACTAGGTTAAATTGTAGGATTTAAAAAAAAAAAAAAAACAAATACAATCCTCTGTCTTGAGTTGTGTGAACTGGAATTTTTTGTGTGCCTTTTCACATGTATGAGATAGGTATGTGTCAGAGGGAGGAGTAAGCTAAACAAGATATTTAGCTGAACTCCTCCTCCTACATATTTCTACTTAGTTACTTCATATCCATATAATAGTTTATATGTTATATTTGTTATGTTTGCTAATTTAGGTAACAAGTACCTCTGTAAATTAGGAGATTTCTAGTTAGAAGTTGAATTTCTCATGCTGCCATGGTTGACAGGTCATAGGTGTATATTGTATGTTTGTGTGTACTATGGATATGTACACTGCTCTCTATATTATTTCTTACTAGTGCCTGAAGCATCATGTTAAGTTTTCAAATCGGTAGCTACATCAAAGCATAGAAATAACTCAAAATGGAAAATCCACAGAAGGCTAGATGTGTCTCAGAGATTTAACCAAGAAAAACCACAAACGTACCACTGAGGAAAGCTATCTTAGGAGATACTGCAAGCCTATATGAAGTTTTCTTTTCTCACTACTTGAAAAGTTGATGACGGAAACAAAGCCTGTATGCTTCAAAAACATTTCCCATGGTACTTGAGGCACAATGGTTGGGAAGAACCAACTGCTTGTTGGGTAGGTTGAGAACTGGCAGGACAGCCAGGCTTGAAGGCTCAGCATCTAGTTAGTGGCAGGCAGTGAGTGGAAGATGAGGAGGCTGGGCTTTTTTAGTCTGGGGAAGGGAAGGCTATGGGGCAGTCTAATAGCAGAGCCCCAATTGCCTGAAGTGCAGTTGCACAGGTGACCAAGTTAAACTCTTCTGGTAGGGGCACAGAGTGTAAAAACAAAACAAATCCTGAAAAAACAATGGCTAGAAATTGTAGCTTGAGAGGTTCAGATTGGACAGTAGGAAAAACATCTTTCCTAGACAGGTAGTACAGCGCTGCCAACCCTTGAATGCGTGACCTGTTGTGGTGTGAGCAGGAATCATAACCCAAGCAGGAGCTGGGACTGGGGGTCTCCAGAGGTCCCTTCAAAGCACCTTTTCTATGATTTTGAGTGGCTTTGCTCTGATACTGATTTTGTATCCAAACAATATTGAACAGAGCTATTTGTCTTAAATTTTCTGCCGATAACAGACAATTTTCCAGCTTTTCCTTTGTACCCAGCAAAAGAGTTAAATTTCATTTTGACTGTTACATTCAGATAACAGCAAAGAAGTGCCTGGAGGCAACTGAACCAGAGACAGGGAGAGAAAGAGGTACCCCTGTATGCCTTGAGTTACTACTTTTGAAAGTAGGCTTACCGCTTTTTGAAAGTCTGGTGAAAGAGGAAGAAATGACATGTTATGTTACATTTCAAAGAATTTCTTCTACAAAGTCTGTTTCTGTACATGTAGGAGTGTTGTAAAAATTATATGGTAATACGGTCAGGAAATCCTTTAGATTACTTTAATTAAAAAACCTGCTTCCCTCTGAAGTTCTGTGGTAATGAACAACTAGTTACTGTCATCTTTCCTTTCTGAGTTTTAAAGTGGAGGACTTGCACATACTGCAACATTGCTGTATATCTGAAAAAGCTCTAATATTAATTTGTAAATATTTAGAGTTGAAACTTTTCTTATGTTTGAATTTAGCTTTTTTTTTTTTAAAGCAGGGTTGAGCTAATGCTGGCTCTGAAGGCCTAAAAGTTGATTTTTCATAATTAAGGGCTATTGAATGAAATTAACCAAATAATATATTAACAGTGCGTGATTAGCTGTACTCTCATCTTGTCCTGTTGTGAAATTAGTGTAGGCTTAGCAAAAAGTTTTAAAAATCAATTTTACCAGTACTGTGTGACCTCTTAAGGAAATCAGGCTTTTAAGTGAACCAGTTTCAGGGCCATTACTGCAACTGTGGTGCTCCTCTCTTCTGCAGCTCCTTGTCTGTCTCCTGAACCGTATGTGATTTATCTGAGTTTTACCCATGACCCTCACTAGAGTGTAGTGATTACAATGTACTAAGAAAGAGATATTTGCTATATTTAAAAAGTGTCAGCACTGATCTTTGTGAAATGTGTTGTGCCCATGGGGGAAGAGACCTACTTTGAAGTAGGCAGGAACGAGCTTGTCTAGTTGGTGGGTTTAATTTCAGTTTACAGTGGCATCTGCGGATCTCTTTGGTGATTTGGTTTTTCATCTGCGTTACCACGTCGGTGGAAGGGTTAGGCTCTGCTATGCTTCCAGAATGCCTGGAATCTTGCAATTTTCAGGGGCAGACTCTACATTGATAGATATATAAATCTGGTGATAGCATCTTGTACCACATCAAAGACTGCTGCGGCAACTCATTCTTCAACTTCAGGCTATGTTAAGTGTGTGCTGTCCTTTCCTAATAAGCATAACGATGTCGTATCCCTGGGTCAGCTTAGGGATTTTTCCCACTTAGTGTGCCTTGTTTTCAGGACTTTCTCCTGCAGGTGATCTCAGTTGCCCATCTTCTGATTAAGCTTTTTACCGAAGATGCAAATATATTGGCTTGGTCCTTGTCTGTCCCAATTTCCTGTGGGCGGTATTGTTGCCCCCGGCTGAGATGGTGCCTTGCCCACGTCAGTGGTGCCTTGCCTAAACTGATTCTTCAGGGATGTTCCTTGCTGTCTGCACAGTAATAATCTTTGTTTTTCCTCTTTTTTTTTAGGGGAAAGGGTGAGGAGGATGGTTGTTAATAGAAAGGCAGACAGATCGCAGCAGCAATGTATGTAGCTTTGGAGTTATACAGCTGACTGTTGTTAATCTGACTGAACTTGTTACTCCCTTTTAAGTGTAACTTGGACTGATTTATCCCTAAAATAAAGCCAGGAATTGCAAAGTTATTCCAGAAAGAATAGAGACTATAGTCTCATCTTAGCCATGTTCAGGTACCTGTGCTCTTTGCACAGTTTACTTAAAAGACATTTCAGAACATGCGTTAACTCAGTAGTAAAAGGCTAGCTTTTCGAGGTACAATGGTACAATTTATGTAGAACAGATAAAAAGGAATATTGCGGCTTATCTGAAGACAAGTAACAAGCTTCATTCTCCAGTGACAGCAATTACTTGCCTTTGTAGTCATACAAAATAATTCCTTTGTAAGAGAAGAAATTCCACTGTGCGAGAGCAAATATTTGAAATGGAGTAAGTGCTGTGTGTGGGAATTTGATATGTTCATGGAACATTGTTGTGTGCTAAAGTAAATAGATATTTTTCCTTTACAAATGTAGGAGCTGAACATACTGGAGATGCCACAACTTCTGTTCCCTAAATTGCTACATGCCTTTTCCTTCCTTTGCCCCTTTTTATTGACTTCTCCTTTGATGCGCCTGGACTATTTACAGTCCTTACTTGCAGTGCTGTTGTTGTCATTGTCCTGATCATACAAAAGAAAACACTTTCTTCATATGTTGTGAGTTATAACATGGTTTGTAATCCTGTCTGTGCTTTTAAAGACAAAATGCACCACTGAATAGAGTATTGTCAAACACCACGCTTTGACATGTTTGTCTGAAATGGTGGTGCTTTGCATACTTTGGAAATAGCACTCTGGTGTACTGATCGCTGGGAAAGTAATTTTTATTATTGTTGGCTCCTCTGTTTAGTGTGCAGCTCTCAGCTGACATACTATACATTATAGAAAAATGCTTGTGACCTAGCTAACAAAAACCCAATTAAGTGTCTAACTTAGGAATCCTATTTTTGTGCCTTTTCTTTTTAAGTTTTTTTTTTTTTTCTTATTACTGCATGCTGTCCTCTCTTATTTGTGCACAAGACAGACAGCCCTCTGAAACTGTGTGTGGACACTGGCAAGACCACACTCCGTCATTTTTATATAAGCAGCAATTTTGCTTAAAAGAAAATTTACCATTTTCATACCGCAAGTAGAAGGCACAAGTCCATCAGAACAGAAGGAAAAAGTCCATCAGGCTTTAAATTATATTTAAATATAGATTAATTCTTTTAATATAGCAATGCTATTTCTATGCTTGCCTTTTCTTGCACTACATTAATTTAGCTGTCAGCCTTTACATGTAGTTATAATAAGGTACAATCACAGTGTATGCTTTCATTGTAGACCGAAGCATATATGTCTTACATAGCTTCAAATGAATGGTCGTTGTAATGCTGGTTATAAAACAATTGGAAAAATAAGATGAAGTATGTAACTGAAAAAGAGAATGAATAGCTGAAAACTAAATAGTATGAATAACTGTCCAGTACAAAACTACAAGCTTATTTTGTTACTGAAGTTATTAATAGGTAACTCTGAGAATTCCTATGATTTCCTGACTGACATGTCAAATCTGACTATATGCAGGTTTTTAGAAAAAGCCAAAGATAGTAAAAATCATGTGCTACAGCTTGAGGAGGGTTTTTTCATTTGATGTGCTTATGGAATTAAATTTTGTAGTTAGAGATCTTATCATTGTATGTCACAATGTTAAAGTGTTTCCAGATTAGGTCAGTGCCTGTTTTTTTTTTGCAGCTAAATACTCAATAGAAGCCAATTCCGGCTGCTGAATGTGAATTCCTGGGAATGTTAGTTACTTGAGGATGAGGTTTCTTGAGTTACTGTGAAGAGAGGTGTTGGGGCTATGAATGGCACGGCTGCTGCTCACCGAAGGAGTTCTTTCCTTTTGGTAACTCCTCACAGTTATGAATTCATAACCAGAAAAGGTCTTTTCAGTAGTTTCAGTGTTACTGTGTGCTTTAAAAATCAAATGTAGTTGGCTTATTTCTTTTGAATTCATTTGCTACAGCATTGTAAAACATTCATTTAATTTTACATGTGTTTAGTCTAACAGTACTGTGAAGAATTTTGAGGAATGCCCTTGATTGAGGCTCATCAGTAAATGCCTAATTTGTTACATCTGGTGACTTTCCCAAGTTTCCCAAGCATGTCCCAGTTTCATTCCTGTAGTAGGATAACTTTGTGCTGATACAGCCCTGAGGAGGGAGGCAGCCATCAAAATCCGTATCACTGGACTCAATAAATGTAAGACAGTCTCCATTAACAAGAGACAACTTTGAACAAGCAATTGAGGCCTGGGTTTGAATAACTTTTTGCTGGCAAAGTAATACTTACCACATTTAGGTTGTTGTTACTATATAGATTTTCCAAACAGAAATTCCTTGCAAGATGAAGAAGAGAAAACACTTTAGGAAAAGCAGAAGAAATGAATACTGATGCGTCTGTTCTCTGTCTTTACTATAGGCGTGCAGGATCCTCAGCATGAGAAGATAATTACTGTGACTACTAATGGAAGTATTCACAGCCCCAGATTTCCACACACATACCCACGCAATACTGTACTAGTGTGGAGATTAGTAGCAGTAGATGAAAATGTATGGATACAGCTTACTTTTGATGAAAGATTTGGGCTTGAGGACCCAGAAGATGACATTTGCAAGTAAGTTACTTTTCCTTTAACTTAGAAAAATCTGAAGGGAGGTGTGGGGAATGGAACAAAAGTGTTTCTCAAGTTTTGCAAAAATGTGACACCTATATATCAATATATTTATAAAATGTATCTTTTAAAGTATTAGCTTATGATTTTATTTTGAAGTGCTAGAGAAGGGTTTCATACTTGACAGCTTTGGGATCTCCCCATTTTTCCTTCTGCATTCAGTATCTGGGCCACAGATATATTACGATACAAAAATGTGAAATATTTAATCTCTCTCTGAAATAAAGCTTTTGACATCTGGGGAAATATTCTTGACAGAATGTTAGAGGAATGAATGTCTAATTTTTACAGATAAAATTTGGATAAGCAAGTTACCTGAAGTGGAATTCAGGTCATGACAGAAAGTACAACATCCTTGTCCAAAAAATGTACCCACCTTGCTACATAGTATTTTGATGGCCTTTTAGTGGTCAAGTTCCCACTTTCCTATAAAAAACAGCACTTACAGTATTGCACTAATTGGTGTTCTTCAATTGTTTTTTTTTTCCCTGACTTCAATAAATATTCTCAATCACTTGCACAGGTTTCTGTAGAACCTATAGAATCTGTATTTCCTTCCTATGACTTGCAGCTGAAGGCTTCGTAGCTTGGGAGGGAAACAACTATGACATAACATGCATCAGGATGGATGTAGTTCTGAACCAAGCCATTGTTTTGGATTTTGATTGTGTTTTGGATATTTTGTGAGGCAGCAGGGGCTAACATTATCTATGTTGCCTGTGGGTGGGTGAAAGGGGAGATATCCTAAACTCTTGTATCCTGTATCTGTCTGCCATCACAGCAACACATAATAAAAAACTCTAATGTGTGAATAGTGGTAGGTTGTCTGAACTCTTTTCAGTAAATTAAGTGACAGATAAAATATGTCATTTGAGTGGCATATCCCCCTTTGATGTGTTCCTGGAGAGGTACTTGTTTTGTTTTTCTGTTTGGGGTTTTATTTTTGAGTGCCTTGTATACACGTATGATTTGATTCTTGCTTTCAGTTTTTCTAATTAACTGACATTCAGTAGTTTTTATATCTTGTATCAACTTTTGATAGCAAATTTCAATTTCTTCGAGGTTACTTTTGCACTTACCCTTAGTTTGAGAGCTGGGGCTCACAGCAGAGGAGCAGATATCTTTCTTTTGTAATTCCGAAGGGAGTAATTGTCAAGGCCATGTCAAACATAATTAAAATACTCAGTACTGTAAACATATGTTTGCTCAGATGAGTGCACTCCCTTTGCACAATTATTATTTTATTTAAATGAAAACTTAGCTTGCTTTTTCTTTTCTTTGCATATGGTAGAGTGAAGTGGCAAGTGAAAGAAAATCCAGGTAGGGTGACTCATTCGTCCATTTGCAAAGAAAAAAAAGTAAGATAAGTTAAAACATTTTTAATATTATAACTAGAATAGTATTTTAATGGGAGTACATTTATTTTAAGTAAACAATGTGCTGAATACGAAAGTACTGGTCAAATTAAGAAATAGTATAAGTCACTCATAATCTTCACTTGGTCATAATCTTGTAGTGCTTATGTTTGTGCAGGGATACCAGGAATTGTATCAATGCAATTCCTGATACCTGCACTTTAAGGACACATAGGGCTTTTTGGCTTGGAAGATGTGACCCTCTGAAAAAGAGAGTTGCTGTTTTTCACCAAGAAAAAAAAGCATAGTTATGGTTCCTATGAAATTTGAATTCAGTAATGAGCTCAATAAAGGAAGAGAAAGTGTACCTTGTTTGATGTGAAGGTAGTAAAAATAATTGACAAGTTGAGGAAATAACTGAAACAAAGAGAGTTTAACTATGTAAAACAATTCTGTACAGACCAAGTATATTACAGTTATCGGACTAATATATCTTTATAAGTAATGTCTTGCCTTTCTTATCTCTTATATTTCCTAATAAAATCTCTTTTCCAATACCTTCTGTAGATAAAGCTAAGGGTTTTTATTGACTGCATCCAATAATATTAATTACTCCACTGTGTTTCTGCCATCTTGAAACACACAAATGAGTACTGTTGCTGTAGAGTACTCGACAGTTTCTCCAAAGGCACGTTTATATGACAAAGGACAGAATAAAATATGACATGAAATTTAATGTATACTCTATACCTTACAGTGACCTAATCCTTTAGTTCCGTCTATGACTGAAACTAGGTTAAAACTGCAGTCCAGTAATGTTAGATTTTCTATGCAACAAGGTAGAGTTTGTATCGGGATATCTTTCTCTCCCTTCTACGGTGTATGAGAGGACCATACGCATAGAGTGTATGCAGTTACCTGCAGTGGTCATTGTCACAGTTCTCAGTTCCTCTACTTGCTTCTTAAGCTGCATGTTCTGTGCAACGCCAGAGCTTTGTCCATCATCGCTGTAGGCTGTAACGCCCTGTAGTGTCAGCTCACTGGGCTGGTGAGAGAATGTGTTGGAGTATATTAGTTTAAGATAATTAGCAACATTTAAATCTCATAGTAATTCAGGTATTACTCACGTATCAGGAAAAAAAAAAAACCAAAAAAACAAAAACATATCCAGGTATACAGAACTTCTTTGCTTAACATAGTTCTAGAACAGGAAAACAATGGTAGTGGTGAATAAGAAATGTCCTGGATTTATCCTGAAACTATGGCAAGTTTTTGCCTCTTTTTGGCTGACTTGACCTCCACACTTGGGTTTCTCCAAAGTCAGTTCTGACATTTCAAGCTACTCTGTGAGGTCTTTTCATCTAGAACAAATACTTTATAGAGACATTCAATGTACCAGTCTAGTCTCAGCTTTAAATGCTTTCCTGAATCTGTATCAAAGTGATTCTGCATGGCTGTATGGATATATAAATCTCTGCAATATTGCAGTAATTTCGGTCTTGTGCACTTTGTTTGATTTCAGTTGTGATTTGCGAAAGAAAAAGGTTATGAACAAAAATATCTCCCAGCAAAGCAAACAAAAAAGGAGAGGCATGCAATCTCCTGGCTGATTTGTGCAGTACTGTTCAGATGATAGACCTGGCAGTGAATTTCCTTACATAAAGGAATTTCTGGCTAACAGAGGCATAGTGGATTTACATTCTGTACACACACCCTTTCTGATGAAGAAAAGAAGCAGCTTTTCTTCTGCTGATGAGATAGCTGATATGACAGGTCATTATTTTCATGATGCTAGCCCCTCAATGCTGTTTTAATCATGAGGCCATTAGACTTCTGTGCCTGACAGCTCCTATCATCAGGGAGATGCCATAACTCTTCTTGACCAGGAGGGACTGATTTCTGCGCAGTTGTTGCTTGTTGTCCAAATTTGTTGCTTTCTGTCTCTGAGAACATGCAGTGACACCAGCTTTGTGATAAACTCCTCTGTGACAGGAAGACACAGATTTAGCTTTCTTCCAGGAGGAACGTGGATGCCACAGGTGGCTTTAAAAGGCATTCTGATGTTGTGAGTAGGATGTAATTGGAGCATTACAACACAAGGCTGCGATAGGAAAAGAAAAAAAAAACAGAAAATCTTTCTTGCATTAGTAGCGTGTATCAAACGCACTTTCTCCCCGTGCGCAGACTGACTCTAGTTTTTCATCCGAGTGGTGGTTGCAGCTGTTCTTTCAAATCAACAGATGATTACAGTCTGTCTGACTTTTATTATATATAATAAAACACAGAAATGTGTCACAAATCCAAAGTGCAGTTACTGTAGATAGGATGATAAGGATAAAATACATGAGTAAAAGAATGTGGAACCAACTGATAGTTGAATAATAGATGCCATTTGAACATCATCTTCATATTATACTATATATTATATTAAACTTCAAATTATGCTATATATATTATACTATACTCATTTCTGACTCTTCAATCCTCTAATAATTTCAAGTGCAAACTATAGTCTGTTTTGTGTGGAATTTTTTGGGGGCCAGAGAGGTTTTTAGCAGCTGCATATGTGAATCTGTTCATGTAGTTGTATAAGTGAGGTTTTTACCTGTAATGTTTTAAAAGAATTCCCAAAGCTTGTCCAGTTAGTATCTGCAATATGTAGAACTTTTGCCTGAAGAAAATTAGTTAAGCTGAAGGCAGCTGCCAATGCTAACATGGGATAAAATCTCTGTGATATTTTTTTTTCCCCTCTCTTCACATCAAATTAAATACTTAATACTGGGAATGTTCTTACTCTGAGGATGCTTAGGGTGCTGCTTTACAATACAGTGCCACATGTATTAAATTTGCTCCCTCCCTTTTCCCTAATGTTTCCATAAGCTACTTGCCTTCACTTTGGATCTGCTGTTACTGAACTGTGCCTGAGCTTTCCCCTTCCGTTCAGGGAACATCAAGATTCTGTGGCAGAAACGTAATCCAACCAGCTTCAACAGTCGTATATGTTCTTAATGAATGTATGGTTAGGAAATCATTGACAAGGGTTAACAAATTAGAAGATTTGGCTCAGTCTGAGGAGACTGGAACAAGTGTATTAAGAGGAAACATACACTCTGTCTTTAGTCAGTGGCTACGAAGAAGGAAAACATTTGCTTAGCTGTCTTTTTTTTTACATAGATTGTGTCAAATGCATACTATGCAGTGATAAGTTATGGTAAACACAATAAAAAGACTAAAAATTTTTGTTATGTAATTTTCTAAAGAGACCGTTCTGTGTAATACAAGACACAATGAGTAACTTACACCGTGGGGAGCTTCCTTTCTCGTAATTACTCCAAATCTATACATCCAGCATGCAGACTAAAACATGGATGCATAACTGCAGCTCCTAAGTGTTTCAGTAAAAAAGAAGACAGGTATTTTGCTTCTCTTTGGTCCCTTGTCCTGGAAGCATCTTACAGCATCAACGGAGCATATGCATGAAAGTATAATGTCAGCATCTTTTTCTCTTAGAAAGATGAAATTCCACCCCACACTCCGCCCCTCTGGAAAAAAAAAAAATATTGTTTGTTTTGCCTTGAGTGCATTATAGTGGCAATATTTATGTACATGTGGAGAACGTACTAATATCAAGCACAGATTCAGGAAAAAATAAAACTCTTCACATAAAGTAGGTATTAATTCTGGGGCTTTTGAGGGCATTAGATCCTTATCAAGGTCTAGTTCCCAAGAAAATTGTTTTCTGGATAACTGATAGACTGTCCTTACTGTCAAGACAGTCTTAAATGCTTCTCATGGATTGTGATTACACAGGGTGAAGTTATCTCTTGGGTAAGTACAAAGTTCAAGTTGGCTTTGAATAACTGGACAAAGACCTTTAGATGAACTCTGTATTTAAAGAGGGACTGGTGCAGACAACATTGATGGCGACTCATGTCACTAAGTAGCTGGGCTGCTGGGATTTGTGCTTCTTTGCCTCCCACCCACCCCCCCGCCCGATTCTGAAGATGCAGGGGTTGCTACTGCCACATCTATTTGAAAATTCAGAGAACAGTGAGGAGTCCCTCAAAATTTCTAAGGCATATAGGTGGGCTGGGCTCTGTTTAGGTGACTCTTTGTATCAGTGATACTTAAATGTCTCTTTCATCATTGGCTGTAACTTCTTTAGCAGAAGTGAAATCATACTAAAGTTCAGATTTGTTACAGCTCTGTGCTATGAGTCAGAACCATTTGGATAACAATGATTCCATTAATATATGGAATTATAAAAAGCATATCAACTATCATTCCTCAGTACACAATTTTTTTTTTCCCCAACACATAAATTACTTGTTAATTGTTTTTACTTAAAGTCTAAAAGGGAGTCATATAATTTAAATGGCCAAGATGAGTTCTAGCATTCAAGTGCCTTAGATTAATTGAAATACTGATAGGGAAGAATTTATTATGAAATAGTTAATTTAAGCTGAAGTCCTTGGTAGCAACATTGTTCTTTTACCAGTGTCAGGAAGGTGACATTTTAGGAGTAGTGTGTAGACAATGCCATAAAGCTTGTGTTAAGGCAGCTGGTGGAGTAATTACTTCTTTTTTTTTTTTTTTTAATTTTTTTTTTATTTTTAATTGCTCAATCCATTTGCAAGACAACTGAATAGTGATATCAATTCAAGAGAGGTTTAAATGGATTTAAATGGAGGGTGAGAGTAGGGGATGGGGATCAAAGTTTTTAAGTTAGATTAATTTAGGACCAGAGTCCTTTGATTGTCTAAAAATTGTTCTTTTACATATAAAGAAAAATATGAATACTACAAAGGTTATTTCTTTCATGTGAATTCAATTATAACAATATTATTTCAATTTTATGAATGCAGAAGAGTCCAATAGACTCATGCATCATGCTTGCTTATGTTTTGAATGGATCTGTTTCTTTTCTATTCTAATTGAGTAAAATCATAGTTCCTTGTATTTTCTTTTTTTTTTTAATTATTTTAATTTTTTAAGAATGCTCTTTCTTTTGGATTTTCCATGATTCCAGAAAAAATTGACCCTTTGATTACCAGATTATTCAAACACTAACTCATCTTTTCAGCTGGTCCCATTCTGCTGGTTTAGCTCCTGTCCACAGTTCATGCCGTGGCAGAGATGTGTACTGATTCCAGAAGTATACAGATTCCTTTGGGCTCTCTACTGCTTATTAAAGGTTGCTAAATATCATTCTCATGATAACGCTTTTATAAATGTGACAAAGCAGATATCACAGGCAGTAAAAAAAAGATAAAAATTAGAAAATCAAAGCGCAGTAAGGTTATGATTGAGATTACTCTGTAACACACATGTTTCTTAAGGTTCAAAAAGAGTAAACTCAGTTCCACAGAAGGAGTTTACAGCTGCAAAATTGTACTTTCTAAGCAAATCAGAGTGCAATGTAAGGAAGAGAAGGAGATGCTTCTCCGAGCGGAGCTGGAGGGCAGCACAGCTTACATAATGTGATCGGAAGGGCACGCTGCAGAAACTTAGGGGCTATCACCGCATTCTTGCCCACCCACTTTTCCATTCTTTACAGTAAATCCAGCATTCATTTTTAGTATCCACTGTTGCTGGAGGACACTATAATGGATATTTTTTCGCCAGTAATTTAAAGTCTATTTTCACAGCCCAGATGAGTGTTAGGAGAGTGATTGCTGATGAGTGGGCAGTTGACATAATCCCTTGCTCCTTTTTCACACCAGAGACGACACTCATTGACATAAAAAACATTTTGGGCTCCTTAACAGTCCTCTCAATCTCGAGCAAGCTTTTTGAATAAAGTAAACTATGTCCACAGTATCAAAATATTTTTGTAAATTATTCTAATCCTAATTTATTGCTTATAAAGTTGTTTCATGTTACCATCACTGGCTGTGTTTCTAATCGTGTAGACTGAAGTTATTTTCTTTGAAAGGAGTGTGGCATTACTGGGTCTTGCTTCTGTCTAGGGTACGCTGGGAACAGTTGTTATTGACAGAGTTCCCCTGTTCCCACCCCACCCCTTATTAAAAGAGAGAAGTAAATGTCTGCTGTAAGGGGTACGAAAGCATGCTGTGAGCCATCGGTGCCTGAGCTCAGGGGTGCAGACAGACCCTGCAGTTTCTGGTGCGGTTCTCTTAAGTCCTGATGTCAAGAGAAGTGCAAGCTGCAAAGGCAGGCCCAGCAACATAATCTAAAGTTACCCAGTGTAGTGTCTAAATATTCCAGTTTATATGTAGCATGCACTCCATCCTTGACTGGTTACTGAAAGTCTAAGTACGGTTAGCCCATAGGCTTACTGTCAGGTTTATAAGCAGCTTTCTTCTGTTTAATCAGCAGGAATAGCAGACATACCAACCGTCCTATTCCTAGACAGACAGTTGTGTTTCTTCACCTGTTACGCAGCTTTTCTTCTTTTCTCTTCCTGTGTTTGTTCTCTTCCTTTCCTCTCTCACTCTCCCTCAATGCCATGGTCACTTCTTTGTTTGTCATCAACACTTTAACAAAGTATGTACATTAAATTTAGTTAGACAGCATTACCGGCAAATATTGTCAGACAAACCAGTAACGGTCTTCCACTTGATGCTGCTCCATTAGGATGAAGTCAAAGTGAAATGTAATGCAATTTACTTTAATCTGTTCTCAGCTGATCATCAAGATATCTGAGAGGATGTGTGAGCATAAGAAACTGCAAAAAGGAAGATTACTTATTACAAAAAAAAAAGATTAGATGGTCGTGTGGGAGGGTCCTAGGGGTTTTACAAGGTAAAATAAATAGATCTTTTATTTTCTGACAGTAACAGGAGAAGAGGGAGACCAGTAAACTAGGAGCAATTATTAAGTACCACTGCTTCAGACTAGCCTTTGATTCATGTGCTGTGGCTGGATTAAAAATAGGTTTGCATAATTTTATTGCCGTTAACGTCTAACTAGGTAAACTGAAGTAAGAGGAAACTCCTTATGCTCTTCAGGTGAAAGCTGATCTCCTGCTAGGGCTGGGAACACATTTTTTTCTGCCTCATGCAGTGTTAGGTGGCTACTTGGTTCCATTCTAGGGATTTTTCACTTTCTGTTCAAGTAGCGATTACTAGCCTGTCCTAGAGCAGGATATTGGACTTCATGACAAATGGTCTGTCCTGGATTGGTAAATCCTGTGTGCCAGTGTAGCAGCCAAGAGACCGTATATTATTGTATTGCTGAACTAAAGAAATAAAGGTGGTTTCATTTAAATAAATGCAGACAGAGCCCCAATCTCTATTGAACTAGGCAGGAGGGAGGGAAAAGGAGGAGGGGACATTTGACCAGGTGAGTAATGCTGCTATACCATCAGAGGGTGCCTGAGGGGAAGGGGTGCTGCCTGCACTGCCCCGGGTGAATCCTCACGTGCTAGAAATGCCCCTTAGGAATTTTGGGTTTGTTTGTTTTCCAAAATATGCTTTTGAATATTGACAGGAAATTGCTTAGGCAGTAGTTTTCACATCGTTTACTGGAGTAATCGCTGCATTCTAGGATATAAGGAATGTGCATAAAGAAAAAAAAATTACCATTTGGGATACTAGAATAAATATTTTAAATGCTGCCTGAAAAACAATGGTTAAAACATGATTACAGATTCACAGAAGCTGCAACAGATACATTGACCATGGTGAACAGTCTGAATAGTGGTAGAAATTTTATAGTAGATTAGAAATAATGCTTTACAACCTTGGCTGTTGATGTCAACACTGAGCTCTCCTGATGTTTTTGGTTTTGTGCAAAATATTAATCTGTACAGTAGGAACGCGTGATTTATTGTGATCGCTGTAATTCCCAAGATAAAATACACCAGAGTCCAGAGCAGTAGGACCCTGAATTCTGATGGCAATTTCGATGTGGTGTTGTCCTATAAGTACATAATAATAATAAATTGTGTGGGTGTTCCTTTGCGGGGGTGGAAAGAAAAGGAATACCAGTGTGTAGCACATTAAGAATATTCTATCTTACTACCATTTTTGTTACGTGCATTGCTATTACGATTCATAACTTGTGCAGGGTACTAAAGAAAATCTGTGGTCCACACATGAACTCAGTAGCAGAAAGCAGACAGACTGGAAGCGAAACAGTACAAGAAAATGTTTCATGTAGATGGTACCTGTTTTCCAGTCCTTTAAAAAATAACCTTTCCAAGTGACTTCTTAGTTTTGTGGAAAATCTTTTTTTTACTCACTGTATGTTGTATGGCTACAGGAGAATCTGTAGTCAAATAGGAAAAAGGTAAATGTAGCGTAGTAACCCTGAGCCATGGAAACTCATGGAGACTTACTCACCATGGAACTTCTTCCTTTGGATTTTAAGATGAAGGCCAAGATAAGTAAATGGACTGGGGCATCATTTGCAAGCTGATTCACATGTGTTAGTATATTTTTCGAAGCTCTCCATTTTTCCCAAATTCATCTTTTGTCTTTGATATATAGTAATAGTCATGTTGGTATGAAAGTCTATGCACTTATTTGCTTTATATCTCTGTTCTACTCCTAACATGCCATTTTTTGACCAAAATTAATCCTTATTTAGAGAAATCTAAATGCATTTCTTATCCTGGCTGTCATGGGGAATATCTGCCATTCTTTGATACAAATCAAATAAGTGTAGGTAGCTTCTAAGAAATTTGGGAATTGGTCTTTTAAAAGGAGGAGTTTGGGAAACCATCTTCTTTCCTTCTTACCTTCACTTTTGATCTGCATCTTTTTATAAGATTCTTATTCAAGTGCTTGAAGTAATGTATCAAGAAAAGTTATACCAGTATAAATTAGTTCATAGCACAGGCTATCTAGGACTGAATTCTGGGGCTGCTATATTCCAGAAAATATTTATTTACTTGCTTTATCCACATCAGTGGTTTAACATAGGCTTAAATAATTGCAGGGTTGCTGTCTGAACATATAATTGTTTTCTTTTAGAGCCTGAAGTACAAACAATGTTAGTTGGTAACGCTAGTTTACAGTTTCTCATTCTTGTGGAAAAGTTAATGTCCCTTCCTCCCCACAAGGCAGAAGTTACTTTCAGAGACTACGGGATATTCACGTGCACTTAAGTGCTTAGCAGTGCACCTACAGAGCAGTCACAATGATTTATTTCCTAGAGGTGTTTGTGTGCCAGTTTACCAGTCATCAGGGAAAGGATACATTTCCAGCAATACTCAGTTTATCAACTGGCACTGAAGTAAACTTTTGATACAAAGGAGAGTTTTGGGGAGGAGGGTGAAGAGATGCATTTATTTGGGTTTCTTATTTTTGCATGCAGTTCGTTGACTCTAGCTCACCAAGTGACAAAAGCGACTATGCAAAATGTATGTCTTAGCTTCACATGATGCCTCAGCGTTTTCCAGAGATCCACGGAAAATGGAAATATATTTTCTGGTAGACTGGAGAGTGGTAATGCAGCAGTTAATTTCTCCAGATCAAACTGGTGCATCCTTTTCTTTTCATTAAAAGTGTTCAAATGTTTGAAGAGTAGAATTTGGGGGTTTGAACCCTGTTTTATTTTTCCCTTTCACTTTTAGTGTTGTAAATGTATATTTATGATCAAAGTGTCTTACAGTGAAAGAAGGGAAAGAAAACTGAAATCTAAGGATTAAAACTTTTTTTTGTGCATCCTAAATAACAGGGTAGAAGTACAGAGAGAGTTGTGCGGTTGTGTTAGAAGCCTCAGGCTGTTACTAATCAGTATGAGGAAAGATTAAATAGAGAGAACCATGGCAACCATCTAACATTTGTGAATGAATCCATGTTTCCATAAGGCAGTTCCTAATGTACAGTACTGCATATGCTAAAATAGATGTATTCAAAGTAGGTTGGTGCAGAAACTGCAATCCATATTTGGTGAATGGCAGTTAGAAATGTTCTCTGTTTATACCTTGAGTATCTTTATTTCATGGAAAATGTAGACATGGCAGGATACTTGGGGTTTTTATGCTCATTTGCTGCATTGGCTAGAAATGATGTCTATTGCTGGAAGTGATGTTCGTATATAGTTAAACATCATTTTCTGAGTACAAAAACCTGACCTCATCAGTTATTTATTTGGATTATATCTGGGTATGCTGTTTCTTTCCAGTGATTGTTAAAACACAGCGTGTGTAGTATCAGCAGATACAGGTAATACTATAGAAAATTATTCCTTTTCAAATCATTGCTGT
This sequence comes from Chlamydotis macqueenii, assembly GCF_036417535.1. Taxonomy (NCBI): domain Eukaryota; kingdom Metazoa; phylum Chordata; class Aves; order Otidiformes; family Otididae; genus Chlamydotis; species Chlamydotis macqueenii. Next base: position 38,196,411 of record NC_141559.1, on the reverse strand, counting down.
TCCATCGTCTTTTCTCTGTTTTTACATTAAAACATCAAGCATGACAAAAATGTAGAACGTAGATCTTTTGTCAGTTGTTGGATAATCTGTAATGATATCCAAAGGAGTTTCCTCTTATAATTGAAAGCATTGCCAAAGCCTCCTAAAGAGGATGAATGCTGGGGGTGAATTGCCCATGCTGTGAACCTCAGCAACTCAAGTCAAATGATTCTGGGTAACTTTTCAGAACTTCCTATTAGAAAGACAAAATCCAGAGGGAATATTTTAAATATTTAAAATGTTATATTAAGTAGTTCTTGAAAAACAGTTTTATTCCAATATCCAGACTTTATTGTCATTCAAAGTAGCCCCAGCCAAATATTTCCGATAATGTTGAGTGGAATAATTTTTATTGAACTTTTACCTTGCATGGAGTATTTGCTGGTGCTGCCACAGGGTCACCATTTCAGCCTAGGTGCCCTCTCCCTTCTGTTCCTCCAGGAAATTTGCTTTCTGCGTCATTTGAGGTTTTTTTTTCTCTGCTGCCTGACTGACAAGTGGAGTTATTAATAGCTAATTTCTACTGATGTGCACTGCTAGTGGTTTGTGATTTCAGGAACCTTGTATCTACTGGGCTGAATGCAGGACTGGACTGAAAAGGCCAGTCTGTCAGAGTCTGAGATTCATACAGCTATTATTGTCTGGCAACAAATACAAAACAGTATGATGTAAATTAATGCATTTGAAAGGCAAAGGATTTAATTAAACAGCTGTTCTGAAGCTTGCAAACTTGGGTCGTAGGTACTACCTGGCCTAGCAATATTGGAGGGAAAGAAAAATAATACCAAAAGTAAGATTTCCTCTTACAAAAGTTGAAAAATAGTGCACAAGTACCTACAGTTCCATTATTCCCAATTATTTATTTTTTGTGTCATTTTAATTTTTGTCTCATGATGTATGAGGTTAATCTTTCTGCCTTGGTCTTTGAGGAAAACTTACTTTAGTCTCAGTGAGAGGGGCAGTATTGGTAATAAAAAAGAAGAAAGTTCTCCACCTATTGAATGAACGATGCAGTACACTCTTCTTTTTACAACTGTATTGCTACGCCTGTGGGCTTGTACTTTGCCTAAAACCCACTTGTTTCTCTAATCCAGCATGCCGCTCTCTCATCTACTGCCTTCTTCCTTCATGGGATCCTCCCACTTCCTCCCTGCCCTTTGTCGTAAGCTTTGAATTCCCCTTGTCGCTTTGTGCATTTTTACTGGAGACTGAACAACATGTTCACCTGTGGGGAATAACAAGGCTGGTTTAAACAGACTGGGTCTGCCTTTAGATACTATGGATTTGAGTGCCTCTGTTGTGCTCCAGTGTTCTCTTTTCCACGCAGATAAACGTGAATCTGCCTGTCGGAGCATTACTGGAGGACTGGGTTGATTGGCCTCCAGAATTTATTGCAAGTGAGGCAGACAATCTTTGAAGAAAAATGTCTTTAGGCTAAACATTTGGCCTTACTTTCCTCTATAGGTAAATAAGGTGTTTATTTCACAAAGAGCAATATGATTAATTAGAGCAGGGAATTTAAAGTGATCTAAAAGGTGAAGACTATGTAAAGTGTTGCCAATACCCTTACAGTTCTATCTATACAGATCTCCAGTTAAGTCAAATGATTGAAACAAAAATTTTGTTCCATTGGAAATCTAAATATTTCAGTAGCAAAAATGAAAATTATTTCAAATGGAGGTGGAAGAGGGAGAAGACATTTTCTGTTAGAGTGACAGTGTTAAAATTTTATTTAGAAAATTCTCAAAATGATGTTTTCATGATGACAGTTTTTAGTAATTTCTTGTGTTTCCAAAACTGAAGCTGTTCAAATATAGACCACCTAAGTTCTATTCAATAACAGATTTTCTGGTGAACTGCCAGGGGACCTTGAATGCTTTTGCTCTGCCAATGAGGTAGGTGTTTGGGGGTGCTGTGCCAGCACCAGGAAGGCCTTGGAATTCGATGTGCTTTAAAACAAGTTGGAACAGAAATATTACAGCATCACATTTAGGACACTGTCATAGAAAAAGATGACAGGGCTTGTTATCAACTTCCTATTTCTTCATTAAAAAAAAAGCAGATTCTTATAAAAGGGAGAAGGAAAAATATATTTCACGTTTCACAAGCTGTTCTCATGGATGTGCTAGATTTTTGTCTAGCACACATCTATATAGAGATGGAAAGGTCCAATATCAGTGATGTGACAAAGTGTTTTACCCCATGGGTTTATGGTTCTTACATTCATTGATATATTTGTGGAATTCCAAAGGCAGAGGGAAGCCACAAAAAGGTCACAAAACTGCAAGCCAAGGTAAACAGCCTGTCAGAATATGCTTGGCAAATGACAGTGTAAACCACAGTAAAAATATAGAAAGGAGAGGAAAACCTATTCCCTTGGAAAATACATTTCCTGGTTGGAAAGGCATTGAAGTTTAGAATCATTTACATTGCTTTCTTGCTTTTTTTCCAATAAATTGTCTTTATTCAGGTTGTTAATTCAATCCATGGGCCCAGGCACCTGGGCCGTAGGGAAGAGGAATACATGTTCCCCAACAAGTGTAAGGGAAGACATTGTGGGTATCATGACTAAAGGCACAAGCATCTTTCATCCCAGGAAAGGAGACTGGACTATCTCTTTGTCATAAATTTTACTTAGTAGTATTTGAATAATGTCTTGAACATAGATACAGCACCAGAACTTTTCTTCAGTTGTTGTTAAAGAGGGTTGTGTTTTCTTTGTTGTAGACTGAACAAAAAAAAAACTGGGCTCTTGGTTTGGTCCAACGTGCATTTTTGCATTTTTTTCACTCCATTGCAGATGGAAAAGAGCTGCTTAGTTTGTTATTTATCCTAGTTTTCTTGCATTTCAAGTGCAAGCTTCTGTTGATGGGGAAATAATCTTGGGTGGCTATACTCTTGTCCCACTGCTCTTTAGTCCTGTGATGTGAAGCTGCAAAATTATGTAGCACAATCTTGTAAATGCTAAAACATCTGAACCACTTTGTTTTGTTACTTTTCCTGGCAATTTTAGACTTCAGTCCTGATGTGCAATGCAAGAAATTTTAGTTGCATGAAAGATTCTTTCAGCAGACTCTTGCAGCACATTCAGCCTAGATAACTGACAAGGAGTAAAATTACCGGCTAAAAATGTAGTTATGTCCAGGAAACAAGTGAATGACTTTTTTTTTCTGTTGATGAAGACAGAATTTTAAAGATTCCCCTTGCTTCCAATGGAATATCTATATCATGCAGGGAGCTCCACCTACATCTGTGTTCAGCAGATACTCACTAATCTCATCTCTTTTCTTATGGGAACAGAAATTTTTGTCTACAGCACCAGACTTGTTTGTTGAACATAAGAGAACAGAAATCCTCTATAGGTCCTGAGGGAGACATTGCAAGAAGGGAGTAATCTTTATAAACCATGCCATATGTACTGTACCATGTTGCCTAAGAAAGTTACATTCAATTGGCTTATAAAATAGGTTTTGGTAAATCCTTTAAATAGTGATATTAGTAACTGTGCACACTGCAGTGCAGTACTACTAAGTGCTGTATAATGATTAGAGTGTTTCCAGATTGATCTTTGGAAACAGGTGGATTTCTGATGATCGGAATGGTAGTAGGGTGTGGGAAGGATGACTGAGAAAGCTCTCAATCAAGGTAATGCTGATAACACATAGAAAAATCTGAAATTATTTTGATTACAAATGACAACTTGTTTACAAATAACACATATAAAGATCAAGGAGAAAAAAATTGAGTATAGAAGAAATATCCTGACAAACAGAATTATCTGGGTCTGTCAGGTATATCAGAAAGCTGAATTTTATTTGGGTTTTTCAGAATACTTATTTCCCTCTATTTTACCTCTCAACTAATGGAATTAATTAGTATTTATTTTAAGGGTCTAGGATTTAAACTGTGGAATTTGAGTTTCTCTTTTACTTTGAGGGCACCAGGAGACCAAAGGGTGCAATAGAAAGTACTCTGCAAGTTATGTAGAAGCACTAGCAAGTGTACTATGCCTGACCCCTTAGACATCTTAAGCCTAAGTCAATAAATGTAATGATTAACTTATTAACTCATTACAAAAGCTGATCTTAAAAAAAAAAAATCAGAGCTCAAAATCATTTTGATAAATGTATTGAGCCCTGAAGTCTTAGTACAATTAATGTACATGTTGCCTTTGTAATACGTTGCATACCTGATCGTAAAGTAAAAACACTGGTGGATCAGTTAAAGGAATTAGTTAGTGTTTGGGGAGAAAAAAAGACGGTGATAAAGTAATTAGTATCATAAGTTCAGCAGAGATTTAAAACTGTGGTACATGGCAGTAATGGATTTTTGAACACAGTTAATGAGCATTGCATTGCATTCATTTTTAATTAAGTTTGAAAAATACTGGTCCTTTAAATGGAGATAATAAATGTGCAAGTCAGTCTTGCACAAACATGCAACACAAGAATTTATTGCCTGCTGTCTAACTAGGGAACTGGGAATCATTATAAAGATTAGCTTTACTGAAAAAAAAAATCCAGAAAAAGCTTTAGTAGAAAATGTTTATGAGGTAATAATTTTCACATTAAATATTGCTTGGCATATTTGGTAGAGTGTGTGCATGTTTTTTAAAATATGAGTATTTGCCTGTCATCAGAGGTAAGACTATTTGTACCCTTGAAGAGGATTCAATGCTATTTACCAAGTTAGATTTACATGAGTCATATTTAATATATGACTACACATGTAAGGGAAGATAAAAGTATCAGAAATCTTGAAACTTTCTCAGAAGTGCGCTATGCTTGTGCTTAGAGTGCAAGTTGTGGTTTAGAAGTGAAATGATGGCTTGGAAAGCTGCAGCTGTGAACTTCCAAGTGCGGGCCGTGCTTTCACCCATGCCTTCTCAAACACCCGGGCCATGCCGCCGCTGGGCCTTGGAGGGTTTTAAGCTGCAGCAGAGGAAAGCCAGCTGAAATGTTTAGTGTTTATTCTGTCAGTGGGCTGCTGGAGAACTGACATGAAACAGGTTAAAGCACTGAAACCACACGTACCTTCTAAAGCAGCGGTTTTTCAATGTTTTTATTACTTGGGAACCTCCTAAATATTTTCCCGTGGAAGCGAGGACCTTTGTGTGGTGTATTGAAGCTTATTGATGACAATTGACTGCTGTTTCTTAGTTACCTTTCATGGGTCTATTTGAAGTTGTTCATAGATCCCCAGGGATACACAGACCACACGTTAAAAAAACAAGGAAACTAAGTAAAACCTAACATGTTTCATTCTCTCAAAGTTCCTAACCCATATCTCTTCTGTCTCTTTTACCAAAGTATCAGGTTCTTTCTGACATGCAGCATGTCTAGATCTTTACTCAACACATCTCATTGGGATGTGCATAACTCAAAATGTACTTAGTTCTCCTAAGCCACCATAGCCTTCAGGAGCTTATTCACCACTGGCATTACAAGAAGACAAGTTTTCTGTACCAAAAAGCCCCTGAATTTTCACTGGTGATATACAGTATACTACTAGTGATATTGCGGTACTAATGGCTGTGCCACACGTAAGGAATTTCAGTCTTTTTTTCTCTGACTTTATTCAGCCTTATCCCACGTGTTGTAATTGCTTTTCATAAAAGAAACAAAAAACATACTCAGGGGTGTTTTCAAAATGCTAACTCTTCTTTTATTTTTTTTTAACCTCCCTGCATCATTTTATTATGTATTTAAGCCAGTAGCAAATTGAAAGCTAAGTTTAAAATAGCTGGCATTGGTAGTGTCCTGGTTTCAGCTGGGATAGAGCTAATTTTCTTCCCAGTAGCTGCTGTGATTTGGATTTAGTATGAGTTTTGGTATGTGAAGAACGTTGATAATACACTAGTGTTATTCGTTGTTGCTAAGAGATCAAGAACTTTTTCCAGCTTTCCAGGTTTTGCTAATGTGTGAGTGCAAAAAGCTAGGAGGGTTATAGCCAGTATAGCTGACCCAAACTGGCCAAAGGAAGCATCGTGCTCAGTGTATAAGTGGGAGTTGGCCGGTGGGCAGCTCTCTTTCTCCAGAAATCGCTGTTCTGAGATCACTATCGCTTCCACTCCATGATTGCTGCTTGGGACAGGCTGTATCAGTTGTGAGGCACTGAGAAATTGTGCATCGTTCATTTTGTATATTTATTTCTTATTGTTATTTTTACCATTATTTTTATATATATATATATATATATAGACACTCTATTATTGTTATTATCTCTTCCTTTGCTGTCCTAGTAAACTGTCTTTATCTCAATCCACAAGTTTTTTGTTTCTTTCCGATTCTCTCCCCCATCTCACCCAGGAGGAGAAGAGTGAGTGAGTGGCTGTGTGGTTCTTCGTCAATGGCTGGGGTTAAACCATGACAGGTAGCATACTTTTAGCATTAAAACAAAATAAATTGCAAACTGCAGAGTCAGTTTCTTGATTAAAGCAGGAAGTTTATAGAACTTTTATCAGTAACTAAACATTTAATTTTCTTTTCTGTTCAGGTATGACTTTGTAGAAGTTGAAGAGCCTAGTGATGGCACTGTTTTAGGGCGCTGGTGTGGTTCCAGTAGTGTGCCCAGCAGACAAATCTCCAAAGGAAACCAGATCAGAATAAGATTTGTGTCTGATGAGTATTTTCCTTCTGAACCTGGATTCTGCATCCATTATACACTTCTTATGCCAGTAAGTAACATATTTCGGATTGGAGCATTTCAGGAAAACAAAATCTTTGAAGTGGTAGCTCAAAAGAATCTTTTAATAGCTTAGGATTAATTGCTGTTTACTTCTTAATAATAACAATGAGCAATCTGTCTTCTAGAATTGTACATTTTATTTCTGTTTTTTTAACTAACTGAGTGTTCTCATGGTTCTTTTTGGATGGGTTTGGACTGGGAAGTTGTGGGCTTGGTTGTTTGTGCGGAAACCTCAATAAAATGTTTGCATTCCTAATACAGTACTGTGAAATTTTTTTTTTTCTAACTTTGCGAAAAAGAAAAATCGGCATGAGAATCAGCTATGCAACATTTAGTTACAAAGTTACAAAGAAGATTGAAGAAATTAATGTTTTTATTAGTCAGCTGCAATTAGACATACACAGCTGAATGATTATACCTAGTTCAAAACCAGAAAAGTTCTTATGCTTCTGAATTGTTTTATTACAGTGACAAAGCAGACAGTGCATAATGCTAATTTTCCACTGAATTTTCCCTGGGAAGTGTATTTTAGACTTCTCTTGAATGTTGCCTAATGCTTGTCAATTGTAGATATTAAACAATAGTCATTTGTCTAAAATGTGACTCTTTTCACTGTCAACAGATTTCTGTTACCTTTTTTTTTTTCACTGAATTAGATCTGTGATAGCAAAACAATGTTTATAGATTTTTAAGGATGAGATCATGTTCTGAAACATTAGAGTAGAGCAGAACAGGAGTTGGCTTGTTTTGGAATAGGTATTCCATATTTAAAGAGAGTAAGGAGTATTTTTATTAAATTCCTCATAATTCACTTTGTAAATCTCTGAAGTAGTCTTCTAGTCTGTGGTATTTGGTCGGTGGAAAATATCTGCAAGCTCAAGAAAAAATTGATCAAAAGAATCCATGTAACACCATTGACATGCACTTCTCAAAATGCATTTGGCTTGCTTGTTGCTTTTGTCATTTTTGCCTCTTCTCCCAGTTTGCCAAATTTCGGTTACTGAGAAGAAGCAAAGAACTATTCCATGTATCTTTTCAACAATACATAATCTTCTATGTAATATGTTTAGCATATTGATGATAATGGCAGTGAAGTGCAGTAGTGTGTGTATATGTACATATGTATATATATCTGTATGTTATTGTCTGTTGTTTTTCTGTAAGTATTTTAAAATATTTTGGCCTAAACTATTCCTAAAGTGATTTGAGGTTTGTTCCGCGTATTTAACTCTGAGTTAGACCTTTTTTAAAATAGAATATATGACTTAATAATGATTATTTTTGAAATTAAATAATATGTCAATCCATCGCCAAACAAACTTGAAATATGGCCAAGTTTAAACTTTTGTACACCCGAAGGCACAATGTAATAAGTATGTTTGCTTTTAGAAAATGGTAAAAGAAAAATCTCTAAATAGATGTATTTGTGGGCTGATGCCAAATTTTGTTGTTGCAGCTCTAGTATTACATCCTACCTGCTACGTATCTGACTTATGTATGATCTAATTTCTGTGGAATGGATTAAACAACAGAATTTTAAAATACCAGAGTATATGTATAATTATCTTTATGCCGTGCTGTACAAATTGACTGAGTTTATTCCTTGACATTTGATGGGGAAAACTGGTTATAACATTTCAATTATCAACACTTGCAAAGCAATGCTTTAATCTTCAAAATATTTACATAACTTATTCAGTAGACAAAAACAGAGTCGATATAATAGGATGATTTTTTAGTTTCTCTTTTTTTTCTCCATTAACAAAGCTCATATAGCATAAGAAGTATACATACAAACTTTTAAAAACCAAACGTATTGTCTCTAACATACATAACAGGTGAGAGCAGCCCCCTTCGTGTCATAGGAATTCCAAACTAGCCCCAAAATATGCAGTATAATAACTGCATATAATGATGCAAAAAACCTGTGTTTTCCTTTAAAACTATAATGCTAGCTCATCCAACATTTAAAGAGGAGCTAAAACTGACAGCCCATCCTCCCCTCCTACCTCCTGCAAAAGAAATGTCAGCTGTAGGAATGAGTGTAAATTTTAAATAATTCTTGCAAAAACATAACTGATTCACTTAGTGATTCACTTCAATGAATTGGTGCTAAACAGTTAAGTTGGGTTTTTTTGTTGTTTGTTTTTTTTTTTCCCCCCTCCCTCATTTTTTGACAAGAGGGGAGGGGGAGATGCCTGGTAGACTAGCAATGAGAGATTGTTTGGGGAGAAATGAAGCAAAACTGAAATAAAACAGTGCAAGCTTGTTTCTGTATTTGGAGGCCACACACAGAGAGGGGCACCGGACACATTTTCAGGTCTTTTAAAGAGCAAGAGAAATGGATTTGTTTAAATCTGCTGTAATTTATCGTGTATATATATATATTTATTTATTTTTTTACTTTGTATATTATATTTCAAACCAACTTTTCACATGATGAATAAGTAGAGGGAGAAAGGCTATTGATCTGACTACTTTACTTGTAAGATTTAGTCACTCAAAAGGCTTGCAGTGGTTCCAATGTCAATAGATGCAATGTCATTTTCTAGAAAGGTTTACTGTGGGACTGTAAGGCACCACATAAAAGCAGTGCACGTACTGTATACAAGCAGAAGGCTCTCCAAGAAAAATATGAAGCTTTTCTTTGGATTCTAGCTAATTATGGTTTAATTATTTGAATTTCTTCCATTTAAAATTCTGTACCGTGGGTACATCTAGAACTTTCTGTAATTCTGATCTAACCCCACTGTTCTTTCCTCTGTTCTGTAGTGGCAAGTTGATTTTGTCTGGAATACCATGAAGTGGAAGGAAGCGTTGAAAAAAAACCTTATTCTTACTATGAAAATATAGTTTCTGTTATTTCAAAATCATTATGCTACTTTCAGCACAGCTGTTATTCTCAGTCACTCTTTTCATGCTCTGCCCTGTCACTTACTCTGCACTTACTGGTGAGCGGCTTTATTCTCCAAGGACTGCTTAGTGGTTGTTCTGCATTTTGACTGTTCAGCTATGCATTTATTAAAAGTCATGTTTTTGGCAGCACTATACCACCTAAACCCTCCTAGAACTTTATTGCAAAAACAATCCATATTTCATTTCTTTTCCCCTTCTTCTCACTTGCCCCCAGTTACAACTCTAATCCATATAGTAGCCACATGCAATTGAGGGGAAACCTTATAAACTCTTGTAATATATATTTGGGCTTCAGTTTTCCTAGTGACTTGTGTAGTTTAAATTATGTCAGTTGCAAGTTTGGCAGAGAAAAGTTGATGTAATAAAGTCCATTGTTACTTGGGGAGCGGGTGAATGGGATACTTGATGCCTGAGGTGCCATTAAGGAATGCATGACTGATTGCCAAAGTAGTTATTAATTATTCAGAGCACTCAGAACAAAGCAGCTCCAGTTAAAGTTGAAGCTGGGGGTGACTGTATTCCCCTTCTTTTTTGGCATATGGTAGCATGTCATTTGTCATCAAAGATCATGCCAAAGATCTCTGCAAAGAGCAGACTTAACCCTCTTGCATGCAAGTGAAGATGAAGAGGAAAATCCAAGCAGCTGCTTAAAGAGTGATCTGGTTTGAAAGTGACCTGGCAGGTGTTTTATGATTTTGGTGCAGTACCTGTGTGGCTACCTGGATTTCAATCCAAGAGAGGTATTTTTTTTCCTTTTGATTCAGAGATGCTGTTAGTAGTGCTGTTGCTGTTAACAGTAATAAAGATTAAATTGAATATTGTGCAGATAATCTGTTTAGGGCCATCTAATAATTGTTTCTTTATTTCATCCAGATTCGCTAAGCTTTGCTCTTTTAGGGTTCAGCATGTTAATTTTTTTTTTTTTTTTTGTGGAACCTTTTTAATTGAACTTGCTCAATGAAAAAGGCAAATAAAATTTAAATAGTAATAGAAAAAGTGCGTACTAATAGAACATAGAAAGGAAAGCTCTTACCTAGCATTCCCTTCTTTTCAAAAGTCCACAGATTTCACGGATAGCAGGTGTGTATCTCGCATGTCAGTTCCAAACCTTGAGAGAGGCTTAAATTTGGATGCCAGAGCTGAAAATCCATCCAGAAACATAATAAAGGACATTGTTGATTTCCTAAACAAAAGTTTTTCTACACTCTCTTAAGAAGTAATCAAAAGATGTTGGAAATAACACGATTTCAAGGTTGTTTAAGCCAAGGTGGTATGAAGCAACAGGAGAATGTACAAATGTAATTTAGCACTTTGCAATGCTACATGAAGTGAAAAAGTACTGTGAAAATCCTTCTCATGATAGTGAGGGGCTCATAAACAAAACCTCTGTGTTCAGAGTTTCCACTGATTAGGTATAGTGAAACCTAAGCCTGGATAAATCAACAAAATCCTAAAGATGCTACAGCATGCAAATTCAATCATTCAATTTTTTTTTTGGTGTGGCAAAAATTCATTCTAAATCAGAGAGGTATTTGGATTAATTCTTCCCTTTGAGATTTCATTTTGCATTAAATTTGTGCTTGAGATCTAAAGAGAAATTCCTTTTAAATTTCTTAAATGAGACATTAAAGACAGCCCAAAAATACATAGATAGGAGCGACATGCTTCAGGTTAATCAAAAAACTATAAAACGTACAAACCCAAGGATGGCTATTATCCATGGGAGTGCAACAAGAGAGGAAAAAACCCTCTGAAGCAGAAAGAACATCTGAAGGATATTTCCTAATCAAACTATGACATCTTATTTTCCTGTGACCATTTCTCATTCTCTCCCATGGACATCATAAAAGAACTTAAAATCTGTGTACATGAAGCAGACTGTCAGAGAGGCTCCGTTAGAAATGAATCTAGCAAAACTGCTCTAGCAAAATTGTGGGCCTGCACAGAAGTCTGTGGAAGTGTCCTTGACCTGTACAACCTGAGATGTCAGTGTGGATTTTCTGATACTCTAAAAGGAAGAGAGATATTTTGAACCAAATTGGTTGCTATTTAGTTCTTAAAAGGAATGAATGTGCTTATATGATAGCAAGTTTTGTACTCTGAAGTACTAGGTACCTTTCCCTCGGGCCAAAATTGGACATATAGTTTCTCACATAGTATATGTCGTGTATACTATTTCTTTTGTATTTTTCTGTGATATTAGTTTTACAGAGGCTCAGGTTAAAAATAATCAGAAATTGTTTCATTGACTATTTATAGGATGAAGTAATTTTGTTTTCTTGGACAAATATTTTATATTCTACCCAGTTTCACTGTGGCAAAAGAGATAAAAAATAAGCCAATTTTCGTATTTCTGAATAAGTAACAAAGATTTAAAAAATAAATGGAATTAAGTTGGACACCTCAAATGTAATGCTTTGGGTTTTTTTTCTATTTAGCAACTTCAGTAGAATTTCTTCTTGAAAATTTGAGGAGTGTTCAATAAGTAACAGAATTGATTTTGCTTATGGAGCATTCACAAAAGTTTTAAAATTGTATTTTTGAAAGACAATATTAAGGGGAAACCAAAACAAGTGAGGTGGAGAAGAGTTGTGAAAACTGCTCTGCTTCTAGTTGTCAATACCATTTCGTACAAGTTAGATCACTCTGGCAACCTGTTTCAAGCAGAAATGATTGCCATAAGCAAGAGATGGGCTACTGCAACTGTCAAGAAAATGCAGGCAGCCCTTTTTGCTCCTTTTCCCAAATTATGTTTTTGATCATATATTAACCCTCTCCTCTCACATGAAAGCAGATAGAAGGATGATTCAGTGCAAACAGTGTTTAGCCTCTTTATGTGTCCTAAAGAGTTAAAAAGTTTAGAAAACATATCAGGAAATTATTTCAAATGTATGAGACAATCTCTCTTTATCTTCTGTAAGTTACTCAAGGCTTTTTTTAGGTTTCCATTTAGTAATAAATATTTATATTGTCAGGGATTTTTTTTTTTTATTAATTGGGAACTTTATTGGTGTGTCTCAGAATTTTCATCAGAAATTTATGTATGCCTATTTATTTAATTTGAAAATTAGTATTACTTTTACATGGTTTATAATTTACTTTATTGTAGTGTTCAGCAACAAATCTTGCATATATGTTTTAATGTTGTGTGCTTTGTTGTTTTCAAAAAGTATACAAGAAAAGTTAAAGATAGAAAGAAGAGTGGTTTTGTCTTTCTTGAACAATTTCAAAATCTCCTGGAATGTCGTGACTCTGAGAGTGGTCTGGCTGATGTATGTGGGATCTTAAGTAATATTATTTCTGTTTGGAAGCAGTCTGAAAGGACTATATTTTGCTAACTGGTGAGAAAACAGGGGAAAAAAAATTGTGTACAAATCCAGGAGAGAGAGTAATGTGGAAAATCCAATCTGCATTAGTGATGCAAGGAAAAGAATATATAGTACATGGGGAAGGTGTACTGGGGTGAATTACCAGCCTCGTGGATTACTTCAGCAGTTACCTTTGGTGTTACTTTTGTCATTCAACTTGACTTAATAGACACTGAAGTTTACACCTCTCATTATGAGAGTGTATTCTTATAGTAAAACACAGTTAAATATTGAAACTCAAGATTTAAAAATAAGTAAGTGGCTTTTATTGCATTTTGACATCAAAGTTTGAAGGACATTTCAGACTTTTTACTTAATGAAATGGCTACCATTATAGTAGCTGATAAACTTTTTTTCAAGTAGTATTTGAGTCTTTTTGTTTTGTTTCCATTAAGTTCACTCAAAAAAGACTGAATTAGGTCTAATCAGAGCAATTACACAGAAGAAGTTAACAAAAGAATAATACTGCCACTCTGTAGCAACTATAAATATTAGTCTAAGATATGTTATTCTCTACTTGTACCAATTTTCCTTTAAATGATCTCCAAAGACATTTTCTCTTCCTTCTCGAAATCTCACTTCTAAAGCGGTTCTTTATGAATGAATGAGGGTTGGATCAAGCCGGTTATTTATCAGTAGGTAGTAATAATTAAAGTATTTAATATCTGTTATGTATATTGGCATGTGAATTTGAAAATTTATTATTCAACAGAGAAACTTCACTAATGCCAAGTTTCTAAGCCTTTCCAATTGCATTCACAGTTTCCCAAATGCCAGGCTGCCTGGAATCAAGCAAAAGGTTGTCTAGCTCCAGGAGCCTGCAACCAGTGGTGGTCATAAATGGATGGCAGGGAGCACTAGGAGGATGTCAAGCAGATGTGATTCTTTACCCATCCTGTACCCTCCACTTACCGGCTATTTTCTACAGAGGAGGAGGATTCCCTGAGCCTGTGTGTTCTGTCTATTTAGTAATTTATAACAGACGTTCCTTGCAAATAGTTGTCCATGTACCCCTTGAATGCAGGTAAACTTCATGCCTTCACAACATCTTTTGCTAGAATCAGATTGTATAGGCTCCTCATAGAAAAGAAACTTCAAACAACTCCTTCACTTGAGATATGTATGTATATAAGAGCATGTAACTCTTAAACTGAAAACTCACTGATCCCATGTAATTGGAGCTGTTGGATGCTACTTCAACATAAATATTCCAAAATTATGTCTAAATGTTTCTTTAGTCTTTTAAAATTTTTATGTACTCAGGTTCAAATTTATTTGTTCAGTCTTACTGATCATATCTATTCTAGAGTGCAGTTTCTCAGTTATTTGTGTGTGATTTTTTTTTTATTTAATCCTTTACTGAATGTTATATAAGCTACTTTTCATTTCATATGATGGATTAAAAAAAAATGCCAAACCACTGTCTTCAATCCCCAAAACCAACTAACCAGCCAGCCAACAAAAAAAAGCCAAAAAAACCGCCAACACCATCTTCCTGTTCTCCCAGGTCCCTTTAGCTCTGCTGGTTTGGGGTTTTGTTTTTTTGGTTTGTTTTTTTTTTTGTTTGCTATATTTGTCTTTATTTTTTACATTTTAAGTATTACATAATTGTCTAGTTGACTGTCCCTTTTCCAGTTTCCAGGATCAACATGTTATTTACAGCTTTTTGAGAAAGCACGCTGATGGCTTCTCTACAAATTCCAAAGCAAAGTGACTCTGTCCCATTCTCAAAGTAATCCTTTATGTAACTGGCACAGTCCTAGATTTTTTTGTGCTTTCAAATACTGAGGTGTTGTGTCTGACATGCTTACTATGTTATGCTATTTTAGTTGCATTCATGTCACATCCCTATCCATTAACATCTTAGTCATGCTGTGGTCCCGTCCATTGCTTCACCCCAACAAAACAGGCAGTAACTAATCATATTGGTGTGTACTGTGCTAATTTTCCTTACCATAATTCTGGTAGGAAAAGATGAAAACTGGAACAAAAGGAAAGAGTCTGGGACAGGACAGAGTTACTGAGTGCAACTTCTCTATTTCTTTTACATATGGTCCAGACCTGAAAGGCTCATAGGAACAGCAGAACTGTGTGGACAAAAAAAAATGGAATGATGGATGCAGCTCTAGACGTTTGAGATCAAATTAGCAGTGGAGCAGCTTCTGTAGATGACTGACTGCACAGTCTAACTCCACCGACTGGTGGAAGCACCTCTTTAAATTCAGGAGAAAAATTCTTGACAGAGTAATAACACTGTGTGGTAGCTTCAGGGTAAGAGTTTGTTTGTGGAAAGATTAATGTGGGGTATTGGTAGTGGTGTTACGAGAAATCCTTTTGTTTCTAAAAAGAGATGGATAATAAGCACTATGGGAATACCAAAATTTGCACCTGTCTTGTCTTTGCAGTACCTGGCCTCTGGTGTTATAGATGGGGATTATGAGCTGTCATTTGTTAGCTTCTCATAAGTACTCAAAATTTTTTTCATGATGATGAAAGGTTTGGCTGAAGAAGCCAGGATTTTTGTTGAAAAGGTTTTCATTTTGTTTTCATGGGAAAATCTAGATAATCACAAAGCTGTTGCATCTGTTCTTTCAATTATCTCTGGCTAGGGTGATGGAGAAGGAATTCAGGAGGGTTGCTTCCATGTTCACTCCTGATAGCTGGTGCATGTTGTTGAAGAACTGTAATTGTTTAAAAAACAAAATCAAATAAGCAAAAGCTTGCATGTGAAAATAGGGGGCAATTTTTTGGCAAAAAGACGCTTCCAGAAGCAGAATGCTTAGGCTGCTTGAGTATTTGTTTCACTCTGCTTTTGAACTAGGCAATAAATCCTAGGAAGAAAAATCAGAATCACTTATGAGAAGAAATAAAGTGCTGGGCTTCAAATTTAGGGGAGTGATTTAGTGCATGAAAGACTAGGTTCAAAGGCACTTGAAAAGTGGAGGTGTGAAAGAAGATGGCACAACCTTTGGAAGAAATTTTGCATGTACTCCTACAGACGGTGGTTCTTAATAGCCCCTCCCTTTCAGCTGCAAAAGGATTCCTTGGGGGAACTCCATAAAAACTCTACTCTGACACCACATACGGCAATTCTCAGGTCCCATCTGAGTATGTCTGTTAGGTGGTTAGGGAAATTTCAGGGTAGTGGTGTAGATAATTAAATCAGTCTGATCCTTTATTGTCCAGAATGTAGCTTTGGTGTCTTCTGGTAGCACTTAGTTAACTTAAGAGTTTCTTGGTAGGCATCTCTTCTTCTAACTGTCTTTTTAACAGTGTGACAAATACTCTTTATACTGCATGACTATCTTTAACGAGACAGATGCTATGCTAAAGAAATTTTGTTAGAAATCAGCGTCCTCATGGTTTTGTGAATAGTTGGCATAGTAAATACAATTTCTTAAATTTGGATTTTCAAATATTTTATTTTCAGTATTTTTCTTTTACTCATTATGCTGGCATATGAATATAAAAAGGTCACAATTTTCAAAACTTCAAAGTGTCTACAATCTAAATTGTTTTGTGGACAAATTTTGCCAACTCTGTGCAACTGACCCTGAACTTCCCTGCTGGCTGACATGACCAAAATTACTAGGTAGCTGAGGAGAGTAAAATAACTGAGTTGAGCCAAATTATCAAAGTCATTTGGACATCACCTGTATTTCTTGGGGGAATGGGTCAAATGCCAAATTTCTAACTTGCTAACTGTCAGGACAGATAGCCATATATATATGGTTATATATATATATATACATATATATATATATATATTTGTGGGCTTTTAATATGTAAGCTGTTAATAGGGTTGCCCTTGCTTATCTTCTGAAAATCACTCTGATCTTCTGAATTCTTCTGACTGGTGTGTGCATATTTGTCTTAAGGCTTTTCAATGTGAGGTGTTCTGGGTAATGAAAAGTTAATAGTAAAATACTTCCTGTTCTTGAGTCATCTATGTAATGCCTTTTTGGCTTGGAATTCTTGTCTTTTAGTCAAAGTAAATTCTGTCATTGATCTCTTCTTGTTTGCACTCTGTCAATATGTATAACTTTAAATACTATATTTACTTTTTTTAATTGCCTTTCTCCTTAAGAAAGTCATAGGCACCTTTCATGTAGGAAAAAACCCTTGCGATTAGGTGCCTAAAATAGCAATACATCTTTTGATGCGACATAAAGGTAGAATTAAGGTTCATACGAGCATTTTGAAACTGTTTACTGATATAAAACACTTCAGAATACAGCCCAGCTTTTCACCAAAAATCATAGATAGATGGTCAAGTCAACAGTACGAAGACAAATGAAAAATTGTCAGAGGGTTTTTCAATTATGTTCTGAATTGTCATTAAGAATAAAAAATGTACTTACTTTTACAGCTAGGTGTTTACATGGATGAAAGACAATATAAAATTTGGAAGTAATTTACTACTTTACTAATAAAGCATATCTGAAAATCTTAGAACTTAAGGAACAAACATGCACATCTTTGATATGATAAAGGTGATTGGACTGAATGCCAGATATTTTGCAAATGAGAGACAAGTGAACCTGAACGCTGTGCAAAACCCACTGTATGGGGGCAAAGCACAAGTGCAGGTCTTTGGGCAACTGTCAGCCCCACAGCAGCCTTCTGCTCGGCCATAGTAAACCAAACTGTTCTGGTTATCCACTGCAGAGCAGTGCTATATTCCTACTTAATTTCAAGCCAAAGAACAGCTTTGAGGTGATGTCATGACAGAAGAAGAGCAAAGTAAAATCAGCTGTTACTTTTGCGAGCTACTAGCACGTATCTCTATTTAGTTAAGGATTTATTTATACATTTTCTTAGAATTAAGACTGAACAGAAGAAGATAAATTAACACCTGATGTTTGTATGTAGCAGCACTAAGAAATAGTGGGGGGGTTTTGCAGATTTTCATTTAGTTAATAGGTACACTTACTGGGACTTCAGTGATTATTTTCTGAGACTGGTTGCTGTCCGTTGTTTTAAGTAGGCACCCTTTATATTTTGTCATTTATTGCCTCCTTTTCTGTGAACTGTGTATCGCTTAGAAGTGCATCTAGTATTTTAAAAAACTACATTGGGAAGGTGCTTCTTTAAATTGTAAAAGAGACTTGCCGTGCTGTTAAAGAAAAAAAAAAAATCATAGATTTTCCTTGATAATGTTTGATATTTCATTACCTGAAACTGCTTTGAAATTACAAGGGAACTTGGAAAATCAATAAATTCAAAGCTACCCAAGTGTAAACAGAACCAACTTTTCTCTGCAGGCTGTTTAAAAAAAGTTAATGATAATTTTGTGTGAGCCTAAGGAGCATCATTAAGCAAGACATACAAAGCCATAATTTACAAAGCTAGTGCTATACAAAAATGCCTTTATAGATAGAGGCTGGCCTAAGTTTTGTGGTTAATACTTGGAAGAGTGGCAAAATACTAAGGTGATGTCATCAGAAAAATCTAAAACCAGAAGAAAATAATTTTAACAGCACAGTTTTAAGAAAAAAAAACCCATTACTTTCTATTCTTATTTTTTCTTTAAATCTAATTCCCTAATGAAGTATGAGAGTATACTTTCTTGTGAAATACTCCACACTGTCCTCTCTTTAATTAAATACTTGCAAAAAGTAACCTTCTAATCAAGCAATTAGAGAATTCCCAAAGAGAACGAGGAAGAAGCACATCTTGCACAGGGCACGGCACGTGAACTTTTCAATATGGATATTTTATATCCTGCTCTGGCTCCATCACATATAGCGTTCTGTCTCCCCTAAGAGTCTGTCACAGGCCATGGCTTCCTTGCAGTAAGGCACTTGTATCTTCCACTGATATTTTCTGCTGCAGGAAAAGGATGGCAGCTCTTCTCTGTTTTCTGCCATGTATTGAGATTTAGGGGAGAAAGAGGAAAATAGTAGTCAAGTTACCTGAGCGGAGGGTAACTGGCAATAGTTAGAGTGCCAAATTGTCATGGTTGGATTGTTCTGTTTACAAATGGTATTCCTGTGGTTTTTGTCAGGAAGGTAATTGTATTTTAAAGTTATTCCAACCATGCATCAACTTGGATTTATTATTGCATGCAATTTAATGTTCATTATTTCTATTCCTATAGTCATAAGCACACTATGGAAATAGCAGTAGTAGATGATGTTATCCTTTCCAATTTAGAAGCTTTTGAAATCTTTGGATGTTTCGATTCTAGTTCTTTTTGTCATACAGACAGTGTAACTGGTGACAGACAGATTTTTAAACAAGCAGTTCCCTTTACCTTCAACAGGAAATATCAGGAGTTGGAGTCTGAAAAACAATGGCCACATCATCAAAATAATGGCCACTTACCCAAGTTTAAATAGATTATTGTTTTTAAAAGTATGTTGATAAAATAATTGGCAAATAATTGTTTCTCTATGTGCATTTATTACACTGAGAATAACGTTCTGCCCAGTGAGAACTTATTTCACAGTTGCTACCTATTCCTCTAATTTCCTAATTTCGTGAATTATACACCATGGACCAGTTTCAGCAATGAAATAAAGATTGCCTGGAAGAATTTTACTTTGATGGTAATTGGGTTAAAAACAGTATTGATGTTATCATTCTGAGATCACAATCAGTGTTTATCTCAAAAAAAAAATTGTTTAATTTTCTGTGGGAGAAGTGGAATAGTGGGGAAAAAAAAGTAGAGAGGTGTCAGTATTTTAGTTGCTTACTAAAGCATCTTCATTTCTCAGAATTCTCTTTTATAACAATAGTTGCGAAGGTAACCCATATCTAATACTAATATATTGTTTAAGAAGAGAATATAACCTTAATTGTTACATAGTAAAATGTTATCTTCTGACTTTTTGAGTAGAATATAAACTTACAAAGGGAATTTTTACTCATCTAAATTCAGTCAAATTATATTAAGTTTATGGTGATATACTTGAAATTACAATTTGTGTCCCCTCCCATCCCACAAGTGGTTTGTGCTCACATATCCCAATTTGTTCATTCAAATCCTCATGTTTGTCTAGTGGGACTGCACAGATAATCTGAAAGATTAGCTTCAAACTAAATAGTAAACAGTGGAAGAAGGCTAAGAATATGATAATACTATCTTATTGGAAATTAGGTATCTTAAATGCATAACAATTTAGAAAAACAGAAGAGATTTTCTCCATATACTGGATTGACTCTTTCTTCGGCAAAGCATGGCACTCATCACAGTCAATTTACCCAACCTGTTTGACATTGCTTCGTAAGTGTAATTTATGCAGTGCATCTCAATTACGTAGCATTTTTGGTACTGAGAACCTTCAGAATTAGTTTCTCTTCATATTTAAACAAACATATTATCTCATGGAGCTTCCCTGTGCGGGGCAGGTGGAGGAAATCCCACCAGGAGCAGCCACAGAGATCTCTTCAGTGAGTGTTCTTGACTGGTGTTTCCTTGCAAAGTTGCTTTTTTCCTCTCTTCTTTTATCCCCTTTTCTGCAGCAGATTGTAGTGTCTGTCCCTCATACGCAGGAAAAACATACTAAGTATATACTGAATGATCAATGCTTGTAAATAATGCCTTTTTAATATAATCTTAATTTATCTTCTTATGTGGCTTATTTGTGAAACAGTGTTTTGTCAAGCATTCAAATGAGCGTTTTGAGTCATATGGTTTTGAAGCACACTCTGTGTCTTGATCAAAGGATAAACTTGTGGTTAGCTAGTATTTTTCGGTCTAGTAGGCTAATGCAGCAAATAACTTAATGTAATGTCGGGTTCAACAGAATGAAAACAATGTGTGCAGTTCACAGAAAATGGTATTTTTTTACAGGCTGGAAAATTCAGGTGGAACCAATGCCTCACACTTTGGCTCTTTACTTAAAATGATAATAAACCCCACATCTAACCACTTCCTAGATCACAATGAATAGCAGCCTGTGAAACCACAATTAATTAAAGCTTAGAAAACCACAGGTTTTGATGTCTGTGTTCTGTAATTAGTTCCATATATTCTACATGAAATCACCAGAAACACCCAGTATTCCTGAATCAGTGAACAATAAAATAAGAGACTGAGGGAGAAAATATTTTAAGTATAAATACAAGCAAAAAAGTATGTTTCAATGTGTAAATACTCATTTTCAAATGGGTGTTAAAAACCCTTTTATAAAAAGAGTCCATGTGATAAATAGAATGGGTGATGCTTCTGCAGAAAGCTTTACAACTCTTTTAAAATTATTCCTTTGAAATAAAAAAAAAAAAAAAACAACCACTTACCACCTTTAGATGTGATAGGTAGAGCAGTACTTTGTAAATGAGCTAAGATTAGTGCAGCATTAGTGTGTGGCACTTGATGTTTTTGTGCAGATAAATATTTTGACTTTTTAGCTTTACAGCATGGTGCATATGCAAGAACAGAGAAGTAATGTGAAAGGAGATGAAGCTGTGTGCATGCAGAGGGAGATCCCTTTAACTCGGTGTGACAGCGCTAGCAGTTCTGGTTGCAGGATTTGGGCCGTAATACTGGAACAGGTTGCCCAGAGAGGTGGTGGATGCCCCATCCCTGGAAACATTCAAGCAACCTGATGTAGTTGGGAGATGTCCCTGCTCCTTGCAGGGGGGGTTGGACTGGATGGCCTTTAAAGGTCCCTTCCAACCCTAACCAATCTGTGATTCTATAATCAATGCTGGAATAGACTCATTTAAAACATTACAAGGAACATAAGTCACCATGATTTTTCCATCATTTCTGTTACAGAGTGCCATCCTTACTTATATTATGTTAGCAAGCTCTAATTATATTTTTTTTTAAAATATATAAATCAAAAGACTTGATCTAGTTGACCAGACCAGTTAGAAATAATTTTGGCCACATCTGTGAACAGTGACATTATTATAACCAAAACTCCTCCAAGCTTAATGGAAGTCAATTGATTTACTGGCATTCTTCAAGAGAATGAGATTTGCTCTGCAACATGCTGAATTTGTTAATACTATGAGTTTATTACTTGGTATATTTAATCTTGCTTTCTTTTCTTCTTTTTTTCTTTTTTAATATATGTCAAGGAAAGGCCAAGAAGGAATTGCATGCACAAAGGAAAACTTTATATATTTATGCATTATGATAAAAATAATTAGACTGTTTAAACTATTTTTTTTTTAACAACACCAAGAATCAGGCTGAGGTAGTTACTTATAATGGTGCCTTAAAAGTCAAGCTGTTGTATTTTAATAGATTTGTTCATGCTGTAAGCAGCACAAAATTTCATGAGAGCCTACTAGAAATAGAATGACGTAGTCTGCTTTCAAACCGTCTTTGAAGAATCCATTTTAAATAGTGGCCATAGAGATTGAAAAAGTAGAGCATGGCAGAAATGCATCTACTTTTATTTTATAGCTGATGCCAGAATCATCGTCTTAAATGGGTTATATTATGTACTATTTTGAGGCTTCAAAGAAATTGTAAATGATACTGCCAAAGAACTACTGCTGCTCCTAAAGAACCAACTTTTATTAAAAACCCATGACTCCCTACTTTTCTTCAAGAGAAAGTAGCTTAATTCAAGTCCAAAATTGGAGTAGTTTCATTAATTTTTATATTCTCATGTGAGTTAGGCACTTGTAGCTTGACACACAACAACAAAAAATACATATTTTTCTACCAAATATTCTGTATTTAGGTATACAGGGATGCAGTTATTGCTTTTTATTGCAGCTTTAATAGAATAAATCTAAAGAGTTAAAATGCACAAATGGCGGTACGTACAAACATACAATCACTGAGGAAAAAGGTGTATTAGAGTTGGTTGTATATACAGAAGAGTTTGGGGCATAGCTTGTCAATAGCACAGATTTTAGGATGGTTTAAAATGAATTTGTTTCCAGAATTCAGCATTTCCCTCAGCGTAATTGTACACATTTTCTAGAAACAGTGAGGTAGCCAGATAAATGATGTGTAATGCAATCACGGCAATGCAAGCTTGAAAGGGAACTCAGTGGGATCTTTTCTGAGCCAATGTCCTGCTCTAAGCAGGGAGTTAGATAAACCAAGCTCATTCTTGCTAGATATTTGTACTGTTCCTGAAGTTCAGGAATAAAGATTTTAGAGATTTTCCCGATCATCTGTTGCTCTGCATTACATAGTATGAATATTTTTTCTAATACCTAACATAAATCTTTCCTGTCATTGATGGACTAGGGAACAGCTGATCATCAGATGCTCTCTTACATGTTTGATATCACATCTCCTGTCAGCCTAGCCTTGTCAACATTAAAGAAAGTTCTATCACTCGATCTTTACCATAGTTCATGTTTTCCATTCCTTCTTACTTTTTCCTCTGAATATTCTCTTCCTGGAGGTGAGTCTGAAACTGTATTTCAACTGAGACCTCTCTAGCAGCTCAGTAGTCTGGCTTTATGGTGCTGTTCTGAATATATCTGAATGAGATTCACCTTTTTCATAACAGGATCACATTGTCTTCTATTCAGGTTTTGGCCCCCTGTAATGCTGTTTTTCTACTTCAGGACTTACTTCTCTACTTATGATTTTGCATTTATGCTTTTAATGATTTCCTCCTAAATACAAGATTTTTTAAATGTTTTTCTTAAATTTCTCTTAAGCCTACTTTCCCAATTAATTTTGCCTTTTAGTTGTTGTGTTATTACATGTACAATGCTTGTGTGCGTAATATATATGAAAGTATAATGAGGCAACATGAGATGAAAATTAAGGCATGTAGATAGTGAAAAATATGTAGGTAGAAGAAATACAGCTGAACATTAAGAGTATGTCAGGACAACATTATGGCTAGCAGTATAGTGCTATCAAAGGTAGCTCACAAATTCTAAGTCTGGCTTGTTCAAACAGTGTGAGAATCTTTACATAGGCAATGTAGCCATAGTGTCTACCATGCTTTTTGGGTTATGATATGTATGTTACATACAAAGCAAATTTCAATATGACAAACAACACAAATTAGATGACCTTTGAAGGTCCCTTCCAACCCTAACCATTCTATGTTTCTATAAATTATTTTTCTTCATGAATCTTGAAATATGGTCAGTCTCTAACGTGTTTAACACTAAGAACTGACACACGAAGACAGAGCTGAGTTGTTTCCTTGCAAAGTAATGTTTTGTTCAAGGACTTTCTGCCTTCAAGGCAGGACAAGCTCTGATTTGCAGTGCCTGCTGTACAGGAATGTTGGGTGTGTTCCTTTTATTGTGATATGAAATGAACAGAGACCTGTTGTGGAATGCAATTTAACATGTATACTGAAGGATCAAATTAAAATTGCGTGTATTCTAGAAGTCATTTTCATAATCCTTGCCAAATACACTTCCCAGTTGTAATAAACATAATTCCTAGTGTTTAATGTTTGATGAACCTCCTGTGAACCTACTGGGATAAGTAAACATTTTTTTAACAACAGCTACCCATTTCTAATACCTACAGGGAACTTAAAGAGCAGTTCTTTCCTTGACTCCAAATGCTTGCTATTGTTCCGTTTGGTTAAGCTTTTTATAAGTATTCACATATTTTGAGTAAAATGAGTAATTTAAAAAAAGGTCTGCAAACATGTTGTCCTTTAATTATGGCTGACCACATCCCTTGTCATAGCTGAATGTACAAAGACTTTATTCTGTTCAGAATAGCTGCAGTTATGTTGACTGTTTATTCCTTACAAACTACTGTTTGTCAAGTAAGAATTAGAGCTTCGTGTACAGAATTAAAAAAAAAAAAATCCTTCTCTAAATCATAAATGTAACAGATGCAGGTTGTTTCCTGTATGAATTTTGAGTGTGTCTATAAATGAGGTAATTAGTAATCATGGTAACCCCATTTGTAATAAAATTTGAGCAGACATCTGTTGTACTATATCTACATGCTCATGGCAGTCTGATTGTGGGGATCTCTTTTTGCATTGACTGATTTGTGCTCTGAGACTCTTACATTACTGCTTGTCCAATGACAATTATATTCTTCCTTGATTATAATTTCACATTTCAAGCATAATTTAGATTGTTCCATTGCAAATCATTCCAATTCCACATTTCAGCCTACAACAGGTGTGTATACAGGACTTGCGTAGTATCAAAGTTTCAGTGAAAGAAGGTAATTGTGTTGGGATTCTTTTGATTCTCTCTTTCTGCTAAAGTTCAGCTAAATCTTAGAGACAGGAGTCTCTGTACACTAAAACTGACTTTTGCTTTTAACTGTAAAAAAGACTTTTTTAGGATCTCATGATAAATACTGAGAAGTGATATTATCTTTCTTGCCCTCTCTCAGCATTTGATTCTTTATGACGTTTCTCTTCTAGAAAGGAATTGCAAGTGTAACACAACACTCATCAAAACAGAATGTTCTAAAAAAAATACCATTTAATGGACAAAAATATATAAATTGCAATGCTACTGTACTGTATATAAAGAAGAAATAATCAGATTCATCTAATAGAATAAAATGTTGGATAGGATATATAATTATATTTATACATTTCTATTACTGAGCCTACACATTTTTGTGTTTAAATTTATATTCACAAAATGAAGGTAAAGAGTTTATTTATAACAACATTTGAAAAACACTTCTGTCTAGTAATACGTGCATTCAAGTATTACTGGACATCTATGAAAGAATATTTTAGTGGAAAGTGTTGTTATTACTGGTATAAACAGTCATGAAGTATCCAACTGCCTTAATCACAAGCACAATTCAAGCACAAAACAAACAAAAAAAAAAAGTTACCTCAAGAGCTTATAGTTGAAATATAAAAATGTGATTGTGGATATACACAGAAAGCTGTGAAGCAATGAAGTAGTGAGGAGGTAGTTTTAGAAGGGTCTCTGTAGAGTTCTACTTTAGCTCCTCATTGAGAGCAGGATGAGGAGAAAGCAGCAAGTAATCACGACAGTGTTTCACAGGAAATAGGTATGAGAATACAGATGGCCTTTAACAATGAGATGATGATAGGTAAGTAGAGGATAAACTTTAAATGTTCTTAAATAATATGGTGAGTAGTTTGTATAGTAAGGAAGGGTTGATAGGAAGGACAGAGTTACTATTTAGGAAAATACTTTGTGTTTTCAAAACTTAGCATCCACAGATCAGCAGCAGTGCTGTGTGTGTTAAACCTACTGTCCTGAACGGAGGTTTGTCAAGGCAGAAGGCTGCTGATGATGTCTGCTACAAGTGATTCAACCAAACTTGTAGCAAATGCTTATAAAAGATGCGCATTCCCTCACATGTTCAACACGTTGAAATGATTCATTGCAGCTGTTAATGTGTTTAGGACATTTCTGTGAATGTAAAAAAAAAAAAAAAAAAACCACACCAAAAAAGAAAAAGCCAAAAAAACCCCCCAAAAAGTTACCAGACTTGGAGATGATAATTTCTTAGACATCAGGATTTTTGCTTGTTCTAGCACACATTGAAGGACTTTCTCCGAACAAATATTTTATGAGATTTGGGTGGGAGAAACTGTACTTCGCTAAATTATTTTGGGACTTAATTTTGCCAATACGCAGTCTATTTTCAGTTGTTTTCAGCAGGTACTTTGTCTGTATAAACACACACACTTCATACTCTTTAAAAGTTGGATATAGATACTAGTATTGCCCATGGTCTGAATTAGATTAAATATTTTTATTGAAAATTCAAATAATACAAGAAAGAAAATTATGTTCTGGGTTATAACTTTTTAAAGTTGCAGTTATAGTCCTATTCGCACATGCATGAGGTAAAGCTGCCTATAGTTAGTTCTAAATGTATGGCATATGTTTGGTTTGAGAATGTTAAAATGCAAGTTTTAGAAATTCAAGTATTTTGTAGTTGTTACTAGGATACAAAAGGTAGACTTACTTTTTCTTATGGCATATATATACACTTGTATGGAGTGGGGAGAGCTAATTGTAAATTTTGTTTAAAGTCTCATTTAGAAGAGAAAGATTTATAAACAAGAAGGTAGTACTCACTAAAAGTTAAGATTTTGGAAGTAGTTACGGTTTAGATATTGCTGTGACACAAGTATACATTATAGGAACCAAAACTTAGGGTTGATATACCTAAAATTAGTTTGCATATCGATAGTAGTTGGCAGGGGCAGGGGGAGGCGGGGGCAGGGAACAACAAAAAAAAAAAAAAAAACAAAAGACAAATTATTTGAGGAAAGGACTCTAGATGAAACTGGAATACTGATTTCACTTTTCATACATATAAACACAGATATAATTACACATATGTAATTATTGATCACTCTTTTGGGAAGAGATTTAACAAAATCACTGAAGTTTTGTTGAAATGGTTTCCAGAGATGATTGGTGTTGATGGCATTCTATGGGAGTTTATGAACTTGCTCTTGGTATGTGTCATCTTTGTCTTCAGAAGAGCAGTGCTCACACCTATGCTGTATATATCAAAGAGTGTCAGGGTGCACAGACTTCAGGCAAAAAGCTGCAATTTGCTGGGAGAAAGCTGATGATTACTGACAACCTGTGCTATTTCCGTGCTGCTGATTTCCTTGAGAGCATCTCCCAGTTGTTTCCAGCACAATTAGAATACCAAGCATTCTCTGTGAACTGCACAGAAACTCTGTTTGAGGGAATATTTAAAACTTTTCAAAAACAGATTTTTTTTTCTCAAAACTTTAACCTGAGAAAATATTAGTCTGCTCCTAATGCTACTTTTGCACATCTTTGTTCCTTTATTCACAACCGTGACAGGCAAAGACAGAAAGGAACACTTCACCTTGTGACCTTTCTTCTGCTGGTGGTTATGGAAGTAGAAATGATGCGCCATTTGGGAAGTGATGCTCCAAGTGCCATAGCAAAAATACTGATGTAGAGTTTGGAAGGCCGTCTCTGGCTGTAAGATGGAAACTGGTGTGAGGACATGGATACTTAGCAAACAAAGTCCTCAGCGAATGGCCCTGCGTGCCTATGAAGAGAGGCTGGACAAGCTTTTTGATAAGTGGTTGTAGCACATTGTAAGAACAGAAAAAAAAAAATAGGGAAGCTGTGAAAGACAGGGAGCTGGAGGCCCAGTAAGTAAGAAGGAGCTGTGATCCTGCATTCTGGATCTTATGTGCTGTAGCTGATGCGATTGAGGAGGGCTGTCATTTGACTGTCCAAAGCTATGTCCCTGAAGTGAGGATAGCTGAACAAGATGCATGTTTGCTTCAGTGCTGCTGGAGCTTAATTTACAGGACTACCTTCTTAGCAGCCTTGGAGCTGCTGTGTCTCTCGTGCAGCTGTCCTCGCTGCTGTGACAGTCACTTAAGCTGAAGAAGTAAGAAGTGCTGCAATGGATGGGCCCTGTGCTGGCCTTCCTGGCTTTCATCTCTGTCACATCCAAGTAAACATCCTTGCTTTATTCCCTGGCTAAATGGATTACCTGCCTTTGCTCCTTTCTTTCATTTATTTGCTGGAGGCACAAGAAGTGAATCCTGGAACTTGAATTCTCTGCTTAGGTGGTTGCGTGCACAGGCCCATCTGCAGATCATCTCCACTTCCTTCCACATTGCTACTTGGACAGGACTAACATTTTGCATAGCAGTAGTGCAGGGTAGTGTTGCACACAGAAGATGCCTTTACAAGTGATAGACTTTCACGAATGGATTAGCATTTGTGTACTGCATACATGCGAGCAAGTAAAAGTTTGTGCTTTTTCAGGTAGGTCAGGATTTCTAGAGGCTTTTCACAGTTATTACTGCATCTACTTATGGGAGAAAAGAAAGAGCTACTGTGCCAAGAAGCTTCTATGTCCTCAGGGGAAACTCAGAAGGAGTTGGATATCTACTCTACCCCATAGCTTTTAATGATGCTAATAGGAGGGCTATCTGTGATTATAACGGAAGAAAACTGACTTTATTGTGAGCGTTACAAGAATGTGCAAGTACTATTAGTTTCAAGAGCGTATCTCTAAATCTAAGCAGGACTTGGAGTGCTCTTCTATAATGATAATTTTTTTTTAAAAGCTGTAAGGATATTTAATTAGAAGAAATATGTTATTTCTTTTGAAGTACTGATCCTAGTTGGTTTTCAGAGGAGGGGAGGTTTCCCTGTGGTTTTCTTTGTTATAGTGTCCCTTCCAGTCTGATTAAACCATGCTGATGTTTAATAGTTTCTCCAGACTATGCCAACTGAAGAATGGGTTTTCACTCATAAACTACTTGGCAATGTTTTCTTCAAGACAAAGAAATGAAAAAAAAATGGGGATTTCTTTTGTGGGAAGAGAATTATTTTAGACATATTATTCACTACTTGCAACTGTCCTGTCATGCGAAGTGTTTGGCTCATGTGTTTTTGTTGTTCCCGACTTAACTCAGTGATTGCATTATTGAACGTGAAATTCCTCACTGCTGGCTGCAGCAAGTGAACAAAATGACTTCTTGCCTCTCCTTTAACTGTAAGAGGGCAGTGTCCGTGCCTTGGCCGTCTTAGCCTGTGAGAAAGGAGTAAAAAGGAAGGCTTTGCTTAGATTGGGATGGTGCTGAAGAGCTCGTCTTGTGTAGTTTGTAGGTGAGTGCTGTTTCATTCTGAGTTGTTTATTCTTGGAGGAGGTTCAGTGCAAGGGAAGAACAGATGGCTAGTGGCAGAATGGGAAATGTTATAACATACAATCTAATATACAAAGTTTTACTCTTTTTCTATCTGAAATACTTCTGGATTATTCAGATAAACTGATAATGAGCATCTAATAGATGTTTATTGTATCCATTATCTCACAGAACTTGTGAGATCAAGGAATTGCCTTTATGCTCATTTTACAGATTTGATAAGGCTGTGTTACAGACCTGCGTGCTATGAAATTCCTGGTGCTGGAGTGAATGTAAAAATGTTTGTGTTAGCAGCCGCTGTGCTTGTGGTTGTGATGGCTTAGCTGCTGGAGTTCTGCGCTGTGAATAAGATTGCGGTTAAAGAAAAAAGGAAATGAGAAATATTACTTTTCTCAAAGATTACTTCTTTTTTTTTATGATACAGCCACATACACAGTCATGCTGGTGTAGCAAGGAGATGCTGCTGCCGGATGCTTTACACCATGAAGCTGTGGCTTAAATATGATGCTTAGGATCATTCAGGAAATATGTGTCAGCACAATAAATTAATTACAAGTCACCAAGTTAGGCTAGACAATAAATCATCCTTTAGGTTTGAGCTTCAGCTAGGTGACTTCAAATTCATTTGTTGCAGTGTTTGTTCAGATTTACTGCTTCACTGATGGTCGCTTTCTTATTCTACGTATAACAGTGTCCTACCCCTTCCCCGTGGAGAAAGACGCCAGATGGAGTAGCTTTATCTCCTTTAACAGGGCACAACTAATGTTGTGAGCACCCTAAAATGCATTTTAATCCTTAACTTTCTTCTGGGGTACTATTGTTATGTATAATTTTCAGGGCTGGATAGTTTTGTGAAGTTAGTCTTTATATTATCATTTCCTTCCTTTTTTTCCAAACTCATATCTTAAACTGTTGCCTAAATTTGGTCTGTTTTCCTGTCTTTTGTGTTTGTAAACACCTTCGGGGATATTTGTATGGTATTTGTTTTGATAGAGTGAAGTACACATACAGAAATACAACATAAACAGACATAATGGAAATTCTGTTTGATCGAACACTAGTTGTTATTCTTGGCTATTCTGCAGAACAGCAGAAGCTCTATGGTTTCTCCTCTGGTTTTCATTTTTAATCATTTTAATTAACAGTAAAGATAGAATCATAGAATCACATGGTTGGATGGGACCTATAAGATCATCTAGTCCAACCGTCTTCCCACTACCATTGCTGCCACAGCTACTAAACCATATCCTGTAGCTTCTCATCAAGCCGCCTCTTGAACACTGCCAGGGACGGCGACTCCACCACCTCCCTGGGCAGGCCGTTCCAGTCCCTGACCACTCTTTGGGAGAAAAAGTGCAATGAAAAGAAAAGATGCAATGGTTTGGCTCTGTTTTGGTTTTAAATATGTTTATTCATATTAAAATAAATTGCAATTGATTCCTAGGCACAAAACTAAAAACAATAGTGTGTTTTGTTTACTAGAGGAATCACATTAAAATACAGAAATTGTTGATGTATTTTTCAAATCTGTCTTGACAGAAATTATTCATGCAGAGGCAAAAAAAACTAAAAAAGTGATCTCAAGCCTAAAACACGGTATTAATTGAGGATGTGCTACTATGACAGAAAAAGTGTTTATTGTCAGTTAGTATTTATTGTAGAAAAGCTTGGAGAACATCACTTCCCAGTAAGTAGTCTCCATCAGGAAAGCTATTTTGGATAGCTGCTATACCTAAGCAAGTGTCTACTGCCTTGGGTTATGTCTCCCCTGTCAGATAGAGATGTCTAGTATATCAAAGGTTGATTATATGCTAGATGATCTGTAAGGGAAGACATGATGTGGTTTTGTGGAGTAAGTTAGGTGATATCAGGTACAGATAGATGTACAGTTGAGAGATAGCTACTTTACCGTAAGATCATCTTCATTGTCTTTATCAATGTTGTGCAGCAAAACAGCTAGAGCTTATTAGTGGTCCTCCTGTGAGGTTTTCATACCACTGTTCTGCAGTGAAATTGCATCTCTGAGACCTACTGAGTACTGATGTTGGTGGCACTGCACAGAGTGGCTGGACAACATCAGTTTGTGTCAGGCATGCAAGGGGAGGCAATGGTGAGAGTAGAAATGTCAAGAGAGATGTAGATTAAATTCTAGGCACATGCATTTTTATCTAAGATTATTTAACTGGAAGGAATTATAATAGAAGTTATGGACTTGCTATAAAGTAGGGCAAAGCTCCATTTAAGGAGCATTTCAGCATTTTGAAGTTGCAACTGTGATGCTACATTTCAGAGTTATGTTGAAGTTTTGTATTTGCTTGTTCTAAAAGGTATATCCCATCAATGAAGTTGAGTTTTAATTTCTTGCATTAAGTCCTTTCTCCTGTTATCTTCTCTGAGAGAGAAACCATACTGCAGGTGTAAACATTGCCTACAGAACACAAAAAAAAACCTTTGAGAAAACCAAGTGAAATTATAAATTGTATGAAATTCCAAGATATAATTTTAGTCAAAAGAAGGAGTACCATTTATGCTGCCCTGGATGTTCTCTCCAAAAGGTTTAAATTATAAAATAAGTATTACCTATTAGCAACTAAAAGCAATGTAAAGTATAATTTGAATTATCGTTGATATTAATTTATTGAATTGAGATTTCATAAAGGTCATTATGCTGTAATATAAATTACAGCATTTATAGCTTTATGATGTCAATTATCTTTAATCTTTGGTACATTTTAACTGTCATTTAAATTGACTAAACTAAGAAATTACTGGGAAAAGCATTCTAAATTTTGAGGTTTTTAACTACTTTATTCTAAAATGTTCATCTTTGAAGTTGTGCAATTTTGCTATTTCAATTACTTTTTCCTTTATGTTTTGGCTTGTTGTAAGAATGATTAGAAAGTGATGACAACTTTAATTGTGTTACCATTAAACACAGTGATTCACCATATCCTCATAAAACTTTAACTCAGGCAAATGCCTCCTGAATGTAGAATAACATAAATCAACGGCTTTGTTCCTGTGTATGTATAGCTAAGTGTGCGTGTTCTAAGTTGAAAATGTGGAAATAGATTCTAGACAAATGGATTTTCATCTGGAATATGTCTATTGGCAACAAAAAATCCCAGTAGAAGTGAGACACCAAAGTAAATTCATCAGCTGGATAAAAAAAATAGAAGATTTTTTTTTTTTTCTTCAGGTACTAGTTCTACCATTTGATATTTATTTTGCCTTTCACCTTAGCAAAACCCTACACCTTCAAACCAGGAAATGTGACTATTACGAATACCTCATTGTAGAGAAAAACAGGAAGAAAAATTTTGTAATATTTATTTTTTTTGACCATCTGAATTATAGTGTCACAGCACTATTTTGAAACTTGCTGAGTAGCGTGTTTTACTAGGAGCAAATATTTAAATTATAGACCAGAATCTGTTGCTTTATTATTATAACCTAATAGATGGATCAACATGTTATTATTTTTAATGTGGGCAGTGGAGAGAAGAGGAAAAGAAATATTTTAACTTTTTGAAATCCACATTCATCAAGAATGGGAAGCAACTATTTCACTCCCTCTATAGGAAATTATGCTAGATTGGCAAGACAGCAATATGGTATAGGGAAAATATGGAAAATATAGGAAATATGGTAGCAGCACACTAGATCTATGTTGTGTAGTATCTTTGCAAGACTCCCAGTTAAAAAGCAGCACAAATCATTCTAGTAACTACATTTCTTGAAGATGAAGAGAGAAAAACCCTTGAAGCAAAAAATAGGAAGGGCATGGTGGTTACTTCCATTTGCTGCCCTTTCAACCACAGATTTAGCTGAAACCGAA
This sequence comes from Chlamydotis macqueenii, assembly GCF_036417535.1. Taxonomy (NCBI): domain Eukaryota; kingdom Metazoa; phylum Chordata; class Aves; order Otidiformes; family Otididae; genus Chlamydotis; species Chlamydotis macqueenii. The sequence continues at coordinate 38,163,040 of NC_141559.1, read as the reverse complement.
AATGCATATTTAATAGAGAGCACAGAAAGGAAAATATAATTATTAGTATGAAATACAGCTATCACAGGCATATGTATTTTAGAAAACTGCTATTTAGTATGTAGTGTTGCAAGGATTATTTTATTAAATAATTTCTTCCTGCATAATTTTTACATTTCTCATCAATTTCTCTAATAATTTTGAAAAGGTAAATGAATACAATTTATCTGACATATTATGGAAAAAAATTACAGTATCTATACAACTCAGAGTACTGAGAGTGCCATTTTGACAATAAGTCAAAATACATATTAATAAATATAAACAAATATATAAATATATATATGTAAATGTTCTGCAGTACTAACAGGCACTGCACAGGGAAGGGACAAGAACCATGCTAGTTCATTTGTGGAAGGAACTTTCAGTCCTTCATTCTTAATATTGTAGTGGAACTGTTGAAGAAAAATTCAGCAAGGGACCTCTGAAGGTCTCTGGTTTAACCTCCTGCTCAGGGTAGAGTCAGTTCTGAAGTCAGACCATTGCCAAGGGCTTTATCCAGTCAAGTATTGAAAGCCTTCAGTGGTGGATACCAAGCAGCATCTCTAGTCAACCTTTTCCAAAACCTGACTGCACTTACAGAGAATAAATTTTCCCTAAATCTTATATGGACCACACTTGAAAGCAGTGTGGCTGTGTGTGTGTAGCATTGTGCATTTAGGTTTGAGATTTCTTGTCCTTCCCATCTCCTGAATCAGCAGTATGCTCAAATCTTTCTTCATCCTTTTTTAAATGGTTCAGATAAATTGCTCTAGTGTAAGACTGTGGACATAATGTCTGTAGTGATGTCTGCTGATATAAAAGCCTAAAGCAGCTTATGGTGGTGCAGCAGCAGCTTCCTGCTTAGGCTTCCCTTCCCACATTTTTTTCTTCTTTTGAAAATATGGATCAATGCATAATTTTTAAACAGATTGTAGAGTGAACAAATCCAGAAGTCTCGCTTTGATAGAATTGCTTGTCACTGAATACCCCTGATCCAGTGAGTTTGTCAGTGAGATTTGTGCTATGGAAAAGTATGTTGACTTTTTCAGTACTCAGTTTCAGCATTTCAGTACTTTCTATATCCTTGGAAGCATTTTTTGTCTTCTTAAGGGAGAAATAATTATGGTAATGGCAGATGTTGATATTACTCTGTTAATCATTGTTGAGCCAGAAATGTAATGCTTGGTGCTCTATGAAACACAACTGGTGCTTTTTTTCATCTTTAGATGACAGCAGGAATATTTGCTATCTTTGTACTAAGGTATGTTCATATTTTACATTGAAAGACAAAGACTGTGACTAAGTTTCATAGGAAAGGCAGCATGTGAAATCTGGGTTTCCTCAGATTTCTAGAGGGTCACAGTAATTGCCTGTAATGGGGCCATATTTTCAAATCACTCTTTGTTCTATTTCTAAAATTTTGTCTGTCACTCAGTGAACTTCTTCAAAGCACAGGTATAGTGGCATACTATCTTCAACGCTAGAAATGTAAGTGGGAAAACTGTCTAGTGGAAGTTTGTTTACACTTATCGCTGAAGAATAATTAGGTACTTTTTGACTCTTGTCATTTGTCTTATTAGGTAAACTGTACATTGAAAACAAGCTAGCCACTTATAAACTTTCCCAGCTATGTAACTTCATAAAGTACAGCACTTCATCAAAGCAGATCCATTAACCCTCTGACTGGTACTCTTCTCTTGGCTTTGATTGCAGCACCACACAGAAGCACCTAGCCCATCGTTGCTACCCCCATCAGCTTTACCGTTAGATGTATTAAACAATGCTGTTGCTGGATTTAGTACAGTGGAAGAACTTATCCGGTACCTTGAACCAGATCGGTGGCAGTTGGATTTGGAAGATTTGTACAGGCCAACGTGGCAGCTTCTTGGAAAGGCATATATTCATGGGAGGAAATCAAGAGGTAAATTACTCTTCTGTCTGGCCTTGCAGATTTCTACGGGTGTGTTTTCTTAAAAAAAAATAATGGTAATTAAGAGCATTCTTCACCTTGAATTTTGGTTCCAAGAAAGGAATATGTTAGAAATACAGCAGAGATAATTGTTTTCAGCTATTCTCACCATTATATTATCTGAAAAAGGAAAATAACTGAAGTTAAAACTTAAAGAAATTTAACAGGATAAAGTAACAAAGGGGAAAAAAAAGTAGAAACAGAGAGGGTAGTTTTCTATAGTGAACCTGGGAGATCTTTATTTCCAGAAAGTAGTAGAGCATCTTGGCTGTGTGACATAATCTAACTTTGTGGGTTTCTTTTTTTATGGAAGGCAAAAACTTTATTTTTTGTTTGGGATCGGTAATTTCTTACACTTACTGTATCATGGAAACAATTGTTTTATGTCCTTAAAATTGCTTCCGTCTCTACACCATATGAGTTGAGAGCAATTAGCTAAATGTTTCTCTTCAATGACACCTTGTGAAATCCCTGTGTCCATGTCCAATTTGATCACATCAACTTAATCAGAATAAAGTAGATTGTGTATTTCAAGACTTGTGGAGCTATTTCTTCTTTAGCAAGTCACTTTCTTCCATCTACATTTGACAGTCGTGAATTTTCTACCACATATCATCCAGATGCTGCCTGCTATTTCATGTTCCTGGGTTCAGTGTGGATGGATATCATACAGGCAACATCCCCTTCCTTGCCCACCATACAGCATGAAAATGAGAACACATGAGCATAACTGAATAGACTCCTCTCTTGACAAACGTAAAATAGGTTATCATCTGATGAGCAAGAAAAGGGAAGAAGTTAAACCTTTTGTAACCCAAATTTAAGTTTTTGACAGCTAATTCTTGAATCAGAGCCTAAAAATCAACCCTTCTACTTTACCTGTATTACTACAGCTATCCACACAGCAACTAAATCAAGAGCCAAAGGGGAGGGTATCTCTTTAAAAGCTTTCAGCAATGGATCACGCCTTTCAGATATTAATTTAACACTTTCCTAATTAAAGAGATTCAGTATTTGCCAAGTGTATGCCATAAGCATAGAGTAAGTGGGAGAAAAACAAAATGTAATTTGTGAAACCTTACATAAACTGAAATGCAGGATTTGGATAACATCTATATAGACAAAATCCACTCCCTAGAAGACATATCTTAGAAACTATCAGAGTAAATCTTTTAAAGACTTCTAATTAGATGCTGAAATAGATTTTTTTCCGCTGAATAAATATATCACAGTATTGCCACATTTATCTTTAAGAGACCACCCTCAGACTACATTACTGAGTATGTAATGTAATAGCCCGAGGCAGAAAATACGTCCAGTTGAGATGACACAGTATTAACTGTTAGGTCTGTTCAATAGATAGCAAAAGCAAACTTTTTTTTCTTCTTTTTTTTTCTTTCTTCTTTTTTTTTTTTTGACATTATTGCTTCTAGTAGCATGTTTGCTGTATTTGGAGACCTTTTTAAGAAATGTTTGGGAGAAGTGCATGCTGTAAAATGTTTGGTTTTTTCAAACTCTTTGATTCTAAAATTAGATCAGCTTTATTTTTGCAGTATTTCAGTGTAGAAGCTAAATTACTGTCCTATGTTCATAGACAAACATCAGTTTATATCTAGATTAAATGAAATTATAATTAAAAGTGTATGTTACTTTATGTAGAGAAGAGTATTGTCCTCTACTCCTACTTAATAATTCATTTCAAAAATACTATATTTAGACAACCTAAATTCCACAGAACTTCTGTGTCTGATGTTTTCTCTGGATAAAATGCTTCCAAAAACTTCTAGCCAGGAAAGAAGAAACACAAAGTTCAGAGGCTTTGATGTCTAAATATAGTCTTAAATTCTTTTAAAATATTAAATGTACTTAAAAATAAAATATATTTTGCTGTGCAAAAAAAAATGATCCCATCACTTCCCACAGAAGTCTATGCATAATCATTAGACCATATTCTGAAGTCTGCTTAAGAAAAAGAAAATCCAATAATAGTCCTTAGGATATACTTTTCTCTTGTAGTTATGTGACTTTTTTTACTCCTTTTTTTTTTTTTTTTTGTGGTTTTGTAACAGCCCTATCTTATTGTAGGAGCCAGTAAGAAACTTACACTCCCAGGAACATCTTCAAGGTGCTTAGGAATGAAAACCATCCTGCTGCTATCTGTGCCCACACACAAGTGCCTCAACCAGAATTTAATTTGTTTTGTTGACTTTGAGAGCAGCATCCAGCTGTAAAAATGTTTTGGGAAAGAGCGTTCCACGTGGTACTTGATACACGTCCTGGAAGATGCCAAACAGTTGCACTGCCAATTGCAGAACACAGTTATTTTCAGGCTGGTGTGAACATGGAATACTTCAGTTGTATGTGCCAGTGAAGGCACACATTTGAAATAGACTTTACTATAGACCTATCTGCATCTACATGTTTTTCTCCCTTTTTCTTCCTTCTCCCCTTATTTTTATTTTAGTGTTTTCCATTCATGTGCTACTGCAGAGCCTTCCATTCCTCCTGAGCTAGTGCTAGCAAAAGAACTTTGACTGTTGTGTCAAACATGATACATGAGTGGAAGCCAAGTTGAAGGAGTGTTTAAATGTTCACATTTTAACAGGTACTGTAACTCAGTGCATTTGGGAAATCCACATAACCTTTTATTGTGGTTAAGTAAACACTTTTAAAGGAATATATACATTCTCTCATCTAGCTTCATGCCCACAGTGTGTTAAAATAAATTTTGGACAGACAGATACTCTGAAAAAATAACAGCTTCATTCACACGCTTCAAAGAAGTGATTATATAAGCACTAGATAAATTTGCCACAGATCTTTTAATGAAATTGAATTACATAAGGTAGGGCAAGGGTTCATTGCGTGATATAATAGCAATATTGTAAAGCCTGGAAACCAAACATGACATTTTTCATCTCTCCTGAAGCCTATTGCGACAGTGAGACACACTAAAATATGTCTGCCAAGACCTGATTGCGTCTTCTTCCACAGAACCTTTTTAAAATTTAGGTATGCAAGTCTGAGGGGTTCAACTGAAATTCATTCCAGTTTTGTGACAAAATGTGTAATACACTTGCTGCTCATTTTAGTACATAGCCCTTTCCTCTGCTATAACTACAGCTAGCATCAGGGAACGGATGCATTCCTCAGCTGCTGCCAGTAGGCAGGAGGTAACGGAGAAGCACAGCACCATGCAGGCGTCTCTCTCCCACTGCTTGTTGGGCTTGCTGGAAGAGACATCAATGTCTGAGTTTTATTTTCAATTTCTCATGGTGAAGAGCTGAGCAACAATTGTGTTAGGACATATAACCTTAGCTTCTTGAAATTCGCTGTACCAAGCAATGTCAGTTTCTGTAGAAATCTACTAGTAGAAAGTATTAGCAGAACTAGCATTTCTCTCAATGTGTTTTAGACATTTTATCCTCATTCAGACAGTTCACTTACTTTATGTTTGAAAAATTAACAGGAAAAAGTACTCCATTCCTATCCACAGTCCTTGATTAATGGAGGCAGACATGTCCACCCTCTAAATGACTCAGCCTAGAGCTATTAGCTGATCAGAAGAGCTTAAATAATTTCTACTTTCTCACAGTGAATCTCTCCTCAGGAAGTTTTGTCTCTTTTCCTCTGCTCCCTTCCCAGCTTTCTCCAAGGAATGCTCTTGCAGTGTGGGAGGCAGGCTGGCATCCTATCAGTAACTTTATTGGAGTTATTACACACTCCTCGCTTTTAAAAATCAGATTGTTTATTTAGGAGCCTATGTTAACTGATAGAGATGGAATGAAGTGCCCCAGCTTGGCATTCATTGTATGTGCAAGAAGAGAAAAGGCTTCAGTGTGTTTAACTGACCTTTCACAACAATAAACCCTTATTTTTGGATGCTTGTATATGGGTATGGTCTGCAAAAGAAATGTTTGAAGAAACATGCAACGAAATTGCTGCCCAAAGATCTGCTTCTGGGACAGTACTAGTGAGCATTTCCTTTAGAGAAATACAGCTTCTAAATTCTCTTTATTTCTTACATGTTTAAATAGAGTTAAGAGATACTATCTTGCTTTGATAGGCTGAAGTTCTCTGTAGTGACTTCTACAAGCTCTTTACATAGTCAGTAGAGGGAAAACAAGGTATTTCTCTAGAGGGTAATTCAGATCAGGAACATACTTTAGCTTTGTTTTATAGCTTTTTATTTACAAACTGCTAGCAATACCTATAAAGTATTTGTCAAGTAATATCAATGTGTGTGGATATTATTTTCCCTAGTTTCTTCTTGATTTAGCTCGAAAACAGTTTAAAGCTCTTTCCTGCTTTGTTTGAGACCTCTATTTCAGAGGTGGTGGTCTTTTTTATACCAGAGTATTCCTGTGAGTTAGACATTACTTCTATCCCTTTATAAGCTGGTAGGTTTGGAGAGAAACAGTTCAGATAAAATATCCCAGATCATGATCATTATAATCTGACTTTTCTGAAATAAGTTAAAATACATTGCTTTTCACCAAAGCAAAAAGTGTATTAAATTTTTCACTAAACCAGTCCCCTTTTTTCAGTCTTAACGGCCTATTTCAAGGCCTGTTATTTCTTGGCTACTCAGCTAAGATGAACATAAAGGAACTTGCCCTGTTTCAGATCTTTTCATGAGCTTGCTGTTCAACCATTGTCATAGTGAAAATTTAGTGTGATACAGTGGAACCAGTTTATAGGGAAACTGGTGCCAAGTGTTAATATCTTTAATTTGTACTTCAAGTTAGGTGCTTACAAGGAGGAGCTGTATTTTCTTTAAGACACATCAAGTGAAAATGAAACCTCGAGAAGAAAATGAAATTCATATATATGCTGCTAGGAAGGAGGAGGGGAGAAATGGAGTCTACTAATAGTTATATAGCTATGCATATTTGTTCATTTATTTGTTGTCTGTACAGTATTCACTGATGATGACACAACTTGTTGAAGTTCTTAGTCCATAGAAGTTAATTTCTCTTAAACATAAATGATTTGATTCTTTCTTATACCTACATCACCCTTGCAAGGAATCAATAACTGAAATTTTATCAGGGAAGAAGTTTGAATGCTTTATGTGACTGAATTAAAAAGGCATGTTGTGTTTGTTTCTCCAATCCAAAATTAATATAGAATAGCAACACTAGAGCTCAGAGTATGAACGTGAAGAAAGAGAACTCCGTTAGAGTCGATTTGATAAAATATTTTTTGGAACATAGTAGCCAAAGCTTGCTTTGTTTAATTTGAACCAACTCTGCCAGAGTTACAAAATAGTTGATTAATGTTCTTATACAACGATGATTCAATTTAGGTTTCATGGTTTTCATATAACTGCAGTATTATATTTGTGTGCTGAACCTGTATCACCTGCACAAAAAATGAACTTTCCTCAGAGGTTCTGCACTGCTGAGGTTGATTTACCACCAGTGAAGTTGGATTATGAATCAAAAGACTAACGGTTTATTTGTCTTTTTGCAGTGGTCGATCTCAACCTCCTGAAGGAGGAGGTGCGGCTATACAGCTGTACTCCTCGCAACTTCTCAGTGTCCCTGAGGGAGGAGCTGAAGCGAACTGACACCATCTTCTGGCCATTGTGTCTTCTGGTTAAGCGCTGTGGTGGAAACTGTGCCTGTTGTCATCAGAGTTGCAATGAGTGCCAATGTGTACCAACAAAAGTCACCAAAAAATACCATGAGGTATGCACTTTTTTTACATTTGCACATTTGAAAATACGGACAGCCAATTAAGGAATTTATTTTTACTGTAGAAACGCACCAATATTAATATTCTTAAATGTTCTGTATTGCACTTACAGTAAATATTTTTTTTACCGTTTTAGTGAAGTGTTACATTAAAAAAGTAACATCTTCCTTGTTAAAATACTTTTCTATGGAACTGTTATGTCATTCCTGAGGTATTTGTTTTCTGGTGCAGTTCAGACGCATCACGGCCACACCTCCTTTTTCAGCTTTCTCTAGTGGTAGATGTGAACTTTACAAAGGACAGATATCTGTCCATTTCCATAGTTATAAATCTGTAGCTAAAATTATTTATTATAGAATTATCTAATAATTCCATTGGGTTAACTACACTACTAGCCCCTAAAAATAAGTAAGTAGAAATATGAAACTGCAAGACTCTCTTCTTTGATACAGCAAGTATCAGTTCAACATGTTTTAATCAATTTTGTAAAAGGCTTGAGGTAAAAGCAAAAATAATAATTAGTGGGTGGAATAAATGAAGAAATTCAGCTGAGGAAAGCCTATTTCCTGTAATAGGCTTCCTGTCATCCAGTGTGTTGCCAGTGCAATCTAGCTTATAGTCTAGGTGTATAATGAAGCACTTGCTATTTTCTTGATGCTTGGTTTCTTCTTCTTCAGGTTCTTCAGTTGAAGCCAAGGATTGGTGTCCGGGGATTGCATAAATCATTGACAGATGTACCCTTGGAACATCATGAGGAGTGTGACTGTGTGTGCAAAGGGAATACTGAAGGATAAACATGATTTAATTGTGCTATTTTCTTTAAAAGCACATTCAATCAATGGCTGATTCTATTATGGGGCTTGTGCATTATCTCCTTCTGTAATCTCAGTTGTTTGCTTTGGGGATCTTCCATCTTGAAGATTTACAGTAAGCTCTAAAAAGAGGAGAAGCCAAACTGGGATTATATGTTGTGTGACAGCTCTGTTTGGAGGCCCAGTGAAAGGATGGGAGAAAGGCATCAATGAGGGATTTAAAATACATGTATTGTTTTTGTCCCCCACAATTTTCTTGACAATACATGGATTCATAATTTAGGAGTAAAAATAGAGTTAGCAGGCTCACATCATGGAGACTTGATCCTGCTGGCTGTCTCATTTCTACAGCTCCAGTACATGTGGCCTCTGGTTGAAAACACCTGAAATCTTTTTTTCTGTGTTCAACTACTCCTATGTACTCTAAATCGAAGCATTCTCTTTTGTATAAACTTGGGTTAAAACAGACTGGTTTGTTCCAAATTAATTTGTCTAATGCTGGTAGGAAGGACTGGATTTTTCCATACTCTCTAGTAAAGCTCCTGCCTTTTAGAAAGAAGACTGGACAATAATGTGAGCTAAAGAAGCAAACATTGAAAAGAACAGCGCCTTTATTCTTACTACTATGGCTGAACATTTCTTGTTTGTTTGTTTGTTTGTTATTTTTTATCGTGTACATTTTTATACTCTCCTTTTGACAATATAACTATTTGCTTTTCTAAACTTGTTAAATATGTCTATTTTTACCAAAGGTATTTAATATTCTTTTTTTTATTACAACCTAGATCAACTATTTTTTAGTTTTGTGAGACTTTAAAGCCAGATTTATACAGTTGGAGGAACAGACGTGTGGTTACAATGGAAAAGAAGCATGATCTCTTTGCAGTTTGTTGCTACACAGTGAAAAGATACACTTTTTTACCTGGATGCACAGTAATAATAAACAGAGATATGTGTGGATGAAGCTCTAAGCTTGCCAGCTCCATGAGAGTGAAAATATGAGAGACAGACGTTGCCATAAGTGGTTCCAGAAGCTGACTTTAAAAATTCCCTCTCTCCGTTCTGGCCTTTGTTCCAGTAGAAAAGAAATGAGCATAGATAGATGCATTCTGTCTTGTTTAACTCTTTAATTTCTTTAAAGTAGGATGATCTACAACATAAGAAAAGAAGCCCAGTGGCTTGCAGCCTTCGTGATGCATCGTGGTCATGGGAAGGCAGCCTTGCTAATGTTGAAGTGTATGGTTTTCCATTGACAGTTATAGATGTTTAAGTACTGTTCACTCACAGGATTGTAACACTCTTCAGTGCAGTTTGATGAACTATGGTTTTGTTCTTCTGTACATTATATTCTTTAACCAATACACTTATCCCACCCTATGCAAATTGAAAAGGAAACAGTAAAGTATTTTGCTTGTAAAATGCGTTAACATTATGTCTAGTTTATTTTTTTGACTATTGGATTTGCAGATTGTAATGAATCACCAAATAAAGTAATAATGCTAATTTTGGGAGAATAAATGTTTCTGTGTGGTTACATATTTGTATCTCTTCAATATACAATAACAGGAAAAGTTAATGGGGGTGATTTCCTACTTAACATTTTGAAAGTCAGTTATGAAAACAAAGGTATTCTCTTACCAAGACTTCCACTTGCTTTATTAATTCTGCTTTACTGTTAATCCATAAGAAGAAAAAGGAGAAAGCAGGAATGTGATGGTATTTGTATAAACATTAAATATGTTCAAAATTGTGTCGATGTGAAGTCATCAAATTGAAATAACATCTTCTGTTATTGTTTCCATCATGAAAATGAGTTCTGATGAAAATGTGGAGTTTTTTCCAAGTTGGTATGAGTTTCTGATATCAGTTCTGGCAAATCCTCACGTGGCTTCTGCTTTTGTCTTAGCTGGTCTGTTTTGCCCCACCCTCAACCTCCTACAGAACAAGAAAAGTATCTGGTGTAAATATGGCATATAATTATCCAGTCTGAAAATTAACCCAGTATCAGAATGTAGGATTATGGTCACACATAAACCTGGTTTACTTGAGTTTTGACCCTTTGACCAGAATAAAGCATGTTTGCAGGCATGCTGGGGATTTTTTTTTTTTTTTTTTTCATGAATAGTGTCCTTTTTTTTTTTTTTTTATTTAAAGAGCTTTTGAAAAGCAAGTTGAGATAAAAGCAGAAATCATAGCTTCTGGCATCATAATTCAGCAGAAGAATTGAAAAATGTAATTCCATTACAGAAATTTCTACTGTAGGAAATGTAGGAGGTCTCATCCTCTCTCTGTAGATTTGCTAGTGGAAGAAGGCATTACATGCATTTTCTGGTAGGAATTTGCTGGCAGCAGAGAAATGGAGAGTTTCTGGAACCATAAGGGCATGGAGGGTAATGTTTTCCAAAAGTCACAAGTATTTCTTCTATTGACCGCCTCTGGCTTTGGCTCACTTTCTTTCTTGCCGATTTCTTGCACCAGTTTCCTTCCCAACTGCTTGCTGTAGACCTGCATTTGAACTCCTTATCCCTTTGCTATTTACATCCCCCTTCACAGTGCTGTCTCTCTCATCTGATCCAAAATCAGCATCCCTCCTGTTTGCCATCCTCTTGCCGAGTATTGTTAAGCCCTTTCCCTCCTCCTTGGCTCTGTGCTAAAGCTCTCTCTTCTGTCACTATCTAGACGTTGTTTTTTCACTTCCCCTCAGATGTTCAGGGTATTTAGCACTCCAACTCTTCCCTTGCTGTGGTCTTTGCATCCAGAAGAGTCTTAAAATGTTTTGAAGATGTCCTCTGACTGCGTACGGGAGCTGATGTCACAGCAATAAATCACATTAGTGACTTCCTGTTGGTGGGAAAGGGTGAGGTGGGTAAAGTGTGAGGGACAAGGTTCAGACAGGTGAGGGGGTGCAAGTGGGCTGAGCCAGGCCGGTGGGAAAGACAGCAAAATAGCAAGAGAGAAATGGTGCTGATGACCAGGTCTCCTAATTTTCTGACAGCTTCCCTGAGGTGAGGCCTGTAGCTCCCTGACACCTTCCTCCCTTGGGAGATTTGGTCAGCCCCAGGTGCAAGGCTGTTCTCAGCAGGAAGTGTGGGGACAGTGCCAGCCCATGAAAGGGATGAAACAGGGACATTGCACGGCTTTGGGTTTAACTGGGATGCCTTGATCATGGCCGATATTTGGTCTTAAACTTTGAAAAATGTACTCAATTTAAAACTTCAGAATTGCATGCAAGAAATGTACTAATTACACTAGATACAGTTTTAGCATAAAGGAATTATTTTACACTATAATTACAGAAACAGTTGCCTAACTCTACATCTCCTAATTTGCTTAAAATTCCCCCACTGAGAGGTTTTAATTTCTCCCTCTGAACATTTTCTTGCCCAAATATGAAATCTTTCAGTCAGGTGTTTCTGAAGAGTGTTAACTTCTTGCAGCCTTCAGGTGAGCTGAGGCTGCTTATACCCACAGTTACACACAGCATTCAGGAAACGCTCCTCCGAGGGCTGCGTTTCATTATTGCTATGCATGTTCTGTTGTTTCTAAGCAAAAAGTGTGGTGAAAACTAACTGAAGATATTAATCATGAAGTGCTAGCAAGCAAACAACAGTGCCTTTTCTTCCACAGTTACAAGTCATCACAGCTGAATGTCAAGGATGCCATACGCATAGAAAAAGATTGACAAACGTGTGTAGAAAGCCTGTAATTGTCCATGTGGAATAGAGGTTGCAAGCTTTCACCTTAGATGTTTGTGGATATTTTCTTAAATATTTGCTGTCTGTTTTAAGCCATGAGTTGCTGAACTGCATTAATGTAAGCCTCAGTGGTTGGGAATAAAAAGGGAAATGGCTGTTTCCAATGGGCCTGTGTGGTGGAAACAGCTGAGTGGAATAAAGTAGCTCCTGTAAACAGATAAGATTCAAATAGCGTAGGGTACATTTTGTAGGTTTTATCGTATTCTCAATAAATGGCTTTGGCTAAAAGTAATTATTCCCCCCAGAGGAATAGGTGGGGAGCTGCCGACTGATGGTGAGCCTTGTTTTTATGGATTCTGTAGATATTCACATTCCTGAAACCCTCCTGTCAGCTATGGCCAGCATGGGAGTGATGTGGAGCGGCACCAAAACTTTAGTCACCAAGGGCGTTAACTGCAGATCTGTTGGCTCTTAAATTCTTTTAAATTTTCTTGCTCTTTGTCTGCCCAGTTGCACAGGCTCACAGCTCCTTGTCAGAAGAGGAAAAAAACCGAAAAGAATGGGGAATCATACAACAGAGTGTGTAGAGGGGAAAGAAAGACAGAAGCACTGCAGTAGCTACTGCAGCAACTACTGTAAGCTTTTAGCTGATTTCCTTTCTAATGCAGGACTGCGTTGAAACTCTCATAAACTTGCAATTCAGATACTAGCTGCTTAAATAGTCTCACTTTGATTGCACCAGACTCTGGAAGTAAAAGTTGGAAACACTTACTTTCTGTTTGACTTCTGAAGATACAATATTAGTGCTGATGTTCAAAGCTCTGTCGTAAAATGTCATGCAGAGATGCTAAAATAAACATGATTGCAGATTCTCATTCAAACTAAGCTTGGAAGCTAAGCAGACTGGCTTTTCTAATGCTGCTTGTGACAATATGTTATTTAAATTACTCTGAGTAAGTTTGGTCTTCATATCAGTTTTTGCGTATGATGCTTCATCAGACAAATTGCCTTTCAAACTCCTTTCATGCACCTTTTAAACTCAGGGACACTATTTTTGTTTGTTTGCCTGCCAAAATCATAGAGCAAAAATATGGCTGCTTTTTTCAGCATAAATTGGACAAAGCTTTTCAGAGAAGACATTTTGCCCGCTGCTTCACTGGAACTTCCCTAGATTCATAGAATCATAGAATCATAGAATGGTTAGGGTTGGAAGGGACCTGCAAAGGTCATCTAGTCCAACCCCCCTGCAAGGAGCAGGGACATCCCTGACTAGATCAGGTTGCTCAGAGCCTCATCCAGCCTGGCCTTGAACGCTTCCAGAGATGGGGCCTCCACCACCTTTCTGGGCAACCTGTTCCAGTGTTCTATAACTCGCATCGTAAAAAATTTTTTCCTAATTTCTAATCTAAATCTACCCCCCTCTATTTTAAAACCATTACCTCTCATCCTATCGCAACAGGCCCTACTAAACAGCCTTTCCCCGTCTTTCTTGTAGGCCCCCTTGAGGTACTGGAAGACCACTATCAGGTCTCCCCGGAGCCTCCTCTTCTCCAGGCTGAACAGCCCCAACTCTCTCAGCCTGTGTTCATAGGAGAGGTGCTCCAGCCCTTTTATCATCTTCGTGGCCCTCCTCTGGACCTTCTCCAACTGGTCCACGTCCTTCTTGTGCTGGGGGCTCCAGAACTGGACACAGTACTCCAGGTGGGGTCTCACCAGGGCAGAGTAGAGGGGGAGAATCACCTCCCTCGACCTGCTGGCCACTCTCCTCTTGATGCAGCCCAGGATGCGGTTGGCCTTCTGGGCCGCAAGGGCGCATTGCCTGCTCATGTTAAGCTTCTCATCCACCAGCACTCCCAAGTCCTTCTCCTCAGGGCTGCTCTCAATCCATTCCCCGCCCAGCCTGTATTTGTTAAAAGAAAAATAAGTTTACAACTTAGTCATGGGAGAAAGATGATGGCTTTTTTGAAAGTGTGATTCAGAGCATGTAAGCCAGATTCATGCTCTGAATCATGCTCTGTGGCAGTCTGCATTGATCTCGTCTGTCTTCATCAAGTATAGAGTCAAAGTCTGGCCCTCCCAGTTGAGGCAGCTCTGGTAGATACATGAGGTTAACCAATGGGAATACCCCATTTATAGGTCTGTTTTCTGAACAAAATGTCTCTTTCTCAAAGAAGAGTCTCAAGAAGTTCTGCAGCCTGGAATGTTTTTCCACGTAGCCGATTTGGCAAGCACTTGTGTTGCCTAGAGAATACAGAAGTGCGACAGTTCAACACAAGCCCATGCAGCCTTCCTCAGGTTCTGCAGCACTGGAGACAGATCCAAGCCAGCTTGGTTCTGGTGTGTCTCCTGTTCATAGTGAGTGATAAACTATATCTCTCTTAGTAAATATGCTTTTGTTTCACTGTGCGGAATCCCAATAAGTTAACAAGGTTGGTAAGAAAACCTGTTTATCTGTCTCACTTTGTACTGCTTAAGTCATATCTGTGGGATGTGCCTTGGGATCTCAGACAAGCATCTACATGAAACTCATTTAAGAGAGAAGGTCAGTGAAAGCCATGACGTTTAGGGTTCTTTTTTGAGGAACAGCATCACACAGTGATCAATACAATTAGCAACTTTGTGAATCAAAAGACAGTAAAATTAACTGCACCACTTTGTTTAAATGGCTTCATTTAGAGACTGATGAGAAGAAAATAAAGTGCAAGCTTTGATTTCACTCTTTTCAAGACTTTTCACAACTTCAGAAGAGGAATTGCTTTTCACCATCACTTATTGCTTGTTATGTATTATTTTGTCATAAATGGAGTAATTTCCCTCAAAAACAGTAAAATAAACACATCTCCTCAGGTGCCAAAAGGCTGGACCTCCCCTAATTCCTTCTGCCTTCAGGGTGACATTTCTTTTATTGTGACTAATATACTTTTCAGTGAGGAAAAATAGGTGACATGTCTACCATATAGCATCTTTATGCTTGTGTGGCTAGGCAGACTTTTGGTCTACTTACAGAGAGGAGGTGCCAGGCAGAAACTAGCTTTTTGGGGGGCTTAATGTTATCATGAAGTCATAGCAGGCTTTATAGTGCTGAAGGGTGTATGGAATTCAAATGAACAAAATTCCACCACTGTTCTCCAGAAAGCATATGCCTCATGTGCAAAGCCTCAAAAATAAGTCTGTTTACCTGTGACCCACTTAGTTACTTTGCATGTCTCATGTTGAAGATAAGTGTGGAAATACAACTTATAGCTGAGCTGTAAGAAAGCTTTTTCATCCAGAGGCTTAGGCAACTAGAGCTCTGATTCATTCTGTAAACCATAACAACAGCCTCATTCCATGTTACGGTGTGTAGTTAACTCTCAGAGCTTAAGCACAGATTTTTAATATAGGCAGAAACAACCACCTCTTGGTTGTGGGGGATGGATGAAAGGCTATCCTTTCTTGACTGTTTTATGTCATCTGGCTCTTTGAGGAGCAGTCTGTACCCGTTGCTGAAAGATATGATCTGTATATGGCCCTTGGCCACAGGCTGGCTTCCACTTAGAAAACTGGTTGTCCATTATGAAGTATTAGGAGTCTGTTTGTGAATAAGAAAAGAAGTGAAATGTCTGTGTTGCTTTAGATCAGATGCTCATCTAATCATTCTTGTCTCTATTCATAGTGATGGTCAATGAAAGCATACAAGTACACTATCCTTTCCAAATTCCACAAATCCGTATTTTGGGACTCCTTTAGCCAGAGTTTTAATTACAGACCGTAACTTCCTTATCAGTGGCTGTAAAACACAGCCCATTTAAAGAAATGAATGTGTCTTCTGCATGATGTGATCAGAGAGAGCTGAAATTCAGCACAGGCCCTGCCTCACAGAGAGATGGTTATCATAAGGGTTGTAAGTTTGATTTCCTTTGCCACACCTGAGCTTAATGTATTCAAAAGGGGCAGATTAGCTGTTTCACTACCAAAAAGGCAGGGGGAAAATGAAGAACTGATGGAAATGCAGCACACTTCTTGCATGCACTATGAAGTATTCAATAAAAGCAGTAGTGTCATACAGACTATTTTACTTGCTGGGAGGGTTAAAAAATAAGTTACTAATTATTCTTTTACAAAGTGTTTTTTATGTGCTATATATGCTTTCCTTCTATACATTTCATTATTCATTCAGGCATTGGTCAGGTTGGACAATCTTTTCTCATACATTTGGCGTGCTCTCCTTTTCTTTCATCAGTTTCAGATAAATTAAAATTTCAGCTTTTTTTTTTTTTAAGCTGATTCTGTTTTTACTATTGGTAACAATAATTCAAGAAGTATTAAAGGCAAACTTTAAAGCATAACCATCTCTAAATAGATACGAGTTGTTAACATCTCAAATCAAAGAGACAAAATTATAGCCTAAACCACAATGGAAATCTGTGACTGTGAGAAATTCCTCTCAGTCACCCTGGCAATTTCACTTTTCCAGTAGTTTAGTAGTGTTGCCAAAGTAATATAGCTCTTTTTCTAGTTATAAAAATAAGGATTTATTCCATATAGTTTGTGAAACTAAACTAGACAGCTACATTAGAGAAGCTGATGAAGCATGGGCTGGCTGAGCAGGCAGTGAGGTGGACTCAAAACTAGGTGAACAGACAGGCCCAGAGGGTGGTGGTCAGTGGAACAAACTCTAGTTGGAGACCAGTAACTAGTGGTGTGCCCCTAGGGTCAATAGTGAGTCCAGGCCTGTTCAACATCTTCATTAATGATCTGGATGTTGGGGCAGAGTGAGCGCACCCTCAGCAAGTTTGCAGATTACATAAAATGAGGAGGAAAGATGGATACACCAGTGGGTTGTACTACCATTCAGAGGAACCTTGACAAGCTGGAAAAATAGGCTCACAGAAACTTCCTGAAGTTCAGCAAGCAAAGTGCAAAGTCCTGCATCTGGGAAGAAGTAACTCCAGGCACCCATACATGCTGGCGGCTACCCAGCTGGAAAGCAGCTTTGAAGAAAAGAAGCTGGAGATCCTGGTGGACATCAAGTTGAACATGAGCCAGCAATGTGTGCTTGTGGCAAAGAAGGCTAATGGTGTCCTGGGCTGCATTAGGAGGAGTGTTGCCAGCAGGCTGAGGGAGGTGAGACTCAGCACTGGTGAGGCCACACCTGGAGCATTGTGTCCAGTTCTGGACTCCCCAGTACAAAAAAGTCATGGACATACTGGAGCGAGTGCAGCAAAAGGCCACTAAATTGATTAAGGGATTGGAAAATGCCTTGTATGAGGAAAGGCTGAGAGGGATGGGACTGTTCAGCCTGAAGAAGAGAAGGCTTGGGGGGATCTCATCAATATATACAAATACCTGAAGGGAAGGTGCAAAGAGGATGGAGCCAGGCTCTCTCCAGCGGTGCCCAGTGACAGAACCAGAGGCAATGGTGCAAACTGAAAAGCAGGATGTTCCCTCTGCACATAAAGAAGCATTTTCTTGCTGTGAGGGTCACTGAGCACTGGCAGAGATTGACCAAGAGAGATTGTGGATTCTCCCTCCTTGTAGATATTCAAAAGCTGTCTGGATATGGCCCTGGGCAACTGCCTGTAGGTGTGCCAGCTTGAGCACAGGGATTGGACCAGATGATTTCCAGAGGTCCCTTCCAAACTCAACCATTCTGTGATTAGCACACATACAATTTCTACCAACATTAAATCTACATCTTAACACTAAGATATTCAAATCACCATGGAACTAAGAATTAATAAGCACAGAGTCAAGTATTTCCTTATGCTATAAAGGACATGCCTAGGTGTCAAATTGCCTCATAATATTTACGATCTGATAGAGGACAAATTCTTTTACTTCAGTCTCTCCCAGAATAGGCTTCTAAGGGTTCATATCTGCTTTGTTAATCATTACTTTCAAGTTAAAAACTGAAGATAAGGATGAGAAATAATCATATGTTATATGATAGGAAAAGGCCTATATCTAGGCCAATATCCTGTGTGAAATCACACCTTTATTTTTCAAGTAAGATCAAGTTTCTTGTATAAGTGATAGCCTTTGAACTCCTACCAAATAGCTTACCTAATAGTCTTTCTGCATTTCAATTTTGCTTTACATAGCGCATAAGAACGTAGCCATTTTCCTCTCAAACTTGTTAACAGTACTTTGCCCTGACAAAAGGTACCTCACAAGTGCAAATAGAGCTTAGGAGTTGCTAGTCATTTAGGAAATGACATCAGAGCAATTTTATGGCATGTTGTCCAGAACAGTGCCACACAGGATGATAACCATGAGTTCACAGGTAGGCCAGTATGTATATAACCCACAGGACACAGGGTTGGGGACCAGGATCCTGAGATTCAACTGTGGAAAGGATCCACTTCTTCAAAGACTGACTTGTCTTTGTTATTCTGTTTGAGAGAATATGTTAGAGCAAACGACATCATCCTACTCTCTTCCTGGAAGAAAAGGAATGAAGAGCTAGTTAAACTATCCTGATACTTATAAATTCTTTTTGCCCCATGGGAATGTGAAACAACAAATAGACTATTTATTTAAGGAATACTGCAGTTCCCCTTACCCATGCTGCAGGGTGGCATTTAGATCAGCAAGGGCAGCATTCTTTCCAGTGCAAAAGCACTGAACAAGATCCTCTATATAAATAATTTACTCTATAAAATACCTGCATTAACATATCACTGCTACACTAACAACACTCGATCATGTCAAACTACTTTGTATGGTGGGGTAAAGTTGTTGCCTTAAATATGGTAGCTTAGTTTTAAACTATTTTAAGGAGTCTTAATGATTTCAGAATTTTGGCTGCCCTCATTGTCTCCTTGAAGATTGATCTGAGTGATGGCTGCAGTGAAAAATTTCTTTTCTATGACCTGTGGGACAGTTTTAAGCAGTGAGGTCATGAAAGCACTCTTATTTAAATGCAAGAGAAGAGGTCAAGCACAGATTTATTTTTAAGTTTCAGGAAAATGGCTAGAGAAACCATTCCCAATTGGCAGAAAGGGGACTCTCATTCCTCAGCTAGGATTATTTTGTCTCTTAAAACTTAGATTTCCTTCCCTCTCACAGGAAAGTGTAAGAAGATTAAAATAAAGATCCTATAATCTAATATTTAGCTTTATTCACTTTCATATATTCTTTTTGTACATGTCCTTCTGCAGTACAAGCAGTGAATCTAGACCGTCTGAGCCTATGCATTTTCTCCCTGCCTTCAAGCTGTGCTAATAGGCCCCAGAAAGTAGAAACACTCGGTCTTTTTTAATGTTTCAGACGAGTGTCAGTGTAGTTAAGCAATAGAATTAGTGAGCAGAGATGAGCAGTGAGTCTGTGCAAATAAAAAAGCCCAGGATGTTTACAGAAGAAAAAAGAAAGAGCCAGAGGAACTCTCTTTATGAACACAAATTGAAGGTAAGCACCTAGCACCTCATGGCAGCCAGTGGGCTTTAGGGTCTGACTTTATTACTGTCTTGAGCCAAGGGAAACAAGGGCAGGAACGTATATGTGAAAAGGGACCTGGGTGTGGGAGGACTGAAGAAACTAAGCACAAGGCTAAGAGTGGTGTTTACGAAGGAATATAGCCATGTTTGGGAATTGATGGCATTCATTGTTGGAGGAGCTGTGCGGGGCTAGGCTGTGCCTCTCAATTGCACTCAGATGAGTTGAGTTTTACACTGCTCTGAGTCTGCCTGGCAGCACAAGATGCTGAAAAACAAGCATGGCAGAGACCTGCCTGCTAATGGGCACCTTGACTCTGGCAGGCTGAAGAGGGCTCACATGCACCTGTGTAAAAGTCTTCACAAAGGCCACTGAGGCAGGAGCACTCCTGATTGGCTTTGCAAGGGTATGCCCTCAGGGACAGAGAGCATTTTGGCAGAGGATATGCTGTACTGAGACATCTGCCATGCCTTCACACCTGGGTACCAAATGCACTGTCTTGTGGGATGTTTTTTTGGATACATGGTAAGAGATGTCTCCTCTCAGGCTGTAGAAGGAAACCCAACTCCCATAGTTCTCTCTAGTTGTCATTACTTTGTGAAGTCATAAAAGAAGTAGAAGGTTTTGTCAGAATAATTTGCTAGCCTTTTCTTGTTTTCATTGTATGTGTTACTGTCTTTGCCATCCTATCATCAGAAAGAGTACCTCACCGGTCTGAGCTGCAGTTACCAGTGGTATGCCTCAGCTGTAATGGTGGTTCGAGCTAGTGCATTTCATTTTGCATCAGTGCTAGCTACAAGAGCATCCAGGGTCCATTATATTTCAGTTGATGGATATTAATTTGTCCGTTAGTAATTTGCTTGGTTGCCAAAACCTGATTGTTTTCAAAGGTGGTGTAAAGAGAGCACTGCAGAAAGAGTGGGCAATGCAGAGAGTCAACCACTGCCCACTGTTGGCAGTTGCAAGCTTGGATATGGAAGGATTGAACTTGAGACAGTGACATGAAGAGCAGCTTTGGTGCTTCTTGTCAGGGGGAAATGTTCAGAGACCTGTCAGGAAGACAACTGCTTTTGGAGTTGAATGGCAAAGTTTGTAGCTCAGAGACATCAGTCAATTAGTTTGGACTATGGAGAAACAGTGTGGAGGCGAATGGTACAGCTTCGAAGTGCTGCTCCATCCATGAAGAAATGGATGGTTACTTCCATCTTAAAAAAATGCAGTAGTGGGAGTTACTACCACCTGCGTAATTGAAAAGACTTAATTTTGTCATGTTATGCAAGCTTCTAACTCCAGGATCATATAGTGGGATTATAGACAAAATTTATTGTTTGATTTGTCGTTGCTGCACTTGGCATTTGATCAAGTCAGCATTGTTTGATCCACTTTCTACTGTCACAGTTCAGCCCCGATCAGGACCAGACTACGCAGTCTCTCTCTCACTCCGCCCACCCTCCAAGAGAATAGGAGAAGATGATATAAGAAAAGCAGCTTGAGGTTTGAGATAAGGACAGGGAGAAATCCTTAAAGTTACCGTTACAGGCAAAACAGACTTGACTGGGGGAAAACTATTCATTTATTTCAAAAACTAGCAGGAGAATGAGACAGGGAACAAGATAACCTCCCCCCACCCCTCCCTCTTCCCAGGCTTAACATTATCTCTACCACCTTCCCCTCCCCGCCCAGAGCGGCACAGGGGGAAAGAGGGAATGGGGGTTGCAGTCAGTTCATCATGCGTTGTTTCACGCCGCTGCTTCATTGTCAGGGGAAGAAGTCCTCACATTCCGCCCCTGCTCCATCGTGGGGTCCCTCCCACGGGCCACAGTCCTTCGTGAAACTGCTACGGCGTGGGTCATCTCTTCCATGGGGTGCAGTCCCTCCAGAACGGCTGCCCCAGCAGGCCCTCCATGGGCCACAGCCTCCTTCAGGCCTCCACCTGCTCCGGCGTGGGGTCCTCCACGGGCTGCAGGTGGATCTCTGCTCCTCCATGGACCTCCATGGGCTGCAGGGGGACAACCTGCTCCACCACGGTCATCACCACGGGCTGCAGGGGAATCTTGGCCAGGAGCCGCATTACTCCTCCCCCTCCTTCTTCACTGACCTTGGCGTCTGCAGCCATTCCTCACAACAGGCTGGCAGACGCCTCTCAGGATCCTTTTTACATCTTATTCACATCTCATCTCCTCTCCACTTCTTGCAGCCAGGCCAGGCCGAGCTGGGCCCAGTCGGCCGCCCGGTGGGAGGCCAGAGTGTGAGGCCTGCAAGGCCCACAAGGCTCGCGCCTCCCCCTGTCTGCCCCTGCTCAGCTTCTTCACATCTTCTCTTCTCTTTTTTTTTTTTCTGTTTTCCCCTTCTTAAATAACGTTATTGCAGAGGCACCATCATGGGACATTCTGCTACCAATGGGCTTGGCCTTGGCCAGCAGTGGGTCCGCCCTAGGCCCAGCTGAGTCACGGAACAAAGGGGAGCAACTTCTAGCAGTTTCCTACAGAAGCTACCATCTTAGGCCCCCCCTCACTAAACAAAACCAGAACACACTCATACTGTTCTGGAAGAGGAGGAAGGGAGCATTCATGATGTCTGCAGGCATAAAGCTTTCACAGTCTCTGCGCAGAAATGTTCTGTTCTGTGTGAGCAGATTTACTTTGGAGAGGGTAAGCTGTAATTCTTGGAGGTCTGGCCAAGGTATTGTTTCCTTGGCTTGAAAAGCTGTATACTGAGTACCTGAACTGCAGCAAGGGAAAAATGAACAGCCTTTGTAGCAGATTCAAGCTGACTGTGGAACGTGTATTTAACAGATTAAAAGGAGACATGCATTGTGTTTAAAATCAGTGAACCAAATACTCCAACTGTTCCTGTTTCATGTTGTGTTTTGCCTATTATCTGCAAAGTGTAGAAGAAAACATTGCAAGGTGAAGCAGGGATTTGGAGAGGCTGTCTCCTGTTTTCTGAAAAGCCATTCAGGAGTGTAATGACAAGAGCTGGTTGTGGTTGCTCGTGGCTGAGGAATACTTCAAGAGACTGAGCATTTGCTAAAAGATACAATATGCATAAAAACTTAGGCCTGTGATATAGGTTTACTGTGACTTCAGCAGCTAACTAATATTTAGCTTTAAACAAAAAAAAATGTTTTAATATGTTGGCTATTTCCTAATTCTTGTAGCAAGTCTTCAGCTCTAGTCTCTTACTATTTAGTTCATAAAATCCTAAACCTCTGCAGCTGGAGTGAGCTGCTGCAATTGCAATTTATGTGATATGAGTACTTTGAGAGTCAACTCTAGCAAGTGGGAAATTAATGTTTTCAAAAACTGTCTTGGGTACATCTCATAGCAATCTTCTCCCACTGTGCGATCAAGAATCTCTTCACTTTAAAAGTTTAGTCTTCTGTTTGCTATATTAAGTTTCTTAGTGTTCCCTCATCCTATTGTGCTTGATTTAATCTTTACTGTGGGTGTAGTATTTTCGGTAATCGGAGGCATTATATTAATTTTCTACTGGTTTAAATTTTTTTTTTAATTTTTTTTTTTACTGGGGCACCAGAAAAGTGGTTTACCAGAGGTACAAACTGTGAAGTACACTTTCCTGAGCTTTCCATGGGTGAAATAAATTGCTTCATGTGGGAAGAACAGGAAAACAATCTGATGGAGATTCTGCAAGAGCCCTTTAAAATTATTTTTTGTAATTTATTGCGGAGTATTCAGCTTTTTCCCTAAAGCTGGAAAAATTCTTAATTTTTTTTTGTTTGTTTTGTGTTTGGTTTTTTGGTTTTTTTTTTGTTGGTTTTTTTTTTTTGCCTAGTACCTTTATCCTTTTAGGAGACACTAAAAGAGAACTTAAGACCGTTTTCAAGTATGCTGGTGGTCAGTTTAGCTGTATCAGCCATATGAATATGGATTCTTTCA
This sequence comes from Chlamydotis macqueenii, assembly GCF_036417535.1. NCBI lineage: Eukaryota > Metazoa > Chordata > Aves > Otidiformes > Otididae > Chlamydotis > Chlamydotis macqueenii. The sequence goes on along the minus strand of NC_141559.1, from coordinate 38,139,528 downwards.
CTCAATAGCAAACACAAAGAGATCCTCTTTACTGCGGGAAGGGCTCAGAAGTGTTTTGTGGTACTGCCTGACCCATGCACCTCTTCACCTCTGGTGCATGACACCACCATCAAACAGTCTTGTCAACTGCTCAGTTTCCCACATGGTCTTCTATGGATGTGTCTGCACAGTGTTTAGAGCAGGAGTGCACTTTTGAAGCAGGAATGCATATAAATACCTAAACATACAGATTGTGTACAGCAGATCACACTGTTTACATTGTACTACACCTGTGTGGCTCCTTCACAAAAGTATGTGCACAAAAGATGGACAACTACCAGTACAAGTATTTCTTACAAAGAGCTCCTTTTAATGGTAATATCTTCTTACTATAATGAAAAAGGAAGAATTATCCAAATTAATAATGATCTTCGCTTAATGTACTCTCTGCCAAGGTTGCAGGTAGATTACAATGAACTCCAAGTGATTTTAAAATCAAATTTTCTTTGATGATAGAGGTATAATAAAAACTAAAATGTGTGCATATTTTGTATCTTCTGATATTCCAGAAACATCTTTAATGAAATGACAGATAAATAGATTATATAGTAATGAATTTCCCTTTCAGTTTACAAGGGAAATCTTCTCCTTTTTTTTTTTTTTCAGACCAGAACATGCATTAGAAGAAAACAGAGAAACTAAGATTACAACTCTGAACTGCAGATTCTGTACTATTATAAGCAAAGGCTATGCTTCCAGGTTTAACATAATAACATCGTCTCCTCCTCCCCTTCCTTCAAGTTAGTAACCTCTCTGACTAGAAATCAGCATTATAATCCTGGCAATGCCGCTGAAGCCTGAAGAAATCCTAAGCAAGTCACTGTCCTTTTCTTAATTTACCCTGTTGCATGTAGGTGATAGTATCTTCTTTTTATAAGGCACTTTGAATTCTGAATATGGAACGCAAAATGCAATTTTAAGCACAACTATATTTGTTATAAGATGGTTTGGAATAATACCATGTAGATGAACCCAGGAGTATACAGAATGAAAAACAAATGGAATTGCAGAAGTTTTTGGCATGTAATTACGTTGCCACATAAGGAGAGGACTGTGGTTCACCCAGGTAATTATTTCCACAAAGTGCTGGGATGATGCATGCAGCATTCATAATGTCAAAGCTTCTGCTTTCTCACAATAGTCCAGGCATGCATTATAACAGAAATGCAGTACTTTGTTGTTTTTATTGAGTTTATTTAACACATCTTCATTAGTGCAACTTCCTTCCCAAATCTTCAGGACTAGTGTTGTGCCATTTAAAGATTACAATGGATTTCACAATTTGTGTTTTTGTCTGTGTCTCCACTGCTTCAGAGACAATGTACCCCAGCAAAGACTGAGTTTTACAGTATGAGTTACCTGAAAAGCCAGGCTTCAGGAATAATTGTTCTTTCAGTGGTTGTGTCTTCCTTGCAGTTGTTTCTTACCACCTGTAGCTGGAAGGGTAATAAGGAAATCTTTTTAATCTCTCTGTATTATTTGGACGTATGAGAGTTAATGGGACTGAAATGGGTTGTTTTTCTCATCTGGTCATTGCTCATAATCCTGAAAGAAGCCAGGTCAGATGTCTTTCCTTCACTTTACCTCTTTTGTATATTAGAAATCTATGTTCAATATTTCACTAGCAGACATTTTAATTTTTGGCTGAATTTGCAAATGGTATTTCTTTCTGGTTTTAAATATTTTTTCTGAAGTAACTAGAATTTTATATTTCTTACTCTTTACAGATATGACAAATGCTTCTTTCTAACCTAAAATATCTTATAGTATCCAAATGCTTTTCTTACTATCTTTTTCTTCTTCCTCATTCCTCATATTGCAATAAATCCCAATTTATACTCCTTTTGGCAGCTACAAATGTAAAAATTTATCAATAAGAATATAAAATTTGAGGCTGATGATTATCTAAATTGCTGTAATTCAAAAAAGACCTAAAACTACACTGAGTTTAAATATAACATGAAATTAGTAAATTAGTAATGTAACTCCAGATTGGCAATAGCTTATTGAAAATCTGTGAGGTCTGGTGTTGAGGTTTCAAAATGAAAATTGATACTTCTTCATACATAGATGTGCATTCATAGGCTAAAATTTGTTCATTTAATGTAAAAACATACCTGGTTGCATGTGTGTCTGTTTCAGCTGTTACCTTTTACATGACATTAGCTCTGTCTTCTTCCTGTGTCTAAAGTATATTGCATATTCAATATTTTTAGTAATTTGCTGTGCTGTCATTCCTATCATGTTGGTAGTTTCATGATAACAAAAAGCATATAAATATTAACAAAAGAATGAGTGGTAAAGAGTGCAAATTACACGGAAAGTAATATCTCAAACGCCTTCAGTGCTGTATAGTTTACATGTACAGTCAGCGACAACAGGAAAGCTGCTTCCTACCCCCAGTCTAATTACCATGGACTTTATAGCTCTTACAGCACCTGGTTTCTTCTCTCCTTTCAAAGCTAAGATTTCTGAAGTAAATCCATAAATGTAGCAAGTATTAACTCAAAAGCTTTGAACGTTGCTTTGTTAAAGTGCAACATCAGATTTCCTGTTGTCGCAGTGAATAGAAAGCACCTAAGATAGAACACAGAAATGATGGTACATCCCCTCTCATACCATTTAGGCCATTTACTGTTTCTGCAGATGTGTGAGAACTGTTTTCTCCTTCATCCTCCACAGTAATTGTAGAGTCTCTATTGTCAAATTTGGACTAAAACATAGTTTTGTAACAGACATGGTTTTGGGGGGAAAAAAACCAAAAACCACCAACAAAAAAACAACCTACTCTTTTTCCACAGAAAGAATCTGAGTTGTGGTCTGTTAAATTATAAAAGGAAACAAAACAAATAACAACAAAAAAAAAAACCAAACCAATGTTATATGTTTTAAAATTCAAATGCACTGTTGCAAAAATAAAGAGGTTAGTGATAAATCAGTAAGGTTATTCTCCCTTTCATTTTTGTTAGTCGAGACTACTCATTTAAAATCAGTAATATCACTACAAGTTATGGTGTGAGACAATAATATTTTGACTTATTCAGAAATAAAGTGGGGCCTGCAGTATTTATAGAGACAAGTTACGAACTCTTGAAAACAAGATTTTATAATGGAAGTGTTGACACAGGCTTAATTCTGCTGGCAGAATAAATTCCATTATAGTATTCATTATTTCCCATCCTTTTATAGACTATAGAGTCTCTGGAAAGCAAATTAAATAAAGAATAACTAGACTATCACACAAACTCCTCACAGTAATTACTTCTTAAAAGTGGCATATGTTTTGAGAGTGTAACTTCTAAGAATCTTCTCCTTTTCTCAGGAGACACCTTTTTTTTTTCCCCCCCTTCCTTGTTTTGCCTTGAACTCATTGTCAAACAGACGAATATAAATAAATTTCTTAGATGAATTCACTAAATTGCAAGAAAAGTAGAAATTTTGAGAACATTTAAGTGAGTCTGCTAAGCTAATATGGTACCAGTCATATATTTTTTAATCACTTATTTGACTGATAAGGCTCACATCTGTGCTGGGAAGCTGATGAAAGGTAAATTCCAAAGACTGAAGAGAACTAGACCACTTTCAGGAGTTGTATAAGGCCACATTCACAAGAGGATTCAGCATCAGCTCCCCAGTGTTAGTTACTTGACGTTATCTATCCATTTTACGATGGGGCCTAGTGGAAAAAGGCTGATGTAGGACCTAACTGGCCATATGATGTCAGTGCAGTCACTGATTTGGGTCTCAAAACAGTGTAACTGCATTCATGTGATGCTACATCTGGGCTTATATGGCCAGAGTAGAGCTTATTAACTAGGAACATGGCCATGCTGATATGGCTATATTACCTTTGGCTAAAGGCAAGCTGTTCCACCAAATCAGAAGAACCTCTATCCAATGTCTTCTGAAACATGAATAGTTTCCCTTATCTTGCTTCTCTGACGCTGCTTTAAATCCCCAGGGTAGTGGCAAAAGCAGGATAAATTTTCACTCTGCTTTTTGAGCTGAATCTATACTCCCATTCAATTAATGAAAAAAAAACTCATGGGCTACAGGGTAAAACTAAACACAGAGGCACCTGAGGCGCTGCCACTGTGCATGTCCCACAGACTGCTCTGTAGGCTGAGCCTAGGGTCTTTGTACCCAGGGGGGATACTGGAAAATTCAGGTGCTCCAGGCTGTCTCTTCTACCCAAGTAGGAGATAAATTTTTCTGTGTGGATTACTTTCTTGTAGGTAGGTACTGAAATTCTGCTTAGCCCATGATTTAGCAACCTGAATGCTTTTGTACGTCTGAATCTTCAGTATGTCAAAGTGTAAGGACATGCCTGAGTCAGCAGGGGTAGCAAGTTTTGAGCTGATCCCATCGAGACACTTTAAATCTGGAAATGAAAGAGCTGGGGAAAGCTGTGAGAAGACACTGTAGGTGATAGGAGATGCAGTTTGAGTACATTTGCATAGTGCTACATGAGAGGTAGGGGGTGCCATCTCTCAACTAGCTGGCTCAGAAACAAGATGGTGTGGCCTTGGTTATATTGCATCCAAGCCTCAGCTAGTAAATCCCTATGGTGCTGCACAGGGTTGTTGTTTAAGTCTCTGGAAGCTTTGACATCTTACACATGCCCTAAAGTCTTTTGACTTTAAATCAAATTAAGAGTGGGACTTCAGTATAACTTGATTTGTTTGAAGTTGTCTTTGTTTTGGGAAAGAAAATAAATTTGATAGAATCCTATTCTTAGGTTTTTTTTAAAAAAAAAAGATACAAAAGCCACCTCTGAATGGCACCTTTTGATCTGTCTCACAAATGTGTGAGACTTGAGCCATGTTTCTAATATTTTATTATTTTCTGATTCCAATAGGTGCAATCTATCAGCCCTCTTTCTTGTGTAAGTCATGGTGTTCCAGTTTCTTGAAGGGGTTACATACATTTTCACCCACAAAAATTTCATCTGTATAAAAGCAACTCCTACATATTAGCCCTGTGTACAGCTTTAACTCCTTGTGTTTCAAATCAGTGACTTGCTAGAAGTAACTGTCTTTTATATTGTCTGAAAGCAGTTACCAAAAATCGTGGAAGACATTCATTAACATGTCTTTTTCTTGTCATTACAGGAAAGAAGCTGAACTGAATAATTTCATTCTTCCATATTTTTCTGTACATTCTTTTCAGTTACTGGACATGAACAGACTCTAAGAGAACCTTTATTGTAAGGATAAGAAAGTCTGAATCCTCACAGAAAATGTGGAAAAAAACCCTCAGGCATGTCACAAATACCAGCAGGAAGATCAAGGTGGACAGATTTTATTGTTCTTGTATGGATACGTAGGTATATATAAAATCTGTTATGAAACTGAGCATTTAAGATGTTTACTTCACAAAAATTGTAGCTCAATGTTGGTTTTTTTTTTTCTGTAAGTATTGGATAATTCCTTGGAGTAACTCAAGTATCCACCTGGAATCAGGTGAATAAGACAAGATGTTAGGACAGGGGAACTATTTGGATGCTTTTTAATGGATGTAAAAGTATGTTGTGGCTGTGGTGACAACCCTGTCAGAAGACAAGGGGAGTGTACTGATGCTAAGTGCAACATTGGGTGACAGTGCCACAAGTTGTTATCCTAAGGGAGTCCATGGCAAGCTTCTCTCTTCAGTGGAAATTCTGCTTTTTATGGCTGTTAAACAAATTGGAGGGTTAAGTTGTACAAAGAGGGGAGATGAGTGAAGTGTCCTTTCCTGCCGCTTTTAATTCCCAGAGCTTCCTTTTTTAGTAGTTATTCTAAGAAATGACTCAGTGAGTACTGGGCTATAAATAACGTTATTTTACACTTAGGATACAAGAAGAGGGAAGAGAGACTACAGATTTAGATGATTGGCCTGATGCTGGAGCAGTTCAAGCCTTCGTTTCCAAGCTATGAGAGTTGGCTGCATTTAATTAAGGATAGACAGCTGACAATGTGTGAGTTGTACGTGCAGGCCATCTTTAGCTCACTCAATAGCACTCATATTTGCTAGAATTGGCAAATACGGTATTCCTTTCACCATTCTGAAATACACATCCCTTGCCCATTTACGTGTGCAGACACATTAAGTGAATATGAATGTACACCATAAGTAATATGCATGACGTGATTGCATTGTAAAGAAATAATAACTAGCAGAACATCCAGCAAGTATATTTCCATGGACATTTCTGCATGTTCCTTTTTTTATCAACTGCTAATGTTGTAGTCCTGAAAATTTCAGGGAACAGTACTTGCATATGTAGATTCTTGGTTTAACATGTAGGTCACAGTATTTTTAATCAATGTATTCAGTTTATTAATAAATACAGGGATGTTATAATGGTACCCTTCAAGCTACTTAAGATGAGGCCTCTTCGGAGGCTGAGTCATTGGTGTATTGTGCCATTGTTACGTCTGAATGTTATACTGTCAAATTTCTCAAGACTGCTCATTTGCCTGTATTTTAGAAAGTGTATAGGCAATCAATCGAACTAAAAAGATAAAATTTAGAAATGCAAACTATTTCAGGTGAAGAAAGGTCTCATTGGAAAGTTCAGGAAAGAAACTGTAGTTCTTAAGAAACGTGGATGCTATAACCTTGCTACGCACTATGATGCACATTTCAGTGAACCACTTAAGGGAAAAAATAACATAGGAAGCTGACTGAATAATGTATATGTCAGACTCTCTCTCTCTGTTTATTTGTTTGCCTTTCTTGAAGAGAAAATAATAAGTTTAGGCGGACAGGGGAGAATGATACCTTAAGGCAACTGAGAGAAAGCTTTAATGACAGTAAAATATATAGGACAATTTTTACACCTGTATATTATATTTTAATAATTTATATGATCAGTGAACACTTAGGAATTTTTAAGAGACATTCAGTAAGTTAAGAGCTGAATAGATTATTTAGGTAAGCATGCATGTGAATGTAGTTTGCAGAAGTTTTTATCATTCGTAGTTTTATGTCCAAAGAGGTGAAATTCCTTTTTTAAGGAATCAGAACAGGCCAGTACTGAAAATCATGCAAATAATTTATGTTGTAATTATGATCATTAAATAAGGATTTTAGTATTTATATTTTATTTATATACATTTAACATTTATTTACCTATTAATATATCTAGTATGTTTTTCTCTATTTAAAATTGAAAAGTTACTCAGAAATAAGATATTGGACAAGTCTTAAGAGAAATGGAGGAATTTTTTCCTTCTAAAATAAGTCAATACTCATTCAATTATGTTGTGAAGAGATTGGAATTATTACAGTCTTTGATCTGAAAATTCTGTTTGCAAACAAGAACTTGATAAGAATTTATGATGGATTTTTTTCCTTTCTTCTGATACCTATTTTAATCACTCCTTAGGAGAAATTACATTTAGAGAAGAGAAAAACCTAATTATAAGAGCTTCTACCTTCATAAATGAAAAATGCTTTAACTATTCTGAGTTATGACTAGATTCTGCTGCGCCTAAATGATACATCAGTGCCATGCCAATGCCTTTTTCAAAATGATTATGCCAGAGACGACTGATCTCTGCAGTATTTCAATATGCAACCCGGACATTGAAAATCCCACCTACACTGAAGACTTAATAGAATATCTGACTCACTCATACCCATGAACAGCAGGCATTAGATGCGAATGAATACTTCCTCCACAGTTCTATTTACGGATTTACATGGGCTTGAGGAAATTGGATGGAAAACACAGGCTCTGTACTGCAGTTTCTTGAACTTCTGTTCTAGAGAACATCAATATGTGATACAAGTGATTAGTGCCACATAGCAATTACCATGTTCGTGCTTGTGTGCCATTTCACGCCCAACAATAGCACCAAATTAAGACTGAATGTTTGATTGTTGAAGTAACAGTTATTCATGTCCCTTTAAGATGCGATGTGTCATTGGGTGAGTCAGAAAATCCTTGTGTTTTTACATCTATTTTCTACATTGAAAATTATTAGAATTATTTGAGTCAGTATGGTGGTAGTATTGTTATTTTGTAGGTCACTGAAATAATGTTTATCTGCAACCGTTTGTTGAGTTTTTTTTTATTTTAGCTCATCCCTGTAACACCTGAGCATCTTGCACATGAAGTTAATAAGAAAATCTTACGTGGACCTTAAAGTAATTCAAATACTCTTGACAGTTCCAAAACTTTACTTGTTATCTTTCACTTTGTTTTCATAGGGCAAGGAGGCAGGGTTGTCACACGGTGGTAATAAATGTAGTACTTGAATTGTGAGTGTCACTGATGTTGGCAAGGCTTTTTGAAAGAAGACTATGCAATGTTTTCTAAAGATGGTCAGGTCTAGATCTGTCTGCTGTCCTCTGACAGAGGCTTTGTTTTGTTCCCTGTGCACAAGTTTGTTGATAATAGTGCTAACAACAATGAATCCACCTTGATTTGTTGCATAGTGTCCCTCGGGATCACAGTTCCAGTGCTTTACTAATACATTTATTGGTTTTCTTCAAAAATTCTGTAGCTTCTTATCCTGAGGTGGAGGACATTCAATGTAGTCACTGACACCAAACTTCCCAGGTCAGTTTTAAGTTGCTTGTAAAAAATATATATGGATTTTGGTGAACCTTTTTGTATTACAGAATTCTTGCAGCTCTTTCAGCTCTATAAAGCCATTATTAACGGAAGAATATATTTTCAAGGTTGTCTACACTGTTTCCTTCTCTGCTGATATTTTGGTCTGCATGTCAAGTGATTGATGCTGCAGCAGTAGCTGCCAAATACCTGTCTTTTGTATCAAGTGTTGGCTTTTTCTGTATTTGTTAGTTACCAGCAAATTGTGAAGGAATGAAATAAACCTCTCGTATGAGGTCAGTGCTGTTTACGCAAAAGTTCATATTAACCTCCCCTGCCACTTTGCTTCCACGTTTTTGCTACCTGTGTCCCCTTTCCCACCCGCAGTTCTCACTGTGGCACTGTAAAAGCTGCTTGGTGTGCGAGGACTGCTGCCCATCTGTTGGTAGCAGCTGGGTAGTACGGCATTTGGTCACCAGTCCTTTCCCCAGTGAGTCTCTCCTGCTGCTCAGTCCTGATCTGAGTTTCTTAAAGGACTTCACTGTCAGCAGCTCATTGTCACCAGCACGTTTCATCTATGTGCCAAGATCTTTCTTCTGCAAAGGCTTACACATGGGCTCCGCTTAACACACGAGTAGTCTGACTGTAGTCGATGAGACCTCTTATGTACATAAAGTGCCTGTATAAGCTTTTGAAGAAGGCTGCTTGAAAAATTGTCTGAATATACATGTTTTTATACACAGCATTTATCTTTGTAAGGACTGCTGCTGTGAGGGAGCTTATCTGGCTCATATTGCTTACTGGAAGATACCCAGACCCCTGAGCTATCTGTCTGCTCCTTCACACAGATCTTTGTCTTGTCCACCCATACCGATAAGTGAGGTGTGCTGCCTTGCTGTTCAGATATTTGTGAGCTCTGCAAGGTGGATGGGCGTTGTTAAGAACTATTCTCAGGTGACAGTCTGTGGACCTCCATGCCCATAGGTTTGGGGGTTTCTAGGCAATTCCACCAGTCCACTCCGTGTTAAAAAGCTAGCATTCTGCTAACACACAGGATCAGTAGCAATGTCCTACCTCATGCCCGGTGTCAGTAGACAGTTTGCAAAAGGAGAAATATGCTTCTGTCCCATTATTTCTTGGGAACCAGTGGGGTTTTGTTCAGATCTCCATCTTTTCCAATTCTTTCCCTATTTAAAGATGGTTTGGCCCTTCTTCCAGTCAAATTCTCAATTGTTCCTTTTGCTTTGGAAATCAATGTTAATGTCACCTAGGCACAGCCAAATGCAATTATTGTCTGCTCAAATAGTAAGCAGAATGGATTGAATAAACTTATCCAATTTACCATTTCTGGAGCAGAATATTCTTTTTCCAGACCAGACATAACAGCAAACAAATCATTTATTTTGTGATGAAAATGCTGCATTGCTGACCCTTAGTTCCATCTCTGGGTTAGTAAAGGTTTTCAAGAAGCCCCTATGCTTTACTTGGTCCTATTATTGCATATTGTGCTGTTAATGCATCTATAAAAATACCTATTAATAGCAGTGATGAAGAGTGAGAGTATAACTGTTCTCCAGTGCTTTCAAATTTTAACACGTTATTGGCACAAATTCATTTGTTGCCTCCTTTTGCTGCTTCTGACATCACTCCTCTAGGGCTTTCATGTGTTTGGTCTTTATGGATAAGTAATAAGTGTTTACAAATATTTTCAGGCCTGACCTAAGATGGCTCTTTGCTAAAAAAAAAAAAAAAAAATAAATTACAGGTAACAATAAGTAAGGAGGAAAGAGAGGGAACCAAGACTGAGCTGATGTTACAGGCAAAGAAATGAAGCTGCTGTCCTGGGCAGCGTAACCAAGTCTCACTTAGGGCCATTGCTGTTCATGTTTGTCTCTGCTGGCAAACCAGCAATCCTCTCTTTATTCTGGCTCTCATGTTTGTCCAGCCTTGCTTTGGGCTGTTTCGGTGCCTTAAAGCTATAGAAAACTAACCTGAAAAGCAGGGAGGGGAGAACAAAACCCTTTCACAGGGCTTGTCATAGTGAAACGGCTCAGCCAGGGTCAGGGCTGAGACGGGGAGGACAGCAGGACTGAGGCTGCCAGCAGGCAGATCAGCTTTAGGAGCCACCACTTCAGGCAGAAAGGAGATTAGATAGCTTGGCCCTTATCAAGTCTGCGACAGAGTGAAGAATGAATCAAAATCTGAGTCCAAGCTCCATGCCTAACACATAGAAATCACTTACCTCTTGATTTTTCCATTTAGTGTTCTTTTTCGCTAACCAGTTTGACATATAATTGTGCCCAAGAAAAGTATTTTAGTTCTTTTTCTCTTTTATTTTAATTCATAAATAGCTTTAAATGCCTTTGTTTTTATTCGTGTATCTACATCCTGAAAACTTAGATTAAAAAAATAAGACAGGAATATAGGTGTTCAGGTGAAAAATGCAGAGTGTCAGTTTTCAGGCACGCAAAAGACAGCTTGACTTTAAAAATATTTTTTATAATGTTAGAAAAATAAGATAAAAATATGTAATTAAAATTATATAAAACCTGGTTGTGTTTCAGTTTTAAAAGGCTATTTTTTCAACAGAGAATGTTCAAATACATACACAGTTTTGTGTGGCCAAAAATGTAGAGGCACCAGATACATGGTTATATATCAAAGGAAACATACTGTATAATATACTTGTGAAAAAGAAAATGCTATCACTAGAAAGCTGATAATAAATGGCTGTCTGGAGTGTTTAAAAATGGCAAAGTCTAGACTTCAAAAATATGTTACTTGAAACAGGTCTTTTTTTTTTTAAATACAGACAAATGTGTAAGGAATAGAGTTGCCATTTACTTGCAAAACCATGTGAAAAAGTTAAGTGATTTAGAAGAAATGGCTCTGGATTATGTGGCTATCAGAGTAATAAAAGGAGAATACTAATTAGCATGCCAAATCTTTAATACTGTACCAATCCAATTCTCTACTTTGGTAATTCTTTATTGTAGCCATAGTAACAAAAGAAGGAAACTTAAGTCACCCAGGCATTTGCAGTTCCTTTTATTTTTCTTAAATAAGTCTTAATTTCTCTATCTAAGAAGCTCTGTTTTCCACTTGTAGCACTTGTAATTATACTTTCCTACATTTAAATGTGACATAATATCCTTAGGCATTAATTCATTCCTACATAGCTCATCTAGATTTCATTTTAAAAGACACACTTTTGCTTTCATTATTTTATGAAGAGGCCTTCAAAATAAGCTGCAGTATTCAGAGTTCAAATATATGTATATAATGAAAGTACTTACCTAGAATATAATAGTTATTTTGAGGGATGTGATTTTAGAAATAGTTTAAAAGATTTTCATGCTATAGCAAAAGAAAGTTAAAGAAGCTAGTGATTAGAATGTTTCTTGGAAAAGAAATGTATAGTTTTCTGTACTCCAGCAAAGGTCTTAAAACGTATAATGAATCATTGATTAATTCATGTTGGAGACAGCCCCAGGAGGTCTCTAGTCCAACCTGCTGCTTAAAGCAGAGTTAGTCCTGAGGTCAGCCCAGGCTGCACAGGGCTTGTTGCAGCTGGATGTTGAACACCTCCATCCAAGGCTGGAGACCGCATTGCTTGACTGCCCTCAGAGTAAAAGAGCATTTTCCTGTTCCCAGTGAGACCTTCTCTGTTTCAATTTATGTCTGTTGTCTCTCATCCTACTGCCATGGACTATTGTGGCTGTGTCTTCTTGCTAAATTTGCTGTAGGCACTGAGGGGACTGCTGTTGGGTCCCACTGAAGCCATCCCTTCTCCCAGCTAAACAAGCCTCAGCCTTTTCTCACAGGACACTTGTACACCTGTTTAGGCCCCAGCCATCTTGGCAGCCTTCCACTGAACTTGCTCAATATCTTCCCTTCCTGTTCAGAGGGCCCAAGACTGAACAGAGTATCCTAGGTATTGTCCAACAAGTGCTAAGAGAATAGACAGCTCCCTTGCCGCCTGATGATATAGGACCACTGCTACCCTTAATTCCTGCCAGAGCATGTTCATCTTTAGTTTATGGACCACTAGGATCTTCTTGGCTGCTCCACAGCCTGTCAGTCCCCAGCTGTACCAATGCAAGTGTTTCACCCATTCAAGGTGCACAACTTTGCATTTGTCCTTGCTTTGTTCCTTATGGTTCCTGTCAGCCTATCCCTGCAGCCTGCTTAGGTTCTGGATGGTGGCCCTGCCTTCAAGCGGATTGACTGCATGCACCAATTAGGTGTCATTTGAAAGTTCAGTGAAGGTGAACCCTGACCTCTCCCCCAGGTCACTGAAAAAGATATTAAACAAGGGAGGTTCTAGGGTTAACCCCAGAAAAAAAATAATAACTGGCCTCCAGGTAGAGCATGCACCATTAACCACCCACTCTTTGGGCCTCAGGGCCCAGATAGGTTTTCACTCATCTGCTAGACCACCCATCCAGACCCACCACCAATAATGTTCCAACTCATATACCAGAATGCTATGGGAAAGGAAAGAGTACTTCTAGATACTTTTTTTTTTTTAACCAGAATTCATATTTCTGAGCTACAGGAAAAGCTCTTTACTAAATGATACCGCAATATTTTAAAGTCACAGGTGTATAAATATTTACTCTGACAAAAGTAATATCAGGTTTTTGTACATTGTGTATAATGCAATTTGTTGATTTCCATACAGTAAATAGCATATTATTCCTTCTCTTTCTATCTAGTATAGCAACAAGAGTGAGAAATACTCAGCAGAACTGTACTCAAAGAACATGTCATTGTCATACTTTAAAACTGCCATAAAAAATGCATCGTCCTTTCATTGATCATAGTTGTTCTGAGAATGATTTCTATTAAATCTATTTATTTTGTTCCTATCATAGTCTATGAAACTGTATAGGTGTATAGAACAGAAGAGGTCAGGGAGTAGGAGTTTTGGATTGGGAGATAACCTGGTTTTTGAGGTGGGAGCCCTGGAGTGTTTGATATGAGAGGCAGGATGGGTTTTCCAGGTTACAGACATTTCTCCTCCTTGTCTTCTTGATGGGTAGCATCCCTAACTGCTTTGGTGTCAAGGATGCACAGAAGTGTGTTCCTGTTATATTTCAGGCAGTATCTCCGTCCTTATACAGTTGTTTTCACCGCCACAGTTAAGGCTGTTGCAGTTGTGACCCAGAGCCAGACCACAGTGAGTGGCCCAAGAGCCAGCTTTCTCAGTGCAGACAAATAGCTTTGGGCCACTGGAGGCAGTCATGTATTCATCCTGAGCCCCTGGTACAATGTACCTGTTTTAGAGCACGTGACAGGAAACTTGGAAAATATCCTCTCTTCCCCACCTTCCCCTCAAAAACCAGCTTGTACCTGCATAAGTGAGTCATGCAGGTTCAGTGGCATCTCACAAAAGACTGAGAAGCACAAGAAGTGCTGCTGCCCACCTATCAGAGGTCCAAGCTCACTAGTCTAAGATTTCAATCACCCCAAATATTTGTCTGTGGCAAGCCACAGCGAAATCTCCAGGAAAGGGACTTCTGAAAAATGGCCATAGTTTCTTTAACGTTTTTCTTATTCTCCTGTTTTCAGGAGTATTTTCTACATTTGCACCACTGTTTCCCTCTTAAAGGTTTTCTTTTTTTTCACATGATATAAGTTGCTACCTGAAATGGCTTTTCTTTTCTAACCAAACACTTCAATTGGCACAGATTGTGTAAAAATGAAGGAATGCAAAATTACATGAGAAACGTAGGTATATAAATTTTAAAAATCCTCAGTTTGAGATAAGAATTTCTTTATATGAAAAGCCCTAAACAAAATCTCTCACTGGTAGCTTAAGAATTGTATTCAAGGAAAGATTTCAATTTGCCATTTACATACCACACAAATATTTGTGTGTGTGTTTGTTTCTTTTTCAATGTAGAGAATCACTCCATTATTCTTCCTTAACACCACTACCAATCTTATATTTTACTGTCTTAAAAAGCTTTCCAAATGTTGGGACTGATCATTTCCACAGTGAAGTCCACATAAATACTTTCACTGAGCCTTCTGTGGTGTTTCACGCCTTCTCCTGTCAATTGTTAGATGGAGTCTATTTAAAATTTAGACTGGCTCTTCATTGCAGAAGCATGTATTTCTCCTTCTTTTCCATTCTTCGCTCACTTCTGACAGGTTATTCCCTTCTGCACCACTATCTTTTGCAGTGTGATTGTGTAATTCTTTCCTCTGAGTCATTTGAGGTAATATGATATTTTCCTCCCTAAAATTTTGTATTTCTTTTACCAAGATTTTCCAACACATAAGGAATCTGAAGAAAGTCAAGAGAGGTTAAATCTGAAAGAACAAATGTGCCTAATTCTTGCTTTAAGGCTCTGTGTCCCAAACTGCAGTCTTTATAACTCCCCTAAGTGGCTGCATAACTTTGGAGTCACCTGAATTCTTTAGTTGTCAAATATTTTTCTGAGCCCTCAGCATGTTGCCACTCTGGCATGACTGTGTCCAGCTTCGCAGGCTGAGGTGGAGCTGGGTTGGAGCGAGCGCAGACTGAACCTGCAGCTGTCTTTAGCCACTCGTCTGTGTAACACCACCAGTATTTCCTGAAGGCTTTACATTCTTTTTTTTTTTTCCTGGGCATCCCAGAACTAGCTTATTGTGGAGTGGCTCAGCCGTAATTTACATTTAAGCTTAACTTGGATTCATAAGCAAGGCATTCCTCAGCCTGTTTCACCTGAGGGGCTCTATCCAGCTGGCATGCTCTTAGCATGACTAATGGTGCAGGCTGTGCCTGAAGTGCAGCAGCAGGAGGAGGTGATGGGAGCCCTCATTCATTCCTCCAACAGGAGTACGAGTGGGTGATCTGGACAGACTGGGTTCACTCTCTGCCTGGCAGAAGGGGTTTATACCCACCGTTCACCCCAATCTTACCCTTAAAAGCTATTCTACCACGGCTTTCCTCTGTGAAACAGCTCTGCCTTTTAAAGGAACATGTGCTTCTTTCCATAAGTAAATGGGAGGAGGTGGGGAGCAGCATGCACAGAATTTGTGCCAGAACAGTCATGTTCTTTTGGTGTCCTGGGGCAGTTAGAGCTCTTGCCTGGAAAAAGAAGAGGGCTGACTTCTAGTCCTTGCTAGTGGTTATTTAAAAGCTTTACCTGATGACTGATTAACAAAAAAATTCGTGAACGTTAGCCTCCTGGCTGTTGTAAATCTCAACTGGATGCTTAATGCTACTCATAGGTTGAAGATAAAAGTGATGTACCTGCCTTGGTAGGAAGCGTACTCGCCTGTTCACCTCTCTCTCCCACCTTCCCTCTAACAGGTCTTTAATGTCTTTTTCTGGATTTAGACCCTGAATTTAGGCTTCAGTCCTTGCACTCCCAAACTACACTGATACCAAAGAGCATAAAATGAGCTTTGCCCTAAGGCATAGAACCCAGCATATGCATTTAAAAACCTTTTGTCTGCACACAAGTGGCTATTACAGTGGTATTTGAAAATAAGCAAAACTGGATGTCATCATGCACATTTGACAGCAGTGTGTAACAGAGGATGCAAAGAACAGGTCTTATGGCTTGTGTGCCTCATTCAGAATGCAAAGCAGTGAACAGGAGAGGCTAAATCAAGATAAT
The DNA here is from genome assembly GCF_036417535.1 of Chlamydotis macqueenii. Taxonomy (NCBI): domain Eukaryota; kingdom Metazoa; phylum Chordata; class Aves; order Otidiformes; family Otididae; genus Chlamydotis; species Chlamydotis macqueenii. The sequence goes on along the minus strand of NC_141559.1, from coordinate 38,123,331 downwards.
TTGGACACTTCATAGTGTTTGCATGCCGTTTGGTAGAATCACTTTTCTTAAGACTTTTAAATGTAAATGTTCCTGAAAGGCAAAAGGCACTTAAGTTACTGGTATGTGTATAAATGTAACTTTTTGCTTAATAGAGTGTGTGTGCTGTTTGTTTCTTTAAAATGTTGTTTAATAAATATTCTTACTAAAGATGTACACTCAGTACATGGAAGATCAAAGAAGTGCCTAATCTTTATAATTTTCCCAGCATAAAACTTGAACAAGTAAGACATTATTGCAAAGCAACTACATCAGAATAAAAATGTAGGGGTTAGAGTGGCATTAATCTAGCTCTCTGAGTAAGAGCCACCTCAAGTTAGTCTTTACACTGCTCAACACATTATCTAATCTTTATACCATTGACTTCAGGTATAGTTGGAAAGGGTGTATGGTGGTTGATAGGCTGCATAGCTGCACAGACAGGCTAAAGGCAGATTTTTGTGCTGTTTGTGCATGGCAAAGACATACATGATCTAACATTTTAGTGTTGTGATGAGACAACCATCAGGGACAGAGATAACTTTTTTAAAAGAGACTTTTTCGTTCAAGTAGGAATACACATGTGAAAAACTCAAATACACAGATATCGGTAGGTTGTGAAAGAGTAATTCAACCAACAGGTTGTTTCTAATCAGGTTAAAGCAGAAAAGCTGCCAATTGTGAGGCAACTGAGGGGAGAATCAAGATGCTGAGAGATTAAGATTTATCCCCAAAGTATATTTTCCCAAATTTGAAAGAGACAGAGAGCTCCTTTTTCGCTTGTAACACCACTGTAAAAGTATCTAAGACAGTCCATTTACTAGATTATCTTGAAACTTCAGAAACTTGAAAGTGTGTTATATGGGAAGTGTAGTACTGCATAAGCCCTCAGCCTTCAGCCAGCAAAATAAAAGGGAAATTTAATACCCCAATAGTATTAACATTGTATTTACAGCTGCTGCTGCTGCCCACATGAAAAAATGTTTCCCAGGGGCTGAGATCAAAGGTATTGCCACAGTGTGACATACTGTGGGACTACACTATAATAATTTTACAGATTTAACAGATTGTTTCCAATGAAAATGTGTGTGATCTAAACTGCAGGTGTTCATAAACAGAGAATGAAGAATCAAAACTTTTCTTTTTTTTCTTTTAAATGCAGGTTAAATTTTAAATTGGCTACTTGCTTCAGCTGTGCAGCAGCCTCATGTTTGGTCCTAGAAAAGGACCTCCTTTATCTATAGTTTTCAAAGAGTACATATATTCCAAACATCCTAGAATTTTGGTGGGATCATGAATCCTGTGTAACTGCTAGCCTACTCTTTCATATTAAACCAATAAGTTGCTAGCAGTTTGTTGTATGTGTTTGCTATGTTGGGTTTTTTTAATAGTTTTCGTAAGGCTGTTAGATACCTTATAAATCTGGAAGTTTATACTCAAGTGGAAGGTTCTTTATTAAAATTGAGGCAAAACTCCTGCAGTTATTGTACTTTGCAGAATGTCTCACCTGGAGGAAACTAGTGTATCTCTCTCTGTTTTATTTTGCCACTCTGATTTAGATCAGGAGAGCATCATATCCAAAAGGACTTAGAAATGGCAGCAGGCTACTTGCCAGACACTGTGTGTACGTCATAAGAATAGTGCACAGGCATTTAGCCTCCTGACTCTATTAATGTTAATGGGAGTCAGGCAGTTCAACCTCCGTATACCATGCTCCAAACATAGCCATTGAAGTCTGGCAAATAAGCCCTCAGGCTTCTTTGTAAAAGTCTTTGAAACTGCTGCTCTTCTCCTGCAAGATTTGTGATGAAAAGCAAGCCAGAAAGCTGCCCACTATACAGAGATTTCCATGCAAAAGCTGTGCCTGAATACAGATAGGTCTGATGTTTTGGCATACTACTAAAATCAAAGTGCTGCGAGGTGAAGAAGGGTGATAGAAGTGCCTGCTTCCCATGGGCAACAAACTGGCTGGCTTTGTAGATGCATCTTCTTACAAGCGTTTTCTGTACACTTTGTATTGAAAGCTGCTGCAAAACACCTGAACCAGGCACCACAGTTCACATCCCCAGCCCTGACAAAGCATTGCTGATTTATTGTCTTGTGCTGATCTGGTGCAAAGTGTCTGCACAGCCAGTTTATCTCTCATCTGGGAGTGTGGAAGGATATTAATGTATTACAGAAGGCTGATCATAAAAATCTCCTTTTCAGCTCCTCTGTCAGTAGGGAGAATGACTACATCCTTGCTGACCCCAGTTATGTGGGGACCAGGAACTGGGGGATCTGCCCTTACAGCAGCTGATCAGCTGGTTACTCATGAATGGCAGAGATTCAGCCACATCTGGAATAGGGCCCCAGGGAGCTCCTTCTTTGTACCTTCTGCCATGTGTGGTCTTATCTATGATAAAGTCTGAAGGTAATATTTGTTCCCACATAGATATTGTAACAGAATGACAGATGGTGCAAAAATGGCTTCTGGAATGCAAATAGAAATGGTCAGGAAGCCAGTCTCCATTTCTTTCTTACTTGCAGCATTCTAAGTTTGAAATAATATTTCTCCCATCATCAGAGTTACTTGTTAGGAAGGTCCTGGGAGAAAAGAGTTAAGTTCTTTCTTACTTCCAAAGATGCCTTAAATTTCTTGACTCTTCAAATGGGTAGGTCAAGAGAGATGGTTCCAGGTTTCACCAGTTTGCATGCTCATCATCGCCAGTTTTTAACAGCGCCCTGTTTTTTCACTTCCTGTGTGCCTGCAGCTGTGTGGTCCCCTGCAGGCTGGGCTGCCTTCCACAAACTGTAAAACAACTTGAGGGCAGCACTGATTTAGGCTTTGTTTAAGGTTTGCCTTGACTGCAGTCATTGGCCAGAAGCACAGCATTGCAGGATGGCAAAAAAGTAGCCAGCTAGGAGTCTGCCCCCAAATTGCCTGATTTTAATTAAGCGCAGTGCAAGATATGTCAGGTAACGGATTTCCTGCTAGAAGTCATTCAGGTTGGGTTTTTGGGTTTTTTTTTTGTTTTTTGTTTTTTTTTTTTTGTGATAGCACAGACGGATATGTCATTGTTTCATTTCATTACTTCTTTGCCTTCATTAATACAAAGTATCTTGCAGAAAAAAAAAAATGTAGCTGAATAAGGAAAACTGAACTTCGTGGTTCAGGGTATAATGTGTTCCCTGCAGAGAAAGAGGTTTCTCCTTGCAGGCTGCTGGTGCCGTTGCACAAGCCACTGTGTTGTGTACAAGCCGTGTTGCGCGTGTGCTGAGACAGGAGGAAGCAAGAGTGGGTTTACTACACTTTCTGTGTCACACACAGACTGCAACACGGAGCTGGAGGAAAGATGACAGCAAGCGTGTAAAGTTCCCCGTGGTCCACTGTGAACTTTGCCACCATGGCAAGCCATGTTCCTACCTCTGCTACCATAACGTGCAGTTGTTGTTTGTCTGTCGCTCAAAACAATCTTTTTGTGCTTCACCAGCAGTTTTACTCTCTGGAGAGGTACCGTCTGCTGCCACTCACTGTCTCTGGGAGTAAGATATTGCCACTCTTTTACATGTAAATAGTCATTCTATTTTTAACTTTTTCATTTTTTTTCTTGAATCAACACATAAATTGTGATTTATATTTCTCTGCTGCTTCATGCTTTTTTCTGGCTACTACAAGAAGTGTGGTGAATTAGTATTTCCATGAATAATATTTTTAATTCTTCAGGAAACCAATTAAGCATTTTCAGAAGCCTTTAATCTTTACATGTGGCTTTCAAGGATGGTGTATAACTTTCATGCGTGTTTTAGAAGTGTAAGTTTTCTCTTCCAGGATAAATAAAATGCAATTGAAAAAAACCCCTGCAGCAAGAGCAACCACAATGAAACTTTTTACCTGATTTCTCAACATTTGGATGGTTGAAATTAAAATGGAACATCACACAAACCTAGAAATGAAAAATTACAAAGCTAAGAATAGACTTGATTTGTTTATGCTGTTTTTGCAGTATACTTGATTATTCATCTGAGAGGTAGTAGTATGATTCTAAGATTGCTTTTAAAATAAATTTGCATTCTTTTTCTGAAGGATACTGGTTGGCAAGGTGTATAGACTCAAAATAATATCTTGTTCTTGCAAGCAAAGGATGTAATTAAAAGCCACCTGTGGTCATATGTTGCTTGTTGATGCACTTCCTTTTCAGAGATGGCACATATTACAGTCTGAGCCAAACTAGTAAGATTAATTTTTAATTCAATGGCTCACAGAGAAGTATGATGACAACAGAGATTTTTAAAACTATGTTTTCCTCTAAATAGAGCACTCCCTAAGCTGTGCATCGTGTGTTGTTCTCAGCATTTTTTCTTACTAAAGCTTGAGACTGCCATCTCCATGCCTTACAGGCTACTCAGATCTTCTATTTGGTTCTGCAAGATTTTGTATTCTTTTCAGAAGACCTGCAGTTGTCTTTTTTTACTTGGTTACTGGCATATTGAAAAGGTGAACGGATTTCTACTGGCTCAGTGGCCCCAGATGTTTTTCCATCATCTTTGAAAATAGGTACGCTGATGGATGGGTTTGTTCCACTCGGTTATAGGGGAAGGGTTTCAGAAATGCATAACTGTGTGCTGCGCATGGTTTTCTGTGTGTCCAGTTTTTTTATTGACTAAGAGCTGAAAAAAGGTGAAGATCCTGTGATCAAAATTAAATCCTGCTGCTTATTTGTGCTAATCAGAAAGTCATTATTAGAATAAGATTTTTTAAATAATTGAAAAAACTGAAGAAAAAATTAAAAGATTCCCATGTTCTTAAAATCATAGCAATGATGACCTTTAAAGGTCCCTTCCAACCCTAACTATTCTATGATTTTATGATTGTAAGAAAAAACACAGAACTATCTGCTTGTTCTTTCTGGCAACATACAGTAACAATATGAAATACACTTGTAATAAAAATATTAGGTTTTTTTTTCTTGAAAATGAGCTTTTTTTTTTGTTTTACTGTTTTATCCTGATGAAGCAAACATTTTCACATATCAGATGTTTAACTTTGCAAAATTGTATGACATGCAGCTTTGATGAGAATAACAAAACAGGTTAATTTACCAAAGCTGTAGGATGCAGAATAATGTAATTGTAACTATATTTCAGCAACTGTATTTTTCAAATAGAAAACTGAACCATCAATCAATGACAAAAATTTGTCACAAAAATATGCATCTTCTGCACTTCTTAGCACCTTTGAAACTAATAGTTATTAATTCCACCACTTCTAAGCTGAAAACCCACCTACTTGCATTACAATTACTAGTGGATATATGGTATAAGAGTGAATGGATCTGAAACTCATTTCTATTTTAAGGACTGGAATATTAAGCCAAATACACACTAATTTCATGAAAAGTTGGCAGGTTGGCATTGGGATTTTCTAATATGTAAATGGCTCTCGCACACCTAGTAGTCATACACAAAGACATGAGGAATATGTAAATGAACTGCAAATGGAGAAGGGATATAGTAATATTGTTTGCTAAAAGAGTTTACAAAATGGAAGGTAACATTATTATATTAACTGTTTGTCCTTCTGTCAATAATTAATTTGTGAAGCAGAAATCTCACTTCCCTCATTCTTGTTTTAAGACTTGCTTGTTACATATTTTCAGGATTTGCAAGATATAAGATCTGTAAGTGTTATGTAAATTATTTCATTGACTGCATAGTAACAAAAAATGTCATGAATAAACCTTATCACATCTCTGATAGGTAAGAATGTATATCTATTTTATGCAATTCATATTTCCCCTTACCCATACTAATTGGAAAACAAATTGAGTAACGCAACGATTTCTAACTGTGGCCCACTCTAGGGGAGACCTTAGAAGGATTTAAGATGTTCAAAGTATTTATCAAAAAGTCAAAAGTCCTCTTTCTGTGGCACCTAAACTTGAATTTGTGGTGCCTTCAGGTCTCTGTCCAGGCTGGGTTGGGCTCTCCTTGTCTGGGGATGTGAGCAGCCGGCCTCTGCCTCTTCTCTGGAATCCAGGCATTGGCTACACAACTCCTGTTGCATGCACACGAGGAATGCCTGCAGGCACTGGTGAAGTCTCAAAATGGCTAAGATTCTTATGAAAGGATTCATATCACTGCAGGGAGGATGTGTATGTCATTTTTTGTTAGTCTGGGATCTATTTATTTAAAGTAGTGCCAGAACTAGTGCCACCTGGTATAGCTCATATACTAATCTAGAAAGAGAAGGCATTGATATTCACTCTCTATGCCATCTTCCCCCCAACTTGTTTGTAGGAGTATATTTTTTGGAGGCCTGCTCTCTTAAAGGCAGCCAGCTGGAGGCAGTGGAAGCTCTGGAGCAGTTACTCAGCAGCTGGGTGCCATTACATCATGCTGCTGCTCTTCAGCTGATAACAATTGCCCACACCTGTTCTGCTTTCTGCTCATGTCATTTCTGCAAGCTGAGCCTTTGGCCTGCATTTTGGTGTGTGTTCTGGGTTGTGAACTTCACATTCCTCTTGTTTCCTGTGTATTCCTGTGGCAGTGAGGTGTTCTTGTCTCAAAGAAGCAAGTTGCTGACCTGTGGTCTTCATTGTCACAAAGGGTAAGAGTATGCTTTAAAGTAAGAAAATCTGTAGTGTGTAGAAGGGCAGAAAAAAAAACACAGCAGACTAAAAATGTTTTAAAGTATTTATGTAGCCTCTGAGAAATTGAAGACATGATATAATGTTTTTGTAGTTTTTGTGTCTAATGGGGGCTGAGGGACAAAGACTATTACTGCTAGACCTATGGACAGTCCACTTGTGACCTGTGTTGAAAGTCAGTAGCTGCTTGTGTGCAGCTAGGTGTCTTTCTGGCTTTTTGTTTTGTCTCTGTGTGTCCCATATCTGAATGATCTGTGTCTATGGCAATTTTGAAAAGAATGTTCTATGGCCAAGATCCAGGAAGTTTTGAAATGGCAATTTTGAAACTGCAGCAGCCTCCGGTTGCCCTTAAGGAAGAAGCGCTGTGAGGCACAGAAAGGTACTGTTTCCTAGCACTCCTTTTCCAACCTTCTTTATTTGGTTTCATCAAGTTTAATAAATCCCATGTTAGTGAATATGATAATCTGGAAAGTACAGCTAATCAGATACTTAATGGGATACTGAGCTGTGTTTAAACTCAGTTCTGTTCCCAAGACACAAACCACAGATGCTTGTTTTAAAAGAATAAACTTGTGGTTCCTACAAAATGTGGCTGCAGTATATCCAACCCATCAGTAGCTTGTACTCCTCATAAGCTCCTTGGAAATAAAACATTGTTGGAACAATAACCTCTTAAAAAGAAAACAAAAATCTAGTTAGAGGTTAGAATGCTTGCTCATGTTTTGGAAAAGTGAGGCTGAAACCCCTTCTCTAAAGGAAATGTTTGAAGCCTACTTAGCTATCTTCAGAGCAAATGCTTTAAGTCACGGAGTGGAGAAGTATTTTGTGAAGGAGTGCTCTCAGTTTTGCTTGTGGAATTTTTCAGTTAGACATTTAAATGATGGTATGTTTAATGTAAAATATGAAGTGTGGTTGGCCACTTTTCCCTGTCCTGAATAAATGTTCTAACTCTCAGGTTATGCAGTTACATTTGCACTATCTGGACTCACTTTTCTAACATTGATTTTAAGATGGCTTATGATCTCTTTCTTTCTTGCTCTCACTGACCTGGGAAGTAATTTTTCCACACAAGTGGAGTTACTTCTAGTTACAGGGCTAGAGAGCCCTGTAAACCTGTAGAGTTTACTTTTCATGTCCTAACACCTTCGGCAGAGATGGGAATGTGAAGCCAGATTTTGTTCCTCAGCCAGGTGCTGCTGGGGTAGAGGAGACCACTCCCTTCTCTGCCAGATAGGTGGGATTTAGAGTGGGGATTGGTGGGTTTTTTTTAAGAACACAAATAAGAATGATAAGAGGAAAAAAAAAAAAAAAGAACACTTTGTGGGCTGAGAAAGCCTGGCAAGGAAGGATATTGCCTTCTTTGCAGATCTTGGCAGGGCTTGGGTCTATGCTCTTTGTTGACCTCTGCCAAGATTTGGGTAGTTACAGGCAAGCCCGGAAGCAAATCTCTCTTTTTGTGCAGAATGAGTCTCAGCCACCTGCTTAACCCCTTCAACAAATATAGGTACCTCAGAGGGTGGATGGGAGCCCAGTGAGACTTCTGGGAATGAATCTTTCAGACCCATGTGTTTAAGTTGCCAGAGTACCTTTATGACAACTCTAAACTGTCATTACTAATGCTGGTTTTCTAAAATTAGGCAGATACATGAAACCAGATGAGTAAAACACTGTTTCTGCAAACATTTACTCCTTTACTATCGCTGGGAGCCTTTTACAGCTTGGTAGGGATTTTTTTCATGTTAGTTACTGGTTAAGCATATGAACAAGTGTAGTGGTTTGGAGCCTAAAAATGCATGGCTATTTCTAAGCTCTTCCTATCGTACAAGCAAAGTACTTCTATCTCCACAGATTTGCTGTGCCATCTTATGTACAACGTTGAGTACTCAGATTTGGCTGACAGTATTTCAACAGAAAGTAATCAATTGCCAGTTGAAACTGCAAATGGGTGCTTGTTCAAGTTTAGTCATTTCTGTCTCTGTCTTCAGATTTATCTACAGATTCATGTTATATTAGGCATAATAAACCCCCATCTTTTCAATGTGCAAAATGCCATTATGTTTTGGACAGCATAGCAATAATACAATGATGCCAAGAATAAATATTTACAAGTATTACTTTAATGCTATTTAAATGAGACAATATATGTTGGCAAAAATTTGTTTTTCTAAAGAAGAAAGTGTTTTGATTCTCTAATATAAAAAAACTAGAAAAAATATTTCAGTTTAAATATTTAAATGCAACACTTAAAATCTAAGAATTAAACTACTAAAAATAAATTCGTGAGGTATGCTTTTAAAAATTATGATTAATTAAGATAATACCTATTTCCAAATAAAGGGAAAGAAAAATGAGTTTTGCTGAATTAGTATTTCTCAAAACTGTTAGAATCATACTAATGTGCAAGTGGACTGAAGTTGCCTGAGATATTACTCCCTTTTAATATGGTCAAATTAGGTGCAAAACTATAGATTTTTTTTCCTGTTTTTAACATCAGCTGCAAAGTATGTGCGTTTATCTGTATTTTATTCTTCTTAGTATGAGGACTGTGCTTCCTAAGCAAGTATCTCTCTTCTGTTATGTAGATGCTTTTATATTGGCCTTCTGTTGCTTTTCCAACCAAAGGGTTTTGATTAAAAAAAATCTGTTTAAGTTCTCAAAATAGCAAGGAGATGAAGTAGGGTGTGATTTGCCCTCCACCCCTGTGTTCTAGTAAACCATAATCGTATAGCTATATATTGTTTGGAGCCAACATCAACATTACAATAATATGTATGAAAAGTTGTCTGCAATCTTATGTGATGCTGCTACAGTTTTTATTATGATGGAAAAGAGAAATTTATTGCCACCTTTTACAAAATCTTGCGTGAATACAGTGTATCCATTCAGCAATGTATGTTATTTACAATCAAACTTCAGATGCTTTTGCAACAGTAGAATAACATACAGTGTGAAAACCTTCAGAAGTAGTTTCATTTCTTTTTTACATGTTTTTAACTTGCTTAAATTAGAAAGTGCCAAAATGCATGAGGAGAGAGAAACCAATATTACCTTCTACCTTTTTAGATAGTGTTGGGTTCAGATAATATATCTAATGCTGTCCTCTCCTGAATGCAAGTATTTGCTGGTGCCAAAGGCCTCAGAGACTCCAAAGAACAGATAAACAGTGGATGAACTTGGGTGAAAATAGAAATAAGATTGATTTTTCTTTTTTTGTGACCAAGTCACAACAAGACCTAAGGTCACCCATAAAGCTCTAGGCCAACCAGGACATGCTGGGGAAAGAGCTTGTGCCTTGGCATGACAGAGGCTAAAAGTCCCAAAATAGTCAACAGCCAAGAGGAGGTCTTTGCAGGACTGGGTCAACCTCAATATTTCCATCACTAATGTCTAGGGATTCTCCTGTGTCAGCAACTGATGAATTTCTTGCTGTTTGACCCCAAGGTTATGCTGGCAGTGGAGACTGCAACATTTCTTCTCCCGACCATTTAGAAACAATTGAGAGTATTGCTTCCCTCCTTCTTCCTCCTCCTTCTTTTCTCAAGGTGCCCCTGCTACCATGTATGTTACATCCACATTTTGTTAGAACTAAGATGCACCTTTTTTTTTTTTTTGAAAGAAACTCCATGAAGAATCTGTCTGTGCATGGTAACAACATAAAGATAAGTGCCATGTGCTTACAATGGTGGAAGCAACTGCTGGGTGGCTAGAGACATATTCTGTACCCCATGCCACCACCCGAAACACCATCCTGGGCCTTGAGGAGCAAGTTCTCTGGCAACATGGCACTCCAGAAAGAATAGAGTCAGACAATGGAACTAATTTCTGAAACAACCTCATAGGCACCTGGGCCAAAGAGCATGGCATCGAGTGGGTATATCACATCCCCTATCACGCACCAGCCTCTGGAAAGATTGGACGGTACAATGGACTGCTGAAAACGACACTGAAATCAATGGGTGGTGGAACCTTCAAAAATTGGGACAAACATTTAGCAAAAGCCACTTGGTTAGTCAACCCTGGGGGATCCATCAATCGAGTTGGCCCTGCCCAGTCTGAACTTTTACATACTGTAGATGGTGATAAAGTTCCTGTGGTGCATGTAAGGAATATGTTGGGGAAAACAGTCTGGGTTATTCCTCCTCTGGGCAAAGGCAAACCCATCCGTGGGATTGCTTTCGCTCAAGGACCTGGATGTACTTGCTGGGTAATGTGGGAGGATGGGGAAGTCCGATGTGTACCTCAAGGAGATTTGATTCTAGGTGAAAACAGCCAATAATTTGAACAGTATATAATCATGTCGGTATTTCTTTTATGTTCTATCAAAGGTTTTGCAGCAAGAATCACCCTCATCAGTGAAGAATGAGCTTTGATGAAACTGAGTGACATGCAGCAGTGATGGAACCAGAACTGGTGACCAACAACTTCCTCGAGATCAACATCTTCAACTTGCAGGCCGTGGACGTGATACACCAGCTGCGCCAGAGATACCAGCTACAAATTCCAGATGCAGTATGTTACAACCCACACCACATACCATCTCTCCTGCCCTGAGAGACTGTTATTGCAGATGGAGCCCAAAGTCATGGACTAAATGAACTCAACAGACTTTGGAGGGATAGCTCATAGATTAAGATGATGATATCTGTGTGTATATCTATAAGCATGACGTAAATGGTATGGAATAAGGGGTGGATACTGTCCTGGTTTCAGCAGGGATGGAGTTAATTTTCTTCTCAGTAGCTGGTGTGTTTTGGATTTCGTGTGTGAAGAATGTTGATAAAAACACTCTGATGATACGAGTTGTTGTTAATGAGACCAAGGACACTGTCTGGCTTTCCAAGTCTTGTTAAAGTCTCGTTAACATGCAGATGCAGGAAGCTGGGTGAAAGACAGAATAATTAATCCAAACTGGCCAAAGAGAGTACTCCATGCCATAAATGTCATGCTCAGTATATAAGTGGGGGTTGCCCATGGGAGGGGGCATTCTTTTCTGGCATCTGTTCCATTTGGGTACCCGTTCGGGCACCCTTGGCATCCTTTTCTTCTCTCTTGCTTGCTGGCATCATTCCCTATACCTTGCTGGCTTGCTCTCCCCCCTTTGCTTGCTGCTTGGTGTCGTTCCCGTGATTACTGCTCGGGATGGGCTGCATCAGTCATTCGGACATTGGGTGGTGAGAAATCGTACGTAGTTCATTTTGTATATTTTTTTTATATATTTATATCCTTATATTCTGTAATCTTTGTAGTTTTCAGTATTTTAGTAAACTGTTTTTATCTCAACCTATGAGTTCTCCTTTCTTCCCAATTTCTCTCCCCTGTCCTGCTGGGTAGGGGGAAGGGTGAGTGAGAAACTGTGTGGTGATCTGGGCTAAACCACCACACATGCAAATATACTGATCAAAACCAGGTGTGAGTGGAAATGGAGAGGACCACTCTGGCTTTTGCAGCAAGTATAATTTTGTGGCCTAATGTGAACTTTAACACTGGCTATATTTGATAACTGTGGTATTTATGATTAAGGGCTAGGATGGTGGTTTCCATGCTCTGGACTGTGAGGCTGTGGCATGTGGCCTTCATAACTATGTTAAATGAAATAACAGTTATGGATTCACAAGGACTGAGCTTAGTGTCACCGTGTGGTTTCCCTGACTTTCTCATGTGCCTGCTGGTCTATAGGAGATGCTGAACAATTAGGCAAAACAAGGAAAGTTCCATATCTTCCAGAACACGAGACATAAGAATAATGATCCTGATGAATTTCAGTCCCATTGAAGTGAAAAGGGAACTTGCTGCACATTGTTGTCTTTATAGAGCCTAAACGTCACTGATTTTTTTTCCTTGACTTCTCTTCCTGCCAAAATATGTAGGCACTGTATTGCAGTAAAGATAGGGAATATAGGTGATGATTTCGACAAAAACACAATGTGATGTCTTTAGTTTGGCACAAAATATGCTTCTCTTTTGTTCCCCCAGGCTGCTGCAAAGCTAAACATGTATGAAGACTTATCTTCACTTGTGCAAATATTAATTTTGGGAATTTCATTAACATAAGCATATGTTTCAACCTCTTTCATTCCAGAGAAGATTTTTTATGTTGAAACTGAATCTCTGTTTTCCAACAAATGGAGTCCTCTAAACTGCCAGATAACTTTTGTGGCAGAATAATCAAAGATTATTACTGTTCTGTTAACAACAAACGACGAGAGATGAGGGAGTCCTATTTTTCTGGGAAGCTTTTATTCTGTTGCAATGTGCTTGGAACACATTTATCGTACTCTACTTGTTGAGCTTCGTTTTTTCCGCTTCTAGGGAGAAAAACAGGATATGAAGCATTTGTAGTGGCACTTAAATTGCTTGTATGCATATTTATATATATATATATATTATTTTTTTTTCAGATATATAAAATATATCCTGAAATGATAGTGGTGTGATTCTTGCACCTAAGTGCTAAGATGGCGCCAAATCTAGTGGCCCCAGACTTTCTGATGTAGGTGCCTGCCCCTTAGCTGCTTGTCAAGTTCCTTTTAAAATCTTTGGAGAGAAAGAGAAAACTTTAGGGTGTGATTCTTCTGACATGTTTCAGATGCCGCCTTCATGGCAAAATGAACTATTCCCTAGAAATATTTCTTCCTGTTGTCTATAGAGGGAGATTATTTCAAATCTAGACAGGTACATTTAGTCATGTAACTGTAGTCACCCAGAGTCCTTCACTGATGCTTTAAGACTTCATTTAAAAAAAAAAAAAGTTAAGCTCCTGTTGCAGACTAACTCCATATTAATGCATTACAGTGGGAGTCAAAGCAACAGTATCGTTATGGTCTCTTAGCTGCAAGCAGAGATCTAAGATGCAGAAAGATAGAAACAAAAAGCTTTGCTGATTTTTAAGGTGTTTCAGTGTCTGAAGATGTCATTAAATACAGATGCAAATACTGAGGGGTTGTTGAAATAAGTAGGGTTTTTGTGTTCGAGTAACTTCTAAACATGCCACTTGTGCATATCATTGGTAATGGGGAGCATTGCTAATGTGAATCTAGTCATCTCCTTACACAGCCAATCAGGTTTAAAAAAAAGTTTGTCTTGATATGTTAGCTACTACCACTGGAAGTAGAGTGCTTACGGAAGTAGTTTAATTAGAAGGTTCAGTCTTCTAACCAACTGGAGTGTTTCTGTTGTTTCCTCACCCCTCTTTGCATAAAAATGTTAGAATGATCTGGACAATTACATAGTTTGTTAAATCATGCTAGGAATTGGGGTTTGCTTGGGTTTTTTTTTCATTCAGTCTTTATCTTATACATATGCAGAGGCTGTTACAAACTAGATATTAATTTTTTCTTTTTTTTTTTTTTTTTTAAGTGGGATTAACAAGAGGTTCAACCCAAACTTTTCCTCATCTACAGAGCTCTGAAGAAATCATTAGGCAAAACTCCATTCAATACATTCTTGAAACCCTTAAAAGTTGATAGCATTTCACTTAAATGCATTTTGTTTGTTTGTCTTCTCTTTTTGGAAGTTTATTCAAGAACTTGCTTGAAATCCTAACTTGTTTGCAGAGGACCTCTGTTGCAATATCTTCATGAACATTATGGCTTGAATTTCATCTATGCTTTAGCTATTTTCCTGAAATGTCTTATAACTTAGCTGAGTTGTGAACCTCCAGCCAGCCTTCTAAACCTGGTTCCATTATTTTGGGTTCATTCCTACCCTGCTGCCAGTCAAACTTCAATGTGCTGTTACAGCCATTCTGTACCGAAATAGATGTCAGTCTGTGCCTGTCTTCCTGGAAGAGCTCCTTGTTGTTAATTTACAGACCTGGTGGGTGATAGAGATTAAAGCCTCACTCTAGTTTATAGTTTCCTGATCACCTCAGGGAAGTTTCAGTAGGACCAATTCCAAAGGCTTTTAAGTTTTGTGCCACATATGCTACCTCTTTCCAGAGGAATCCAGATATATTTCAGGCTTTGCAGCAACACGTGATTAATTCCAATACTGGGTAAACACTGTCACAGCTTGTATGGATTTGCAGCACTTGGCAGTAAATTATGCTTTGTAAAAATAAATGCCCATTGCAAGTGTGTTCACTTAAGCAGTATCTGAAGACCAGCATTTCTGACTAATTTCTGTTTGGTGCATGATGCAGATGCACAAGGAGCATATGCCATTTGTCTATAAAGACTCAGTTAACTGGAGCCATAAGTTTCTTCCTTGTACAGATCACATTATTTTTTTTCCAAGTAATGGAGTCTTTGAGGTCAGGTGTTACACAGAAGATTGTCATCAGCCTGATGGTTTGTGTTAATTATTTGCACTGTATTGTCAATATGCTGGGGTCTAGATGGCTGTACAGACATCACAGTGGATTGTTTACTATAGGGATGAGAATTGTGCCATTGTCATTACCAGTGGGGCTCTTAATTTACACCTGTGATGCCTGTGTTGTTAAGGTAACAGCAAGAAGACTAAAGCAAAAAGAGACAAGGCTGGAGCATTCCCTGTATGCTTCTGTTACTAGGTCTATCTGGGTCCTGCAGTTGAATAAATTCCATTTAACTCTGAGCGTGCTCAAGAGGAAGCAATCCTGCTCAAAAATACTGTATTTCTCTTGCTTCAAGAGCTCTGATAATTTTGCAAGTATAATTGTTTATATACTACCATTGAATTTGCACAGGTTGTGCAACATGATGGTTGTTCGTGTCAGAGGAGCACTGATCATCAGTTAGGGAAATCAAGGAAAACTGGTATGTGATTTTTATTTTTTTTTTCCTCACAGCTAGTATTGTAAAACAGATTAAGAAAGTGGATGTGCTGTAAATATATAGTATATCATTCTCCTATAATTTAGTGATGGAAACTTGTATGCAAGATTTTTATAGCTATTTACCTCTCCTCTCTTCTCTGTTCCACAGGAATCCTTGTCATTTCATTTCATCTGATGCTTCTGAGAGTAGTGGTGTTAATGCTCGGTTGTAATATTGGCCTAAGTGTCTGTGCTGATGACTGATTTAAACCTCTGACTGCTTAGTGTATTTTCAAAAGCCTGAGCTGGTCTAGAGGAGCAGGATAACTTTGCACCTTGTCATCTTGTTGTAGTCATGCTGGGCCTGTGGTGGGACAGCTCTTTTCTCCCCTGATGGTCAGCTCCTCCATATGTGTAAACACTCTTGGGAGTGGAATCAGGAATTTTATGAGCTCAAAGATAGTAATTTTGATACAAGTAAGTGTACAGAGTTTAAAATTAAAAAAAAATAAAATAAAAAAAAATTGTTTCGGTAGTTGCAATATGCCTTGCATTCAAAACTTCAGTTTCTCCCTCCATTAAAAAGAAAACCAGAATCATTCTCATATAGAATTGAAAATAATTACTAATAAATTGTTGTGACTTTATTGATAAAGGATATGTATTCCAAAACCAGAATTTCATACAACTTGGTAGGAAACCTAACTTACCATTCTAATACTTCATTATTTACTTATATCATTACATACTCAGAAGATTATGATGTTCTTCTGATTTGTTTGGCCGTTCGATAATTTCATGTGACTTCATGTTAAGCATGAAAATGTGAAAAAATGTTAAACCATGTCCTCCACCCTGAAAAGTAATGGAAGAAGGCTCCTGTATTTATGAGTTCTTTTACTTCTGGATTAAATCAATTATTTCAGCACTGTAAAGAAAAAGCTTGTGTCTCGGGCAATAATTACCAAGTAGACGCTCTTTAACACCCAGAACAAACATCTGGATCATGTTGACATTTTTTCACCGTGGCAAGAAGGGTGAATGAAATATAATTCCTGCTTTCTGGTGTCATGAGGATTCCTTCATTCTCACAGCAGCTAGAGCCCCCAATCCCTAAGCATTTTCATATATTTTAAGTGTTGCAGATGTTATGTGTTTTTAAAAAGAATTGACATAGCTTACTATGAGACAACTTCTGTGTCAAATGGAGTAGATAAATGAATTGGTCTTTATGTGCAGTCTTTGTTAGTAAATATTTTGAGCAAAATATAAACCACTCATGTCCTTGTAGTAGATATTAGTAGTACTGGAATAAAGTAATAATTGCTAATTGCTTATGAATAGATTCAGCTGTTCCGTTTTCATCCTCTGCTTGTGTTTGTGTTTGTTTTTTTTTCTGTATTTGTAACATTTTCTTGGATCTGTATGTATGTTTGATTTTCCGAAGTATTTCTAGTGCTCTATTATTTCTAGAATAATATTCTTTAATACAATATAATCTTCTGTGATAAACTGCAGCAGACTGGCTCTGGGACAGAAAAAAGCTACACTAAATTTTGGTCTGAATTTTAGGCCCCTTGTTAGGTTTTAAAAGAAAGAACCTGCATTAAAAATAGTTTGACTCTTTTATGTGGTGGATTAGCCTGGGTTTAGCTGCTTTGAAATCTGGTAATCAGATAAAGTTCTGCACAAAGCAACTGCAGCTCTTTGCACTAGTGCTTACGGTATGGACCAGCTTGAGGTCAGCGATCAAGATGAAGGTACGTTTCAAAGAATTTCCCTTGGGAATGTGTGCCGAGCACTGCTGATGGATCAAAAGCACTGGTCTGTGGCAATGAAAAGGAGCAGAGAAGCACTTACTGTCATGGAAGTACAAACTTTGTTTGCAAAGGCACTTGGCATCCTTCATAAAGTGCATGGCTATCAGGACAACGGAAAGCATGACAGCCCGCGTTACATACTTAATCTTCTGAGCAGAAATATTTAACCAGCTGTGGCACTTCTCTTTCATGTCTGAACAAGGAGGCCTAGGCACTGGTGTAGGTTTTCTGAGAGTGAAACCAGTCCATTTTCCCTGATAGTGGAATTGATTCAGTTTTGCTGAAGTGAATGTCTTCATCAGTGGGGTTGTCCCTGGCTGCCCTGCTCTCGAGTGCAGGTAGGATTGTGGTGCACAGAGGCAGGAGGAGAGAGGGGAGTCCTCTAAAATAGCAAAAGTAGAGGTTTCTGCTGCCACTCTGGAGCAAGAAGGGAGATTTTTTTTCCTACTTTCTTCCTATGTTTTCGCAAAACTGCGGGCATTCCTGTATCCTGTGGAGGTGAACACGAATATTACGATCACATTTCCTTCCTGATAAAATCATACACGTTCCAGCCTAGGATCCATTGAAACTTGCAGACAGGCACACACAAGCAAAAGGCAATAAAGCTGTTTAATTTGAGTTTTTCCTTCTTTACTTCAATTTAAGAGAGAGGAGAATTGGCTTACCATCTCTTGCAGTTGAAAACAAGCGTATGAGCCTGCTGGCGTATGTATATATACCTAGAGAATGCAGCAAGTCTTGTTCCGTGGGATTGATGCAGACCTGTAAAATGAGAGTCTTGGGTATCTTGTTGTTGCAGCTGCTGGTTGTAGAAGGAGAGAGTCTGAATGTCCTCTCCCCGCTGCCTCTCTGAAATTTGGAGTGAGCGTTGCGTGCCCACACAGTTCTTACCCGGAACTCCTGGAACTGTTATGAAGTATGTGAAGAAGTAACTGCTGGTTTTTGGCAATTGCACTGGAGAGTTAGGAGTTGTACAATATACAATTGCTACTTATTCCAAGAACAGTTTCTGGGTGCTGCATAGAAGGGTTATTGTTTTTGTGGTTTTTTTTTTTTTTTTCCTTCTGAAGACTAAAGTGATCACACTTTCATGTTGGTGATGAACTTCTAGTGTTCCCAGAAATTCTTTTTTTCCTAAGCACTCTGAATTTCTTACTTTCACAGTGTGTTCAGTTGTGGTATTATGCCTTGAACTTGTTCCGCCTTGACAACTGTGTGTAGCGATTGTAGACTTCAGCAATCCAGAAATAATCTGGTAATCAGTCTGTCATTATAGTGTTTTAAGAAGATAGGTACCAATACAGGATGAGCAGTAGCAGTGCTTAAGGATAAGTGTTACAAAATAGAGAATCCATTAAATTTAAAGTCACTGGAGTGACTTTAGGAGAAAATTGCTTTAATATGTTTCATATACGCAATAGGCCGAGAATGACAGTCAAAAACTAAGGACTGCCTGGAAAGCCTTATATCAGTGAGCAGGAAGGTGATTACAAGTAGCAATTTATATCTTGGGACTGTTAAAACTTGTATTTGTCTTGTGGTTTCTGTGACTGTATTGGAAAGGTGAATTCCTTCTATATAGGACATTTGTGTTCCCTTTGCTCCTGTATTTGTTTGATGGCTTTTCTTTCTTTATGACTAATGCTGTGTACTAAGATTCACCTCAGTGAATGTACAGACTGACTTCTCAGAAACCACTTGGAAAGTTGCACTAAGAATAGAGTGAATTCATCTGTAAAATTTAAAAAATATCTTTTTGTGTCTGAAGCGCTGATGAGAGCACTACAAATTAACAATGTGAACATTAGTATATTCATGATGTCTCACTTAGGTCAGTTACAGCTGAAACATTTTCAGCTAACATATGCAGCTGCTGCTGTTGTTGTCATGTTGATCTCCAGAACCAATCGGAGAAAGAGGAGACAGCAAGAGCATGAAGGGCAAGAAGATGTTACGGGAGTTAAATTTTTTAAGTTAGGCTGATATTGGCACTCTCCTTAGGCGGGAAAAAGTGATGGCAAAAAATGAGACAGGAGAGATGGGATGCCAGAAAAGACAAATGTTGTCTGATGGCTGCTGCTCCCCAGGCAGATGCACTGCTAGTGCAACAAACTACTTGAGTGGTTTGCAAGTATTTCTTATGGTTTCTCTCTAGTCTTTTCATTAGAGATTGGAAACTTGTTAGTCTGGAAAGTAGCCAGTAGCTTTGCTTTAGCTCATACTCAGGTATGAATGTGCCAGAGGTACTTGGCAAAGGGGCACAGAACAGAAATAATTTAGGTTTTGAGTGCTGAAATGTTGATAGGGCCTAGGGAAAGTTCCTTTTGTGAACACGCTATTCTGTAAGTGTCCAGTTTGTACCTTCCTCAGAAACGTCCAATTTTAGTCATCAGTAGATAAAAATATGGTGGCTACTAGCCTGATTCATGAAGGTAATCTTTGTTAAATGTTGTCTGAAGTTATACTGCCAGATATGGCAGTATAACTTTCAGAATATGGTTGCGCAGGTACAGGGATTTAAATACTAGTCACTACTGGTTTAGAGTGCAGGAAAAAAATTCCTATCCAATTTTCTTTAAAACATTAGCCTTAATGCAAAACATACAAGAATAGATGAACTAAACAGTTCACCTTCTTTTTTTTTTTTTTTTTTTTGCTTGTCTTTGTCCTCTGTGACATTGGGACAAGTGAGTGAGCGAGCGTCAGCGACCTACTCACACTCCTTTGCTGTCAGAGGTAAGTGTATTGCTAAAAGTGCAATGCCTGGATGCCTGCCTTTGCTTGCTGAGATATTTTCACAAATAGCACAGAATATATCTGCTGCTAGTTTTGCTTCATGGCTGTTTGAACATAAAATGTAAGAACTAGGTGACAGAACAGCAGTGGCTGTGGTTCCTTGGGTGTCTGAGCTGGTTCTGTTATTTAAAAAGTATTATTCTGGGCCCTTTAATTCCTTTCCTTATTTTCTTATGATCCTGTCTTATAACGGCCCTGATGCTGATGGGGCGTGTTGGGCTGCCTTTGCATTAGCATTTTAGCTCAAGTCAGGGAAGTGCTTTTGAAGCACCTAATCTCTCTAACTCTTATTTTTACAAAGGCAGTGAATGGTTGTTCCACTCACTTTCTCATGGTACCAGGGAATTTATGAACTTCTGTCACATTACCCTTCAATCCTATTTTTGCCAGGATGAAAATAATTGATTTACTTGTTTCTTGTATGGAAACACATTCTGATAATCCTTCTTGTGTTCACTTTATCTCTTACTAATTCTACTATTCCCTTCAGAGTGTTGTGCTTCCCTTGTACTCCCACTTCAAAATTAAAATGTATGTTTGCTTTATACTGAGCTGATGTCTTCATAGGATTATTTCCTGTATCCTTAAGATGCTCGCTTGCTTCTCTTCTCTTACTTGAATTTTACAGAATTGTATCATGAATTAATTTCACTGGCACTGCAAATAAGTGCTACTCTCATCACTTGCCTATGTCAGGACTGGGGCATAGACCCTTCCTGTGAGCTGCTTTTACTTGCTAGTATGATGGGAAACTAAGCCAAAGAAATAGAGAAGTCATTTTACACAATATCCGACTTAGTGATTCACAGAGGGGAGTGATCGAAACTCAAGCTGTCTGAAGGGAAGAAACAAATCCTTTTTATTGTGAACTGGGCCAGTCTAATGGCTCATGCACATAAAATTGCAGCCATTAGACTGCAGTCCCTCCTCAGGTAGGGACTGTCGGTGATCTGTAGGCAGCAGGTTTAAACTCCATCAAAGGAGGCAGTTGAGAAGGTGAAATGATGTTACACAGACCAGATATGATGCTTATTTTGCTTCTTTCTTGTAGCATGGAAATTATTCTGACCTCAGTTATGCTGCTGTGTTTCAAAGTACATGAAAGGAAAAGTTGTTTTGGACACAGACCAGGGGATAACTGGAGTTTAGAAACTTTCCCCAACCAAGAGATCATAAGCCTGAGGCATTTTTGTGAATGGCTCTACAACTGATGACTTTGAACAACACTCTTTTGACTGGTCGGTAAGAGTTGATTCAATCAAGTGGAAGTCTGCTAGTGAGGATGGATTTGCCATGACTGCATCATATTTTCTTAAAAGAATAGTAATAGCAAATGCAATGAAGCAGAAGACAAGTTAAGTGTTCAAATTATAATGATTGGTTTTCTCAAAATAATTAATGGATTGCATGTAAGAAAAGGCCAAGATTGCAAGAACTTTAGATTTCAGAGGATGATGACCTAGAGAGTTTAATGTAGCAGTTTTTCCATTTAGAACTGAGGAACTTTTTGCCAAGCTGAAGAAGTGTGTTTGAATAGCCAAATCTGCTGCAACTTCAAGAATCAGTAGCTCTATGATTTTAGAGATATGTGACGACTGCAAAAAGCTGCAATGATATCATAGGACTGCATAAATGTGTATCTGTTTATTGCTCACATTTCCTATTGTTGTCTGTTGTCAACAATTCATTACAGGGAATAGACTAAAGATATGCAGGATAGAAAGAGCCTTAGGACAAAATGATTATCCTTATCCTTATTATTTTTCTCTCTCTCTTTCCCCGTTTTTTTTTTTTTTAAAAAAAAAAAAAAAGTATTTATGTTTTTAGATGCAGAATAACTTTGGTAGAGTGATTCTATGTGCACAGTCATGGTGCCAGTCTTATTCCTGCTGAAGGATCCAGATAAATAGCAAATTATATAGATGTCTTCAGTACAAAGTTTGTTCTCCTGAAAGGAAAAATACAAGGTAGCATTCTTGTGGGGAAGGGGCCTAACTGAAGGTACTTTGAACTGCCTTTGTAAAAAGGATATAAACTGTTGAATGGCCTAGGAGATTTTTTGTTTCTATAGATCACCTTACAGACTGAGAACAGTTAATATAGTAAGAACTGGCACACCGGACATCATACTCTGCGTGGACGTGGATATGTCTTGCAGTTTCTGTAAGTAAATACTTTGATTTTGACGAATATGTACAATCTCACTGGTGTTAAGAACAGAGCTCTAAGAGGTTGACAAGAGGGAGCAAATGCTGAAAATTAGAAATATGTTGGCTAGAGAACAGGATAAGATGAGCAATTTATGGCTGAGCTTTTCTGAAGAGGAACTGATTTTTCTGGGATGGCACATGGCTGATAGTTTCTGAGAAAATTTAAGTGTTTTATATTTAAACCATTTACGTTGGAAAAGTCCTGACTATTTGTTGTAGTTCAGCCTCGATCGGGACCAGACTACGCAGTCTCTCTCTCGCTCCCCCCATCCTCCAAGAGAATAGGAGGAGATGATATAAGAAAAAACGGCTCAAGGTTTGAGATAAAGACTGGGAGAAATCCTTAAAGTTACCGTTACAGGCAAAACAGACTTGACTGGGGGAAAGCTATTCATTTATTTCTAAAAATTAGCAGGAGAATGAGACAGGGAACAAGATAACTTCCCCCCCACCCCTCCCTCTTCCCGGGCTTCACATTATCTCTACTACCTCCCCTCCCGAGCGGCACGGGGGTGGGGGAGGGGGAAGGGAATGGGGGTCGCAGTCAGTTCATCACGCGTTGTTTTATGCTGCTGTATCATCACTGGGGGAAGAACTCCTCGCATTCCTCCTCTGCTCCAGCGTGGGGTCCCTCCCACGGGCCACAGTCCTTTGTGAAGCTGCTCCAGGATGGGTCATCTCTTCCACGGGGTGCAGTCCCTCCAGAACAGCTGCCCCAGCGAGCCCTCCACAGGCCACAGCCTCATTCAGTCCTCCACCTTCTCCGGCGTGGGGTCCTTCATGGGCTGCAGGTGGATCGCTGCCCCTCTGTGGACCTCCATGGGCTGCAGGGGGACAACCTGCTCCACCATGGTCTTCACCACGAGCTGCAGGAGCCGCGTTACTCCTCCCCCTCCTTCTGAACTGAACCTTGGGGTCTGCAGCCGTTCCTCACAACAGGCTGGCAGAAGCCTCTCACGATCCTTTTTACATCTTATTCACTTCAACTTCTCATCTCCTCTCCACTTCTTGCAGCCAGGCTGGGCCGAGTTGGGCCCAGTTGGCTGCCCGATGGGAGGCCAGAGGGTGAGGTCTGCAAGGCCCCTGAGGCTCGCGCCTCCCCCTCTCTGCCCCCTGCTTAGCTGCTTCACATCTCTACTCCTCTTTTCCTGTTTTCCCCTACTTAAATATGTTATCGCAGAGGCTTTATCACGGGACATTCCGCTACCGATTGGCTCGGCCTTGGCCAGCAGCAGGTCCGCCCTAGGCCCAGCCAAGTCCACTGAACAAAGGGGAGCAACTTCTAGCATCTTCTTACAGAAGCTACCACCTTAGGCCCCCCAACCCCTCACTAACAAAACCAGAACACTATTCTAAATGGGGATAGGTTGTTCTGAGATTTGCAGGTGATGTATTATGTGTTAAAGAGCTTGCTAATTCCTGGTAATTTATTATGAATAATTAGTATTGGCCTAAATGTTGATGTAGATTTGTTTACTATTTCTCTGCTTCAGTGTAGATAATGTTTACTCACAAAAAGCTGTCATTGCTGTTAACAAACCCTACATAAAGCCTTTCAGTAGTGTCAATTTATTGTGTCGTCTGTCTATTTGTATTGTCAGTGACTCTCTATTAGGAATTTTGCTCATTGAACCACTTTGGTAGCAGAACATAAATCAATCTTTTATGAGGAGTTTAATAATCTAGTGGAAGTTCATTTTATTTAAATAAATTTCAATCTGTAGTTCTTTCTGTTATAGGGCTGGTTCTGTGGAGTTAGCACCTGCACCTGCCTGTAATCTCAATAATTTTTGCTTGGTTTTGTGAAGAAATTGATCATCTACTACTCCTCCTATTTCAAACTGAGAGGCAAAGGTTTGGATTTCAGGTGGCCACCTGGACAAGTTCACCCCTTAGCCCTCTTTTAAGAATAAAATGTGACATTGTACTCAGCCTAAATGTCGAAGTGGCAAGACAGTAAGCATTACCCTTTCATACTAATTTGACACCTGAAGCAAGTCTGTATATGAAGTTTACTTTGAGGTTAGTGGCAAACATTTTAACACTCGGCACACTTGATGACTACTTCTCTCTCTCTCTCTCTCTCTCTCTCTCTCTCTTTAAACTGTGGATAGCCTGGGAACCATTAAGTGCCAAATGTTTTCACCAAACCTATAAACAAAAGGAGATTCTATAGTAAATCCATTTACTCTCAGGAGGTTTCCACAAAACACATTTTCACTTATTCAAAGTGGAAGAATAAATCTGTAGCTCTTTTTAAAGAGATTTACTTCACAGCCCTAGGAGGCAGACACAGTACTAGGTTTAAAACAAAAGCTGTAGCAAAAGCATCCTCACCAGGCTTAGTAAATTGTGGTCATGTTTTATAGGTCTGTAATACATCTGCACGTGAGAGCTATTCAGCTACTGCCCAATCTAGCAACATAGGTAGCCTACGAGGGGAAGAATATGTGCTGTAGGGATGCTGATTTTTTTATTAAAGTAATGTTGAATGAATCAGCTTCTCAACTAAAAGAAAAACCTGTTCTTGTGAGATAGAAAATTACTTCTGCAGCAATAGAAAGCTTAAACAACCTGGTGTTTTACCTCATCACACTGTACCTTTCCTGGGCTGTCTTTCTCGTTGCAGATGATCTTTATACATAAACACAGTGGTAATTAACCTTGCCTGACTTTTTTAACAATGGCACAGTTGCTGCCACAGTAGAGGCTCCCAGCTCAAACATGGGGCTGACGTTACTGAATAAATACAGCAAAGGGAAGCTGGCTGGCTCTGGAGGCTGGCTGGATGATAGCCAGCAGGGAATGTATCTATACACATCCATCTGTTATCATATGTCTTGGATGTATGGACTTTTATACAGTTTTTGGTGGCAGAGACTACTCCTACATATGTTTCTACCAAGCATGGGGATGTCAGAAGCTAACCAACTGATAGTTTATTTAGCACAGAATACGGAAATATCTGCTTGTGCGTATTTTCTGAAAAGACTAGGCTACAGCATTTATCAGAATTCAGTTTTAGGGTTTTTAGTCAGTCAAGTAACTTATGGACCAGCATGGCACTTGTTAGGCCGTTCACAAGCATCCCCTCACGAGAGTGAGAGGGAGTAATGGAAATACTCCACAAAAATATACTTGATCAAAGCCGTACTGCTGTAGACATTCGACCAGTGATGTGTGGATCTGTGATGCAGAATGCTACAGCAGTACAAGCAAGTCTTCCACGGGGTGATCAGTGTTCCCCTTCCTCAGTGATAGTGTTTGCTAGTGAAAATTAAAATGTTCTTGCCATTCTGATCTTACAGTCTAGGAATATAACATACTCTGAAACAAAGAGTATGACAAACAAAAAAAAAGAATATGAGAACTGTCTGGGTGTCTTTCCCCTCCATCATTTGTAAGTTAAATGAAAATAAAGACCTTCCAGTAAATTTTGGATATTTTGATGAAAAAATATTTTGTAAAGAATCACTGGAAAACAAAATTATTATAATTTAAAGTCTATATTACTTAGCAGAAAACACACTTTTTTCTGACAGAAAAATGAGGGTTTTTCAGATTGTTTAAAAGAAAAAGTTTGAATCAGTATTGTACATACCATATAAAAATAGGAATGTAAAGTTAGCAGTGTAATCTTTATATATAAAGATTACGTTTAAACATGTAGTACGTTTGACCAAATAAAATTAGCAGTGAGGGGGTTGGAGGGTTTTTTGTTGTGGTTTTTTGTGGTGTTCGGCTTTTTTTTTCCCCTGAAGCTATGCCTTCCAGATGTGTGAGATCAACGACAGTGTTGCCAGGTTTGATGATGTGTTGTGGCTGAAGGCTTGAGGCTTTAAAGATGCATGTTGTGTGCAGCAAATAGAATAGCAAGGAACTTGCTAAGAATGGCTGAAAACATTGATGCATAGAGCTCAAAATCAACCTCACAAAGTCTCTGAGAATGACATAGAAATCATTATATTTATTGTAAGGAATATTTGAAGCCGGCAATGTTATAAGAGAAGATGGTATACAAAACTTCCATTGCTTCAAAATGTGTTACATTGAGTTCATTCACAGTGTGTAAACTGAACTAAGAGGACAGGGGCAGGATTCTTTTTGATGGCTATTGCTTCATTGAAATTCATGGTTTCTATTATTTTCTGATATTCTGCACTTTAGATGTAAATGACTTTACAGTTTCACCTGCAAATAAAAATCATGTGGTTGCCAAAAAAAAAACCAGAAAACCAAAACAAAAAAAAAAACCAAAACCACCACCACCAACAAAAAAAACCAAAACAAAACAAAACAAAAAAACCCCACAATATAATCACCAACATGAAAATACTTGTAAGATTTAGCGAGTTGTGTACATATCATACTAGGATTGTAATTCGGCTAGCTCCACAGAAAATGTTCTAGATGTTTTTGGTATATTTATATTATTTACCTGAAGGTGTTCTTAGACAAATTCTAATAATGCAGTCCAGTGCAGTGACTTTAAGAATGAAAATAGGCATTGTATTTAACTTCAGTTCTTGCCTAGAAACTATTAATGTGGCTTCGTCACAGAAGGAACAGTATTTCAGTAAAAATTACTCTGAGTTCACAGCCAGGAGCTGAGGAGATTTGATAAGAATGGAAATAAGAAAGAACACAAACTAATTAATTGGTTATGTCAGTACTAAACTGAAAAAAAATATTGCCACATCTTGGCTTCAAATTAAAATTCAGTTTCTTTGAAATAGTAGTAATGAACTATTAAGTGAGTAAATTGTTTAATTCTTTCTTAAGCAGCAAAAATCATGCTTTTTCCTTTCAAGCCTCAAAGACACTGTCAACACCAAAATGTTTAATTCCTGCAGTGATAAATAACAAGTCAGAACATAAGTCTCCTAATCACACCCTCAGAGTGTTTTCACATACATATTTCGTTAAGAACAGTTTCTAAGGGAGGTAGATTTCCTTTCCCCATCCTGTGTAATGATGCTATTTCTTATTATACAGAAACAGTAGATAAGCAGTGCTCAGAACATCCTCAGTATTACTTTGATTATTGCAAGTAAGCTTCTAAATATGCTTAGGTTTTTGTGCTCATCCACCTGTACAAACACAACTAATGCTTTTCTCTTTGAAAGAATAGGTATAGAGCCAGTACAGCAGGTAATACCCCATCCCTAACTTTGCCTACCCCTTTCTAAGTAAGTTCTGCATTCATCCCCACTGAAAATCAGTCCAAGTTGTCTATGTAACTTCATCATTCTCTCTTGAAAAACTCCTAGACTGTGGTGAATTGAATTTTCTGTCTTTTCCTCTAATAACTGAATGGTAGTTGCACTTACTTCTGGCTTTTGGGCTATTCAGTGGATGACATTGAAGCCTTGAAGTCATGAACCTTGGCTTGATTGTGTACAAAGAACAGTTGGGGCTTGAGCTGTGAAAATTCAGATATATACACATGCCGAGGAAAGCAGGCTATCATTGCTATGTGGGGAAGGAATAGTTGCAGTCTTTTCAGTATCATAAGCCAAATTCATGGTCACATTGTGTAAAATACAGCTAACTCACACAGTGACAACTTTTATAACGTTTTTCCTCTGTTTCTTCCAAGACCCTTCCTCCCAACCCACACCCCGCCCCCCCCCCCCCAAATAAGGGATGTTCTGATGGAGTGATTTTTAAATCTTGTGGAAGAAGAGGACTTGGAAGACAAGATAGCTCAGAGCATTGAGAGGAGACCAAATAGTGTCCTATTTACATTCAAATCTGCTGTTACATATTTAAGTGTATATGCCAGCCATGTAAGAAGGAGGATATATATAACAAACGTTCATCTATTTTTGCCTATGCATTTATTCCTCTACTAAATTTTTGATACCTTGCTGGCTTGGCCTAGTTGAGGTACTTAGACCATCTTAAAAATTTATATATACTACTGCTTTCTCTAATACTTTTCCTGCCAGAGGAAACATCTTAGGTTTCTGATGCTGTTGTCCATACCAATTGATTTTATTTAGACTAATTAAAAGTTCATGACTGTTGCTTTTGAGACAATAAAATCACAGGTGAATTGATTGTAAAATATCTGAGGTGAGAGGATATGGCAATAACTGCATAAATTCAGGTTTCTTCAAATTCAATGAGGCTATGCAGAATATAAAAAAGGGAGGTACCTGTACAGAATTGGGACTCCACCAAAGTAGATGCTCAAGACTAGGGGGAAGACTGCTCAAAACAAGACTGCTGGGAAGCTAACTTGACTCCATCTGAAAATACTCTGTCCTCAATGATACTGGTAAAAATAAGCCTGAACTAAGTTCACCAGCGGAGTTATGAAACCTTCCAGCAGATCCAAAAAGATCATCATTGTCCTGCAACATTATGTGCAGACAGGTAATGAAAATCCAAACTCTGCTGATGTGGATAAAATTCCAGTCACAGTGGTCAGATACTCAATCCAGGCTTTTAAGTACTGCTGCAAAGTGCTCATACGTGATCAACCAGAATATAGCTTTAGTAAAATGTGATGTGACTAAGGCACTTGAATTTGCAGTCCTCCCTTGTCTAGCTTGAAATGTAGATATAACAGCAAATAAATATTTTCTCTTCTTTTTTTTTTTTCTTTGTAAGATTTGACTGGCTCAATTTGCCAAAGTTCAATTTGTTATAGAACAGTGAATGCACTTTTTATTTTGTTCCTCCAGAAGATAATTATTTGCATGGCTTTACTGACACGCACATGTAGACCTTTGTTTTTACAGGGAGTCCCTCTGAACTCTGTGATTAACAATGGAAAATGTATATCAGAATGTATAATGCAGGTTAGACTTTGTCATGTGTTAGCAACTTTCATTGTTTCAAACTAGTTCATGGGTTTGTTTTTTTTCCTACAACATTTTAAAATATAACTTGATTTTAAATGCACTTTTTTTTCTCTTCGACAGATATTGTTTCATTCTTAATACAGTAGTGATCAATTAAGTCTTTGAGCTTCTTGCCATAGAAAATAAAGAAATAATCTGTAACAAAATGTAAGATCAATGTTGTGACTGACAGTTTTATTAATAAGATGATACAAGAGCAATCTTGGAATTCAGAGTAATACTGTTAGGGCTTCTGCTCCCTGTGGACAAGACAGACATATAAATCTTAAAAATTAAATTCTTTAGATTCTTGGGACTAAGTTGAAAACAGCAGTTTGTATTGAGGCGTGTTTTGGCTTTTACTGATTAATCAAGTGTTGCATACAGTATCACATGAATACAAAAACCATGAAGCTTTTCTCAGTCTTATGTGTGCTCCTGCCACCAGTCTCTCATAACAGCTTTATCAATATGACTTGCTAATAACAACCAGATCAGCTGTGTGCAGCAACAAATGAATATTTCATAACAACCGACAGAAATAGATACTGTAAACTCTTTGAATATGATGAATGGTTTCTGCATCTTTTTAGAATTGCATTCTCTGATAAGCACAGTGTAGAATATACCTGTAAGTGCTAGTGGTAATACAAATAAGTGTAATCAGTTCTAACATTCAGACTGTTTCAGAAGAATTTCAGATGTCCTCTGTGCTCAGTTGTGAGTTCAGCTGATGTAAAATGTCACACTTCTGTCACTTTCTGTCATTTCACATTTGCAACAGCAGATTTGAATTGTGTTCTTAGCTAGTTTGAACATTTCAACCATATTTTATATGGAGAAATATCCATATAATAACATCGCAACTCAGTTCCTGAAAAACTCTACAATGGACTATGAATAGTTTTGAAGGAGAAACTATTGACGCTTTATTCGATGTAATGGGACTGAATATCTAAAATGTCCAAGAACTAAAATTGTGATGTTCTTAATTACAAAGCTCTTAATTCAAAACACTTCTGCATCCAAAGGGCATTTTTAACAGATATTTTGGCAAAGATTTGGCTAATAATTTATAAAGGTTGCGTAGCAGTGGTTTTCAAAGACTACAGCCAATAGAGGGGAAAAAAAAACAAACCAAAAACTAAAAACACTGACAAATCATAGGAAAGATATTTCATTTCTATGTATTTCATATCCAGTTTAGTATCACACCTATCACACTAAACCTATACAATAAGAGATGTAGACAGTTACATCTATGTTAAAGAAGTTTTATATAAAACCTAGCATTATAGTTACTACTTAGTTGAGCTAAGAAATCAGATTTTGTTTTAAAAAAGGATTTATTTTTGGAAGACTTCTCCCCCCCTCCCCACAACCCCACTGTGTTCACTTCAGAGGAAAGAGAATCAACTTCTGCTGTGTATAACTATGAGATCTGTTAAATATACCTTTGCAAAACTTTGGGAATGAAGCTGAAAATTATGAGTCTTAGGGACTGCTATTGTGATCAGTGTTTGCACAGCTAGGAAGAAGAGATTTCTTGTCTTAATCTGCATACATTCATTACAAATGGTCTGAACAGATAATCAAGAGCTGTCTATGCTTTCGTTCAAGAATAGGGAAGTTTAAAAATACTGTGAGGAATATAATGAAGTCTTTCTCCCACATCTTTGATAGCCCCCTTGATAGCTGAAAGGAAGCTATGAGCTGTCTTTTCCTTTCACAAAGTAAGTGGGCAATTAAACTCCATCTGAATGATTCAGATGCACAGCATGGATTCCAGTATAGACTCTTCTGAACAATTTCAAATCAGAATGAAAACCACTAATTTATTTTTTTTGCTCTAACTTTTCCACAGTAGAGTGTGAAAACCACAGTAGAAATCAGCTGTGCATTGCACAGTCTACACAATTTCTTGGGGTCAACAAGGTTGTGATACTTACCATCTTTCTTTGCTCAGTGTTTCTTCAGTGTTGAGCAGCAATATTGTAAACTGAACGGCTTCATCAGTAACTGTGCCATTCTATAAAAGGAATGCAATCAGAAGCAAATGGTATTATTTGATTTTATTATTTCAAAAATAAAGGGGAGTTTCTGGTGCTTAAAAACAGAACTGAGGAAGAGCTACATATGATGGTCATCATGGCATCACTAGAAGATGGCTAGTACTGGGTTTGAATGTCTCAACAGTAGAATTACTACCGGATTTCTTTGATGCGGAATAGAAACTCTTGCTCAACCAGAACTCCGTAGCAGGACTCCACTCTGTGTATGACTACTCTGTCTGGTGGTAGAGTGGCTAATGCCTTCACAGCCCATTGGTAGGTAGAATAAACACTATGAGTAATCAGCAGAAACAGCCCATGAAAGAAGGAAAACGTGATAATTTTCTTTCCCGACCAGGAGGACAGAATTTTATGATGTAGTAAGGTGATCTTTGAAATTTGAATCCCTTTTCCTGCTTCGCTACTACCTGCCTTCACATTTTCCCTTCAGGTTCCTCATCTTTTGAGTTTGTCTCTTTTGGGTGGATGCCACCTTGGGATAATAGCGTTATTCTTGATTTAAAAAAACAGCCCACCAATCAAACCTGTATCTGTTGCCTCAAGCTAAGTAAATTTCCTACTCAAAGTGTTAGAGTATGCAACTGCTGCTATCATTATTTCTTCCCTTGCTGTCATAGTTTAAGGTGAGACACTGTCCTCCACCCACTTAATTATTGATGTAATTATTGCTTAGATTAATAGTCCATTACTTAAGCAAATAAATTTGAATTGGGACCATGTAGACTTCTGGCCTTGTACATTGCCTCATTGCCCCAGTAAAGCATGCATTGATCTTTTGAAAACTGAGGATGGCTATGTGTATGTTTCTTTGTGGGCTGTTTGAGTACAGTTTATCAGACCTTAGATCATATTTGTTAAAACTTTTGAACATGTTTACAATATTATATATAGCTCTGTATAAGCTTGCACACTTTGAATACCTAGTTGGAATTGGATAAGACTCAAGTCTTACTTAAAAAGCTTGTTTGATTAGTTTTTGCAAATAATCTTAAGTGTGTATTTGTTCTTAAAACCTGCTCTTCAGACAAAGATTCCTTATAGCTTAGTCATTCTTGATGGAAAGAAAAGATCAAAAGACTACAGACAAGAAAGTGCTCGACTGTGGTCAAAGTGTTGGACTGTCTCAAGAGACCTGGAGTCTTGGCTGGGCAGCAAACTTCCTGTACGGACCTTGTGTCTTCATTCCTTTTCTTGTGAAATAGAGGTAAGAAGATTGCCCTCTTACAAGATCTGGGATAAAGTATATTTGATGGTAAGAAAATAGTAGTTTTAATGGTAAGGAAAAAGGGGTCTATGGTAAATAACTGAACATGGAAATGAAGACAACTGAAGTTTGAAATTAGTAGTTTAATAAAAGTGTTTGTCCAACTCTGTAATGTATTTTTACTTGGCCTATTGCTGTCACAATAAACACAATTACCCTAATTTGAGTTTTGTATTAACTGTGTGGCTTAAAAGGAGGAAAAAAAGACAACTATTTTGCAACTATATGCTATTAATGAGTTTTCAACAGAACTGCAACTCTTTGTATTTTAATCTCAGCTAGGGTAATTGCTCATGA
This sequence comes from Chlamydotis macqueenii, assembly GCF_036417535.1. Classification (NCBI taxonomy): domain Eukaryota; kingdom Metazoa; phylum Chordata; class Aves; order Otidiformes; family Otididae; genus Chlamydotis; species Chlamydotis macqueenii. The sequence goes on along the minus strand of NC_141559.1, from coordinate 38,090,634 downwards.
AAATTTGCTACCTAGCAACTCTATTCTTTTCTTTCTGTTCCTGGCTGATATTCCAGAATCAGAACTAAAAATAAATCATCTTTTTTTTTTTTTTTCTATTTTTCTTCTGTTCTGACAGGTATCCTTTGACTTTTAAAGCTCAGTACCTTGGACTAGCCCTCACTGCATTTCATACTTCATCCTCATACTTGTAGAAATATAAATGGTCTTAAGCAATGTGAAATCACTGCTATGGTAGGTAGACTATGACAGCAATTTGGAGAGGAGAATTTCAGAGCATCAGGGAAATAAAGACACCAAGTACCTCAGAAACAAGAAATGGGTGTATTCTGGTTCAGACCTGTTTTGGAGGCATTTCATTCAAGAGGGAGAATGTAATAATGTAATAATGGTAGTATGATGAGTGTAACTGTTGGTGTTGGTAGCTCATTTTCTCCTTAGATGTCAAATAAAGTCAGAGCTGAATAGTATTTCTATGTGACGGTCTAGAATTATTTTAAAATCAGAGGAAAAGCAGTGGACTGCTATAGCGCTGTAAATCCAGAGATTCCAGATGTGAATTGGCATAACAAGGTAGCTTTGAGAGACAGTCACTAAAAGCCCAGTGAAGCTGAAGTCTAAAGAGGAAGAGTGAGCTTTCTGGGATGGCTCAGGCCCTTGTTGAGAGTCCAAGGGTGCAGACACACTGCAATCAGGAAACTAACATTAGCTCAGACAGGATGCATGAGTCAAGGGTATTGAAAGGAGATGAAAAACGCGGTATTCGGGCATCTGCCGCTCACCAATTCCTGGGCACTGTTTGTGGTTCATGCCACTGATCGGAACGTACTGGAAAAGAAACAAAAATAGTTTAAATTGGGTTAACAGCTAACATCTGTCACGTAACTTACTGAAAGAGAGAACTGTTTAACTGCGAGGACGTGACTGGAAGGGACAGTAAGCTGTAAGCTCATAGTAATGGGTTTCCCTTTTCCACCACCCCAGTCTTCTGGAAGCTGTTCCTCTCAGCTGATAAGGTTTACCAGCCTGAAATACTGAGCATAACCTGACAAGCAAAGCATGTGTGGTCTGATAGCTGCAGTGTATGTTTTGCAATTTTCTGTTATAATTGTTGTCTTCTGAATTAACATTCAGAATCTGTAGGCATTCAAAACAGACATCATAACACAGCCCACTTGCATGGTTTCATTTAGCCTGAATTCAAAACAAAAGATCCTAGCGACCTTGCTCAGAGCTAGTAACAGTAATTCCTCTTTCAGACCGTGCTTTTCTCTAGTTAACAATGCTTGCAGCTATTTCTGTGTAGGGATGTAGTCAAACAGTTCAACGGTACAGAGCAGAAACACTTTCAATTAGCATACGGTGACTACTGTGCATTTGGTGTGAGTGTTAGACTGCTTATATCAGTAGCTGGAGAAAACTACTTAGATGTGAATCCATTCTGAGCAGTTGGTTCAGATAAACACAGGCTATCTCTTGCTCTCACTGCTTTCCTGACCTCCAAATATTTGAAATTTAGTACCAAATCTGATATATTTTAACTGATTTTTTTTTAAATTATTTAATGGTCTGTATTCAAATACCTTTGTTTCCCTGTATTTCTGGGATCTCTTAGATGAGAAATCTGACTCTTCTTTTACTATAATGTTTCTGTATCAAGAATAAATTAATTGGCTATTTGCTTCTGACCTGTGTAAGCTGTTTCGGCATCTCTGGCATTTTCCAGGAGTGAAGAGTTCTCAAACTTTGAGTGATTGTTGTTTTTTTTCCTTGACATTTTTAACCCACTTAAATTCTCTTGGCTCTGTTGGATAATTTTAGATAATGATAAGCTGATACTCTGAATATGCTGTGGCTTGTCTCTTATTAGTGAAAATACCTATGCAGTAGTGGAATAAGTTTTTTATTGCGACTGAAATTTATTCTCTACGGAGAAGATGATCGATTTCAGAAGTTTCCAAAATAGCTTGGAAAAAGAGTGAAGTAAAACTACAAAGTAAAACTGTCAGTTATTTTTAAGACTTACTGCATGCATTTGTATAAAACCAGTCCTTGTGTTTGCTATCCGAAAATGCTCAGTTCCCTGGTTTATATTTTCTACAACCTAAGTTTATAGTTTGGACTCTGAATTGTTGCATTTGCTCCTGCTATACCTTTTTCTCCTTTAAAGTAAATAAAAGCACTGTTTGCATTTATTTGGCCAAAAAAGAAGGTTGAGTTTGGAGGGTATGATTGATTGAGTAGATGTACATGGAGGCAGTTTGAATTTATTTATATATATAGTCTCAAATTTATAGGCGCTCAGATTCTTAGAGCGCTTTTGCCTGTTGTTTATATGAAAAAGGCTTATCTGACCTTTATGTTTAAAGGATTTGCTTTTCAAACACTGATCAGAAATGGACGATGTCTTTAATCTCCCTAATTGTATCCTTTTTTTTTATCTTTTGTGAATGAATTCACCAGTTGTATCGATAAGCAAAAGCAAAACCTATCAGTATATGTTTGTTGCTTATTGCACATTTCAAATTGAAGTACTTTCTTTGCCTTATAAAGCAGATTTTACTCAATAACTGTCAGAGTTTTTTGGTTTTGTTTTTTTTTTTACCTAGGTTGGTGCAGCCAAAGGATGTTGCCAAATTACAATTAGGACATCTACTGTCCAGAATATTTATTGTAGCGCCACTCAGTTACGTGAAAAACAACTTTTAAACGATGTGACTGTGACTGTTTTATAGTGCTGTTTTACGTTTGCTAGTAGCAGTGTTTCTTTGAAGACTTCTAAGGTTTCCTTTTCATTTCTTCTAAAGCATTTTTTTAAAAGCACCTGAACATCCAACCTTTCAAATGAATAAACACAGAAAATGTGTAAAACATTATCCCCTACAGTTCTTTCAGTAATGTAGTAATTTGGGAGCCACTTCAAGCTTGTGAAAGGCTTTCCATCTGATGTCTAGATATGGACATTTGTTGCTATATGCTCTAATTAATTTGCCAAATCTAAATATGTTTCAGAACGACCTGGTCTTCGACTATGTCAGCATGGTGTCTGGTGCATGTAAGGCATGAAGGCAAAAGCAATATATCCAGCTTAGCTGCTCATCTTCCAGTCACTGAGAGGAGTTTGTTATGCTGTCTCCAATAGTGCAACAGGCTGTGTACACCAGTTGACAGTCAGTAGACAGCAGGATTGTCTCTGTGTTCTTTTTGCATTATGAACATTTTTCCATTCCCTATTTTAAGGAATCCTACCTAGCAACTGAGTAGAAATCTTGTGTTCTCTTAAATCCATATCTGACACTTGGGTCATATTGACTTTTGTTTCAGAAGGTGAAACACCCATAAGTAGGAGAAGAGAAGATCTGAAAGGAGGGTGAAATTCAGGACTCTCTGCTCTTGTGGAAGAGTAAGCTGATGTAATGCAATTCAGTAAGTAGTTGTAGGTGTTAGCCACCCTTGTCTTAGTTCACAGCTAAAAATACAAACTATGGCTGCTTCATGGTATTTCTGTGTAGACAATGCTCCCTTTGGCTGCCAAGCCTGTGTATCTACAGTGGATATCAGTGGACTCCTATGGTTTTCTGAATTACTACTGTAAAGGTCTCTTCGTGGAAATAGCCTGATATGCATCTGATACGACAGTGATGAGCACAGATTAAAGCTTGGGGGCAAATGTCAGTGATATCCTCAAGAAAGAGCCACCTTCAGATGGTAGTTGATTGTCCTTTGTTGGGCCTGAGACTACCTTCTCTCACATCTACAGCCTGTGTAGTGGTCCATAGGGCTGTGCTAGAATTTGGGCCTAAGACTTTTAGTTACCCATAAAATGCATTTTCTTTTGTAGTATTAGTTTCTTTCTGCTCATTGTTTGTGTAGGGTACTTGTAAAAATTGTTTTGTGTTATATCCATGAGCGGCTGCACTTAAAAATTTACATTTGAACAGATATTGCTCTGGAACTCCTTCGGATAACACGTGGGTTGGGATTTTTGTTTGTTTTGGTTGGTTGGTTTGGTTTGTGTTCCTCCAGATCTAAAAGTACATTGCTGCTGCTAATGCTGTTATTACCACTATTTAGTGTACTATTCAATGGAAAATATTTAAGGTTTATATATTTAATAACCATAATCTAAAAAGAAAAATAAATGAGATGTGTTTCAATGGATCTGTTCAGGTGTTTGGAGAGACCACTTTGTATCAGCTATTTCAGCTGATCATCAATATTTGTTTTATTTATTGTTTTGGAGCCTTTCTGAGTTTTACCCAGCCTCTGATTTAGAAATGCAATATCTGTGTTTACCTATTTTTTGCTGTGAAAAGTCTGAAACTGATGGTTCTGGCAGACAGACTAGGTAAAATATGAGAATGAGCACTTACAAAGGAAAAAAAAAAAAAAGAACTGGATATTTGGATTCCAAAGTGCTGCCACAGTGATTAAAAAATAAAACACAAAACTCGAGCCCTTCATTTGATCTGAAACATGAATACAAGTTCATTTTAAGTTTACAAAGCTGAGAACACTGGCATCCTTCAAACCTCCTCGGAAACGCAGCCAATTCAAACTTCCTGAAAGTGAAGTTTGTAGGAAGTGGCTTAACATATTAGAAAAGTGTTTTGAACTCCAAACAGAATAAGGTATTATGCTCAAAGATGATCCTTATGCTTAGCAAAGGAAACTACAAATTGTGAAACATTTGGTGTACCGTTTGACTTACGCCACTGTTACAGCAATGTATGCACCTCTTCAAAATATTCTCATTGAGAGGAATGTCTCATTAAAATACTTTCTTTTTTTTTTTTTTTTTATTCTGCTCCCCCGCTGCACAAATAAGGAAATGGGTAAGAGCTTTCAAAAGTTGTAATCAAACATTCATCCTTATAGACTCTTTGGAACAAAGTAAACTTTAAAGATTAACCTGACCAAACTAAATGTAAAAAGAAAAGAAAACAACATACAACCATGTCCTTGGAACCTTATGCAAAACTACATAAAGGCCCACTGTATAAAAATATCCTGTACGGGACATGTAAGTTATGCAAAGCCAAAGAGCAGGACAGGCCTGGAAAGAGATTTTTTTTACCTCAGACAAGCATCAGTTTAGCAGTCGGGGTGCTATCAATCAGGTGAAATTCCGTGTCAAAAGTGGACCTGTCTGTGTTTCTGGTACACTGTAGCCCCAAAATGGTGGTCAGGGTCAGAAAAACGCAAATGGTGTTATATAGTCTTTGCCATCTTACAAACATTACTGTGAATATTGCAATCAAGTCAAGTGACCCCAAACTGCAAGAAAAGCTAGATTAACTTCCTTCCCTTTCTTAAATCTTGCACTTCTCACTTTATTTTTTTAATATGGTTTTTAAAGACTTGTCTTAGATTTCCAGTGGTATAAATTAGAGGAGCAGTAGGTTGTAAACAGATATTCCGATTATGGAGATGGTGCTGTTGAGCGGTAGGTGATACGCTCAGCTGTAGGTATAATGTGTATAAAGGCAGACTACCTATACATGAGAAATTGTTTCCCCAGCTTATGCTGAATGAATGTCTAGTTAAATCTCAAAAAAGTTTCAGTTTTCTTCTGAAAAGAATTAAGTGGCTACTATTTTATAATGTTTTACAAAATAAATTATGGGAACAGACTTGGTGTTTGTGGCAAGTCTAAAAATTGCTAAAAGCACTAGACTTCATTTTGTCACATGCACAAATGTATAAAGTATAGATAATGTCTGTAATGTTAGAAAGAAATTTATTTCTGAATATAATGGACCTTGATTTATAGGCTTCATTAGCAAAAGCGAATGTTTGTTGCCATGCCTTAATTTCTTCTTGAATGAAAACTTTCAATCTGCCTCAAGAGTAGGGCTAGTACATCAGCAAACCCCAAGCCTGGGAGTCTGGTTGTCCAGAAAAGAAAGTAGTGAAAATATAGAGAAAATAATAATTTCTGTTTATGACTTCTTGAAGATCCTTGTGCTATCAGTTCTGCGTTACATCTGTTCCTTTTGCGTGCTGGTTCAGAAGGTGAATCTATCATCTCCCTAGTAGCATGTTTCATATTTAAAGCTGCAAAAGACATTTTCTGTATTGCTTTTTCACATCATGCATCTAGCTATAAAAACCCCTAAGAGTGATGATTAGAAACAAGCATCTAATACATTATAGGAATTTTTATTTTCAGAACTTATTATATGTACCACTGAAGTAGCTTTATGCATTGGCTGTACCAAAAGTTCAACGCTGTACCAAATTCAAACACTTCTAGGTTTGTGAAGTTTTTTTGCTTGGTTGATTGTGATGGTTCAAATGTTGTTTTCAGTAGTTATGGGAGTTTTCTCTATTTTTACAAGTTTTTTAGACCCCGTAAGATGTAGTAGTTTTACAGTAAATATAAAAGTGGAAAAAAAAATTGCAATATATTTCCTGTTATCCACAGGTAACAACAGGTAGTAGCAGATATGACACTCATTTTTCAGGTAACTAAATGGAAAAAAGGGACTCTACAGAAAAAAAAAAAAGAACTAAATTATCTTCTAGAGTGGGGAACAAGATGTAAGCAGCATGTTAAACACAACAAACACCGTTTCTTGCCTTCCATATCATATTTTGTTCAGAATCAAATCTCTGCAACAGCTTTGATTTCTCATTTCACTATATCTAGGAGGTGGAACCTCAGTTCTTGCTTGTTTCTGCATTCAGAGCTGTTCACAAGAGTGATTTTTTTTTTTTTTTTAATCACTCCCCTCCACCCACCCCCCAACTTTGTTGCTTTCACCGTCTTGGCTGGAAATGCAATGCCATTGCATGGACAGAAATCAGGTAATAGTTATTTGTTATTTGTACATCCATTTAATGGATGTAAAGGGAAGATTTACCATGGTTTTTATAACTCCCTCTACAAAAGTTCTTGAAACAAGAAAGCCCTTTCCAGCACCTTCTCTACTGAAACCAATGTGAGTATGCTCTGCTGCTTTTCAAGTAACAGAATTTATGAGGCTTTGAATGTGGTGAGACTTTATTGGAACGATATCAAAGGTTTCTGTGACTTTATTTTCCATTCGTGGTGTAAAGGCCCTTCATGGCTGTGGAGCAACTGACTGTAGCACTTCCATACCCAATGCACTTCATTGGGTTTCCAGAGTTACTTAATTGTGATCTGAAATCACAGTTTAACAGGGTTCAAAAATCTGTTGTTAGAGTCTCATCAACATGCAGTAGATTGGCTTAGTTTTCTGACTGAATCTTAATAGGGAAGAAATTACACCAAAAATCAAGATTTTTGCAAAATTAGACGTTCATTTTGGCTGGAGCCACAAGTGAGTGCAGAAGCTCAGCCGAGAGCTGACAAAGACTTTCAGAAGCACCAGAATAAAATCCAAATGGAATTTCTAACTTGCCATTCTCAGTTTTAGAAAATGCATATGGCAATAAGTCTGTGTGTATTGAATGGGATGCTTGTTCTTCCTCCTCTGCTTATACAAAGGGGCATAATTTTTGAGACCTTCTGTAAGATTTGGTAGATGCAGCTTCATGTACTCTTCTCTCCAGTGGGGAAATAGCTTAACATTTGTGCTGTTAGAGACTAAACATTTTTTCAGTTTGGTGTCGTCCCCCTCCGGCCCCGATCTTTTTTTTTTCAATATCTCCTTGTTTTTCAGTACTTTTTCAGTGATGAGGGAAATGGATCTTGGTATTTGTATGTACATGTGGTAACTATTAACCCAGTGCATTCTTAGTGCCTTGGGAGCAGTGAACTGGTCTGTTCTAGCCTATGCCTATACATCTTGGAAAAGTATTACTTCCCATGAAACTAATTCTGTCTTTCAGAAAATTAACTGTGAACTCAAAGAATGAGTAAAAAAAAATCTAAAATCATAAGGATCTGAGCAAAAGCTGGTTATGTGGGTGAGGCACAAGGCTTTGTTTGGTATGTTTCCATCATCTTCCCTACCTGAATGTGTCTGGCATCAAACACGCTTTCTGTGCCACACTTCAATCTCTCTTTCCAGCCTTGAAAGTCACTGTTACTTGCCTGCTCATGTCTGTCTGGCCAGTGGTGGTTGTGTAAGAGGAAGCCCCTAAGGTTGTTGGTAGAAAATCTTGCCTTCTTTTCTGCCAGTAAGGAGGACTGGGAAGGAAGACACTAAGCTGGCATCCTTCCTTGCATGTTGTAGCTTTAGCCAGCTCTGTAACAGACAGTTGCATACTGGTCACAAAATGCAGTTTGTAATTTCAGTTTGGGCACTTGTGTCACCAAAATCTGTCCTATTATATGCTGTGAAGTAAAAGTTTAGGGATTGCATTTGTAGCTAAAACCAACAAATCAGATAGATAGGAAATGGCCAAGGAACAGTAAAAAGTGAACATTGTTTTTGTTAAAAGCTAATGTATTTGAATGCAGTCTTTCACTATGAGATGATAATGAATGAAACATTTATTTATAATCCAGTCTGACACATGTTCACATAGTGTGAAGATATTTTCTGTCTAAGAAGGTGAGATGAGAGACAGAAATGAATAATACTTGTAAAAAGTATATCAGTAAGTAGGTGCATTTTTTAAAAAAAAAAACCAACTATCTGCTAGCATGTGAAACAGTTCTGTGTATGTGTATTCTACTGAGAGCAGCATTATCCATCTATATCTCAATACTGGAAAACAAAAGCCTAAGGTGAAATTCTGTTCTCTTGCATAACACATCTTATTATGATTTTGTAGTGGGTTGCTAAAAGGTAAATTAAAAACAATTGTAAATGTAGCATATGCCCTATTTATCAGTTATTGATTTCTGAGAGATCATAGACATTTTTACTATATTTGCATGCTCCCTCAGGGAGCTCATTCTTTTTCCATAATCTGATTATTTTCCTATGTGCCTGATCTCTTGGTCTTCACTTGTCATGGAGCATGCTTATGCAATGTAGCAGCAGCCCTTTCTCATTGTGTGGCTTTCTAATCAAACTTAGAAGGAACAGTGACTCTTTTCAGCCATATGTAATAAAGTTTGAGGTGGAGGGAAACTGCAGATGATGAGAGCACCTTACAAGCTAGCTATCCTGAGATACATGTCTTACGTTACATGCTGTGGTATGGCAGATGTTCAATACTACTACTGCCTCCTTTTTTCCTTCTATATAAATGCTGGTTTAAAAAACAATACTTCAAAAATGAAATCATCACCATTTACTCTATAGCACTACAATGAAAGAAGCCACAGTCACCAGAGCAACAGTTACTTGAATGGCTTGAGTCTTTAGAGCAAGGACTGAGGTCTCTTGCCGAGAGAAACATTCCCCATCTGTTTCCAGATGAAAACTTTCTGGTTTACATGTAGATTAAAGCTTCAGTACGCACTTTCATTTTGATGTCTTTCTGCCATTTTTTTTTACTGTGTCAATTGCAATAGCAATGATGAGACCTAATTTTTTTTATATTATACAGTAGAAGATAGCTAAGCAGGTGCATTACTACAAAGTAACAGATGGTCTTCTCATGAATTTGTTCTCTATGCCTGCAAAGAACGTTATGAAAATAATTCTGTTGAGAATGACAGAGTAGTGATGTCAGTGGCAATGTTTTGATGGAGAAACCTTCCAATATTGATTTTTTTATTTATTCTTTCATTTTTATTCTGGATGCAAAGGAAAAAAAAATAAAGATTTGATTTGAAAAAAGACCTTGTGCTGAAAGCAGTAAGTAGAATACATTTCCCCTTGAACGAAACATTTATGTAGTGGTTTTGATGGGTTTTGAGTTTTCATTTAGTCTAATATTCTTCTGCTTGTGTAATGTGTATAGTCAAAATGATCTTTCCTAACTCTTGTTTATACTTGCTGTTTGACTGCACAGTACCTAGTGTGGAGAAAAGTGCATCAGAATGGATTTCTATTTTTTTTTTCATAGTCCCATAATGAGAGGTGTTCCACTTAACTTGCTCAAAGCCACAAAATTGCTCAAAGGGAGAAGTGTCCCACTTACGAAAGACAGTGTGTACACAAGTACTGGCTATAGACTTCCCCTCACTTGCTTTCTTTTCTAACTATTAGTTTTCTTGGTTTGGCCTTCCCTTATGTTACGAGCCTCATTACAGAGGGAGATATTTTAAGAAACAAACCCTCCCAAATAACATCACTTCCCAACAACCCTAGTGAGGCTGAGTGGAAACGGATAACAAAGTGCCAACACAAATATCATTTGAAAGGATAGGAGTCACAAAAGACTGAAATATCAGTCTGTAGCAAGACTTATAAACCAAATTTTTATGCAATGATTTATTTTGGTACTTCATTTTAAGTACTATCCCTAAAGCATCAGCTTCCTCTACCTTTAGTCTCATTGGAATAACTTGGGCTTTGTAGTTCAATATCAGTGTGGATAGTAAAAAAAAAAAAACCAAACAAACCAACTACTGTTAGTTATAACCCACTTGCAACTGCTCCTGTTTTATCCTTTACGTGAATAAAGTAAGGCTGAGGCTTTTTCATTTCTCCTACTCCAAGCAGTGGACGAGCAAAGCTCATTTTAGTGACAAGCCAAAGAGAGGAGCAGACCTGAGGGTGATGTTATAGCATATAGGGCCAGAGTATTCCATAGTAAACATACAGAAATGTATAGCCCCAGGAAAGATATTAAGTAGGAGGTAAGATATTATGGATAGAAGCCTGTAAGCTCCTCTGGTAAAACTGATATTGGATAAAATATTCTCCTAAATGAGTGACTATGTAACTCAAAGTTGTTCATGCTCTCTTTTTTTCCTGGCTTGTCTCGCCCTTTTTGAAGATAAGTATACACAAGCCAAAGCCCCTAATTTGCCTGCATTTCAGTGTGTGAAACACTATTTATAGGTTCTGCTGACTAAGTTAGAATCATAGAAGGGTTTGGGTTGGAAAGGGGGTTCCAACCCCCTTGCCATGGACAGAAACACCTTCCATTAGACCAAGTCACTCAAAGCCCCATCCAACCTTGCCTTGAACACTTCCAGGGATGGGGCACCCACAACTTCTCTGAGCAACCTGTTCCAGTGCCTCACCACCCTCACAGTAAGGAGTTTCTTCCTTATATCTGATCTAAATGTACCCTCTTTCAATTTAAACCCATTACTCCTTGTTCTATCACTGTGCCCTTAGCAAAAGTCCATCTCCAGCCTTCTTATAAGCCCCCTTTAAGTACTGAAAGGATAGAGCCTTCTTTTCTCCCAGCTGACCAGCTCCAACTCTCTCAGCCTGTCTTCAAGGAGAGGTGTTCCAACCCTCTGATCACCTTTGCGGCCTCCTCTGGAACTGCTCCAACAGGTCCACGTTCTTCTTATCCTGGGGGCTCCAAAGCTGAACGCAGTACTCCAGGTGAAGTCTCATGAGAGTGGAGTGTTGGGAATCACCTTCCTCAGCCTGCTGGTCACACTTCTTTTGAAGCAGCCTGTGTCATGATTGCTGTGACCCATGTGAAGGAGTTTGAGACAAAGTTGACTTTGCTTGTTTTAGGAGGAAAAAAAGAAGAAGAAGAAGAAAAAAAAGAGGTACCAGGCTTGTGTCTTGTAGCATTGCCCAGAGTTGTGTGTATATGGTATATGTAACAAATAACCATAATTAAATGACGAAGGAACTGCTGCATGCACTCTTAGTTGATACATGGTAATTATTATGCAAAGACAACACTACATATATCTGCAGATCCTTTTATTAGAGTCTCATAATGCTGGGTCAGTTAGCTTTCTCCTTTTTTTAAAAAAAAAAAAGGTAATTTTCTACTTATATTTGCAGTTCCACTGTGGTTTGTTTTGTTTTTTTTTTTTTCTTTTTATACACCAAAAGCTTCTCAGTTGCATACAGGACCTTTCCATTAGGAAAACATGTTATTATAACCAATGTAAATGCCTTTATCCTGATTTCTTTTTTCTACTGCTAATGATTCTAAGCCATAATACTCAGATGCTTAATAAAACTGAACTAGGGCATGTGAATGAATGCAGTTTCCTAAAATAGTGTTTGAATAAGAAATGCATTTAATAGTTTTCTGTGACTAGGAAAAAAGATGAGAGGATTTATAACATTTAAACTGTGTTTATACACAGTAATACACAGAAAAGCTGTACCTATGATGAAGAATTATTATTCTGTGCTCACCTAGCTTTTTTTTTTGAGACCAAAACTGTATTTCTTAGCCATGTGTTTTTTTCCTAAGCAAAACAGAAATTAATTTTAAAACCTGCAGCAGCACTTTCACCGTAGTTGCATATCCTAAAAAGCACAAAAGATGTTGACTTTAGTATTCAGAAGTAACTGACTTCTGGGGTACACTTCTCTGGAGGAATGCATAGTATATGGGGTGTTTTGACCAACAGAACGCTGCCTTTACAGACTTATTCAAGCCACTGCCCTTCTCCTTGTAGGCTGGTGAGGAAACAGGCAGAAGTCTGCACCTGACGTACACTGTACTGATTTCAAAACATGGAGGACTAATTCACATCATCTTTAAAAACATCAGTTCCTGACAATGGCTGAAAGCAATGGTGACCTGATCCACTATGAAAGTCTTGCCTTCTGTCAGCTAAGTAATTTTTTGTTTTCATGTTAACTTGGTCCTATTTATTTTTTTCCTAGCTTTGCAGACTACACTATATGGAAACAGAACTTCAGAACTGTGATAATCTTACTGAAATTTTAAGTAAAATATTCTTATCAGATATGGCTACTTACCTTCTAAGAATGACAGAAGCCATATTAAACATAAAATACACTTTTCAGACATGTTTGCATTATGTGACGAGCCTGCTAAGAAAATGAGTGAGTAATAATTATAGCAGTGTACTTAAAGTTGACTTCCCTGTTTTCTTTTTTTTATTATGTATTATTGAAATAGAAAAGAGGAAGAGTCCCAAATATAGGAGATGATTTATGCAGCGTTTTCTCCATAAGCATCTTATAGCACTGGAGCACCTGAACCACAAGCTGGAATGCACTTGAGTCCTGGCATTATAGCGCATAGAGTAGGATCCCTCTCTCTAAATCGGATTCTCTAGGAATGGAAATAATTTAGAAATCCAGCAATGTTTCTTTACAGAAAGCACTCACATGTGAGAAGGCTAGCCAAAGAGGGAAAAGGTTCTTTTCCAGCTCCTGTTGTTGATTCCAATTTGCTATCACTACTTTGCCTGGCCTGGGAAAGGGTCATTTATTTTTTTCCTTTTTAATAAAACTATTTTCCTAATTCCACAAAGGAGCAAACAGACCCTTTATCCTGCTACACTGTGATACACCATTTAAACCTAGCAGTCTGGAGTTCACAAGTGCAATTTGTAGAGAATCTGAGGAAGGAAAATAAAGCAGAACAGTCTGCCAGGCCCTAGGAAGAGACTGCAGGGCTGCACAACGTAGGCTCAGGGAAACCATGGCCAGGCAGTAAGGTATCTCAGGAGAAAGCCATTAATGCTTTTGTACAAAGCACTAATCTTTGCAAGTTTTAAAGTAAAAAATCCATTAATACTCTGGTACTACTATAAAGCATTTGCAGTTACTTTTTTCTAATCAGCCTAACAATACTCTGTTCTTCCCCATATAAAGATGCATTACTGTTCCTAATGGAACTCCAGGCTTGTTTTCATCCCTTTTTCATGAACCAAGTTTTACTAGATTGACTTAATTTACATTTCACAGTTAGGATTTAAATTGTCTTTTTTTTTTTTTCCAAAATTGTTTGCAGCTTGTCATCTCAACAAACTGATAGGAATGCGTTTTTATTCAGATCCACACTATCTATTTTTAGATACCTTTGGGATTCCCAGTTAAAAACAAAAAAACCCCCCAAGACTATCCTCTGTGAAGAGGTGCTGCAAAGAACACCCTTCTCATTTGTTTGTGCATAGATTACTGCAAACCCATTGTTTGCAAATAATTTGTATCACTTGCACAAACAAAATAAATAGAATTAACAGCCTTCCATGCTATTGATTAAACAGTTATTTGCCATCATAAAGTCAAGACTTTAGTGCCCTATTTCACCTAGCCAGACTAGTTCATGTTTTGGAAGACTAGTTTTCCTACTTCTTGGTCAAATTCACGCTCCCAGGAAGTAGGTGGTTCAGGCACAGCATACCTATTTTTTTTACTGTGCCTTATCTAAATGTAGATAGAAGCTTTATCTCCTGTTCATAAGCTGGCCACATAGTGCACCATTGTTTATTAAACTTTTTCAATGTAAAAATTTAAATAGGTCTATGCCTTTTAAACCCACTCCTGTTAACCTTTCCTTACAAATGCTGTTTTCCATTCTTTTCTCTCCCTGAAGGTACTACCAGCAGGTAATTCTGGCACTGACACACTGGTTTGAACATTCTTTGATTTCTAACTGTACATCATATTTAATAGTGCCAGTATACAGCAGAACTGCTTACTGTGATATCAGCATTTTTTGTCTCTCTTGTTCCAGTATCACTCATTCTAATTCACCAGGAGCTTGCAGCGCACTGCAGAAATGTTCTCACCCAGCACAGGACATGGGACTGTAGTCACAGCTTTCTGGGAGCTCCTCTTTAGTCATTCAGTCTCCTTTCTTCTAGTGGGTTTTGGCCAATGACTTCCATTGCTGTCTTCTGCTTTCTCACACCTCTCTTTCTTGCCACAGCTATTTTATTCAGAAAGCTGTAAATCAGCTAATACTTTCCCAGCCACATTACCCCATTTCATAAAGGAGTAAGTGCTAGTCTGGAGCAGCCAAGCTACAACCTCACTTCTGGATGTAGGTATCTACATTTTCTTACAGGAGAGAAATGTCTGCACAGCAGTTGGGCTATACAAAAATAATTTTAGTGCAAATCAGTATGAAGGGTATGCGTATGTTTATTAGAAAGCTACAGCTCTCCGAACATGCAAATGAACCAGCAGTTCAGATCTCCACTTATGTTTATGTTTTCTTTTCTGTTTATTTGGCAGGCTACTAATTATCTCCCTGGTCATTGTGTTTTCATGAGCAGTTACAAAAGGAACTTTTACAAGAAGCACTTATGTAGATGTTATTCGTAAAACTCAAAATCAAAGCTAATTTTGATGAATAAATGGCACATGCTATTTCTGACACCTCAGAATGTCTGACACTTCAAACAGAGAAAGTAAAGGCCCTACAACTTTTTCTGCCCCTGCTGTCCTATCTTCTTCTACTTTACAGAGTGCACCTACAGAAGGACAACACATCCAGTTGTGTGGGCAATGCATTTCAGCCATAGTAGGCAAGATAACTATCCCCAAACAATTCTCAAGTACATACAAAGTCATTAGCATTACAGTGTGTGGACTCAATATGTCCAGTATTAACATACCAATAAGAACAACTTTTCCTATGATGTTCTAAAATTTAATATCAATTTTAAAATGAAAAAAAACACGTCTTTCTCCATGCAAGAAGAACAGCTTTTTCTTCCTTTTCAATAAAACCTAGAAACCTATATTTAATGCATCATATATTTCCAAAACTCCAGATTAGATACTCCTAGTTCCTTGTAATCCTCAATTTTTAGGGACTAAACACCTGAGGTGTTTAGGGAAAAGAATTTAGACAGCCATGCTCCACACTGCAACGCATGTATTTTCCGTGTCCTGCTAACTAATAAATTCTTGATTCATGACTGAGATCATGCTCCAACCCAGCAAGCTGGTTAAAATGGGAAATTCAAAAAAGAAGGTAAAATACCCAACACACCCAAGAGTTAAATTCTTGCTCTCAGAAGATAATGCACTTACTTAACTCTTCTCAATGGGGAAAGAGTTCTGTTTTGTTCCTCCCCCAGCCCCAATGAAGAAAAGAATCAAGGCCAGCTCAGTCTTTTATAAGGAAAACTTGAGGGAGGAAAATTGACACTACCAACACTGAAGCCTCTTGTCTGATGTCCTGGGCACTGAAATTAATGCAGAAGATCTATTTTCTTCTTCTGCAAGATAACCTTCACTGTGAGACCTTAAAATTATGCAAAGACAGCACCTGAGACAGAACTTTGAAGATACAATTTCTTTGTGCACCAGAAATAAATTATAAATATTGAGATTCTTTTGGGATCTAGCCTTGATTATGGCATTCTGATACTTTGTCCACAAAGGGATTTTTCATTTCTTAACAGTTTTTTTACATTATTATTAAATGTGTTCAATTTTACAGATAATCACAATAGTAGGAACCTGGGTTTATATAAAATACTTGTTAAAAAACCCCTTTTGTTTGTTTAAAAGAAAAGGAAAAAGCAAGACTTAGGTGCCTAATGTGACCATGAAAAGGATTTTAGGTGTTCAAATCCAAACCTGAAATTTTTCACAATCCTGTATTACTCTGCTTCATCCTGGAACCTGAAATGCCTTAAGGCCGTCCCTTCAAAGCTTTTGTCTGAATCCAGCTTTTGAATGTTTCCAGATGCATCTCATTTTCCTAAAGGCTGAGTTTCCCAAGGACAGGGGAAAGGAAGAAAACAAGCAAATTAGATGATAGCATATAGACACTGAAGTCCAAGGCAGTAAAAACAGTAGAGCTATAAAACCAGTAACTAATGTGTTTAAGCAACCAGGAGTCAGCCCACACCTTTAATCTTTACTAGCAAAGCTAAAAGAGGATGACTAAAAAATATACTGTAATTGATATACAGACTGAGCCCTCTTGATTATTCTGTATATGAAGTGGCTTGGTATTCATGCATTTTCCCTGAAACTAAGAGCCTAAAAGTTTGACTTGATGTCTGTGGTCAGAGCATGGACATTTTTGTGCAAAAATGAGGATAAAGGGAGTACACTCTCTGATGGAGTGACTTTGCAACAGTGAACGTTAGATGCATAAGCCTGAGAAACAGTAAGCAATGGAAACAGAGAGATGAATTGTCATCCAGGCACAACAGCAGTGAGAGCTTCTAGTTTTCAGTTCCTGCTCCCAACACTAAATATATTACTTTAGCCACTAATATGAAATGCTAACATTGTTTGAGCTACTCTCCATTTCAGAAAGAAATATTATTATAACCAATAAGCTAAATAAGTAAATTGTCACATGCTTTCTGATGATCACACCTGGGTTTACTGAACAATGCATTTTTTTCCACCCTGCAGGCTGGTGAAGCTTCCAAAAAAAAAAAAAAAAAGAAGAAAACCAAACCAAAACAAAGGGGCAGAGTGCCCACTTTCCAAGATATCTTGCAGGCTTAGGAGCAAATTCTCATACCTGCTGGACAGGCAGACTCATCAAGAAGGCTTTTAAATAAAAAACAGATTTCTGATTTCCGTTCTTCCTTCAAAAACAAGTTTAAGGATAATGTACAAAGAGAGGGTTCTAGGCTGTGGATTCTGAATGAAATAAAGAGATGCCTAAGCCCAAGGGAAGGAAAGGATTAGATGCAAAGAAATAATGATGATAGCTTATTAACTGACCATCTTTAGGTGCCTGTTTTGAAACCCAAAAGTTTGGATTCCATTTTAGACACCAAACCCTCCCAAGTACTCACCATGGCGTACATGGGTTTGAAGATAGGCTTTGAAGCCTAGAGTTAGCTGTCAAATTTTCTATCTAAATCAACAGAGAAGTCCTCACAGGTTAATAGTTACTGCTTGTTTTCTTGGAAGGCACATAACATGCACTCTTAGATATCCCGAAGAATCCTAGTCCTTTTTCTGTGTTGACAAATATTTTAATTTCTGTTCATGTGCTATAAAATGAAGTTTAAGAATGAAATCTTAGGTACAGGGATAGAATCACAGAATGGTTTGGGTTGGAAGGGACCTTTAAAGGTCACCTAGTCCAATCCCTCTGCAAGGAGCAGGGGCATCTCCAACCAGATCAGGTTACTCGAAGCCTCATCCAACCTGGCCTTGAATATTTCCAGGGCATCTACCACCAGTTTGGGCAACCTGTTCCAGTGTTTCACCACCCTCATTGTAAAAAATGAGAGATGGTGAGGATGAATATAAGAGGATCTTCAAGTCTCTGGGGGGGAATCTGCAATTCAGAAATTTGAAATTTCTAGGGCAAAACAGTATATTAAAATTAGTCCAAACAAATTACTATGGTAAAGAGAGAGAGAAACACAGAAATATTTAGTATAATATGAAATGAACACAACTTTAGCTCCACATTACAAGTGCTTTTGCAGTTTGAACTTTCTATTTACACACTTAACTACGCTATTATTCTAGAAAAGATAAGCTGTTTTAACTGATAATAGCATTTCTAAAATAGTAAATTTACATAAAAATAAATAAGCTTACTAGTTGTAACAGAAGGGAGAAGAGGGTACATTTTAATGCCATTGTTACTGAAAATTCTGGCACAGAGCAAGTACATAAACAAGTACCTCTTGGCAAAAGTAGAGTAGAAATAAAAATATTGCTAGCACATAGCTTTTCTTTGTTTGTTCACTGTCAGTACAGGTCTAGCGAGCACAAACAAGATGCCAGAACTGCATCTACTTATCTGCCAATACAGAGTGGAAGTCCTTGTACATTGCAAGTTCTTCCATGGGCTATATTACTATTGTCTTTCTCAAAAAAAAGAAAAAGGACAAATAAGGAAAAAAGAAGAAAAAAAAAAAAAAGGAAAAAAGGGACAAAGGCATGCACAGTTAAAAGCAGAGACCATGTTTGAAGTAAGAAAAAAATACTCAAATTTTCTGGCTGAAGTGATTAGTCAATAGGCAAGTTCTTTACCTTTAGAAGTAGTTAATAAGCAAGTTTAGCTGTAATTCTAATTAGAGAGAATATATGCCTTTTCATTTCCTATTTTCTCAGGAACAGGTGCAACAGCAGTCAGTTTCTTTAATCACAAATCAAAGCCTCTTTATAGCTAATACTGTGGACTTAAAAATTTCCTCTCCTGGCTTCTTCCTAACATGGAACACTTCTCTGACTCTTTCCTGCCTTTTCTGCATGCTCTCCGCTGCAGGATCCCAGCCCCTCTTTCTCCACTGTCAGTATCCAGTTGCTGCTTCATTTTGGAAGAAAGACAACCAGCAAGTGCATGTATCACCGAGATAATGTATTATCATTAGCATATACAATTAAATAGACATAAGAGAGGACAACTCTTGAAAACATCAGACATTTACCTAATGACAGGTAAATGGTTACAAGCATCTAGTTTATAAACCATAATTGTAATATGCTGTATTATAAATTATCCGCTAGTACTATAAAAGGGTAGTTTTTTCAACCACATTACCATTCTGTTTTTTGTTCAGACAGGGCACATACTGTACAGGTTTCATTTGGCAGTCAACAACCACCTGCAACTGTATCTTGTCAGACGAGATCAAGACTTACTGGCAGGAATGAAGCCTCATCATTTCCACCAGTAATTTATAATCCAAGCTGATTGACTGAAGACATTTGTCCTGGCTGAAAGGCAGCAAGTGGCAGCAACCGAATTCTGTCTGTTGTGGCTGTTGACATTTAAGCACATTACACTGTAGTGAAGCTTAGAAAATGAAAGACAGACAACTTGCCTAAGACCTTAGTGCCTATTGAGTGGTGATGGCTGGCAGTCCTGCAATCTTTTCATGGAAATTGGTATTGTCTCCTCCATTATGTTGCACTTCATTAGCAGTTTCCAGTATGAAGACCCGGCCCTAGTGTAGTGCAATATCGCAGTGGAGAGGTAATAATGTGCATAGTAGGAGATGTAGGCCACAGAACTGGTTTCACATAAGGAACAAAAGAAAAACTTAGACATAATCTTTAACTCTTTCTCTGTATGATTTAATTTAGAATGGACAGCTGAGAGTAAGGTGCAAGGCTGGAAGTAGAAGCAAGTGCTTTTAAGACCCAAAGATTACACTAAGTTTGGATGAAGGAGTCATCCACTGGCAAGCCACTCTACATACCTTAGCAGGATGAGGATCAGAACTAATTGTCTGGAATTTCTTGAAAGGCATAGACTCTTTAGTGGGGCCACAAAACACACTGACCTGTAAGTGGAAGAAGGATTGAGCTCAGTAAGTTGGAAAGCATAACATTTTCAGCTGGGATTTTTTTCCCCTCTTCCACAGACATGTTGGCAAGACAAAATTAATTCTAAACTAGCATAGCCTTTTTTCCCCCCCTCCCTAAGCACCACACATCAGTTGCCAGGTTCCAAAATCTTTATTTCAGGAAAAATAGAAGTTGTTTCCATTTGCCTAAGTATATTTATCTTTAAAAATTTTGTTGTAATTTTTCGTAGGTTTAAATAATAGGACTCAGCAACCTTGCCAAGACAGAAATGGACAGGGTGTGGTTAAGTGGCACAAGGAGGCACAGGCAAACGTCCCCTCAGTTCTACATATGTATCTCATTCTGCCGTACGCATCTCCACTGTTCTAACACAGAGATTATATTCAGTGACCAAAATGTATAACTGTTTGCGCAGCAACAATATACACAGATTATTTTTAGCTCAAACATGTGGCACTACTCATTGTGCAGCTGCTTTCATGCATTAATGCATTGTGATACAAAACCCTAACTGCAAGAACCCAAATTAATTGCAAGCAACGAGACATTTTGGACTGCAAACCCCTTTTGGCTACATTGGAATCGAGTTGTTGACTTTTCAAGCTAAAAGAGATATGAATCATGGAAAATATTTCATTCTTAACCCCTCAAAGTACCCAATATTCCTGAACTAATGCAAAATGCAGTTATGTGTTGGCTTAGAAATTACAGCTTCTCTGCCAAAGGTTAATTTAGACTATTCATCCAAGATTAGTTGCAAGTTTTTTAAAACTGTAAATAAATTCTTGTTCCTAAACAGCACAGGTTTTCAAAGCAGGCAGTATAACCCACAGCCTATAAAAGGAAAAGATTTAAAGCAGAAATGGGACATTTGACTTCTGCATATTTGGAACATTTAATCACTCTCTTGGTTATATGGAATAAGTTAGACTGGCAGCTTTTTCTTCAGCTCCTTAGTGAAAGTACATTTCTTTAATAGAGCCTTAATGCTTTGTAGGATGATTTAGAATCTAGTTCTGCATCTTTTACAGACAACTGTAGAACTCCTCTTTGTTTCAGGCAGGAAGAGGCCCAAAGATTGCAAGTGCCTGAAGCTATGGACCATAACTTTTTCTCCCAGTTGAACAATAATGTGCATCTTTTCACATTCATTTTAGAAGATACTAAGCAAAATAGTGCATGCATAAACCCACTAATATTAGAATTAGTAGGAGGATTTTAATCTCATTCTATTACTTAGAGACCTGTGTAAAACTTAAGCTGTTTTTAGCTGTAAGCACAGGGGGAAAAAAAGTGCAAGATATAAGAGGAATTTCTCAGGACTACACTGCTATAAATAAATGCAGTTGAGGAGGCAAAAGAACTTTTTTTGAGGCCTAAGTCTCAGACAGACAAGCTTTGGCAGATTTGTATGTGATACTTCAAAACACTGGTCCTACTGAATCACCTGATACTGTCCTTTTGCTGCAGACAACTGCCCACACAAAATGAACATCCTGGGTCTGCCTTGTGTAGTATAATCTTGGTACACATTTACTTTCACTGCTAGTTTAAGTCAATATTCATGCTGCCAATTACCATATTAAAATAAGCATGTATGTTCTTCTGTTGTCCTTACCTGAGGAAAAAAAAAAAAAAAAAAAGGATAAATTCAGGCAACAAAACTCTCAGAACAGCCACATCCACATCCACTAGAGAATCCTGCACAATTTCACCTCCTTTTCACATTTGTTTTCCACTTCTAAAGTTTCTGTGGGTGCATGCGGGCACACTAAATTTTAATCCTGTTTAGACTGTAAGCAAACGTGGTTTTGACAGATTCACCTCTGACTCAAGTAGTCAGATGTTTATTATTTACAGTAAAATGTAAGTTTTAAATTAGAGACAATAGTATATTATTTAACATCATTATTTAACATCATGCATCACATCCAATGCTTTTGTCAGATCAATGAAAGCTTGCAAAATATCAGCTTCTGCATATTTGCCTTGATAAATGGCTTGACCAGCTTGTTGCCTTGGAATTTTTTCAATAGTTTGCATCTAACCTGCACTAAGATTCAGGAATTCTGCTTCCTGCATCATGCAGAAACAACAGTCTGTTGGTGGGAAAGCTATTTGTCCTAGGTTACTTAGTGAGGATCTTTTGATCTTACTGTCTGGACCAGGTGCCCTTCCATTCTTCCTGACTGTCACTGCATGTCACTGCATGTGACAATGTCATCTACAGAGTTGTGCAGCCACAGCCTTTTCTTCATCCAGTTTAGAATAGAATATATTAGAACAGACTATTTCAGTTGGAAGGGATCTGCAACGATCACCTAGTCCAACTGCCGGACCAAGTCAGGGCTGACCAAAAGTTAAAACCTGTTGGTAAGGGCATTGCCCAAGTGCCTCTTAAACACTGACAGGTTTGGGGCATCAACCACCTCTCTAGGAAGCCTGTTCCAGTGTTTGACCACCCTCTGGGTAAATAAATGCTTCCTAATATCCAGTTTAAATCTGCCATGGCACAGCTTTGAACCATTGCTACACATCCTGGCACTGGATACCAGGGAGAAGAGATCAGCACCTCCTTCTCCACTTCCCCTCCCCAGGAAGCTGTAGAGAGCAATGAGGTCACCCCTCAGCTTTACTACAACACTTTTCTACCTCTAGCACATCCTCTGATTTTCTACTGTAATTATACAGCACAGAAGTAGCCCTACTTTCTCTTTCCGAATTCAGTTATTTCATGACATGAAAAGACCACCTGCGGGGCTGGCAGTAGTAATAATGGAAGAGAAGCTCTAATGCTGAGCTCACTTGAGCTTTGGAAGGATCAATATCGGCTATTGGCCTCTCAGCTGCTCTAGCTTAGGTATCAGCTCAACCTTGCACTAACAGACCAGTGCGTGCTGGCCCTACGTGAGATCCTCTACTACTTCCTGCAAGTTTTTTATAGTTAGGCTTTACAGAAAGAGTTGGTTTTGCTTTTGCTTTTTTCTTTTACACATTGTAGCCATTTTCACTGGCCACAATGGTTTAGGCTTGTAAGCTGAGACAGTACATGACTACCAGGCAGAATAATCACAGGAATATGAGCATAATAAAGACCCTAAGGTCAACTACCACTTTAGCTGACTGCAAAATCCATAAGATAAACTTTTTGCTGGGCTAGTAAAGAGTTCCCTGTAACTCTATGTTACTATCCTAATTGTTTTGGCAAAACCCTCCAGTCAAACACAGCGGTCGGGGCGGGGAAGAGGAAAGGGCTGCATTTCCAGCACTGACTTCTTACAAACCTTATCCTAGGAAAATGTCTTTTTTTTTCTACTGTTTTTTTTTTCTGTTACTATATTCTATAAGCTTTTATTAGTACTAGTGAAAAATGAGTTCTGAGCTGCCCTCAAGGATACTTATTCGCATTTAATAGCACGCACTGAAATTATGTTCTGATTGTTATTTAGCTGTGTTTTGTGCCAAACACTTATACAGTCAGTACAAGAGACCTGGTAGTCTAATCTTTAATACTGCTTTAAAATGGGAAACTATAAAATTTCCCTTTTCTCTCTTTCTTTTACACATATGGTGGGACTATTTTACTTGGATGATACCCTTCTTTCTCCTCTTACCTGAAAAAAAAAAAAAAAAAAGCCAAGGAAAAGCTGTTGAACATTTTCAAACATTTCTTTACCTTAAAATCTTCAATGCATTTAAAAACAATTAAGCATCTGTCCTCACATCCTCACAGTTACCTTGTGATCTCTGCATTAACCCATGCCCATCTTCTGCTATTTATAAAGAAACAATTAGCAGTAGTGGTTGTGCGCTTTAGATTCTGCTTTATCCCATGCTTATTTTCCTTAGCCCTGGGCTATATAATTTAAGACAGCAATACTTCCACGATCTTACTCCCCTCTAAACAAATGTGAGAGCTTAAATTAGCAGTACTGTCATAATGTGAACCATAATGGGGAAGCAGAGATCACAAGGAGAACATAACAGTTGAATAATCTGATTTGTCAGCATTAGTCTGGTAGATCCATGATGTCCTAAAGCACAGGGGATATTAAAATACAGAGACAACTACATCGAGTGACATTAAACTCATTAGCAAAATGAACTTTCAGGACCAATTATTGTGTAAGCAATGCCCAAATGTGCACCGAATAATCAACTCCACAGTTAAATTCGTGTTTTACAAAAGTCAGCTAAAGTGGCTCAGGACAGGCCTCATACACAGCATGCTTAGTCACATCTTGGAGCCAACAAGGAGGGGTGCCATGCTCGACCTTGTGCTCACCAACAGGGAGGGACTGGTGAGGGATGTGAAACTGAAGGACAGCCTTGGCTGCAGCGACCATGACATGGTGGGGTTCAAGATCCACAGGGCAGCAAGGAAACTACACGGCAAGCTCTCAGCCCTAGACTTCAAGAAGGAGGACTTTGGCCTCTTCAGGGACCTGATGGGCAAAGTGCCATGGGAGGCGGCCCTGGAGGGAAGAGGGGCTCAGGAAAGTTGGTCCACACTGAAGGAGCACGTCGTCCAAGCTCAGCAGAGGTGCATCCTGATGAAGAACAAGTTGGGCAAAAAGGCCAGGAGGCCTGCGTGGATGAGCAAGGAGCTTCTGGACCAACAGAAAGTGAAGAAGAAAGCCTACAGAGGGTGGAAGCAGAGTCAGGTAGCTTGGGAGGACTACAAAGAGGCTGTGCGAGTGGCCAGGGATTGGGTGAGGAAGGCTAAAGCCCTGACGGAATTGAATCTGGCCAGGGATATAAAATGCAACAAGAAAAGCTTCTATAGATATGTAGAGGACAAAAGAAAGTCCAAGGAGAATGTAGGCCCCCTCCAGAAGGAAACTGGTGCCCTGGTTACCCAGGACATGGAGAAGGCTGAGGTACTCAATTACTTTTTTGCCTCAGTCTTCATCGATAAGGGCTCTTGTCTCACCACCCAAGCTGTGGAAGGCACAAGCAGCGACTGCGAGGATGAAGAACCGCCCACTGTATTTGAAGAGCGGGTTCAGGAACATCTGAGGAACTTGAAGGTGCACAAGTCCATGGGACCTGATGAGATCCATCTGTGGGTCCTGAGGGAAATGGTGGATGAAGTTGCCAAGCCACTGGCCATTGTATTTGAGAAGTCGTGGCGGTCTGGTGAGGTCCCCGATGACTGGAAGAGGGGGAACATAACCCCTATTTTTAAAAAGGGGAACAAGGAGGACCCAGGCAACTACAGGCCGGTCAGCCTCACCTTTGTGCCTGGCAAGGTCATGGAGCAGATTCTCCTGGAAACCATGCTAAGGCACATGGAGAGCAAGGAGGTGGTTGGTGACAGCCAGCATGGCTTCACCAAGGGCAGATTGTGCCTGACCAGTTTGGTGGCCTTCTATGATGGGATGACAGCATCGGTGGACAAGGGACGAGCAACAGATATCATCTACCTGGACTTGTGCAAAGCTTTTGACACTGTCCCGCATGACATCCTTCTCTCTAAACTAGAGAGGCATGGGTTTGATGGATGGACTACTCGGGGGATAAGGAGTTGGCTGGATGGCCGCACTCAGAGAGTGGTGGTCAATGGCTCAATGTCCATGTGGAGACCGGTCACGAGTGGCATCCCTCAGGGGTTCGTGCTGGGCCCGGCCCTGTTCAACATCTTTGTCAGTGACATGGACAGTGGGATAGAGTGCACCCTCAGCAAGTTCGCTGATGGCACCAAGCTGTGTGGTGCTGTCAACACGCTGGAAGGGAGGGATGCCATCGAGAGGGACCTTGACACGCTGGAGAGGTGGGCCTGTGCCAATCTCATGAAGTTCAACCAGGCCAAGTGCAAGGTCCTGCACCTGGGTCGTGGCAATCCCAGGCACAAATACAGGCTGGGTGGAGAATGGATCAAGAGCAGCCCTGAGGAGAAGGACTTGGGTGTGCTGGTGGATGAGAAGCTCAACATGAGCTGGCAATGCACTCTTGCAGCCCAGAAGGCCAACCGCATCCTGGGCTGCATCCAGAGAAGCATGGCCAGCAGGTCGAGGGAGGTGATTCTCCCCCTCTACTCTGCTCTGGTGAGGCCCCACCTGGAGTACTGTGTCCAGTTCTGGAGCCCCCAGCATAAGAAGGACGTGGACCAGCTGGAGAAGGTCCAGAGCAGGGCCACAAAGATGACAAAAGGGCTGGAGCATCTTTCCTATGAGGACAGGCTGAGAGAGTTGGGGCTGTTCAGCCTGGAGAGGAGAAGGCTCCGGGGAGACCTCATAGCGGTCTTCCAGTACCTCAAGGTGTCCTACAAGAAAGATGGGGAAAGGCTGTTCAGCAGGGCCTGTTGTGATAGGACGAGGAATGGTTTTAAAATAGAGGGAGGTAGATTTAGATCGGATATTAGGAAAAAATTTTTTACAATGAGGGTTGTAGAACACTGGAACAGGTTGCCCAGAAAGGTGGTGGAGGCCCCATCTCTGGAAACGTTCAAGGCCAGGCTGGATGAGGCTCTGAGCAACTTGACCTAGTTGGGGATGTCCCTGCTTCTTGCAGAGGGGTTGGACTAGATGACCTCTGAAGGTCCCTTCCAACTCTAACCATTCTATGATTCTATGATGTTTTCTAGTAATTATTTTTGCCAACTTTAACTTACTTGCATGATGTTCCATAGCAATAAGTTATTCTGTTATTTGTTTCCTCTTCATTTTTAAACCTATAAAAGTAGTACAATCTTTAACATTTCTGATTAAAAAGTCTTTTATCTGATGATCATCCATATATTAAGAACAGAATAAAACACTTTTCTAGATCTGTGTTATCTACATTTTTTTTTTTGCTAAATAACTCTTCCTTTATATATCTGCAATGTGCTTCATGACATAGAAATACTAAGTATTAAGTCATCATGATTGAACTATATTTAAGGAGACCTCAGGTATGACTAAATCACTGAGTATAAGTGCAGAAGTCTAGTGCAGTTTTTGCACTCTACACAAATTTATTCTTATTTCTGTGAGTGGCTAAAGGTATAAAGCTTCTGAAATGAACTCTGCTCATAAGGCTTTTCCCTCAGTGCTACTATATATGTTATGTCACTTGTTATTTCCTGCACATTAACAAGCTTCAACAATCGCTTACCTTCCTGGATTCTTCATTATCCATTTGTTCTCTTCAATTATCAGATTTCAGGCACTATTACTAGCAAATTCCTTTTCTTTTGGCTACACATCCGTCAGCCAAGTACCACAGCTTTTCTGATCCACTCCAGATGCAAAGTGCACTCTACAGAATGGAAGCACCAGGATTCAAGAAAAATTGCGCTCCTTGCTACGTCCAGCCTCAGTGGAAGTGGTTAAAGTTGCAGCTCCAACAGAAAAACCTGTCCCAAGCGAGACTGGACAGCTAGCTAGGCTCCAGGGAGGGAAGAGGGGGCACAAGCAAACTGACTTCAGAGATCGCAGAGCTTAGATCTAACAAGTTCACCAAGAACTAGCTACTGTTATCTGCCTCCTATGGCATTGTAAATTTAAATGCAGATTTAGATGTTTTCTTCTACTACCTTCTTTCCAGAAAAATGTAGTTGTGCAGATTGTAGGAAATGGTCTGGCATACACAGTAAGATGCAGAAAAAAGCCTCCTTCATAGGCCTCTACCTTGCAGATCCTCATCCTCAGCTACACATATCGATGCTGGTACATTGTATTACTGAACTGACAAAAACAGACCCTGGGATATATATGCTATAGCCATGCTTTACGCAGAATATGAATGAGGCACTTTCCAAACGAAGACGTTGAGTCAGACCTAGAAAAACTGACTTTGCCAGTTCTTGTTTTGATACAAGGCCTAAAGGCATAGGATTAAAAACTCCAGTTTTGCATATTGGCCTGAGGACATTGTAGCTTATGCTCAGAGCTAACTATGCAGTAGTACTGCAAACCTACCAGTTTTAATCTTAGGTTAAATCTTTTAATATTAGGGATACCAAAGAAATGCTCTCTGTTTGGGTTTTTGAAGGATCCATGAGAACTTATGCTGTAGCATCCTGCAGCAGTATGTATCATTACCGTGATTTTCTTCTGTTTTCAAAATGCCCAGTGAATCAATTTTCCTTGCTCATGCTCAGAATCTGGAGCATTACTAGGGTTACCTTTGCTGATAAAAGATTACAATCTTACAGTACATTATGAAGCTATGTAAAAAAAAAAATCTTAGTTCTTCTATAGCGACCATATTCACTTTAGAACCTGTCACACAGCAAATCCAAAGATATGATATAGCACACTCAAATCCATCCAAAACATATTCTCCAAAGTGTTACTTAATGCAGAAATGGCTGCGCAGCCATCTCTCAGACCACTATCCTGCATGACTGCAACAATTAGCAGCTGCAGCATGCATGGAGCCTGCATTTCTCAGCCTCACATAACCTTAATTACTCTTTGTTTTATTTCTAGTACTGAATCTGCTACTTAATAATGTGAATTTTGGCAAGATGGGTGATGATTTAGCTAGCTCTGTGCAAGTATATTCTGTAACTCAGAATATGGTCTGTGATCCAAAACAAAGATTTTGCCAGCTCTCATTATCACCAGTGCTTTACTTTACAATGTTATATGGGACCTGAATTATAGCTGAAGTCCTTTCCACTCCCTCATCCCACAGGGAAGTTTCCCTGCCCTAAGCATGTGACTTTTTTTTTTTTTTTTTTTGGCAAAGCAAGCTTGAGGCTGTCATAATGAGAGTGTGTATTTTTAAAAACTATCTTCCTTCACTGAAAATTGCCTTAGGAGCATATAAACAAAAAGTGATCCCTCCCTTTCCCAACCCTTTCAATTGCTGCTTCAGCAGGTCGATACATAGCATTTTGGAACACACTTCCCAGGGCTAGAAGAGGAGGTGAGACATTTTTAGCCTTTAGTGAGATGTTGGGTGATGGGCAACACACTGTTACCATAATCCTAGTAGTTTTTACACAATAGACTCCAAGCTTGTTGTTTTTTTTCAAGGTGCAATGATGATGTCATTTGTTCTTCCTTCACTGCTGATATTTCTTTCCCAAGAGGCTGATTTGCCTGCCTTATTCTTCCATATTCTCACACTCCCCTCCAAAATCAGTCTTCCTATTACCATGACCCCAAGGACCATGAAATATGGTCCCTCCACTTGAGAGATGGAGAATATTATTTCTATTTTTCAAACTTGCCCTTTTCCATTCTCTATTCTAGGGTCTATCTAGCTCTTTACAGTTTTAAGAAGTGCTTGTAGTAGAGACCATTCAAAAAGGTCTGTTTTCCTATGCTCCTTTTTGAAACAAAATCTAACTGGTTTTCCATTTTGAAAACCATTTTAACAACTTCATATCTGTTTTGAAATCTCCAATACCATTCAATTTTTGGGGGGAAATTAAATGAAAAATCCCCCCAAATTCCCAACTTTATCAAGTTGAATGGAGGGGATTAATCATGTCAAGGACACAAATAAGCTCAGAATTATATGGCAAATGGACAAGTTCCCCTTCCCTTCTATTTTTTTTTTTTTTTTTAAGTACTTTTTGTTCTAAATCTCATTGATTGAGGGGATTTCCACCCTCCCCTACCAGCTTCTTTCACTATTCTGTTTCCAGTCACCCTTCCCATTACATTCTCTTTGGGGATTTCCTCCAACTTCACTACCAAGTTTGCGGACTGTAGAAGATGTCTTCAGCTTTCTTCTACCGTGCAGAGCTTACATCATCTTTTCACTTCTTGATGTTTCTGTTCAAAAACTGTTTTTAGTGCATATTCTCCAGCAACAGATTCTGTTTCCACATAGTCAGGGTGAGGACTCCATTTATTAAAAAACCACCAGAAAAGAAATAATCAGGAGTACGGAGATAAAAATGGAAGGACTGAACTGTTTGAGACTACAGAGTTTGAAGTCCTAGCTTTAAACAGTACTGACAGACTTAGCATAGCCTGCAGTTCCTACAGTATTGACAGGTTTAGCATGTTATCAGCTGATCAACAGCACTTTTAAAAGATAAATGTATGCCAGCACAGCACTAGGAATACATAAGGTGCTGAGAGGATAGCTCTACAACGCCAGCCGCTGACAAAGTATTAGAAAAGCTAGATGGCACAGCAGAAGGAGCACCATTGTACTGACTACCACCAAAGAGCAACTCTGTTTCGATACTGATCAGAAACACAAAGCCTGCTCTTGACAGCATCTCACCTGAAGAAGTCCCTCAAAGCACCTGTGCCGGGAGCCCACACCAAGATGCACAGATTTCTCTGTACTGTCTTTCTGGCGAAAAACAGACTACCTAAAGAACTAGGTTTGAATTTTCCTATGTCAGTCACTTTCTGAAGAGTTCACATTTATATAGGTTCAGTCTTTCAATATTCATCCACCCTTGCAGTTTTACCTTTCAGGAATTATTTGCTTACCAGGTAATGTCAGTGGAAATCCAGATTGCAGTAACACAAATAATTCAAAACCAGGCAGGCATTGCAGACCTTCAGGAAGACCAGTGTCCTTGCGAGATGTCATCTGACCACATAGGAGCTGATCTGATACTGCTAATGCCACACAGTTCAGGCTACCTTGAACCCACTTTAGGCTGCATCTGTGAAGGTTTGGATGAGATTCACAAGTGAGGTGTTCCTCTGCATGTCTTACTGGGGATATTCCTTGTACCCAGACATATCAAAGCTGGCTGGAGACTCCTCAGAGAGACTGCTAACAAAGAATGCATACGGATTGGTACTTAAGGCGCTACCTGGAATATGGTAAGCTAGGCTCAATTCCCTATTCCATATAGACTTAGATTCTCACTGCAGAGAATAGATTTAACAAGTTAGAAAAATAAAATAGAATGGTTTTTGACATACAAGCCAGCTTAATGAGTACTGCTATGTTCAGAGATGTGGAAACAGGAGAGCCATGGGAATATACCAAAGAAAGATATACTTCTTTCACCAGATGCATGACCTTAAGACCCCCTCTGGTTGTATGTTCTTATGTAACTGTACACAATACCCTTTTATATACAAATGCAGATGTAAAATCTTGTTCCTGTCCCCCTCCCTGCCTTAATTTTGGCATTTCTTAATACTGAGTGACTGATGCTCAAAGGATCTGACATGAATATAATTTTTTTTTGTGTATCTGACCTTGATCTTGCAGGCAACTTTAAGCAGAAAAATCCTGCATCCCCATAAAACCTTACAGAGCAATTCTGTAGACTGCTTACAAAATATGCTCCAGTATCTTCAGGATGAAGGATGACCTATCAAGTTAGTATTTCAAGCATTGTTCCTATGGAATGTGATCCTTATTTAATGCCACAGCAGTACGGCTCTATGGCTTTCAGTACAGTACTTAACCTACACTACCAGCTGAGCTGTCTCACTTCTATCAGCATAGAATTATCAGACCAAAGTAAGCATAGATCAATAGCTAGATCACATACTTGGATGTATCCAACTATTTGCCAAATCCTGTTGACACAATTCTTCACATGACATTGAAGTGTGGAGTTTCACATTGGCATTTTATACAAAATATACTCTGTATTTGTATAAAGGGAACATAATTGCAGCAAAATCAGAATGTTTATACATGAACATAAAATATAAGCTACTTCCATGTTTCTAAAAAACTGTAATCCAAAAATTTCAAGGTTAAAAATTTTTCACTATAGAAACATTTTCCTTCCCTCCAAGCAGCGAGGGGAGCTTTTTAGTCAGGTTGCTTGGAACAGCTTGTCTCTAAGCCTTTTCCAGGTTTCCTAGAAACTTAAATGCTTAGTTGGTCAGATCTCTTCTAAGCAACAGGTTTAACTTTTCTAATGATGAGTGAAGATGAACAATTCTGGTGTAGTATCTCCCCTGGATAACCCTTGTTTTAAGTCAAAATATAAAGCAGAAAACATCTACTATGGCCACCACCTTTGTGCTCCTTTATTCTTTGCCAGCAACCAGTCAGCAGAGCTACATCATCTTCTACCAGAAAATCAGTTTCTTTCTGCTGATTCTCTTCCATCTAACAAAGGGGAAAAAAAAACCCAACCACAAAACAGAAAAACGAGAAGTTTGTTCTGTTACTGTGAGGTCTAGTTTCTATGGTGGTACAATAACAAGGGAAGATGCAAAACTTAGCTGTTCGTGTAGTTAGCTCTTTCTCAATACAAATTAATGCAAACACTTCTTTCCAGCAACCTCACGCATTTAAACTAAATTTTTATTGAAACTTGTAGTTATGTACTGTGCTTAAAGAGCTGTTTTGATAAGAAAACTATGTTAGACACTGTTCTAGAGTCATCTTCCTAATCTGATGAATAGTCTAGGGTCACCTCAAAGAGATAGATATGCAATGTTTTCAACATTCACCTGTTTGGCTCAAATTGTTTACCATGAGTGCTGCTTTTTTTTTTGTGTTTTAATAGCTTCACTCAGAAGCAGAGCATAATAATGAAAGCAATGTTTACAATAAAAGAGTGTTCTTATCCTGAAATGTAACTGCTGCCCAAAGCATGCCTTAAGAAGAAAAATGCAAGATAGGAAGGAATATAAGTCAAAATCTAATATAAGTGCTAATGTGCTTAAGTACTGAAATCTAGGCTAAGCTGAAATAAAAGAAGTGGCTTAGTTTCTGGGCCACAAGTCTGGATAGTTGCATGTTGCTTTTACACACGAAATGTGTGTCCCATTTCTCTTCACTTGTACAATTAACTCATAAATTAGACTGGGGTGATACATGTAGATTTTTCAAAGACTAATATTTGCTAAAATATTAGTTGTGTATAATTCAACTGTCAAAAACCAGAATCAGGATGCATGATGTGCATACTTGCGGCAGCTTAGCCATCTAAGAGTTAAAAAAAGAAAAAAGCTGGTAAGTAACTGAGGGGGAAAGGAATCAATTATAACTGTTTTTCCAAGGCAAAAATTTCTAAATCAGCTCCGCTTTCTAAAATAGTCCTATGAATATGCAATATCCAATCTGGAACATGGCAAAAATTTCTCAAAAAGGAACACAAGTAGACAACTGTTTAGGAACAGTCAGGAAATCTATTTCAGCTGATCCAAAGCAAGTTTTATAGTCTGCTTTCTCCATCAAACCCCATCAGACTACCACTTTATTTTTTTAAAAATTTAAATTATCTTTTTTTTTCCACTTTCCTTCAGGTAAAATAAAAGGTTGCCAAAGAAAATTTATGATTTTATGTAGGTTTTATAGTCTGTGCAGAAATTCTAAGGTATTCTCCTGAGAAGGAATCTTTTCAAAGCTAAACAGTAGAGAGCATTCAATACTTTCCAGATCCATATTTTGCTAATCCTTGATAAAACCAGATAAAATTAATAATGGAGAGAAGAATGATAGATCTATATATTTTTTAATATTTTCTATATAAAATAATCTCTTACACAAGTTGGCATAGTAAGAACTCCTTTGATGCAGTTGAATCTATAAAGTTCAATTCCACTGCATTCATATCTACCAGGGTACAGCCGACTGGTGGCTGAAGCAACCACTAGCCTGGAAAATTTTTTGACTGTAAAAACTAAACAAAACTAAATAACTCACCAGAAATCTGGAAAAAAATGAGAATCAAGAATAGATATTGTACTGTATAGGCCTACAAAAGATTCACTAGAAAGTATTAACCTTATTATGCAAGTATTTATCAAAGTATGTATGCTGCTCTGGGGTTCAGCATTTATCTTAAAAGCAGAAAATGTACAGTAAGTCATGGCAAATCTACAGTTTGGCTACACAGAGGCCCAAATACTGACTTTTCCTACTTGGACACATCTTAAAGAAAGAACAAACAGTAGCTGCTACCTTAGAGCGTGTGTGCTAAAGGTAATCATAATGCAGCTGCTTGAACTTCCTGACTACAGAGGAAAACCAAATTGTGCTGCTGGCAGAAATTCCTGTGTCAGGTGCATGTCTTGTGTGTCCAGAGCCAGGGCTCAGCTTTTTATTGGCTTGCCTCTTGCAGCTAGCACTGGGAGGAGCACATAACTTACTTTTTAACTATTACAGCAGCTCCCGCCGCTCTGCTCTCTCACAGAAATATACCTTCTTTTGTCTTATATTGATACAAATCTTGGAGTCCTGACTTCTAGAGGATGCACAGACTCCTATCCTCCCCTTTTTACTGCAGGAGTGGTGTAATAATTGATCTAAAGGGAGAAATCAATACATTGCTCATAGTCACAACAGAGACAACTGTGGCAATCAAAGGAAAATTGGTATGTAATGCACACATGGAGAAGGTAGAAGGTGGATGGCATATTCTCAGCTTGCAATTGCAGAATTATTTTCAGATATTTTACTGAGAAAATATACAGCGTGCATATGCCATGTGACGTGCGAGGGAAAGTATATACAATGATAGCTACATGGGAGCAGTGGACTGAGAGAGACGAGATATAGGTGTGCAAAATTCCAGTGTGTAGGTCCACTTTGTTCTCTTATAGTAGACATTTTGAATATTCAGTCTGACAGTTTACCAGTGATTCTGACTGCATAGAGATATTAATATGATGTCCTAGTAGTACAAATACTGATATTCACAGAGAATTAAAATAAAAAAATATTTTGTGTGATTACAGAGACATAAAATCACTTTAATGTAAGGCACATAGAAAAAAAAAATTAAAAATCCCAAACTAATAAACTTCTCTAATCACGACTCATTCATCAGCTTTCCCAGAACACTCATTTGCATTTCTAGTGTCACCATTGATGACGACAATTAAATAATCTTCAAAACAGGTTTTATTTAATATGATAGGACTGGGCTGCAAACATGGCTGTTCAAAGCTGGTTTTTTCCTCTTCCTCTCTCAGCTGGAATAGAACAAGCTACTGATAAGGGCCATCAGAAGTGCTATAACAGTAAAACTAGGATATTTATTGTCTCACTTTGAAAGATGAAGCATCCAGTTATAATGGTGGGCTATAAAGACAGAGTTGAAATTCAGGTTGTCAAAGTGGTCTAGAGGAGGTGTACGTATTGTAGAAGTGGCTTGCAGCTGAGTGTCTTACTCCTTTTGGATCTAATTAAATGCAGCCTAGAAGTGGTATAAACCTTAGAGAAGTGCTCAGCTGCAGTCTCTAGGAGGCATGCATGACAATCCAATGCCTGTCCCAAGAAGAAAAAAAAAATCTTAATTGTCCCTTCTGGAACTCACACGTATGGATTAGCTGTAAGGAAAGGGTCTAGAAAAAATAATAGTTTGGCTAAAGAAGTGTTTTTCATTTGTGGTATGAAACTGAAGTTGAAAACAAACAAACAAAACCAAACACATACAGCACCCCCCCCCCCGCCAATCTTTCCTAGTTTTTGCAAATCAGATGAAAAAAACATTTTGTTGTTCTGCTCATTGGCTTGTTTTATGTCAAGTGTATTTCTGGTAACCATAAATGTCTCATGCATGGATATATTTATGAACATCCGTACCTATGTATTCAGCTTCACAGAGGAGGCTCTTCTGGCTAACAACAAAAATATTCTCAGATCTCTACAGAATTTATCCAGCTATCCTGGCTTTTTTTAGTTGTCTCATCCAGTTGAGTAGAACTCTGTGTACCACGCTTACTCTAAAGAATCCTTATACAAAAATCTTGGGTAAAGAATAAACTGCTCATTACCAATCCCAAACACACACAATGAATTACAAAGGCAGGTAAATCAAGCTCAGATTTTTGGATCATCTCCCAGGGACTTCTATCACATTGTAGTACTGAGCTGTAAAGCTGCTATGACGTTTTGCAATCACAATTCAACCCCTCTATTATAAAATCTTGACCTTCAAGTTTACTATTAGCAAGCATAATCCCAGTTTGGGCACAAACATTTCTCCCTCCTAGCCTCTCCACTTCTTTTGTTTTCTCTTTCTTTTCAAAAGCCCATTAGGAAAGAGGGATATCTACCTAAAAATGGTACTAGCTATTTATTCATGAAACAGTTAGAATTCTTGTTTGGAATATAAACTGCTTCCATTTCCTGAGAAATGCTAATATCCCATGGCTATACAATGTGGTCATCTACAATCCTCAAACAGATGTTTCACTAACCTCTAAATAAATCATCAGTTCACAGTGAGATGAAATGCTCTTTCCTGCATCACACAACAGTGTTCAAATTTCAGGGTGAAGGCTTTCCACACAATTAATCATGTATTTCATGGGAGCATACATACCAAATAATATTTTAAACAAGCTTATGAACAGGATTAATGCACACAGCTTATTACAAGATCTGGACTGACTTTTGTTTTGCTTCAGTCATTGAGGGGCAGATTGGTCTTTCAAGGAAAATTTACCAGTGACTTTTTGGAATAATGGCCTAAGTATGAAATTTCACATTAAGGGCATATTTCAAAACTGTTTCATTTTCTGCCCAATGAAACAATTAGCAAATAGCTGAGCAAGATGAGGTTTATGCATATTTCTAAGGGAGAAGGAAACTTTGGAATTGGCAGGAAATATTAGGAGTTTTTTATTATACAGTAGGAACTTGGTAGCCATAGTACTTTCTTTCTTATCACACTGCTATGGTTATGCTCATAGAATTTTATCTTTTTCATTGAGAAAGTAGTAAGTATGAAATAGGTGTGGTTCTTACTAAATATTCATAACCTGGGGGCAACTGCAGAGTGCAGGCAGAATCCTGTGCTGTTCTTCCTGTCAGGTCCAGGGATACAAGTACTTCAGGTTACAGAGAGAGTATGGAGAGTTTAGTTTAATTCCTCTGTAGTATTACATTTGGCTTTTGCAACAACATAAAGAGTTACAAGACTCACAAATTACTACTTCTATTATGTCAAAAACTGTAAAAACTGCCTTCAAGGGGCAGAGTTTATAGGCTTGGCCCTGTTTGGTAGTGCTGAATAAGACAACAACTTACCCTCTTCTGGAATAATGTAATGACAGGTCTGTGATAACTATACAATATTTCAGGTATCATCAATAATTGTTTGGGTTCACTCAGTGGTTTTTGTCCTTCTACTCTGCCAAATAACAAATAGCTTATGCCATTTTCTGAGCTGATCACAAGCAAGTAAAATGAAAGAAATAAGCTTTTTAATTTTTTTGTAATTCTCTTATCTCTCACAGGGTTAAATATTTACATTCTAATTACAAGATAAAAAAAAGACGACAATAATTTGTTCTGTCTTGGTGAACATTCAAGCATTGCATTTTCTGTTTTTAGCTATACTCTACCATAGAAACTCTTTTCCATCATCAGAAAAGATATAATAGCTTCTGGTTTAAGTGAACTGAAAAAAATACTATTAAAGAAAGGAAGCCATGAATAAGATTATACTGAGATATGATTTTAAGGCAAGTTAGAAAAAGAACAAGAGTTCCAACATGTTTTTGCAAATATTTTAGCCCATATAGGTAATAAATATATCCTAATTGGAAAGCAAATTGCTTAATGTGCTTCTTCCTGACAGCATTTTTGTGTCAAACCAGATCAGGATTTTGCCTTTGAAGGATCGTTCATAAATGGAGACATATCAGGTTGAGCTAATCCTTACACACTATGCTCTGTTTTCTGCACTTTTGAGGAAAAAATTAAAATATCTAACTTCACACTGATATGGGATCACCTCCTGTTAATCTTGTCCTTGTAGAAGGACTCATTCCATCGATTTATGTAAATAAAGAACGTAAAAGAAAA
This sequence comes from Chlamydotis macqueenii, assembly GCF_036417535.1. Classification (NCBI taxonomy): domain Eukaryota; kingdom Metazoa; phylum Chordata; class Aves; order Otidiformes; family Otididae; genus Chlamydotis; species Chlamydotis macqueenii. Next base: position 38,053,051 of record NC_141559.1, on the reverse strand, counting down.
GGCAGGTTTGTTGGTATTCCACTGTATTGCATCAGTTTAACCCGCATATCCCTCTCATCCCAAAGGGCTCTTAAGCACTAGTTAGGAAGGCAACTGGAAGTCTAACATCCTTCACAGCTGTATGCTTACCTTATTCTCTGAACCCAGTCTTGTGCCCCATTCTGGTTTCCCAAACATTTGAAATAAAATTAGTTCTATTTTTGTTCCTAATGCAACCAGGTGGTAAAAGAGAAGAGGAAGCAAAGTCATTTTAAAAAAAATATTTTTGGCAGGTATATCAGATGAATAATTAAGTGCACTCTTTGCTCAACAGTGCAAAGAGAAGTTAATTCCTGAAAGTTTTTGCTAGGAGGCATTGTGTAGTATCTCCAAAGTATGTGGGGTAAGGGTGGAGTGGCTGAGGTCAAGAGTGATCCAAAGAGAATTAGGGATTAGATTCATGAGAGATTGCAAGAGTCATCTAGGGTTAACAAAAAGAACAAAGTACGGAGAAAACATTGCCTGTAATGAAGTCTATTGATTATGAAACTGCCTCCGAAGGGAGTAGTATTTGCCTTTTAAGAATACAACCAATCAAGCACTAAAGACTGGCTTGTAAAAGGACACAGCTGTACTAACAGAGTGGGACTTGACCTGGGGAGAGTTTTAGCTTTTTTAATTTTTTTAAGCGTAGCATAGTGTGGTATTTTTGTGTATGAGTGCAAAATGTAATAGGTGTTTCTACCTGTTCTTACACAAGTGTCAATGTCATTCTCTGCAGGTGCCTGCTGGTATCGTGGTTTGCGTGAACAAGCTACCTGTCCCATCAATCAAATACTTGCAGTAGCTATAGACAAACTCTGTGTCCCACATGCATTCTACTAGATTTAAGTGAGACTACCACAGATAGTTGCATTTTACTGTAAGAGCCACAAGTCACTTAACTCCACATTCTCCATATTTGAAATTGTTTGCCATAGGTTTCTTTAACCAGTCCTAGAAATTACATTACTTATTAAAAAAAAAAAAAAATCAAACCCATACTAACTAGGAGGTATTCATGCTCCCACATCCAGCTAAAAAAAAACCAAACAGTTCTTATTGCCATATACTCACAGAAGTTTCATTTACAGAATTACCTATTCAGTTCCTTCCAAAGAAACCAGAATAATATCTTGGCCTCACTGGAAAGTCCCAAAAATGAATTCTGTATTGTAAGAGACAACTGCGTGTGTTTCTTTTCTAGAACTCATACATAGGAAGTCAAAGTATGCATCACACTCTTTGAAAAATTAATAGCTTTCTAGAGATAAAGGGTAATGTTTCTGTTTCCACCCTATATCTACCCTCTTCCCCAACAAAATACTTTAAGGCTACCCACCCTTGATCATTATTCTCCCAAAACATTGATTTGGGGATTTCCTATACAAAGGCTTAGACTTTTAGCAGCCATATGACCTACTCCTTGACCAGAAAGAGCATGTGATACACAGACACAAATTAGATGGAAGAAAGGAAGAAAACAATACCTAGCATACTATTGGTTTAATAAAACAATCAATGATGTTAAAGAACACATTTTGTCTCAGTCACAAGTGTTCACAGGAAAAAAAAATAATATCTGAAATGCACGTGGTTGCATCTCAAGTGTCAGAGAGTTTCTCAAAAATACAAAAACCTCCAGGCCTAAATTCTTTCTTAATATACCTGTGGTGACTTCAATAAAGAAGCACGTTCAATGAAGAAATCTTGATCAAACCCATTTAATTGTGTATTTGGCTTGCTATTTCAATGTCGTCAGTTCCAGCTACCTTTCTACACAAGGTTTTGAGGGAGTTCTCCTTCTCCATCCTCACTCTTATATATATGGCATTACTGGTTTGCATCTGAAGTTTAAAAAATCAGTGGTCTGCTAAAACAGCGTGGAAAACACATCTAGTTCTGGAATCAGATTTAGAGTTTCCACATCAGCCACACAAATTGTGATGATTTGCTACCAGAGATTCAGAAATCAAGTCTTGTCTAATCAAAACACTTGGTACGAGGACATGATGTTTCTTTGTAGGCTGCTAGAATGCAATTTAAAGAAATTCCTGGCCTTGTTTCCAGAGAATTATAGTTGACATTGTGGGTGTGCCATGATTGTTGCATAAAATGTCAAAGCTTTTTTAGAAAGAATTAGTAGGATTTTTAGAGATTTTTGAGAAACGTCAGTCAGTGAAACAGTTCATCGGAAACTCCACGCTTATAAGGAGGAGGAAATAGAGCAGTTATGTCAATAAAGTGACAGAAAAAGTTGGTGTTAGAAAATAATTAAGAATCTATAATCCTGTCAAAGATAAATAACACGAGTACCACTTGTAATTTCTATGTTGCTAGACAATTAACCCTTAAGTCAAGGAGATTTGTACCTACCCTTGATAAAGCTTCACTTAACATCTCCAGAGAACTAAATCAATTCTAAAATGAGGGTTATTTCTAACTGAACTTGTTGCCTTCCAGTCATTCAGTAACTCTCTACAAATATTGCACAGCTTTTAGTGGGACTAGGGAAAAATAAATCATAAAAGACATGAATTGCGCAACTGTGAAGCACACCGATCTCTTATTCTTGCTATAATCATATTGGGTCACCATTAAGTTTCTGTGTTGAAAGTGCGAATCTGATGATATTACAGTGCATATTGATTCTGGCTGTTTGCTGGAGATAGAAATGAAAGCCTTAGAGCTGGAATGAACTAAGACCATATGAAATAATATTTAAACTGAAGTAGATTTTCATATCTTGGTGGGGATATTTACACAGTATTATTTATTCCTAAATGCAGCTATTTTATATACTATCTGAACAGAGCTTTGTTGCATAGGTTTGTTAGCTATCTATTAGTTCATTTATACCTGAAGGGAGACAAACACTTTCACCAAACACTTTTTTCCTAAAAAGTACAATGCTCCATGCTTTAGTGCTCATTTACATGACCTGAGTATTGTCTTATGAGCTAACAGAAGGAGGAATAATTAGGTTTTAACTTCTCTCAAGTTCCAGCTCTTACTTTAAGAGTTAGCAGAATATCTCCTTTGTGGCTGACACCCCAAAAAAGAGCAGAAGGACAGAACAAATCTCCTCCTGGTATTTATTATTCTCCTTTTCCGAAGAAGCACAGGTGGTCATTGCTGGATTCAAGAATTTTCATGCTTCAAGTCACACACTTTCTTTTTCAGACATAGTTGAGCAGAGTTAAAGACAGCTAATACTCAAAACACCATACCACACTGGATTATCAGGAACATCCCATCCCATGCAACAGTAAACAACAGCAAAGTTTTCTCCTGACTGAGGAAACCACACAAACTTCTGCCTTTTAAGAAGGGATCAAGCCATGCATGTGCAGCTGAAGGGTGGCAATTTAGATTGGAAGCATATTACCAGAGCAAAAATAAGGAAGTTTTTGTAGCTAGATGGTAAGACTCACTTTCTAGTTGTACTAAGAAAAAATGGTGCCTAAACCCAGCAATTCAGCCATAATGGAGCCTGCCTAGAATCCCTCTCATATTCTGTGGTCTTTGTGATACCCAAGTATCCAAGAGGAGGACAATTATCACTATGGAAGCAGCTGATTTTTCTCTCTGTGCCTCTAAATAGGCATACATTTGTGGAACGTATTCTCTTCTGGCAAAACTACAATTTTTACTTTTTCCCCTTCTAAGCATGTTCCACATTTAAAGGGCAGAGTAGAGGGCTAGTGAAACTCAGCTTGGTAGTACACCGCTCAAGACAATACATTAGATTTCAACCCCTTTAGTTCTTAGATATTCAACAATATTATTCCTTCAAAAAGAAAACAAACAGATCCAAGCTAAAAACCAAGAAGTCATAGTATTTTTTCCCCCGTTTTGACTGCTCAACATCATAAACAAGACAACTACTAGTTAAGTCAGCCTTGGTAACTAGATATACTGTGTATGCATGTATACCCAACCTAGCATTAAAAGCAAGCTCTGCAGAAGCTGCAATATTTTAAGCAGTTACCACTAGATCTTTTTCAAATATATCTTCTGAGTCTCCCAGTAATTACTATCTGTATGTAACATACCATTTTTCTGTCTTGTTAAGAACCCAATAGTATAATTGGATCTCATGCAAACCCCAAAACTGTTTATCATAACCTGTTATAAAATACATAAAAATAAAAACAAAACCTTTGTGTCCAATATGGGATAAAGATGACATGTTGTGAACATACTTGGAGAAATCAAGACCTGATCTCATAGATACACCTCAGGCAAACAGTATGTGGCTAGATCAGTTATCTGTGTCAATAGGGTCATGCACACTAACAAGACAAATTTGGTGATTGTTTTGAAATCACAATCTTCATAGAATATGCATGTGGTGATATTTAATATAAATGAAACTACTGAGCCTAGAAAGTCAAAGGAAATAGTCGCTGGGTAATCCTCCAACTGGGTAAAACACGAGGGGCTCTTAAGGAACTCACCTCTCCAGTCAAAAGAAGTGCTTTGCTTGACTCCCAATAAACCGAGTATCAGCTGAGGTAGCAGAAATAACTGTGAAGTACCCAGTTTTTCTACTTCTAGCTGTCGTTTTTCTTCATGGCAGTTCAGATCTTTCCTACAATTTACCACCAAAGCAAGAAGCAGCACTGGAAGAAAATTCAGAAGTGACTGCAGCATTTGGGAATCAAGGTGTCACACTGAATTCCTAGCACTGATGCTGGGGCAGAAAGTAGGTTAAGCAGACTAGGCAGCTACAGATCTGAGCTATAAAACACAATCCTAGCTTAAAGCTTTTCACTTGTATCTTTGTTTCAAATCCTTTACCCAAAATCCCCATTGTAAACACTTGCTAAATAGATCCCTTTGTTTGACTGCTAAGCCTGTGCAGAGCTAGGGTGGGGAGGAGGAAGAAAATGAATCAGAAGAAAACTGAGGTTCTTAACAGCATCCAAGGGCTAAGGAGCGTTTCCTGTCAGGGATCAGCCTGAAAAGAGCCCGGGGGGGACTTGTACTGCCAGTGACAGCTTCTGGGAAGAAGCTCCCTCCGGCAAGTATAAATCAGTAAATACTGTGATGCAAAAGGAAAGTGGTTGAGAGACATATCAACAGCTCTGGCTGAACCACTTATTATTATAACCTCAGGAAAAACAAAGCTGACGAATGATATCACTTTCACTCCTAAATGGGCTGCATGCACCCAGGAGAGCACACTAAAATGTTAAGGACCCTAAAAGGAATAGGAACATCACTATTTATTTTAATAAAGTCTGAAAGGCACCTGCAATGCCTGCACCTAGCCACTGAATGGGCACAGTTTATATTTTCTTCATGGTACTATTCCAGTAAGCAAGCTTGTTTTGGCTTTGGCAATAGAAGTGTGAATCTTGAAACCAGTAATTAGAAAAGACAAAGTGATTTTTAATAGAGATCTAAAACTTGAAAAATACCGACAGTAACATCATTAACAATCTCTGATCATATTCCTTTTGCCAAAGCAGTACCTAAGTATCTTCATCTCCTAATTAAAATCAGCTCGTTGAAGCAGAGGAATATGCTATCATGCACAGGAAAGGATTCGGAGGAGTTGGTAGCACAGTGCTGTACCACTGAGTTTTAAGCTGCTCAGTCACACATCCTACTGTCTCTCAGGTTTCACTGACATTAGGGTCCTACTTAACTTGTATGTTAACAGTTTTGCTGTTTTCAGTTATTAGGAGACATTCTATCATCCATCTGGATTCGAGTCCCCTGACTTTTTCTTCAGAGCTGTCCAAACCTTGACACAGAAGATGGCCAAACCCCTCAGAACGCAGATTCTAGGCTGGAGAAGAATAAGTATTTCCTCATGTCAGCAATTACTGCAAGGAACATCTCTTCTGAATTGAACTTGCACACTACTTTGGCTTTGCTGTCTCTAATACCTGCACAGTAGCATGTGTATGTAAGCCCTTTCAACCAAACACACAGAACACAATACATACCTTTCTCTTTCTGGACAGAAATTTGGAGGGCAAGGGAGAAGAGAAAGGAAATCACCATGTGAGAGAGGAGTCACATTGATTAACCTAATATTAACAGATGCTCAGATAGCATGGTAGAGACAATAATGGTGCAAAGCACACAGAACAGTAGAGGCATAACTTTAAATGTAGGTTTAAAAAAGGACTAATTTTCTAACGTAAAACCAGCTCAGATGAAACTCATTTCTTTGAGGTCTGATTCTGTATTCTTTATGGAAGTACCTTCACAAGAAACCTTATTGGTAGTAGATGTCATAACCCTTAAAAGGGCTATTGGTTTGAAAAGAGGCAAGTTTTCAAGTTCTGACACCATGCAACCATACTGGAATAACAAAAAAAATAAGGGTTCCCGATCCAACCAAACCCAAGTTTGCGTTTCACTTATCTATACTCACAAGTTGTCCAACTGCTTTAGAAAATCTTTAAATCAATCCAGTTGTAAGCACAACATTCATAACAGAATTCCCACACAGTCAAGAAAAAAAAAAAATCCCAAGTTATGAGTAATCCAGACTGAGACTGATCAGAAGAGTAGAAAACAAGAACTGTAAAGGACTCTTCATTATTTATGATGCCAGCTTTTGCAACTTTTCTTGTTAATGAACGTTCTTCATTGGGAAATTCTAAACATTAGAAATATTCCAGCTCTAAGACAGCAGGAGGAGCATCAGCCTTCACAGAAAGAACAATTGTGTCCATCCTCCTCTACCCAGCTCCAAAAAAACCTGCATCACATAAACACAACGTAAAACTTGTTCTTAACTTAACAGGAAGTCCAAATACATCTGCTCTGGGCATTCTGTTGGTCAAGCTGAAGATGACTGGTCTCTGTGTGCCATCTAAGAAAAAAATAACCAAAACAATTTAAATAGATATGTATTTTAGAGAGGTGTATAAAAAAATATATACAAATATAATTAAAATTTTAACACCAAGTATCTTTCTTTAGGGTTGAATGGCAATCAGAATAAATGGGAGCTAACATTACATAAAGTGTGTGTAATTATTATTATTATTTTTAAAACACCATACAACACACAACATGGAACAAAAATTCCAGGACTAACCTAGAATCTGGTATATGTTATTCGCAAGTCTTCACTATCTGCTCATTCCCAGTTCTCTTTAAAAATTTCCCAGCAATTTAGTAGCATTCTACATAAGTCTCCAGATTAATTTATTTGGATTGACACTGATGCTTTCAATTTAGTGGTATTTTATCACTTAAAGAAATGTACTAAGCTGAATATAAACATACGTATACAGGATTAAAATGCCTTTTTTTTCCTCTCTCACTTCAGTATGTTGAAGTGCTCTCTAATATCCTAACTATGACTCCTGCTTACATCTCAGTTTTCTTCCAGGACCCTTGCACTTTAAGTTCAGGCTTCACATCTTCACTTTTAAGGCTCAATAAATCTCTGCCCTACCAAAATCTGTCCTCATTACCTCATGCACCATGGACCTTGCTCTACTGGATTAAAACTTTCATCTCCTTTTCTTTGTGCTACTATTCCTGTTCTTGAAGATATCCAGTGCACCTGTTTGCTCATTCTACCATGGAAATCCCTCCTAAAAATTATTTAAAACAAGACCAGCAAGACACGTCAAACACCGAATTCAGCAAGCTTTCTTCAGTGCAACACCAACCTAAGCCCATATTGGTACCTTACACAGTGTTGTGGATCCTTTTCTATGACTTCTCTTTTTGTTGGACACAAGTTGGGAAAAAAAAAAAAAACACTGGAAAGCGATTACTTGATTCTGTCTAGAAGATGTTCTGCCTCCTCATTCTTCCTGTACTTAAATTGTGAAATGTCAGTTATGTACAAATTCAAAACAACTGCTAATAAAGTAATTATTAAAAATAGCTATTAACATCTTCAGAAATGCTGTATTTAAGGTCATGCAAATTTGATGTGTAGATGCAGAAGTCTCCCTAACTGCATACGTAGCTTTTACAAAACCTCTTAATGCAAATGCTTTTCACCCCCTCAGTATTTTATGCTACATCCCAGTGTTTCACACTCAGAATGCAGAAATGGAAAGCCACAACACTGTTTATCCTTTAGAACATTTTTAATAGATAGAAAAGGTGAATAATCATTGTTTTAGAGGCTGATTCGGTGCAAAGCAACTTACTGCGTGAAACCTCCAATGCTGCTGCCATAGTCGTGCCCCCAGGTTGGCTAAAGCCTGCTCCTAGAATGACACCCGGTGGCCACACAGCCGAACAGCAAGGCGCTCGCCTTGCCCTCGAGCCGCGCCCCCTGCTCTCGGGTGGGAGCCGTCACCGTGTTACAGCCGAGCATCAGCCGGAAATTCTTCAAAGCAATCTGCAAAACACAAGAGAACCCTACGTGAAATTCAAATTAACACACATACAAAGTTTGAGTAAGTCATATAGTGTTTCGGACAATGATATAACATTCGCTTTTTTCTTTTTTATTTCTTTTTTTCTTTTTTCTTTTTCTTTTTAATACAATTGTATAAAAGTAATAGCTACTGGTTTCAGAATTCTCAAAATGAAATTTCTTGTTTTATTCCACAGTGTTTCATTCTGGAAACAGCTAGCAGGCGAGCGGCATTTCCAAAGTACAACAGTGCAGGTTCAGGATTAAACCGTAAGCTGCTCTTCCAAGGCAAGGAAGATTGGTTTATCTGTTCTTAAAAGTTACAAGACTAAGACCCATTTATTCAGTTTCAAGTTATAGGATGAAGAAATCCAAATTAGATCATGCTTAAACTAGCTTTCAACAAAGTAAAGCAGCAACAGTGTTTCAATAAATCACTGAGTATCAAGCAGGGCATCATGCTCTAGAAAATTAACTGGCAACTGAACATCAGTGAGAGTTATGAGCTTCTTGCCACATATTTTATTCTGCTTAAGTACCACATGAGTCAGAGCAGAGCTTTTCTTAAGTAACAACCTAGCCAAAAATTATTTGAGATTATTTTCTAAAGACTAATAAATGCAGTTTTAAGGGAAACAAACAAGAGCACTTCAGCACAGATTCTTGATGTTGAATTCTTAGGACTTTTAGCAAGTGAAATGGAAAGGGAATATTTATTGCTTGTCAGTTTTTATTTGTCTCATTTTATTTCTCAGATCAGAGTAAAAATTCCTGGTGATGCGTCTTTATAGTAGCTAGAGATATCACAGCATACAAGTGCCCTTTTTTCCTGTTGCAAAATATCTACATTTTTCTCCAGTAAGTACAAAACCAAGTAAATAAAGCTTCCCAGACGTCCTTGCACAACTGAATTTCTTAAGGCAATAGCAACTCTGTGCTTCATTCGGCATCTCTTGCACCACTACCCTCACCGGGCACCGGTGTAATGGAGGTGGTGGGTACACACCTAGACATTACGACTCTGAGCCCTGAAAGCTGGCCTACTGCCCTCTCATCTGAACTGTGCCATAACATCTCTGCTTAGAAAGATAAGGGTTAAACCAACAGAGATATTTGTTTTTACAAGCATAATGAAATTACTCAGGTACTTCGTCTGAAGTAATAGTTTATTAAGATACGTTAGCATACAACATCTGAAAAAGATTACCAGTGAACACAAAAGGGGACACACAAGACAACTGTAACAAACTGCTCCAGTCTGGAAACAATGACAAAAATGTGTCACTTATCAGTAAAGTCATACACGTGTGCTCACTGGCCAACCAAGTATGCAAGAATGTAAAGCTTGTGGCAGATCCAGCTACTGAATGAAATCTAAACAAATAAGAACAGAAGCAATGGGAAGAATTACCCTCCACTGTATTAAATTTAAAGCTGGATATTGCCAAGAGACATGCAAAGCTGTTGGAGTATGCACACAGCTAATCCTTGAGATACCACGGAGCCAGACCAAAGATAGCACTGGGAAGGCTGATGGAGGGTTAAAACCACCGCCGTATAACCTGCTGCCAGCCGCCAGAGCTGAGTTGGGATTCAAAGCTTTGTGTTCCAACAGGGAAGGTGGGGACTGAGCAGCCTCCAGAGGCCAGTCCAAGCACCTCCTTGGATCTTGTTCGTCAGTGGATGCAGTCATGCTGCAACAGTTGAAAAGTTTTAAATGCTTTTCATTTGTTTGTAAGTTCACCTGAAGAACAAAAACTCAGTGTTTGCTGTGAAGTATAAATACTAATTGCCAATCTACTACTACATTTTTGTACTCCCTCTTCCACCTGCTCCCTCATGCTAGATTTCTGCATTAAGCCAAAGTATGATTTGAACGTACTATGCTCAGGTGTGGGAAAAGAACAGTATACAGTATCCGTGTAAACCAGATGTAAGGTACCAAAAGACTAGTCACACAACACGGTATTTTAGACTATCATATTTACAGTCACATATACTACCAGTACACATGTGCTACCACCTTTATACAACTCCATATATATATAAAAATATATATATATATATTTACTGTATTAGGGTTAAACAGGGTAACAACCTGACTTGAGGAGGTTGAGCAATCCCAGAAGGTATCAAGAACAATCTCAATAACAGTATTTCTGAATGGTGATTTCTTTCCTGCATTAATGCTAAGCCTGCTGTGGAATAAAATTTGTTCCATGCATATCTGTGCTACTTGCATATAATTTAAAGCTCTACCTTTCCATTTCCCCCACCTTCCTCCCCTATGAATTTCAAAAGTCAGGTCTGTGTTTTAGAGAAGAAAATTAAACACACACATGCACAACCCTCCTGGCCTCCTCCCCAAATCCTAACACAGACTTCCAGGTTCCAGAAGTGAAGGTGTGAAAGCAGGGATGCAGGGGTAAACGCCATCCCCAAACCCACCAGAGGCAGGCAAACGCAAAACTCACGTCGGTTAAATCCCTGCTGTGTTCTGTACTCATTCTGACTTCCAGATACTGAGAAACAAACCACAAGAAGTCACTTTGTAGCGAACAGCCCAGGTAAAATCTCTACAGATATTCAGTTGCTTGCTCATTAGACTGCCTTTAACGAAAGCCACATTTTCAGGTGATCATTTACTTCCCTTTAATAGTTTGAACAGTCACAACTTTCACATTTTATAATTCCTCACCATGATTATCCTGGTGCGACTTCACAAAGTATCTAAATGAACTTCTGTGTAGTTCTGTCAGCAGTGAAATTTCTTACTCCTTTGTAAAGGTTTCTTCCACTTCTGGCACGATATTTACGTTCCCAAACTTGACAGACACAGTAATAGCTGGCCTTGGCATTTGCTGTTGTGTGACTTTGGCTCGTGTGCTCATTCATGTACTTTGTTTTAAAGAGTTCCCTCTGGCTGTTACTGCTTTTCACTACAATTTTGCTGTTAAGTATTGTTTCATGCCAAAATTGAAAATATTTCATTATAGAGGTGCAAGATCAATGTATTTTGATACCTTACAGGATAATTCAGTATCAGTTCTTTACACTTATAAATTCTGAAAAACATTTCCTTCCATTTGTTTTCCTGTTGTCTCTCTCGCATTTACTTCCATGTCTTTTCTTATATGATCATCTTTGGCTGGAACCCCTTTTCTAATTTGTACACTCACTATCTCCTGCCCTTTGAAATATTTTTACCAACTGTTCCATAAACTCATTTGTAATTCCAAGAGGAATATAAGCCCCCCAACACTGATAGCATTCAATGGAGATCTGGTTCTATTTTCCCCTCCAAGATATGCTTTTCTTTTTATTCCGTGCTGAGCTGATGACATTGCACTTATAATACTTGATTAAAACAAACAAACAAAATAATCTCTTTTATGGGGGGGAGGGCGATAGACAAATGAGTCAAGAAGGGATAACATAGGAGAAGTTCTCAAGGTCTGAGAAACAGTTGTAGTAAATGTGCAGCAGAAAGCCCTCCCTTAGTCCACATGAATGCGGCTGCCATACACAGTTACCGTAAACATTGCAGGCAGCTATTTATACACATTTCTGTGAAGAGTCCAAGGACAAGAGAGATCTAAGTTGTGCAAGGCTAACCCTCAAGTAAATAGATATCAAGAAGTAAAATCCCTCTACCACAGTATGTTATACAATTTGAAAACTTCACATTCATTTCTGGGGATGACAAGAACATTAATTCTTTATTCTACATTCCTGTTCTAGATAATTTTCCAGTACCACCCATTCCTACAAGTAAACTAGAAACACATACCATATCTTTTCTGTTTGCTTGTTTTTTTTTTTCTTTTTGTTGAACAGAATTCAAGGCGTTACTTTAAAACAAACAAACAAACCTTTAAATTATTTTAATCATAAACTTCACCAAAATTTTACTACTGGGTAAGCACATTGTTGTTACTGCACTGTAAGCAAGTCCTTTTAAGTTATACTCAGTTCCACATCCAATTACAAAAGAAAAGGTGAAATGGATTGTGTGCGTTCTGTGGCAGAAATGAAACAGAAACTCCTCATGCAGCCATTTGAACTGCTAGTGTTCTGGAAACAAGGATGTAGAACAAGTTGAAAAAACTGGCTTTTAATGAATTAGCAGAATAAGTCAAATGGAAAATTACAAAAGTCAAGAAATCATAGTTATATAGGAAATAACATTCTATTGAGCACGTGGATTGTGCAAATAAGGATTGATTTAGTGAATGCACTTCCCCCCCGCCCTCTACTAGCAGCTCAGATGACTGAGTAAATAGCAACTATTGGTAAGTGCAACTATCAGTTTTAAAAAGACCAGTGTTACCATGACGACTCCACATGTAAAATCATTAATAAGAAGGTGAGGAAAGCCAGCCTTACATTACGTTTGTTTTTCTGCAGTCGAAGGGAGGGGGTAACTGTGCCATTTGTAGCTAGGCTAGAAACACAACTGGGGAGGGGGTAACTATTAGCAGGATGTTCAGCTTGCAAATACATGCATAATTCAAACTACCTAGCAGAAGCAAAATCTTTTGGCTGTTATTGCTGGAATAAATCCTGAGAATCAATGAGAAAAGCAAAACTTAGGACAAATTAAACATGAAATTCTAGGATGAGGGCTGTTCAAAGAGCCAACTGCAATCTAGGTTGGATTGTGAAGGAATTTTGATTTCGGATTCCAGCTATGCCAGTGTGTAACATCTTCCACATTTCTTCGTGAGGCTTGTGAAGTTCCTTTTCAGATTGGGTATAACACACTGGATTCGGTCCTGGTTGGCATCTGGGACCTGACTAGCTCAGGATGTCTGCAAGAGGTATACAGAGTCCTACTGAGCAGAAAAATTTTCAGTAGCTTCGGAGAGAAAAAAATAGGAAAAAAAAAAAAAAAAAAAAAAAAAAGAGTGTCTTGCCTTGTTCTAAGTACTTCAAAAAGATGGATAACAAATCTTCAACTCAGTTTTCCTGGAAGTCCCATAGAGATCAAGAGGTTGTTTCCCTGAGTGGGCATTAGGCACATTTTAAATTCTACAGCCCTAAGTAATACTACACTCCATACTGTAACATCTAGTTATTTTTGTGTCTTAGGTACATAACAGATTTTTTAGCCATTAAGAAGCGCTACAGCTGTCCATAAAATTAATGGAGGAGATAATAATAATAAAATTATTTATATATATATGTATCTCCCTGAAATAGATGCACTGGTAACTGCAGAGACTGTCAGAAAGAAAAGTGGTAGCATTGATATACATAAACTAAAACATATATTGATTATATATATACATACACTACACAAAACTATAACATACTTCTATTTATGCTTTTCTACAGCCTGCTCCAAGAGAATCTGATACCCTTAGATTAGCTCCAGAGATAGAATATTGACACCCCAGAACACTGGCAATTATTCTAGCCAGGCCCTCTACAGCTGGACAAACTCCTCCTTTCCTTCTCCATCTATCAAAAGGACTGGTTGTCCTGTCCACTTTCACCTCCACCTCCCCTGCAGTGTGAGGCACAGACTCACCGTGGAAGCCCCTCTTTCAAGCTAGGAAGGTAAGGGCATTACTTAAAAAGTTTGTCACTCGGATATCAGCAGGCTGCAATGAAGGCACTAAGATTTATGCCTAGCAGCACTAGATGGATGTCTCTGCAACTATTCAGAGGCAATCGATGATATCTAAATGGTGGCTGTAGTCATTCAAGTTCCTTTGGTGACCTCTTGAATGATCAAACTGACCCTTGAGTTAAGTTGTTCATATATAACTTCAGAATAAGCAACAGGTCAGAGTAAACATGATCCATGTTTGCACTGCCTGTACTAGACAAATCACTGAGATTTGTCCCAAGTGACTGATGCTGGACTTCAATGTATTTTTGAGAAGGCACAATATTCCCATTCCCATTCCCAAAAGGGAATATAATCTTGAATACACAGAGATAGAAGGAACTCGTGGTTGTTGACATGGCTAGAAAAACAAAAGCTGGCTCTTACTGAATAAAACAAGCTGCCTTCACATACCAATCATCTTAATCAAGTTGAATTAATAAAAAAAAAAATGCATACTTGGGCCTGCTCAAAGCTGGATCCATTAAACCTTAAATTCACGTTTTCTCTGTAGAAAATTACTAATCCAAAATTCTGATACAGTTTCTCCAAGATGTGCCAACTGTACATCAAGATTGACCTAATTTTTTAAAAATACTTGCTTCAGCCTTGTTACAAATTCTCACTAGAAGTTTCCAAGTATGTTTAGAACATGTTTAGAAATGTTTTGTAAACCCTGACAAGGAGTGATAGTCACATAAGTTTCCACGCAAAAGGAGCTCTTTTCACTGTCAGGATACGAAATTGAAGCAAGATGCTTACCTATTCACTCATTTTTCCATAAAGATCAGTGTCACCCTTTGAAAATCAGAAATGGCCTACACATTACAAATTTGTACTTAAGCTTTGTGACATTTTAGTTGTTAAAGTATTAGCATTTTGAAAAAAAAAAAAAACAATCCACAACACAGTAACGAGATGCCATAACATTTCTAAATAAAACAAAATTGCTGATTCCTCAGGATATTATTAGCTTTAGTACAGTGCTTTGACCTTTTATTAAAGCCAAGATGAGGGCCCTAAAAGAGAAAAAAAAAAAAAAAAAAAGAAAAGAAATTGGCATATCTTTGCAGATCCCAGGAAGTTCTGTGTTACTGTGGTTAGACATGACTTTATTCCTCATGGATATTCTACGAAAGAGGCAAGAAGAATACTTGCAGGACTGTCTCCCTTCCCTTCTTAAGTGGAAAGAAATATGTCCTCCTGGTAAGAAAGTCTTATGACTTGTCAGTAAAGTGCTCTTATCCGACAAGAATTCTGCCAATTTAAAATTTCTTTTTAATAACAGTTTTTCTTTTGTGGTTTTCTCAAAATGTGAGTTTTTAAAAGTTATAATTTTTATTGAAATTCAGTTTTCCATACTAATTTAAAATAATAAGGCATTACACTAAACATCAACTAGAGGTACTGCCATAGTGACTGTAAAAGCTTTTAACACACTGAGGATGGCTAATGTGTGATGGAAGATTCAGTGCAACCAACAAGGCTGAAGCATCCCAAATTTAAAATCCTATGCAAAAATGCAACACCATTTATATCCCTAAAATATTCATTTGGAAAACTACCGAATGTTACATTCTAAGCACACATGGAAACCACTAATACATGGCTAAGTGGCTCTAGCTAAAATTTGCACATTAAGTTTTAATAACCATCACATAGGAACCACACTGATTATTATCACTCCTACCCTGGATGCATCAGTACAGCAAAGGCTTCTCAAAAAATGAAAAAAAAAAAACCAAAACAAACCACCGCTACCCTCCCCCAAAACCCAAAATAAAGCACAAAAAACCTAAAACCACTCTTGTGGAATAAGTACTCAAGGCTGAACTATCACAATTCTCAGGTAAAAGCCTCTCTCCTTCAATAGGGGCAACACTCTTACAGGTATGACACACATATTTCAGTCTTAATTTATCTGAAAATATAAGAGAGAAGAATTAGGCATGGTGTCCAGAAGAGACCACTTTGGAGAGGAGAGAAAGCAAAGAGAATTAAAAAAAAAAAACCTGGGATTTTTTTCCCCAGGTAGTTTTGGTGACAAAGTTTTAAGGCAAACATGACAAATCTATAAGCTTTGCTGCAGCAATGTCATGATATATCATGGCATTCTACATTTGACATTTATTGCAGTTGTCTTCCTGGAAATGGAGCAAAAGATTGCAACGGCTCACAAGAAATTGCACCCTTCAAAGGAAAATACAATTAACTTACTTTTACTCCTAGAATTAGGTCTTGTAGCCTTTCATATAAAAAAAAATTACACTGTTCAGTAAAGAGTAACACATGTGACTCAGTAATTAAAAGAGACTATGGGCTTAAAAAGGCTATAGCTTTAGTGAATTTTTAATGTAAACAAAAAAAACAGGTGTGATTTAAGAACACATTATATTAGGCAGGTATGTAGGTGTATGCAAGAAGTATGAATTTCATACATTCTCAGCACATGACTGAACTGAGAGCTATTCCTCTTTAAATAGATTACCACCTGGTCACAGTTTCACTTGCAGGAAACGATTCATGAAGCAATGATATCATGGTAATGGCTGACCATCATTCAGGTTATTTAACATGCAAAACACTACAAAACATGCAGAAATATTACGCTTAAGTACTTTGTGATAAAATAAAACTTGGGAACATTCCAGAAGAATGTCTTTGGCGTTCTTCCAATCCCTTAATTGAAATACAGGCAATGCCTATAACAATACAGACAAAAAATAAGATCATGATCAAGTAAATTTAAACATAAGGAAAGACATAAGGAAAAAAAGATAACATCTCAGACATTTGTTAAGAATACTGCACCCCTCTTGCTATAATCAGTTTCTGACAGTCCTGTTTTCAAAATTTTCAATAATCAAAGAAGTGTTTTGTTATAAATTAAAAAATTGACGTTATATCAAAATCTCTAGAAGACAAAAAGAGATAATCCATTGTGAATTAATCTTTGAATTTTCCAGTCCTGGTAGGGTTAAACATTCTGCTATTATACAAAGTTACTTTTTTATATATGCTGTATATATGCTAAATATTGCTACATATATTAAACATTAAAAGCACTGCACTGTAAACTCATGATCAAAAATTACCACTTCTTTGGCCATGCCCACACAAGAGTCTTCAAGTTTAGGCAAATTCTTTTTCAACAGAATTCGTTCAGCCTTAATATTATGTTTTTGAAAGTATTGATCCATTCTGGCTTCCTGGACTTCATTAGTGTTCCATATCCATTTTTATACCAGTTCCGCTGACTTCAGTTCAATTATTCTCCATTCATTGTTATACATCAAGCCTCAAGTAACCATAAGTCAGATCAATGACTCAACCATGTAAATCAATCAAAGTTACACTCCAGATCATGGTAAGAGATCTGTCTTTTATGGTTCACTTGAGCTATGAAAAGCCTTTGAGAGAAGGACACCTACGACTTCTGCTAAAATAACACATAATACTGGCTCTACTCTGAGATGATACACATCCTGCATGCAAACTGTGGTGTTCTGATATTTCAGCTAGGGTAAATTTATAAAACTTCACTAGCTTCCAGCTCAGGCGTCGGCAAGCTCAAACTTACACAAAAGAAACTGGAGTAAAGGCAGTTTGGGTCAATATAAAAGGATTTGATTACCACAAAAGCTCTTTTAATTAAGGAGGTTATCTGACATTTCTTTTTCTACCCCGATATTACTTTCAGCCACATATGAAGTTTCTGTACGTGCAGACTATGTTCAGGGACCCCTTGGTTAGTAACCAGCCAGTATTTTTCTGGATAATTTTCATCAAAAGAGCAAAATAGATTAGAAGTAGCTTATTAGAAGTAGCTTCCAATGTCCAATGATAGGCATATATATACACACACGTACAAACATAAACATATGCAACCTCCTCCCTCCTTCCCTTCAAACTGTTTAGCACACATCTGAGGAAAGACTCCTAGAGGAATCTAATCAATAGAGATTACAAAAATATTATTATGTTCCTGCTTCCCTTTATCCCTTCTCTCAGAAAACAAATCTTAAAAGTCAGTCGTCTTGCCTTCTGAGCTCTTGACCTCTATTTTCCAAGTTGGCAAAAGATATTGCAGTAACTGAGCAGACATGTAAGTGCAGAAGAGCATCCTACACAAGGAAGCACTCCTGAGTCTTTGAAACAAAAATGCACTTGTGAGTGACAAATCTGCTCAGATTCTTTATCTAGCCTGATCAACTTCTGTCATGTAAACAGCCACATACAGACACAGCCTTGACAAAAATCACATGAGGATCTATACAGCAACAAGGTCCTCCCTTACAAACAACTGCAAGACCACATCTAAAATTTCTGAATGGTGTTGTAGAAGATCAAAGGTTATGATTAAATAAAACAATATTGGTCCACAGAATACAGAATGTTCTCAGGTAGCAGCAGCCTTCACATTGCGACCGGAGAAAATTGTTCACATCACACTCACATTTCTAATTGCATATTTGACAATAAAAAGAATAAAGTCCCAGTGAACGTATATTGTGGATGATATTACCCATGCTGGTACTCAGATATGAAGCATAATAACTGATGTATATGACACAATAAAAGCAAGAGAGAGACACCAATATCAATCCCATAACTATTATCATGTTGTGCAACCATGTCATTTTCACTAAGTTACTTCAGAGTTTACAAGCAGATCCTAAGTGTATTGTTAGAGAAAGTGAATTTTACTCTAGGAAAGAGATATGACTAATTATGACACCTAACTTCCCCCCCCGCCTCCATTTCCCACAGTTATTACAGTTTGTGTCTATAATACAGAGCATTTCAGTTAGCAGAGGTCCGCTAAGAGCTAGAAGTGGACGTAAGCCTTATCTGCCAGGCACTGCTTGAAAGGTTATGATTGATCTTGCAACATCAACTTAGTGGATATTTTGTAAGACACTCTTACAAAGCAACTTTATGCAAGTATATCTATAGATGAGATGCATGAGAGCCTTAAGACATAAGAGATATTAAATTCATTGTTTGTTTGGATCTTGACCAGTACACTCAAAAGGACAGTTGCAGAGGAATTTACAGTCTAAAACTAAAATGCCACTCTGTGAGCAAACAGATTGGTGTAGGGAGGGAGCGAGAACAAACAAATGAGGCAGAGAGCATGCTGGTCAGCATAAGCATCACAAATCCAGTTACTTCCATGAGCCAGTCACAGTTAAAAGTACACTTACACATGTGAACTTAACCAAGTTTATTTGAAACACATGGACTTATTATGCCCTTTAGATAAATCCTCAGGAACCAAGGATGTTCTTCAACACAATTCATACAGTCTCCCAAATGTGCTTGTTAACCAACAAACCAATATAAACTACTTCTGTATCCATTTTGATAGAACAAACGAGGCTAACACTGTACAGAAGAGATCCCTGAAATAATGCTAGTTTCATGATTTTTACTCACTCTGTGAGCAGAAACAAAGGCTCAAATAGTATATAGGATAAGACATAGGGTAGAAACTACAGACTAACACAAACTACACTGATTAACAGGAAAAGGATACACTGTACATAAGAACAACACTTTTTACTGAAGAGAGAAGTTATCAAGGCCATAATACAAAACCTCTAACTAGGGCTCTTGAATTTTTAACCAAATATGTTGTTAGAAAAATCTTTTTGTAGCTGTTCCATTCATTTCGCAGTTGAGGAAATGCTTAGTGTAATTATTATTAATGCATAAATACTCATATATTACCTGGTCCCAAGAGATCAAAAATACCCCTTTAGTTTCTTAAAAGAAGTTATATCAGAAAAGCATCTGTGGTAAGTCTGCTAGACATGCGGGAAATAAACAATTTGCCACAGAGAGCATGGAAAATTCCACCACCTTCCTCTAAATATTGGTAGAGTTACTTAATAGGAAACACTGAATCACTGAAATTTACTTCACATCTAGAGAATGAGTCTGTGGTAAACAGGTAGGTCATCTGTTTACGTAGTCAGACACTTCAGGGGGAAAAAAAAAAATCCTTTAGAATTTGTGTGGTGAGGGTGAAGAGGTCAGTGTGTTCCCAGTATCCAACCTGCTTTTTCCAAAATTCATTATCAAAGAGAAAAATAAAGTACTCCACTTCTGAGTGGCCTCAGAAAAAAAGGCCCTACCTAAAAAAAAGCCTATGTTCAGGCTAATTTTTTTCCTGAAAGAACCGTATTCACAGCTTTACAATGGCCCTTACAGTAACTAGGAATGAATCAGATAAAACTGAGGCAGCCTGCTCCCTAAACTGAAAATGAATTAAAGTTTGAGACATGAATATTTCTGTGTTAAGTACACCCTCTTAAATGACAACATTCAAAACCAAGAACTCTAACAGATCTATTGAGGATAGATGTCAAGTCCTGAAAACTGGTTATAATTTAACAGATAAATATGATTATAAAAAATTTATTCTTGCAAATAGAAAGATAAGATACAATACATATATCCTAACTGAATAATCAAGCATATATGTGCATGTCCACACAAATCCAATAGGTACAATCAAGATTGATAGAGCAGTATGCTTCAGTCACCAAATAAACTATATTTCAGCTTTGCTAAACAGTTATTTTCATGCAAGTATAACATCTACAAAACACTATGAATAGCACTTATTGGTGGTTAATTCTTTTGCTGGACAACATCTCATGCTGATGTATATCAAGTGACCCCACTATTCCATGTGGTAATTTGCAGGGAGATGTTGTGTATCTATACAGAAAAATAACAGGGAGATGGGTATGCAACATGAACAGTTATTTTTCATAAATGAGACCCATAAAGCAAAAAGCTTCTCTTCGTAGGTTTTGCTGCAATTTAGGTGGGAAGGGACACACTAACCCCTTCCTGTCTCCCTCCATTCACTTCTTTCTAGATAAGAAGTATGTCATATTTACCAGTAATATGGGAGAATGCCTTGGAGACAGCCTAAAGGGTTTCAATGGCTGTGAATGGGCCTCAATTTCCACACAGAAATGGTAAAATGTCAGGTATAGGCACAGTTGTAATGAGAAATTTAGTATGGGGAAAGGTACAACCAAATCATTCCCCATACCATGATATGTATTTGTCAGAAAGCATTACCATGGTTAAGGTTTCTCGAAGGACCCAGATCATGCTACAATACAAATTACATAACAACAACAAAAGGGAGATGCTGTCAGTGTACTCATGTGCATTTGAATTGAACCACAGGATGGGAAAAGAATAGTAGCCCCATACTGGTAAAGAAGGCACATCCATGCTATGTCTCCACAAAATCCCAGAAAAGAGAAATCTGAACTTTAGATAAATGAGTTTTTACACTTTAATCAAGGCTTAGTCAGAAAGCAAATATTTCTTAAAACCAAATTTGTGTTGCAGGAACACTACAGGCTCTCTGAAACCAAACATGGCTTCACTAAGGGAAATCATGCCTGACATATTTGATGTTCTTCTATGACAGGGTTATAGTGTTGGTGGAAAAGGGAAGAGCAACTGACATCATCTACCTGGACTTGTGCAAAGCATTTGACACTGTTCCGCATGACAACCTTGTCTCTAAACTGGAGAGACATGGATTTGACAGATGGAACACTCAGTGGATAAGGAATTGGCTGGATGGCCACACTCAAAGAGTTGTAGTCAACAGCTCAATGCCCAATTGGAGACTGGTGACAAGTGGCGTTCCTCAGGGGCTGATATTGAGACCAGTGCTACTTAACATCTTTGTTGGCGACATGGACAGTGGGATAGAGTACACCCTCAGCAAGTTCACAGATGACACCAAGCTGTGTGGTGTGGTTGATACACTGGAGGGAAGGGATACCGTTCAGAGGGACCTCGACAGGCTGGAGAAGTGGTCCCATGCAAACCTCACGAAGATCAACCAGGCCAAGTGCAAGGTCCTGCATGTGTGTCAGAAAAATCCCAAGCACAAATACAGGCTAGGCAGAGAACAGATTAAGAAAAGCCCTGAAGAGAAGGACTTAGGGGTGTTGGTTTATAAGAAGCTCAACACAAGCTGGCAATGTGCGCTTGCAGCCCAGAAAGCCAACCGCATCTTGGGCTGCATCAGAAGAAACATGGCCAGAAGGTTGAGGGAGGTGATTCTGCCCCTCTACCCGGCTCTGATGAGGCCCCACCTGGAGTACTGCATCCAGCTCTGGGGTCCCCAGCATAAGAAGGACCTCTTAGAGGGAGTCCAGAAGTCCAGAGGAGGACCACAAAGATGGTTAGAGGGCTGGAGCACCTCTCCTATGAGGACAGGCTGAGAGAGTTGGGGCTGTTCAGCCTGGAGAAGAGGAAGACCTTAAATCAGCCTGCCAGTACCTAAAGAGGGCTTATAAGAAAGATGAGGACAGACTTTTGACAAGGGGATGTAGTGATAGGACAAGGGGTAACGGCTTTAAACTGGAAGAGGGTAGGTTTAGATTAGTCATAAGGAAGACATTCTTTACTGTGAGGGTGGTGAGGCACTGGAACAGATTGCTCAGAGAAGCTGTCGATGCCCCATCCCTGGAAGTGTTGAAGGACAGGTTGGATGGGGCTTTGAGCGATGTGGTCTAGTGGGAGGTGTCCCTGCCCAGGGCAGGGGGGTTGGACTAGATGCTCTTTAAGGTCCCTCTCAACCCAAACCATTCTATGATCCTATGAAACACCTGCGAGAAAGACTGCAGCCTCGAAGCCCAGTCCCTGAGGGTATAACAACTTGCAACGTTCACAACATGATATGCTCCAGAAGGGAGCGATGTTTAATATTCGACCAATCCAGGAAGAAAAAAAAATAATAATAATTTGGGCCAGTTTAGCAAGGTGAGACCCAAATATTTTTGTTTGGTTGGTTTTTTTTTCCACTTGTTAACAATGGTAGGAAGCTGATTAAGTCTTTGAGGAAGAACAAAAAAAAAAAAAAAGGCAAATTATTTCATCCTTGTTTGGGAGAGAACTTGTGCTGAGCCTAACAGCAGTGAAAGTGCTTTCATGTTCAATTCAGCTCTGTCAGCGACGTTTGCAGCACATGCAGCAATAACTTCTAGAAAAGCATTCATAGATTCACTCTGCACTTTCTACTACTATTTTACAGTCACAGTCTGCCAGTTACTCCAACAAAAACAAGTAATACTGTTGGCACAGGAATTATTTTTAAGAAAGTAACTAGAGTTACACAAAATCTAACAAGAAGAAAAAGGGGTATTCTTCTCCTAGTTACAGAATAACACACACACAAAAATTTCTAGAATATTGCATACTGCATTCCTTTTCCCTTTCAGCCTTTCTTCCTTTATTTGGCTCTTATATTTCAAACTCTCCTTTAGAATTAAGTCTTGCGGTACAGAAGTAAAAAACATGAAAAAAACAAAACCAACAAAAACAAAGAAACCAAAATGAAACAAAACAACCCACCCCAAACAAAGCAATCAAAAACTTTCCCACTCTGGTACAGACTGAAAATGATGTCTTCTGAGCCTGCCACTGTTACTTTTCCAAACCGTCTGCAAAGACATCTGCAACTTGCTTTTCTGACCATAGTACTAGTGGAAAGCTACATCTGCATTTTCAGAGAACTTTATTTGCTTACCTTCTACAACAAACAAAATGTAATAAATTTTTTATTGTGCAAGTAAGTTAATTTGCACTGTCATTGCTCTATCATTTCTTTCCCTCTCTAAGACTTGAAGAGTCTCATATTCCTTACAATATGCTCCAAATCTCCCATTTCCACAGTAGCTATTCTTTCTCATCAAGAGGAAGGATTTGCAGAAACAACAAAGAGCACACTTACAGCTTCGTGCGTTGGCCCTACCAAAAGGCAGAATGTATTCTCCCCCGATTAAACCACCACCATTGCACCCTTCTACCTGCAAGCACATTAATTCCTCAGTTGCCAAGAATAACATCACTTTGCGTCAAATTCTGAATGCAAGCTTGGAAAGTGATCCTATGTATCCAATGAAAAGATACAGGACACAGCAAACCTAGTTTGGGTTTTGTTTTTTTTTTTTTTTTTCTCTTCTCTTGTTGAGACTAGTGCATGGAACTAGATAAATCTCACCTGGATAGCACAGGATCCTCATACTTCCATGTCTTCTTTTTGCTCTGTGTCCAGAGGAGTTTTTTTTCAGATTTAATTCTAAGTTTTCCACTATATTTAACCAAAATTCAGATTTAGTTACCTAAAAAATAAAATTAAATTTATACCCTCAAATAGTTTCCTTAGTTTTATAATAGTTGCTAAGCAAGTTTAGTTAACATGATGAGTTCAGATCTAATATAACTGGGTGTAAATAAAACACAACTATTTATTAACATTCAGATTAAGATTATTACAGAAAACAAGAGCTGGATCTCATTTACTTCAGGGTGAATCTGTTAATGAAGAAGTCAAAATAATTCCACAGAACAAACCTGGGGAACGAAAAAATCCATATGTAGCAGTTAGAATTTTCCTCACCACTGAGAGGACTGTTCTTACTCATCCAGAAATGCCTTTACTGCACAGCTACTAAAGACTAAATATACAGCCAAACCCCTCTCACCTTCCCATATATTTTCCTTCTATTTAGACTACAAATAGGATTTTAGATATTTATCTCACAAGGATTAATACATCTCCACTATAAATCTAGCTCCTGTACTGCAATGTAAGTTACTCAAGTGCTCTATAATCAAAACATATGTATAAATTGCAACTGATTAATTCAAGGTGCAGAACTAGAGAATGGACTGCAAAATGCTTCCACAGATTTCAAAATTACAGCCTTTCAGATCCACCCTGCTATACAGTCAGTCACATTGCAGACTTTAGATTTATTATGTGCTTACGTGCACTCAAAAGACTTACTCATCAGCTTTTCCTTATAAAAGCCGTACAGTCCCTACTTAATTTAGATGCAGAGAGGACAGATTTTTTTTTAATGAGACATTTGCCTTTTTCTGATCCATCCATCCAAGGCTCTGTCTGTTCAGAAGAGGCTTTCTATTCCAAAAAACACTTGAAAACATCACATAGTTTCCTCAGCTATCACATCTATATGTCAGACAGTGGAAGTCATGTAGAGCACAGATGGGAAGCTTTTATGCTCATCTTCTTTATTCAGAAATTCTCTGTTCCATGCCAGGGATTATTCCCTTCCATCTCCCTGAAATTACATAGATCGATTTATTAAAAGTTTGTACAGAAGTGAGCAAAAAGACATCACTCGTTTACATGAAATTAAGTCAGCTGTTTTCTATTTTTTTTTTTTAAAGAGTAAGAATTTTTACTTCTAAATCTCTGTATTTCAAAGCCATTCAGAATTCCATCATGGTTGGTAATTTTTGTTCAGCAGAAAGTCCATAGATTTTAACCAGTTTTTGGTCAAGCCCAGTATTCTTGGCTATTTAGTTACCCCTTTCCACAAGTAATGCATTGCAAGATTTAGCCCAAAGTCCTGGTGCCTCAACCTTGTCATCCATCTAAGTTTACCTCTCAATTTTGTAGGAAACTGTTCCTTCAGACAGAAGTGGTAGTCCTGATGCATGATCACCAGCCTGATTCATTAGGCCTCAGCTGGTGAACAAAGCATGTGCTGTCAGACACCTTGGCACTGAGCCTTTTCTGAGGGAGAACACATCAGACACCCAACAGCTCATCTGTCTGGTCTACAGCTCAACTACACTGCGGCAATAGCTTCTGCAAACCTTTCTCCCTCGCTTCCCGGAGATATTACCAAGCCATCTGTCTGTGTCCCTTCTGGAAAACCACTGAAGCCAGCTACACATCCCAGTGATGCACCCTTTGCGCGCAGTACAAACCTTCCTGCCCCATGATGGGAAACCGCAATAGCAGTTACAAGACCTTTTACACCAAAAGACTGGGAAATGATCTGAATATTAAATAGTATCCTAAGCAAACTGAAACTAGTAAATTCTGCATTGAATTCAGCAGAGTTGAAAAACCATACCGTTTGTCTAGAGAAGGAAAAAAGGTAAAAAAAACAAGTAAACTTATTTTTTTCTTTCATGAAGGTGATTTTCACATTGAAGTGGTCAGCGTCCAGACTTGAACATTTACAACCATTAGCAAAATGACAACACGGAGGAAAACAACAAATCAAAACAAAAAACTGTACTGCATTAAAAATCAGCTAGATGCTATTGTTACATGTAAAATAAACAGTAAGTTTAATAAAATGTCTTAGTAAAGTGCTGGCTTTGGATGATCACTTCAACTTGCTTTCCACAAGCTGAAGATTGTACCATTCTACATCGACACATCATACAGATTAGTTTTCTTTTAATTCTCAATCCTGGTTTCCATTACAGAAAATAAATCTGGAAGGAGAGAACATTTTTCATATCCTTCAGTGTATTTGTTTTGACATGCGTTTAGTTGTCCCTTTTCTGCCACTGTCCACAAAAATACAGGCTTGCTTTGGCTTGCGCAGCCTTTTAGATTTTTCTACTCCTTAGATGTTTCATAGGTTTATTTTTAGCTTGTTTTCACATCACACTGTACGCACTGAAGCCCTTTCATCATTACATGGTTTTCTTGTGAATGCTGCAGTGTGAACATTGTAAATGTGACCACATGCAGACCCTGTAGTATAAGTAGCATGGGGCAACTCCAGCTACTGTATACAAGACATTTCAGGAAGTCTCCCTAGCAGAGTCATGCACTTTGTCTCCAGCTTCCAGACAACCTATCACATAGCACTCCAGGCAGCCAGGGCTTTTATGGGAAACACATGGTGAGCAAAAGTCACGACCTACTTCATAGCTAGAATGAAAAGAAACTTTGAAAACAGTGGGTCCAGCTCCTTTTTCACTTCTCCTGAGAAAAAGAAGTCATGCATTGAAGTCAGTGGAACTACAGCACTGAAACCCTGATGTTAACTCCAAAATTAAGACTGCTGCACAGCCTTGATAGTGATAGTTGAATAAGGAAAATGTGTATTCTAACTTGGTGAGCAATCATGTGAACAGACCCATGACAACTGCCCCACCTGCAAGCCAGACAATATTTGTCATCAGCCCCCTTAACAGATGAGAGCCACAGAAGTTTTGGGCGATTCAGAGAGACGTTATAAACCTCTATCTGAGTTAAGGTTTTATCCTCCAGCTTTCGAAGGTATCACACCTCCAGCAACGCTGCGCTCGCCCACATTCACTTGTTAGTGTCCATTCCCAGGATTCCCATTCAAGGACTAGACGTGGGCACTGGCAGCTGTGATAGAGACAGCGAAAGGCAGATTTACTCTGAGGAACTCACAAGACAGCTAGTCCTAGGTCAGGGGAACAAAGAAGCAACATCTGAAGTACCCTCTCTTTACCCACAGAAATCTTGACCTAGCTGTTCACATTTTTTCCTATAATATGCAAGTTGTGAGCCCTTCAGGTAGAATTCAGCTTTTAAATAACCAAGCAGCCAGTATCTTCTGGCAAGCACTAACAGTTAGCCTTTAGTTTGAAATTCAGATTAAAATATTCACTGAATATAGTTTGGTTCCCAAACTCTAGGTTGCTGTACTTCTTTGCAGAAAGGTGCTGAGTACTTTAGATGGCTTTGACACAGAAATAACTACTTTAGAAATTTTGAAAAAATGTACTTTGCAATTAGTAGCTTAGCACAGATGACAAGTTGCAGAACAAGATATCTGTGGAAGTTGAGAAAAAAAAATATCTAAAATTAATTCTCTGCAATCCAGTATTAGGTGATGCTGAAATCATAAGGTGGGGGCTCTCACAAGCAGAGGAAGAGAAGGGAACACAGATAAGTGCAACTCCCTGAGCCCAGTCAGAAGAGAGCTCTGTAATAGCACTGGCAGAACTCCTCCCTCCATGCCACATCCTGTGCTCCCAATGGCTTGTGAAAAAACCAACCAAACAAAAAACCCCACAATGCTGATTACTGGAAAAGGTCAAAAACTGCACATGATCATTCTGGGGGAGTAGGAAGCTTTTTAGTTCCTTTTCTTTGGGGAGAGAAGAATGCAGACTCCCACCAAAACCACTAACTTCCTACACACAGAGGAGGAAAAAATCACTTCCAAACACCAGACTCACTTTAGTACAGCAGAGCTTACTCAAGGTAATGCTTCACAGAAGTGAAAAAAATAAAGGTTAAAAAAGGGCAGCAGTAGCACAACCAATTTGAAAATGCCTGAAGCTTAACACAGATTTATTCTCCATCCCATCTTTATTCCCTCTAGTAGGCTACACGTTGAAGATTTGCATTTGAAAAGGACTTACTCATCCTCCCCAGGGGATCAAAGCAGAAGGAAATCTCGCTGCTGACTTTAGAAGTTCATTAGTTCCCACAGCAACAGACCCATCACACACACACATTCCCCTGGCATCTCCGGGAACAGCCGCGCAAGAAGCCCAGCCCTTGTTTGGAGCAACAGCACATCTCAGAGAAAAGTGCCCTTCACACAGAGCTGCAGCAGAAGACCGATTCATCTGGAAAGTTTAGCACTTCACCATACCCCTCACTGACCAAAATAGTATACATTGCTTCACTGTTGAGCATTGCAGCTGGAAATTCATCAGCATCACTTTACAAGCAAGAGTTCTGCATCTTACAGAATGATACTTCCTAAGTTAAAAAAAAAAAAAAAAACAAACCCAAAGTTGTTGGAAGTATTCCGTTTAGAAATGTCTTCTCAGTAAACATCATGATCCCACTATCTCTAATCTCTGCAACTGTTGGCTCTCATGTTTCTTCTTCATGATGTGTCCCTAAGACTCTAGCTGCTTTGGTTGACACACATGAACCAGGTGAAACTGATGATGACACATCTGAAGGTGAATTTATAGATGCATTTGTGCAAAGATAAATGCCTATTTCTGTATGCAAAAATCATTATATACCACATTGCCTTTTATCAGTGTAACAGAAAAGTCACAGCCGCTGGCATCTGATGCCCTTTCACTTTATTTTTCCTTCACCAAAGAAAAAAAAAAAATGTTTGTACAAATAATGCTTTGTGGTAAAAAACATGAATGGCCTCAAGGGGGAACAGCTTTGTCCCAGACAATTCACATAACTCACATTCAAAACAAGAAAGAAAAAAAACACAGAGAAAAAACAAATTTTGTTTGGTCTTAAATGTATAGATTCTATTTATTAATAATATCCTTTGGAGTTTAATGTCTTGGGCAGCAATCCCATCTACTGAGTAGCAATTATAAAAAAATGAGAGGTAGTATAAAAATATATAAATATTTTTACAAAAACATAAAAATACTGCCCAAGAAGGTAATCTGAGAGCATAGGACGAATTAAAAAGGCATATCTAGTCTAGTACACCTTGTCTAAAGAAAAACATTGGTACTTTTTTTTTTTCTGTACGAAGTTACTGAATACTTGCCCCTTTGAGGAAAATGGTCTCCAAGGGTGCTGCATATGAAATATGTCAGGGAAATGGTGAACAAAAATATTCAATGTAATTTTCTCTCCCACTCCACACATGCAAAGGTTGGCATTTACAGTTGGAAACAGACTACTTAATTTTCTGCTTACTGGTCATGTAGATTTTTCTGAAGTCACATTAAGAGATACTTACACTGCCAACATAACCTAATTTGTTGCTTTAAAAAAAAAAAAACAACAAACCATTCATTTCAGTTGCTGGATGGTGGTGTGTTTAGGGAGACAACGAGATCTACTCTGAGACAAAGCAATCTACAGAAAATAAAAAAAATACAGATAGCATATTTGACTTATTACGACTCAGGAAAAAATACACTGTCCTACTTACTGATGCTGCGTTGAGCTGACAACCACACAGAACAAAAGAATTCAGACACTCTTTTACTGAAGGAGCTCAGTCTGTGTCACCAGCCCTGCCCAAGCAGTCCTGTATGGAAAATTGTCATTATTTAGGTCAGCTCAAGGCAAGTAAACTGAGAAAGTAATGAGGAAGAGAGGAGGAATAAGACTTGCTGGGAGATGGAACAATACTCCAATTTTTATCCTAGTGCCAACATATTTATTGAAGTATTTTATCCTTCCTGTGCAAAGTGCATTTCTTTCACAAGCAGCAGTTCACTTTCATGTCTTGATTGAAAATAGGAGGAAAAACATTGTGTTTTCCAGTTATTAAAAAAAAAAACAAAAATGAAAGAAGTCAGTTAGCATGCGAGTTCTGCTCTTGGAGTCATGATGCACAGCACTGAGATACTCTTTGTACCAGACTTGTTATCCGTATCAGGCACCTCTGTATCCCAGTCTAAAACACCAACATGCAGAACATGTAGAGACACACAGATTTTTACAGAAAGAGCACTGAACTGATTTTTATTGACAATGGAAAGAACAAAGTAACTTGCGATATAAAGCAAATCTATTATCCCTTCAGCTCTCCTAAGCTCCTGGATGTGGTACAATTCATGAAAGCAGTGCATCTGGAAAAAATACCAGTTTAATGAGATTTGTATCTGCATCGGATGTAGAAGGGCCACTGGTTTTAAAGATGTGTGTCTTCCAACTGATACTTCGTCCAGATGTCATGAGCCTGAATGCACTATACTTGAGACTATGTCTCAGGTTATTTAAGACACGCTGTTCTATATGGAACATTTGAGACTCACAAAATGCAGTTTTCAGATTGCAAAGTCTGCAGAAGCACCAAATTGTTTTAAAGCCTGTAGTTGGTGTTTTTTTTTTTTTTTTGTTATTCTACACAGAATTTGAGCTCCCTGTATTAGCCATGCGTTGGGAGCCACTTGGATTAAATCATAGATCACTTCTTCCCCACCACTCCACAGCTCTCTGAAACGCAGAGTTTCTTTCTAGCACTTGGTCATGGCTTTGCAGAGAGCTGGGAGGAAGGGAAGGGAAAGGTAACAACTTGGAATTAAGAGAGTCAGGGCAAATACAGCTACTGGCTTCAGTACTGGTAGTTCTACAAAAGGACCTGCCAGTAATTTCTATTTTCCTTTTATTTTGGCTCTGTTCACTTCATAAAAGATGATCTAAGCATAATGGGTGATTGAACTTATGTTCTTTACTAAAGAGCTAAGAACAACTGCAAGGGATGCTTCTTCAGTACAACAGTAAGCAGAATACTTTCCATGGCAAGGATTTTTACCTTAAATCACATTAGGTCTCTTAACCTACTCACCTAGAAAGCATTTTGATGGTTAATTATACTACTTCATACTTCTCTCGCTTTTAACTGCTAATAGTAATGTAATAACAGCTCCAGTCTTTTATTCTATAAGGTCACTTGAAAAAAACTCCACATACAGTAGCAATGTTACTCTCCAAAATTTAGAATAAACTAGTAAAGCCACATACAGCATAGCTGAAGTAATTTTAACTTTTTTCTCCAAAAGACTTTATGGGTCCAAATCAAGTTATGTGAAGTACACCATTAGACCCTGTGAGGACAGTGGGCTGACAGGAAAGACCTCTGGGAGGAACGTGCAGAATAGCTTCTTGCCATCCCTTCCCAGGCAAATAGATTCAGATGTAACGAGAATCCTACTTCCACTACTGTTATTTAATATCCAGTAGGAAATTCAGTTGCATTTCAAGTATTCTCTGCTGCCTTCCCTTTTTTTTTTTTTTTTTTTTTTTTGCCAGTCTTACTCTCTTAGAAGTTTCATTGTCAGTTGCTTTTGCTGGAGAACAAAAAGCTGTAATTATCACAAGATGACACTCATATCCCTTAATACCAGTAATGAAAGTGTCTAAGGTTCTGCCAAAACATTCAGTCTGTCCCTTCCTTCTCAAGGAATCATGGAATCATTTTAATTATTTTCTTCCTGTCACAGACCCAAACTTCTTACCACAGTCAGAATTGCTGCTCAGATGTTTATATGGCTACATAATTTTATTGAACCATCAAGAAAGAATTTATAGTCTGTAGAAACTAAAGAAGTTCAAATAAGACAGACCAATGACTAAAGCAGTGTAACACGTTTCTTGGTCTCCCTTCAGCAATTTTTTGCTTACTCTCCTATGATATCCTCCCCAGACCATGGGCATGCCTCACCTATCAGTGAAAGACCTCTGGTTTTTAATGCTTAGTAAATGGAATTTTGCCAGTCCTTGATTGGCTTCTTTGCATCTCATATAGCCTGTAGACAGTCCACTGGAAAATGTATGCTTTTATGATTCTTCTATCAGTTTTGCTTGTATCTATCCTTTAAAACTGTATATGACAATTTTTATCATGTTCTTTTTCCTATTTTTTCTACCATATTAACACTTCAGAAAAATTTTATGTCAACTGTAATCTTGTTTGGTGATTGGTTTGCAAGACTGAAATGCAAAGTCACTTACCTTTAAAGAATCCTGCCTGAAAAAGATATCAATTTGCAAGCTATTTGGAAGGCATAGTTTGATAACACAGATTTAGACTTGACAAACAATACCAGCACTGTCAAGAGCCTTACTGGCCAAGATCATAGAATGGTTAGGGTTGGAAGGGACCTTCGAAGATACTTAAGCTTCTCTGAATATTCAGTTGAAGGCTATTATTTTTTTCTTATAGTCAGTTCTTCTACCCTGTTTACCTCTATACTTCAATCAAAATAGAATCACAGAACGGTTTGGGTTGGAAGGGACCTTCAAAGGTCATCTAGTCCAATCCCACTGCAAGAAGCAGGGACATCTCCAACTAGATCATGTTGTTCAGAGCCCTGTCCAACCTGGCCTTGAATATTTCTAGGGATGGGGCATCTACCACTTCTCCAGGCAACCTGTGCCAGTGTTCCACCACCCTCATTGTAAAAAAATTTTCCTTATACCAAGTCTGAATCTGCTTCCTTCTGTTTTAAAACCTTTACTCCTTGTCTATTGCAACAAGTCCTGCTAAAGTGTTGCTCCCCACCTTTTCTGTAGGCCCCAGTTAGATACTGGAAGACCAGTATAAGGTCTTCCTGGAGCCTTCTCTTCTCCAGGCTGAACAGCCCCAGCTCTCTCAGCCTGTCGTCATAGGAGGGGTGCTCCAGCCCTCTGATCATCTTCCTGGCCCTCCTCTGGACTAGCTCCAACTGGTCCATGTCCTTCTTATGCTGGGGGCTCCAGAACTGGACACAGTACTCCAGGTGGGGCCTCACATGAGCAGAGTAGAGGGGCAGAATCACCTCCCTCGACCTGCTGGCCACACTTCTTTTGATGCAGGATGTGGAGGCCTCTTACAATATCTCTAGAGGCAATAGGAATTTTTCTTGCTGTTGAAGTGGGCCACCAGCACATTCAGTTGGAAGTCTAGCCTGGTCCTAAAAATTCAACTGGGAAGGCCTGCAGCATTAAATCTGTTCTCAATTCTGCACAGAAGTTACTAGGGTTCAGAGTAATGAAGCCTGTAGTCAGCAACATGCTTAAATTTTTCTCATGGTTTAATTTTTTTTCTTATTTGATCAAACTATGTAATGCCTTACAAAACAGAAGGTTACAATGTACTTGGCACTTACACCAATCAAGTTCAGTTCAGTTTCCAAGCTCTCTGCATTGTTTTGATGAAAATCTGAGCCATCACTGACACAATAACTAGTAATTCTTCAAAGAAGTGCTCCAAATCTCCACTAACTGTTACCTCTCTGCTCAAGTTGCTTGTCATAACTGGTTTTTTGGGGTATAAACCATGACACACTTTCATCTAGCACTCATTAAAGTTGTTGCCATTTTTGGTGTTACGCAAGAGTTTTATAATGTAGAATCATACAAAACTTAATATTACTTCTGTGTCTTGATTTGACAGCTCTGGAATTTAGTTTTCATGATGTTCCATTTTTACTCACTAAGCCCACCAAGATTTACAATGCCCAATGTCCTAATAATACAAAGGGAAAATTATTGCAAAGTGCAATCCTATAAGAACATCTACCACTGCTGTGACAGTTCAATTCATGCTGTTGAAATTGTTTTAAAAGTTTAAGAAGAAAATGTGTGACTGGTTGGTTCTTACATGCAGCTGCAACTATTTAGATGGTACAAAAGTGTTTAAGACTGTTCCATACCAAAGCCTACATATGTAGCATTTGATCAAAAACTGTCATTTGAGAAAGTTCTTATAAGCTCCTAAGTAAGTCCTATGATGTATTTATATTTGGTTGTTACAGGTAACCTTGCTCTTTTATTGGTCCTTCCAATAAATGGTAAAAATATCATTCACCGCTGTTAATCTGAGATAAAATCATTGTTACTAGATGTACATATAAACATAAGTGTGTAGATATAGATATGTAGATATATACATACATACACTACTATACTTTTCAAGCAGTTTTTAATACTTAAACAAAACAAAGACCAGAAGTACCTTTTTTTTTTTCCATTTTCTCTCTTT
Source organism: Chlamydotis macqueenii (assembly GCF_036417535.1). Taxonomy (NCBI): domain Eukaryota; kingdom Metazoa; phylum Chordata; class Aves; order Otidiformes; family Otididae; genus Chlamydotis; species Chlamydotis macqueenii. Next base: position 38,018,784 of record NC_141559.1, on the reverse strand, counting down.
GCCAGACTACTTTCTCTCTGAAAGCTTTTGTTCTTTAAACTAAAGCAACTCAAAGTAGTCTTGATGAGCTATTTTAAGTATAATATGCTTCCCACATCACTATTTTAAAAAGCACAGAGTAATTAAGTCCAACACCGTCTGTAAAGACTTTCCTTGCTGTCCAAAACTTCATTATTATTCTTAGCAACCAGATATTGGTTATTGTTTTCCCTCCCTAACGTAAAGCAGCAACACGAGTTAATACATAATGGCTCACAAAGTGATAACAAATCCCAGTTCTCCAGTCTTTCATCACGTGCCCAGATCAAGTAGTCAGGCAGTCTAGAAAGTCCAGGCAGTCTAAGATATCTTCTGAAGGACCAAAGAAAAAGAAAATACAACCCCATATATAAAACAATTGCTCTACTCCAGTGACCCTGAGGTCACTCACCATCCTCACTCTCAAAATCACATGGCAAAAACCATCTCCGATAATAGCATATACATCCATCACAGAACCTTCACATTCCTTTGCACAATAGAATTAAGATCATAAAATCATGAAGGATGTCTGAAACTACTTTCAAATTCCACCCCAGACTTCTGGTCTACAATGTGCTCTCCCCTCAGCCAGTATTAATGACTGGGGCCTTATTCTTTGTTTTTAGCGAGCAGCCTGTAAGCCACATCACCTTAACATGGAAAATGTATGAAATAAACATTTCTGATTTCAATTGAACAAAACCAGACCAACTGAGAAAGCTCCCTGGCAGAGAACCAAAGAGTAGCTCTGGGGAGAAGAAGAAAAAAAAAAAAAAAAAAAAAAAAAAAAAAAGGGGGGAATTTCTAGCAGGTGTCTTCACTTACCAGCTACTCAAATTCTGTCAGCTCACCATGGCACACAAAGAAAGTAGAAGACATCATTCCCTGTGTTTTTTAAGCTCACATTGCTTCCCCATGAATATGATCATTCTGTTTTTTCAGTGCCTCCTAGAAGACATCAAAGGAAACCTATTTATTTGAGAAGGCTTAAGAAAACTGTGATTATGTCTTGAGGAGAAGTGCTGCAGTGGTTTTGGATAGATACATTGAGTCACAAATTACATATTTTACAGATGAAAAAAAGTCTAATCTAACAAACAGACTTGATCTCAAAGATTAATAGATATTATTCCTCATCTTTAGTTTTTACTATTGATAAGGATTTATTGGGTGAAGTAAAAGTTTTACCAAGTAGCAAAACTCACAATGAAGCATATGATTTACACTATAGAAGAGAGGAAAAAAAGAATAAAAGAATGGTGATTTTCTGCTGGAGAGTTTTCAGTCTGAACAGTTTTTTTGTTTTGTTTTGTTTTTTTTTCCCCAACTTTCCCTATTACTTCATTGTTTCTAAATTTTCCAGGTTAAAAAAAAAAAAAAAAAGGATCATATACTTTTCTAAGATCACATGCAGAGTTCCATTAGCACCATGAGCTTTCATCCAGAAATTTCAATAAAGTAAAGAGGGGATAAGTCAGTAGTGCAATATTTGTACTATGTAAAATTACGTATTGTAAATACGTATTATGTATGTACTAATACAATACATACAAATTATGTGTTATGGCAAAGTATGCATAGGGACAACGCTGGCTTCCCACACCCAGCCTCCCCAGACCACAGTCCCATCCCATCAGAACACTCCCCATCACCTTTTCAGACCCAAGTGCAGAACAGCACAGTCAGATTTGCCTCTCCTTCCCTCAGGGAGAATTTCCTCTTTGCCACCTTAAATACACAAGCTATTGAGAAAATGCCAAGGACAGCACAGAGGTCCAGAAAGACTGGAATGGGAGGAGGGGAAAGAGGTACCTGAGAAAATAAATATCATTAGAGGCAAGGTCATTACAGCATCAAGATCCAAATGGCATAAACAAAATGCAGCTGGAGCTAGTGCAACTTTAACTTCTAATTATAATACCATCACTTTATTCTCAAACATCAACAACAAAATACTGTTAATAAAAGACTGAAGGCAGAAATGGAAAAGCAGAATCTTAGACACTACAGCTGCACAAAGACTATATGGGTTTTGTGTACATTTAATCTAACTCTCATTCTTCAGGCTGTATGACAGGTGTTTAGAGAAGAGCAATGCAACTTCCAAGGACCATTCCTGTTTCACTAGGTGAAAACAAAGCACTTATCAGCTTTTCTTTAACACCACTGACAATAGCATACATACAAATTTGCCTTTTGTATAGGAGAAATGTTACAGTAATGTACCACAGTAATCATGTCAGCTCCCATCTAGTCTTTTTGTTTTAATTGTGTAAACGCAAGCAGGAGGAAAGTGATCACTTCACAGTACAGTAAGGAAGACAGCAAGGATGCTAGTTGACTGAATACAAGCTAACATACACTATACAGTGAAAAAGGAAGTTTTAGAATACTCTATAGGAAGAGCAAGGCAAGATGTTTGCTAATTATGTAATTACACCATCACGTAATGGTAAATAGAAACATAGCTTATACAAGAACAAATAAATTGCTCTGTGTTAAAACAAGTTGCACCTAGTATGGGGATAGTCCTTCGCAATTTGTATCCTTTACCCCTAGTGACTCTGACTGGAGGCAGAATTTGAACCAGAAGAAATTGGTTTCACAAATCCAAAAGTGTACGAAGGTTTCAGTAAGCCAGAGTGAGATACAGCAAAAGCCAGAATTCCTATGTCCCAGCCAAGCTCCACTACTCCAACTGTTTACAGTATTGTCAAGGCCTAAGCACTACACACACCAAAACAGAAAGGCACTCTCCTCCAGAACATACTTGTCAAGTATAACCTAGATTTACCTTTCTTCTTACATATGGCATTTTTATTACAAGTCTCGAGATGTCTCTCCAGCACTGACTCCCTTTTTCCACTTGCCTCCTAGGAAAAACACACGCTGCTGCCACCACCACTAAGCATGAGTAAATAAATCAAACTTACAACTTTTCAACTGGAAACATTTTGATACTGCAACTCTTCACTCCTGCTAATCCAAGAAGTGGTATAAAAGAGGCTGAAAGGAAAAGCCTTTCCCAGGTTTAGGCTTGCACAAACTAACTCCAGCCTGCAGCCTAAAACAGCAGCAATCACCATTAACCTCTGGCACCTGAGCTTAGACAAAGTGGTAAATGAAAAATTCTTTAACCCTTCACATCTGGTGGTTTTTTTCTACACTATGTCTGGATCAAAGCTATATGAAAAAATGAAGTTAAACAGCTTTAGATAGATAAACTTTAAAAATGGCTGTCACGTTTCCACTGGGAAAATAACTCAAATTTACTGAGTTTTGTGAGGAACATGGTTCACTTATTCAATGCCAAGTATTCTTATTTTTCTTTACAGCAAAACCAAAGAGATTGTAGCGAATGCTTTGTTATTTTAAAAATAAACATGGAATCTGAAACAAGAGATGTTCAGGGTAAGGAGACAGCTAAGGCAAAGCAATCATTTAAGGTAAGGCTAAGGCTGGGGTTAGTCTGTGGTGATAACTAATTTATCAGAAAAACATATCACTAACATTCAGTATTTTTTTCATGTTAATTTCATATCATACATTCTAAAAGCAAATTTGATTTACTATTACTTACTTAGGAGTAAATTATATCACTAATATTTTTTCAATACATTGCATTACATTGTAAATTACATTATCATCATACATTCACAAAGGATTTTATTTTAAAATACAGCAACCAAAGAAGAGAAAATAGCTGTATCTATTAAAAATTAAAAAGAAGTAAGAGTATAATTAAAAGCAACAACATCCAAAAAAAGTAACATATGGAAGGAATTTTATCATGCCATCTAGAGACGAAAACATTCACTGGAAATCTTTATTAACTACCATAGCTTAACAAGGAATCAACATCAGCAGATCACAGAAGTGATTACAACACACCCCCCATCATCAGAAAAATTACTTTGCAGAGAAGCAACTTAGAACACTCATTATTGAGAAATCTCAGAACAAGGTATGGCAGTACCAGTTCCCAGGAAAGTTTAAAAAGCAGCTTAATCTGGTAAACTAGATCACAGCTTTCAGCAAAGGAGGGTCAGCATGCACACAAGAAACCTTCCGTTCTGCCTCTGGAGGAGAGAAGTTGGCCCAGCTGAACTTTAGCTGTTAGGAACATGTGTAAAATGACCCCTGCACATCTAGTCATTGGAAGTTCAACTCAGCATCTTTAGTATTACACAGCAAGCTTCTATCACTTGCAGCAAAGAATAACTGCATTACCTGGTTAAATATTAATTACCTGTTATTTCCTATGCTAATTTAGGAACTCTATCACCACTCATTGTTAAAACCAACAAACAACCACCTCTTTCACTTCGTATCCAGTTGTGGAGACGTTTGTGTATGCAGGGACCTTTGCAACCATCAGCTTGAACATCAGCTGGGATACCTAACGATGTACAGACTAAGCTCATCATCTACCGATTAAACTCATTTTTATAAACCCTGAGCTCCCTTTCATACTGTTTGCATACTATTAATGAGTATTAAAACTTCTGCAGCCCAGGTATATCTGATTATGATACTTTTTTTTTTTCAGTAATCTGCTTAATTAAGCAAGGTCTCTCCTTACCACACCGTTAGACCTGTAAGAGTCTATAGAGGATGGCTGTACTGCATCTGTAATTGTAGAGCTAAGCCCTTCACAACCTTTATTGCAATTTTTCCTTGCTGCAGTTGTATAAGGTATGTGAATGCTGCTGAGCCAAGCTGAAGTGTAACAGAAACTAAGCAATATATTTAGGAATGTATTGGAGGTATTTGGTAGAACAGGAAATCTAGTTTGTGTCTTGAGTTCTAGACAGAGTCCTACCGATGGATTTTTCATTTTCTTCGCTGATTTTTTGGCTAGTGAAATACTGAATAATCCTTTTAATTCTCTCTCTCTCTCTTTTTTTTTTTTTTTTTAATAAAAGGCTGCCTCTGTGCTTACAACATTTGTAAAACACAATGAACAAAGAGTAATTTTTAGGTAGAATTTTTAATCAAAGAGTTTCTAAAATATAGTACAGTAGTAGTTTACATTATTTTAAGAAATATACAAAAGTAATCCCAGAAAAAAAAAAAAGCTACTTTTTGACAAAAATCTTTCTCCCAGTTTCCACAACTTTTCATTTCCTATAAATTTGGATCCTAGTGCTGTTTAAAAACTTGATGTATTATATACCAACTCTCTTCAGTTAAAGAAAATTGAATTTCACGCATTGTACACTACTGTACCATAGAGAACCAAACTAGAATTTAAAAAAATGAAATAAAATTATTGCCATATTAAATATGTCTTTCCAGTTCTCTTTAGTGTGGTAGCATAGAACACATCAGCCATAAAACCCTGTTATTTCTTTCAAGTCACAGAACAGCAACCTAGTGAGGCAGTTGATTCCACTTTAGCAGCAGGATCACCGCTGGTTTTGGTAAACACACCTGAAATATGAAGTTTGAAGTATGTATTGTGTCATGTAAAGGTGAACATGAAGATAAATCTAGGTCTCTATGAAAGCACTATGCAACGAGGGGAAAACTAACTTTTCTTTTTCCATAGGACTTTTATGTTTTATCCAACCGGTGAGTGACTGCTGAGGGAAATCTCAGCCTCATGTCATTGCCTGTGGCTCCTGTTCAGTGATCATAGTAACCCTGGGAGAGAGCACCACAGTATGCCTGATGGCAGGAATTAGCATTAGTGCATTATTATTCAATTGGGAAAGTCAGAATTAGAAAAACAGGCTCAGAACTATAAAAATGTCACTCACATTGTTGCTTGGCAGCTGCACTCATTTACTTGATCTCATTGATTTTTGGGAATAGGCTTCTTATGCTAGAGCTTTTCTTTTTCCTTTCGGGACTTTCACGGCAGGCCAGTATTTTCCCCTGGCATGAGAATTTACTACCAATACATGATCTATTACCTGCTTGGCACGTGCAGACTTCAGAATAAACCTTGTCTGGGATTTGGCACTCTACCTGCCTGATAAACATTATAAATTTTATTTCTTCTCTTGTGCTGCAAAGTGGAAAAATATGGCACGCAGTCATGCCAGCATTACACTGTCCTCAGCCAGGGCTGCTTTTCACTATAAAGTTCTCCAAAAAGAACTGAAATAATTTAGTGTCTCTAAAACCACCACAACAGAAAAGGGGATAAGGAAAAGTGGCAGTTCTCTTGGAGATTTTTGCTTCTCTAAACACCCCAAAAGAGTTTATATGTTGAAAATAAAGCCTCTCATTCTAACAACTTTGAAGCTTTGTCCTTAAATCAGTAATGCATCATCCATTTCTGAGTAGACTGAACATCAAAACCAAAGAGGTTTCTTTGAAGACAAGGAACTTGAAACTTTCTTGCAACTTTGCCATAAATACAGAAAAACAAAAGAAACAAAGATTAAAAGATAAAATAATGAAAATCTGGATTATAGACAGAGGTATCACTGTCATCTTCTGAGTAGAATGTATAGGCACTCATTGTAAAGCATTTTTTTGCTTCAACTAGTTTGCACATTAGGTTGTTCTGGATAGTGAATAACAATCATATTCCTCCATGAATCAGAGTAGAACAAAACTGAAATTAATTGCAATAATAAGAGCTCTACTTAAAAAAAAAAAATCCTGATGAATTTCCATAGGCTGATTCCAGTCCTAAAATTCTTCTTGATGTTAATAAAAAGTGTGAAAATGTTACTCTTTTCATATCTTGACAATTGCATCTTAGCTTATATAAGTCACACTGCCTAAACTTTATGTGTACTGAAGTGGAATATCACAGGGCTTTTGTGTTGCCAGTTCCCAATAACAACAAGGATTGCGAAGACTCAGTGTTTCCAATCTGCTATCTGCTATCATTGTTTCCAATGGGCAAGCATTTCCTGTGTTAAGCACTTACTATCACAGCTCGGCTCTTCAAAGTTAAATTATTTTTCTTTCTTCCTAGTAAGATGCACCATTTTATTGTCAACTGTTGTATAATGTCATGTATTAGTCTTCCAGATCTGATCTTCAGCAATCAACTTAGCTTAAAGGTGATGTTTTTTTCACTTCAACCTGTTTATTTTCCCAGTAAAACCAATATTACTTTGTCACTGACTTTCATAATACTAAAATTGTAAATGTCCCTTCCTGTAATATACGTACCACATAATTCTCCCTTACAAATTAGCATGTATTATTGCTTTATGCAGTTATATTTGGAGAAAATAACAATAAAATAATTTATTTCAATGTAAGATAACCCAAGGTTAGTCACCTCTTGCGATTAAAACAGCTATCAACAATCTAATACCAATGCATCTGTGAAGAAAGCAATAAAAAAATTATCCCCTCTGATTTACTGAAAATTGCATTCATGTCAGTAGAAGGTTTGGAGAACAGGTACTCTGGAGAGTAATACCTTGGTTCCCCCTTAACCCAAACAAGTATACTTGTCTAACATAGTATTTGCTCCATATGCCTTTGCACATCCATCCTATTGTGTCCGGAAGATGCTCTGAAAGCATACTTGCTAGTGAAGCCTCCATAAAAATATCTTGGGATGAAACTAGATTTAGGAGAGACTTTGTTTCTTATTTTCACAACCATTCAGTATTTTGGTACTCATCCATCCCTTACTGTCTCTCCTTTGCCCAAGCTACACTAGTCATTGAATGGTGGAGGCAGGAGGCAGACATGCAGACACAAATACCCACACCAACACACATGGGGAAGTGATTCTTTAGTTTCATGACCATGACACTTAATAAGGCCATGGAGAAGAGAGATTTAAAACACTCCTGACATTAGCATTTATTTCTAGAAAATTCAACAGTTCCAACCCGAGAGGCTGAGAAATAATCTTCCCAGACTGCCCATTCTTCCTGCCATTTCTTAGGACATGAAAGATATAACTTCAAACTCTTATTCTAAATCAGACAGAAGGTAAATTGAAACTGGATCTCTTTCATTCTAGTAAATATCCCTACTGCTGAACTTTTGTAAAAACAAATCAATTCACTTAAGTGTATAGCTCCAAAGCACTATAATGCTTCAAAGTCAACAGCTACACGCCAAAGTAACCGAGGTGTGGGAGAATGACCATTTGCTGAAATCTCATATTATTTCCAGTTTAACTACTAGGCTGCATCCATTCAACTTATTGGTTTCTATAAATGTTATTCTGAGGCACTTAATTTTACTTAATCCAGGATGCTGGTTTTCTTTGAGAATAACAAAAACATACTAAAAAACCCTATTTTTATAACTATTTCGTACCCTTAAGATAAATGCTACACAGGTTGTGTTAACACACTGGCAAGATTCTTAAGGGAGAGGATGCTCCATTCTGAGGTCTTCTGCTTCGTCCCTTAAGCAACTAGATGCTCTGTTTGTCTGACATTCTGCACAGGAATCGTTCATCTATCTGAACCTGGATGTGCGTGAATCCCCTGACCATCAGCAGAGCTCCAGCTGCTCTAGGACACTGCAGCATGCTCACGTGCTGCAATTTGGAGCATGATTCCTCTCCTCCTAAACAAAGCATCTAAGATAGGTGAGTGAAATTACACCTTGAAAGTGTTCCCCTCTCTCCTACAACTGTAGATGAATGTAATGAATTCAAATGTGCGTCTCTACACAGTTGAGGTTCAGAGTTATAGGAACAGTGTCCCGATCTGCTTAGGCTCATCTGATTAAATATTAACTCACCAGATGTTTAACCTTCTGCTGAGCTGATACATTTTGAAAACTCAGTTATCTACAAATTATTTTAAAGGTATTACAAGATTGCATCAGATGGTAGGTTTTGTTTGCTCTCCTTTCATCCTGCAATTATAGAAGATATGAATTTCACTTTGGCCAGCCTAATCTGAGTTCTTTGGTCAATCTGTGTATGTATATCTCATATTCTATGACTTCGGAAGGGTGATAGAGCATGACTGGTTTTGCATTCTGTTGGAAGAAAACAATTCCAGGGCAAAGGTAAAAAAAAAATACAAAACATTAGCTGACTTAAGGAAATAAATTTTACCACATCATACAAAACAGTACACAAATCCTAAACGTGACATTTACCTGGGAAACCAAAGTGGAAATAAACATCAGTTAGGCGGATCATTCAACTGGAATTAAATCAAAGGCAGTAAATTGACAACTAAGTAAATACACAACCACTCTACCAGTAAAAATCATCCCAGTAGCTGCCAAGCATCCTGGCAGAAAAGAAAGGAATTTCTACATAAATCTGAAAAAGACACTGCATAAAAAGGAAAAAGAAATCAGGAAAGGGATATCTTAACACAGCAAGCTTAGACTGTCTGGCACCACAGAGGTTCAAATGTTCTCACTGGTTCAGCCACTCCAAATATTCATCAGTGAAAGGGAATAAATTGAATGTTGTGAATTCAATTGTGACTAAAGCTTGCAGAATGAGAGCATCATAAATTAAAAAAAAAAAAAAGTAACAAAAAATAAATTTTCTTTTCTAATTTTTGCATGAACACTAACAATCCAGTGGCACCTTTATTAACAATAATGGTTTGCTCTTTGACACTGTCTAGCGTTTTTATCATTATACTGGCTCCTGTCCTCATTCCCAGACGTGTCTGCTTTTCAAAGGTGTCTTATTTCTGTGAAGTAAAGTGTTCTGGACGGAACTGCCATAGAAAGTAAAATACTGTCATTGTTATAAAACCTACAAGTCAGAACAAGATTTTCATGTGAAATTATTATTGGAAAGATCATAAAAGTGAGAAAATCATAAATAACTGAAAATGAAAAACTAAAAAAGGAATTCTGTCACAATAATATTATGCACGGAAGTGAATAGATTAGCTTTTTGTCACAGGATGTTCTCATTTTCCAAGATCTAGTCACAGCTGCATTCCCAACATTCAATTTATTCCCTTTTATCACAGGATTAATTGGATGGCCATGGTAAAACAATAAGCTAATACAATAAATATAACTTTTATTTTCCTTTCAGCCTCAAATAAATTGCAGGTCTACCCCTTTCAGCCTTTCTTTCACGCATTAGCAGCTACACTGTTTGGGACAAAACTGTGGAAGACTCATAAAGAATCTGAGCGATTGTGCATGACTGAAAACAAGACATCAAAATGTACCAAGAAAGCTAAGTATACAGTAATAGAGGGAGTCACTAAAGAAAAAAGGTAAACATACTGAAACTGCTATTCTGACACCCATTTTCAAAATGTCAGCAGAATTGCTATGTATAGGGAATTTGGAAGGACTGTAGAAGGGAAAAGGTTAGTTCGAGCACTTTGCCTTTCCATAATTGCGTAGGGATCTAACTTTGCCAATTTGTTCTTCTGAACATAAAGTAGCCGTATTTCAAGTCATACAACATCATGTATTAGATATGTCTACTATGTCCTGGAAAATTCCACAGTCTAGAATAAATTGTTTTATTAAAATTGTTGTTCTATGACTTGACTCTTTGTTGAGGCTTTTGGCTGGTACATAAGCATACCATTAGGGTACAGAAATGTGTATCCTGTGTCTGTTTTTACTATGCTCAAAAATTTGTTAAGCCTGCCTGTCACATGTTTTCTGATTAGACTCAAATAGCCACAAATCAAATTTTAATCTCCACATCACAGAAACCAAAGTAAGGGTAATTATTTTTATGGTATGCCAGTCTGCTTCAGAAACATGCCAGCCCTTGCAGAGCACAGAAATTAACAGGTATAACGAGCCAGAGTTACATTCCAGAAGCCAGTCCTTCTTGTCAGCTACTTAATACGTGTCTCACTGGTCACTGGCTGGCCTTACTGGTGCGTTGTAGCACGAAGACTTTCTTGGTGCACACTTCGGATGATCATGTGACTCACTTGTGGTTTTGCCAGTTGTGAGTAACGTAAGGTCATCCCAAATAAGTACTAATAAAACCTTTATATCGCCTCACACTTGCACGAATTCTCCATCTAACACATAGCATACTGGAGAAGTAATTTCTCAATGCTAAAGTGATTTTTAGAAGAAATTGTCCAGATCCTCCGGATAAGCTGAGATCTATTTTATGAAAGCCAGGGCTAGGAGAGGTGGTAAAATGGTGTTATTCTACATGTTTGTGCCTCCCTAGTCTTGGGGCTGGTGGGTGCAACCTTGGCTTGTGCCAGCTTGTAATACTTGTGCCAAAACAAGCCAGGATCAGCCTTTATGCCAGTGGATGGGAAGTTGCTGTCAAGGGAACTTTTACAGTATTCCTTTTGCATAGTGGGATCCCATAAATATAAAGGAGTGTCTTAAAGCTTGGATAAACATGGTGAAATCCTCTCTCTGTTGGGATTTTTGACATGGATATCAGAGGAGGCAGGATTTTTAACTGCTGTCTTTAAGACTTCTTTGCCTCAGAGGATGTTGTGTCTGTTCAGAGATCTTGAAGGTCTACTAGGAATGCCAGGTAGAAAAACTCCACTCTTTTTAGTGTGCTTGAGGGAACTATTTTGCTTCAAAAGAGCTGTGCCATTCTTGGACCTTTCATTCACTGCCAGTGGCTAACACTGCTTAGGTAAATGGCAGACACTGGCTGCAGTTCTCTAGAGCAGGCTATTTTGTTTGGTTTATTTTTAACAGAAAGCCGAAACATAAGCTTTCAGCCATAAGGAGGAGAGTTAAAGTAGTGTTTGGTGCTGTTGGATTGTGGGAAATTCTGAATTTTGCATCTTTTTTTTCCCCTGCATTAGGACAGCAATCTGAAAGACAGTTTGCTATCAAGTAAATATTTCTGACTAAATTTTTCTTCTGCCTTACAGAACTGCAAAATATTAAATAAATGGGAGAATTAAAAAAACAACATTTCAAAGTCCAGATACAACCCCTGCAACTTTGGGGAATGTAGTTTGTTCCACAGCATGAATATTACTGTAAGAGTATATAAAACTATGTGCCAATTTTTTCTCTCATTTAACTTGGTATAAATCAGGAATACCTAAAAAATACTGGTGGCATTCTTAATTTATATCAATTCATCCATGAAGAAAAAATAGTCAATATACTTTAAAATATGTTTTCATATGATTGTTATAAGGTTAGGAACACAAGACTTTTAAAAATTCCTCTTTGCCTGATGGTCACTTTGACTTTAACAGGAATATGCTATACAATGTAGGTACAGGCAGAGTATTTTAAGTATTCAAAGAAGAAATTCCACTCATCAGTTATCATAAATATGCAGGACATGACTGGCAGTAGTGACATGTCATAAGAGTCCTTGGTAAAGACTGAAATTTAGACACTCTTATGGGCCATACATGATGATACGTTACTTAACTTTTAAAAACAGACAGCAAGAAAAAGACTGAAATTATTTTAAAAAAATTACTACAGCCTATTTCACTTAATTTGCCATCCCGGTGGCAAATTTTCTTTAGAAGGATTATTTTTAAAAGGAGAACATGGTTTGATGAAGAATTATGGTAGTAAAACAATAGACCATATTCTAGAGGAATGGTCAAGATGAACAAGTGAAATGGCAACTCATTTCTATTTCATTATGGCAAACATTAAGGTCACCCTTCTATTGATCCATAAATGAACTCATCTCATCTCATGTCAGTAACATAGGATTACTTACATAATGCACTAATGTATCAGAAGTTTCAAGGGGCCAAGTCATCTGAAAGCTTGATTTAGTTGATGAAATTACCAGGGGGGAAAGTGAAGATGCATGCATCAGTGTCACGTAACAGTATAAGAAAAAAACCAGCTTTTCTGAGTTACAGCAAACGTCCATCTAGTCCTGTATCATTAACGATTAGCTGAGGCATAAGAGAGGTGTGAGTATGTAGAAATATTTCACTGGCATATCCTTCCAACTTCTCAGAAATTTCCCAAAGCCAGAAAAATACTACTTCATTATGGAATAATGTTACAGAAACTTTTTCAAATTCTCAATCATATTGCTGAAGAACATATTTCAATTAACTTTCAGTTAAGTCTGTAATATTTCTTTTCAAACTATTTACACAAATAAAAAACCCACCACATTATTTGAAGATCTGATTAAACAGAGAATACCAGCATACCAGCACTTCATGATCTGGTTGAAGGATCCAGGCTTACTAAAATAACAGTATTAAAGCATTAATACAGATGGAGGAATTATGGGTGTATATATGTAGAGCCCAAATGTTCTAGTTTATTTTAGGTTCAGTAAACTTGCAAAAGACCACATACTTACTCGAGCACTGATTTAGTGTCTGAGCTTTCTCTTTAACTCCACTCCCATTACTTTCAAGGAAGTTCATTTTTATGTCCCCCACAGTTTTACTTTAGAAGTGGAAAATCATGTACTGTATGATATTAATCATGTTATTGTTACTTTTATAGGGCACTACCTAAGAGTTAGCAAAGGTCAGTGCCCCATTGCACTAGACATTGTGTCGCTCAGTTTATGGTCTTGACTACTGCAATGGAATACAACTCAAGTGGCAGAAAAAAGGCAGAAAATACTCATAAGAACACAAGAGTTACACCAAAAGTCTTCCTAGTCCATATTCTGTCTCTGAGAGTGATCAAAAGCGGAGGTCCAGGAAGAGCACAATAATAGCGCAAGTACCTATGACGCTTCCCCCAGAGCATTCTTCCAGTCTCCAAATCTTAATCCTTCAGCTCCAAAACAGGGACTTTACAGTTTCTCTGTTTCTGCATACTCTGATTACTGGACAATGAGAACAAAGAGAAATTCATATCCCCACATTTTCAAATATCCTCACCTATTAAATGCGGTGTATCTGCACTACACTAATTTTGAGACTTTGTGAGGCAGCCTAATAATACTAATGCCTCTCTAGCACTTTTCTTGGCTAGGAAGAGTTTAACAGTTCCTTACTATAAAATGGACACATTGTTCTTTGGCATACTAAAAGGTGTTTCATATGAGATTAAAGATGTTTTTAATGTTTTCAAGAGTTCCAGGCTTATCTATTACTATTTTTTTTTTGTTTTGTTTACACAAGTCTTTCTCATAGACATCTTCAGGAAATTTAATGTATTTAGATAATATTTTTAAAAACTATTTAAATGGCTTAACAATCTAAGTCACTGAGGTGCTTTTGAAAATGCTATTATTCAGAACAAACAATAATTTGCATGTTGAGTGGGATTTTAGATAAACCTTGATGTAGCACAGAAAATACATTATATTTTTTTACAACACTACAGGAGCACAGTTAATAAAAAGGCCACCACTATATGGCTGAAATGCTCAGCCATATTTTATAGGTTTTGTACTTTTTATCTGGACATGCTTAAACAACTTCAGAGGGTTCTTTTGTACATTGATATAGACTGAAAAAGCACAGTATCTTTGATTATCAAAGTTCAGCAACATTCATTTCAGATATTCCACTAAGATGGCAAAATTGCAAGAGGAAAAGAAAAGTTACTGATAGAGTTTGGAGATGTATCAGAGACTGCACAGGATTGTGCTGCTTATTAGAAGTACTCTACAGCGTAGCAAACTCATTTCCACATGTTCTGCAGTATTCTCTACTGTTCATAAAGGCCACAAAATAATACTATTCATAACTGGAAGTTAGAACAGATGTGGCATAACAATCTGGAAATCACTGGTTCCTGAACACGAGCATTTCTGTAACATGTCTCCTTTACTCCTGAATTTTAATAACAACTAGATTGTACACCTTGAATTGCAGTTCAGCTGAACATTGAGATCAAAAGAAAAGAGAAAAGATGTCAGAAATTAAATTGGACATAATACATACTGCAAAATAAAAAAAAATATATATATACATAATCAATGCTGCTTTTTTTTTTCTCCTAAATATCCGTTCTCTTCTATTGCTGCTGGCAACCAGAGAACATACTCCCTTGCTCCCTTCAGAAACTCCCACTGCTCTGCTCTACACCTCAGGAGTAAGGTAAATGCATTGAAAGTATCTCAGTATTAAGTTCAGCTATGAAAACAGCCATTTCATTCAGAAATGCAGAGGCTATAGACAGATAAAATCTAGGAATTTTATCTGTCAGTTTAAAATATTATATTTTCCCTTCTAGGATGCCATTTCAAAGCTACTGCTCCTCTGTCTATATGCATGTGTAAGTATATGTTTAAGTGTATCTGTTTGCAGCTCAATATACAAGCACGTGTTGAATTGGCATATGCGATGAGAGTTCTAAATGTGACAACTTCCCTGAGAAATAAATACAATGCCACATAACTCAGCTCTGTCTCAGTAGATCTCCCCATAAATCTGCAGAAAGCAGAAGAGCACTCTCACGAGGCAGCATCAGCAGGGACTAAGGGCTGCCATGGTGTTGTCACCTTTTAAAGTCAAGAAACAAGCAAGCTCTGACAGACCTGAGCCTCTGTGAATGGAGAGTAAGCTACAGGTAATCAGTGCCACTTCCACAGGCTCGTTCTCCAGACTTTTCCATATTTTCAAACAGGTCATTGCTGGTCTGATTTCCAGCCTTCTGTGGATGAAAGCATGAATTTCTTATGAGAACTTGTATAAACTGTGGTTCAAATTTCATTGAAACTGATGTTTGCCAAGAATAATATTTTAGTGGTGCTAAAGCCTCTGATACACTATGTATTACAACCATAATTTATATGCCTCACAGAAGTATATTATCTCAGAGAAAAACTAGGTTTTCTGCTTTAATCAGTACTAAATCAGTGTTAAAAATACAATCAGAATTATTTATTGCTTTTCAGTAAAAAGTTGCTTCTTTGATCTTTTCAGAAGTTAACCAGGGTAGCTGGATTTGCTTTCTAAGTTTGAAAAAAAAAATAACAAAAATTGTAAAATATTAAGAACTAACTTTCAAAATTTTTTTTTGGAAGAAGAGACAAAGTTCCTGTACAAGAAATGTAAAGCATTTCTTATGAACCCCAGGTAAGTGGGTTGTAGGTTTTTGCCAGAGTACAGCTTCGGAGCAACCTCAAAACCAACCTAAATTTCACAAGTCTATAGCCTTGTAATCTCTTGCTTTATTGTAAATTTTCCCCATGCAGACATCCAGAATTATGAAAAATATACTCTAACTTTTCACTAATGACAGCTATGAAAAATACAGTGTTTTTTTCTACCATAGTTTGTTCTGCTGACAAAAGTTCTCCGCTTACACTCAATGCATAAGCATGTGTGTTTCCTGAAGAGCTTTGCGAGCCACAGTCTGATTTAAACTGAAATTAAACAAAAGGACATTGATCTCAAATATTATTATATTTCCATATGTTCTGCCGAAAGAGATGGTCAAACTGAGATCATATAAGTTTCTGGCTGAGAGAAAGGCTGCAGGAGGAGTTCACTTTTTTTTTGTAAGAATCTGGACGCCAGCACGTAAAAATACTCAGTTGCAGGAAAAGCTTCAGGATTCCTGTACCTTAACCATCAAGGCCAACCAACCGCTAGGCACCAGCCCACAGGAAATGGGGCTTCCTTCATGCTGCAGCTCTACATGCCACTTGTTAGTTCTATTACTTTTCATTAGTCAGACATGGATTTATAGCCAGGGCAGGGGTGGCGGGGGAGTGGTGTGTAAGAAATCCTAGCCTCCCTTATTAACACAATAAAGTGCTGTGCATTTATCTGGGATTTCTGATATCTGAGCTCCAGCCAAGTGCCTGATGTCTGGAAGTTGTGGCCAGCATCCGCACAATTCAGTCTCACGGTCCATTTGCACAAGGTCTCATGCTATGGGTTCACTGTAGAACTCTTGTGCAATTACCTTGTACAGTAGCATACCTGTCTTTGTCTACCCATTAAGATCAGTGGAGGTGGAACTAGTTTAAGCAAAAATTCAAGTAATGAAAACAATCACTCATTTCTAGTATTCCATATACAGATTAAACAGGTAAGAAAGAACATCATTCTCCACCAGATTAGCGACTCTTTGGAATGGATGCAAAAAAAAAAAAAGGCTATTTGAAGGTATGTTCATTGGGAGAAGAAGATTTCATAAACAGAATATTGTAGAGAACTCATATACAATTACCACGTTCTACACAATGTTGTGATTTATGTAGTAGAAATTAATTTACACTGTATAGTCAATAGGGAGATTATGAATCAAGCTGATAGCTGATAGCAAATTTTCTAGTCATTTTATAAAACATTTCTGTTCTGTATCATTTATACAACTGATTCTGAGGCGGTGAAACAGGTGTACTATATACAGCGTTGCAACCATTTTTATCCTTACGGTTAGCTGCAGCTCTTCCTGCAACTCCAGATACAATCAGGTCTTTCCATTTTGGAAACCAAGGGCAGAACTTCCAAGATCAGGTTTGAAAAGCAATACTTTTGTCTCCTTCAAGGATTAACATTCAGAAAAATTATCCCTAACAGTGAACTACACTGACAGCCCCCAACAGTGAGCTCTCAGCTGGTCACACTAGGCTGTGCAAAGAATGGCACTAAGGCAGCTGGAATTTCACTGAATTGGCATGGGTGTCTCTGCCCAGTATTTCCCTGCCCTTCCCAGGCTAGCACAACTAAAGTGAGCTCAGACCTGCCTGTACCTCCCAGTGCAGGCATGCCCTCCTTCACATATTTGTAATGTGGTTTTAGGCAAGTTATAATCAGTAGAAAATGGGTGGGGCTGGAAAAAGGTTAGAACTTGTCCAAAATTTTTAGTGAAAAATCAAGAAATTCTGATTTTTCAAAACACAGCCTTTTTTTTTGGAAACATGCTGATTTTGAAATGGAAAATTATCAAAAGGATAATTCAGATTGAGAGACAAATATACGGCCAAAAGAAAACCTAAAAACCTAGACAATCATGGAACCAACCAATGACAGTTTTCATAGGGGATTTAGGCAGCCAGCATCAGAAATCTTTAGTTTTTAATCAGATATAGCAGAGATACAAGATCCAGACTCCCATATTCCAAATGACAGTCTGATCTCCAGCTGAGATGAGGAAAGGAGTAAATGTAGTAATTACGGACTTTCACAATGCTTTAGTAGGACATCAAAATATTCTGTGTAAAAGCCCTGCTTAGGGTAAGTAGGGTTTGGAAAGTCAATTTGCCACTATCTGAATTCGCACATTGGCTTTGATACACAAAGATGCATAAGGCTTCCGCAATTTTTAAAGCTACTGCAGCTCTAACCTCTACTGTGAGAAGTTGTTCAAGAACACAGTCCTTCCTCAGATCATGTATTCAAATCTCTTTGGTTTGGCATGAGATGTTGGGCAGCCAGAATTTTTGTCTATGAACATGCCCACGGAAAATATACATGTATCCTATTATCAACAGGATTTTATACTTCACAGTAATATTCCATTTTTAAAAAATTGAAGAAGTTACTTCTAAAGTATAAAGGAAAAAAAAATGGTCTAAACAGAATCTTGTTTTACAATTTCTAACTAGAAGTTTTAGCAGTAGTTTCCTTTTTAATTTGCAACATTCCCCTGTTAATTACACTACTGATATTTCAGTGAGGCTATCAATATTTAACTGATATTAATGAACAGATCGACTAAAAACAGATGTCATAGCTATAGATCCAAACAAGTCATGTAAAATATTTGTTCTCTAGGCCAGCTTTGTACGACTCTAGACAAAGTCCAGCATTCTAGTATGACCTATTTAGTTCCTCTGTTGCTGAAGCACTGTGGTATTCCTAGGAAACCATAGTAGTTTGGAAAGATAGAAAACTGTACATTATTTAAGGAACAGATGAGAAGCAGGATTTAAATGGAACTTTAACAATAGGATTTTCAAACTTACTAAATGAAGTAAGAAAGGCAGACAGTCACTATACCCTTTTTTTTCCTTGTCAGTCCTGACGTTTCCATTAATAGGTGCTTGCATTTAATATTTTAATCGTGAAGTATTTTTAGATTGCCTTTTGTCTGGCTCCTTGATTCTATTACTTCTTTAAAATAACCTACAATGGTTAATTTTATATTAAGAAACAGAGTAGAGATAAAGGGTAATGTCCAAGAGAGCAAAAGTTCTTATAATAACAGGTCATACTGTTGTCAGTAAAAATCTCGTCCAAAACACCATCACCAGTCACATACATCCACGGGCAAGCTTTACACTTCTGAGCTCTACTTGTTGTACAATACCATATAACTTTGAGGAAATTTAGGAAGGGAAATAATTTAGATTCAAATTCAGGGTACAAATATGAAGCACAAAATGTCTGGGGATGGCCTGAACAGTATCAATGAGTATTAGCTTCTTCTCAGAAAAAAAAAAACCAAAACATTTTGCCTAGATTTAAGTACAATTTAAAGACTTTACTGTAAAGACTGCACACAGGATTGAACTCTTTCCATTATTCAGCAAAGAAGACAGAGCTAACGCAGAAAGGTTCTGTCCAGAATTATACTGAATTATGCTTAGTACCACCAGATCTAACAGCTTAAATGCAAAGGTTGAAAAACAGCATTTACAGATCTAGTTTAGTCTACATGCTTTTGTTGGATTGAGCTCTTAAGAGAAAAAAAAAAATTGACCTTTGGTGTTTATTTTCAAACACAAATTTATGGGCAAGATTAATTTTCTACCAGAACAACCTAGAACTAGCACTAGAGTATGTTTTGGGAAAAAAAGAGTCAAAAGCAAATATATGTCTCTGCATGTGTGTACTGAAGCCTGGGTTCCTCCTCCATTTTAAAATTGATCCTAGTTGTGGATAACATTTAAATTTTTTTCTTGCATTTCTCAGAAAAAAAAAAATTCCTAAAGTATAAGCCCACTCTCCAGTAATTCTTTGATTTGGAAAGCAAAATATTAAAAAGGATAAGCAATATAAGTGGGTATACTCACACCAACAGTATGAAAGCAAAGTAGTATATAGTACAAATCTGTGGAAAAGATCGTGGATTTGGTCACCTTTGTCTAGAGGAAGATTCTTTCTGTTGAGAACTGAATATTTTTTTCACATATATTTATTACATTGTCGTATTTTATACTTTTTTCATTTCTGCTGTAGTTTACTATTCCACTAAAACACAGTGCAACTGAGATTCAGCCGTATAAGTCTTTTTAAAAATAAACTCTTGTAATTTTGTAACCGTCCAGTAAAACTGCATGCAATCTTAAAAAAGATCCATTATATAAACTATTGTTTTAACAGTACTTTTGCTATCAGAGCACACTGAAAATAGATCCCCTTATTTTCTTTTTGTAGACAGATCATCTGATACTAACTGACAGAGGTCAATTCAAAATTTTCTGATAAAATATTGTATTATGTACTGGAACAGTGTGCTGCTAATCATTTTCAGATCATTGAAAGTAAATTGGAAAAAATTAATAAGGGCTTTTCCTAAATCCCCAAAGCTGGAGACAAAAGGACATTGGCCAATTTAATTACCTACTGTGTATATTGGTTCTACTACTTCAACTTCAGTGGAACCCTTTACAAGCCCTTTACCACGTGGCTAATAGCAGGAAAAAAGGGCCAGACAGACTACATCAAGTGCCCCTTGCAATAAATAAATAAACGTAGATGAAGCCCACCCTAAAATGTGGGAAATCTAAATGTGACTTTTTCATATGGCTTTCACATGCAAAATCCTGAATAGAGTTATGTTTAAGATTTTTTTCCAGAATATGAATAAAATACATGTAGACATATATATATGGGCAGACATATATGGGCAACTAAATAGTAAAAGACGTGTTAACCCCTTCTGAGAACTCTAGCAGTGGAGCTCTAGTCCAAGACACCAGTGAGAAAATCCAACAGGTATGTGCTTCATGATGACAGCAATACATTTATCCACTAATGTCCACTTGCAAATTGAACCACCACGCAAAAGGACTTGTAGTGCCTCTTTTCAGATCTGCTTCTACTCCCCAAAGAGCTTCTTGTTAAATCCCAGCAACAGGCATGACTCTCTTGCTACCAGATTAACTTTATTCCAGAGGTCAGTAAGGAGGCGAGGTCCACAAAAGCACATACAGCTCTTTTTAATGGCTTCCAGTGGTGTACAGCTCCCAGTATTACCTCATGTCATGTTTGTTGGGTGTCTTCAAATAATTCCTCAGCTGGAAAGCCCAAAGGAACCTGGGAGAGTTGAACAGAACCCCAGGGTGACACTCAATACCAGCATTTAATCTGTCCTTTCCCTTCACTCGCTGGGAAAAGGGGACACCCTCCCACCTCCCAAGTCAGGCTGAAGCTACTCATGGGGCTTCTCAGCATTCCTTGAGGAACTGTGAGTAGGCAGCCTATGCAAACGAAATGTATTACTACATTACTACAATTTTCCCTCTCCATTAACACAGGGAGTGATTTATTTTCTGGAATATTTGACAGAACAGCTTACATGAATATGTGAAAAAGGAGTAAGCAATATTACACTAGGTTACTTCAGACTGACCAACAATTTCCATTTGTGAGATTGACCTCAATACATTTAAAATTAACATCAGATAATCATAATTACACTTAATCCATCATTATGTCTAATCAAACATGTATGTATTAAAGCAGAACAGGACAGAGCTAAATGGCAACAAGCGTAACCGGTGCCATGAATGTACCCCTCAGAGAACAGAAATGAAAATGTGGACAGTTCACTACTTGTGACTACCAATAAAACAACAAAAATGCTGAAAAGTAACATTCTCTTCCCATATTTTTATCTCTGAAAGTACTGCTTTTGATCCATCCAATAAAATGCATGTTTTCTGTCTTTTTTTTTGTTTTGTTTTGTTGTTCTTCCTCAGAAAAGAAACAGAAAGAGTGTTACTTGTGTCTCTTTTCTGTCAAAGTACAATTACTCCTAATGGTATTTTTTCCAGTGTATCCTGAATTTACCTTAGGAACTGGGTTCCTTCCGGGGGAAATCATCCCACTCCTTAAAGAGGCCACCATTTCATAGTATCTTTCTACATTTCAATTATATCTTAATGTTATTTCATTCCCTTTAGTATCACCATAAATATGCTGCACGAGCTCTGTTCCTTTTTAATGATTACATCTCTCATTTGCAGATTACCATATTCTGTACAACTACTGTTCATGCAAACTATGTTTGTTTATTACTACATTTTTACTTCTTCCCCAAGTCACCTCCTAAATTTCCTATACGGGTCTGCTCGTAGATACATAATGCAGAATAAATATATTGTGAGAGAAAGGGAGAGAGAAAATGTGCATGAGAGATCTATTCTTCCAGTTCTTTGCTGATATTTTTTTTTCTAAACAGAAGCACCTGGAAATAAGCACAATTCCAGCACTGGAAACTTCCTAAATTTATTTCAAGAAATGGAACATTATTAGGAATCTGTTTTCCAAAACAGGCAGCAGATGGTAAGCTTAACCAACAGGAATGATATTTTAATAGTAAGTATACACAGATCACTAAGGTTCAGCATTGAATAGCCAGGGTAGGAAATTAATTCTTGGTCAGGATTTGTCTGGTGAATCTGGCCTGCTACCCTCACTTTGCAGAGGTGGACTACTCTCCAGCTCAATGCTCAGGTGTTAGCTGCTCACACATCTTAACCTCACAGCCCTTCCTGGTATTTCCAAGTTTGACACCTTCTTCCCACCTGCAGCCTTCAACAGCTGAACAGATGTGCCTGGCCACAAGGCAAGACTATTCATGCTTTAGGTGCTAAATACACATGCCTGCTGCAAATGCCAACTGTGGAGTGGTGGAAGAGCACAGAGTATTTAGGAAAGGGAAAGGAAGGAACTGCTTAACGGTGGCATAAGGCACCCGCATATGCACAACAGCAGTCCAAAGCCAGACACCAGCTCCTGCAGCAACCAGGACTGCAGCACCTTCCACCTTCCCCTCCCCCAGCTACCCAGTCTATTTTCAAGATGTCTTAGATGGCAGTTTATTCTAATGGGAATTAGCGAAAAGCTTATAGGGAATATAACAGGGAAAAGCTAGGCTTCTGAACCCTGTCATCAACTCCTAGGTACACAGGAATATAAGAAATCACACTTTGATTATGTTATGGCAGTTCTTTGACCATACAGATCCTGCAGAACTAGTCCCTCAGACAGTTCTATGACTCTAAAATACAAATACATGTATAAAAAAACACCTCTATTTTCCTTCTATAATTTGACAGCTGAGATGAGAGAGGTTAGGAACAAGCCCCTCAGATTACGTCTGTGTTATTTTGGGCATTTAGGACCTCTTTCTCATCCAATACTCTATTTAGAGATCCTAGCCCATAGTCTTGGGAGAAGTCCTACTGACACAATGCTCTACTTCTATTTTGAAATGTAAAGTACAATTAGAACCGACACAGGGTGCTCATGGCTCAAACCACCTCACCTAGTAATCCTCCCTCCTGAGGTCTAGTTCAATTTCTGATCCTCTTGCTGAGTAAAAGATCTAGGATTTGCAATTTATATAAAGAATAAATTAACTATGATACTTGTAAGACAGAATAAATAGTCCCCCCTTCCACTCCCATTAAGAACTTTCTTTTTTATAGTAACAAATGCAACAATAAAAATCCTTCTCAAAAGAAAATTGCATTTATTCATCATTTACTCAAATCCCTTTCAAGTGCTAGTTTTCTTATTAGACTCTTTTTCTGGAAGAAAACATACTATTTCACATAGCTAGCTAGATCTTTTCTTGCAAAGATGATGCAAAATGCGGCATAAGGTTTTACTTCCCACATGCCTATTTCTTCACAAAAAAATCTTTTCTATTTTACACCCAGAAGTTCATAATAGACATTTTCCTAACATTTAGAAACTTCAAAGGATCACTATTTTTATTCCTACTTTAACATATACTTTACTTTTTTTCCTAATACTTATTAATGTGTGAAATATGAGTGCTGCAAAAAAAAGAACTGCTGTTTATTCTTCCAGAGCGGCACAAGCTGCTTTTCTCATTCTTACTGTGAACTGCTTTGAACATCTTTTCCATTGAGTATGCCAACTTTTCATATTTCGTGAGCCAAGGCTTCCTAATTTCATAGCCAGCTTGCATCACTATGCAAGTTCAGTTCCTATTTTATACCTTAAGGATTACAGTGATGAAATCTGACTCGGTTACCTTAGGGCTAAAAAGACTGAAGTTTTGATCAATGATCACTGTCAGCTTTAGCGCACATTTTCTTTAATCCTGCTTAGCATGCTGGAGCCATTAGGATTGTTTTGCTGTAGTTAATTTGGGTTTTTGGACTGGAAACAATCCTTAATTTAATCATAAAAGTTTGTTCATGTCAACCACATTTTTTGATCTGTTAAAGTTTCATTAAATATGTTGTGGGTTCAACCATGCTTTGAGACTTAGGTGATGCTGTCTAACATTCACAGAGCAATTATTTATGACTGTCAATTTTCTGTCAAAATCCTCGAACAACATACCTTTGAGAATATATGAAATGTAAGGCATTTATTTTCAATAAAAATAAGCTAAATGTCAACACTGCAGAAAATAACAAGATGTGGAAATAAATGTAGAGGAAAATGGGCAAATCATCTCTAATTGATCCTGCCTTCCCTATTTATCCCCCTCCCCCACTGCATTCCCTGTGCTCTCCAACACATGAGAATATACACAAGGAGAAATCTGTGATCAGTCCTTGTGGTTAATGAAGCAGAAGATAACCATAATATCATACCTGGAGCTTACCCTCTGCTAGCACCTTTTTCAACAGAGCTCTTTCACTCTCATCTTGACCTACAGATCATCCCGATATATTGTAATTTCTGCAATTTATTTGGCTTAAAATGGAGACTAGTTCACACTTCGGAGATGTAATTTCATCAAATTTAACACCCATATTCAGCAGGTTGTGAGATTCAGTTACTTATTAATCAAGAATACTGACACGGTGCCGATTACTTTTTGGTATTTCTTAACTGTGTTTACTCGCTTTAAAATATCTTTGTTCACTTAAAGACACAACACCTCTTTATTAACTTACCAACTACTGTACGTAATTATTTCTAGGCAGAGTTTACCTTTATTAAGGGAGCCCATGCAAAATCTCCATACTGCAGGACTGCACAAAGTTGGCAGGTGATTGAGCTGGCAGACACTCAACCCAGGTTATGTATCTTGTGGTTAGAGAGTGCATACCAGCTTTTGCTCTGCCATAGTAAAAGGGAGTGTTCAAGAAAGGCTTGGGGAAAAAAAAAAAAAGGAAAAAGAAAAAAAAAGGGCAGGTATAAAATGGCTATGTTGTTTCAATGACCCATGAAACTAGCATGAAAGAGCAACACATTCTTCTAAAAGGGACATACTTACTTAGGATGCTAAGGTAGCATGGGACATGACTTCAGCTTCAGGGATAGCTATCTTCCCCTCAATGATTCCTACCATCTCACACCTTCTAAAAAAACTTCAGCTCCTGTGTTTTCACTAAATTGCTTAAAATTTATCACGCACAGTGATTTCTTCCACATATTGTCACCTAAGTATGATCTTACTAAAGCAATGACATCCCATAAGCTACAGTACAGTTCATGCAATTCACTAGTTTTGAATATGACTGAGGATGTTAATGTTATTTAAATAATGCCACTTAAGTGGTCGTCAATTTGTAGACTACTGTGATATTTGGATGCCTACTACCCTACCAGTATTTTTAAGTTTCTTAGCAGATAAAACATGTGAAGAACTTTAATTCTCAAAAACTGTATTTCAAATGTATGTGCTTCCTTGTATCTTTGAAAATGTACCCTGTGTCCTGCTAGTTGTAAACACATATATATTATACGTTATTTGTTTTAATTAGAGCTGTATTTAGAAGTACTTCGACTACAATGCTTCAGAACTTGCATAAATATCTTGCAGCCAGACATTCACATTATTGTCTGAGATTTACAGAATCTTTTCAGAAACTTTTTCCCACGTCTACCTGTGTAACCATGTACGTAATTCCTTAATATCAATCTTTAGGCTATGCAAGCATGTACATGCAGTTAATATTATTTTTACTCCATAATTTTTGTCTGTTTGCTAATCAGGAAATGGTAGAGGTCATTTAAATCCTTACCTGATTAACAATCCCGATTAAAGATTAGTAGAATGTTCAGTATTCTACAGTTGGAAAAGCTTCATTACCCAAAAAAAACCTATATCCCACACTCTTTGGTCCTCTGTTTTCTGGGAATCCAATCTTTTTATCTTCTTTTATCATAAGAACAGGTGTGAGGGATACAAGACAGTTACATTATAATTCCATTCCTCTGTAGCAGACTAGCATATCCTTTATTATTAAAATACAGTTGTATATCACATCAAATTCTGTTTAGTTTTAAGTATGACATTTAAAAACGGTTTAGGAGATGATGCAGTTCAAGATATTTTTCACACAGAGGAAAATTCTAAAATGTTATCATGGCCAGGAAGAACTTTGTTCTTTTTGCATTATGCATAACTTTCTTCTGCTGTTTTACTTATAATCACATCACTTAAACATCCTCCCAGAGAACCTTTTTCTCATACTTAACCTGCAGCCATGGTGACACTATTGCACTCCCTTTACAGCGGGGACAAACAAGTTCAATCTCAATGAAGCAGAAGTTTCTACAAGAATATTAAACAATAAACAACATCTCTGGTCCAGAAATTACTTCCAGGTTAAAGACACAGAAAAGGAAAAATACACGCTGAAAATAAATAATCTTTTACCCAATTATTTAACTAGACTGAAATAACATTAAAAATACTCTTCAACATTAAGGAAGTGAGAAGTCAATATTACGGCAAGGAGTCTTGCAAATTCTATCTAATTGCATGTTCAGGCAAATAGATTCTAATAGCTTTTTTAACTGTTAGTTGCAATAAAAGTAATCTTGTAACAGCAAAATGAGTTTGTTGCCTGTGGGCTGATTTACAAGTGTATGTACAAATGAACAAGTGTGTATTTATTAACTGATGTTTGTGCCCTCTCAGGACTGAGATGTTAGTTTCCAATATTGATTGACTAATTTTCTCTTAGCTTAAGTAGTCACAAACTAGGAACTTCCAAAAGCAGGCAAGAACCAAGACAGAAAGTATTTTTCTCAGGACTATACTTCCCAGGAATTCACAGATGGCTATTTTATAGGATATGGCAGCTCATTTAGTAAACATGATATTCCATAGGTGTGAATGGAAGTAGTTCTGGAACTTTTGCACCTTTTATCTTCCACTGTACTGAAAATAAAAAAGGCCTTTTTCTCCACCATTCTGCTGCTTTCACTAAGCTGTGTATTTTTTTAAGGTAGTCAGCAACACTAAAACGAATCATAAAGTTACAGCGTCCCATAACAAATGCCTTATGTTTTCCAATGCAAATGTTGATTGAGGGGAACAACTATGTGCATGAGGGGAGAGAGTAAGAGAGGAAAGAGAAGTAAGAAAAGTCTGGCAAAATAGAAGAAAGTATGACTGTGTAAGAAGTAGAAGAGGAAGAGAGAAGAGGCTTGACAGAAAAGTAAAGGTACTAAGGGTATGAGATGAACTTCTATGGAAAATATCAGCAACAGAGAAAAGAAGATGGAAGAATGAAAGTTCAAGAAGGAAATGAAATTAGTGCCAAAAAAAAAGGGGTGAGTTTCATATATTTTTAAAAAATACCTTTTTAGTTTTTCTTTTTCTAAAAATACTTTGAGATCACAACTGCACACTTCATCCTTCAGATGTTCGGTCTCCGAACATAACAAAAATTCATTAAAACAAATACACTGTTAGAGTACTGATTGCCTACAGCCATAGGTTAATGAGTATCTTTCTAACTGGTGAGTCCTGCACGTAAATGAGGAATATGGATCACAAAAGGTTACAATTCTGGTCCAGCTGAATACTGAACATGTTACCAGTATATTGTGAGATACTACAATGGACAAAAAATTATCTTCTTTTTTCTAAGACCACAATTCTAAATAAGAAATACTGTTTTGCTAACAAAATAGCAAAGATCATGACCACAAAATTAATCCTCTTTAAGAAAACAGTATTAGCCAGCTTTATTGCTGTGGGTTGAAGCTCCATCTTTAACACAGGCATACAATTTTCATTTTCAGCAGCAGTTGCTAGGATCCACTTCTGTTTCCTAGCAACATAATTTTAACCTACTTACCTAGTGCATCTCTTACGATGAACAGAAAGTCTTTTTAGAAGTAATCTTTAACTCTTCTATCAATACAAGTATATGCATGTAATAGTAAATCAAATCTCTTTCTGCAGGCATTATAGAAAATTCATTATTTTTCCTGAATTTAAGTGCAATGAATGTAAAAATGATAATGAAGTACCCCTGAAGAACTACAGATTTTCAATGTCTAGTGTCCTTGTAATTCTAGATGTACTACAATTTCTTGAAAAAATTATATTTTGTTCCTAACAGAAAAACATATTGTTTCAGGGGGAAATTTACTGCAGAATTTGAGAAAAGAATCTAATGAAAGCATGACTTCTTAAAATAGAGAGTACTCCTTTTTTTTTTTTTATTACATAAGGATCCTTGGAGTGCAATATATGGGATACTAAAGAATATAACACTTGGGTATATTTTTAAATCTTATGAAGAAACAACAACTGTATAAAAATCCCTCTTTAAAAAAAAAAGAAATGACGCGCATAAAGGGAACAAACTATATTCCCTATTTCTAGTACCATTCTCATAACCATTGTTTAGATATCATCTTGGTAAAATTAAAATCCTCTGAGTTTTTTTTTTCAGAAGCAGAGTGCTTCTGCCCTGTAGCTAATTAAGCAAGAATTACAAAACACTAGAAGTACAACATTATTTGCATGCTCATGGTTTTTCATTTTCACTTCTCATCAAACACACTAAATGATTCAATGCCATAACCAAATTATGTCCCACAGCACAATAGGATCATCACAGAGTTCTTTTGATATCAGTCTGCAATGGGAAAACCACAGTATCTTCCCTCTGAGAGTTTGTAAACAAACCTTGCATGCCCCATGTAATTTAGACAAATCAATCTATGCAACGTCATTATGTTTCTTTTCCAGCAGGCATTCCCATAACCTGTCAGCAAGACATACAGTTTAAATTCAGAATAACTCAGCAGGCTTAATCAATATGGGATTCAAAAGAAACACTACATCACTTCAAACATATATCAATGCACGTCTTGTCAAGCTAATACTCAGAGAAGGCATAGGGAAGACTAGAGACATTAACCAGATGGGTCACACAGGAAAACAATGCTGACATGTCCAAATTCTAAAGCATTTTTCTTACTTCTAAATATAAAAAAAAGAATAAATCCATGTGTAGAGTAACAAATATCGATTCTCTCAGTCCTGTTCTTATTTATCTGTTCTTACTATAAAGATGACTATTGATTTATTAATTAAAATATACACTGTTGGAAGACATTACTCAAAATTGATGTGCTATTTGCTATTAAAATTATTTTTTGTTTCTTCTTATTTAAATAATAGAAAGAGAAATAATACCTTATGACATGTAACATATACAAGGAAAGCGTACAAATGACTGAAAAGCAATTGAAAGTGATTGAAAACTTTGTAAAGTTCTAACACTGCTCTGATACATTGGCAATGTAACTGCAATTCATGATAAATCATCAGTTCTAATATTTATAGAAAACTCTCCTGACTGATGTAAAATTTGTTTCAATCAGAAAAATGTTCTCGGAATAATTACATGGATAATAGATTACTTTAATAACTCTTCTAAAGACATCTCTAAGTTTACCATCATTATAGTGCATCTAGGTTGAATAAGAAGCTTGCAAATTATATATTATTACTGATAAATGGAATAACTCATGACTGTAACACAGGAATCTGATAATTTACTTGTCTGGTAGGCACCATGTGGTATTCAATACATTAAGATATCTTTCCTGGATATAAACGAATTCCTGAAATACTACTGAGATGAGATGTAGCATCATGGTATACAACTATAGGTGTATAATTCTGACTGAAGTATTATCCCAGAAGCCAACATTGCTATTTCAAGATTGGTACTTTCAGATGTACCACTAATTGAGCAAAGGTACTTCAGCAGACTTGTAAAGCACATGCAATTGCCACAGTGGAAAGACCTGTGGCATATGCAATTCAGTGAAGTTCTTTTAAGCAAAGACATACTAACATTATAGTTATTTTATAAAAGTTAATACAGTAAATCATTCTGAGAAATTCTACAAATACCTATCCCACAAGGAAGTATTAAACACCAATGTAACTGCATATATTAAAAAAAAAAATAGTACGAAGTTTGAGAGGTGTTTAGTGTAGCTCTCAGACTTTATAAGGTTAATCGGTTGTATTCTGTAAATCATCAGAAACTCACAGGGAGGAATGTGAGAAGCCACTGCTTTTTCAATATTGATTTTTATGATATGAAACAGAAAAAAAAAAAAAACAACAAACAGCAAGGAGACAGACAGGAATATCAAAATACGGGAAACTTCAAAAGAATAGAGATGACTAATTGCCTTCCAAAGCAAACACCTGAAGATTAAATGAAATGGTTTCATAACACAGGCCAAGTCTTGTCACGGAATCCAACATTCTTTATCCTTAGTGTTGTCCACAGGAATAGACTAAAATATCCGAGACCTACATTAAGAATGAAATCACAACACTGCTTTTACAGTTGTGTTACTGAGCACCTGAGGAAACATGAAAAGAGGTTGACTTTCAAAAATCACTCAGAGACAGAAAGACACGGGGAAAAGTCTCTGCTCAGAATTGATCAGAGGGAGTTGATTTTTTCTTAATCTGATGTTAAACATAAGAACATTTACAGTTCCTGTGTTGTAGAAAAGGGGATGTGACTTGCAAGGGAAGAGAAACAATGGGCAGCCTCAGAAATCTCACTATTTGGAGATTTATGCATGAGTTAAAAATCTATTGAGGGAACTGTCAATATATAACATTTGAAATCAAGCATTTGAAATCAGAAAGTCAATCAATCACACAATTTTTTTTCCTACCATGACTATGACATGTTTTTCATTATGGCATAACATTCATCTTATGTCCTGTGATTTCAATACAACACAACAGACTTGAAATCAAATTTGAGGATATGCAGGCTCACTTGGAGCACTAAGAGTCCTGTATCTTCTGATACAAAATTCAGTCCACAAGTTTCAAATATCAAGTCCAACATCTGGGAATAAGTTGTTGAAACAAGGGGTGGATTTATGAAAAGTGGTTGTATCATATCATTTTACGCAATAGAATCTTGGCACACTGAATTATCTCATCACTTCTAATGCTAAGGAAGTCAGATACACACATGTATAGTATCTCTGCAGTGTTACTAAAGGTTTGTTTTTTAATATTAACAGCTGAACCTTTGAATGGTTTTCTCCAAAGCCTCCTACTAGAGTATATTCATTATTGGTAGATTTTATTTAATATTATAAAAATTCCATACACTTACAACTGGCATGTAGGAATCATAAGATTTTGCTAATATACTCCTTTCTATTGTACTCATTTAACACCTATATAACTAATTTAGCCTTAACATATTTATTCTTAGGTTACTGCAGTATAAGTTAGAAAATTGTCACATCCTATGTCTTTCCCGGAGCTTGGAACAATGCGTTTATTTTATTCTCCTGTCCAGTTTGTTCTCATGTGTAATATCTTTAGTTCTGTACACACCCCTTCTTAAGTCAGTAGGCTTATGGTAGTTTTATTTCATGTATGATTATCATACGATGTCACACTCATTTCATATTTCTAGGAATAACTAGGAAATTCACTGAGCAAAAGACAGTGATGCTGGAACTGCAGGAGTAACAACCTTACAGTGGGATTTAACAAGATAATTTTTGACACTCTGAGACCATTATTGCTATGGTAATGCTTGCAACATTTTATTGCCGCAGAATCTTTCACTGAAGAAATGAGATTGCACAAATACAATTTAAGGAAAACACATGCACTCACACCCACACAATTGAAAAATAAATGCAACAAAGACTTGGAGATTTAATTAAATTGAGCACTTTGAGATATATGCTCATATACAATTTCAGAGATGCTAGGAAGAATTTCACTGTAATTTACATTGAACATATTTAAACCAGGCACAAAGGAAAAAGCATATAAAAACTGTTTATAAGTGTAAATTATATCGATGAAAAATACATAGCTATTTATCCTGTTACTAGGTTCAGGACTTGCAATGACATGACTCAATTTAGTTGGACGGCAATTAGAGACGGCTGTGATTCCCAGATGGCAGAGTAGACACCGTGGGCTGTTTATCCATCATCAGATTTACAACTGCTGCTGCCACACTGCTGTCGTGGTACAACTGCACTGCAGTTGGGAGGTGTAAAACCAGCAGGAACAGGCTGATCCATTCGAGTCTCACTGTAGGATGGCCAACAGAAGGAGCAAAGAGAAGGGTGTGGGAACAAGCATTCTTGTTTGTAGCCCACACCAAAATTTGTGCTGGCACTACCATTACCTATCCCTGCTGCTTTGGTTAAAGATGTAATTTAAGTTCCCCACTGCAGCATATACTTGCCTTGACTTCAGAAGCAAAATTAATTCACACTTGGCCTAGAAACCGGGGAAACGATCAGAAGGTGACATACCCTCTGAAATATCTGAAATGTGATGTCTGTTATTTTGACAAAATTTCAATTTGTTTAAGAGACTACTAAAAATCCCATCACATACAAAGGAAGTCCCAGCTCATGGAATACTGTGATTTCATGATCAGTTTGTGCTTCTGTTGATTCACAATAACTGTGATGGCAGCAGTTTGGTAATTGGGCAAATAAATTAAAAATATGATTTGGTTAGCAATGATATCTATTTCCCCTTAATTCCCAGAACTACTATATCACATATATATATTTAGTTCTTAGTCTTACAAATACTCGTGCATCGCACTCAAGTAATCACAAAGTTGCAGATTATTTTTGCACAGTTTTGCAAATTGAACTGAAAGGCTGCACCTAACTCTCTGTTACTCCTAGCACAGTGAAGCTCCAGCATTCGAGGGTCTTCTGGTTAATAATAAAACAAGAATACTAGCCATATCAGTATGGAACAAAAATGCTAAAACATTTGGATACAAAAGGACAAAACCTACAATTCAGCTTTTAAAATTGCTTCAGTATACTTCTAATTCCTTATCAAAGTTTGTGGATGCATTTTAACAGCTCCTTATTTCTCATACCACAGCCCCAAAGTCATACATTTATTTTGCATACTGATCTTCAAAATTAATTTTTTTTTTTTAGTTTAATTAAAGGCAGAGTAACTTATTCTGCAATGGAATTTTTTTCTTAGTGCAGACATCCATACTTCCCAGAAGCTGAAATAGTCTATTTACCTGCTGATTTATGAAAAGCTACTAAAGTACTGAAGATTTCTGCACTGAATTTTTTTTCATTGTTACAGCTAACATTACAGATTTTAAATAAAAACCAGAAATGTCCTCTGAACTGAAACATTTCTTCAGCTTATTCCAGCTAGTGATCTGGAGATAGTATAGTGTATGGTTTTGAAATTTATCTTGTTATATGTACTAAAAAGGAACTATTAAACTATAAATCTACTTTATTCACGCAGTACATATCTTTTGGCCTTAAAAGAACATATACATTATGTATTAGTCATAACAGTCTCCTTGTTAAAGTATAAATGTATATGATATATTGCACAAAAACCTCTCAACAGAATATACCTATCACATCTTTGCTACCGAGATATGGATTATTTTAGTCTCAGTTTTGGCAACAGTCACTGCATGCTATTCTGTTTTTCACAGTTGTGTTTTGTTTAGCTTCTTACTTCCAGGAAACAATTTTGCACAAGGATATTAACTTGATATGGCAAATTTTGGGCCAAATGTTGACCCTTCCACAAGGGGAGGTGTGAAGAATTTGGTCTGGTTCCTTGTAGGCTGTGATTTAAAGGGAGCATGCAAAACATGCAATAAGCCACATTCAGAGCATTCAACAGTAAAAAAATCACTCATGGGCTTTATAGGAGCCCAGATAAGGCTTCTGATATGAGCCCTTTGGGGAAACTATTTCAGTGTCAGTGTCCAGAGCAATCTGAAAACTGAACAAAATCTATCACATATCTTTTAATTCATGTAAATCAGATAGGAAGCTAGCTCTAACCACAGATAAACCAAGATTGAGACACAGCTTTTAGTCTGTAACACTTCTATGGGAAACACACAGTCTAAATGCTTCCCTTCCCAGCACCATGCAGATTCTATCGCACCAGTGCGGCTCCAGCTTGCCAAGTACGTTTTTTCAGAAGAGTCTCTGCCCTTGAACTATATACCCTTACACTCACAATAACAACCCAGGGGTTTATGCAAGTGTACTACACCACTGAGATACTCGTGCCAACATCACCTCAACGTGGCTTCTGCAGGGCTCCTCCCTGCAGCACAGGTAGCCATGAAGCGCTGCAACAGCAGAGCCAAATCTGGTCTGGTCTGGTCTGGCTGTAATTCTGACTGCACTGGAAGCTTGCAGACTGGAGGAGAGACAGGTGGAGGATAAAATTTCTTCCGTCCAACTGAGTTCTTACAGCTACCTACAACATCACTGTAACTATTCCAAATATGTTAGGATTAATGGATTTTTTTTTATATTGATAACATTTGGTCATACATTATGCAACTAGTTATTAAAAATCTACTCCTGAATTCAACATGTGTAAAAAAAAAACTCTTATCAAAGGCCTCCCAAAATGAGGGTAAGGCTTCTGCATGCTGAGTTAGGTCACTTGTAATCAGCACCTCTCAATTATTTAGTCTTAATCACACCTGAAAAGAGCTCCTATAAAGCACAGCATGTTTCCATCCTACCTGTCCTCCACTGAGTAGAAATTTAGAGTTCTTACTATCTGTTTTTCACAGGTGTTCATTTTGTCTTCAAGATGAATATTCAGAGTGCAGCCCAGCAGCTGAGATCAAAGTCAGTCACGACATTTTAGAATTTTCTCATTTCCAGTTTCATTTACAGCACCTCCTATTATTTTGAAATTGTCATTTCCCATCTTGCTGTTTAATCACAACCCTCTGCTGCTGCTGACTTCCACAATGATTTGTTTTGTTGTGATTCATGATGTAACACACCTTTGTCTTTCCTGCACTGTGTGATTGCAGTTCACTACTAGTGAACTTGCTTTGAAAATGTACATTCTACCTTACACTTGCTACTGATGTGTGGTTTTCCAAAAAGACTTTCAGAGCTGCTGGTAGCACTGAATTCAGCAGCCGTGACAGACGTACTGACAGCAGCAGTATTTCTTCCTTTCTCTGAAACATAGCTCAGGAGGGAAATTGTGTTGGTAAGGCATTTCTATATCCTTGAAGGACCTTAATCTAATTCATAAGAGAAAAATATTCTCTGCAATCTAGAAATACTACCTGTTACACAAAAAAAAAAAAAAAAAAAAAAAGCTGTATTCTAATCAGGAAACTCTTTGTTATGATATTCTGATTTTTCTTGGCCGCAAGCTAGGTCTTAATGCATCTCAGTGTTTTGGACTTGAAATATAAATGATGTGGGAAGCACCACCACTTACAACTTGCTCCATGCTTTCCACCGTAAGACTTTCTTTTGCTTTGACTGCCAAACCTTAACCACGTGACTCAAACTTCTGCCAGACAGTTGCTTCTAGTTGTTTTGCTTTCTCCATTTTTCCCCAAATTAATGTCAGCTTGAACAACCATTTTAGAGAGTGAGGGCAAGGAGAAAAGTTTTCTCCATATCAAAAAATATATAGAAATACTTACGTAGAGAGGGTGCAGCTTTTCTTCTAAAAGCTTTGAAGCATAGAAGCAGGAACTAGATTTAACCAGATGCCCTTTGCATCTAGCTTGTGACTTTTCCGCTCTGTGAAAATCCACTCAACTTTCACCACATTGCCAAGCCCCTGAAAACTGTCAGTTCACAGTGTAGAGATTCACATGTGCCTTGTCGCCCAGACGTCCAGAGATATCTCACTGGATTCGCTGAAACTGGGAGCGTGAAGTTCTCAGCAATTGCAGACCAGAGCTGGCAGTCAGAAATCAGAGTCAAAAACTGAAATCAAGACTTAACAGATATCTAATTTTTATTCTATTAATGTTACCCAAGAAGAAAGCTTAGTAATCTGAATGAAGACTGGACTAGAGTTGCATATGACTGATGTGAGACATGTGACACATGTAAATTTCCTGAGTTTTAATCCCTAGATACATCCTGTACAATCAATCAATCAATAAATAAATGAATAAGGAAAAAAATATAATACCTTAAAGAAGAGCATTAAGGTAATAAATTGAATCATTTTAATACTTTAAGTACTCATACTATTCTCCAAGAAAAAAAAAAACAACCTTTTTTTCAGTAGATTTGCTTTGAAGTTGAGTCAAAATCCTTTACTTTCAGTTCTTCCATTATCCTAGCTAACAATACTCCTTCTCTTTTCCTAACTGCCTCTTGTCACCTTTGATTCACTGTTCAAACCATCCCTTTTCCTGCTTCCTTTTATGACATTATAATGAATATAGATAATCTGTTTTAAGAGAAAAGTAAAAAAGAAAATTACGTGACTGCTTTCCCAGTCTACACAACTTGCTTTTACTTTCTTTCTTCCTGTCCCCATAAGAAATCTGAAAGCTTATCTCCTGACCTCCACACCTGTGTTTGTATCACAGTCAGAACTGAGGAAAAATTGTGCTTTTTTTTTTTTGACTGTTGGTGTTTTGTCTTGTTACTAAGCAAAACCAAGAGTCAAAATAGTGAATACTCTTGAAAAGCTAAAAATGAAAAATGGAATTTAACGGATCAAAACACTTTATGTAAATACCTACAAAGAGTTTCAACTCAGAGGGTTTTTGTGTTTTTTTTTTCAATTTTGAAAAAGTTCTGGTTAAATTTTAAAAGTAAAATTATTTCAAATCTCAAAGTGGAATTCTGTTATTTTGAAAATAAAACTGGAATTACTCAAGTGCTCCTTTTTCACTTGCAAGGATATTTAAGATGACAAATGCCACTGAAACTGATGTTTCATTTAAAGACTTTTTTTTCAAATATAAAAAAGCTCTCCAGGATTTGCAATCCTAATAAACACACATTTTCTAACTTTTGAGTACTTGACTCTACAAACTGAGTCTTTTCTTTATACATGTAAATATAAGAATGTGTATGCACACTTATATTTGTCAATCAATTTGTCAATACAATTTGACTTGATCAATAACTTTTAAAAATCATTGCCTTCAATTCAGGGTCACAGAAGTTATAGTCACACTTAAAGTAAAATATTCTGGGGACTGTGCTCTGGTCCTCATGACAACTGGCATAGGAAAGTCTCTTCCCTGCCAAGCCCCAAAACAGACCAGCTACACCTTGAATACTTAATTAAATAATGGCTGGGTGTTACACAGAAGATTGTTTTTTAGCTCAGGCAACTACCACAACAAGGACCAGAGAAAGAGCTTAACAGTCTGGACAGCAATAAAACAGTGCTAGTATATTAGCCTAAATTCAGCATAAGCCTATATAAACTTAGCTATTGTGTTTGTAAAACATATACTTTCTTGTTTACCACTCCATTTGAAGCTGCATTAAGCTACTGGGAATTAACTGCACTGATTCTGAATTAGACAAACAAATATTTGAGAGAGTACCACATCACTGCGTTGGTTTTTTCACTGTCATACAGCTTTTTCCTACATGGGTAGGATTTCGCTGTAATCTTGTTTATAAATATAGCTTATTTTTTATTGGTTCCACTTTTTTTTTTTAAACAAAGGGAAAACGTCTTTTATACTATATGCTATTTGTGTATATACTTGTGATAAAGTACTTCTTCCCATAGATATTGAAAAATGTACGCTCTCATTCTAATTATTTATTAGTAAGGAAAGTAATGGTTTGACAGAAGGAAGCAAATTATAAATTCACATGAAAAACTTTGCAATAGATGTGTTCGATTGTAAATGGAGACAAAAAGCTGAAGCGTAGAGTATTGCCTGTTAGTCATACCACATATAATGTGTTCACTGCCTTTAAACCAATAAAAAACATTGTTTCAGAGATCACTAGCTCTTCATAACCTCTGACTGATGAAATTAAGTTCTGTACACTGCTTTTGGTTTTCCTTTTTCAAGCATTTACAGGGCATAAAGAGAACTGACAGCCCTAGAACGTAAACAAAAGCAGCCCAGTGCAGAAAGCTCCCTTGGGCTAGCCAATCCCACCACAGACAGACGTCTGAAACCTCAGTCCTGCTTAGCACTGCAACCGTATTCCTTCACCCACTTGGGAGAAAAAAAAACAAACACACACAAACAAGCACAGAAAACCTGAAAGCCTATTCTGAGAATTCTTTCTGACAGATGAACAATAAGATCATTTGGACACCATCAGCTTCTTAGGTTCTCTGGCTACTGAAAGAGGAGGAAGTAATGGTGTTCCTTTCAGTCTTTAAAGTTTGAATGCTTGCAGAAGGAGTGGGAGACCTGAGTTCAGATTATTTTTTTAATTTTCAGATAATTTAAACACTTTTTCACATGGATATCTTAGCAGTGAGCCTGTGGGGAGTATTCACCCTGCCTCTTCATAAAAGAGAGTCCAAGATTTGATACAATGCAACGATGGAGCAAGACTGAACATCATATTGGATGTGGCAATCTCAGCTGTGAAGGAAGAGCCCTGTACCTGGTGTCTGCTATAAGGACCATTTATTTGTTTTATTTAGTGAATGTTTTATATATATATATATATAAAATCATAGAATCATAGAACAGTTTGAGTTGGAAGGGACCTTTAAAGGTCATCTAGTCCAACCTCCCTGCAAGGAGCAGGGAACATCCCCAACTAGATCAGGTTGCTCAGAGCCCCATCCAACCTGTCCTTGAATGTTTCTGGGGATGGGGCATCCACCCCCTCTCTATGCTTATATATGGAACCAGTAGCATCTGAATTCTAAGTGGCTTTAGTTGGGAGACAAATGCTAAATGGCTCAGCCCAAGGCAATTCTCAAGTGGCACAAAAGCAGTGAGATGTCTAGAGGTTTTTATTACTAAAAATGAAACATTTCAACTGTTCAGTCACTTCAAAGAAGAAGTGGCAGTAGATAGAGTGGAATTTTTGGTTTTTTGAACTGTGTCTTCAGTTTATTCACCTTTACTCAGCCTCAGCTCTGTGAGGCGCTTAAATTGTTAAATAAGTCTAATAATTGTGACAGTTCTCTTCTGCCTGCTGAAGTAGAGAACACTGAGGAATGAATGAACGTATCGGTAAGACTCCTAGTCTTCTGTTCAATGTATTTAACTCTACACATTTTAAATTTAAGCTGACATAAAATACATAATAAAAAAAATTTAAATACACCCTGTCTTCAGTTCATGAGTAATAGTTAAGTTGTAAAACAAGGGGAAATTAAATTACTTCATCTAATACTGCTTCAAATTCCCACTTCCAAAGGGCATTGTTCACTCTTACTATGCAACAAGGGATTGTTTCAGCCCGCATAGCGTGGTGAGTGTTGCAGCATTATGACTTACACTGAGTGGTTAGGTTGTTACAGCTGCAATAATTCAAAATCCAGTCAGCTCTGAATTATCCCTGACTAGTTTATCTAACTGCACACGTTAAGACTTTCAACTTGGCTCTGCCACGTTAGGTCCATTTTGGTTTATAAGCTCAGAAGGCTGACACTGTAGTTTCCAGATTTATTAGCAAGGGTGTAGTGCATTGCAAATACACATCACCAGCCCAGGTCTCCTCCTTTCCATGAGAAATTCATTTGCATCACCAGTAGAGAAGGGAGGAAGAAAGGGAGATAAGTTTTTAAGGCACTCTGTACTTAAATAAGAGGCCAAATACAGATGAGCTTAAAGATTGTCTGTAGAGAAATTTGGCACTTAACCGCAAAAGACACAGACACACTCAAAGTAGCTTCCATCTAGGTAGCAAAGATAACAGCAATGAAGACAGAGTGGCAACAGTGCTCCCTGCGTTTGCTAGCTTGCCCAAGCAATCTTAGCTATCTTCACTGCTATTTCTACCCAGGGAATGTTAAAGCCATGCAAGGACATGCTTACATGTGGTGACAGTCTAATCCTCAAGGCCTGTTCTGCCCTCTTCTTAGAGGAACATATTAAAAGGTTAAAAGACTTTTAAAAGTAAAGGTAAGCTTCTTGCAGCACAACAACATCTGGTTCATCAGGGATCTAGTTCAAGCACCTCAAGCTCCCGTGTGATCTTCATATGTAGATTTTCTCTCCATGGAAACCAAATTGCGATGATGGTAGTAATCTTTCACACTTATCCAAATACGGAGGCAGGACGTAATTGGGCACATGCTTTGTGGTGCCTCTGAGTCCCCCTGTTTCCATATAATGAAAGCAGCATAAAAGACCAAATGAGAAAGTAACCCAGGCAATATAGAAATAAAAGGTTACCTGACCTAGAATTAAATGGAAATTTCCTGCAAAAATAATCATTTTTCCTGGGGAACTTTAATTTCAGCAAAACACCACTGCCTGGCAGGAAAATGTTTCATATGCAAAGTGTATCATCAACTTTTGTGAGAAAAAAAAAAAAGCAATTTTACAGATGCACAGGTATACTTAAGAAACAGATTCATTTGACACACCACATCCTCATCTTTCTATATCCACATTACATACATCATAACTTTTTGGCACTACAGTGAGAGAGGTTCATGAGAATCACAAGAATTTTCTCTTAAAGTAAAACATGTTGGAAGGAATTAATAGTTTGCAATTAGCGTTTGCTTCACATGACAAATGTAAGGGCTTTAACTGAACACAAATAAAACAAATTACATAAAAAGTTTTCCCTTCTTTTTAATTGGCCATTATTAGATCCTAGTTTTTTATTAATAGCTCAGTATTAAAAAAAAGCATCCATCTCTACTCTCTGTTTCAAAAAATGTCTACTCATATTTCATGCTATGCTTTTTGCTCTAATTTCTTATGTTGTTTCATTCCATTTTTATAGCAGTATCTTTGAAATAAATTAGACTGATTTACACTTATACACTGTCCTGTGTCCTTTATTCAGAGCATTATTTAATGCAGAGTCCAGTGACGAGAGATTTCATTGCTGATGGTCTTTTAATTTGTTTCTCTTCCGAAAGTTTTTAGTAGTGGTAGAACTAATGAGGATACTTCCTTCACAAAGAAGATATTTATATAAAAAGATACAGTAATTATCAGATTAGTGGTCTCTCTGCAATATTTTTTCTTCTTATGTGTAGGAAATGATTCTCTGACCCGAGAGAAATAATTCTCTCATCCACACCAACCTTGTTATATCCAAGTATTACAATCTTGGAGATGCAACAATGCAAAAGCTTCATTCTGGCAGGCATAAAAATAAAACAGAAGAGAAGGAGACAGTATCATTATCACACAACAGGAGCAGCATCAGTGAACAAAGGGACCACAAAGATGCACTCCAGAGAGAAAAACAGACCAATTATCAGACACAGGATATTTAGGACATTTATGACAGGAAGATTGAAAGAAAAACAATTAAATAGCTTTTGTTTTACATGAGAGTTTTCATGCTAAAACTAAGCCAATTTGCTTCAATCAACTGTGAAATTCACTCTAGCTTTCATCGAAGATTTG
Organism: Chlamydotis macqueenii; assembly: GCF_036417535.1. Lineage (NCBI taxonomy): Eukaryota > Metazoa > Chordata > Aves > Otidiformes > Otididae > Chlamydotis > Chlamydotis macqueenii. The sequence continues at coordinate 37,977,242 of NC_141559.1, read as the reverse complement.
ATATAACTTATATTTTAACTTTTTAATATATCTACATTACTGCCATTTATTCTCCGATGGAACTATAAAAAGTTATAAAATTATACCATTTAATATCACATGTAAATTAAATTATCCAGATTTGTGATATGGGTAACTACTGCTCAGAGGGTATCTAAATGTATAACTGATTAACCTTAAAACCTAAATGAAATTACTAAGGTGGGATGCTTGTCTCCACATTAAATTAATGGGAAAGTTAAGATCCTGCATGAGCTGAAGTCTATTTTAGGTACTTTGGTTTTGCCACAGAAATCAGATCACTGACACGGAATTGAATGCAATGAAGATGTGCACCAGAGTCAGATAGAGGAGGAGCTCCCAGGTCCTAAACTAAAACCACAAATAAAATAATTTTCTCATTCGTGACACAGGAATATAAGGACCTGTATGAGGCTTTTTGGTTGGATGTATAAACTCAAGTGGTGTGAATGCCTCCCCAGAAGAAATACTCTTTATGACTCAACAGTTATTTTGGTTTTTTATACGCCTGTTGTAAAGTTAAGTATTGCATGTTTTCCACTCAAACTAGAAAGCTACAAGTGGGCATGCGACGAACACTGGAAGACAAACACTCACAAGTACATATTTTTCCTATCATAACCTACCATGATACAATAATGATCATTATACTTTAGTGCTACCTAAAAAGGAAAGAAACACAGTAATCAATAATCAAGAGCTGTTCTGCTGAGATTTGCATTTCTGCTGAACTTTGTCATGACCTTGAATGCAAATCATTCTGGGATGCATGTATCCTAAAGATTTATTGCTGTGGTTTGCTCCAATCTTTTCTTAATAAACTGAGTTAAAAATAACTCAGACAGCTCATTAGTTATAGCACGATACATTTTCCCCTTAATTTGGGGGATGGCAAATGTTTTCATTATTCTTAAAGCAACATGTGCTGTGTAATACCTACCACATAGCAAAAATCAGTCTAGTCTTCCATGCGCCATCTGCCTAAATAACAGAACTCATCCTGTGAAGTATTTATCTTCTGCATCCTGCTCACAGTCTTTTCTGCCTTGTGACATACTTCACTCCAATAATGTTTGCTTAGTCCTGACATTTATCATTCTTCTCCTATGAGTATTATCTAGAGTTATTAATAAAATTAATCTCCTTTCCCATATTTGGGTTGTCTACAATGTAACTGAAAAGCAACATTTTAAAGAGTTATCTCACTGGAAACTCCATAGCTAAGAAAATTCTTGTGGCATTAGCATCAAACGTTTTGTGCAAAGGAACTGTTTTTCTTCAAGGAATTTTCCAGTAAATCACTATAAAAATATCTTTTCTCTTGATGTTTCCATTCTATAGCAGTGTATTTTTGCCAGCTTTTTTTTTTAAGACATTATGTAACATAAAGACTATTTCTCTTCTTTTTTTTAAGTCTCCATTTGTTCAGTGCTTTATACCTAATCAGAGCAATGATTACTGTTTCATTTACATATTAGCCATAAATTTGCATTTCTAGGGGTAGCGTTAGACTCACTAAGCAGCATTGGAATTGTTTCCTTTATCACCATACTGTCTGTTTTCTTTGGAAATTGTAACTCTGCTCTGTTCATTACTTACTCTTCTCCCTTACCCAACATTCTGTGGGTAATAAGACAATCTTCAAACACAACATAGCTAAGAAGCAACATATTTTACCTACCATACCACCCCAGTTACAAGCCAGCTGGAAGTCTAAGATGATCTTCACTTTTAGAAGAACAGGAATTAAAGGTAATACAATTTATTAATATATATATATATATATATATTAAAATGCTTCTTACCTTTCTAAATCTCTTTCATGTCAATAAATCCTTAACTTATCTTCTGAAGTAGATACAATCCAACAATCCAACTCCATTTCAGTTCTACCTACCAAGCATATCTTGGTAAATCAGCTTAGGTATGAGACTTGCATCAATCTCATCCATCTGGAGGTGCGTGTTTCCTGATAGCTGGAAGGAAGCAGCCCCGCTGGGGCAGGTGAGGTGGGGGGGCCGAAGCGGGGGGAAGGTGTTATGGAATACATAGTCAATAGCACCACCTATGACTTACTCTTCTCCTTCAGTGGCTATTGGAGACACTCAGTAGGAAAACCAGTAAGCACAAGACACTTAAAGAGCACACTAAACTATCCAGAACTCCATTTTTAAGATAAAATCATCTATATTTAGGTCTGTATGTTACTAGGATAATAACATTGTAATGAACTCAGATGCCAAGCTTAAAAATATATGCTTGAGCTTATTAAAGAAAGCTTTTATAATCTCTAAATTAAATCTCCACACAGATATGAGATCTCTAAATCTAAAAGATATGAAACATGCCTGATTTTAGGCCTAGAGTACTGAAAAGTTTGGACATCATCTCAGGTGAAAGTGAATTGGTATATGCCTTACTCAGTAGGAAAAAAATAGCTCCAGACTTTTTATCCTGAAGTAGGTACAACACCACAAACCCAGCAGATTTTCATATTTTAATTTTGATTTTTTTTAATCTTAATTTACATATCATGTAATAACTACATGTCATATGAGCTGTAAGACAGTTATCAAATCACTGAAAAGTATTCTTAGTATAAATTTGGCCACAAGTTTAAGCAAATTTATAACTTAATCTATAAATCCAAAGGAAAAATAAAAAGAGGGAATACCAATACATCATGATTCAGTTTCTAAACTTTTTTTTTTTTTATAACATTTAAGGTTTGGACAAGCAATAGCAAATAATTATGATGGTTAACCATACCTAACCATCAGATTCTCAAAAACTGGCTGTAGACATATGTCTAGCCTGTTAAACTGCAAACTAAACCCAAATTATCATAGAATGGTTTGCAGAAACATAGAAAAGTCCATGTCCTTCCTATGTTGAGGGCTCCAAAACTGGACGCAGTACTGCAGGTGGGGTTTCAGAAGAGCAGAGTAGAGTGGCGGAATCTCCTCCCTCGACCTGCTGGCCAAGCTTCTCTTGATGCAGCCCAGGATGTGGTTGTCTTTCTGGGCTGCAAGTGCACATTGCTGGCTCATGTTGAGCTTCTCGTCCACCAGCACTCCCAAGTCCATCTCCTCAGGGCTGCTCTCAATCCATTCTCCGCCCAGTCTGTATTTGTGCTTGGGATTGCCCCGACCCATGTGCAGGACCTTACACTTGGCCTTGCTGAACTTCATGAGGTTCACATGGGCCCATTAGTAGAAATCACCTCTAGAGTGGATTAAGCTAATGTATTTTGCTTTACCTTTGTTATACATAGACACGTATGGCTTATCTAATGAGTCGTAGCTTGTTAAACATGGCAAGGCAGTAGTGTATCATCTTCTGGACAAGCTCTCACATTGATATTTACTGTTTCCAAAATTAAAATAGATGCATGAAAACTTAGGAAATGTGCTGTATCTGAGGTCAAAATGAAATTATATATTTTATTGTTTATCAGTCCTGACTTTAATGGCAGTTATTAGTGTTTGAACAGTCATCTGATTATTAACTAATTTCTGTAACTGCATAATCCTGAGCAGGCATGTTGCCTCACTTGCACCTTATTTCAGTCTTGCATGCTTTTAGTGTTTATTTCCACTAAAAGCTTGACTAGGTGTTTTAGTTTGATTGGTTTCAAATCCACACAGAATAAGGGAATAAGTCCATCACAGTTAAACTGAAACTGTACTAATCACTACTGCGTAAAAAGCACTTGAAGATCTTGTCTCCGTTACTAAGTTGGACAAAATACCTCTACCATATCATTATTCCCCATCCAACTCTGTAATCGATCCCAGCAACGAAGATCTGAGTCCCTTGGACTCTGTTTTTCCCCTTCAGGATACAATAACTCCCATTAATTTCAAATCAATTATTCAGTTCCTTCATTTTAGGACAGACAGATCACACTTAGGCACAATCACCCATATGGACCCCTTTGGAGCCTCCATCAAGGAAACAATAAAATCAAATTCAAACATGTGAATAAATAAGACACTAAGGAGTTAGCATGAAGCATGTCAGTCAATCAGAGCAGTCTGAGGTAATGCACTCAAAGATGCTATAAAGAAGGCAGATGATATGTATTTTAACTAGGAATTGTGCAAAGAATTCATTTGGCTCCTGTTTATATTAATGGGAAATACTGACATTCCTCATGAAGAAAATGACATTTTTTGTTCTTTCAGGTAGCTAAATCTATTTCACTTGCACGGACTTCTATTCAAAATATCAATATCTTCATGTTTTTGACAAATGGCATCACAACATCTGGTTTTGTAGCCTTTATATCACATTAGCCACATTCTATCACTTTTTAAACTGCCTCCAAGACTGCATATTTGAGGCACATAAAATAAAATGGCACCCTCATAGAGCAAAATTTCATTTCCCTATTCTTATTCCCTTTACATATTTTATTCTGTACTAAGATTTCCATTGAAATGGTGGAAGAGGCCTACCATATGGCTTTTTACTGTGAGGTTTTTAAATTTTTTTTATTAGCCATTAACGCAAACCTGAGCTTTCAGGTATTTCATTGGTACAGCACAGAGAAAAAAAAAAAACCCTATTATTTTTTCAAATATTAAGTTTGCCTATTTCCTGCTCATAGGATAGAAGCTCTAGGGAAAGAGAGAATATGGGCCTTTGTTTTAAGTTCCATTATGAATTATATTTCTTACATCAAAGTGACTGAACTGGTCTTTGATGGCAGATTTTTATGCCTTACATGCTGGAAGTTAATGTTCTAAAGTTGCTGTTGGCAACAGCACTGTCGCTGATTTTTTAGGAAGAATATTTTTAATGTAACTTTCATATACTACTACATCAAGACAGAGAAAATTAGAATCAAAGGCAGGATGTGAAAACAAAACAAAGGGCACAAACCAAATGTGACTATGGCAATACAAAAGGGAGCAAAGCCATAATGTTGACACAGTTAATTTGCAACTTACCAGAAGGGGGGGGGGAAAAAAAAAAAAAGACAGACAGACGACCTGTAAGGAAGCATTTTCCTTCACATTAACTTGATCTCCAAGAATCCCACTAAGAAAAGAAACCTTTAAATACTAAGTAGGAGATTATTTTTTTTTTAATCTGTTGAAAGCACTGGTATTGTAGCAAACACTGATGACTAGTTGAACTCCCTTCTCAAAAGTCACTACCTTGTTTATGTCTACATATTTATAATTTGTCTTGGAAAATAAGTAAATAATTTTGCAGAGAAATCCTCTTGGATTTTTTGAATATTATCACCTCCTACCTCCTCCTTGCCCTTTTTAACTTACACTTACTTCTAGTTCCCATCTTTACATGTTTTTATAGTTGTACTCTGAAATAAAAATATGAAAAACAGGTGTATCAATCTGTCAGATCTTACGTGAAATGGAAAGTCCAGAGCTTTAAAGTTTAGCAGGCAGCTTAGCTCAGACAAAGATTTTTTTAAAAATCTGTTCAAATAAACACAAGAAATAAGGAACAAATTACTTATTATTGTTTATATTTAATTTTAGCATCTTTGGTAGAACATGTCTCTAGTCAAATTATTGCACATGTATAATTGATTGAACTTGCCAGACCTAACAGAAATATCTTTTGCCACTCTCTAAGAAGAAAGTTTAACTGTGAGACCATTTTACTGTGCACATTTTGCCCCCAGCTCACATTATCCTAATTTTAGATAAACACTGCTGCACATAAAGTAATCTGAAAAAATTGTTCATACACAAAATGACTTTGTTGACTTAGCTAGAAGCTTGTCACAAACATTTAACGAAATTGCATGACTGGTTTTGAAAGCTGACAAAGACCATTTCTTTTCATATGCAAACTCCAGGCGTTCTTTTCAGAGTTACCTGAAAGCTGCACTTTTGCCGAATAAAGGATTTTATTTGGCTCATCTTCCTTCAAATCTTATCAAAATAATTTATATTAGGACACTAATGGATGATGTGCTCATATTTTACCAGGTATTCTCAAGACTTTAAGACAGTTAAGGCTCCAGGAGTAAAACGTCTAAGTATGATTAATGATACAGCAGATTCCTATAATAATGGTAAATTACGCAGCCATCTAAAAAGGAATAGGAACAGTTTTGCAGTGAAGAACCGCCACTTAACCAAGGAGATTAATTTCTTTAAAGCACTAACTCTGTGCCACATATGATTCTTAGTGTCACATATGCAAGTCCTTTGATTCTAGCTGGAATTAGTTGTTACTCTGGGTACAACCTGCCCCCCTGTAAACAAGTCCATCTCTTTGCAGACACGCCTACATGGTCACGATGCAAAGATGAATTACCTAGCTCAAGTTTTGTACAGTCCTACATGGTTGCCAGATGAAAACTGGCTTGTATCCCAGTATCTTGAAAAACATGTGAAGCCACTTCGTGATTGCGCATATTTGACTTTATAGAGGTATCTTGACTCCTCCTTTGTCAGGTTAAAGCACAACCAAATTAACAGTTTCAACTTCTGCCACAAGTCTACCACTAGAAAATGCCAAGGAACTCCTTTTATCTAAACATCATTCTATTACATGCTCTAATATTGTACTCCACATAATAGGAATAATACTACACACCTTCCAAGGAGTTCTGGAAATAATTTACATTTTCAAAACACCCTCTGAATACAAAATCCCAGGTAAATATGTAAAGAGTAACCAAATAATACTAAAAGGTATGCTATTGTCCAGTCATCATCTGAGGACATGAGAAGATCCAAACCGTGAGCTTGAAAACTTCAATTCAAAAAGCAACATACTTTCTGGAGAATAAATGGAAATGTGTCCCTAAAGGGCAAAATGATAACACATACAGCAAGTTATTATATGCAAAACTGCAGCCGCAGATGTTTCAGTGTCAAAAGGTTGGTTTAAATGTACATGAACAATGCGATTTTCACTACAAGTCACAACAGGTTTTCCTAGCTGAGACTTTATCACCCCAGTGGATATTAATGCAGACAAACTCTTTATTTCACATCTACATTTTCTACTGTCACAGGGAGATATCATACCTCTGGGTACTTGTGATTTTTCTCACACTGTGAAGAGAAAGTAATATTATGGAACATCATATAATGAGAGAAAAAGTAGCACAGTACAGCTAGCAATGAGAATAATGCTTATGTCAAATGTGAATAATGAATGAATCTGAAATGAAAAATCATTTTAAATCATCTAACATGGTAACTTCCCAACATGATCTCAGAGTAATGCTAGGAAAAAAATCTCATAGACCAGGTTATAGCTGAATTACAGATGGGCAGACAGATACCAGCATTATAAGAAAGGAGTGTGCAGCCTCCTAACTGAAAACTGCAGTAAACCATCAGAACGACTCATACAGCTCACGATGTCCTGCTTGCCCATCTCTTCCCAAAGGCACTTCAGATATAGGTAGACTGCAATGTGAATAAATCTTTCTGCCAGCTTCCTGCTCCCTCTCACAGGGGATGGCAGCCCCCATTGCACGACCACACATACCTTGCCATGGGATCAATATCCATATGATCTTGTTATGGAGGACACCTGCACTACAATCACTCAACAAATGACAGTTCATAGGACTCTGTGAAGCCTATCTTGCTAAACAAAAACAAAAACAAACCCTACCTCTTTCTTCCAGGTATTATCACTTAACTACTAGCTGCTTAGTATGAGCTCACTACCAGCTATAATATTTCAAGATACGATTGCTGGTAACATGGTAAAATAAGAAGAAAGCCATGCACAAGCTGTCTACAAGCATCCTACAGATAAAAGGAAACTCATCCCTGAATGGGTCCCAAGCATTATTGTATTTGTAGGTATTGTAAAGGCAGATGTTATCGCAGTGAAACTCTTCCACTAGCAAAAAAAACCCACAACTTGAGTAAATATTGGCTTTTAATGCAATATAAATACAATGCAATACATACTACTACCAAAAAGCATTAGCCCAGCTTGTGTGGAAAATTCCTTGGGATATCATTATAACCCATGTGTTTAAATTCAGCATCTGAAGTAAATTGGATCAACAGAACCTTAAGACAAGTATTAATTACCGGACATGTCATACTCTCACAGACAGTACAAGGCATGCCCAACTAGAGAAGACACTTTGGATTTAAATATTTTTTGGTTTAGTATCTGGAATTGTCAGACTTAACTATCAGATGAAGAACAAAAAAAATGAATTTAGTAACACCACAAAGATCTTTCAGATTCATAAATTGAGAGAGCAGCAAATGATTTAACACAGGTATTTAGGATTGAAGATTTTTATATTTACATTACATCATTAGTTTCCAGAAAAAAATATGTAAGGAACATCTGGTAGGAGCATAAAGGACTATAATACTTTCTAAGAAGTCAGGGTTTATGTGTCAAATCACTACATTGCTTCCATGAGGCATATAATCAGAAAGCACAGATTAAGCTTCACCCCCCTACTGAATGTAAAATGTCCACAAACCTCAAGGAGAAGAAGGATCAGTAGGCCTCTGTGAATTAGAAAGACCAGGCAGTATCAGTACATTAGCTAACTAAGAGAAAATTTGTCTGGGCAGATGAATGCTAAGAAGTCGTAAAGGGAAGTGCTCTAACTCATGCTAGATTCCAAACTCCAGATTCATCCAATTTGCAGTAGTCCATAATGCCAGACACATACATCAGCAGTTTAATAGACTGATGTGGCTGTTAGAGACAAACTAGTAACTTCTAGAGACTGGAAATACAATCAAAGAGACACCAAACATTCAGTCACATAATTTGATTGTTGACCATTGTGGAGACCCTCAAGACATACAGTCCCTATTTATTGGGATAATGATTCATATTCTTCTTTTGTAGCATTTTTAAATGTAACTATTGGCTTTTATATAACATTTTTAATGTACAGATATACACAGTCACTAAAGAGGAACTCGTATTTAAAAACTTAATGGTTTTGTCTTTTGAATGAGTTGCAGTAGCTCGACAAATATCAAATTGAGCGTTGTTTACATCTGTAGATATTATGCATATGTTTATGAGCAAATCGAGAAGCGTCGTGAGATCATAATTGTAATGATATTTTATGAATTGGGAATAAAGTTATTTATTGTCTGTTTATTAAGGGGTATGGGAGCCGAGGTGGAGGCCCCGAAGGCGATTTCAACACAATATTAACATCCTGGTACTATGGTCTAAACAATGATCTATTAGTGGGTGAACAATATTTTATGGTATTATAAATTGTATTAACATCAAAGATAGTATGTAGGGATATCTCTGGAATCAGAATCATGACGTGTCACTTAACAACAATTTGACACTAAATTACTGGTCTGACTTTAAACTGAATTTGACACTAAATTACTGTTTTTGTCCAAGGTGGACGGGCCACCTATACTTAACCCGGAAAAGGAACATGTATAAATTATATATGTTCCATAAACAGCATTTTAAAATCTAACTATTGGCTTTTATATAACATTTTTAATGTACAGATATACATAGTCACTAAAGAGGAACTCCTATTTAAAAACTTAACGGTTTTGTCTTTTGAATGAGTTGCATTATCCCACTACTTATGGCAATGACTGAATTTAAACTCTGAGCTTAATTTGCAGTCAATTGCACAGATATTAAGAGTGATCATGGTCAGGGTGACTGCTCTTACTATTTTGAGAACTCAAGATAAGTAACAACTAAGTTCTTTTTCAGCAATGTTTGAAAAGCATTTTCATGTTAAATGAAAATTCAGTATCGTATTGTGTAGTAATATCATTCATAGAACATAACGATGCAACGTAACATCTTAATAGCACCATACAATATAAACATTCGACTAAGTAATCTGAACATCACAAAATCTTTTAAACCCCTATTTTCAACTTCTCTGCTCTTTAAAAATCTCTGAGGAATACAGATATTCAGAAACATAATTGTCCTAGACAATTATGGAAATTATGTTAGCACTATGAAAGCATGACATTTCCATTCACATCTTCCATTTTCCATTTCTATAGAAGGAAAAACATGTTTCATTTTCACACTGAATGTGCCATCTACACTATGTGCTTCACTCATTAGTTCTCAGAAGAATATTTTCATGTCTGTTAAATAGCATTTCTGGGCCAGTTTACAGGTGTACATCAGAAAGAAACAATAAAGAGACATGTTCGCACTGGATTATTATCCAAGTTAATCACGTGTTCAAAACTTAAAAGGTTATAAATTATGTGATTTTTTGCAATTACAAATACTATATGGCTCCTATGTGTTGAGCTTGTAAAATCTTTTCAAAGATCATAGAACCATAGAATAATTTGGGTTGGAAGGGACCTTAAAGATCACCTAGTTCCAATCCCCTTGCTATGGGCAGGGCCACCTTCCACCAGACCAGGTCGCTCAAAGTCTCACCCAGCCTGGCCTTGAACACTTCCAGGGATAGGGCATCCACAGCTTCTCAGGGCAACCTGTGCCAGTGCCTCACCACCATCACAGTGAAGATCTTTATTCCTTCTATCTATCTAATCTAACCCTCTCCCAGTTTAAAGTCATTACCCTCTTCGTCCTATCACTACATGCCCTTGAAAAAGTCCCCCTCCAGCTTTCTTGTACGTGCCCTTTTAGGGACTGGCAGGCTGCTATAAAGTCTTCCCGGAGCCTCCTCTTCTCCAGGCTGAACAACATCAACTCTCTCAGCCTGTCCTCATAGGAGAAGTGCTCCAGCCCTCTTCATGGCCCTCCTCTGGATTTACTCCAACAGGTTAAATTTGATCCATCAAATGTATTAATCTGTAATGTTCAAAGGAGAATAGCTATTCTCTTTGCACGTCAGTATGTCTTAGACTGGTATTGTCTTGCATTTCTTCTTCCTTTCCTTGTATCATCATAAAATTATGTTTGGAAAGTACTGGAAATGTAACATGTTCAGTAGAATTTAGTGCAGAACGAGACAAAGACTAATGAGAATCCTGCAGATGAGTACCAGATGACACAGCAGGCTGAGAAAGTCGAAAGCTGAGATGTTGGAAAAAACTCTGCAACCCATGGAAAAATAGAAATTCTACAAAGCTGGAATTGCTAAATTAATTTTTCTTTCAATTAACGTGGATCACTAACTTCATACTGAAAAATGCCATAACACAAAGTCAGCTATTAAATCTCCATTATCTTATATCCATCTATAAATACGACAGACATTGACACAGCATACACATGAGCTTTGACACAACTTGCTGATATACGCTTGCTTTTAGAAAGGCCATTCATTTATTTACACAGGAGCCCATAATTCATGTTTTACAAATACAAGAGATGCTTTTCAAATCAACATAATGATTTGTTTACCCCGGAGAGGAAAGATTTTGGCCTCAGTTGTAAACAATATTTTATCAAGGTGCCCAATTATTCTTTGCATTTAGCAGAGAAATGGGAATTAATCCAAAGTCATAGTTCTAGTCCTCTGTATAAATAATTTATTACAGATATTCAAGTTGCCCATGTTGGGCTTCAGAGAATGTAGTGACACACACACAACTACATACACATAAAATTCAAAACTAACACAGATTTTTCTATTCACTAGATCTCAAGACAAGTAGAAACAAAATCAGTACCTTAATATATTTTGTCACATAAATATATGGGTGCAAATATCAGCCTGTAAGGTTATAGATAGAAAAAATACTATTTTAAAAATGATTATGATGGCAAAAAGTAAGAGACATTAAGAACAGGGAACAAAGTTTCTAGAATAAGAAATCCATTACAAAAGTTAGAGTCTTACAAGCATATCTGAGAAAGAAAATTCCAGTTCTAAGCCTCACTCACAATGGACAGATTTATAGCAGCATCATAAAGCACATGGTGAGCCACTATCTTATGCTAATTCTATATACCAACCTCCCCTACCATGATCTTTCCAGATGGTAAGTGTAGGCTGCAATACCAAGATAGGACCATTGAACAGGGGGACCTTTAAAGGTCATCTAGTCCAACCCCCCTGCAAGGAACAGGGACATCCCCAACTAGATCATGTTGCTCAGAGACCTGTCCAACCTGGCCTTGAATGTTCCCAGGGACGGGGCACCTACCACCAATCTGGGCAACCTGTTCCAGTGTTCCACCACCCTCAGTGTAAAAGAATTCTTCTTTATGTCTAATCTAAATCTAATCTCTTTTCGTTTAAAACCATCGCCCCTTATTCTATTGCAATAGGCCCTGCTAAAAAGTTTGTCCCCACCTTTCTTATAAGCCCTCTTTAAGTACTGAAAGGCCACAACAAGGTCTCTCCAGAGCCTTCTCTACTCCAGGAAGAAAAGATTAACAGTTAGCTTGTAGAACTATCATAATTCAGTCTTCTCACAATAGATTCTAATTTATTTTACCAATATTTATCTGCATTTAAAATAAACAATAGAAAGGAAATATATACATGCTCAATCCTATAATACAAGGAACTTGTACTGAGAAATAAACAATTTTTTTTAAAGTTCTGTTTGAACATCAAGCATGGAATTTGGTTTGTTTTTTAAAAAATCCTAGTACAGATACAGGAAATAAGACTTTATCGAGATATAAATAATTACCCATCAGTTGTGAGACATATTGAGACTGTGTCACCTCTCTGAAATATATTTACCAGTAAATCTCTGCTTGATTTAAAATCAAAGTTTTCAAATAACTTTCCCCTCAGGACCTTCCAGAGGTGAGGAAACATGTTAGAAAAATATCTTGAAGCAGACACAGAAGATGACCAAGGCAGCAGAAGCATTGTGCCAGATGCACAAAGAGATTGAACATTTAATTTTCAGTGTAGTTCTCAAACCTATAACTTAGATCTTAAAAAAACTCGTGGTCAGATATCACTTTTCCCTGAGACAGTTAAAGCTCTGTGCACATAAAAAGGAAGTGCTGCTTTCCTTTTACTTTGCATAATTCGGCGTTTGCCTTTTACATAGAAGACAGTAAGGTTCAATACATCTTTTACCTGAGGAAATATGCATCTATCCCATGAATAGGGTCTTGATCACCAGGCTACAATCTAGTCTGGAATGAGGCACTCCCCTATGAAAATAGTTTCTCAATGTACAGAATAATTACTGACTAAATAAAAAAAAAGACAGAAATATCTCTACAGGTTAGTAGCTAGATCACTCAACAGAGAATGGAGAGACCTGAATTCAAATCTCTGCAATGGCTACTATTTATTGTACATTCTATCCTAAGAGATCCATTCACTTTAACGCATGTTTACAGAAATAGTCAGAGATTAATTTGGGAGTGAAACTACGACAATGTAAATTAAAAAAAAAAAAAGAGAGAGAGATTAATCCTTACCTAACTATAATCATTAAGCATATACATACCTCCAAATCATCCGATCTATTTCATACTCCTGTCTCAGGGAGGAGGTGCGTATTTATCTACAACAATCACAGAAAGAACCTAATGACTTGTTAAACACTGATGGTGACTTCTAGATCATTAAAATACAGCAGGAACTCTACTCTTTGAAGAACTGTACAATGCTCAGGTTCTCAAGACTGAATACAAGTACTTTTCAGTTCTGAAAATCAGCAATAGTGACTAATTCCTCCTTCATTTCAATGCTAACACTTGGTGAAGAATTACAAAGGTTTACATTTTGGTCATATCCAAAGGAGCCTTGTCAATAAGAGTCTTTTGACTTAAACAACCTTTGGATAAGAAATGTAATACCAGAAAAAACATACTCATAGGTCAACCTCAACTACCTGACTAGCTTCTTATGTAATTATTTTAAAATGCTGAGATCTGGTGATTATATAATGTTTATGAGACAGAATATAAAATGAGCCAGAAAAACAAATGCAATGTGCATAATCTGTCATTCTCAAACGTTTAGGACTCAGTGTTTCATTCAGAAATCTCTCCAGTGTTTTAAAGTTTACCAAATTAAGTATAATGAAACAAACAGAAACCTGTTATGTCCTATTAAACATAATTAGCAGGAAACATTGAAATTAAGTACAGTAATTACTTGAAATTTTGTGATTATTTATTTGCCTATTTCAAATAACATTCAAGAAAATATTAGGTGCAAGTGAAAGACATTGCCTCCTGGATACGCAGGTCACTTTTAATGCCACTGTCTTCATCCAAGCTACCAAAAAGCACAAAGACACTGGTTTTGTGAAAAAATGATAGGCATTTTTTCTCTACTTCTAAGTAGCATTTGAAACAATATCCTGAAAAAGATATTAAAAACTGTATTTGAAATCTTAAAAAAAACCTTAAGAGTTGTATATGTAGCCTCCGAAGATACTTACATTGGATGCTTCACTCTTTTTTGAGTCTTTTGAATATTTAACCCTATCTCTAAAACAGTTCTATCATTAGAGCCACAGGCAGAGATATTTTTCAACTTAAAAGTTACTGCATTCTAAAAAAGAGATGATTGGCTATTATTTCTCAAATCTGTGTACAATCACATCAGGTGTTAGAATACAATTTCCCCCATATTGCTGACAGTATTTTATATTTCCAGTGCTAAAATAGTTTAATACACTACTGCAACAGACAGTTTTCAAAGCACTAATAAATAATATTTTCATGTCCCTTAATGGTTGATCACACAGAGTAGCATAGAGCATACAGATTAAAAAGACATGAAACATTATGAGTATGAGCCGTCAGTAGATATGATCAAGTCACCTTTAACTACAGCTTTGAGAAACTAAGATCCTCTGGTCTTCAATTGTATGGTTGATTTTCCAATTTTTGAAATATTTCTATAGGTGCTTTCTATTATTTTCATAACATTTAAGTGTTTAATTGCAAAAAATAAAGTTTTGCAAACTTTGCTTTGAAATCACCAATTAAAGTATTGAATTACTGTTATTCCAGTAACAATAGGAATCCAATAACAAAAACACAGTCTAATATCTGCCTATTTGTCCTCTGTGACACTTCATCCATGCCTACATAGCTCCTGATCACAGAATCACAGAACAGTTGAGATTTGAAGGGACCTCAGGATATATTCTAATCCAACCCTCCTTTCCAGGCAGGTTCAGCCGTAGCAGGTTGCCCAATACAATGTCCAAGCAAATTTTCAGTATCTCCAAGGATCATGACTCCACAATCAGCCTGGGCAACCAGTCCCAGTGCTCAACCACTCCCCCAGTAGAAAAGTATTTTCTTGTGTTCAGATGGAATTTCTTGTGTTTCAGTTCGTGCCTAGTGATGCTTGTTCTGTCACTGGGCACCGTGGAGAAGTCCACCTCTATTGTCTTTACTCCCTCCCACCAGTTATTTACCAGGTATTGAAAGGATCCCACCTGAGCCTTCTCGTCTCCAAGTTAAACAGTCCCAAGTCTCTCAGTCTTTCCCTGTGCGACAGATGCTCCAGTCCCTTCACCATCTTTGCAGTCTTTACTTGACTCACTCCAGCATTTTCATGTCTCCCTTTTACTGGGGAGCCCAGAACTAGACTGAGCACTCCAGATATGGCCTCACCTAAGTAGAGGAGGGCTCAGTATAGCAGAAGGATCACCTCATTTGACCTGCTGGCAAAGCTTTTCATAATGCAGCCCAAGAGACTGCTTGAGTGTTTTGCAATGAGACCGTATTGCTAGTTCATGATCAACTCTTTGTCCAACAGTACCTTTTCTGCAAAGCTTCTATCCGGACAGTTAACAACCTGTACAAGCACAGGGGGCTGTTCTTCCCCAGATGCAGGACTTCACATTTCCCTTTGCTAAACTTTATGAGAGTCCTCTCTGTCCATTTATCCAGCCTATTGAGGTACCTCTGAACAGCAACACAACCCTCTGGTCTACCAACCACTCCTCCCACTTTTTCATTGTCTGAAATGGAGGAAAATGTTGGCAATGATCCTACTACCTCTCACTACTTGCTTTGACAGTAATTTTTGGGGTTTTTTTCAGACAGCTAAAGAATTTTTCCTCAATTACATCACACGTCAGAAGACTCTGTGTGTATCTACTTTGATACAATAATGTAAAAATAGGAAGACCAGTGTTCGGTTACTAACTGATTTGCAATGTTATCAAGTTACTTTGGGAAGTGTGTATTGTAACTACATTAGACAGTACCCACAGTAAGAAAAGATGCGTATGTGTAGTATTAAAAATCTTTCTAGAAAAAGACTATCAAGAAATACAAAAACATACAGAAGTCTCAGTCCTGCACAAAGCATTATAATTCTAATGAGTTTTTGCAGCATCTGTAGAAACCTCAGAAAAATTAAGCACAGCAGAGGTCTGTGTTCTCATTAGCTACATGACCAGGACACTACACAGTAGCAGGAACGCCACTAGCTTTGAAGTAACCACATTGTTACAGCAAAATACCATCTGGTATTGTACCCTGTTACTCCATAAATGACATTTGTATGCTGTAGCTACTCTAATAACCTTTTCTCAAAAGGTGAAAACACTAAGCAGATGTTGGGTCAAAATGAATTATTTATATGGCTTAGACTTCAGACAGGCAAATTAGAGCTTTAAAGTTATTTTCTCCGACTAATGTTACTAAACTGAAAAGTAAATGTGCAGCATTCAAAAATCAAACAAACAAAACAAGAAAAAAAACAAACCATGAACCAAAACACAATAGCTGCATATCTAGAAACAGATATGAAATAATGTTATTGGAATCGTAAATACAAATTCTGAAGGTGCTTCTAAGGAGCAGACTTTTTATACAGAAAAGTGTTGAAACTCATTTGTGGATTGGTGGCAGGTAGCTTTTTGTGCGCACTGTTTCAGCTATGTTCTTTAACTGCATCAAGCCAGACAAAGTGTAGTCTTGTGGTTTTTTTTCCTGAATGAACATATGAATATAGTTAATTTACTGCAAATGTTCCTGCCTGTTAGGAGAAAACTTGGTATCACCACCTGTCCACAAATATCATTCAGTCTTACTTGACGTTAAGAGTTTCTGAAGAATGTGCTCGGTCTTATTAAAACATTAGATATTGTCTCAAAAAGCAAAATGCCCCTGCTGCCAAACTTTGGAGACTGATTTTAATATTTTAGTATGGCTGTTGCTTTTCAAAATGTATTTATAGTTATATAAAAAAAAATTGTAGGATTCACTTTGATTCAAATACTGATGAATAACCACAGCTTGTCTTAAAACGCATTCCACGTTCTTGGAGATCTCAAAACACCATATTTTGCTTAGAGAATCTTCTGACCCACAAGATATGTGCCACTAAACAAGATGAGGCTCCTAAAAGGAGAGGAGGAAAAAAGTATCCCTGATCACCCTTGTAAACTTTAAGCCCCGACCTGGATATGCATTTTATAATGTTAAAAACTGCAATTCCCTTCTATTGTTCCCATTATCAACAATTGCACTATTGCTTCTGGTTCCATTTTTTCCTTTAAAAAAGCAGAACTTTATAGCTGCTGCATTAGACATAATGACAGGACTAGCTCTGTTCAATTTACCTAGAAGTAAATTAGTGTAAGGACATGGCACTTGGCTGACAGAAGACTTAAATTTTGGTCATCTCTGTGACAACTAGGTGGCGATACGCAAAGTCTTCTCCACCTATGCGCATTATCTATTTAGGCTGCAAACATCTTGAAACCACAGCTGTTTTTATTCATATCTATCTTCATACCATGGAAAGGAAATTCTAACCTAGGGTATGATCTTTGGATGGTATATTAACCTAAGAATCACCAATAATACAAAATACTAAAGTAAAGTAGAAGGCTTTGATTAGTGAACTTCTGTAAAATTCCTGTATTAGCTTCAGAAAGAGGGGAAAAAAAATTGCAAATATTACTAAGGCATGAAATAGCTTATATGCATGCAATGCAATTATAAATCTTGTCTACCAAAGCTCTTTTGAGGGAAATAAAGGAGGATACGGGTACAGCTGACTCCTTTCATGGGAGCTGGGCAGCAGTTGTATGACTCTGCGTATTAAAAGAGGTTGATTATCGCTTCCTCAATTAAGATGACTATTGTTGCAGATAATGTGAAGAATTAAATGGATTTCATACCCAACGATCAATTTCAACACAAAATTAAAGCACTTTTCAAAAATAAAAGGAAAAAAAAATGCAATCAGTGAAGTCCAATTCCTCTCCCTGTCCCTGCAAAAGCAAAGCTGCCATTTGGCAACAATAACAATTCACAGCAGCATTCACTTTGCTTTTGGCTATTTTTAAGATTTGGAATTGATGCTTCATCAAGGTGATAAATAGGAAAATTAAAAGTATTCCACAATCAGTTACTCTGTTAGAAAGAGAAAGCAGACCGTGGGGAAAACCTTCCACTGATATTTTTCTAAGTACCATAAAGCTGTTCACATAGACAATCGTATTGTACATGCTATATAATTTACAGGAAAACTCTGTGTATATGTATAGTCAGCAAAATTTTGAACTCCCTATTCAGCCTATATCCAATGGTTATCTATCCAAATAAGAAGTCAAATACATGAAAGAACCTCAAAATATATGATGCTTAAAAATGTTATAAAGGTGTCTTAAGAAAGATACTGCAGGCATGTTTTTTTTCTGCACAATAAATTACTTATAGATATATTTGTACCTCTAAACATAACGAGACCTTTGATCTATTTCAGTTTGAATATAATCCAAAATAATTAAGTAATGTATATGTGAGGTTTTCAACTCTTGTGGTGTCCACTTAGGCTAAATAAATTCTCCTTTATTTTTCCTTCCTGTTCTATCTCCTCAAATCTTGTAGAGATTTTTCTCCAGACTTACAGTTTTTCTACTTCTCTTTAGCTATAATGCTATACAGCTTCTAAAGTTTTAGAAAGGGGACGTTTCAGCAAATAACAGGCAATTGTTGGTGCTAAAAGTGGCAGTCATTCCCCTGCCCAACTCTCTGTTAGATTGGCTCAGCCACCTTATGAAATTTCACCTTAAAAGGACAATTACTCCTTTGATCCAATAAAGTTGAGCCCTGAATCCATATCATATCACTTCAAGAACTCAATTACGTTGAAGTGTTCAATGAACTGTGATCCTAGTCTTTCTTCATTGTAACTCCTTTTCAGTTAATTTATAGTGAAATATTTGGACACATTGTTACAATTCTCTACCTTCTACCGACTATTGGGAGTTTTGCCTGCTGCCCTGTGAATGATTCCTTATATCCATAGTTCTTTACACAACACGTTTTACCTGTATGCTTGCAAAAGTAGTCCTTCAACTTTTTAAAAAATTCTGCCTATAATAAAAAAAACTAAATCACTTGCTCTTATTTTTACTGAGGTTTTAATTTCAATTCTAAGAATTAATTCTTGATTCAGTAGCTATATACACAAGCTTAATTTTAAGCATCTGCACTCAGAGATTTGGAGCATTTTTGTTTACCATTAACACTCAAGCAGCGACAAGTAAAAAGTAACAAATTTACTCCATAATAAAACTAATGTATTCTAAGCAGTCTCAGAAACCAAAACAATCATCTTACTGGTTTTAGGACAAAAAAAAATATTTATCACACCCAAAGAACAAATAGTTTTATCCTGTCTTAGCCCACATATGATTTTCTTGCATTAATGATGCATTACCATATTTACTGCAATACTATTGAGTCATCTGGCCATTTCATCTCACTTTATGAATCTGACAATACCTGCAATTTGTCTCAGTCTTGGAAGTTTCTTGTTTCACTTCATTTTCAGGGGTAGACAAAAGACAAAACAGTGTATCGTTAACAAAGTCACATTCTTTACAGACAAATCTATGAGATATTCTTGAATACTGAAGAAGAACGAGTACCTTAATTGTCCTGGCTCATATTGTTCTAGAGAGAACTGTTGCTGATCCATGAACAAAATAAATCTTTTTATATCATTTAAGTCAAGAGTGTTCAGTGAATAACCACTGCCATCTACTTATCTTTTCTAACTATTTTGTGACCTTTCATGTTATTGAGATGACATTAAGCAGCACTGCAGTGAAGAGGTTACTGGATAATTTATTTTTGTTTCCCTATATGGTCTTGGTATGAAAATTTCATAATAGGCAAATCTGTAATAATCCTTTCTCTGGATCACCCAGGAGCCAGGGTGAGTAGTGCTAATAAACTCTACTGCAGCAGCAATGCTTCTATACTATTAAGTATCTTACTTACTTCAGTGATTTCTGTTAAACCAGGTCTGTTTCTCACTTGAATAAATAACTGGGGAAAAGACAGGAGACAGAAATTAAGAATAATTGATAATTTTCTCAGTGGAGAGAAGTCACCATTGGAAACTTGAAGGGGTCTATGTGTTTCAGCATATTTATCAATAAATATTCATTAATTAATCCACTCTTGAAATGACAGTGAATAGCGTGTTCACAAAGTGTTCAATGATACAAAGTTATTAAAGGTAGTCAAGACAAAGAATAACTGCAAGGAGCTGTGTGTCTTCCTTTACAATAACTGGTTGTCTTGGCAATAAAGTGACAGCTAAAATTCGGTAGATAAATATGAAGTGATATACAACACTGAGCTAATACCACAAGCACATCATTGCCTGGATGGAGACCTACTGACCACTGAATGGATTCATTGTTCTCTGCCTCAAAGCAGCTCATGATACAAAGTCATAAAATCTGTTATCTAATATATTTTAACAACAGAAGAATTCACTTTTAGAGCTGCAATTCACTTTATTAGGTTGGAAGGACACTCCTATGCCTGCTTGCTTGCTGTCCTGAATTGTGCAACACTGAAAATCCGCTCAAAAATTTCAGAAAGGCTTTGTGTTGAAGATACATAAAATTAAAAAAAAAAAAAAAAAAAAAAAAAAGAAAAGAAAAAGAAAGCACTAACTGGAACCAAATGGATTAAATTCATTTTAGTGTTTTCTAATTAAGGCTGGTTGTATACAGCAACCATACATTACAGATACTGTAATGTATTAGCATCCGCTACATGTTAAGTTTTATCTATATTCAAAGAAGAAAAGCTTGAGAAGTGTGGTAAGCAGTTACCACTATCTCAAGCAAATGAAAACTGAAGCAAAATATACTTAGGGTACATGTGCACTCTACATAGGTTTTTGTGATAGAGAAAAATAAAATGCTTTTCATTGTTAAATTAAAATGTCCTTACCTGACTATACTTTAAAATAGCATAACTGGAGAACTGCAAACTACACTTATCAAGAAAAGACACATTAAACTCAATACACTACATTTTAAACAACTAATTGTCAGAAATTATTTCACTATATGTGGTTGTATTTATTAAGAGTACACAGAGTGCTGGAACTACTTCTGTACAAATTAGATTGTGTCTATGTTTTACATTAATTCAAGAAAAATTTCTATATACTGTGTTCTAGTATTTATTATTCTTAGTTTTTAATATATGCTATGCACCACTATTTACCAATTAAAATCTTAACACATGTAAACAGCTTTCAAAATAAAAAAAAAACAAACTAATTTTTAAATTCATGCGTTCTTGCAACATGTATATTTGAACATGATCAGGTGATTATGGTTGTCTAGCACAATCTGACTTTATAAACTTGGGTTATTTATTCTCTATTTATATTTTTTCTGTGTTCTGACATTACGAGGATAGCGTACAAAACGATGTACAAATCCGCGCACTCCTCCCCTTTCTGCTTAACACTCCAATAGGTTAGAAAAACATTCCTCCAGTACTCTGAAGACAGCATTACTGGAGACAAAGTCAAGATCCATACAGTATAGCTATCAATTTGGTTCTCCAAACTGACTTAGCAAAATAAACTGAAATATTGATTTAAAACAGGTAAACAAACCAATTAAGGCTTTAAACAGCTTTTAAATCACTTTTTAAAGGGCATCAGTAACAATGACTTTTCTGTTTTCCAACCCAGAATCTAGTAACTTCAAATAAAAGCATAATACAATCAGAATCTTAAATTTCTGAATTTAGAGTCAGGCTACCATTTCATTTTTCTATTGCAAACTTTGCTTTCATTGACACATCTCTGAACAGACACTGAAACATACCAAGAACAGAGATCTAAGTCCAAGTCATGGTAGTAGATTTGGGTTGTTTCACCTTTCTTACTCTTTTCTAGCTGCTTCTGCTGGACGTGCCTTGGGCTTTCCCACAGCTGCAAAAAAGCATGTTGTAGAAGGATTGAGCAATTAGAGAAAGTGGTCAAAACAGAAGACAACATGGATGGGATAAATCAGTGGCTAGCAAAGTAAAATGGTATCTAAAGCAATTAGATAACTTTATGGCAAGCCACTCATGAAGTTTAGGATGGAAGAAACAATGATGTTCAGTGTATATACGCGTTGCGTATATACGCATTGCCTGAGTCGAAAGCGATGAATCGTGGGAACGCTGAAATTATGAGAATAGGGTGGCTGGGAGAAAAATCTTTCCCTAGCTGTATGTACGCTTCACTAACCCTCTACTCCAATGGCTCTCCTCCCTCGTGGCTGTGATGCATCAAGGCAATAGAGAATCAGTCATGAGCTAGAAGTCTAAGATAATTTGAAGACCAGGCACAAATACAAGCAACAGGGGACGAGCAGAGTTTTCAGGTTAACCAGACAAACTAGGACTAGTAACAAAGCAGAATAGCTCTGCTCTGTTTACTAGAAACATCTTCTAGAGACATCCCTTTCCAAAGCAGTAGACAGTTTACGGTTTATTAATTAGATGTGCACTACTCTGCTTGCACTAACAATTATTTTGATCTTTGGTTTTATTATTCATTGCTTCTGCTATAAGTGCTACCACAAGTTGTCTGTGAACTATTAAGCAGGAGAGAGCAGGCTAAGAGATGCACTATTAACTAGTTTAGCTGGGTTTATGGGGAGGCAACAGTGTGATTTGGAGATGATACGCATGATTCGATCCTAGTATGTTGCTCCATATACTCACAGGGAAAAACACTCACACTGAAATCTCTTTATTGACTTCTCTGCTTCCGAAATCTATAACTATTAAATGACAGCTGAAATGTGGCTCATTCCCAAGACCTGCAATATGTGCTGTACACACTCTGAAGTGTAATCTAAAATAAAGGGATGCTGCACTCCAGTGCATCTGTGGATAATTCGTGACACACGTTGAAGGATCTTGTGAAGGAGAGAGGATTGTTTGTACTGAAGTATTTTGACGTATATATTGTTGAAAACTTACAATATTTAACAGCAATGAAACTGGGAGGTGTCCTTAAATAAAATAGTAGACTTACCGTCTAATAACTTTGATCTTGAAAATCATGTAATTCTATATCCTATTATTATTTTGAATTACAGTATGGATTTTCAGAAATGGGCATTTCAAAAGTACACTTTCACTAGTGCTAGTACTATCTTTCAGAAAGCTCACAGGCAAGACTTCAACACTTTTTGGAGCAGTAGTAGAACAACAGCTCTGAGATAAACCCTATTTTCAGCACCTCTTTTCCATTTCTTTTGTTAGTATTTTTTCTTCATTTTCTTTTGGCTTCATTGAAGCATTCACTGATGAAATCTACTAATTGTATTTAGATTTCTAACAGTTAAGTGATCAATGAAAACGATCTAGGAACTATAGCAGGTAAGAACTAAAGCATTTATTTTGCCTGAAGGCAGAAATCAACTTGACAGATCTACATGCAAACCCTTCTTGAAGATTTCCAAAGTGGAAACTCCAAAGTCTTACAGACAACTTATTTCAGTCCTTTATTATCCTCACCCTCAGCAAGTTTCCAATAATATGTAGTAGAAAACTTCCTTGCTGCAATCTGAACTATTTAATTCTTGTCCAATCTTACCTCACTGTGATGAACAATTCCCTTCAATTTTGCTGTTGACTTCTATGTATTTGAAAAAATGGTGTTCTCAGAGTCTTTTTCTCTTTAGGTTAAACAACAGTTCACTCAGTTTTTCCTTCTAGAAAGAACTCGGATAATTTTGCTCTTATTTCATTCAAACTTCTTTAGTTTTCAAGGAGTAGTAAGTATATTGGTGCAGTTTATTCTGTATCACTGGCCAATTTTTGAGAGAGATTATATATCTCATCATACGAAATTCATCTGATCTCCAATAAAATCTAAAATACTATGAATACAATGGGTCTCCCCGTGCTCTAAGACATTCTAAAGGTTTTCAGCAACTGAATGGCGCTAATAAAATTATAAAGTAAAAGCCCTTTTTCTTATATCAAAACTGAGGTATCATATGGTTCAATAAGAAATGCCAATTAAAGTGGCTTAGATGTCAATATATTGAAGATCCTCAACTTGATCTGCAATTTACAGATATAGTTCTCTTTCTCATGGTAATTACAAGTACAAATACTAGCAGTTTGACATCTATATTTTTCAGAGCTATGAATAATTTTAATTGTCCTACTTATCTGATGCCTAAATAATTACAATCAAAGTTAATTATAACACAGATACGGAAGGCAATCTACATCTCTCTGATGGACAACCTTTTTTTTTCTAAATACAAAATAAACATAATTGTTTTCTAAAGACTCATTCTTTTTCCTGAAAATGGCACTTCACCTCAACAACTCCACATAGTTCTTACAAGTTTTAAGTCTCTTAATCAGTTACAAAACCAGAGCAAATATCTGTAGTCAAAATTAGCTTCTGTCATAGTTTAGCCTCAGTTGCGGCCAGACTACGCAGTCTCTCTCTCGCTCCCCCCACCCTCCAAGAGAATAGCAGGAGATGATATAAGAAAAAACAGCTCAAGGTTTGAGATAAGGATGGGGAGAAATCCTTAAAGTTACCATTACAGGCAAAGCAGACTCAACTTGGCAAAAACTATTCATTTATTACTACAAACAGCAGGATAATGAGACAGGAAACAAGATAACCTCCCTCCACCCCTCCCTCTTCCCGAGCTTAACATTATCTCTACTACCTTCCCCCCACCAAACGGCACATGGGGGAAGAGGGAATGGGGGTTGTGGTCAGTTCATCATGCGTTGTTTTACAACGCTGCTTCATGGTTGGGGGAAGAACTCCTCACATTCCTCCCCTGCTCCCATCGTAGGGTCCCACCCATACACCACAGTCCTTTGTGAAACTGCTCCAGCATGGGTCATCTCTTCCATGGGCTCTCCAGAACAGCTCTCCAGAACGGCTGCCCCAGTGGGCCCTCTATGGGCCACAGACTCCTTCAGGTATCCGCCTGCCCCGATATGGGGTCCTCCACGGGCTGCAGGTGGATCTCTGCCCCCCTGTGGACCTCCATGGGCTGCAGGGGGACAACCTGCTCCACCATGGTCATCACCACAGGCTGCAGGGGAATCTTGGCCAGGAGCCGCATTACTCCTCGCCTTCCTTCTTCATTGACCTTGGGGTCTGCAGCCATTCCTCTCACAAGAAATTCTTCACAACAGGCAGGCACACGCCTCTCAGGTTCTCTTCACATCATCCATCTCATCTCCTCTCCACTTCTTGCAGCCAAGCTGGGCCTAGTCAGCTGCCCGGCGGGAGGCCAGAGGGTGAGGCCTGCAAGGCCCACAAGGCTCGCACCTCCCCATCTCTGCTGCCTGAGCATCTTCACATCCCTTTTTTTTTCCTGTTTTCCCCTTCTTAAATACGTTATCATGGAACATTCTGCTACCAATTGGCTTGCCTTGGCCAGCAGCGGGTCCGCCCTAGGCCCAGATGAGTCCACTGAACAAAGGGGAGCAACTCCTAGCAGTTTCCTGCAGAAACTACCACCTTAGCCCCCCCCCTCACTAAGCAAAACCACAACACCTTCAAAGCAGACTACCAACAACTATTATGAAAAGCAACAAAAAATGAGCCATTGAGAAAATGTGATGGACAAGTCCCACAGAAATAAGTGAGGAAACACAACAGGAAGAATAAGCTTTTCCCAAACTGAAAACTGAAACTTCTTCTCTGTTAAAATTACAGGTTTTAATAATCCAAATATATGGAAGGCTGCTTCATATTAGGATGTAATTCGGGTTCATTTACCCAAACTACTTATAACTTACACCATATAACATGCATGTTACACACTGAGACAACATGAAACAACATGGCAAACGGGACCAGAATGAATCAAGCAGTTTGACCTAAAGGCTACCTATCAACTGAAAAGGCCAAGCAGGCATCCTTAAACAGACAGACATAAAGAGAACTCTGCAAAGAGATTCCAATAATTTGTCCAGTACGTGATTTCATTCTCAGCTCCACAACTAAAGCAAGCTAGTTTATGAAAGACTTCATCTAGACCAAGGAATGAGTTGGTTTAGCCTGGCTAAATCAGTACTGGAAAAAGTGTGTTTTCAGAAAAATACATAGCAAGCAAACAAAAGTAACAAATGACATTAACATCTGCATCTTTAGGAAAAAAAAAAAGATTATGTATAAAATATCAAACTTTCTTCATTGTGCTAATTACTAAAAAAAACCCCTTACTATCACCAAAAAAATATTAAAAAATATATAATCAAATGCAGAATTCCTGCCATAAAAATCAATCCCTTCAAGTTCCCTTCCTTTGAAGCGAAGTACAGGTAAGAAACATATGAAGAACATCCGGTGATTTTGTGGTTATTTTAATAATATACTGGTGCATCTTAGGCCTCAAGAAAAAATTTTCCTTCCCTCCTAATCATAGTTTATGTAATCTAATAGCTGTTTTACAGAAAAGTCTCTGTATCTCAGACCAGGAATTTTAAGTCCTATCAGACTAGTAATGACTGCAGTATTAGCTAGGGACTGCATTAATACAATTTTTACCACTAGTAGAACCTAACACATCACAAGATTATTAGGAATACTTTCCAAAGCCACCAGTTACAAAAGTGATGGCACTCAAGTTAACAGGTCCAGTAGTGTGAAAGTTACTATGAAAAAAAAAAAGAAACACACAAGGTCTGATTTTCCTTCATGAAATTCTTATGAACTGTTATATTTCCATATAAATAACACTAAAACTGGCATAAAAAAAACCCAAACATGTAGTGCAGATAGAACATAGGTAAATGAAAAATTAAATTGGTGGAATTTGCAGGGAGATATCAATTTAAGATACAGTAAAATTTTGTAGCATAATTACAGATTTCTTTCAACTGTAAACACTCATTGTAAGGACTAGCTCTTGCATAGTGCTGCACTCAGCTGTGAGGAGGCTCATCCTTGGAGCAAATATCCTAATTCTTCAACAGACCAGGATCAGATGATGTGTAAGTTTTTCACGGTGTGTGGCAGCAAAAAGTAAATGAACTGCAAGTGAAATAATAAACAAATGAGTTTATTAGAACTTGAATAGCTTCTACTTAGAGTAGAATCTTGAATCAGTTACCTTGAATTACCTTAAATTAACAATCAAGAAACAAAGGCAGGGAAAGAGCCAAATAGGATATAATGCTTAAACAGGGATGTACAGAGTCAATTTGGAAAAAGACATACAATTACACAATAAGTAAAAAGGTAAAGTAAAAAAAAAAGTTTAGGTATTATCAGATTAAATTATAACTCAACATACATACGGTTTACATTGAAAAAAATGTGGTTTCCTTCCTTAAATTGAAATAAGATAATGAGAAATATATTGGAAAAATAATATACCTGTCATTTGTGTTTATTTCATACAAAAGTATCTCATACTATGTGTTAATTACTAGCACTGTTTTATTCTGTTTCCTTTCAAATTAACACCTATAGCCTTAGTCTGGATCATAGAAGTAACAGTAACATCATCCTTTTTCCTGAAATTTTTGAACCTCCTAATTCTCCGACTGGCAATCATAAACTTCCAAAATCCCAAATGCAACAAATCTTAAAACAAGTAAAAATGTTTTCTCAACAAGGATCCTAAGTCACTTTTTCAGAAACAGAAGAGACAAAACAAGACAGAACGAAAGCATTCACGCCAAATGTTGATGCTGATGCTTCAGCAATCTGTTGGCAGAGGAATAGTTTGGGTTTCTATCTGCTCAGGGAATAAAATGAATCAAAATGAAACACACTTCTTGTATGTCCCTTCCAACTGAGCTATTCTACTCTATTTCATATCCTTGAGGAGCCTACCAATAACTGGGCTATTGGGTAGTTTATGGTAAACTAAACAAAATAATTTCTAGACTGTAGGACACTATATCCTGTAATCCTGTAATCCTTCCTGTAATCCTTCTGTCCACACTGTAGACCTAATTCACCATCACACTGTTTCCAAATTTCAGCTCCTGGAAATCATGGAACAGAATGACTGGCATGACAAGGTGGGAAGCAGTCCAGGTCCCAAAGGTTAGATATGGGCCTCAAGATATGCACATGATTCATTTTGTGGCTCTGGATCCTGTCTTTTTTAACTTAGTACACTATTTGCTGAATTCTGACTGACTTTCAAATATTCCAAGGATGATGAAAAGTAACATTCTTAAGCTATTAATCATTTACTCAAATAAATAAAGTGATTTCTATCTCTAATTCTGAGGCTTTCCATCACCTTGAAGTAGGAAGAAAATCGAATTTGCAATTCTACAAGTATGGGGGTTTACTTATCTTTATAGAAAATTTCAAGTGGAGTACTGTTCTTAAGATGTATTAAATAAATACAAAACACAAAAATAGAAAGGGAAATTAAGCTGTGTGTTGATAGGTTCCTCTTCTGTTACCACGGCAACCACAGTGGTACTCAAAATAGAAAAGGTACTTTATCCTCCTGTCAGATAGCATTTAACATTTTATTTGGCTTGTACTAGCTGAATCATGGAAACTAAACCCTCAAACAAAATTAAGTTCATATATGCACTAAAGTACATGAAATCCAAAATAAATTGACACACATAACAATGATAATTTCTAAAAAGGGAAATAATTAATTGTACCTGAATGCTAAGGGGTTTTTATTAAATTTATTGATTTAAATCAGTTGGATAAAAGAGATTACAGATATTTCACCACTGACTTAACATTTTGGAATTTCTTCCTGATGTATTTTTTAAGTTTGTATCCATCTATTTGATTTAGAAGAGAAACTTTTCAGACTTTGTCCTTAAAATATATCATTCCTGATAGAGCACTGTTATTTTGGGGTAAAAACCTGTAGTAATAGTTGTGTGGCATTATGAAGCTGAAATGCAAGTATCCTCTGGCTTAGTTAAAAATTATTGCATCTAATTAGAAACATAATTAATAAACTACATATTTATTTTATTTTAAGGGATTTTAAAAAAATTATTAGTTCTTGATTGCTAACAAAATAGCAATTTATGAAATGCCTTCTCAAAATTAAAAGTGAGTTTTGCCTGAGGAAAGACAGTTTAAATTCTGAGCCAGATTGGTATTTGGTGTATTCTAGTTAATTTTTTTTTTTTACAGAAAGGTGAAGCATATACTAGTGACTTTAATGGTAAGCAAGCACTATATGATTGCTCAGTCACAAAGTATAAAGAGCAAGAATAAAGATTAACATTTACAGAGAATTAGCCATGTAGATGGAGTATGTTAAATCAGTATAAACTCAATCCACTCCTAATCACTGATAAAATATTTAAAGTCTCCACATTCCTTCAGTTCTCTTAAGTATTTTGTTTCTAAGATAACAGCAAACCCTAATTAAAATGCTTTGGTTTTATTTTATTTTTTGTACCAGTCCTGAAACTAGAGCACAGTGTATGCACCACTAACGTGTGTGTTTTGCACACAAAAACTACGTTCTTGCTGCTTTCTTTGCTTTGTTATACCCAAAGTAATCCTAAAGTACTTTCAACAGTCATTTATATCTAGCCAGCAAATTAATGATGTGCCTGTCCTACACATATGTACAACATATTAGTTTTAACACAGGGATTTAATTGATAGTAAGTGGCATAGGACATGATAGGAACGGCACAGCAGTGCTTGCCACAATGCAGTGCAGTAACACAACAGGCACCGGTCCCTCCTGCCTGCTTCCCTGTAGCACTACGTCCTCACTGCTGCTTCAATCCACATAGCAGAACAAAATCAGGCTCAGTAAGCCTACTCCTGCTACCCATCACACCTTCATTTCAGGGTGCAGACAAAGTCAGAAACAGGTTTTTATAATGGCTTCTAAAGTGCTCATCATTTGATATCTGCTCCTAATGCTGCCAGTGGTAAATGTATCTTTGACTTCAGTAAAAGCAGCACTGGGTCAATCTTGAGCTCTTGAGAGAATTTCATTCTGATATACCAAGTAAACTGGATGTAAGCAGGAGGTAGGCAGAATACTTCTGAATTTTATATAGACAAAGGGCTTGAGGGCTTATATACACACAGGATGAGCTTAATGCCCTAAACAGGCATCATATTCATTATTTCCTTTTGCAGATGGAAAAAAATAAAAGAATTTTTTAAAATATTTGGAATTTAAAAATATCATACATAGAATTTTGTCCAAGGTTGGAAACTTGGACATTTGCAGTTTTATGTTTAATCCTCCTAGGATGAAATAAACTTTGCAGTTGTTAAAAATTCAGCCAAAATAGTAAATCAATTATATGAGTCTATCCAAATCTGTGGACACAATTCTCAAAACCTTAGGCTCAGTTATCCGATCTCACAATGTGCTTGTTAATTGGTATTAACATCCAAAAATATGAATCTTGCATCAAAAGGCTGAGTACTGCGGAGTATCTTAGGCACAGAAGACAGTGTTTTGTTTGGCTTTGGACTGTTCATCCTGTCGTTTAGTCACTGACCTTTCTGAGACTGCATTTACAGCCAATATCTCAATACATGAAGCCCTACTACCACCAATCACCTAGTAAATTTGATAGAAATTGCATGCAGACTAGTGAGAAACAGTGAGTGGAGGAAAAATCTGACCAGTAAGAAATATTGAAACATTTCAATGAAAATAGTTTTTCTAGAAATTGACACTACAGACATGCGGGCACACTACAGAAATCAAGGCTATTAATTGATGATGATGGTTTTGCCTTTCAGTGAGATGTTGTTTAGTTTACTATATAATGCCATGTCCTAGGAAAAATTCAGAATGGAATAAACTGTCAAAGATACTAATTAAATATCATCAAGCCATAAGAGAGAAATTGTTAAAAAGCTAACACAGGACAGAGCTTGTAAAAGGCAGGCACAAGTCAAAAGATCAGGATTTGCTAAGCTGAAAAATGGAAAAGAAGAAACTTGTATGATTCTGTGAAGATCAAGGAAAAACTAAAAAAAATCAGTTAGATGTAGAACTTATAGAACAGATGTTGGATAAAGATGATTAGAATTCCAACATTTTCAATACGTATTTATACTTGCCCCATATGATGCCTTTAATATTGAACATTTTAAAGTACATTAGTGTAGCAAAAAGGCATTTATATGACTTATTATGGTGCACAATAAATTCTTTGGATTGTCAGAATTATTTTATCCTCAACCCTAACATTTATCAGTAAACCTATATGAAGGATATGCTTACAGTTTACTAAAGTATGTTCTATTGTGCTTTCTTCCTAAAGTAACTCATAATTGAGCCGGCAGTTATGTAAAACTGCTAATATGACAGTTAAATATTACTACTTATGGGCAAGAAAAGGCTTGTTTTGATAAAATTTTGAAAGAGAGTAGAAGAAACAGCAATATGTGAGCCTTCAAATTCCAGTTGCTATAGCAACTGGTTATATTTTTAGCTATCATAACAACTTTAGCAATTGAACAGAATACCAGTGCTGGTCTCCTCCTGTTTTTCCAAATAGAAGTTCATATGTTGCTGCAGAAAAAGAAATTCTAAATAGCTTTTTACACATAGGAAATATCTTGCATGTCATTTTACCAGCTTTGCCTTACAGCAAGAAGAAAAAAAAAAAAAAAAAAAAAGGCAAAAAAAAAAAAGCCAGAATCATTTACAACTAAGCCTTACACTTTTATGGAATTCACTCCATTCTGAATCAGTCAGCCATTTTAAATTTTTTTTCTCCTTCTGTAGTCATTGGTAGCCACAATTTTCCCAGTTCTTTGTTCTTTTAGGTCACATATGCTTCACTCCCTCTTGTTCCCTTCCTACTTTCCAGCTCACAATCATTTTCTAAGTCTAAATTTATTTTACACAAAGAAGTCACTAGAAGAAGGCAATCCAAACCACAAAATCAAATTCCCCATTAATTTTCTTTTGGATCAGGTGTAAGTAGACAAGCTATTCCTTGTATAGAGGAAACTCTTCATCTTTTATGGAAAACCTGAAAGACAAGCTGTCTTTTAGATTGGTTTCTGCTTCCTTCCTATCTGTAGCTCTCCCTATGGACCAGATTATGGCTGAAATAGGTGATTCCTAACACCTGCGAAGCAGGGCTAAGACTGTTGCTTATATCAGTCTATTACTTTCATATATAAAACGTGTGTTATGTTTTTTTCTTATGGATACAATTTATTTCTTCTTAACTAAATGCATACAGCCCAGGAATCATAGACATGACAGGGTAAGAGTAAAATTTAACCTGTCTTGCTGTTAGTAATCAAACCTCCAGAATTTCATCATAATCATGTAGAAGCTACAATTGGTATCTTCCATAAATTCCAAGTTAAAACCAAGGCAATCATCGTAAGTAGATCATGATTACACACCGCTTGAGTCTTAACCACAGTTTAAAACAAAAGGTAAGATGCTGCCTTACTTGTTGTTTTTAACTTGAAACACAACCAAACATCTAAGCAGAACAATATCCTCTGAAACACAGCTTGGTTGCCCAAGCTAAATTCCAAGCACACAAATGACAGAGCTGAGGGGTACCTGCTATATGCAGTGGGCTGCTGTAAGAACACTTGTTGGAGTAGTAGAAATAACAAGAACCAATAGGTGTTGCATGGATGTGCCATAAAATAATTCCTGTCTAGTCTCAGCCAGAACAACTGTCCACTCTGTTGCACAGCCGTGTAGGCAGCTCTCCTTCGGGTCTGAGCCAGGAAGCAGGAGCAGGAACTGTCTGTGACTCAGGTCCTGTGGGTGTTATGAAGGAAAGTCAGTACTGGTGCATTTGTTTTTTTCATATTCTGCCTGTACTGTACAGGAAAATTATTAATGAAGTCTTGCAGTCTATGGCTAGGAGAAGTAGCAGTGAAATACGACTGCTAGACGTGTCCTACCTAACTTTATGTTGCTCCACAATCTTTCAATAGATGATGCCACAGAAAGCAAAGTGCATTTTAAGACTTACATATATTTACTATGGCCACTGCAAATTACAAGGAAAAAGTGTGTTTTAGGAAAATATAGTTTCTCTTCAGTATCTGTTTTCTTTTTAAAGACATAAAATGCTATTGAAATACAAAACAATATATAATTTACATCCAATTTTATAAACAGCCGTAGAGATTTATCTCCTGAAATAATCTGAATAAATCATAGAGTTTTATGTTCTAAATTAAAATGAACAATTAAACACTCCAAGGGTGTCTATTAATAAAATTCCAGGATGAACCAAAGGCAACAAAGAGTAACAATACTTTGGATGTCATCCATGTGCCCTAACAATTCCCAAATTATTATTTTTTTTAAAATAAAGTCTTCTAAGCAAGCAAAGCCCAGCTCAATTTTGCAGATAATGCATAACCCAGACTGAAAGACAACATTTAGTCATATTGTCCTAAGAGGCACTGTGAAGAGGGATTTACCGTCTTTAGTATCCCACAGTTTTATTCCACACACGTACACGGACTTCAAGCCAGGCTGCAACCAGCAACATCTCCTTACAATACCTGGTCAGCAGCCACAGGTCTATTCTCATCACCCAGAACTAATAAGCCATTATGTCTAAATTGCCTTAGTCTTACAGTGGTGCTGAGTGTAGTAATCTGATCTGTTGCAGAAACGTTGGAGAAATCCCATCAAGGTCAGTCAGACTGTCTGCCAAGTTCGAGACCAATCCCACAGTCAAGCATCTTGCTGCAGTAGGCCAGCGCACTCAGTACTTCTCAGCTTCAAGCAATAGCTGCCCTTTGCCTTTCAAATGCATGGCAAATGTAGGTCTGCAATTACTTTTTGCTTCCCTAAAAATGACTTTTCACATGGATTAAATTGAACTGTTTTTAAAAATTATATTTGGCACAAGAAAGTACGGCAGAAAGAGGCTCTTGAGAAATACATTCAAACATCAAGTCAGCCAAACTAATTTGTGGCGCTCAGTCAACAACATAATACAATAATTATTTACTGAACTTAGAATGAATCCACTTT
Source organism: Chlamydotis macqueenii (assembly GCF_036417535.1). Taxonomy (NCBI): domain Eukaryota; kingdom Metazoa; phylum Chordata; class Aves; order Otidiformes; family Otididae; genus Chlamydotis; species Chlamydotis macqueenii. Next base: position 37,943,121 of record NC_141559.1, on the reverse strand, counting down.
GGCACTGGATATACCTCATCTGTTTAATTCCTGAAAACAAAACACTTGTCAATTTTTACTTCTAGGAAACAATTTCTAAATGTTGAAGAACAACTTCGGGATTTTGTTGCATCCTGCACTGAGCACTACTCTATCTCCTTTACAATAGGCACCACTTCTTGGATGAATTCTTACATTTTTAAGCAATTTTTTTATCCCAGATGTATCTATGTACATGATTAAGGCAAGTTTAGCAGGAAGACACTTGCATATAGCAGTAATTTAGTGGGCAAAGACAGCAATAAGCCAAAAAATAATCTGATCTCAGACTTTACAATAAGATAGTTATACATAGAAATATATGTATTTTGAATAACATGATTTTAAAATGTATGTGCTCACAAACTAAGTAATAAAAAATTAGTTAAATCATAAAATAGTCTAATTTTAATACTTGTGAGGTCAAAAAATGAGAAACAGCAAAAAACTCCAGGATTCTGTTTTTTTGGGTATTTGGTTTTTTGTTGCTTTTTAAAAACAAACAAATATATATACATTTAAAGTCATGCTGCCTACTTAGAACTACTTTTTGAAGTCATCAGGTATCTAGAGAGCAGGAGTAACATATGATTCAGGCAAGAAGTCAGAACTAACAAGCATAATGAGGATGAAAATACTATAAATTTAATTTTCACAGCAAGCTGTTTGCAGTCACATTTATGTGAAGAAAGAAAATCCCTTCGCAAAATATGCATTCAGGAGATTTTAATAAGTGTCTCTGAGAAAGGAATAATTTACATTTTTAAAGAAAAAATATTTCTCAAACCTGAATCTATCAAACTTTCTATTTTTCTAATGCTTTAACCAAAGTATGTTTTATGGTTTTTTTTAAAAAAAAAAAACAGGCCAACAAATTCCACAGACTAGGGACCTTATTTTCCTAGTATATGTCTAAATCACATTATTTAAAAATATAACTAAAATGCCAGTAGCAAAGGTCAAAGGTGTCTGCAGTTTTGTGACAGAAGTGAAGTGGATGGCTAACAGCTCGCATCGACGCTACCTTGAAAAATACATTTTCATATCCTGAAGAAGTTTGGCCTTGGATTCTAGCTTGACTTACCACTTTTTCTTTTGTGCTTTTCCTTTTCCTTGACAATAGTTTTGAAACTGTATTTACACAAAAAGTTTATAGCTTTAAGCTTGATATATAGATATCAATCACAGAGGATCAAACATTAAATACTCCAATGATTCGTATGTGTTATTAGCTTGTACGAAGACACAACAAAATCATATCTAATAAGCCTACCAATGACTTGTGAGATTTGATGCTCCTGGTCAGAAATATCACCATCGTTTTCAGATGGTGTTGATCTATTTATAGTGTGTTTGGGAGAAAGGTAACAGTCACAGGCACACATAAAATGCATCTCCTTCAAGAAACCATAAAATCGTGGCACAAAACTTTCTACATTTATGTCTCATCTTTACAGCTCAGATGTATTTGAAAATTTCTTCAGCACAGATTAGGAAAAAAGAAAGAGCACAAAGGAGTTTAAAGCCAAGATAATCATTTGCATTAAAAAGAAGAAAAATCTATACATTCAATGGCTTCAAAAGAAGACTCTGTGGTATAAGAAAAAAAAAACTGTTTCCATAAATGACCTCCTTTTGTATTCTTAAGCTAAGAAATAAATATGTGCAAATAAAAGTCCTATCTGTTCCAGAAAAAAAATCATCTGTGATCCACAGCTGATTGCCAAACACACATTTATCAGAGCAGCATGAATCAAAGCAGGTTGTTTTGTCTTGCCTTCACTGAATTCTGGTCAAGACTTTATTTTTCCCTTAGTTGTCATGGAAACATGTACAGAGCAAATTAAAGCAGATAAAGCACTGCTGACAAAAATAATTTTTTCCTATTCAGGCTGTGCTGATTAATGCTTTCTGAGGTACTTAGGAAATTGAGATACTCTTATATCATTTGGTACTATTTTAAAAGTACATTTTATGACACTAGAGGTTTAGACAATCAATTATCCAGCTACAGTCTACTGAAATGTTTATTACTATTCCCAGACTTCAACAAACCATTTAACATTTTGGGATGTTTCGACATTGACCATGACTTGAAATGCACCTTCTGGAGATAAATCAAAGAATAAGAATAATCAAAAAAAGAAACTCAAAGACAGTGAAAGATTTAAAAAAAAAACAGAGAGAAGGAGGGACAAAAAGAAACAGAGCAAGACCAGGAGAAAGAAAGAAGCACAAGCTCCTTGATTCTATTTATTATTTTTGGCACCTTTGTATGTAGAACCTTCTTCCTTTCCCTTACAACTTTTTCAGAAAAGGTCAAGTAACCTACTCAGTTTCCTATTAAGAAAAGACCCCAGATTCCCCTTTCTTACAGCAAGTTCTTTCTCTTTGAGCTGTGAAATATTGAAGGGATATATGTGTGTGTATTTTTATGGCTGTCAAGAACAGCGATGGCTGGAATATCTGAAGCACTCCTGTTTAAATAGTTGTGGTACAAAAACTGTGTCCATCCTGCTGTACTTGATCTCCACTGTGAGTTTCCACAAGCTGGCGTATCCCACATTCATCTACAGTGTTAAATTGCCTCTTTCCCAAATGCCAAATCATGAAACATGAGTTATCCTGTAAGCATATACAGACCTGTTACAGTGAAGCCCGTGAGTATATCCGTCTGTCTAAACCTGTAGCCTCCTATTCAGGTCTCCACAAAGGACACCCCTCACCACCTTCCTGCTTTGTCCACAGGGGTCACTCAGCACAGGAGCAGGCTGTGAAAGAGCTAAGTAGGACAACATCTGGGGACTAAGCAATGGGTGGGCAGCAGAAGAGGTGTCAGCACCAACACACTTTTGAGGACAGACACCCAGCCTGCGCCCAGTGCTTTGTCTCCTTCACCCCTGGAAGGCCACCTCTACTACACCAATCTCTATGGAAGAATCCCAGTAAGCTTTAATTTACCCCACCTTTGGCAGTTCTAAGTGTGTTTCAGTAGTATCCACTGGTGGGATCACCTAACACGTTTCATGTGGTATGATAAGCAGAAGGCTGATAATTATGGATATGAAATAACATTTCCTCTGAGAAAGAACCCTTCTGATATCAGCCCCAAAGAAGTTCCATTTTGTTTTCTCTTACTGACTCCTACAGCCATTCCTGACTCCCATACCAATGCAGCTTCAGAGTCCCAACTATTGTCCTGTCTGTTCTGGACATCTGAGAACTTATATGGAGTCTGACTTACTGCCAATGAGCTACCATCCAAGATATCCTGGAAAACGTCACACCTTGGAGCAGGTGCAGCCTGACCAAAGGTAAAGGTGGCACAAGGATGTCATGATGCAGGCTACATGGTGCCAGATAGTGAGGGACTCATCTGCTTCCAGATTTAACTATCCCAGCCGAATGACAAGATAATGAAGGAAATAAATTATTCAGGTTCTCACTTCTAGCATATTAGGTGTGACATTCATGAGGTGGACACTATAATAGGAGATATGGCCTGAAGAGTACAGCCCAAGGAAATCCAATGGGATCAATACCGTCAGCAGGGCCATGTCCTCTTCATTGCAGTCTCTTTTTTCAAATCCAGCAAACAGGAGTTTGAAGCTGAGCTTGATGCTTGCTATTTTCAATGACTCGTTAGGCCAATGAACTATGTAACTTTCTACACTGCTAACGTGACTGTTCCCCGGTCAGTAGGCCCTGATTAGTATGTAGTACGCTATCACGCTCTACTCCACAAAAGCATCTGAACATTTAAAATCAGATAAGAAAGCAACCTCAGCTGAAAATGTCAGACTCCAGAACTAGATTGTCTATACACCAAATACAATATTTATCAAGCCCTAAATATCAACATTCTAACTAAGGAGTGGGGGGAAATCATGTTCTTTTCAGGTTATTCTAAACATGTATATTGACATAATTTTTATATGAATAAAAATAGAACCAATGTACTTAACTATTTCAAATTACCCACTGTATCCATAAAATCCACCCTACTGTTACAAGTATAATAATTATTTTTTAGTACTGAATGTGCACACATGAAGATAGATAGTATTTTATTAAAATGATAATCTATTAAATCATATGTAATGTGATTTAAAGCTCACTAAATCTATCAGCTTTTGATCAAACCCATGTTTTATTACTGGTTTTTTTTAGAATGACAGTTTCTGAAATTGAGACATGCAAGTCACGTCTGCAAGATAATTATTAATTTTCTATTCTTTTATAAAATAAAGAAAAAAAGCAAAATCCCTCTGGTTAGTGAAGACTATAGATACAAAATTCTCTCCAGGTAGGTATTATCATGTAGAGAAAGGAGTGGATAATGATGGAATTATTAAGAGTCAAAATTGCAGGATGCTAATAGTTGGCATTTTAATTATTTGTATTTAATCGAGGAGAAAGTTTGAATCCTGAGCTGCCTAAGTACGTCAGTGGCATAGATACTTTTAATTATACACTCATCACACATCTTTCCACAAAAGATTGTCCTCACAACAAACACCATCCAAAGTGTTTCAGAGTGCTAGAATGATACAGCTGGCAATTTAACGCTAGGCAAGACGTTGTTGTCACTAATCTAGTTTGCCTTATGCTCTTAACACTGGTTTTAAGACTCACGTGGGATTTCTGAGGCATTTTGGTTTCTCAGAATCATAGAATGGTTAGGGTTGGAAGGGACCTTCAAAGGTCATCTAGTCCAACCCCCCTGCAAGAAGCAGGGACATCCCCGACTAGATCAGGTTGCTCAGAGCCTCATCCAGCCTGGCCTTGAACGTGTCCAGGGATGGGGCTTCCACCACCTCTCTGGGCAACCTGTTCCAGTGTTCTATAACTCGCATTGTAAAAAATGTTTTCCTAATATCTAATCTAAATCTACCCCCCTCAATTTTAAAACCATTACCCCTAGTCCTATCACAACAGGCCCTGCTAAACAGCCTCTCCCCTTGTAGGCCCCCTTGAGGTACTAGAAGACCACTATCAGGTCTCCCTGGAGCCTCCTCTTCTCCAGGCTGAACAGCCCCAACTCTCTCAGCCTGTCCTCATAGGAGAGGTGCTCCAGCCCTTTTATCATCTTCCTGGCCCTCCTCTGGACTTTCTCCAGCTGGTCCACGTCCTTCTTGTGTTGGGGACTCCAGAACTGGACACAGTACTGCAGGTGGGGTCTCACCAGGGCAGAGTAGAGGGGGAGAATCACCTCCCTCGACCTGCTGGCCACGTTCCTCTTGATGCAGCGCAGGATGCGGTTGGCCTTCTGGGCCGCAAGGGCGCATTGCCGGCTCATGTTAAGCTTCTCATCCACCAGCACTCCCAAGTCCTTCTCCACCCAGCCTGTATTTGTGCCTGGGATTGCCACGACCCAGGTGCAGGACCTTGCAAGAAGAACATAAGCAATGTAAACACGATTTTTAGCAGTTTGTTAACTCAGAAGTAGGGACAGGAATGTTGTCTCACTCTCTTCCTGACCTCAGTTTGAAGTCTGACACTAGACATAAATAGTCCTAGTCCTTAAGGGAACTAAAAACCTACCACTGCTACTGTCCTATACCCTGGCTGTCCTCTAAGTGAACATGTAGTGTGCTGCATTCGTGTTTTTTCAGGGGGAACTATCACAAGAATTCTCAAAAATACTAAATACTAAATTGGTTTATAAGTATTTCATTCTTAAACTAGTAAAAAAATTAAAATGTTATTGACATTTTGAAGAGGAATTCTTCCAATAATCTTTAACACTGTCTGGAATATGTCCATTTTTTAACACTTCAGAGAGCTGAAGCACATGAATCTAGCTCCAGTAGTTGCACAATTAGTAGCAAATGGCAAATGCTAACGCCTGAACATCAGCTCTTAGTATAAATCTCAACCAATAGATTTTTTTTTTAACAGATACTCCTCTTAAGAATGAAGAAGGAAAAACAAATACAAAGCATGAAAACTATTTAAAGACAACTTCTGAATATGCATAATCTGCTTAATGTAAAATACTATATTGAAGTATGAAAAAGGCATTGTTCTTATATTCTACAGAGTAAAAATTTGCTCTTGGCTTTGAAGATCTTTCAAATCACTTTTGAACCCACTCTGACAAAATTTCTGAGCCAGATGGATGTGGATCAAGAAAGTACAAACATATGGCAGAAATGGTAACCAATATTATCCTAGATGTGTATAATGATTCATTTCAAAAAATATATATGCCAGGGTTATTAATAGCCACTTTTGTAAGTTACATATTTTTAAAAGGTTAAGATTTAGAGTAGTGTAATTTACTTCCCTTTTCTCCAGTGAAGTACCAGCACAGCAGAATCTAACTGATAAGTGCCCAGAATTATTTCAAGGCTTAGCTACAGTCTTTTGGGCAGCAGAACATAATGAAATAATCCTGCATCAGCACATGTTCTATCATTCTCAAGTAATTAAGAGGCTTTATTTCACCTACCCTGTTTCACTGGCAACCAGTGATGTCAATTAACAACAAGAAATAAAGAGCTTTGGTTTGCTTTAATTTATATGTGTGCAAATGATGATGTATTTAATGTGAGTCAACACATACACAGGCCAGAATAAGTGTAAATGAAACCAGGAGACAGTGCCCTCGTATTGCTCTTGGAATTCTTCAAATACAATATTAGACAGTGAGGTAGAGATCTGTAATCAGGTCTTTCACTCAACTGTCGTAAGACCCTCTCTAGTGAGTTTCTCTCTGTACTCATTAGTATACCTATATGGTTCTACAACATCATACTTTTGAAAAAAATTCAAGTAATAAATAGGATAAGAGAGAAATTGGTATTGGTATGTTTCATAAGCAAACTTTACACCATCTCCATAAAAATATTGTTCATGGCTTCGTTTTGATGACTCATAAAGCTGTAAGTGCCAGATGTTTTAAAGGCATTTAGTATGTATGGATACTACTGTAATTAAGGACAAGGTGCCACAAAAACATTCTGCTCAAATGCACTAGTAGATGATAGGCTTGGCTTCTCAAATCTTATGTTACTTAAGGCCAGATGATCCAAATTAGCTATTTGGGATGCAGCCACGCTGGTTCTCAATCCTCAATATTTGTCTTTCAACATCCTCTGACATTGTAATGACTTATAAGCAATAGTTTTGAAGCAAAGAACTACATTTATTTCTCAGAAATCCTGATTTTAGAAAAATGACAAAACATCTTGATGTTTCCTTTGTCATCTAAGCCTTACTCCACTATTCACAGCTCAACAAACCACCTCACCTGATCAAAACCTAGTTTATCTTTATTACTGAATGGGAAAAGTTCATTCATCCTCCTTCTGTAAGTTATTTCTCCAACATCTTCCTCTACCTGTCCATCCAAGCTTCGGGGATTTTATATTCTGCTCCCCCTCTGCCAACAGCCTGGTTTTTAGATTAGGACCTATAGCCAGTCTTGGGAAAATGAACCATTTTAACTTGAGTGGAACCAGAATGCTCAAAATAAAAACTGTATTTTGATTTTGTAATTTTATTTCCCCTTGGTTTGCCCCTTACTAGTGAATGTCTAACCACTATTGCTTAGTGCCAAGCAGATAAACTAAGGAAATATGACAAAAATTCAAAACAGCATAACTAAGCTGGGTACCTCTAGAGTCTGGGAAGTACTAAGATGTCTAAATACCCATGTTTTCATCTTTAATGGCTTTACTGCTATGGCTATTCATGTCCTAAGTGTTGGAGAGCTACAAATGCTGATGAGTCCACACTTTAGTCTCTACTGCTGGATAAAGTATTTGCAGATAGATATGTGATGAGCATATCCAAGCCATCTTTAATCTAAAGAGTTCAATACCAGCAGCTATGAAACAGAGGGTAAGCATTTTAGTTTGCTGCCTAGGCATACAGGGAGACAAATGAACTTTTGAAGAATAGGTGAAAATCCATGCTGCTGTAGTTTCACTAACATTGACAGAGAAACTACACTTTCTAGATATGGCACTGATAAATTCAGTACATCAATATCTGCAATTGAACCTAGAAGGTCCCAAATGATCCTTCAGAAAAACTGATAGAGAAAGAAAAAGATCTGATACACTCTTACTCAATCCAATTTCCCATCCACAGAAAATTCCACTTCTCTCTGAAGTGTTAATGTGGTAAACTGGTATTTACCTACCCACTTCACCACTGGTACACAAAATAGTGTAATTAATCTGTTGTACAGCTTTCTGCAGTACTGTCTCTCAGAAGTAAAATGAGCTGTGAAGACCTGGAGAGTTAAATCCAGCTCCCTGCTGAACGAGAGCACTACGGAGATGAGTTGGTTTCTTCACACTACCGTACACTTGTAAACAGCAGTATTTACATATTATGTTACTTCTACGGTTATGCCATGACTACAAACTTGATACTTTGATATTTCTTGGCTCCTACTACTTATTTTTTTTTAGAAAGGCACATTTCAGGCTGTGACTTTTGCAAGCTTTTTGACACAATTGGCTACTTTGAAAAAGCAATCCACTTGGCAATGGCATTTTCAGGAATGGAACATAACTGAGCCAAATATGGTTCCAGTGTGTGATGTTAAATGGTACCCTTCTGGCTCTGGGTATTAGTAATGTTTATGAGGAAACCATCTTAAGCTGCTGTAACCATCTAGCTTTAAAAATTATGTTGAATCATGAGTATGTTCTGGTTTGTTCCTTATTTCCTACTTAAGTGACTAATGAACAGCATCAACAATTTAAAGTTTTTATTACAATCTACAAACTACATAAGAGTAAACATCTGGATTTTCTTTCCATTATTATGATAGAAACAGCAAGTTTCTGAGTGTGCAGAATTACATTTCACTCACAGTTAAGTATATGTTACCCAGAATTTTTCTAATTAATTTGATGTGTTTAAAATGCACAAGATCATGTATGTGCTGCAGATGTTCTTTTTGAAGCCATAAATTAAATCCTAAGAGTTTAGACATTTATACTAATAGCTTATATGACTTGAGGAAACAGCATCATTTATTCACACAATTACTACTACATTAACCAGCATTTGCGTGCATAGGGAAGTGTTACATAAACCCATGGAAAAGATTAATGGGTTGAAAGCCCTGCGTAAAGAAGTCTAGATGTTTTCAATGGACTTTAGCAAAAGATATCCATTATTTGATCATTCAACCTGTAAAAAAGATATGTGAATTCACATATTTTTTCCGTGCTGTAAAATTTACCATTACTTATTGAGCTTTAGTTCTGATCATGTGTAACGTTGTATGTGCTTTAGGCAAAAAGCTTAATACTACCAGTATCTGCCTTTTCACATGTGTGGCAAAAAGGAATAAAAACTTTAAGAAAAACAAATCTGGCAGATAGTATAGGATAGCACGGCTAAAGTGTCATCTTGTGCATCGTTTCCTGAGATGGTTGTATTAACTGTTGATTCTAACTCATGCTGGGAAATACAAGTGCAAGTAAGCAGGACTGAAGACATAAATGCACCTTGGGTTTTTTGATAAACTATTTTCTTTTTTGTTACTGACTGTAAGGTCAGGGTGGTCTTAAAACTGGTAAGAGTTTCTCAGAGTATTAGCTTGTGATCCTTTTCAATCTGCCATTTACGTAACTTGCCCTTCAAGGTCGGTAGCCTAGACCTTAAACCCTATATAACTATCTCTGAAACAGAGAGAAAAATTACATAAAAATATTTTCTAACTTCTGTGAGACATTAGACACTGAATTTTTAATAAATCTATATAATTTTTTGTATATATGAAATATCTAGAACCACATAATTTTACACTCCCTGTCCAATTGTATTAGTGTCATTAAAACAAAAATATTTTATTTTTCTTTCCTGAAGCTATCTTAAACCAGTGTAAAACTAAGTTTGATATTTACAGGACATACCACACTTGCTGTCAATTAGAGAAACGTGACTAAAGGAAACCCTATATCTGATTCAGTCCAATCTACCACATTCAGAAGCAGTCTCACTTAGCACAGGAGACTGCTAGGCCCTCTCATGGCATAGGCCACGAAAGCAACATTTGCTGACTTCTCATGTTTACAAGCATAATGCTGATATTACTGTACACAGGATTAATGCCATAAATACACTTTCCCACCCGCTACATAGCCTACCAATGCAACACTAATGTAGAGAGACCCTGATAACATGTCAGGATTCACCACAATTCCAGCCATGACGGAGACCCAAGCCCAAGTGCAGAAATAGAATTCTGAAAAGGCCTAACAAACAGATTCCATTTTATATGGAGAGAGCATCTCATAATAGCCAGCTTTTAATTACATAAAAATTGCAGTATTTTTGCTGGGTTTTTTTCTATTTGCTTAATTATCTTTCTGTAGAAACAAAATGCAAACACACAAAGTATTAGTTCCAGAAAAACAATGGAGACAACATTATTATGTACAGATATTTTCAGCTTAATTTTCAGGGCACTTAAATTTCCATCAACTATCAGGTTATAGTGATTATTTTCCCTTCTGTAATTTCATACCTAGTATATTGCTGTTATCAACAAAAATATGTTGCAACTACAAAAAAAAAAAACAAAAACAAAGTGACATACATCATTCAATAGAAGGCCTCCATGTAACCTATATGAGCTTTTTCCTATTTTTTCTTGTGCCAGCAGTATTAATAGTGGTCTCCAGCACACAGCACAGATGTTCCTCTTATATTGTGCATGGTTATTTTTCAAGTAGGTTCTCAAAGCAGATGTTCAAATAATCTGTAATGTTCCCACAGAGACTGCAGGTTGAATTGCTGCCCGCCATTTGATCCCACTAAGGGAAAACCTGCTTCACAGATAACAGTTGACAAAGACATTTGGACCATAGCTGCTTCTCCTCCCTCAATCAATACTTAATTAAAACAAAAACAAACAAAAAAAGAATTTCATTGGTTATAAAAATACAGAAAACAACAATTCAACAGTTAGATAGGCTGATGTTAGGAAAAAGTTTCTGAAAATGTGATAAACTTGTAATGTGGGGAAGAACTGAACATTATTTCTTTAATGAAATGACTTGCTGGCTTGAAACAAACAAAAGGTTGTGATTCAATGCACAGAGCTACAATGAATTGTGTAACTCCTAGTCAGAAGATATTGTGGATGTAGAAAGTATGGTGGGTTCAGAGGAAGAGTGTGCAAGGTGAACTATTAAAAGTTACTAAATAGAGAACAACATCAAAACTAAATACATAAATACCTGAATGATACAAAGCTCAGGAAATCCTGTAAACCAAGATATAGTCAGAGAGCAAGAGAATACCCTGAGAAAGTATCACAGCCCCTTACACTGTTTTTATTCCTCTTCAGGCATCAGTATACACCCACTTCAGAGTCAAGATATCATGCTACACAGACTCTTGGTCTGATCCAGTACAGTTATTTTTGATTTCTAAAATTTTCCAGAAGACAAGGAGAATCAGATTCGACAAAACTTATATAGGAAAAGGTTCTCCCTACAACATGGAATTAAAAACCTAAACTAGATAGATAGACAGACAGGAAAAGACTTAAGTAGAAAAGCACACACTCTAGTGTCTAGTACAGTCAAGCCAAATCTCTGCCAGTCTGTCATTTGTAGGGGGAGCAGCAAGTTGAAAATCAGCTATTGTGTATATTTAAACATTCATTTTGCCATGGAAAGTGACTCAAGAGTTCAGAAGTTTCCTATGCTAGCTTTAAGTAACTAGACAGTCAAGTCTGCCTTTTGTTGACCAGAATGGGTAAAATGGAACAATTACAACACGGGATACAGCAAGGCACCTACCAGCAGTGTGATGGTTACAGTAGTCACACAGCAACAAGAAGAACGACAGTACTTAGACATTTCGACACCGACTTCACCTGCATTCTGGTGGGGTGTGAATAATGCACAGCCAGGCAGATGACCTAGTATGATGCTGCATCTGAAATGTTACGCTGCACTAAGAGACATGAACATCGGAAGGAGCACAGCACTGCCTGGCTGCTGGATTTATGGTGGTTTGCATTCAAGCAGTCAGGAGACAGAAGGAAAAACTGGTATGGAGGTAGTCTGAATTTTTAACATTCCAGATGTATTTCCAGACTACAAGGTTGTTTACAGACCTACTTATCTCGTAGTGTGAAAAATTTTGGCAAGTCTTGAGTTATTTCAGCAGAGAACTGGGCTTGCTTTTGAAGCTTTAGGGACTGGTTCGTGTTTAAAAGTTTTGCCATATTGATAGGTGTAGTGTGCTATTTTTATGGACTGTAACACTGACAAAGAGAAGTTCGCCTCTGTTTCTGAGATGTCAAAATACACACAACTCAACAGAAAAGAAATAAATCTGCAAACATATGCACATGCCTATCCTCTATGCAACATTTTTCCTTTCTTGATTGCAGACATATGATGCTCATCTAATACATGTAAACAGATTTGCTACCATTGTCAGCTATGAAAGGTATTATTTCAAAAAGCCAAATTTCATATACATGTATTTACCATTTTTTAAAATTTAAACGAATGGCATAGTTGTCACAAAAATTTTTTTTACAGAATTCTAACAGATAACTGTGTCTGCTAACTTAACAAATAGGTTTTTACATTTGCTAGCACTACGGGATTGTGTTATATATTTCAGCTCATTTTGGAAGATCTTTGTTCTAGGTTCTTTTGAGGTCTGTGTTACTGTCAAGAGCCAAGAGCTTTGACAGCTGTTGCCAGCTCTATGTGGTTTGTTTAAAACAATAAGGCAGTTGCCTAGCAACATCACATCACACATTTGGTACCCTACAGTATCTCACATTCCTAACTACTCTGCACATCCTCACAACTTAAAGAGACACTGTCAAGGTAATAACCTTGCATGAAAAGTGGACTTACTTCCCTGTCTCCCATAATTAGATATATGAAGTGAGAGAAGGAAAATTGACCTTATTATTACAAAAATGACTTGAACTTTGTTTGCAGCAATGTTGGATTTTTGTCCCAAATCAACAATATCTGTTATCACCTGTGGCCAAACTGAAGTTTCACTTAAAAATAATTTAGCAAAAAGCAAATTTTCTTAAATAATTTTTCCTTACTAATAGAGATCTTACAAAATTAAAATATTTGTTTCTCCATGTACAATTCCTATCACACATGTGATATCCATCTCCAAACTCTTCAGAAAATAGGGATTTACTATAAAAACTTTTTTTGGCTCTTAATGTTGTTAGGAGGCATTTGTAATCAGGGCTTTAAGAAAGACTTGCAGGGCCTTCAGACTTCATCTGAAGTCATAGATGGTTTAGGATCCTTTGCTTATATGATCAGCATGCCTAGTTTGGGAAAAGTGTCAACCTGATCTAACATACCCTACATATGAAACATTTCTGCAATAGCCATAGATTAATAAACATTTCTTATACTTCAGTATTGCTTTGCCTTTGAGAATGGTATGACAAGTAAAAGATTAGAAATATTTCCTATTTGAAAAGTTCTGAAAAACTTGGATTTATATATATTGGGGGGAATTTTTTTTTTAATGAAATTTTAAAATTAGTTTTGTAAACATTAAGCATTAAGCAAATAACTGTAACTCTAGAACATGTTACTTTGAAATGTCTCATGAAAATTCCATAGTAAAACGATATGGCCATCTTTACTGTGTAGCTGGTCTCTAGATTGACCATTTTTATGCTAATCATTACATACATTCACCTTTTTTGCTTCTTCTTCCTCATTCATTCCCCTTTTCTCCTTTTATAAAGTTACCCATTTTCCCCCTTTACCTTACAGTCTCTTGTACTTCCATTAATAAAAACTGTAGGGCATATGTGCATTGTAAGTTTACTACAAGCTCAACACTTGCCTGATACTGATTTTACTAAAAAGCCTTATTACTGAAAGCCTACTGGTTACAATTGCAGCAAAGCTGAGGCTAGTACTGCTTCGGAAATCTGTCTCAGAACAAGCAGTACATCCTTTCCTGAAGACAGTTCATAACTATTCAGTATCTCAATAAGTCACAACACATCATTGCAATCCAGATTCCTTTAATTTTGAATGCATTACCCAATATATTTAAGGGTTTTCTTCAAAACAGGAACTCCGCTGAAACAGAGTATTAATTTCAATTAATTTGGAAATGTGTCTTAAAAAAATCCACTGTTATTGAAAGGAAATTCCTGAACAGTTCTAAGAGAAAGTCTTTGAAGAGAATCCAGAACAGAAACATGAAAGGGGAAGGTATTAAGAAAAACAAAGAAAAAGAATCAAGAGTAAGAAAGTCATTAGAAGAGGTGAGGAAGACAGCTCTACTCAATAGAGAGGTGAAATTAAATACCGCAGATAAAAAAAAAAAACTAGAATGAGGAAAAAATGGAAAATGTAAATCATCATCATCATCACTCCTAGCTGTTTTTTCTAGCACATACTTCTACACTTTCTTGGGGTTTATTTTTTTAACTCCTGCAAAAGCATAAGATAGGGCAAAAATACAAAAGCCTTCAAAGATAATCAACTTAGTGTCAACACAGGTATGCTAAATATTTTATTGTCTTTTTTCCACCCACTATTACATAGTGAAAACTCTTAATGCGTTAATGGTAGAAGTTTCATTTGCATCCAACAGAGAATTCAAATAGACATGGAAGCAATGTAAAGTATTGTAAATGTATATGTAAATTGTTGCAACCCTCAGGCATTTGGGGAGTTGCCAATACAATATTCAATCTGTTAGTGCTCAAAACTTAGACAGAGACCCCTTAAAAGAGAACAGAACAACTGTAAATCATACACAGAAACACACACACGTTTGTGAAGTTGGGGGTCATTACCCTTGTTTTTCAGTGTTCAATGCCATTTTAGGAAATATTTGGTTCTAGAGGTTTGTAGTCTTTGGCTATGATCTGGGACCAATTTAATCAAAGGATATAGCTATACAAGCACATTATTTACCAGCTAGCCAAGGTATGGATTTAAAACGCATTATCTGTTTCTTAATATGCATAAGAAATACCCTACCTTCATGATGAGGTACGTTGTCCCCACTTTCATGGATTTTTCATGAATAATTTTTTTCCTGCATTTAAAATCACACAACTCATAACTTTTCTTTTCACAACATTTACATTACTTTTTCTATATATTGCATGCAACTTCAGGTACTGATTTTGCAATGTTACAATATTAGCCAAAATCCAGAGATAGCAGGAGCCTTGCTGCCACTCCTACCTATCAAAGTCTTTCACTTGTTCAAATGATTTAATATCAATACCTTGGCTGGTAATGGGAAATTTTTTTGTCTCTTTTTAACAATCATTGACATCGGAACTTAAAATGGCTTTTCCTAGAGGCAAATAATGAGCCAAGACTACTGAGAAAGAGGACCGAGAAAGTGGACTGAACTACTGCTTGGCTTAAAGGCTTTTTCCAGAGCAAGAATTGATTCTACAAAGGAGTGGTCATATTTCCATGGAATGCCTCCCTGAAATAGCAGCTACGTTCCCCACCCTTGCCACAAAACCAGCAAGCCCAGATCTTCTCTCAGATCTACATTTCGGATCCGCCTCTTTCCTCTTCACCTCTGCTTTCTGTCAGTACTAGCCAGGGCCTGGTCTCTTGTCCTTAGGGCAACGATGCTTAACTTTGTATTTTACTGCAGCCTTAAGCAGGCTGCTGAGGATCATCTAATTACAATAGCTCTGCAGATAACATCAGTATGAGGAAAATCTCAAAATTCAAACTGTCATCACATGGCATACACAAAGAATAAATTGTGCAGAAAGAAAGATTATTCTGGATTCACATATGATTCTGTTCAGGATTCTGTTCCGTCTTTGACCATATACCTCTTGTATTTTCCCCAATATACTCTGCAGCCTTGGGTTTCACTACATGTATGAAAACTACCAACTTCAAATATCAGAATTAAAGATACCATAGCTTTTCTATTGGAAAGACTTAGCAAAAATCCCAGCCAATCCCTAGCTCCAAACATCAACGCTTGCTCTCATTTCAGTCCATTTCATAGCAATTATATCACAAGGTGTGCTCATGTTTCAGTTAGAAATTTTCCTTACAGTCTCCAAAGTAGGAGGGGAAAAAAAAAATTAAAAAAAAGAGGAGTGCTTCCTTTCAATTGTAACCGCAGACCAAATACTTGTGAAGCTTCTAATAATTTTTGCTTGAAAAGAGAGAGAGAAAATACTTCCAAATGAAAAAAGGAGAAAGGAAAAAAAAGATTTTCCTAGTAAGTGAAACTTCATTAAATGTCTTCCTTTCTCTAATTCTTTTTTTTTCATGAGGAGTTACTGGAAGCTATCAAAGTGACAGCCAGTAAGCTTCCAGCTTAAAAAAAAAAAAATATTGCTAAACAATTGTTGTTATTCTCAGGTTTTTTAACCATTATCAGCTTCCACAAAGAGTATCCAAGCTCCTTAATGCCACCATGGCATTATTAAATTGTTGCTTTAAAAACTGTGGCCATATCTCCCTTTTTTGCACTCCCACTATATGACACTGACTCTCTGGATCAGAATGAGCTATGATTCAGAAACAACTGCTGCAGCAACATCAAATGGAAGAGAGCTCTGTTTAAAGTTCAAAGGTCTTACCCGAATTACTGAGCAGAGGCTTGTTTCTGATGTGTCATTTGAGCTACCTGCTAAATGAAAAGTGAATTCTTTTTTTTTTCCCCCTCCAGGTAGACCAATTAAATGTGCAGTTACAGGACACATTAATTGGTATATATAGGACAAGCACGTGGTTTGTATTCAGACCCAGACCTACAAACTACTTAACTGCCAGAAGAGTTTGGATCTAGGTATTTGGTTCCAAGCAATCTCACTTTTAAAGACATTTATTACAACTACAGCAATGCAGCATAATAAAGCAAAATTAATACAAGACAGTAGTATACAACTACAAATATAAGAGTAGGTAGGGCTAGTCACATGTATGATTCACAATTTTGTCTCTAAATAGACACATTCAGTAATAGTATGTATATTATGCCCTTTCTCCTCATCTTACTGATCAAAAACAATGCTATGAATAGTAATGCTTAATTATAGTCTCAGTAACGAGTTGGAATTAATGGAAAAATAAAGGAAATCTACTTATTTTAAATGCTAGAAAAGTGAGTTCGTTTCAAGAGGTAATACCAATACTTAACTTTGAACTAAATTCTAAATGAAAGAAAATAAAACCCCATTCGCTTTCAAAACTAACCATTTTCCAACTTAATTATAAATACAAGGAGACACAGTCAATTCTGCTACTTAATTTCTGCGGTCTGAGGGCAGGAATCTCACGTGGAAAATAATGGCAAAAATCTGGTTTATGTTCCTATGATAAAGGAGCACTTGATACTCAGGGATTATATCATACTATATCAAATTAGGTCAGTAAAACTAATCCAGATGGCAGAAGATGAGGAAATGATTGAATCTTGAAGCAAAACGTCATATAAAAGTGTCATGGAAGCTCAGCAAGTACATAAATATCATTGAGGATGGCAACATTTGCTACTTCAGATAACACAGAAGAAATATTATTAGCATATTTAGCTAAGAGTCAAAGCTAATTGCATGCCATCTGGAGAACAGAATGATGTGAGGAAAGGGAAAAAGGAAAGGGTTAAAACCAATGCAAAATTCAAAACTGATTCTGAAAGAAGGTTCACAAATGATGACAAGAAGAAGTAGCAGCAATGACAAATGGGTTGATGTCACACACAGGAAAATTCAAGAATAAATCATAAGATTAGACAGCTGCAAAGTAAGAAAACACCACCAATTTTTCCTAGTCAACGCATTCTGTAGAGCATAACTGTATCCCTGTTACTGATGCTTTAATCAGTCTCCTCTTAAAGTTTAGCAAAAATAAACCCTATCACCTTCTGTGACTAGTTTGTTGTCCCACCTCTTCTCTTAAAATCACAGAATAGTTTGTGTTGGAAGGGACCTTTAAAGGTCATCTAGTCTAACCCTCCCTGCAAGGAGCAGGGACATTGCTCAGAGCCTCATCCAAACTGGCCTTGAATGTTTCCAGGGATGGGGCATCCACCACCTCTCTGGGGAACATGTTCCAGTGTTTCACCACCCTCATTGTAAAAAATTTCTTCCTTGTGTCTCATCTAAATCTACTCTCTTTTAGTTTAAAACCATTATCCCTTGTCCTAACGCAACAGGTCCTGCTGAAGAGTTTCTCCCCATCTTTTCTGTAGGCCCCCTTTAAGTACTGGAAGACTGTCATAAGGTCTCCCCAGAGCCTTCTCTCCTCCAGGCTGAACAGCCCCAACTCTCTCAGCCTGTCCTCATAAGAGGGCTGGAGCACCTCTACTATCATCTTTGTGACCCATCTCTGGACTCACTCCAACAGGCCCATGTCCTTATGTTGGGGGCTCCAAAGCTGGATGCAGTACTCCAGGTGGGGTCTCACCAGGGCAGAGTAGAGGGGGGGAATCACCTTCTTCAACCTGGTGGCCACACTTCTCTTGATGCAGCCCAGGATGTGGTTGGCTTTCTGGGCTGTGAGTGCACATTGGCAGCTCATGTTGAGCTTCTTGTCCACCAGCACAACCAAGTCTTTCTCCTCAGGGCTGCTCTCAATCCATTCTCTGCCCAGCCTGTATTTGTGCCTGGGATTGCCATGACCCAGGTGCAGGACCTTGCACTTGGCCTGGTTGAACTTCACGAGGTTTGCATGGGCCCACCTTTCCAGCCTGTCAAGGTCCCTCTGGATGGCGTCCCTCTGGATGGCATCCCTTCCTTCCAGCGTGTTGACCACACCACTCAGCTTGGTGTCTTCTGCAGACTTGCTGAGGGTGCACTCAATCTCACTGTCCATGTGGCTAACAAAAATGTTGAACAGCGCTGGTCCCAATACTGACCCCTAAGGAACGATACTCATCACTGGTTGCCACTTGGACATTGATCCGTTGACCACAACTCTGAGTGCACCCATCTAGCTGATTCCTTATCCACTGAGTGCTCCATCCGTCAAACCCATGTCTCTCCAGTTTAGAGACAATGATGTCATGCAGGTCAGTATCAAATGCTTTGCACAGGTCCAGGTAGATTACATCAGTAGCTCTTCCCTTATCCACCTTATCCATTTCGTCAGTTTCTCTTAAATGTTTTTCTTTTTTATCTTTATAAATTATGTGAGATTCTCAATAAAGGATGGCAGATAAACAACTTTTTAAAAAGCACATACTTAACTGGACCTCAGGCATCCCCTCCTCCACCCCAAAAAAACTCCTGTGATGTGTAAACTCCCCATCAGAAATTGCTTCACCATGGAAGTGCCTGGACTTTTTAGACCATCTTCTGTTTTTCACTTCAAAGCTTCCTGGAGCCTATAATTATGCGTCTGAGCACATCCCAAACTGCCACAACCTTGGTAGGGTTGAGTAGCTATAAGACTAGCTTCTACACAAACCCATTCAATTTGTATTTATTTGAATTAAAATACAATTTCTTATTTATCAAGCTGAACCTGTCCCACTACATTGGAAAGAAATGAACATAGCTGAGCTTAAGAGAGATTCTGCATCTTGGTGGACATTTATCTATGCAGTAATTCTTACTCTAAAAGTTTGGTTCCCCATTTGATACGTTGTTTGATTTTCGTAAAGTAAGACAGACAGAAAATGGCAGACATCACAATTTTAGCTAGAAAAAGGGAATTAAGACAAGTCTGCCATTAATCATAAGATTATTTTTTTTTTCCAATTGGGACAGCTGCAGAACTAGCACATTTCTTTCCAAAATAAAGTAATAAGTCCTGTTCAGCTTTCTGGAAGAAACTTTGTGATAGCTAGCCTGCCTAGAGGGAGAGGTTTCCTTCACATCTGAATAAGGATTTAATATGTTTTACTTAGTCTTTCATAGTCTGTATGGGAATGTCTTTGTTTCCACAGTATTCCTAATATCCATGCACAATTACAAATTTTAAGTTTCTGACCTTAACTTCTCAGTGTCAGAACAGTGCCTTATCACATTTGGTCAAGATGAATGATTGTCACTATAGATGCACGTACACTTTATATAAAGAACACTGTGAAGTCCTCTATAGCACTGATCAATGGGGCTACATATAATAATCTGCATTTTTTTGCACATGGGCTATGGCATCTAATATCCTTTGTCAGCTCACTTATAAACCAAACTTATGAATGGGAAGAAGTAAAATGTAACGATAGAGAATCATAGAATCATAGAATGGTTAGGGTTGGAAGGGACCTTCAAAGATCATCTAGTCCAACCCCCCTGCAAGAAGCAGGGACATCCCCAACTAGATCAGGTTGCTCAGAGCCTCATCCAGCCTGGCCTTGAACTTTTCCAGGGATGGGACTTCCACGACCTCTCTGGGCAACCTGTTCCAGTGTTCTGTAACTCGCATTGTAAAAAATTTTTTCCTAATTTCCAATCTAAATCTACTCCCCACTACTTTAAAACCATTACTCCTTGTCCTATTGCAACAGGCCCTACTAAACAGCCTTTCCTCATCTTTCTTGTAGGCCCCCTTGAGGTACTGGAAGACCGCTATCAGGTCTCCCTGGAGCCTTCTCTTCTCCAGGCTGAACAGCTCCAACTCTCTCAGCCTGACCTCATAAGAGAGGTGCTCCAGCCCTTTTATCATCTTCCTGGCCCTCCTCTGGACCTTCTCCAACTGGTCCATGTCCTTCTTGTGCTGGGGGCTCCAGAACTGGACACAGTACTGCAGGTGGGGTCTCACCAGGGCAGAGTAGAGGGGGATAATCACCTCCCTCGACCTGCTGGCCACGCTCCTCTTGATGCAGTCCAGGATGCGGTTGGCCTTCTGGGCCACAAGGGCGCATTGCCTGCTCGTGTTAAGCTTCTCATCCACCACCACTCCCAAGTCCTTCTCCTCAGGGCTGCTCTTGGTCCATTATTTACCCAGCCTGTATTTGTGCTTGGGATTGCCCTGACCCAGGTGCAGGACCTTGCACTTGGCCTGGTTGAACTTCATGAGGTTGCCACGGGCCCACCTCTCCAGCCTGTCAAGGCCCCTCTGGATGGCATCCCTCCCTTCCAGCGTGTCGACGGCACCACACAACTTGGTGTCATCGGCAAACTTGCTGAGGGTGCACTCTATCCCACTATCCATGTCGTCGACAAAGATGTTGAACAGGGCCGGGCCCAACATGGACCCCTGCGGGACACCACTCGTGACCAGTCTCCACTTGGACATTGAGCCGTTGACCACCACTCTCTGACTGCTGCCATCCAGCCAACTCCTTATCCACCGAGTGGTCTGTCCATCAAACACATGTGTCTCTATTTTAGAGAGAAGGATGTCGTGCGGGACAGTGTCAAAAGCTTTGCACAAGTCCACGTAGATGATGTCTGTTGCTCGTCCCTTGTCCACCGATGCCGTCATCCCATCATAGAAGGCCACCAAATTGGTCAGGCACGATCTGCCCTTGGTGAAGCCATGTTGGCTGTCACCAACCACCTCCTTGCTCTCCATGTGCCTTAGCATGGTTTCCAGGAGAATCTGCTCCATAACCTTGCCAGGCACAGAGGTGAGGCTGACCGGCCTGTAGTTACCCGGGTCCTCCTTGTTCCCCTTTTTAAAAATAGGGGTTATGGTCCCTCTCTTGCAGTCATCGGGGACCTCACCAGACCACCACAACTTCTCAAATACGATAGCCAGTGGCTTGGCAACTTCATCTGCCAGTTCCCTCAGGACCCACGGATGGATCTCATCAGGTCCCATGGACTTGTGCACCTTTAAGTTCCCCAGATGATCCCGAACCTGCTCTTCGAGCACAGTGGGTGGTTCTTCATCCTCGCAGTCCCTGCTTGCACGTTCTACAGCTTGGGTGGTGGGATAAGAACTCTTGTCGGTGAAGACTGAGGCAAAAAGTCATTGAGTACCATTGAGAATAGGCTTACACTGGTTCTACAATCCTTGAAGAACTTGGGAGAATCGCATTTATTGTGGTGAGAATTAATCTTTCCCTCTGGAGCAGAGTGGTGTGAATGAAACCCAATAGGCAACGGGCAAGAATTAAACTGTAGAGATTAGTATCACATGCCTCCAACCCTGGCACCTAACCAAGCTGTAATCTTCAATAATTTATACTCATCAAATGTACTCTTCTTGCTTTGAAACTCCCTTTGAAACGTTGGACATTTCAGATGAAGGCCAAAAATATTTCTTAGGATGGAAAGAGTGAAACAATCAAGTAGAAATATAAACAGAGTAGTGAGCAACAAATAAGATGCAAAGCATAATTTACTTTGGTTACTTCTTCAGTGAAATAAGTATGGTCTGAAAGCAGCCAATATTACAGATAGGAGCATAGGGGAGGTATCCTGAAAGATTTTATTCTCTTGCAATATGACACAATAAACTGAGGGGGAGTAGTTTCTCCTTTCCTGCAAGTGTCAGGGTTTTTTGAAGAACACAGCTAAGTTCATTCATAAATATAGACAACTCAGAGGCTTCAAGATAATTCAAGAGACTGCTAACAGTACCATTGAGAAGAGTATGTTGGATGGTGTAGTTAAGAAAAGCTGAAGTGGGAGACTAGAAACAATACAGATTATGTCTATTTGCAAAATTGCAGTTGACTTCAGCAGGGGTAGTTACACTAACACTTGTTCTTTATCACGGAAAAAAAAAAATAAAATCTCAGATCACAGAAGTCACACAGACACTGCAGTAGAATCCAGTGTTCTCTGCTAGTTAGTCTTTTTCTATAAGAATATTTGAAATTTGAATATAAGAGTATTTCCAACACTAGGAAAGGAGTCAGCTACAGTTGTTACATTAAGCACAGAGCTGCCTTCAGCTAGTTACCAGGAACTAAGGAAAACCAAGGAACAACTCAAATCTCACCTTTTTCCCAGCCTCTTTTTTCTGAGGCCACTGTGAGCTGTGGGTGGGTTGACAATGCTGTCACCATTTTCAATTGAAACCCAAAAACTGCACCATCTTTCCCAAACTTCAAAAGAGAGAGCATGACTCTAATCTAGCATGCAACTCTTTCCATGAAAGTGGAAGTATTCCTTTAAATTTCAGATTTTCTCAGTATCTCTCTCAACAATTGAATCAATTGACATCAACACCAATTGATGCCAATTAGATCAAATATCTATACATTTTTACCTTAAAAAAAAGAAAGTCCAAACTTTTCAATTTTTTTTCCCTCCTCCCCAATCAGACCACATGTGTGAATAAGGCAAAAAGCATACACAAGGTTTAAATTCCTATTTAGCATGACTTTTTCATGCAGTGATTTGAATTTTGGATCAAACACAGTAAAGACTTGAATACATGAATCTTTGACCAAAAGCCAGGCTGCTATCTAACTTTCTCATACTTTCTTTTCAAGATAAAAACACATTTAGCTAGTACATTTTAACAAAACAGTATATTCTAGAAAATCATATTTCCCTGAAAACATGCATCTGAGACTAATAGATAGATATGTCTTCAATATTAAAAATATATTTTTTTCTTCTTCATAAAGGCAGCAAATAAATTCAATCTACTTTCTTTCAACCATTACTTCTATGGGTCTTTCCATTAAGACAAAGTAAGGATAACTCTCATCTACTTTTTTTCCTATACTGCACCTAAGGGTAAAATATCTAGTGCATATTCAGATTTAATCTATCTACTGCTGGCTCACTATAAACATACAATAACTATAAACATAAAATAGCTACCTTTTGGGACTTATTTATTTTCATACTTTACAAGAAACAACATTTACTTTTCAAAGTCAAATTAATATAAAAATCTGTATCTTTTTAGTTGATCTTCAGAGGTCCCATCCAACCTCAATGACTGTTTCTCAAATTATTTTACTCCAAGAGACAGTTTCACAACTGTGCAGTACTGGTATTTACTCTAGAACTGTAGAAAAAAATTTTACTTTTATAAGATAAGATATAAGATATAACTTATATCCTTGTAAGGATATAAGTTTATATAAACACACAAGATTAATATTGTGACTGTGCTTGACAAACAAGTAAGACAAGACAGACAAAAGAAAGCAAAAAGTGCAATATGAGAAAGAAAACCAGTGACTGAACAATATAATCAGTTATTTCAAAAACAGATCAAACTTTTCATTGAATGGCTATATTTTGGGAAGAAATTCTACCTCTTCCCTCTACTTTGCTTTGGTGAGATTTTTATGGTGAAGTATTGGACATACATGCCCAAATTAACAAGGGATGATTGGATATCAAAAAAATAGTCAGCAAGGTACCAACAAATTAGCCATATCATGTTATGATGACAGAATAATAAATGAAGACGTAGTCAAAGGATAAGTGAAGAGACAGAAGGGCTGTGTGATGAACAAAAGAAAAGAGAAATAACCCTATATAACTTATCTGAATACTAAATAATGTAAATAGAAAACTGCAAAAGGAAATAGGTCTCTGCACATATTCATTTAGAGTATATTACTGAAGATCAATCAACAACTCTAATGGAACAGGATTTTCATAATCATTTAAGGCTCCTGAAAAAGCAAGGCCCTAAAAGGAGACTATTCAGGACAGTCTCTTAAATATCATAATCTTTATCAAAGATATCATATTGTATTTATTCTCTTCCTATAGTGTCCTATGCATTGTTTTTTTCCTCAGGATGTTATTTTGCTTACTCCAATTAAGGATCAGAGAACTCAGACTTTAAATTTTAGCTGAAGCAGTACAGTCCTTCCTGTTGCTTGGAAGGATTATACCATGCAATATACATGTGCCCTGAGACATAGACTTGCAAAGACAGCACTTTTTAGCTGAGGGAAAAAAAAAAAAATTATAAGATCAAGACAAATGTCCCTTTGGGAGAACTGGGGAAGCAGAAATTGCACATGCTTTCATACGCTGTCACATCGTATGCATTCTTCAAAAATTACTTTTATCTATCAGAAAAGGGATATAAACCTCTGAATTTTTACTTCCTAGATTATTCAGAGACACAATAAAAAACAGGAGGTATAGTGAATATGAAACATTTTTTCTGACATTTCCTCATTTCTACCTGCAAAGAATAGGCCCTCAGGTTTTTTAAAACAATATGATGCAGTATCTAAGAATAGATGCCGAAATACTATTATAATTATCATTACTGTTATTTACTCCCCTGTTAAAAGGCAAAGTTTGCTGCTGTTACTGGCATTGGTAGGATATATGGATTTCAAACAAAACAAAAAATAATTTGAAATTATGCTTGCAGTACACGAATTTTGTATGCTGTTTCTGTTTAAAATAGTTCTCATAGCCAGATTGTACCGTCTCACTTGCCACAGAGCATGCTGAAATCTATCCGTCCATCTTATGGACTGAAAATTACAACCTCCCAAACCAAGCTTTTTTTAATGTAAGAATGTATTCTGCACATATTATGTTTGACCATAAGTGTGTGTGTGTGTATATATATATATATATGAATTTCTCTCTCATGAACAGAAACTGATGAGAAATTTCAATGCTCTATTTTAAAACAGTAAGACAAAGAAAAATAAGTTTTCTAAATTCTGAAATTGTACTTTGTGAATTCTGAGTTTCTAATTTCTGAAATTTTCTAAATAAAATTGAAAGTCAGGCTCCTTTCTGACTGACAGTTTTGTGATTTTTGAGCTGCAGTCAACACGTGCTTCTTTGACAATCTTTTTATGATAAAAAAGTGCTCACAAATGCTCACTTGTTCCCAAAAATGCCTAGAACATGCTCTAACTCTGTCAGAGTTACCCTGGAACCTGTGGAACACAAAAGACAATATTGCTGATAGACTTCTATAATTTCTGGGGTTATACTCCAGTTTTTGTGTGTGCTGGCTAGAAAAAAAAAAAAAAACAAACAAAACTATTTTACAGCAATTTCAATCCACGTCAGGTCACGGTGTGTGTCTGTACCAATATTTAAGGATTTTTTTTTTTTCTATAGCCCTGGAAAACTTTAGATCAATAATAATTAAAGGAGCCTATACACATGAAGAAATAAGTATCTTATTTTTTTCAAAATTCTTCAGATGAAGTTGATAGAATAAAAGTCTCCCTACCTCTCTAAAAGATAAAAGCTATGAAATGCCATTCACCATCTGGGACATAATTCATCTTCATGCATAAATATCCATGGAACACGAAGTCTGGTCATCTGCCACAATACATTCAAACATTTTAAAATTACAGACAATGTTAGAAAGTCTTTACTTTACAGGAAAATATGGGTATGATAACTGACATCACAATCAGGAGCACAGCTTCAGTACAACAATCGAAAATACTAGAGAATTAAGGCAATGGCTAAAATCAGTGACACCACCTTTTATTACGCAGTGCACTCCTATATTGCTTTTTGAGGGATATAATGCCAAAGGTTCACTCATAGTTCTACTGCCAAGTTTAAATTAGCTACTGCTCTGAGTAATGCTGACAAAGAGAATTCTAAACTCAATTTAACACTTTAAATGAGTGAATTCAACATATTGGCCAACTCATTAGCAAAACTTCTGTCCTATAACTGACATACACTGTATATGCAATTAAATTTAGCATGAAATAAACAAAGTGTCATGGTGTGCCAGATTTAAAGCTTTATATTTACTTCTTTAACACAAGATTATTAACAAAGTGCAAGTAAACATTCAACAACAAAATCACAGTTTTAATGAACTGCATCAAGGCCTTTCTAAAAGAAAAGGAAAAGTCCATTAACAGTTAGCTTGTTATTGCATGTCTCCATGTCATCTTAATCAGTAGCACACAATTATTTTTGGCTTGGCCTATTAGTTTCTCAGTATGATAGGTTCTGTTTTACACTACTTCAAGATAATCCAGTATTACCTCTTTTAGGTTGTTTATCATTTAGTTCTTTAATTACAGCACATTGCTCCAGTCAGTAGCAATCTCAAGAGAACTAATCATCACATTATAGTTGTGTTACATTACAGTAGACATTGAAGGCATGCTGTGATTTTTCTGATATTTTGTTGAATATCTAAATCATATCACATATTGTGAGTCTAACTGAATAGTTCACATGAAATAAATAACAATACAAGAATAATAACTATTAAGTGCTAAAGATGGATGGCATGATTATCCAAACCCTTTACTTGCTTTTATTTTGTTCACATACTACATGCAGTAGAATGGTCAGGTTGATTATAAAAAAAAAAAAAAAAAAAAGTAGCTATAGGAGGCCATAGATAAGAATTCTCTAAAGAATCAAAAGTTTCTGGAAAGAATTTGAGTGAATGTGTTTCAAACTTGATTTAAATTTCAGATGCTAGAAGTAGTAAAGGTGATACCGGATGAATACAGATAAGGATTTTGGCAAATACATTTTTGGTTTTAATAAAATTAACCTGGCAGATTACCACTACTGTCTTACGAGAGATCGCCCCTCCTATATATTTGTGTTCTTTAATCAGAGTTCCACCAAATATTGCTTCTTAGAAAATTCTATATTTTATCTTGGTTATACACCTGTGTCACTGCTGTATTGTATTACACAAAAGGAGCATCCAATTTAATGACAGGAAAGTAGTTCAAAAAGGAAAAAATAAACCGACCACCAAACTGTAAATATTCATCCAGTGCACAGAGTAGAGCAGAAGGGGATGCTGGGGAAAATGGGATACAGTATACAGTAAGCATAACAATTCTGTGCAGCCTCAGAAGGGTGAATACTGCCTGCACGCACATCCAGTAAGGGAAAGAAAAAGTGGCATTTTGGAAGGGATGAAATTTACCTCTGCCTCCACCCCCTTGCAGAAGTCATTCATTGCAGCTTGTAGGACAGTTCTCTACCTACAGAAAATACTGAGGAGTTGTACAAAAAGTAGGTGACATAAGGAGAACCACCAGTTTGGCTACTTTAGGTCTCCCCTTAACAATATCACTTGAGCAGCAAAAGATAATTGCAGGTGGGAACAAGGTACAGGGTGCCTCTGTACAGCAAATGCTACAGGGAGAGCGCTGAAAGATGTACGCACAGGGGAAGTGTAAAGAAACACGGTTCCCGCAGGCCTGAGCAAGAGCTAGTGGAGTCAATTAGCAGAAGCAAATCTGTATTTTGATGATGCTGACATAGATGAGTACTTTGCTATTTCCGTCCTCCTTTGTCTTCCTTCTAAAACCCAGGTCAAAGAAGGAATTGGAAATTCCTGGAATACAAGCTAAACTCCGTCAAAACAAAGCAATAAATTTTTCATGCAGTGGAGTTAGTATTTAACCTTAGGAAATGAAAAAAGTGATGTTTACGTTCCTCTACATTCCTTCTCTTTGCAGTAGCAAAATAACATCCACTCTCACCCCTTACAAACAGCAATAATGATGATTTAGCTCTAAGTGTGCTTTTCATCACAGTCTTTTATAAAGACTTCTGAGTAACACAATGCTCTTGTTATAAATATGGAAACTAAGACACAAATGAGGTGACTTGCCCAAGGCCATGCAGCACTTCGATGACAAAGATAGGGACAGGGATACAGAGAGCATTCATCTCTTCAGTTCTCCTCACCCAACAAGAATTTCAGACTTTGTTTCAGATCAAGTTTAGTTATGAAACACCCATATTGGAATGCCACAAATAAACAGTTTTATCACTCAGTGCATTTATCTGTGTGTTTGGATACAGCAAGTCTAACTCTTTAATAAAAATTAATGTTGTTTTCACACATCTGATGGCACTGTGGACAAAGAGTAGCAGGAATGCCAATTTTTTTTCTGTAGCACACAAACACAATATCTTTTCCTGAAAGCATGTGACAACCAAAAGCAACTTTTTCTTCTTGAGTAAAAGCTTTGACATAATTACTATGATTTTATTATGAGACAGCCTGCTGTATCATTCAACAAAGAGCCGGTTTTTTCTAGAACAACTAATAGTGAATTAGCTTTTCATCTTAATCAAGTCACCAACAATTCCATTCAGTATATAATAAATTTATGTTCTAGGAGATAAAATACTCTGGGCAAATAGACAAGGCTCAGAAAACGATTTTAAAAGCCATTTCCACTGTGTTCAGCGGAAAGGGTAGATACGAGAAGACAATGCTGACTTCGTTTTAGCTGAGAGACTTACAGACAAGCAAGTTTCACTGACAGTTGAGGAAAGTGTTCACCACTGCTTGTTTTAAACCAGCAGAAAGCACAACTGTGTGCTTTTAAGCTCACTGCTTGCTTCAGTGAGCTTCAGGGACACGTGCAAGTATTACTGTGATTACAAACTGACTTGTGGAACAGGTAACAGGTTGAGATCCTTTGTACAGTAGAAAGAAGACACCGAAGTTGCCTCCTCCCCAAGCAGTGCACAATCTAAGCAAATGAAGAGACAAAAGGTAGACTGGAAACTTCAAGAAGTGTTTCCAGCAGTGCTAAGTAAGAGAGTCCTCAAATTATATATCTCCCATTAAATTTGTATGAGACATTTTCTGCATTTCCCTGACTAGAGTTGAGAGCTCCAGTAAGGTTTCTCTCTCACACCATCTTTTAAGGCTTGAGTTGTCCAGCAAGACGAAGTAGAACATCCATGGCACCCCAAAGCTCCCTGCTGATTCTGTCATGTTACAAGACTTGGCTTCTAGTGCAAGTGCTGTAGCAGAAGTCCTCGTTCCCACAGGGCACTCACTGCTCCTTACAGCACTGGCTTCCATAGATGCCTGTGATGTGCTGGATGTAGCCCATTCCTCATTTTTTCCCTGCTTCTGAGATCTGGGCTGAGCCAGGAGCAATTACCTTGCTGTAATGTATAGAAAGAGCAAAGGGTCAGGCCTCACCATGCTTCTCCAAGTGAGTGGTTTAGTTAAGGTGGATAAGAACCAACAAGAACCTTCACTATGAGCCAAGAATTGTTTTTCCCACACACGGGCAGTTAAACTTCTGAAGTATTTGGGGATTTCTGGAGCTGAAAAGCACCAGAAGTGTCAAGTCTTATAGTTCTCACTCAGCCACAACTGCCATTAGTGATAACTTTGTGAAGAGCTTTTCCTAAATAAAAATATAACATATTATTTTCATAACAAATGCATGTCATTTTCATTTATTTTCATTTCAAGAGAAACTTGAAAAAAAAAAGAGAAATCTGAGTCTAAGAGACATTATTGCAAGGTAAAACAACTATCTCCTTTTATAAACTGAATAAAGTTAGAAACGTTGGAAGGTTCACTCAAACTAATCAAATTCAAGTGCCACAAAATTTGTGATAAGCACAATGTGGAGATTGGCCCAGTTGGCTATAGGACTCTCAACACAAGTATTTAGGTTGGAATGTAGTACTGTCATAGATTTAAAAGCAAGCAATAAAGACAACAACATATTTCACTGTCACCTGAATCTTTGTAGATTTCAGTACATGAAAAAATAAGAGGGCCCACATAGATAATGTTTCCGCAATTGAATACCTTCTTAGAATATTGATTTCTACATAGAATGGGATCATGTTGTTTCACTGATGAAACTATCTGTAGCTATTGCCTTAATTAGAAATTGTACACAAGATCTCATACTGTTTGGATCACAAAACAGTGATTAAATCAAAATCCTTCATTCTACTACCTTCTCTGCAAAGGTAAACACACCCACCCTCCATCAAAATAATTCTCCATCCTAGATTAATAATCATAACATTCATAACAGTAAAAAAGATTTTAGCTATAGAAATGCTGGACTCAAAATAAGTAGGAATTTATAACTATTGCACTAAAATCAGTGAGTGGGACACGATCCAGCTAACAGCTGAACCAAAACCACAGTAGAATATCCAGGCCCCAACTATTTCTCTTTGCTATGAAATCATGAACAAAGATTAATGCTGAAGAAAAATAGGCTGATGAGGAAAGACAGAACGACACCCTGATCCATGGTAAGTGAATAGGAAACATTCTGCTACCAGTCTCCCTTCAAAGGAATTCAGCTCAGCTTCCTCCAGTTTCCACTGGAAAAGCAATCATACACTGGAGGCTACAAACAGAAGAACAAACTTAGTTTTAAGGTATCAGAAATGTTTTTACATGTGTTCTAAACAAAACATGTACAATAAACACAAAGTCATATAAAAAAAAAACCTGCTTGGTTTAACGCTTCATTACAAACTGGGAACCCAGCCCATATTCACTGAAAGGTTCACATACTTTTTGTATGAACTCGGGCCAAGCTACTTTATAGTTTCACATCAAAACCAGTCAGAATTTGTGGGTTTTGCATGGTTTGAGTGTGAAATTGAGTGAAACCAGTATTTTGCTTGAAGTTCTGGGATCCAGCTGAATGCAAACACAAAGAAAAATTCAATGAACATAAAGGTAAGTAGATTAAAGGTTTTTTTTTTTAAAAAAAAATGTATAAAACCAGCAAGTTTTGCACAACTATGAATGGCACCTCTTTTTCAGATCATTTAACACTAATCAAATATCAAGGAGAGTGTTCAGAAGTCTCATGGTCTTTGAAAAAACCTGTATTCATTAATCTCTGAAACAGTTTGGTTGAAACAGGTGCAAGCGTACTTTGTGGACACCACTATTTATGTCAGTCTTGCTTCCATAGACTTTGTTTAAATTACTTGGAAAAGAACTTAAGCTGAATTATACAAGGATTTTTTACATCTAACTGGGAATATTTGTTAACTCTCCCACTCTGATTAAAATAAAAGTTTCTAAAGTCAGCAAAGTTAATATAACTTCTTACAGGAAAGACGTGTACCAGGAAACAGTAAGATTAGAATGTGATTAAGAGGAAGTGACAGGCTTTGATTCTCTAGTGCTTAGTACCTTGCATAGACACTTACACCCATTAATAAAGGACTGTAAAATGGCAGTCCAATTTTAATAAATCAAAGAAGAAAGAGACTTCTTGGCCTTTTATAATTTTACCCGCAGAGAACAGTGATGCAAGATTCAGGAAAGACCCAATGTCATGCTCACAAAGTAATATGTTTTAAATTCTCATGTGCTACAAAGAAATATTCTAAAACCATTTCATGGATACACGAAGAGGAATACTAGTTTACAAAATGAAAAATCTAGCAGATTTGATCCAACCAACTGAAAAAAAAATCCAAACCAGCATTAGTACTGAGGCTGCAGAAGAACAATAGCTCTCAGATTGATTTCACATGCAAAATCTGAATGTGTACAAAGGCATGGTACATAACTCATCTGTCAAGTTAAAAGAATTGTGGTATAAGGGGAATAGAGGAGATGTGATTTAGGTTAATTACTAACTTCAGTTGTAAGCTCTAAGAAACATCTTCTTGATTAACTGAGGTTAAATTTAGGCTGTTAATCTATCTTAAAACCAAAGTTCTAACCCACTTTAAAAATTAAAAGTGTTTATTGTCTCATGTTTGTCAGCCTGCATTAAGAAGTCAGCTATGATTTGGTTGCTACCTCTGTTCACACCTGTATCTAAGGGTTAAGTACTGGATAAGGAGAGAAGAGGGTGAAGCACATCCAAATAAATTAGATGTTTTCAGAGGGACTAGGCAGGATAGGCTTAATTGTAAAGTACTATATCAAACTGCCCATGAAATCTCAGAGCCATTAGCAGTTCTCTTTGAGAAGTCATGGCCAACTGGAAAGGTACTTTTAAAAAAGGAGGAAAGAAGGACACAAATGTAGACCCATTGGCTTAAGTTCAACATTCAGAAAAATACTGGGATAATTTAAACAAACTATTGATAAACT
Source organism: Chlamydotis macqueenii (assembly GCF_036417535.1). Taxonomy (NCBI): domain Eukaryota; kingdom Metazoa; phylum Chordata; class Aves; order Otidiformes; family Otididae; genus Chlamydotis; species Chlamydotis macqueenii. The sequence continues at coordinate 37,910,452 of NC_141559.1, read as the reverse complement.
ATAAACTAGTGAAAGGTAGCATTCAGAATAGATCTGTCAATAATAACAAATCTTACACTTCTGCTCTAATTTCCTTCTAAAATTAGGTAGCATGGATGGAGAACAAGCCAGCACAGATGGAGAACAAGCCAATGATTAAAATTTAACCTTCTTCAATGCTTTATTTTGACAGTGTTTCTCATTGCATTCTCATAATCAGGTTATAGAAAAAGTGATTTAAATTAAACTTCTGTACAGACACTGCAAAGCTGTCTGAAAAAGTAAACTCAGAGAATGGTTATTGTGGATCTTTTCCCAAACTGAAAGTTGCATAGTCCTGCTGTTATTCAGCAGGCGTTTCCCAGATATTGAAGAAAAAAAAAAGTTTTACAGTGACACTGACAGAAGCCAAAAGTGAAAGAAAAAATTAAAATATAAAACTATATCGATAAATTAGAAAAACTGAAACTCAACTAAAGCAAGTGAAAATTACATCAGGCAGAAATAAACTGCATAAAGAACGGAGTTCTCTGGGCAGGCGGTACTTCCATAAGAAATAGAATAGGCCTATAATTTGTCACAAAAACTGAACATAACTTTATTGTGGCATTGCAAATAAGTGTAAACATAATACCCATGTCCAAGAACAGTAGTATAGACTGCAAGAATTATGAAGCATTTAATCCTTCTTTCTCTACCTAGAACTAGTAAAGATTCAGCTGGTAATCCAGATCCAGTTTGAGATAGAAAATTAGTGCCTAACTGGAAAAATCTCATCCGTAAAGATTAAGTAGGCTGGAATTGTTTGAATGGATTCTCTGTGGAGACTGTAGGGGCTTTGCCACTGAAGGTCTTTGCATACACAACAAACTATTTCCCCTTAAGAGTTACATAGAGAATGCTACTCTGTTCTGGAACAAGGGAATGGGTTAATTAGGAACCGCAGTCTGCCATCTGGAGTTAAGAATGCAACTTTCACTCTTCATTGCAGTGAAGTTTATACAACCTCCCCCTCTCCAGTTTAAACATACCGTGAAGACTGTCAGTCCAGCCAACACTTGGTCAAATTCTGAGTGAAAAAGATTAAAAAAAAAATAATAATGTTTTTTCTACTGGAAACTACTACACTTAGAAATAATCATAGCTGCCTTAGAACTAAAATTATCTAGATTCATTTTCTTGTCTTTGACCCAGATGCATAGCATAATATTACTAATTCCTCAAGACTTGTAAGGTTATGTATTTAGTACTGCCAGTCAGTAATCAATTACAATCACCAGTGCACATGATGACAATGAGATTACTCATATTTGCAAGTTAATTAATCAAAATATTGTTGTGTCTTCATTTAAGTTGATGTAAATGAGTTACCAAGAGAGGAAAAACTATTACTCTATTTGCCTGGAAAGGAGACAAAGAGAGAAAAATAAGGATAAGACAAAAAGGAGTCAAAAATACCCTTAGGATTAATAGAAACTATATTGTTTATGCCTAAGAAAAAAGGAATCAGCACAAGATTGATGGCATGCCAATAAATTAATTTACACTGCGGTTAAATTAATGCCCCTTCTTGAACAACTTGACCTGGCAGACATTCCTGAAAAGTCAGTACAGGATCAAGCAAAGAAACACTTAGAACTATAGGAGTGCAGCGTTTGTCCACTAATGTTATCTATGACTTAACAGCATGATGTCTGCTAGTGCCACTGTGCATGATAAATTTGTAAGTTCAAGAGTTTACTAGCAAGCTTTGCAAGATGTGATAACTGTTAATTAAAACAGTAAATGTTAAAAAAGAGACAGTTTAATCTACTATAGAAAATAGCAGATATACTGGTGAAAGGTGCATAACTTACAATACTGTAAGGCTAGGCACTATTAAAATACGTGGATAGATGTATGATCGCACCAGCTTTAGAAAAGGTTGTTACATCAGAAGAGACTTATGTAGGAAATATGTTGTATCAAAGACTGTACTTCAGCCAGTCAAAAATTTCTAACTTATCCACTGTGACTCCTAATAACAGTAATTGATTTTGCTTCCATAGTGCTTACAATACTCGTACAACTAAAGTTCATGACCATCCATCAGACATACCAGTATTACTGCAAAATAAAGTGAAATCATAGGAGTTATCTAAGTTTCTTTCACCACAGGCCTGTAAAAGTACAAAAAAGAAACATTTACTCTTTTAATTAGTGTCGTAGTTCAGCCCCAACGGGAACCAGACTACGCAGTCTCTCTCTCACTCCCCCCACTCTCCGAGAGAATAGGAGGAGATTTGACAAACAAAAGAAAACCAGGAAAAAAAAAAACCAAACACGCGGGTTGAGATTGAACCAAAAGTAAATTTAACAGTAATGACAGAAGAAAACAAGACAGTGATGGAACACAAATACAGTACAATAGCTCACAACAGATCTCCACATCCAGTCTCTTCCAACTAGCAGGGGGCCTCCCTTCAGCACCCTCCTCACTTATATACTGAGCATGATGTCAGATGGGATGGAATAGCCCTTAGGCTAATTTGGGTAAATTAACCCCAGCTGTTAGCTAATTAGTTAACTATCCCAGCCATAGGGGCTACCAGCTTCAGTTCTCCACCCAGCTCAGGTAAATATTAACTCTATCCTGGCCAGAACCAGGACAATCAGGATGTCATAAAGCATGTATTCTCTGTACCTCCCTCTTAATTTCTAGAAGCGTTGGGGTTGTGGAAGTCACGCTCCTCTCAGATCTCCTGGTGGAACAAAGCACTTCCCGTAAACCAGTAGTTACAGGACTAGGCCCAAAGGTACATCAACTAAAGTGATTAAGATTTGCAAATTTGTAGATATAAACATTTTGCAAAGACAAAGCTGATCTCATCCTGACACCTACAATTAGAAACAAGAACTCAACAAACAGAAAAAGTCAGAGTCAGCAACACCTCTTGCTCCCTGTTTGTCAGCTATTCAATTAGCTAGTATTTCCACAGCGCAGAGTTGCCACCTTTTCAGGATTTACAGATGAGACTCACAGAATCAGCATCAAGAGCTAGTTTATACTTGCACACAGTCTTATCTAATAACATAACAATATTCAAATCCTGAAAATAAGATGGATATATTTGAAGTTGCTCACAAAACTACCACATGATCTAATTCACCTTCCCAAATGCGTCTGCACAACTATTCTTGAAGTTCTCTGAAAGAAATACCAAGCACATTGACAAGACAGATCTGACTGGCAGGGTCATCTTGGTCATCTAAATAAGTTTTGACAAGTTCACTTAACAATAGATGTTAAAGAATCAAAGCATCCATGAAATAACAGAGAAGTTCCATGCATTGACAATTACCTGTCTCAAACTCAGGGAACAGGGCTGAAAATAAATAGCCACAGTGCAGAAAAGAAGAAAAATGATACTTTTCAAAAACTTACTTGGGAAAAAAAAAAAAAAAAAAAAGACTGAATAGCAAGGTGCCAAAGTTACCAAGAATATTAAGTTATTTTTATTTTGAGTAGAAAATACAGTGTGAAAAATTGCAGAAAAACCTTACAGGATGCAGTGACTAGGCAGCTAAATTCAATACTGGTAACTGTATATTGGATACATGTTACATAAATCTGTTCTAATCCCACATATAAAGCAATAAAATCTAAGCCGAGCATTGCCCCTAAGGACTTTAACTATTAATGTTATAATTGTCTGATCTCTGAAAAGTTCAGCTTAGCATTCAACAGCAATCAAAAAAAAAGCAAGCTGAAGATATGAATTATGGTTAGGAAAGGAGAAATAAAATGTGACTACCATTATACAACTAATGGTTTGCCCCGGCTTAAATACATTGCACTAGTCTAGACTACATATTTTAGAAAAAAATCATATAAAATTGGAAAAGGACGATAAGGTATGGAGCTGCTTCAACAACTAAGGACGTTTAGATCAAAAAACCATCACGAGTGACATACAGATAGTGGCTTGGATCTGATTTTTCACCATGTCTCCGAATACAAGACAAAGGGGAAAAAAAAAAAAAAAAAAAAAAGCCAGCTCATGCAAGATTCAGAGCTGACAAAAAAGACAGTTCATCACACAGTGCTTAATTAAATTGAAGTCTTCCTAACTGGGAACAATTTTCTATATTATACAGCACAGGTGTAAAGGAGCTATGAGGTTTAGATAGTTCTCTTTAGTACTGGTTTGTGTGCCACGCACTTCTGTGTCACTGACGTACCTTTTATCCCTGTCTCTGCTTTGCTCCCCATTTAGATTGCATCCTCCCTCTACAATGCCAGCAAGTGTCAGGATCAAGCTTTATGTCAGGACTTACACAAGCTTGCTATAGACTAGTTCCCTGTACCCTGGATACCAGTCACAAACACTTTTCTGTATATCATTTGTGTCATTCTCAGAGAACATTTCCATGGCACTTTGCCTATGAACAGTTTGGCCCATTGATTTTTGCTTACAGGAACATCCATATTCCAATGAATAAGGATATGATGAAAATCATATTCCACCTGCTTTCTCACAAAAAAAAAAAAAAAAAAAAAAAAGGGGAGGGGGAAATGAGCACATGGCTTGTTGATCACCCGTTGCTGCCATCCATGAATTGAGAGGATGTACTGAGCAAGCTCAGCAGTACAAAGGAAAGGTATTTCTGGGAAAACGCTGTTATCAGTTTGCTAAGTACTGTATACTCTGAAAATCAAAACTCACTTCTGAACTCTGTAGAGCAAGAGAGATTCTGACTGATATATATTATGGGAAGATTGATTCATTGGGAAACACGTTTTCAGTGACAAAAAATTATAAATATAAAAATTTTTGTACTTTATTGTTAATATAAGTAAATTTACATTTGCTGCCCCTGAACCTCTACCTAGCCAAAGTTTAGCACATTTCAGACAAAGAGTGCACAGAGCCAGTCTACATGCAGGGGCTGTTCATAGCACCGGATAGCCTCTACGAATGCCATTTCTACACAACAGAACCTGAGTGAGGATGAAAACAATGAGGTGGGGGTTTTTTTGTGGGGTTTTTTTGTTTGATTGATTGGGTTTTTTTGTAAAGTAGCCAAGGGCTATAAAAATTTTTACACAACAAACCACAAAATTCCACAATGGACATTCACGCTGCCTCATTGTCAGAGCCAATAAACTGAGAAATTAAGAGGAAAAAAAGTGACATTCTGCTGTTTGATCTCTCCACAGTTATTCCAGCAGGAGACTTTTCAAATCCACACCTACAGACAGTTTCATTTCACAACTCTGAGTGGTCAAGGAGTAGGTAGAGCAAGAGCATCTCTCAAGGGACTAAATCAAACACAGATGCATGTCTTTATAGTCTTACAATCATATTATGATGATGAAGTACACCAGAGATATATAATGCTTCTTTGACATTCAGGCAATCCAAATGCTCTGTGTAATTGCTGCTGAGTTGCTCTATCAAACACAGTTGTGAAAGAACTGGGTTCTACCATGCATTTGCTATGAGTGTTTCAGTATCATAAAGTCTCTTCACATATTATGTTTCTAAAATTAAAGTGCAAGCAGATAATATATCTAGACTGCAACTAGGTTTCCACTTACTTTATTTTGGGTGGGGATTTTTTGGGTTTTGGTTTCTTTTTTTTTTTCCTTCCACTATATCATTTCAAACAATTATCCAAAATCAAGACTGCACCATTTGGAATGCAGTTTGCCTAATTGGTGTTCTCTTGCCTGTGGCATTCATGTATCATGTGTTTTGTGATAAGTGTTCACAATTGGATTTTATGTGCATAGTACCTAGGAGGATTGTTTTACACTTGTATCATTTAAGTTTGTAAGGCCTATCAGAGTGAAAGCCAGCCTGATTAATTCTAAATTCCTTATGCAACAGAGTTAACGGAATTTGGGACATTAAGACTAAAGAAATGCATGTCCAAAATGTTCCTCCTTCTTGCTTTTCCATGTTGAAATCCAGTGGTAGTTTTATAAAATAGGTAGAATAGGTAGGTAGAATTAAGATATTTACTATAGTTTTTAATATTCTCATTTAGATCAGGGAAGTTCCCACAACGCTATAGATATATCTACACTTCTATCTATATCTATCTAAATAGATACCTACATTTGTATCTAGTATGTATGTATTTGTAAAACAGATAAACCTGTATCTATTGGCTCCAGTTATTGGTATTATTATTTCACTGAAATACTTTAAGCCTCAATATCTAGAGCACTGGAGTGAATTCATCCCAAGCAAACTGATGCCACCTGAAGACAGTATGGTTCTGAATTTTGAGGAAAAAGGGCACACTTCCTCCTATGTTTCAGTTTTATGCTTGACAAAATTTGCAGAAAAAAAAAATAAAGAAAATAAAACTAAAGTGATCTTTTGCAGAGAGTTCAGACATCAGTCTTGGTTCTAACGTATAAAATGTTGATCATTAATCTTCCTTGAGGTCTTGTTACCAAAACAATTAAGTAACATAACACTACTAGAAGTATAATTCTGTTTTTTAGTCAGTTGGAAAGTTTGGAGGTCTGTTTTTACTAGTGTTTTCCAGTTCAATATTTTATGGAGATGGCTCAGTTCTGATGAGGTTCCTCAGAAAGAGTCAGCAGAATCCTGCCTTGCCTCTTTTCAACTTGCTTGCTTGCTGGGTTCCTCAGCAGCTGGATTCCTACAGTCTGCAGCTCCATGCCAAAGGTTCTCACAGGGTTGAGCTTCCAGTATCCAACAGTGCACAGTCTGCTAGACCATACTGGGGTTTCAGCCCCTCTTATGTTCCAACATTTTTAGCTTTCATTACCGATACATGCCTCAATGAACTTTCAGACTTAAGGCACAAATGCGACTTTTTGAACATTTTCACACAAGTAGGGGGTGAAAGGAAATCTGATCTAGTTATATGGCAGTCCAGCAGGCAGAAAAGCGTATTCCATAACAACAAAAACTGAGCATGTAAAAAAATAGTGACTGTTGTCATTTCTCCAAGAACATCACAGTTGCTTCTTTGCTGTTATTTTGCCTCAGTTCTGCCATCTGGCAAATCTCTTGTCCTCAGCCATTTGTAGTTCCAGCTCTCCAGCTGAGTTTCTTTTCCTAGATACTCAGCTAGAAAGTTAAGATGTTTCCAACACATGATCCACAATTGTACTTTGGCACTGTTCTGCCAAATGCTGAAAAGCACACAGGATTCACTGGGCACCCTTTGCATGCTCACATAAGGTTGTGACACTGGCACAGAAAATCTCCTTTGTATGAAAATGTAGGATGCCTAAGCATATTAAAACACTAACACACTCCATTTGGGTCCCTGAGAATCATCACACCAATAAGGTATTTTCTCTGTTCTTTTTTTTTTTTAGACATCCAATTCCAACTGTTCAGAATACAAAAGGTCTCCCTTACAGTCTCTAGGAAACTGCTACCAATCGTTTCCCAATTATTCTTACTTTTTCCTGCAAACATGCATGAGTACGTAAAATATAAAGAAGCACACTTGAGTAACAATGGATTTTTCATTAGTAGTACTATAATTCTGTCTTCTCCATTCCACATATTTGTCTATTGATCTCACTCAAAATATCTTTAAGAAAATAGTTTATCTGCTGATTTCTCGAACAAGCGTGTTTTGCAATTTTGGATACTGAAGTAATAAAAGAAATAAACTTATTTACTTTATACTGCAAAGCTTGGACTTCAGACCACTTGTAAACAATTCTTCAGTTCACCTACTTATAAACGCAGCAAAGGTTAAATTAAAAATCTATTGTATCCTCTGATTTTTCAGCTTTTTGCTCTATTCCTGTAAGTCCTTGATGTTCCATAAAATGCATTAGTTCTCTAATCGTTGTACTCTGTAACTCGACAATGACAAAATCAATGTACTTCACAGGTCTTTCTCATGACACCTTTACTCAACATTCCCATCCTTCTATATAACTTTTATAAACTCTAAGCATGTAAGAAGGACCTAATAAAGTCCTTTCAACTAAAAAATACAGAGATAAACAGATTTTCAAAAAGTCATGGTGTTTAATGTTTTCAGTGTGATGGGTGTGGAGCTGGACCAGAAACTGGAACTGAAGCTCTAATGCTTTTTTGCACCCTGTAAGAATTCTTTTTCTTTGTTTTGTTTCTGTAATTCTCCCAACTATAATGGTTTAACTTTCCATTTAGGGAGGTCGAGACAAACAGGTACCTGGATCTGCAATGCACTTTGATGAAATCAGGTAACCCTGGTCTTCAGACCCAACCATGACTAGCTGATAGCAGTACAATTCTTTCCCCTGTGCACAGCTCATCAGTGTATTTCCTACCACTGATGGCATGGAAACTCAGATTTTTCAACTCCAGGAAAGAGAATTCCCTATTCTGGTACAAGTGGGTCAGTATTAGCAATATGGGTCCCATAAACGCAAGGAAATTTGCTTTGTCTTCAGCATAACATGCATTATTCATATCAACACCATCTAGTTCATTATTATTTTACAAAACTCTCAGAACACTTGAGCCTCAAACTCTACAGATAAGGAGTATCCTACTGTGAATATGTCGAAATGTATCCAGTACTCAAAACAGTCTCTAACATGATAAAAATAGCACAGCTATATCTGTAAGGTTTGTCTCACTGTTTCTGCAGTCTTAAAGGGCCATTCACTGCATTTTTCCTTCTCCCGCAGTAACTTGCGTAACTCAGGCTACTAATCTAGTGCACTGCAAAGATACCTGGTCAACTGGGAGTCTGTCTAGGCATATACAAATAAAGTGAGAGAGGGAGGAATATGACTTTGGTTCTTGCCTTTGGCATATATTGCTACTTTCCTTCAAGCGATTTTAAAAAATAAATTATATTTTAAAATTACACTATGACTCTTAAGCTTATGTGCTCATGGCTTTTTAGATTTTGTTTATTCTTTGCAAAACTTTTCTACTTCCAGAGTTCTTTTGGCAAGGGAGGAGGCTTGCTCAAAATTTTACATGAATTTTCACATACTTGTCACATTGAAGAGCTGGTCTTGTGCTTTTAGAGAGGTTTTGTTTTATTTTCATTCAACAGGGAGTTTCCAGCAATTTGCCTATAAACATTTCCACTCAAAAGCTGGAATCCTATGCATAGGATAGAAATAAGAAGATAACCTTCAATACTAAAATTCTAACCAAATGAAGACTAAAGAAAGGATCTTATTAAACTTCAGCAGATTAAATTTAAAATTTAGTTATGAAGGGCAAGAAAAGAGTTTGAGGGGAAACTAGATACAGGGATCAAAACTAGTTCTAAATCCTTCTTCAAATACCTCAGAAAGAGAGCACCTGCTCAAGTGTCTATAATGCCAATTGATATTCATGGTATAAATACAGTGCTGAGAAAGGACGAGATTATCACAAAGAAGCTAAGTGAATTCAAATTGGTTTTTTTTGACAAGAAACTGCGGAGGTCCTAACTTAGGAACCTTTCTCTACAAGAGAGCACACACACCCCAGATAAAGGGTAGCACAGCCCCAGAGCCAGAGACCACTCACTCAGGGACTTTAACAGAACTCAAAGATGAAATACCAGAACTATCTACGTACTGTGTTCTATATACACATGTAAACCTATGAGCATAGAAATACAGACAAGAGCAGGAATTAAGGGGTTGCTTTCTCTCCAAGCTCATAATTAACCCGAATTTTGGCTAGGTGGAGTTCAGTGTCCTTCCCGTTTCAGGGGAAACTCACTGGCAACCTTCTTTAGGCTCCTCATACAGCAGGAACAGCACATCTCAGCTTTTCTTTCCAGCCAGCTCCCAAGGACCACCCAAGTCTTCTCCCTGCTCTCCATAACCTCTATCTCCTCAAAAATTAGCAGAATAGTGCCAGAGCTTCTCACTCCTTGTTCCTCAAACTTCACTCCCCATGACATTTCATATTTTAAAGTCACTAGCTGCATCTACACAGTACAAGGCTCTACTGCACCAAACATTAATACTAAAGAAAACTGTAATCCCTTACCTTTTTCATTCCGGTCTTGACATTCTTCCAAATGTCATTCATTTTATTCATTTGTTAAAAGGTGTTTTGTTATGTTAGAATTCCCTTACCTCTGTTTTCTTTCAGCTGCCCTCTGCCAGTCAACCTTTAAATAATTAACTAAGCACTAATTGCTGTATTTCATCTTAAACGAGTAGTAGAACGTAGTGCTGCTAAAACTATAGAAATGAAATATGAATTAGGAGCACACTTCTCAGTATGGATTGTCATAGTTACTAGATTACATATTGAAAAAGAATACATGCATACAGAACAAAATGTAGAAAGCATCAGTGCAAAACTGTCCTTTAAATCACGTATCTGTTTTTAAGCAGTAAATTTTCAGAAAATTTTCTGGTCTTCAGTAAGCATCTAGGTGCTAAGCATTTTAAGAAATTTTATTATTAATAATATAACTTTTATAGTGAATATTTTTCATTAGGATGAAATAAAAACAATTTTCTTACTTTTTCAGCAGTTACAAAAAATTGCTCTCACTCTGTAGAGGAAGGAAAAAACAAATCCTAGGATATAAGTGGCCTTTTAAATAATTATAGCATCTGCATAATCTGTGCTTTGAGATTTGACAACAAGGAGATACTCAAGGACAGAGTTATTGTTGCACCATAACAGCAAAGTTAAGGTCACCACTAGAACAAAGCATCCTGAAACTGCAGAATTATAAATACGAGAAAAAAAAAAAAAAAACAAACAAAAAAAAACCACCAAACAGGGCAAGGTAAACACAAATTTTGCACACAGACAAATTAGCAGCCTCTTCTGTCCCACATTTTACAAATATTGCAGAACACTAATGCATTATCCTTCAGATTCCAGCCTTAGTATTCTTCTAAAGGTCTGATAAAAATTATTTTGTTACTTAACAATTTCTTTAGTGTTCTTTGCTTTCAGTTATCCTCTGCTTAAGCTATATTGCCAGCCATCAGTTAAAAGAACTATAATTTTCTTGTATATCTCTAAGGTGAATTATGAGGTTTTACATAAAAAAAAAAACCTAACTATTTGTATTTCACTGCACACTTATAGTTACATGGAAGAAGAGCTGGTCAATACACTTGTCTGGCCATGCCCTGCACCTGATCAGTGCAGTCTGTCCTGCCTTCTGATTAAACTCCATTTTTAACTTTTTCTGGGTGAGGGTCACTGTTCTGTGGGCTTGTGTGTGTATGTGGTCTGGTTTTGCCTGTGCCCATCAGGAATACACGCATAGTTTTGCTGTTGGTTCAACCTGGTGAGACGTTCTCATGGGAGCACTGTCTCTGTCAAGCTAAGACGTGCAGCATCCCCTAAGAGAATCGTATTTCAGGCCATGAAACTCCAGCTAGCTGTACTTTATGGTACAAAAAGGTACACTTGTATTTCTATTTTTACTGACAGACAATGATCACAGTTCCTGGAAAAGTCTGTATTTCAGTCATTAATCTAAATTTTACTATATAATATGAAAAACTTTAAGGATCTTTCATTAAGAAGGCATCATACATATGTAAATCTCATAACTGCTACTTTGAATTAGGTATATATGCCCAGGATAATGTTAAACTGGAAGAAATATACTCATTTTCTGATTGCTATGGAATTTGAATTTCACTGGGGGCAGGGTGATGAAGCATTTCAACAAGGAGAAAGAACTTAAAACATCCATGAAATATACCTAATACATATATTGTTACTGTTTGTATAATTTTTCACATCAGCTCTGTTTCAGGAGTACATGTGAGGTAAAATTTAACTAATATCCTTTACCGTTTTGCACATGCACTGCTCAGTTTAAAATGTTGCCTCCGCTAATAGCTGCTTTGCAAGCAGCTGGGGCCCACATAGCAGTCCATGAAGAGTAGAAAGATATACTTCCTAATTTATTGTCTTTCGCTTCACTGAAAGATCGTAAGACAAATTAGATTTTCCAATTACCTTCAGGGAAAGCAGTGACATTTTCTGTTATCCTTTAAGGACTTAGAGTAGATGAAGAACAGAGAAGTCAATAATGAGTAGTAGCTATGCCATCCAATACCTAATTGCCAGTGCAGTATTTAGAAGTACTATGCTACTTTCTTTTTTTTTTCCTCTAAATTTTCAGCGTAATGGCAGATTTTATAGGCATTCAAATTTTAAGGGGTTGCCATTAAGAAGAAAAGAGCAGCGCTTCCTGAAATTAAATAAAATCATCTATATTTTAGAGTTCTTTCTGAAACACAGATCCAGAACACTAAATATTTTCCTGCTGCTAAGAAGAACTGGATGAGACCTTCTGAACCATCTACCCTTCTGCTTTCTACAGAATTTTCCAGTTATCTAAAGAACATGGTAGAACAGCTCTCCCAAAAAAAAAATTATTTTTTGTCTTTCTCCTTGGAGAAAATTGAGGGGAAAAAAAAAAAGCAACCACACAAACGCAAACAACAAACAGAAAACCCAACTCCAAGCCGCTGTTCAGAAACACTGGAAAAGAGGGACCGTGTAACATACCCATCAGGACAACTCCTCAAGCAGTAACCACATAAAATTACACAGGCCCAACAGTTTCACGTAGAATAGGGAATGAACGTTGATTTTACCCCTCCCTTCTTCCCACCCCAAAATGCCAGATAAATGGAAGCTAAGCTAAAAAACTCATCAGCAAACACAGAATAATGTATCAATATCAGTTTGATCTCTCCTGACTGCTTGAAATATTTTAATATATAGACAAGGCTAGAGAGAAGTAATGGTCTCATTTCCTAATATTATAAAAGTTATTTGACTTTTGGTTATGAAATACTAAATATGTTATTTAAATTTCAACTTATAGATTGAAGATGTTTTCTCTCTTAGACTTGAGCCATTATTGCTGATAGTAGTAGTACAAAAAGTATCTAGCAGAAGGTAAATCAGAGTACTTATAGTGGAAGAGATTGAAATAGAAACCTTGCTTGGAAATGCTTCAGGATAATTTTGAAGTGTATTGACATTATAGTGATATAGCAGAATTACATTGCAATATTCAGTTCTGAAAGCATCAACTTTGACGTGATTTCTATGTAATTAGAAAGCTTTAGGAAGATTATTAGCTAGGGATATAGTCACTCAATAGTAAACATTCTCCTAAACTCTTAATTTAATTATTTCACTAAGCTGCCAAGTGACAAAGTAGTAGAGCAAGACTTACTATTTAGATACATACAGTATTCTCAACAATTAAACAAAAGATAAGTGTAAGTCTTCCTGACTCCTCAGTAGGTACCCGTAAAAGGTAAAAGAGTAGGAACCTTTAGTTTTCAGATAGCACCTTGTAATACATTACAAACACTGATTTACTAGTCTTCAGAAAACTGTAAAGAAAGTTACAGTCTCATTAACAAATGAAAATGTTTTTCACACCCTGAGGTGTAAATAGAACTGCCCTTGGATTAGGATAAGTTTCAGCATTTATCTCAGAGTTGAGCGTAGCTGTCAGAACTCAAAAATCACATTTCTAATTGATCAAATTTATAATCTTCCTTCCATGATGACTTTTCTTAGCTTGTACACAATGTCATGTTTGAAGTATGGAAAAAAAAAGTTGAAATTGAAGCAGAATTTCTAAAGGGACCAAAAAATTTATAGCATCTTCCTTGCATTAGCAAAAGTATGACATTCAATATATGACAATCACCTGGAGTAAGTATTTTGACGTCCCAACAATAACCACCAATATTTAAGTGTGGTTTTAAGAAACCAAATACACAACTGCCATTTGTTTACTTGCTTGTCACAGATAAACTCTATCAATTTACTCCACAACAGGTGATGAAACTATTGGTCCCCACTGGACTACCCACCTGATATCTCACCATAGCAGAAAACAATCACTCAGAAGAATCTGTTGCATGAAGCCAGGTTGCTCATAGCTGTGGCAGAAAATTCAGATGTTCTAACATTTCCCCTTTCCTTCCTTTCTCTTACTATATAGGTCTATAATATAAGGAGGAATGTGCTCAAGAAAAAAAAGTTAATGAAATATTTATTTTTCTAATCAGTTCAAGACTATTGCATTGTTTTTTCTAACCCTGGGTGGAACCACAGACACATTCAGAAAATGAGCCCCTCATAGCCTACCCATGGTCAAAATATTAATGTGAATTTCTGAGGTCACTTAGTGCCATTTACAGTTACGTTTAATAAGAATAATCAGAAGTGTGTTTCAACTCAATTCACTTTAGATATTTATTAGGATGTATATTTACATTGTTCATATTTTTTCCATTTCTACTTTGTAATGATCGTATCATGAACTCTTGTTAGATGCCTAACAAAGTTAATTATATAGCTGGCAAAGGCCAATCTGTCTGTTTTCATCTCTGCGAAGCACATTGTAGAACACAGAAGGGAAAATCAATTTAGTTTAAGTAATCTGTATGCAATCTGTTAGCAGCAAGACCACAGTGCCACAGCCAGTTTGTTGGCTAAGGATTATCAGGCTGTATATCCTGTATCAGGAAACATATCAAATAAATCCTCATGCTGATTAAAGAAACGTACCATCAGACTCACAATTCTTGTCTCTAGCTGCTGACTCCACAAAGTTAGTCTTAAAGATGTATGAAGCAGCTTTTTGATCTGCCTAAGCATGTTTGAACCTCAGAACGGCTAGTTCACATGCGAACAGAAAGTGAAGAGAGCCATTCTTTGACAACCACCTCTTAGGGTATTTAGTTCATCCTCTAAGTCACACTGAAAACTGCTTAGCCTGCTTGCACAAATAATTCTAATAAAAGCATGACAAAATACAATAAAAACTCTTCCACAAATGGATGCTGTGCATTTTCACTCTTAGCTGGAGCTAAGACCACTCTGGAAGTGGTCTAAAATGTCACCACCTTAAAGCACCTGAAAATATTTCTAAGTCATTATACATAGTCTCAACAATAAAAATGCCACCTATGAAATTTTGCTTAGTTCAAAAATTATGATCTATTTCTTGCTAGTTAAGAACAAGCAAAACTGCAGTTGTTAGCCAAGTGGTTAAGGTAAGTGTGGGAGGAGGAACTTTCTCAATTCACAAGCTATATTCTCTGGTGGTTCAGAGAGAGACTGAATTTTCAATAACAACAAACATGATTATATAGTCTTAAGTTACACAAAAGTCTATCCCTTCCTCATCCACCAGATTTCACTCTCCTGTGGAGCAGTACTGAAAAGGAGGGCAGTATGACAAAGAAAAACACAGTATTTTTCCCATAACACTAACACTTTCTATTCTAAAGACTTTTAGAAGGACAAATAGCAGAAACCTTTTCTCTCTGCCCCACTGGCCTCATATTCAGGGTCCCTGAGGGAACCCGTTGTAACTCTGATTCTCCAGGCTGGCTCCTTTCCTGGTAAAACCTAGAGCAGCTGCTTTGACGCCTCTGGATTGGCCTTTTTATTCTTAGATTACTACATATCAGCTTAATTAAGGAGAATTACATCACTACAGAAATATTACACATTTTTATGTGGTAGTCCTTAACAAAAATACACCTGTCATTCCTCTACCCCAATTACTCTCTAATACAGCACTCAATATTTACTTTTAAACCGATGAAAATGGCTTATTTACAAATGTTCGTATTTGGCTAAGACGATACTGGTTCTTATATAGATTTTTTTTTTTTTTTCTTTTCATGCCCATTTTCTGTTCTGTCAGCATATCTTCATCAGGTCCATCCAGAAACAAAAGGTCTGACAACAATGTTGGAAGGACATATATGACAGTATTAAATGTAGAGCAAGAAGTTTTCTCTTTCCACACCAGGTTTTCAATATTCTATTTAGATAACAAGTTTTATATCTAGCATATGAATTTTTTCTTTCTAGACATTCTTCACCCAGTCAGTAGTACCTGGTTTTCCATAAAAAGTGTATCTATCCATAGCAGTGATATTACTCATTTTACCATAATGACATGGTTTGAAATTAAGACACTGCCACCTAATAAAGGCAAAAAAAAATGGCTACAAGGAAATGTATCTTCTGCACTACGGAGACACAAAACATCCAATCTTTTTTGTTGGGGAGCAACAAAATATTAAAAAATAATCCGTTTGAGGAAGAAAATTTGAAAAAATAAAATTGGGAATGACGGTAAAGGAAGTTTATTGGGATCCATTTTTTTCCTCCCTGTACCATTTATAGATACGTTAGATACGCTGGATATGTTAGACATCTATATTTTGCTATTACAAAAATGCATACTATGAAGAATATCATCATTACAAGAGACTGACTTTCCAGAGAGACTGTAGAAGAATCCTGGATACAATAGGTAACAGACCTATTTATCAAATAGATGTTGAGAGTGCAAGATAGAGGTTAAGAAGAGAGCTACAAAAGTTATCAAGAAAAGAAACAGATTCAGAGAAGGAATAGTTATTACAGAGAACAACATTGGACCAAGAAGAGCAGATGCAGACTGCCTATTAAAAGATTTCTAGCCATCAAAAACTCAGGTTCTGGAACAGGCTTCCACTCACAGTATTGGGGGTGGGGAGTAGGTGGGAAGGGACACAAACATCTACCATTTTAATTGGAAGCTGTTGTGAAAGGTGCAATTGTGGCCTGAAACCCACAGCGTCCAGCAGCTCTTAGAGAACTTCTGTGTAGTTAAATAATATTGAAATGGATGACTGAAGTTTTCTACTCTTCTCTGAAGCTTTCATTCACTTAGTGAACATTTAATAATAGAAACAAAATCTTTTGCCCATCTTGTAGTTGCTCTGTATCTGAAAAAAAAATATTACTATTGCACTACCAATTCAACTTTTTAATGCATCATTAACCTCTTCTTCTGACAGTATTCTAATGGGCTAATGATGAAGCAAATGGTTAGACTGCGCACTTTCACTTTTAAGTTGTTGCTTGAAATCAAAATGAAAAAGTTTGAGCAGTGAATGGTATGAGGAATACAAGTAAATACAAGCTAGATTTTTCCTACCGATTTATTTTTGTTCACATGCACACTTCATTAAAAGGTCATCATTAATATTTACTTCCTAACACACTATTTTTCTTTCTACAGCAGTGTTTTCTTTGTCTTTTTGCAAAAACAGTTGTTTCAAAAAGGAAGGAATTTCAGAAATGTAGGTGGAAGGATTAGATTTTGTCAGCAAAATTATTCACACATTGTTTCTCTCATTTGAAACTCTATTTAGTACTATATGAAAGGTGTCTAACAAACAATAAGCATTACGTTTCCTTCTTATTCCACTGCTACTGCACTTCAGGCAAACATAGGTAAACCAGCTGCAGTAAGAGAATACTTTGGTTTACATACTTACTATGGCTAAGACCAAAAAGATGTTCCGTATAAATACAGGGTAAAAGATAGACCATTGTGATAACTAAAAAGGGTAAGAAATATTTTATACTATTTATAATACATTAGGAAAAAAGTCACCTGAAATTAAAAACCAGACCTGACAATAATAATTTGTTCCCTTTTTTCAATGCAGAACCAAAATGTGTGCATTTTTTTTCCTTTAGATTTAGACTAAATATAGATTGAAATTAAATCTAAATTAAACCTCAAACAAAACCAAGGAAGACAATAAATCCATTTAACTCACAGGAGGTCTTTTTCTTCAGACAAAGACAACTTTCATTTCAGAGTCTATAGTATGACTAGTTAGAAAATAAAATATTTTAAAGCACAGAAGGATCATATCTCACAGCAAATGCAATACTTTGATACATTCTGTTCATAAAAATGCACATGTGGATTAAATTATTTTGACTAGAAGTATCTGTTGCAGCTGTACCTATGGGCATATAGTAGGTGTACATGAATTAATAAACACAATACTCTTCAAGTTTTTCTCAAAAATTTCACTCAAGATTAACAGGATGCCATAGTTGTAAACAAAGTGTTTCAAAACCCACTGCCATTGCCAGGCATTTCTCTCTTCACCATAATGCTTATCCACATGGATTCAACCACTGATAACTAAGAAGCAACTGTTTCTTTCTGAAAGAATTAGTGAAAGTCCAATTTAAACAAAGATATTGGGCAAATCAATAGTACTAGGCACTGAACCTAGATCTCTATCCTCCTTATTAATTTCTTTAAAACAACATAGGCGAAATGTAAATGCTTCTCAATTTTTTGAAGTAGGAACATTTTTTTCAACAGTCACAGAGGCCATCTGAGTCAAAGAACAGAATTCTACTACAGGTTAAGCAAATGAAATTAAACAGGCTAACTCACAGCTACCCACTTTCCTTACAATAAAAAGCCACGGTGAATGCTCTTATTTAACCAGCTAGATGAAATTTATATTTCTGCTGGTACTGCCTAATGTATAAAAAAGAAAATCAGAATACTGAAGACAGATCTACATGGGAATATGTTTTGACAGACATTTAAAGAATAATAACTGCAAATAACTGTTCTTATTAACTTATGTTGGAGAAACCTTTACAACTAAGATCAAAGTCTCTTCTATCCTTTGAATCTATGGATTCACTGCTCAATAGTCTTCAGTGGAAAATCATTAACATAGCATCTGCCTTATTAATACCTTCCCTTCACATAGATTTAACATCCATAGAACTGGAACAAAACCACAAGCAATACTTGAAGGATGTGGATGAAATTATTACATCTACTTGCACATGTGTTCGGACCTCTGTACTCTTCAGAGCTCCTATTAACGTACTCCCAGACCTTTCCTTTGCTCTCTTCCACTGCTATTGCATCTGTGAGACAACAGTGTGAAACCCTGGATAAAATTTAAAGTTTTGATGAAGCTAAAGTAATGTTCCCAAATTCCAGGACATACAGATACTAATGTGTCTTCAGGAAAGATGGCATGCCATCATTTTAAATGAGACGTGCCTGGTGTCCCCAGCCCAGAGTATCCCTTGTTTGAAATCAACTACGTTTTCAGGAGCATGTATAGGCACGGTTAGCCACCCACGCTATTTTAAACATAATTATGTTGAGAAAGATCAGTCATACATGCAGGAAGCTGTACATTCTGGAAGAATAGTGTTCCAGTAGCCTCAACACTATAAATTCACACATTTACTGACAGTACTACATAGATGAACTCACAAAATAAAAACTTGTTGAAATATGATTTGAGAATGCCCTGCCATGTTTAGAATTTATGTGAATAACCACTAGTTATATCTCCTTTGTTACCATATATAATAGAACAGAGTATTTGTTTAAATACAATAAGATACCAACACTATTAAATAGATTAAGGGAAAGAGGTAATTATAGACTGTTGTGATTTTTTTTTCCATATTAAAACTGATTCATTTTAGGCTTATCAATAAGCCTACAGTGAAAGTGTAGGTATCCAGTTCCAATTAGCACAGAACAATAGAGAACTTTCATGCATATGCAACAGTACAGCTATTAAAATTCCATGAAAGTTCATAACATCTGCATAAATAATTCTCAATGCAATAGCTCTAAGGGGAAAAGTACATACATTGTTTGTCTGGGGTTTTTTTTGCTTGTTTGTTTTTAAAATGTGGCATGCCATGGAAGGAACAGTGAAATTCCCTGAGCTGTAAAATTCTTCCTTTCTTTCATATATATCACAGAAGCAATTTCACAACAGAAATTAGGTTGGTACCACAGTTGTTCTTGGGTTTAAAGGAAATTAAGAAATATATCTTAAAGGAACTTAGCAAGCTATTTTTTCTTCTTTGAAGCATACCTGACAGCATATGAATATAAAAGGAAACTTGAAGTTATCCATAAATACATATGAAAGACAAAACCCATAATAGTTTTAGGAAGCTTCTAGCTTTTCTTTTTCAGTCTTCCCCTACTTTATAATCACATCTACAATGCATCTTCTAGAACATTTGAATTTGTAGGCCCATTTTTTCACTCCAGTTAGAAAACTATAATAATCCATATCAGTTTTCTTCCTACATTGCAAAACTAGAAGCAAATAGTCTACTTCATTTTTCCAGAGCCAGAGATTCTTTTCTTATTTCCTGCTACTCTCATTCAGCTCTAATTTTATTCTCTCCTTTGTGCTCAAGCATCAATAAAACTCTCTTACTATATATTAGCTCTATGTAATTTTAAAGATTAATTTTGTTTTAGTGTACTCTTTCAGTTTTCAGGAAGATGCTGTTGGCTTTAATAGAATGGAAGTTTTGCTTTCACTAGCTATAGAGCAATCTGAATTGGTATCTTTTGCAACAGCAGAGATGTTACATTTGACTAGTATTCGTGGTGGTCAGATACTTCCAATATTTGCTATGCATCAGTTCTCATTTCCAGCATTTTGTCCCCTCACTCAGTTGTGAGAAATGTCAGGGCTGTATTTTTTTTATTCTGGGTGCTATTCAGGAGATAATGCTGGTACACCAGTGCATGGTTACTCACCACACAAAGAGAAATAAATGAGAGGTGGAATCCAAGTGGGAAGAAGCTGCTGATAGAACGATTGCAGCCTTTGCTCTCCTCCTGGATGTGTAACTGCTTGCACCTTGTGCTTCTCACACTGAGTCATACTTCCTTCTAAGCAAAACAAGTATGAAAGGAGGGGGGGAAAAAAGTCCAAAAAACCCTGAGATTGCTTACTTTTTTGAAGTTGTCATTACAAGATTTTATCTTATTCCTACTAAGAATAAAATGTGAAATAGGAATAGAACCTTCCTACACAAATCCTTCTTGTGCAATCTATGTTTTCTCATTAAAATGGTCTGTTTCACACCTTTGACAAATTTTAAATGCCATTTGAAAAATTACAAAAAATACCACACCTAAGCATCCCTTAGCAGTAGCAAGATCTTTCAGATTTGAACCTAATGCTTTGAACATATTCTGGTTTATAGTGCTTTTTAGTTTAAGAACAGGATGAATGAGATGCAGCTTGGTGGGAATGAACTAATTATAAATAGGAAGTTTACTTGTTTCAGTTAGAAATTTTAGTCCTTAATGTTATATGGCCCAAATATCAATAGTGATGGCTTTTGTTCTTCAAAAATTCTAGCATGAAATAGTGTTAACTGAGTTTAGAGACTGCTATTTCAGCTACCAATATCATAATATAGATGCACATTTTCATGTTGTGGAATACTTGGTATTCTGTAATTTTTGGGAGTAAAATTACTTGGAAAACTTCTATATTCAGCAGCATCCTTGCAGTGCCCTAAAGTACAGTGGTGTACGTATGAACTGGCTTGCAAATCAACACAAACATCTCGTTATGACCAGTTGCTGGGTTTTCCCCTCTCCTTCCCCACTCCCTAATTCTCTTCACTTTAAAATAGTTTTAAGTACTTTGGGTAAGAGAAGAAAATTAAAAGCTTGCTTAGAAAAGTGAAAAGGTGGCACCTGGTATGTAAGTTACCAAAGTAACTACAATATGCTTTGACAAACTCCTCTTTCTCAGTCTGCTTTTTTTTTCTCTGACCATCAGAAATCTAAAAAAAAAAAAAAACAAAAAAAAAACAAAAAACCAACAACAACAAAACCAAACAACACAAAAACCAAACAACACAAAACCAAACAACACAAAACCAAAAATGGTTTGTGACATTTCAGTAGTGCAAATGTTATGGAAAAGTTAAAAAGGGTGAGATATTTTAAATCAATGCAACAAAAAGTTAGCATGTGTTTATATTTCTACTAAACATATTTTACTTTGTCCCTCTTCTATCCTCCTTCAGACACTTATTTAGAGAACTGATTTTTGGCACCATGGCAGGAACGTTAAGACAAGGCATCAGATGCTTCAAAGACAGCTGTTTTCCAAAGTATGAATCACAGAGAGGAGGGAAAACTTTTTGCTTGATGAAGCCAAGTGCAGAACCAACCTCTCAAATCTTAAGTATTGATAAAATCCACACAATTTAAGTGGCATTCACTCAGGTGTTTTAGGGTTTGGTTTGTTGTTTGGGTTGTTTGTTTTTTTTTTCTTTTTGTCACTAGTTCCTCTCTTCCAGAAAGGCAACCAAATATCACATGCTCACCTGTAACTGAGCAAACTATGAAAACTACTTTATTCTTTTACAAGCTCTTTCTGTACTGAGACAAGATGACTGTCATTGTACATTCTGGTCAACTTGCACACCACTTTGTTCACTCTTAACAGTGGGGATTCGAGAGTAAAACTTAATCTCAACAGAAATTCTTTAGATCTGGCCTGAAGTCAGAAATGAAGAAGACAAGCGCACTCTGACCACAGCAAAAGTCTGTTGCGCATAATGAGATAGTACCAAATTTTAACACTGATATTCTGAAAACTATAAGAGCAAAAGGCTTTGTGCTTTCTACACAGTGTAACTAACACGTCTTTCTTCTAGCAGCTAGATGCCCAGTTCTACTCTAATTGAAGCCAACAGAGACCTTCTTAAATTGGGCAAGATTACATCCCAATAGTCAGATTTAACTCAGCAGCTGCCTCCAGAAACTCATTCTTTAGGTATCACATAGCATGAGAAGCAAAAGTTCTGAAGTTGAGCTTTTTCAGCCTTTTCTGCTTCAGAACCTCCATACTGCAGAGCACTTTAAGAGGAGTGGCCCAAAGGCTGCCTATGAACTCCGGGGGCTGAGGATCCACGGCTTGCCAAACTATTAATAAGTTAAATATAATTAATCTCATTATTTAACTTCAACAAGTTAATTTGCATGGAAAGACAGGCAACAATAAAGAAGCATTTGCAAGGTAGTGTTTATTCTGTTACATGCTGTTATATAGCAGTATCTGGAAATACTGCTACTGTACTTTATTATTTTGTGACATGGGAACGAGAAGCAGCAGCCAGTGGTTGGCTTTTAGCCAAAAGACTAAGAGAAAATGTATTCTATTTGAAAACATTTGTTATAATGATGACTGATGAAAAACTGTGTGCTAATGGAAAAAAAAATATTATAAGCTAAATTCAAGATCAAAATGGAAACACTGAACCACTGGTTATGGGATTAGATACAGCTGAGAAGGTGTATCATCTTTCCTATGGGAAACAGCATTTCTTCAAATATTAGAACAATATATTGGAACAAAATATTAGACAAATATTAGAATTACAAATGTTTCAGATAAGAAAATTAAATATTTAGTTAAGAAACAATCCCATGGTCCCTTACAAAAACTGGTTTTAAGGTTTTTTTACCCTTGTTAAAATGCTGCAAAAAAACCTCTGATCTAACGCTCTGCAGCGTTATCATGGAAAACAAGCTAAATTGAGAACTTGGCCTTTACAGACAAGCATGCAGTACACAAGGCATCTGTACTAATCGACAGGAGATAGTTGGTGGTATTTTTGAGTTTCCGTTTGACTGATGGGGGTAGGAGAAGGAAAGGTAAAGAATCATCAGAAAAAAAATTCTGCATCTGTTTTTTTCCCTGAGAAGTCAAAAATTTTCAAATAGGAAATAGTAACTTTAAAAAACTATTCAGTTCAGTTCAGTTAATAGACCAACTTTCTATTGTAAAGCATTCTGGCAAAATAATATCCAGACATTTCTGAATGTGTTTGAAGCTGCTTTCTCTTTAGTACTTGATATTTACTTCATTAGAGTAAGTTGTTACATTAAACTGTAATCTTATGTTAAAACCACATCTGTTAAGCAGCTGGTTTTATAGACATAATTCTGAAGATGCAGAAATGATTTAAAAAAAAAAAAAAGAATGCAGTAGAAGAAGAACAAAGTTATTTCTTGTAAGGTTACTCTTGTAGTCAGGGTTCTCCTAAAATGAGCACAATTTTTACCTCTGGCACCAAGGGATAGTTGGACTAGATCTCTTACCCACAGCCATATAATCAAAAAAGCCAAAAGCATATTCAATATCTCACAAACACTACAGAAAAAAAAACCCAATTAAAATAAAATAATTGAACTTTTACTTCTTTCTGAGAGAAGGCAAGTACTGCTTCCAGGCTCATGACTGCCAAGTTCACAAGACATATCAGGAGTACCAGGTGCATACACCAAAAAAAACAAATTCTATTTCCACCATGCTATTGGTGCTACCATCAAGAACCACTCCTCATCTAGCAGACAAATAAAAGATGCTCAAAAGTAATTTCAGTAGTGTTCCTTTATCTGTTGTTTGAAGCATCTGTGTTAAGGTTTCTATATTCAATCATAAATATTTTAATGGTTTAAAACATATGGTTAACAACAAGGCATTGATAGCTAATGACTTAGAGGGTTTTTTTTCCTTCTTTAGACATTGTACTATCAGAAAGTTGACATTGACTGTAAACTTCAAAAGACATCCTAATCCAAACAGAACTAGGAACGTATCTGCTCCCACCTGATATTAAGCTGCATTCTGTGTTAAGGCTTCTAGAGTTTGTGCAACAAATAGAATCAAGCAAAGCAGCAACTATGGGAGGGTCTGCTAAAAAATACAAAACCAAAACAGAAGAAAAACCCTCTAGGCTACTATGCAATACTTTGACATATTAACAAGTTACACCATTTACTTAGGTAGACCAAACACAAATTGATATGAGCATATTGGTAGGGAAAACAGGCACATTGATGTGAGTTTCCTTCAGGTCTAGAAAAATCAGTAAACTCTTCAGTAACAGCACCAAACTAATGGTATCAAACCCCTTGGCTTACTTTCCACAGAACAGGGAGCAATAACGGCAGCTCAGCCTCTCATTGTGCTGTGAGTGCACCTCGGCTGTTTGAGAGGAGCTGCCAGTGAGATGCGGAGGACAGATTTTTAAAAGATCTAGCATTTCTTCACCTCCTCACTACGACTGCCAGCAAAATGTGACAAATTACAGGACTGGATCACTAGTTTAGCTCAAAGCCATGGTAGACCACCCACAGCCCTGCATGAGCCAACTCAGCAGCTGTCAATGTCACAAACCTGGATCACACCTACGATGAGAAAGGAGCACGTTCCAGCCAGTAAATTAATGGAAACAATGTAATGTTATTGAACAGTGACAGCAGGGAACTGTTTTACTTAACTACACTTTGGGGAAGAGCAATCAGGGTCCAACTGACATTTTATGGGCCAGATTTTGAGCTTGGTGTTAATGGGACTCCCCCCTCCTTTTTCTTCTTGTTATTCCCATGTACATATTTGAAATCTTGTAGTTATGACTAAGTAGCTGGGCTGTCACAGCCAAGTCCAAAGCAGCAGTGAAACACTTGGGAGTTTCGAGATCTTACATGTGTGTATAAGCATGCAAGATCCCACAAGCATAAGAAATTTCCAAAATCTTTTTACCCATTTAAAAATCTACCCTTGCATCAATACCTGGTACAATGCTGCTTTGGCGGATCTGGCAGCTATTCTTATCTGCCCAAAGCCATTTATCCAGGTATCCAGAACCTGGTCAATCCTTACCTACATCTCTTCAAGGGCCTAATTTTCTAGCCATGTTCTGAGCTTACTTAATAATAAAGTTCAAAGCAAAACATGCTGGAAAATTAGGTAGTGACCACCTTCTAATAATATGGCCAAAAAGTATGAACCTTAAACTCTAGACTACTTTAGCATGTGGATATAAACTAGCTTTTCCCATAATCCCAAAGAATGACCCAACTATGAAACTAGGGGATATTTCCTCCAGTTCCTTTCAGCCAGGCATCCAGTATTATCCAACCTGGGAAATAAGAAGGGCAGGTAAGAGGGATGGATCCTCATACCACTGCCTGGTGGTCAGGAGAAGTTCTCATTCCACACTTCCAGGCTGGTTTATCCATCTTACATTGCACAGTAGCTAGATAATAGATAGAAGCAGAAGGATATATAGATAAAAATAGAAAAAATCCACAGAACATTAACTCGAACCACAGGACTCTGCCTTTTTTGTCAAGCAGGGATCAAGGAGAAACATACTCTAGTTTGTGAAGCTGTGGCCATGAGCTACCTACACAAGTGAGAAAAAGTAATTCCAGGGAACAGTGATGAAGAGGACAGCAACTACCTCTACAACTGGGCAGCAGCTGAGCAAGGTGGATTTAGCACCTTAAGTCAGGCTGTTAATTTTCTTCTGGCTTTCACTTTTAATATTGTCTTTTCTCCGGGGGGGGGTGTGGGGGGGCGGGAAGGGGGGGAGGCTTAAACAGGCTGAACATTTTTTTTTGTTAATGCAGAACACAAGTACTGTTGTAGAATATGACGGCTGAAAAATAGTTATTTTTACTGTTATAAACAGTATTAGTCCTTTAACAAACCTTTTCATTCAAGAATCCCAATAATCCTATAGTTAAAAATCATACAGAAAACCTGTATGTACTCTTTCATACCTCTGAACCAACTATATTCATATCATGAAACATGAGGGATGTAAGAAATTTGACAGCTACAAGACAAGTTTTTACTGAGTAACTGCGCAAACGAATTCTGACCTAAAGACTTTTACTTTCTTGCATAACCAAAAAAAATTGCCTTTTTTTTTTTTTTTACTAAGAGAATAGAAAAGATACCTATAAATAACTTTTATGTACTAGAAGTTTGCTTTATGCCCTTCTGGAAAACAGTGGTCATGATTAAGATTTGAAGCCCTAACTCTTGTTAATTATCTACATCAAGAGCTCAGAACTGGTTATTTTGGTGAAAACATTAATAAAAAAAACTGACAGCTTTTTATTAAGTGCTGTCAGAGGATGGTCTTCACAGTTTTACTTATGAAATCTAGCTGCACAAACTAAGAGAAAAATGTTTCCATGTGAGATCCAAGTTGCAGCATCATATCCCAAACCACTGACACTTCTTGTCCTTTGACAAGGATGTAGGGTGGCATGCTCCAGTTCCTTAGATCAAGGTGGAAAATTCTAGCTCTCCTAAACTGCTGGTTTATCACCAAACTCACAGCATATGACATCCTGAAAACATAATTTTCAGGACATTTTAATATTTACCCGTTCAGTGAGAATATAACTTTTTAGCTCGGTGCTTTTGCAAATATTTTAAGACTGTCCACCTTTCCACAGCTATTGCTAATATACAAGCAGCAAGCCCCAGAAACATCAATCTCCTCCCTGGTGTTTTGGCAGTAAGTTTGCCCTGGGCACGCCACATTGCTTGTGCCTGCAGATACAGAGACATTTTCCTTATCATTCTTATAAGAGCTTAAGCTTCAGGCAACAACTGTCAAAACGTATTGGTTTTGCTTACACCCGCCAGAAAAACAAAACCAAAAGCCACACCTAAGAAACCCCAAAGCCACTCGCTATGCCTTGGCTTCAAGGAAGGTATATGCTGCAGGACATCCCTCAGCCTTGGTCCCCTAATTCCCAGGTGGGCAACCTCCCTAGGACATGCCATGCTTTCTGTCAGCCAAATCCTCACATCCTTCATATGGTATCATGATTTGGAGGGGAAGGAGCTGTAATAACGATGCTTGTTTAAAATCATCCCTTACATGGAAGAGGGATGCAATGTGCACTTGTGTCAGAGAAATGCTTCCAGGTACTGCTCCTGAGAGACAGCCACAGTAGCCAGAGATGTAAGGGACTTCACCTTAAAGAAAAGAAGACTGGGGCAATGAGGATCACCTTTGTAAATGCCAGCAACTGAAAGCTGGACTTCAAAACTAACTACTCCTTTTTGTATGTTGGCCTTGTAAATACACAGTCTTCATGCTGTTAAACAAAGAAAAAAAAAATCTCAATCAAATGCAGGTGATTTCTACTAAGAGCAGGATTAGTCCCATTACTGATGAGTCACATTTCTTTGTATAATATTTGAAGATATGACTGTATGATATGCTTTTATTTTCCTCCCTCTCCCTTAAACTTTGGTCTTATAGTTTCCCATCAACTCTAGCATCTCAGCAATGAAACAAAATTTTTAAGAAAGCAGACAACAGAAAATGTGTCCCCCAGCCACAGGTGCCACCAGCTCCAGTTCCTCTCCCAGCTCAGGTGAAAATTAACTCTATCCTGGCCACAACCACGACAGTAATCTTCAGTTCCTGAAGTCCCACTCTAAGTTTTTGCTATATAACAACTATTTTGATTGATTACTGCTGGAATGCACAGTTCTGTTTCATCTCCACATAGGACATATATATCTTCACCAACAGAGCTTAAGCTCTAATATTAAATACTACAAATTTGCATCCAAATCTTAAATCTTAATATATGTTCAATCCATCAAAATCTCTGTGTACCAACATGGTCACCTACAATAAACTTCCACATTTCAACAGCGACACGCATCTCTTGGAACACTCCCTGATTAAAAGTCACATCAGCTCGTATGTACTTCTTCCACAAGGTGAAGCAGTGTGTAATTTGATGCAAGCTTTTCTGATGGTTATCATTTTGGCCCTTTCATAAATGGAATAAGAGAACACAATACCAAGACAGGCAGACAAGACAAAACTCTCTGCTGTAAATGTAACATGGCATATATATATATATTATAGACGTAAACAGACATATACACACACACATATATGCATATGGGACTACAGTATTTCTAACCAAGTGTTACTTAAAATTTTGAAATGAAGAAATGACCATAGGGTTTTCCTTTAGCAATAACAGAATAAAAATTTTAATCTAAAGACACTAAAAAGGTCAAACTTCTCTCACAATTTACATCTAAAACACCATCCATCCCCTAAGTAGGTACCCGATATTAACAAGGGTAAGGTTTTTAGTACAATATGTGACAGCAGAAAATGGCATTTATTCCCACGATGAAATAAAATAAAACAGAGTACTGATTAACCCCAACCAGAAAACATTGAATCTAAAAAAAAAAAAACAACTTAGAAACATCTACAAATCCATAAACTTAAGAGTATGAATGCTGGATATTTTGGAGAGAGAAAAGGTTAGCAAAGAATCCAGAGACCACCACAAAAGTCCTATCTGCATTAAAAAAAAAAGAAATTAAAACTAAAAGGAGATAAGTTGACCTATACAGCATTCAAAATTCTTGAATTATTTCTACATGTAGGTAAAAGGAAAAGCTGACAAACCAACAAATAAACAATAAAACACCACAAACAAAAAAAAAACAAACAAAAAAAAACCCAGGAAGACTGAGAATTACTATAGAAAATAAAAGCTGAAGGCTCAAAGATGCATGAGCATAATTCATTTCACATGAATTCAGAACACACTGAGCACGTTGCTTCTTTTGCCACTGGTTTTGCTTTTCGCTGTTGCTTTTCTTAAGGTGTGTGTACAAGAGATGCTTTTGCAATGCAATCCTGAGTTTGGATTGACTGGGTAAAACCCTACCAACATCAGAAAAGAGGAAAGACTATCAATGCACAACTAAATAATTTATGGTACTAGGAGTGACACTAATGTGACTATTGTTGAAAAATAACCAATTAGATTGCTCCTGATTTTAAGAATCATAGAAACATAAACAAAAAGCAAACCCCAAACTGATACAGATCATCATATCTAACATTATTACAGTGAAAAAGTGAAAAAGCTTCAGTTCAGTGTTTGCAATAATTGAACTCTGGGGAAAAACAAAAAAAAAAAAAGAAAATAAAAGAAAAAGCACACTGTTGTGTAACAATAAGGTAGCAACTAATAAGTTAATTTTTTTTTTTACTTCATGCATTTTTGTCAGGTTCATGATAAAAACAGGTTACTTTGTTTTAGACAAGTCTGGTAGTTTGCATCTTGCACTTTACAGATTCTGAAGTTTGTTCAGTTAATACTGTGTGAATGCTGTCCTAAAGTGAGTCACCAAAAATTGTTGCTCTTGTATGCTAGGACATTCCTTTAGAGAAAAATTAAAATAGACTTAAAATACTGATCCAGTTAAAAAATGTTTATAGTCTTAAGCATTACTCCAAAGGAAGGTTATCTTCTGAGTGGACATTCAGAACTAAATACAGCAAATACTTGAGCAATGCAGTCATTAAACTACTAAGCACAGCTGTTCAATTGCTTTAGGCAAAGTGAGACAGCAACACAGTGAAAAGACACAATCCAGAAAGAACAATTTTACCGTGTGAACAACTAGACACAGAACAGCTTTGTACAACAGGTTGTTACAACATGTTTGCAATGCTCTGAAAAATCTTCAAAAAAAAATTACAAACCAGTCAAAAAACAAATGCAATTATAAACACAAGGCAAATCACCAAAAAGCACATAAAAAGGCCTAACTTAGAAGACTATTTCAGGTGAAGTTTGTGATGACATTAACTCTGGCTTATTGAAGAGAACAGATGCAAACTTATAATACTCAAGCTGTTAAAAAATATTTCACTCTACTTACAAAAATGTTCAAAATCAAAAATGTTCAAAAACAATGAAAGAGGCAAAGGAATGCTATTCCCATAAACACACATTTGATTAAAAATAATGTTGCAATACTACAATTAATTGGCCTTACTCTGAAAAGTGTGTGACAGGGGTTTTGGATAATGCAGTTACTTTTCTTTAAATGTTCTCTTTTTGAATGTGATTCAAAACACAAACTGCCAGCAGGGGCGTTATTTTCTTTGAGTTACAAAGATGAGGTCAAGAGACAAATTAGATCTCTTCATATATGCATAGGCAAAAACAATTTCTATAATAACGTAAGATTAGCAAAAGAATAATGAGATGACAGTTACTGCCCTGAAACTGTTAGATCAGATTTGGCTTGCTGTTAAAGTCAATAAAGAGTATTGGAACACAAATTACAACGTGCCTGATTTTAGAGATTGTGAACATCCTTGATTACAACTGAAGTCAGTGAAGTCTAGGATTATACAACATCAGAAAACAATGATTCATTCCTGTATACGCCATTACAAGTACTCGACGAGTCCGTATCAAATAAAGTGCAGTTAAACTGAGTTCGCAGAGCAAGTCTGTGTATGAACACCACACACTTAGATTATTTGTTTGGTTGCCAAAAACACTGTAATTATAAAACAACCCCACTTTATTCATACATAACTTCCATCTCTACAAAGTACGTATTTTATTTAAAAATAGTTTAATACTAATAGACCTGTAATGTTAATGTGACTGATAGCATAGAAATCCCTGTGTTATAAGCCATCGATTGTTCTGTCTGAAGATGCACAGCAAGTCTAAACAAAAATATTTTGGTTCTGAAAAGCAACTATATAAAAACATAAGTCATTTTTAAGTCATGATTCATGATGGTTTGTAATTAGGTCCAACCTGACTAATAGAAATGCGAAAGAAAATATATTAACCATTTCATTCTCTTGCGAATACTGTGCAAGAAAATACTGACTTTTCAATCTATGTTTTAATGAAAATACTAAAGATTGACACGAAATCATGAGGCTATCAGGTGCATCCCGGATATAATATTCGTAATTTTTATTCTACAAGTTAAACAGATATTCAGAAATATGTAACTACACAACTACGGTTTAAGTTTTTCTGACATAAAACAGCAACCAAGAGGTCATTCTCTTCTCACTAACGAGATAACAACGAAAGTATTGGCATTATGTTAGAAACTGTTACAATGTTCAGTTTATCTCAGGTTAGAAAAGCACGTAGCATAAAGGAATGCACTAAAAATAGCATTCCTCCCTGCCTGCCCACCCCGCCTTATCATCAGTGCATTGTAAAAGTAAGGTTACTTTTTCTGGAAGCTGTCATTAAGAGGGGCAGAAAAAAGCAAGCTTACTACTTTATCTCAAAAACTACAGTAATTTCTGAACACAAATCAAAAGCCATTACATATTTCTCAATTCAAGGAGTTAAACTTTAGAAACTAAATTCAATTCCCTGGTTTTTATTGTAACAGGTTTATGCGGAGCTCTCATAAAACCTTTCAAACAAGAGAGGGAAAAAAAAAAAAGGGAACTGCAATTAATTTCAGAACCTGCAGTAATTTACAGAGTTTACTCAGCAGTTTACCCTTAGTATATAGTCCTTTCAGCATAAAGAAAAATAGTTCTGAAATTATATCAATTTTCACCTTAAAATATTGTGTTATACCTTGAAAATTATTTATTACTAAAAGGCTCAGACAAGTTCCATTAAGGTTTTCAGATTCGGTGGGCTTTAATGTTT
Source organism: Chlamydotis macqueenii (assembly GCF_036417535.1). NCBI lineage: Eukaryota > Metazoa > Chordata > Aves > Otidiformes > Otididae > Chlamydotis > Chlamydotis macqueenii. Next base: position 37,878,535 of record NC_141559.1, on the reverse strand, counting down.
TTCTCAGACAGCAGATTCCAGAATAATGCCAGTCAGGACCACTTTTTCAAGCGCTGAACTCACAGAATTCTTGCTTTGACACTGCCCATGGCAGCATACGTGACTAAAACCATGCAAGAAACACCTGGGCAAAAATGTTCTAATTTTCATACTCCCCTCAACACCAGTACTGTACAACTGTATTTTGTGTACCTGTGAAATATAAATGTCTCTGAAGCCCCAATGATGCATTTGTCAGCTAGCTCCCTTGTCTGCAGATCTATAAAAGCTCAATAAATCAGAAAATGAAATAGGAGAAGTCAAAAGAAGAAAGTCAGTGGACACAGCCACTACCTCTCACCTTCCTTTGGACCGTGCATTATCTCCAGCGCTGCTGCTGGCCCCTTGCCAGCTTCTCAAGAGGTTTATCTGTCAAATAAATGCCTCCTGGAAAACTGGCTGCTAGCAGGCCTTTTTTCTTTAAAGGTATTAGTACTGAATACCTTAGTTCTGATACATAAAAAGCTGTAGGCAGTATTCTTTCTACAACCTGAGAGCATACTATGATAAACGAATGTGTTTCTTTTAAAGGAAATCCGAAACTTTTGAATGGAAAGTCTGTTGTCACACTCCTTTAAATCCTAAATGATACTCCACTTCATCTGATTCCTGCTCTTCTACTGCGAGTAAATGCAGTTCTCCTTATGTCTTCTACAATGACTATATTTACTGCCTTGGTCCACCATATGAGCCTAGTAAAGTAAGACTTATTCAATGGGAATACTTTAAAAAAAAAAAAAGAAAGAAAAACAAACCTCACAACAGCAACAAAACCCAAATAACAAACAAAAAGCCCCAAAATACCACTTTAACAGAACTTAGGGGAAGTATCATCATTAGTTTATCCTCTGACAATATTTTTATGCCAACTGAAAAATACTTGCTTTTTTTCATTGCAGGGATGGAATGACATTATGCAATCTTGTCAAAGCAAAAAGATAATCCTCCGTCATAACATGTAAGTAAAAACACATGGTTCCCATAGGAACAGATCAGGCAAACAAATAATTTGGTGATGGGCAAAGCAAAAGAGTATGAACAGAACTGGGAATGCAATGCTCAAGAAATGTTATCTTGGTTGTAAGGGCAAGGCTTCCAGAACTTTTAAATAGCATGAAGATATGAGAACAGCTTGATTGATGGAAAAAAAAAACTTATGCATTTATTTTTTTTCAGAATTACTTTAAAAAAACCTCATTATGTATGTGCTGCACAAATAAACAGTTACAGATTTATTAAAATACTTTTACTAAAGAAACCATTTTACATGGGGTTTTTTTCCACAGATTCTCCCTCCTTCAGACCACTATGGCAAAGATATTTATTCCAGAAAATCAGTTCACAGAACAGTATTCTGTATAGGATCTCATCTTCTATACAGGTGGTATCTGTTCAGCATGTGTCAGATTAATTCTGTTCTCATTCTATGGGCAATATTCTCAGACATTGTACTTTCTACAGGCATCATAATTACTCATACAGCACAGATTCAGAAAAATAAGTACAGTTGACATTTGTAGGTTGTCACAACATGCTGAAATCCCAAGGAAATGTTCTAAGTTCATTCTGTCTGAAAATTATTTGGAGCAGGCTTGGAGTTGGGATCATAGGATTGAAAGAGAAAAAGAAGTCCAGAAAAACTTGGCTGCCATTTATATTTCTGTTTTCTAATCAAGTCCTTCTCTTAACATTATTAATTTATTTTTGATATTTCTTTAGATCATAATACAACAGTGATGGAAAACAGTGCTGCCCTAATAAACTAAAATGTGACACAAAGTTTTTAAAAAATGTGAGTATGTTTTGAATATTCTATTTATTTTTTTATCTGTACTTATAAAAGTACAATAAAGGCTGAAAAAGGCAAGTGAGTCTGCAGTTCATAAATTTTAGGGATTCTTTCCTGATGACATATACTTGTCTGACAAAAGGAGAGCAGTATCTTTGTGAAAATTATTTATTCACCTACACAGTTCTGGCAGAAAGACTGAACAGTACAGCAAGCCCTTCTCAGGAAATGTGAGTATTATTATGCCTATCAGATATTCAAACTCTTCTGGATTTATGAACTTACCCTTATTAGCCTGTTATTTTATTCAGCTCATCTTCTTCCTTCTGCTGAGAGGATAACAAAAGTTGTTTCTAACAACACTGGCCACTCCAATCTGAGCGAACTGAAGCTGCCAACTAGAACTGGTGTAGAGAAGCAGGAGCGTAGACTGAAACTGGCAGTTTGATTTTTAAATGCTGCTATCTGCAGTACCTATGAAAAGCTGAGCAGAAAGACAGAAAGTACAGTTCTACAGCACAAACTGAGAAAAAGGTGAGACAGGGATAGAAGGTTTATTTACTACTAATTTTAATTCTTCTGAACTCAAGCCCTGAAATTAGTCGCTTACTTATAAAACAAAGAGGAGGCATCCATATAGGCATCCTAAATGGTTCTGCAATAAAGCCGCATGCAACCCAGTCCTGACAACTGGCAAGTCTGTGTCCAGTTGCTTCTTAGTCTGATAGCAAGCCCAAGTTCATTCTCATCAACATAGGATGAGCTGACTAAACTGTGCTCCAAGTTCCACCTAGCCTCCAATCAGTTTCAGAAAATTTTACATATTGCTATAAGGAATTATCTTCCTCTTTCTCAGAACAGACCTGAACCATCCAAGAACCATCAATAGCATGTCGGATCAGAACCAAAACTACTCCTCAAAAACTAGACTCAGAGCACCTAAAAGTCATAGAAAACTCGGAGATAAACAGGGCCACAGCTGCAGTACTGTGGCAATACTTGGCACAGCCAAAGAACAGAAAACATCTGGGACTCCAATTAGCAGAAAATTTCAACATGTGTTTTCATCAAGGATATTAAACATGCCCGTGAATACTCTGAAAAAAAAACCTAGGTAAGACAACCAGCACTCTAAGGTAAACAGACTAATTCCACAACCCAAGGTTTAACTCCTGATCTGAGCAAGATCATTGCAAGGAAACAAAAAAAAAACAAAACGTAAAAAGTAAAAAGCCTAAACTGGCACACTTTTCAGTCCTTCCCATTCAAGTTACAGGCTCAGGCATGATTTAAGTTACACCAGTCTACAACCTTTTTTACTATTAAGCAGTAATGTCAAATTCACTTCATCATTCAAAAAGCTCGACACAAATGGACAAGTTTTACATCAAAGGCATAATAATAAACATAAACCTTCCAGTGCAAAGCAGATTTAACTTAGATTTTCTTAAATTTCTTTATAGATAAACCTATAAAACTCTATCATGCAATCAAATTATTCCTTCTAAATGCTGAGAAACCAGAAGTTAGAGATAATTTTTATTGCATTTATTATTTGTTTTTTGATAACAAAGAGAATACAGAGTACAGAATTCCCATTATTTATTTTCTTTCTAATGATAAGATTTTCTAAATCAGCTAAGTATTGGCTATGTTTAACCAGCACTTAGCTCAGAAGTAATGTGGAAAGAGTGAGGAGAAAGTTTCTGTGAACAAATAGAATAAGAATTAAAAAAAAAAATTATGTCAGCAATTCTCAGTTTTTTTCAAAAAAAAGTAAAATATAATATAGGCTTAGGGAAAACTGAGTGATTTCATCTAGTTGGAAATACTTTTATACCAGTAATTTGTCATAATAAGAACTAGTTTTAGAATTAAAGCAGTATTATCATTTACATCACTGAGATATAAATCAACGTTGTTGGTGGTTTTGACCAATATATTCCAGTAGCTAAAGGTGAAAGGAATTTTCTCCCTGCCTAAATCAACACATGTATTGGAAGCACCTCATGCAAAAAGTTTTAAGTAACAGGTAAAAAATAAAATATTTTTGAGACAATGGCATTATAGGGACCATCCTATTAAAATATCCATTAAACACAAGACCTGCACTTCAAAAGGGAATATGTCTCCAGTTTTGTACATGATCTCCAAGTTCCCCTGCCCCCAGTCTAGCCCCAAATGATCAAAACATCGTTTTAGAATGCTGAAATGCTTCACCATCCAAGAATGTTTCTTTTTCCATTTTTGTGCCAGCCAAAGCTAATTTGACCCAATTTTACAAATACTGCTGGCAATTAGAAGCCGCATTTTTAGGTGAATAAATGTCTTGCCAAAACAGATGTCACCCAACTCCATACAGAATACTGGCTTCAAAATGTGAACCCGCTTCAAAGTACACAGGGCACCAGGGTGGCACTATGCACCCAGCCCATCAGACAGTCCCCAAGTCTTGCTCCAAATTCAGATCTTACATGCTCTTCAAGGACTAATTTAATTTCTTCTCACTTCTGGTAAATGTCATCTCTAGTTGAAATTGTGACCACCTGGATTTTTTCTGATTTTTTTTTTTTTTTTAAAACCCAAAATGAACTACAAACAGGTCATTTGTTATACCTGTTAAAAGAGAGGGTTGGTCAGATCTCGCTCTCACACGGTCTGGAGCAAGAAGCATTTGAAATGCATGATATAGTTAACTTTTAAAATGACCAGAATAAAGAGAAAAAAAAACAAGAGGGAGAAGAGTGTTACTTTCATAAATCCAGCTATGATAGATGTTCACAGTATTTAAACTAAGAAGTGAAAGATGGCTAGAATAAGTGAGTACTTGTAGGTTTCCCTAATTTTCCTTAAATTTGGCACCAACGTTTACTTTAGAGTACTCCTGTTTAAATAAACTTCACAATAAACTGACTTTGTTAATCTACAAGATGTATGCATTTCTTTGTGCTGAAATGACCTCATGTCATTCTTGTGTATTTAGTGATAAGGTCTCATTCCAGCAATAAAGCCATGTGGAACGCATTACTCAAAGGCCTATTAAGTATAAAACATTCAGCATTTATTTACCACATTGAGAGAACAGAGTCCTTAAAAGGTTATTTAGACCATAGCATGGAGACTAAAATACATCCAGCATCCCATTGATTTGACAGCCTGCCATAACTGTCTCGTATAGTCTTAATTAGAACACAATACACATACTCTCTTCTGGGAAAATGTTCCCAATTATGAAAAGCCACAACAAGAATAGCATTGCTTTTGACAGCTGGTATGCGCATATTGTCATAATCCTACTGGCTATCTACTGTAAGTAAAAGGTATGCATCCTCCTGAATCTCTGAAAGCTGATGCTAGGTTGAGTAAAAACCAGTCAGTGTCACAGGCCCATCCACCTGTATGACACATTGCTGACTCCGGCTTTTGCTGCGGGGGAGGAAGATTGCTCGCTGTTTTTCTTTACCAACATAACCCATACATCTATGCAAATCAGAAGCAGGATTTGCAGGAAGAAAATAAAATGCTTTTCAGGACTTCACCTCCATTGAAAATATAACAGCTCCACCTTGAGGCAGGACCCAGTGAATGTTAGTAGAAGGTGCAGTCAAGCTGAAGATGTCAGCCACAACCATCTAAAACATAGATCGACATCCTCCCAATGGCCCTTTCTGCTTATCTTCTTAGCATAAAAGAAGGCATGTGTGTACATCTGTGCATACGTCTGGACAAATTTACTTCCAAAAATTAAATGTGTATCAAATAAACACCAATTTTAAAGAGCAGCTCGCAAGATGATACAAGTCAAGGATAACAAAACTTAAAAGAACTCCTTCAGGAGCAGAAAATCTTCAAGTTTCTCTCTGAGTAGTGCACACAATCAAATTGGAGACCATTAGTTTCTTCATTATTGTATTCTTCCTAAAAGAGTAGTAAAAAGATGAATACATTTCAATGTTTCACATGAATCAATACTCAAATATTCTGAGATAATCAATAATTTTAATATGTTGCTCAGCACTACTAGTAAGTAATCTGCTCTTTAAGTATTAATGAAATTATTTCTTTTATATGGGTTACTTTAAAAACTTAAGTGCAAACTATTAACTTGCATATTCTTCAGGCTACTTAGAATCACAGAATAGGTTGGGCTGCAAGAGACCTTTGAAGGTCATTTAGTCCAACTCCCCTGCAAGAAGCAGGGACATCCCCAACTAGATCAGGTTTCTCAGAGCCCAGTTCAACCTGGCCTTGAATGTTTCCAGAGATGGGGCATCTAGCAGCTCTCTAGGCAACCTGCTCCAGTGCTTCACCACCCTCATTGTAAAAAATTTCTTCCTTATATCTAAACTGAATCTATCTCCTTCTAGTTTAAAACCATTACTTTTTTTCCTATTGCTACAGGCTCTGTTAAAATATTTTTCCCCATCTTTCTTATAAGCCCCCTGTAGGTACTGGCAGGCTGCTATAAGGTGTCCCCGGAGCCTTCTCTTCTCCAGGCTGAACAGCCCCAACTCTCTCAGCCTGTCCTCATAGGAGAGGTGCTCCAGCCCTCTGATCATTTTTGTGGCCCTCCTCTGGACTCGCTCCAACAGGTCCATGTTCTTCCTATGTTGGGGGCTCCAGAGCTGAACTCAGTACTCCAGGGGGGGTCTCACCAGAGCGGAGCAGAGGGGCAGAATCACCCTGTGGCTTAGAAACTCCACCTACGAATTCCCTGAGGACCCGTGGATGCATCTGTTTCATTCCCAGAGACCTATGCACCTTCAGATTCCTTAGATGGTCTCAAACCTGATCTTCTCCTACAGTTCTTCATTCTCCTAGTCCTTGCCTTTGCCTTTTGCAACTTGGGTGGTGTGTCTAGAGCACTTGCCAGTGAAGACTGAGGTAAAAAAAAATTCCATTAAGTACCTCAGCCTGCTTTATATCCCAGGCAACCAGGTTTCCCATTTCCTTCCAGAGAGGGCCTACATTTTCCCTAGTCTTCCTTTTATCCCTGACATACCTACAGATGCTTTTCTTGTTGCCCTTGATGTCCCTGGGCAGATTTAATTCTATCAGGGCTTTAGCTTTCCTTACCTGATTCCTGGCTGCTCAAAGAATTTCTCTGTGATCCTCCCAGGCTACCTGTCCTTGCTTCCACCCTCTGTAGGCTTCCTTCTTGATTTTCAGTTTGTCTAGGAGCTCCTTGCTCATTCTTGCAGGCCATCTGGTGTTTTTGCCTGACTTCCTCTTTGTTGGGATGCATTGTTCCTGAGATTGGAGAAGGCGATCCTTAAACATTAACCAGCTTTCATGAGTCCCTCTTCCATCCAGGGCTTTATCCCATGGTACTCTACCAAGCACATCCCTGAAGAGGCCAATTCTGCTCTCCTGAAGTCCAGGGTATGAAGCTTGGTGTGCACCCTCCTCACTGCCCTAAGGATCTTGAGCTTCACAATTTCATGGTACTGCAGCCAAGGCTGCCCTTGAGCTCCACATTGCCCACCAGTCCTTCCTTGTTGGTAAGAACAAGGTCCATCATAGCAGCTCTCCTCGTTGGCTCCTGTATCACTTGCAGAAGGAAATTATCATCAACACATTCCTGGAACCTCCTGGATTGCTTATGCCCTGCTGTGTCGTCCCTCCAATAGATATTGGTGTGGCTAAGTCCCACATGAGGACCAGCACTTGTGAACATAATGCTGCTCCTGTCTGTCTATAGAGCGCCTCATCCTCTCAGTCTTCCTGGTTGGGTGGCCTGCCACAGACCACCACTATAATGTCACCTATCCCTGCCCTCCCTTTAAGCCTGACCCATAAACTCTCAGTCAGCTCCTCATCCATTCTCAGGCAAAGCTCCATGCAGTCCAACTGGTCCTCGACATAGAGGGCACTATCCCCTCCTCATCTCCCCTGCCTGTCCTTCCTAAACAGCCTGTATCCCTCCATTCCAGCACTCCAGTGATAGGAGTCATCCCCCCATGCCATCCCACCATAGGAGTCATCCCACCATAAGATCATAGCCCTGCAGGCATGTGCACGTCTCTAACTCCTCTTGTTTACTCCCCATGTTACACGTGTTTGCATAGAGGCATTTAAGTTAGGCTCCCAATGAAGCTGACTTACTACCTTGAGTTGCTGGAATTCCTTTGTGCTGCTCTACAGGTGCTCTCCTGCAGACCTGTCATCCTTCTCCACATTCTGGGCATCTACTGCTGGCACTAGCATCAAACTGGTAGTAGGATGGATTGAGGTTTCCCTCCCCCAGCAACTTTAGCTTAAAGTTTACTTCAGGAGTTTAAACTTTACTTCAGGAGTTTTATTTTTAAATAGTAATTTAATAGCATTTAGAACCTTTCTAATAAATCCAAATTACGTCAGTTAGATGGGCAAGTCAAGACAGACATAACAAAACCTCTGTCACATTTAAATGGATAGTCATTAGGATACTGAGATAGATTTGTTATGGCACTTGTAATAGATTTGGTTGAAGACTACCAGTAAGTGTAAACAGTACTTGCAGCAGGAGAGCAGAATGAGCTATATTTGTAGAAGAAAATGATGACAGAAAATTTGAAAAGATTAATCATCAATACAGTTCACAGCTATAAAGTAAAGAGGGCACATGTGTAGTCAACTTGAGTAAAGCATAGAATTAACCATTCTGGAAAAACAGAAAAGAAAATTACTGGGCACTGACAGCAGGACAACTTTGAAAACACATTAAGAAAGTTACTTTGCAGGTAAGAAACAAAAGACATGAAAAGAAGTTGAAATTCTGTCTAATTTAGGTGAATGAGAGTTCTACCATTAAGATTTAAGGAAACAATCTCGCCCTTGGGATACATGTATGACTCATTCTCTTTATTCTCAAGTGTATAGAAACTCTTGTCATGACCTTACTAGCATTGATAAGAGCTCTCTCAGACGGTAAGTATTGCAAAATAATTAACCCAATTTATAAATTAGTTGCATCTAATAGCCATTGAAGCCAATGAGGAGCCGTTTGGCTAGTTCCAAGATGACAGGAACATTAAAAATAAAAACACTCTCAGCTTGGATAAACAGGAGATTGTTCACTAATGTTTTCTTAAGTGAAGATTAATATACACAATGTATTCCAAGTCTCTTCATCATTGATAGCCCAAACTATGACTCTTCACAAAAGCTGCAGGTTAAGCCTATTATCTTTCTTTGCCAAATTACTTAATTTCTAATTTTATTAAGGGAAACACGTTATCATGATGTGAAAACGCAGCACAAAAATAAGCATTTAGTTTGATTTTAAAATTCAGTCAGCATCTATAATTTCCAATGCAATCCCTTTTATGGTTTATTAAACTAAGTGTTAGTGAAACATAATTTTAATTCTATACAGCTGAACAGCCTCATATAAATTTACGACTGCAACAGATGTTTTTACTGGCTCATTTAGACCACTTCTCCTCACATTCTCCTCAGCTGATGAGGTGCCCTTCTATGTTACATGGAATTCCTTTTACATCACAGTGGCACAGCTGGTTAAAAAGACCATCTGCACTCATAAATGCCTGGACTGTATTTAGCCACACTATACAGAACTTGAGAATGCCTACTGAAAGCTGGAGATGAAGTTTTACATTGTACTGAATGACATTTGCACACATCCAATGGTTAAGTCCCTAAACACTGTTTATGCTGTCAAAATAGGTCAAAGTAGGATTTCACCAGCATTTGGTTTGTGGTGGCCATTTGAACCAACACACATCCAACCTGTGATGTAACCATTTTTTCTAATCAAGGTAACTTGCTTTTTCTAAAGGGGACATCACTGTTGTACTCATGAACATAAGGAAGAAGTCTGCTCTCTTAAATTCCAATTTTGTTTGTTTTTTTTTTTCCAAAACAGTTACACTCATAAATCCTTCCACTAAGAGTGCAGTAATTCACACATGAAGTCTATAATGTTATTTCCATTGCCACAGTGCAGTGAAGCCCTAACGCACACACTGGGTTCCCAGTGCCTGGCAAACAGCATTCAGAACTTATTTCAGAACTTATTTCTAGAAACAGGCTTTAGAAGCTCTGATTCTCACAAGGCTGAACTGCACTGTTAAAAATGCAACTATTTCAGTAGTACAGCCAGTTAGCCAAAACATATTAAAATCTATTTCAGCTTACCTCTCCACCCACAGTACTCACTTCTGTCAACTACTTCAGCTTCTCTTCACTAAAACACAAGAAACAACACATTTCTCTCCTTGACCGTATGCACCCAAGCACTTGCTTTCTCACAAATATTCAGCTTTATTTTTTCCCCTCAAAACTAGTTTACTTTGGCAAACATTATAGCCAGTAAAATTGTTTCTGTATCATTTAAATAAGGAAACAAGTGTTTATAGAAGTAGTTGCACTGAAACAGTAGACAAAATTTAATAGATATTCAGACATATTTTTTATTTATCTGATATTGATTTGTTATTGAGTAAGAGACAGAAGTTGAACCTTTAAACTAATATGTAGTCCAAAAGCTGCTTTACTTTTATTTTAAGGAAGAAACAACTCATCTAAGAAAATTTGATATATATAATTTTACCTCTGCTCCTGCAATGGGTTATTTAAGCAGTTGTTCATATGTGCTATTCACACTATCATTCAGGTATCAAAAGTCTGCCACAAGAGTAGATGAAGTGAGATGCTACGAAATTTGCTGCAGAACATAAAGTTTTCTGACAACTAATAAAGATTACTCCTGTCACAAAATATTACCATGTTTTGAAGTATTACTATGTTACATATTGTTTTGGAAATACTGCATCTGTTCTACAGCTTCTGCAGACATAGAAAGGCCAAACCTTAAACATCATAATTTAAAAAAAAAATAAAAATTTTTTTAAAGAGTGTTTCTTCTATTCAAATGTAATACAGAATAATTTCAAAGCTGTTATCTGAACTCACAGGTCTATATTTCCAAGTTTTCATTCACTAGGATTGTTAAAATTCCCAGCAAGTACCTACCTTTACTGTTACAAGCTAAAAAGAATTTTGAAAACGCATCATCTGGGTGATTTGATGAGTCACCTTGGCAATACTAGTCAGTTTTGAAGGAAATATAAGCCTGGAACAGATAGTTTCTAGGAGCCTACACATCTGGTACAAGATAATACAATTACCACAGAGAAATGCAACCTTAGGAGGATCTACATACTCACAGTTTTGCTTTTTTTTTGTTTGTTTTTGTTTTCAACAATTGACTTCACTGAAGTTAGAACCTTCAAGGCTAGACCTGAAATTGTTTCATACTGAAGAGCCAGTTTTACACTACTGAAAGAACCAGGAGTACTACTTTGTCAGTTTACAAGGACTTTGTTTTCCATCCTGCTCTACTAAAAGGAGCATGATATGTAGAAGGATACTGTTCAGAAATGATTAGCAGGTAAAGTAACATTCTTTCTGTTTGCCTTTGTTTAATAGCAGACTTAAATTTGGAAATCATTATAGAGAGAGAAATTTATTGCAATAATTAAACATTAAAAACATTTTTTAAAAGAAGCTTCTCCAGGAGTCTTGTAGAGGTTTATTTGTTACCAGCTGATGCACTTTGTGTAACTTCTACGTCGACCCAGAATCTTGGAGCTGTGCTCCGGTCACTGCTGGTCATTCACTTGAACTATGTGATTTAGTGTCAAGTCATAAAGAGAGAAGAAAACAACCATCACATCTATTTGGAGTTACATGCCTCAGTCAAAGAAATGTGTACTCAGACAGGGAATTACAGTAGTTTTGTTAATTCCAGGAGTCTGATCTACTTAAATAAGCACTATTGGTGAATAAGAGTCTGACAAGGCTATCAAAACAAAGGTGCAGCTAACATTAACATTTACAGTAATGTCAAGATGTTAAGACTATCTGTCAGATGGTAGTCTTGGCTAAGATGGATGCTTAAAACAAATCTACTTGTTCCCCAGCTCCTTTTTTGGGGGGTGAAACAATCTACTTATGCGCCAAGAACAGCCTATCCCATACAACAATGTCATTTTATTTCTGTAACCAAGAGAAAGCAGACCATACTTTTGTTGTAAAGCAGTTTCACTGTCAGGTTTGAAATATTTGTTTCCAGCACAAATCCTCCTTTTCAGATATTAAATGTTCAGGAAAAAAAATGCACAGAAAAATAAATAAATACAAGATCTCCAGCAAATCTTTCAGAGTGTCATCATTGTCAGCATACAGATTAATTCCACTGAAAACATGGATTTTATTCTTAGGTGGAACAGCTTTGACCCAGTCTTGTCCATCTCTTCATAAATGGGGCTGATGGTTTTGCTTAGCATTGTTACTTATGTACTATCAGCTTAATTGTAATGTTATTTTGGGGACTCATAATAGTAAAAGAATGAGGAAGAAAGATTCCTTTTCCTTTAAGAAATGTTATTCTACATATACAGCTAAATTCAGAGATTATGAGAGGAGAATTGTTCAATTCTGAGGTATTTTAACAGCTAGAATTCAGGCCACAGATACATCACGTGCTGAGAGGCTTGCATTGTCATCTTTATACACAGGTGAAACCTTTAAAACATATTCAGATTGTCCCAAATTTAATATTTTCTTCAAATAAAACTAATGAAATTCACATTCTGATTATCTTTATGTAATAAGCTAACAAACTGTTGTCTAAACGATGCAACAGATTCTCTTTCTGAGTCTGTCAAAAGAGTGAATAAAGCTGTAAGTCTTACTACTACATTAAATCTAAAGCCTAATTATGACACACTGAACACTTAGGTTCTAATCCCTGAAAATTTTACTGTAAATATGCAAAGTGAAGTCAGCACAATACAGTAGAACACAGGATGCACAGGGTGGATCTTCTAAACTGGAGCATTTAATTATACAGATGGGAGATTCAGACCAACAGCAACTATTAAAAAAAAAAAAAAAAAAAAAAAAGGCTGTGGTCAAGAAAATAATGATTTTGTCACATTTCATGAGAACCTTCCCATGCATCCTGAAAGGCCATAAAATCTAACACCTCTTTGGTAAGTGTATTTTCTTTTAAATCCAGGAGAATCTATCAGTGGAGTTAGAATGGGAGATCTGTCTTATTTTCAAACATCTTACTGATTTCACTAAAGGACAATATAATAAAAACACTAGAAATTCTGCTTACAGCTTTTGTCTCATTAGTTTCAGATTTAAATGTGGAATTCATTAACTAAGTTTTTGAAAAGTCTTGAAACAGTAAATTAAGTAAAAAAAAAAAACAGAAAATAAGTTTCTCCAAAAAGAACCATCATAATATAAAAAGATTGTGCTCTAATATTCTGCATTTGAAATGTTAATAAAATATTAATAACACAGCACTACAGGAAGAACAATTATTGAATAATATTGAATAATATTTTAACAATTATCATCTACCTTAGGATTTCAGTTAAAGCCTCTATAAGAGAAAAACAAGCCTAAAGAAGAATGTGTACATCCTTACTGAATTTCTAGAGCCCCAGCAAACTACTGTGGATATCCAGGCAACCATTCACCTGCTGCTATCAAACTAAAAAGGAACAGTTACCTTGGCAACTGCTGCATCTCATATTACACTCTGTTACTTCCAAGACAAAAACATGGTCTTAGGAAAGAGCTGTGGAGGCCATGTGGCTTTTACATTTTCATTGGTAATATCCTCAGGGACACCACAGCAGACTTACAAAGCTATCCTGATTCTCAACTAGACAGAAAATAAATACATTTTCATTATATGAAATAAAATTACATCTAGATATAGTCTCCGTCTTAGTTAATACATGGACCATAAAATTTGTAGGGAGGACCTTAACATTATTAAAAATATACATGTATTAAAAATTATACAAGAAAACTATACACTATATAGCAAAAACAATCCACAGAAAGAAAGGACGGAGTTCAGTGACTTTAGGACATGTGCCTTTCATGCTGTCGTAGTTCAGCCCTGATCGGGACCAGACTACGCAGTCTCTCTCTCACTCCCCCCACCTTCCGAGAGAACAGGGAGAGAAAATATAAGGAAAAACAGCTCGAGGTTTGAGATAAGGACAGGGAGAAATCCTTAAAGTTACTGTCACGGGCAAAACAGACTCGACTTGGGGAAAAATTCATTTATTACTATAAACAGCAGGATAATGAGACAGAGAACAAGACAACCTCCCTCCACCCCTCCCTCTTCCCAAGCTTAACATTATCTCTACTACCTTCCCCTCCTGAGCGGCACAGGGGGGAAGAGGGAATGGGGGTTGCAGTCAGTTCATCATACGTTGTTTCACGCCGCTGCTTCATCGTCAGGGGAAGAACTCCTCACATTCCTCCTCTGCTCCGTTGTGGGGTCCCACCCCTACGCCACAGTCCTTCATGAAACTGCTCCGGAGTGGGTCATCTCTTCCACGGGTGCAGTCCCTTCAGAACAGCTGTCCCAGCAGGCCCTCCACAGGCCACAGCCGCCTTCAGGCATCCACCTCCCCCAGTACGGGGTCCTTCATGGGCTCCAAGTGGATCTCTGCTCCTCCGTGGACCTCCATGGGCTGCAGGGGGACAACCTGCTCCACCATGGTCGTCACCACAGGGGAATCTTGGCCAGGAGCCGCATTACTCCCCCTCACTCTGAACTGACCTTGGCATCTGCAGCTGTTCCTCACAACAGGCTGGTAGATGTCTCTCAGGATCTTTTTTACATCTTATTCACTTCTCATCTCCTCTCCACTTCTTGCAGCCAGGCCGGACCAAGTCGGGCCCAGTCGGCTGCCTGGCGAGAGGCCAGAGGGTGAGGCCTGCAAGGCCCATGAGGCCTGCGCCTCCCCCTCTGCGCCTCTGCTCCCGCTCAGCTTCTTCACATCTTCTCTTCTCTCTTCCTTTTTTTTTTCCTGTTTTCCCTTTCTTAAATACGTTATCGCAGAGGCGTTATCACAGGACATTCTGCTACCAATTGGCTCGGCCTTGGCCAGCAGCAGGTCCGCCCTAGGCCCGGCCGAGTCCACTGAGCAAAGGGGAGCGACTTCTAGCAGTTTCCTACAGAAGCTACCACCTTAGGCCCCCCCTCACTAACAAAACCACAACACACGCTCTGCAAAGTCCCTGGGACTGAAGATGCTCTTGACATTACGTAAGCAGACTTACATAGGCAGAATACAACTGCTTCCTTAGCTTGACCTGTAGCTACAGGAACTTCCAATGTGTTTTCCAGTAACCACTGAGCCTTCCAACCACATTAGGTATTGTAGCCATTTTCACAACAAATGTTCTGCAGCAGGGTAATACAGCTCTCATGAGAGGCTTACAGCTGTAAGCACTACACGAAAAGTTAAACATTCAGCTATAGGCAGTGTTTTTGACAGATGTCACTTTAGCACATGCACTTGAAGTACAGAACTGAAGGTGCTTCTAAAATGAGGAGATAACCCAGGCTGAATTGAACTCAAACATTATGGCTTACCAACAATTTTTTTTTTTTTTTTGCTGATGCCTTACAGATGTTCCTCAATCACTACACCCATGCCTGAATATGAATTGTGAAACATCACCCTAACTGCAGTTAGCTCAAATAATCTAAGCTTATTTTGCCTGATTACAGCAGAATAATGCCTTTCAAATTGAATTCACATAGAGAAAAACTATTAATCACCTTCCTCTGAAGATTCCTGTGTATTTTTAATAAAATATGTGTGGTTATAGATGGTTACTATGTATTTTACAGTCTCTATAGAATTGTTTAGAATTGTATCAAATGTACTATAGGATACTAACTGTGGCATCACTTACTAACTGCATCACATATGCATATCACATATGAGCTAGAACTGCTGAGATTTTAAGGAGTTTTACAAAACATAGTTCTTTTATTACTAAATTATGCAGGACTCTTCCCAAAGGAGAGCAATAAGCTTTTATATAGAGTCTGACATAAAATTAAGAAACTATGAAGTTCATTTAAAAATGGTCTAAAAAGCTCACAATTATTATGAAAAAAACAAGTTGGTTTTGGCACGGGAAGCCTCTGTACTTCTATGTATACTAAATATTACATTACAACACTGGCACCCAGAACCTTAATTAAAATTTCTATTCCAATCTTGAGGGCAAGAATTTGATATTTTGACAGTTAAAAAAAAATTATTTATATAAAAGTTCCTAAAAGGATAGAGAACAATGGCTGCTTCCATTTCTACACAAATAAGCGTGCTTATATATTGACCTTTTTCAAAACAAAAATAAGGAAAAGAAACACTATAAAGGCAGGTACAGGATATTTAAATCAGAATTGGTAAGACAATGAGGATGTGGTATATTGAGAGTTATTCTACAGGATACAATTTATCTAGTCAAATTCTTGGGTAACTGTTCTTCCACTGAATGACCAACAATTTGCCATTTGTTGACGACACAGAATATAGCTTTTGTACCCGGACCCTGTCAATGTTATCAACTGAGTTTTTATCAGATGGATGTGATTTGAAACACTTTCTGTTTAAGATCTGAGGATACACTTTGCAGATTAGAGCAATTCAATAATTGTAGCAGTGGAACTATTCATTTGACAGGTTACATGAGTGCTATTCAAGTTATTTAATCCCAATATATTCCTACTCATTGAGAACCTCACCCTGAAACTATTTAAATACATCTTATGGAAAAATACAAAACAAAAACAAAACCCCTCACCTTCCTCAAGCCTCTCACCATACAAATATGGCAAGAACTAGAGTCAGTGGATGAATTTGAATATTTTCATTTCATTTTAGATGACATCTTGCATATATACGTTTTAGATCTAGAGACCTCTAGATCTAGAGACCTTAACTACTATTTTCTATTTATACAGTATAACATAATCATCCAAGCTTCTCTGAAATCATATGTTACCTAGTCTAAAGTAAGGATTCTCTTACCTTCCTAGTTGACCATCGCATTATGCCCCACATTCTCATTTTCTGACCATCACACAGATTTTAAAAAAAAGAGAGTCAGAAACAAAATTTTCCAGGAAATTGTTACACATCAATATATCATCATCTCTTAGGATCTTGCCTAGATGTCAGAAATTCTGGTTTTGATTCCAGCTGATATGAAATGGGAAAACAGTTCTCCCACATCCCTAATTACTACATCCCAAGATCTACTTTCTAGATATGTGTAAGTAAACCTTTGTTCCTTCCACGTCTAAACTTGTTCTACTTTATATAAACAGCATAGCTCAAAATATTGTGCTTTCATTCAGAAAAAAAATACTCTTATTTTATTATGTTTGCTATGATTTACTGTCAGTGTGTTTTTTCTGTTTTTCTTTTACTCTATGCATAAAATATCAAAGAAATTTATGATTAATGCAATTCCTTGAATAAGGAGGTAATTTTCAGTGTTATTAAATACTATTTTTATTATCACTCTTACATTGGCTTTATTCTTTTGTTTATGCTAGGCAAGCGGCTGAAAATAGCAGCCACTCTCTGTTTTACAGTACTGCCACCCAGTAATGTAGTTGGACACAGGAGAACGTTCCCTGCCCAAGTTGGTGAGACATGAAACAGAAAATCAAAGATTTTTCAGCCTGTGGAGAGAAATACTTTCCAGTTTCTCTTTATAGTGTTACTTATCATCCTATAGCCTTGTGTTTTGGTGTGGTTAGAGAGTTTAGCATCTCTTTTACTGTCCTGTTGAATTTTGCTGGAACCTTGATGTGCTGGCAGATACTGCAGGAGGCCAAGCCATCATGAAGTGATGTCAAAAGCAGACTTTTTTGAACTGTTCTTTCCAACAAAGACTTATTGCATTCTAGATTTCTGAGTAGATATTCTTCATGTGATCCATCCTTCTAGGATGACCAAGGAGTAACTTTGCACTACTTGTAACAACAGAGCAACATTTGAGAGTACCATTAGCAATGGATTCATTCCATAATACTACTACTTACTAGAAGCATATTAAAGTTTCTATTAATACTTTTACTGAGAACTAGATATTAGCAGTATTGCACTAATTTCTAGTTGTGAATTTAGTGAACTCTCCTAACTCCTAACCTCATAACTCCATAAGCACTCTCCTAGTGTACAGGCAGAACAAAAAAAGGGGATCATCCTCACAAAGGATTAAAAATCAGAGATGTGAGTTAACATTTGTTTATTTTATCTTTCAATATTTTTAGATTAAATAGGACGTTTATTTCCATACCAAATTTAGATTACTGATCTGACTTGTTTCATAATTTTTTTTCAACTACATTACCTTTTCTTTATACTACGTGCTTTGGCTTTCTTTGAAAGAACACACCGACTTCTTGGTTTTGAAATAAATCAAGACCCTCATGCACAGGAAAAAAAAAAAACCAGTTTATCAATAATTAAGATTATTCAAAATACTGTAGTTGTCTAACCGTCCTATTGGGATTTCCCAGACTAGACTGAAGAGAGATAACATTGGAATCATGCCTTTAATAGCAACTTTTCTCCTACTGTGCTCTGAAAGTCTAATGCATTCACTTTACATGCATTAGCATAGTTCTGCCTATTTTATAGGGAGGTTAACTACAGCACACAGAAATGAAGCACTTGTCTCATCACTGCTCTGTCATTACAATAAGAGTAAAGAGAACGTACATACCCTATATTCCAACCTGATACTGTATTAAGCCATACTTCCTCTGATTGTAATATTATTAGATGCTCCGTTTCACACAATCAGTGATGCCAGAGGATTCAAAATCAAATCTAAAGTCATTACATACAAATGATACCACAAAACTCAATTTTAACTTCATTAAAGTAAGAAAATAGCTGACAATTGGAGCCATTCAGCCTGATGTGTCTCAGTCTCAGAAAATGCATGAATTAATCAGAAATCCAGACTGCTCCTAGATTAAAGCAGTCAATGAAGAATACAGAATCTCTGATACTGACAAGAGCTAAGGACACTGAAATGCAAGACTGCAGAACTAAAAAGTAAACAATAATTCATTAAATTAACTAAAACACAAGTGTTGAAGGCTGAAAGAACCTGATTAAGAGTACGTGGAATGAGAAAGCAGCATTTATGTCCTTGCATAGAGCAAGGACAGTATGATATTACTAGTGCAACTATACATTCCTGAATACTTTCAAGAAGTTCTAAAATAATTTTAGCAGCCAATGAAACATATAGTACCTATCTACAATAAATTATGATCAACTGGTAAACCACAAAAGTTTATTCTTAACAGTTACGTTTGGTTTTAACCAAAATCTAGTAACCACTAATTTTGGAAAATATTATTTGGTTAATTGCAAGTCATTTAACTTTATCTTACTTATTTCATGCTGCATGTTTCCCAGTCATCCTTCTCCAGTCTTGCTGGCCTTTCTGCCAATTTATACATTGTATAAAATTGAAGAACTCCATTTCACAGCTTGCATATCCTAAAGCCTATGATCAGCCTCTGCTGTGATGTCTATTTCTATTTCCATATCCTTTAGCTTCAACTCTTTGAAACTCCCATCTCAGTATCTCGAGTCAAGGGTTTCAGAATATGACTTTCACAGCGTAAAATGCTGTGCTTATTACACACAAAGTGTTACCGCATTCAGGTGTTCTTATTTTCCTTTCCCATGCCTACTGTAAGCTTGACAGTTTTCAAAAACCTGGAGAACATTACTTTAGGAAGAGTTCAAGACAGTTATTTCTCTCTTGCTAAGATTGTTCAAAAAATGAGAACCTTTTCTGCTCAAGTGTTAATTAATTTCTTCTCTTAGTCAACACTGGAAATCACAATTCTGTTTGGGACACTGTAATCACTTCCACAGTAGCCAATTATGATATCACAAAGGTGTAAACTTTTTAGTGAATAATAAAGCAGTCAATTTGACCTCTGGTAGTCCTGTGCTCATTCTAATACTTCCGGTAATTACAAAAGAGAAATAGTAAGAAAGCCAGTTCCTACATCATAGGGCAATTTCCAGGTTTCTGAGATAAACAGTTAGTTGAGTTGGCACTCTCAGCCTCACTGCAGAGCAACCGAGAGTTAGTTTACCTGCGCTTACAAAAGCCAGGTTCATCATAGTTGTGGGATACAAAAAAATGCTGACAGAAGTTCTGATTTATGCTGATTGTGCATTGGCCTGCTAGGATTCTCACTCAGATTTAAAGTAAATCTTTTTTAGTTAATATATTAATTCCTAAGCAAGAAAAATTCAAGTGTACATATTAAGGCAAATACCATACAAAGTTCAAAACCAACATGTCATTGAAAAAAAAAAAAACAAACCAAAACTTTCAATCAGCATCTATCTCTCTTCCTTCGATACTCAACCCTTGTGCAGCATTAGGGTCATCTGACCAACGTCAGAAATCTGAAGTATTCCTTGGCTTCCACTACCACTTTCACTTATGGATCCAGGATGTTTATTAGATAGAGCATGATTCTCAAGGGTGAATACTTATATGGGATTTTATAAAAATCTGACCAGATTTCATCCTAAATTGTGCTGGAATAGCCATTTAATGTTCTAAATGAAAACAGCAGCAGTGCAATTACCTTGTAGTAATTACTTCTTTCAACACTAAACCTAAAACCAAGCTGTTGATATGAAATTCCTCCATCATTCCCTGGAAAAAAAATGCCTGAGCTATTACACCAGAGTCTGTAGGTCATTATCACAGCTCTGCATCTTGGAAACAATAACCAATAGTAGAAAAAAAAGATAGTGAGTGATATTAAAATCTGCTATTTTGAGAATATGTTTCAAAATAGATTGCAAGGCTCAGATTATGCCTGATAGTTCTAACAGCTTTCTGTAATTGATTCATAATGCCAACAATATTTTCACTGCACGGGAACTGAAAATGAACAGGTTGTCCTGTTCTCCATTTTGGCTCTTTGAGGAATTATTGGTGATCAGAATGTTGAAACTAATTCTTTGTTTTAATTGGTTTAATGTGAGAAAATTCAGCATCCCTATTAAATTATTCCTCTTCGCCCCATGTATTTCAATGTGCATCAGTAACACTGGAATCTCAACCTGTTCCCTCATATAATAATCTGGCTGAAGCAAAAATACAGTGTTAATTATTTCCTGCATATATTCCGCCAGCACTTGGAGGAATATTCTATGAAGTATATTGAATCCAGAGTATACAGTGTCAGTGAAACACAAACCCGCAAAAAAAAAAATCCAAGTGTAAATTACCACACTGCTTCTGCAATGTTTTGTCAGCATTTCCACTGTCTCTTTTTCACTGCTCAGATGCCTATGTGAAAGCTTTAAGCCTATACTATACTTAAGCTTTAGATCTGTAACAGTAAGGTGTATACATCACATAACACAAAAGATCCCCAGTGCCATGAAGAGAAGGAGCAGTACAAACAGATTCTGAAACAAAACTGTTATTGCAAGGACTGACTGAAAGTCTTTGAGACCATGCAGGCAAGCCATTAACACCACATAATGCTTACTGCACAATAAAAGACTTTACTAAACCATTCAAATAAACCTGCCAATCAAACACAGCCAGTTCAGCTTATTAAGGCTGGCACCATACCTCAAAGGGGTTTTTTTGAAATTTTTTTTTCCCTTAAAAAAAAAAAAAATGAAAGAAAGAAAGAAAGAAGAAAAACAGTTGCCTTGGGCTAGGTTTAAACTCCTTTGTCTCTCAGTCTCCTTTTCCAAAGACTACTTTTATCCTAAATCCATTTTTCACATTACTTGGTTAACAGAAGTGAAGTCTGCACAAAGCATGCAATTGTCACCTTTCTAAAGAAGAACTGGAGGTGCATCCATGATGCACAAAAGTGAAGAGCCCACCAGCCCAGGTCCAAGGATTCTTCATGGGACACCAAAATTTCTATGCACCAAACCAGCTAAACTCTTATGAAACAAACAAAAAAAAAAAGTGCTGTTTCTCTAACTTCAACTTTGTATGAAGTTCAATTCAGTATTCATTGAAACTTAAAATACCGCCAATATACAAAACAGTGACAGCAAATAAATGGAATCTAGTGTATTTGATTTCAAACAAAGCAGAAAAAGTTTCACAAAGAAATACACAACTCTAAGAACTACCTTACTCTATGACTCTGCCAGCCTATTTTTATTAAAATCAATTCTTCTTGAAAAGAATGCTCAAGGTTAAAAGCATATTTTCAACCTTTTCTACAATATGGCTCTATTTGTTTAAGTGCCATAGGTAGAAACCATCTGCAGTCTTAGTATTTAAGTGGATGATATTTATTCAGCTAGTACATTTTATCTGACATTTATATAACCTCAAAGGACAACACTGCCTTTGGAAATTCTAATTCAGATTGAGATAATTGAACTTTTGAAGGCATGGTAATCTTGTCATGAATCAGCAGCGTTGGTTATGACTTTGAAGAGGCAACGTATCATAGAAATTGAGGGGTTTTTCAGCCTCAGTGAAAAGGAATCAAGTTGCATAAGACAATAAATTAACTTTAAGTGAACCAGACCCTACAGGTATAATCTCTAAATGCCCCACTCCCACAATGCATGTACATATGCACAGCTTGTCTTTATGAACAAGACTAAAGCTATTCTAAACTTAGGTTTACTGCTTTTATTGAATATCTCAGGCTAACAGTAAGAGTATTTGAAGAACTAGAACAACATATAACAATGCATACATTATGTACTCAAGGTAAATCATTTACTTTGGAGTAATCAGTAGCTCTAGAGGTTCTCTGGTGAAAATAACTGTGGAATTTAAACCTAATTACTTGTAATTGATAAAGTTTCTTATTTAGAGGTCATTAATCCAAATTCAGGTCATGTGAAGTAGCAAACAAACACTAAATAAAAGTTTTCTATCTGAAAAGAGCTGGTATTCTCAGACAGAAACTATGGAGATGCAACAAATCTGCTTCTTCTGTAAACAATACAATCCATCCCCCTAACTGTCTCTAAAAGAGGCCATAGTACATAAAGAAAAGCAAGTTCTTCTATGCTGTACAACACTATTGATGTGAATTTTCTAAAGAGGTTAACACACTAAAGAAAAAGTTGAAAACAATTGTTCTAGAATAAAAATTGTCTATTAGATACTCATAAAAGTTTCTGACAGGCAGGAAGAACATTAGTCCCTACAGCAGCCCAAAATCTCCCAGCCACATGGGAGGGAACGTTAGCAGGGGAAGAATTGCTGGAAGATGCTAAAACAAAAAAAAAAAAAAAAAATCAAAAGAACTCCTGCTCTGAAGATAAAACATCTAAGTATTGTAAACGGACTTTGTCTTGAAGTACGAGTTGAAGAAAAAGCCTCTTCAGAATTCCAAAATCTCTCCATTTGCTTATTTTTTTCTGCTCCAGCAATTATTTGGTTGTTGATGGCACAGTGGAACAGTTTCAGTAAAAGGACAGAAAGTGCCTCTACACAAATGAGCCAAAGCCTCCAACTCTGACATTCACCTACATAGAAAATGTAGGGGAAACTCCCTCACAGTCAGAAAGAGAGTGGATTTTACACTACCATACCTTAACAAAATGGAGTTACATTATTGAATGAGAGATATCCAAGCATACGCCTGTGCTGTGACCAAGAACAGACTTATTGAATGTAGCCTCTCTCAATAAACTCTTGGAGGACACTTTTCTAAGGATCTGAAGTAGCATCGAGCAGAAAATTGGTGCTGAGTCATTTAACCATGATACAATGGAAGCAAATTTTCTGTATATGCTTAGATGCTTAGAAAGCTTTAACTGAAGGCAAGTTAGGCACCACGATATCAGGGAATAATTACAGTTGGCAACCTACCCCATAGCTGGGACCCAAGTCCTTTTGAGGCTCTGGATCTAAGAAAGTATGCTATTCCTGTGTACTGACTCAATACACAAGATTAAGCTTTCCATGACATGCAACAATAACGTATTAAATCATATGTTCTATCTGTTCTAGAGGAAAATATTACTTTAAAGCTATTTGGGATCAAATACAAATGTCTACTGGGACCAAGCCCTTATTTCCAGTATTTCAGGGAGAACTGGCCAAAGCCCAAATAATTATAAACTAAAACTCTCATTTTATGGCTCAACCTGGCATATGAATTTGTCTTTCACATTTGTTAAAAATGCAAGCATTATTAGAAGTACATTATGTATTTTCACTCAAAGATGGACATTCTGTGTAGAAAGAATCTGAAAGTTATCATCAGGGACAACCTACTAGAAAATAAATGGACAATGGGAAAGCAATTGCTATATAAACAATGAAAGAACCTTAAAAACATACCACAGTTTGAGGAGACAAATTTATATTATATCTTATTTACTAGGATGTAAAGCAATGCTCAATTATTTCTAATAATTCACAATTAAATAACAAGTATGACCTTTGCGGAAACAAATATTTAATTTAAGCCTACAAAAAGACAACAAATCAATATGCTGTCATCACACAGCATCATCACTCAGCAGTTACCATGCTTCCAGAAGATATACTTGCAAGCCTCAATATAGGCTATTTCCTTAGAATCACATTGAAGCATAAGCTGAGAAAACAATGCTATCAAAGATCTCTGTCCGCATGTCTTACTGTCTAAATTAATCTCTCTCTGCAATAATAGTTTATTCTCCTGTTGAAACTGAATCTTAACACAGGAAAAATATTGAAAAAGAGAAGTTTACTTATTTGGCTTAAAGCACATTTTTCGGCAGTACAGATGTTTAAAATGAAGCATCAGTCTCCTTCCATTACACTGACACCCCATCATGCCTAAGCAAAATTCTGTTTGCTGTAGCAGCAGGATGCAGTAATGCCAAACACACAGGACAATTCTGTGCGCTCTGTACAAGGGCAAGATGTCATCAGTTACAGATTATTAACAGTTATTCCTGGAAATGAAGGAGAGGGAGAATCTGAATGAAGTAAAAGAACGACTGATGCGATAATTAGCCAACCAAAAAACTGCACTTATGACAAGACTTAATAGGAGGAGACATGCAAGGTAATAGTGACACGGGCCATCGAATTGTCTTACCACAGCTCTCAGCATAAGTCCCTGTAAGTCTTCCAGGTCTAAGTTATTTAAGACAAAGGCAGTGCCAGCTTCTCTGTAGCCTGCATAGTTAATTACAACCTAGACAATCTGATAATGAAGAAACCAGTATTGAAAGTGGGTTGTTTCCTTTAACCATTCCTTCTTCTCCTTTCTGCTTTTACTGAATATAGACACACTAGAGCAGACCTACACATTTGAGTCTGCAACTTACTGGAGCCTGTCATACTGACAGTAGCAATGAGTAACTGTAGGTATTTCACAGCAAAATATTCTTCCTGATCACCACAATACATAATTTGAGAAATAGTCAAGATTCAGTTATGTCTTTCATTAAATAGTGAGTTCATCTCAACCACCTTTTTATTTATTGTTTTCTCATTTCTTCAAGAGACACCCTCTTGAGAAATGTTGTCTTCATTTGAGTAGAAACTACTTTTAGTGCCAGCACTAGACCTTAACAACAAAACTAGCATATGTTATTTACTCTTGCAGATAGTCACAATCTTTTTCCTTTTAACACTATAACCTCTCAGTAACACGGTTCACTCCCAAAAAAGTAGTTACACATCTCACTGTTTTGAAGAGTACTGCACAAAATTTCCTATGCTCTTATGAACCTTTCTCACACTTGGCATTTGAATGTCAGGATGTCTTTCATCAGTTTATTAAGGGACTTTAATTAAAAGGTAGTTTGATTCTCTCATCCTGTCTTCAGAGCAAGAAACATATGCAGTCAAGTGTTGTATTACAGTAGACTGCAGAAAAGTGGGAGATTTTTACACACATATTTAGGTTTTTTTTCTGTCTTATAAGGATACACACTATGCCAGTTTCACTTCAAGATTATCAAACTACATACCTGAAAAAAAACAAAAACCAAAAAAACAAACACCAAAACCCCCCACTGCATAACATTAGGGCTTTACAGATTGCAGTTTCAGAGACAAAAAGAAGAAATTATACAAATGGTTTCCAAGTGTGCATAGCCTTACATTTTCTAACAAAAAAAAAAAAAACCAACCAGGGAAATCTACTCCTATATTAAACACATAGAGAACATATTTTTATATTTAATTATTTTACTTTGTTTATCTTTATTGCCAGTGATCTATTTTAATGAAATAGCAGGAAATTTACTTCAATATCATACATAAAATCCCATTTGTTTACTGAACACATTACTGAGATTAAAAACATTATTCTTTATTGCTTCATACCTTCATCACTCACAGTAAGCATAAGAAGCTTCCACAACAGAAACACATAATACAAACCAATACACAGACATGACAAACTTGGACTAGGAGTGAACTCCCACAACCAGGAGGTTATTGACAAGAACTTTTGGGAGGAATTGAAAAAACCTGTGAAGAGAAAGACAACACACTGGACTGAGTAAAAGATGATGCACAAACAGTAAAATGAAAATCGGACACTGGGGGCAAGCACAGGTCAAATTTGTGATTTAAGAAATCTTATCTTCAAAGTCTTCTTTCAGTTTCTTAAGCTTTTCTTGTAGGTAGCAATAAAGATCTATGTTCTTGTCAAATGTAGCTTCCCTCTGATTTTTTAGGTTACCTTCACTTTCATGTTTTAATAGATCTTTAAAAAGACAATTGGAGCCTACTGCCCACTTTGCATAGGCCCTATGTACGTGTCTGAGTTGGAAATTACTTCCTCTTAGCCAGAGTACAAAAAAGTAATTGGAGATAGAAGTACAGACAAGCTGCTTGTTGGTTCTGCTGTAAATACTGCTCTCTTGATGTGCTACTGCTGTTCTCAGTGGACTGATGCCACTCAGTGAATGCAACATCTAGAAAATTAGGTATTCCAATTAATTTGGGGGATCGAGAGACTATCACAGCTGGAGAACAGAGGACAATCCTCTTTACATACAGTTTTTACACAGGCTTTTAGACATTGCATTTGTTCATCTGAAAGAGTTTAGATAGATCTTTCCATTTGTTCCACACCACAAAAGTAACTATCTGCCCTCAGTATGAATTCTAGTATAAACTAAAATATGTAAGAACAAGTATCTGAGAAGACTAATACCAAGAGTCTGCCTTTTCATAATACAGCATATGAATTTACAGCCAATTCAGCTTAAGGATGAAATACTGATACATTTTCCTAAAACATAAGAAGTTGCCACGCACACTATCATATAAGATCATTAAGGCCTGCAATTAGTCTTAGGGTTAGGGTTTGGAAACAAAAAAAGTCTAAAGCTGCTAAGGCTGAAAATGGGCTGCCAAAGCAAGGGCTGGGCTACAGAAAATTCTCCTCCTTATAGCTCCTGGTCTTAGGGCAAGGCTCAGATGGTGGCCTACAGTCAGGGTTGAGAAGAAACGTAGATCCTAGAGCTGCAGCATAAGTAGGACTAAAAGGCCTGCTAAACAAAGAGGAAGGCTCCCAAAAGAAATTTCCCTTTAAAATCTCCCTGAATCATGGCTGCTGGTCTTGGGTAAAGACTTATGTGAGGACCAAGGGTTGGGGTTGGCAGAGAGATCTCAGAGCTATAGCATCTGTAGGGCCAGGAAGGTTCTGCAAAATGAAGAGGAGTCTGCCAAAGGAAATCTCCCCCTACAACCTCTTTCTCTGGATGATACCAGGTCAAGGTTCAACTGAGGGCACTGGTTGTGAGACATGCAAGGCCTAAAATCTACAAATAATACTTATACCACTACTTTTGTCCCAAATTTTGCTGCTCATTTGCCAATAAGATGTACACTCATAGATTCTTCTGAGATAGAGTGGTCATATTGTCATAATGTGATTCTATAAGTTATTGTACTAATCTCAATCCTGTCAGAATTCACAGGATTCTTCTGTCATTTCCTTAAACCTTCAGTGACATCTCAGTTTTGCTAAAAGACTCTTCCACATATAAATGAACAAGCCCATTCATAGTTACATACCCAGGGGACAAGTAACCTTGGTCTATCTCCCCCTATATACCTGCAGTGTTCTTGAGACATGTGTTGTTTTTTTTTTTTCCTAGACATTCTTACTTGGGCATGACCTAAGATCAGAAGGAAAAAAAGCCTCTGATTAATCAGAACTAGCTGCCAGTTATTATTGGTTTTTATATATACTAAGTTATTTTAAAAGACTTACCATTCTATTTTTGTCTCCCTTACATCTCTGTAGACCAAGAATAATTCCCAGAGAATGTGGAACTCAAATCAGGCTGAAAACAGAAGATGGTACTACTATATCCACATCAAGGCTAAAGCACAGAGAATAAATGAGATGAGGAAAGCACTGCTCTGCCAGCTGGCATTTTACCGAAACTGTACAGAGGGTAACAACCTCCTACTTGTTCATTCTTGTACCTTTTACAAGCAATTAGATTTCAAAAAAGAACTCATAATTAGACTTCTAATCAACGTAAAGTTCCTCTACGTGGATTTTGATGGATCAGAGCAGACCAATGAAGCCACTAAAGTCTCTCTTTTTATTTCCCTTAACATCTGGGTTGTCAATACATGAAAAAGCTTAGGAAGTTCACATTTCCCGTTTTCCTAATAGACTTTCTGTTAATTATTAAAAATATATTTGAATCTTGAAAAGCTTAAGAAAACACTACTTCTGGTGGAGCAGAATATTTTCCTAGAATTGCCACTACGGTAAGTGGTATAAGAGAAGGCTAACAAAAGATCATTTACAAAAATATGCCTAGAAAACTTAAACAATTATAAGTATTTCAAGATATATATTAATATATTTATATCATCAAGTTTCTATTCTCAAGTACAGTTACAGTCTAACAATTGATGTCATCATTTCGTGGCCAGTCATCTGCTTTATATAGCACATAAAAATATATATATATATTAATATATGTTAAAAAACCAACAATATTACCGTTCAGGACAATAGGGAAGACATAAAAAATTAAGTAAGAAAATCCTATTGAACTGATATTTCCTCTTGGTAAACTTCCAATTTCTAAATACTTTCAGTATTTCCTGGGGTTTTTATTATTTATTTTTATTCCTTAACCTTCTAGAATGTGATTCCCTAAACATACTTACCATCTTACCATACTTACACAAAAACCTGCATCTAATTCAGTAATGTAAATCATTATATATTAAGCTAAAATTTCTAAATGTTTTATCACTAATGCACTGCCTCATTTTTCACCAACTGTCAGGTGTAATTAATTTTTAAAAAATAATTATAATTTCCAGTCATCTGCCATTTTAAACGTTTTCTGACCTTTATAAAGCCATTGCTTTACATTCAATTTTCTAGCATGCGTTCAGCATACTAAAATACTTCAAATTCTTGTGCAAGTTATAGAAGCTAGGAATATTGTGAATATGAATCAGAAAAAAAAAAAAAGAAAAAAATATACACAGTAAAGCTCTGTTCTTACAGTTACACCATACTTAAATACATCTACATAGATAGATCTAGAGCCTGGATGTGTAAGGTAAGGTGCTTGAAATGTATGGCTATCTGGTAAGACAATTAATTCCCTTACGCTTGCCTGCCTGAATACACAGGTTTTGGCTGTAGAGCTTAATCTAGACTTCTGCAAGGCCAGATTTACGATCCACAAAAAACAGATGAGAAATGGGTGGTCCATCAACCTCCCCACAGATTCTCAATAAAATACAATAACATTATAACAACAAATACTATGTTTAATCTGTCTTAGCTTGAGAGTTTATCAGCCCTTTAAACATTTGCTATCAACAGGTATTTCTATCTTCTGCTAGTAGAAGCTTTTGTAGTTTAATTAAAAGGTCTTTCAGCAGCTCAGGAAGGATAAAATAACCCTGTATTCAGGGCTAGTGGCAATCATCAAGATTCTGTGCCAGAGTACTACTGAAATATCACAGCAAATAATCCTCAAGAAAATAACCTCGTTTCATGTTGTGATCTATTGCATATTGTCCTTTCTTCTGTGATAAAAAAAAAAAAGATTACTCTGGGTCATGACCCAGAGTAAAGTCATATTCTCACAATAAATAGTGGGGGTGAACCCAACAAAACACCACCACCTGAAAATCCTTTTGATGCAAAAGGAAAAAATCCCATAAAAAGAACAGCACCTACTGACTCTCAGTGACAAAGGTGTTAAAAAAAAAAAGTATTTTTAAAAAATTGGATTCTTCAAAAGAAAAAAAAAAAAAGAAAGAAAAAAAGAAGAAAAAATCTGTATTCTTAATCCAGCTGAACTTTCTTAGTAATCAGAATAAAATTTTCATTATAATGACACCTGCTTACATTTCTGCAGTCTGTCAGAGTTTCTATTAAAGTCTTTATTCATAGGAGTTTAATTTTGTATTTTAGCAAAAAAAAAATAGTCTGATTTTGCACAAAAGGCTTAGCTCTGGGACATTTAAACCATATCTGGATGAAATTGCTTCAATGTAAGACATGTAAGTGCACAGCGTGTCTCACGTATTACAAAGTCATTTATTTTTAGGTTGATCAACGCATCCATTCTTCTTGACAGCCAGCCTTCCTTTTTACATTTATCCCTATTCCTATGACTTCCTCTGCTGAAGTTTGCCAGTTTTCTGCCTTTGAAAAAGCTTTGCTATGGGCTCTGTGCAGTTGTTTCCGTTATAGGGAAGGGAAAATATCAAGGAAGTAGTGATCCTGCACACCTTGAGGCTGCAGTTCTCCACCAGAGATCTGGACTGACAGAATAGCTATTCAGCTACACCAATAAAAACCTGTATACACTTACTTTGTGGTTGGCAAGGTAACAGGTACCCTGGATCCATCTCAACACATCTCTCAAAGAAAAGCAGCAAAATCAAATCAGATAATAGCCTTGCTCCCTTTTAAATTTCCTTCTCCCTATTTCCATAGAAGACGACTCATAATGAGAGCAACAGTACCTTGAGAGAAGACAGTGGTAGCACATCAGAGGGAAAAGACCTAAAATGCCAGTGGCAACATCAGTTAAGCATTTGGGATTTTTTATTTATTTTTAAGAGACAATGGTTTCTTCTTTCATAAGAAAGAAAAAAAAGTTGGTATATGTATTTGTATTCTTCAAGACTGACTGTACAGTTACAGATTATTTCTGTTCCCTAACCCAACAAACAATATGTAAGAAATTTTACATTCCTGGTATCTTTTGCTTATAGCTGACTGATAAGACATTTTCTCCTACTGTTAAAATAATGTATTTATAACCTTGGAAGTGGGTCACAAGTTGGTAAGAAACAGAACAACAAAAAATAAAAAATCGCTACTGCATTAATTGAATGAACGAGAACATTCATAATCAAGACAACAGTGAAATAGCACTATTCTTTCTGATTCATTTCAGGTACCTTTGAAATGGAAAACAGTGATGTAACACACAAATTAAATATTAAAAAGACTAGAATAAAATTATTATATAGCTCTGAGAAGAATTTTATATAAGACTTGAATTAGCTTTTTGCAGTTTATCTTTTTAGCTGTTTATTTTCATCACAATTTAAAATCAAATTTCTAAGGCTGCTCAAATGCTCATTACTAATGACAGATTATCAGACATGACCCTGACAAAGAAAGTTATAACTTTAATCCTAAAGAAGTTAAGGAACTTCAGATACTATCTTGCATTGTAACATTCATGTGATGGAGGATTATGCAAACCACGATTATTTTTTTTCTTGTCCAAATATATTTATTTGTACAGAGAAAATATCATACAGGACCTCAATTTTTCCAACCTCTATCTCCAATTTTGGTGATTTTACTCTAAAACAGAGTAACTCCAAACACCATACAGGGCAAGTCACTCATGTCATTGTGCTGCAAATCTTGCAGAGTGGGCCAAATAAAACAATTAATAGGAAAAAAAGGTAACGGTTGCATGATGACCCTCTGAGTAGAAATGTGCATTACTATCAAATAGTCTTCTATTTCCAAACAGCTTGGTGACTTACAACCACTGTTGCCTTTGTAATTTATCGAGCTTTGATTCTGTTCACTAGCATCACCTTCATGCTCACATTTTTTTCCTGTATTAGCTGTAGAATTTATTGCACGTTTGAAATTAACAAGTGAAATTTAAAACCTACTATATATTTTAAAGCTAAGATTAGCAAGATACACATAAGAAAGGCAGGTGCAGTTACAGTTGTGAAAACGTGTTCTAAGGAATAACCCCCATAGGCAGCAGCAGTTCGGTGTCTTTTAAGATATCTTAGGCACAGTAATAGCACTGTCACCAGCCTGTAACTCCTGTGTTCTTCAGTTATTTCATTTTACTGCACAATAAGAAACAGAATAACTCACTAAGCCAGAATGTGCCTGCAAGACTGCTAACTGCTCTGCCTGGGGCTGGGGGGAAGGAAATCATACTTTACCAAAATTTGAATGTTGCGCATTAAGCATATACAACACACAGTTCATATGCTATTTTTCATAGAAAATAGAAATTGTTTCTTAAACTAGTAATATTAATATTAGTGTAATTAAACTTAGCTTATTAGCTCCATGTTAATGACTCTAGGAACCACTTGTTTACCAGAGTTCAGTATCACTATACTTCACTGTATTACATACCCTTAGAAATATTTGTATTTCTTGGTTATGTGCTCCCTGATGCATCCCACAAACACACCTGAGAGCTAGACTGAAACACTTAAAGAAAAGTCTGCTACAACTGATCTACTATATTTAAATCCTACATGCCGCATCTTTTCTCAGATGTTATTTATCTTAATTGATCATTTAGAGAATGTTTAATTCAAATAGTAAAGAAATAAACATATCTAAGAACTTGTTCCCAATTACTTCTCTATCTATATGCCACAAGAGATTGCCTCATTCCTTTGTCTTCTCAATTCTGTCCACAGCTAACAGAATACATTGCCAATTTGGTTTTAAAATGTGGTTTCATTAATTCTTTCCTCAGACATATTGAAAAAATATTAGATCTACCTATGGGCCATATATCTCTGACACCATGCTTTAAAGTACATCTATATTCAACATTCCAGTTTCTGTCCCAGTTGAGACATAAGGCTTAAACATTCTGACTAGAAAACAGAATATGTCATTCCCTTGAAGCTTAGGTCTAGTCATGTCATATTGGGCTATGTCATAAAACTAAAAGGAATCGGAAGGAGTGTGACATTAAAAATAAGGCAGTGCAGGCATTGCGCTATTAAGGCATTCTAATATTTCTTCCAGCAAAACCTCAGTAAAACCTGGTTAAACTGAGATACTCTTGTTGGAGACTCTAAATATACATAGGCATTAAAAGAGAAATAATCTTGCAGTTCTTGAAGTGCTTGCTCTAGGGATTTCACACATGCAGGCCTTATGAAGCACCAGTATAATCAGATTACGTGAAATCACCTCTGGATAATTAATATGTAATAATTCCCTAGAGTGCAATTTTTTCCAACTGAAGTATTAGTACATAATTTCCTTTACTCACAATCCCTTCTGCTAGTATGTGGTTAATCATTTCTATTACCACCTTGACTTTAGTTACAACATATTGCAAAACACAGTTCAAGTACTAACATTCAGAACACTGCCAAAAGGGTAATGGAAAGGGATGTCTCACATACAAACACTGTCACAGAACATACAAGCTGATTCTAGGTCAGTAACATATTTAAATACAGTTAAAAAGGTAAATATGAAAGACATAGATCAGATATTTATATTTTTTAAGTATTGCTGCTTTTATAGGCAACAGTTTCTTGCTTAACAGCAAAGAAGATTCACTACGTTAGATAGGCTTATCAGTTGCATGATCCCGACTTTCCTAAAATATCCATTATTTTTACAGCCGTGCCAAGTAAAAGATTCTCAGTGGCTCAAAGACATTTCAGAACGACAAGACACTGACAGAGAATTTAGGTTTAACTACAAAAAAAAAAATCAATATTCACATTCTGAAGTAAAAACATCTATAGCAAGTTTTCCCTTGTGGCTAGGACTTTACACCAGGAATAGAAATTAAATGCAAAGACATGAAGAAACTATGAATCTGAGATAAAGGGTACAAGGTGAACAGTATCCTCTAGACCTTCAAAATGCTTTCATTTGTGTTTCCAACATACACCATAGTTCGTCTGAAATTAATCCCTAGTATAATAGCTTGACTAAACTGTCACATTTCATGTACTTGAGAAGTTACTCAGGCTTCATGTAGCTAAGGATGTGCCAAGCTTGGTGACTGAGAACAGTCAGCATGGATTTACCAATGGTAAATCAAGTCTGATCAACCTGATTGTTTTTCATGATAAAATGACTGGATTTGTGGATGAGGGGAGAGCAGTGGATGTCCTTTATCCTAACAAGGCTTTCAAGTCTTGTCTCCCACAATGTTCTCTCCTGGATCTGTCATGTTTAACATCTTCACCTGTGACCTGGAAGAGGCAGGGTGCCTGCTTATCAAGTTTTCAGACAGCTCAAAATTGAGGGGGCACTCCCAGTTGATATGCATGAGAGCAGCTGTCCTGCAAGGAGAGACTGAGGGTCCAGGACTTGTTAATCTGGGAGAAGAGATGGCTTTGGAGATGGATTTCCAACAGCAGCACCCCAGCACCTATAGTGAGGTTACCAAGAAGCCGTAGCTACAACAGTCCATGACAGCAGAGCAAAAGATAACAGGCAACTGAAGACAACCCACAGGTTATAAGGAAAGACACATTTTCACTACTAGGACAGTCAGACAGTGGAACAGGCTGCTCAAAGAGGCTGTCCAGGCTACAGTCTTGGAGGCTTTCGGGATTCAGCTGGATCAAGTCCTGGGCAGCCTGGGCTGACCTCAGGACTGACCCTGCTCTGAACAGCAGGTTGGACTAGAAACCTTCCGAGATCCCTTCCAAATTGAATTATTCTATTATTCCACTAAAACAACATTCAGTGCATCACTTACATATGTTTTCCACTACAGCTGACAGATTACAAAATGCCCTACAGATGAACATGAATCAATTACCAGTATGAATACAAATCAGATATCAATATAGTATAAGGAATAATATAGACGAAACTGATCCCAGAGCAGTTTAGATTTCTTAGAATCCACTATAAAGAAGAACAAGAGAAGCTAAAAAACAGACTGCCAAAGGGGGAAATTTTTGAACTCCAGTCTTTCTGTACCCATTCATTTTTAATGAGTCACCACGAATATTTTTAAAAGCACTTAAATTTTATATCCCAAGTTCTACTTTCTACTGTTTAATGAAATTACTTTTTCCCCTTTTTAAACAGAAAATAAAGGTTGATAGCCACTATAAAAACTTAGTTTTGTCATCTAGCTATAACTATAATATGCTAAATACCCGCTGGGAAATACAAGACTTTCCAACAGACTGAAACAATTACAGGTCAGCTTGGCTCTCCTTCCCTTCCCCCTTCCTCCCCAAATCATTCTCCATACATCGCTGTAAGGTTCTTTTGAGAGACTGATTAGACTTTTTTTTCTTAAATAAAGTGTATCAAGGACAGAAGCAAGTCGTAGAAGGTCTCATGTGTAGGGTCTATTTGCAAAATGCCTGACATGTCATACTTCAGATAGGGAACACAGGACATCCACAAGAGCCTTTCTTCAAGAA
Source organism: Chlamydotis macqueenii (assembly GCF_036417535.1). Lineage (NCBI taxonomy): Eukaryota > Metazoa > Chordata > Aves > Otidiformes > Otididae > Chlamydotis > Chlamydotis macqueenii. The sequence goes on along the minus strand of NC_141559.1, from coordinate 37,843,188 downwards.
AAGTCCATAAATCCAAATTTTTTGGCAATCAGATGATTTTTCTTTTTTCTTAAATAGCAATATAACCCATTATATTTCACAACTGGAAAACACAAAAGATTCCTACAAATCTCATTATCAGTATGACACTTCTATATCAACTGTTTTATTTAGCTAAAAGTTCTGCATCAGTCATTCCATACATAACGCATTTATTTGACTTATGTTAAAGGGAAATATCCCATAACAAAAAACAACAACAAAAAAAAAATCAACCCAGAAAACAATAAAAACTAAGACAACTTTCCCAGTAAATCACACATTCTCCAGAACAACATCACTATCAAGGCAAATGTTTCCTGCTAATTACAAAAACAGACCCCCAGATGGACAACACAACCTTCAGATAAAAGTTCAGCAATGATGTTACATCTCTGTTTCCACAATTCAGATCCAAAGAACAGAGTTTTACCATTTTTACTAAGTTCATCTTTAAAAACATGTTAGTGTAATAACTGCATTCTACACTTCTGTAACTGTGTCATACATTGATTGCACTATATAACAGAGGTTTCTTTGCATATTACTAAAATTGATTGTTTGCATTTTAAAGCTCTTACCTTGACAGAAGTTCCAGACTCCACATGTAGGCGAATACACCCTATATGACATGGATAAGGCAAGGAGTCAAGTTCCTACTGGTCAGTTCTTGTCCTACTGAACAGCAACATTACATCAAAAACACTTACAGAACACTTACCAACTTTAATCGACAAGTCAACTTGGTTGCATTTCATAGAACTTGAAGAGAACTGGCTTTCATGACCAACGATGTGTTTTCAAATGTAAGTAGTTCCTACACTATTCTATAATGGACCTAAGGCATTTTGACATTTTCATGCAGCATACAAAATACAAGAACAGTCAGACAGAAAGCACTCCTTGTCTATTTGCCCATTTTAATCTCATTTATACCTACATAAACAGGCAACATGGCCCTTATTTTGACTTTCAGAAACTTCACACTGGTTATTCACAGCACTTGAGAAATCAGCCTTGAATAGGTCAACATATGATTCCTGACTTGAAATAGTGTTTTCAGATAAACTTTTACAGATTGCTGTATTTCCACAAAACATCTGTGCATTTTCCAGTGGGGAAAAAAAACCAAAAAACAAAACAAAACAAAACAAAAATTTGTCAAAAAAAACCCTCTTCAGCAGCTCAAATAACATCAACACAAAAAAAAAACCACACCCCTTTCTGTGCATCAAATAGCAGTAAGTGGTGCTTAAGGAATGGAACACGGATATACAATGAATAAAAATCTAGACCTCTGCTTTATTTTCTGCAATATGAATGCAATGGACTGCATGCTCTGAAAACTCTAAAAAAAAAAAGTAAAGGATGACCAAATAAAATGGTCTTTGAATACTGACTTGGAAAACTGTATCCTACTCTTAATAAAAAGTTCTTGCATGCTGCTTTGCAAATTATTTAAATATTCTTTCTGTGATGCACCACCCTTTATGAAGTACAATACCACACAAATTGTAATAGTTTTACATTTTGTGTATCACTCACCTAGTTGTTTTTTTTTTTCGTTTTAGAACAAAACAGTACGAAAACAACCATTTTGAGTCAAGAGAGGATTAGAGCAAATAATGCAACGAATCTCTATCCAATGAGGTATTTAAGAAAATACTGACCATCATAGTGAGCAAAATCCATCTTATCTGGACAATCACATGGAATGTCCCCTGTGGTCCATATGCAGTCCCTGACCTGGACAGAACACATACACAAGAAAAGCAACCATGTCCTCAGTAACACACATAAGGCATTCACAAATATCTGAGGATTTGCTTTTGCAAGCCTGCAAAATTATCATAATGAATGATCTGTTCCCACACATCAGTTGAAATGTCAAAATGGCTAATGTTTGAGTGCTGCATTTCCGCTAAAACTAATACAAGACATTGACTGAAGTTTTCCTCCCATTGGCCTCAGTGGAATTGACTCAGACCTTAAACTTTTTATTTGTCTTTGCTCACTGGCACTGTGTGCTCATTGTAAATTTGAAAAAAAAAATATTGCACTCAATATTCCACACCACATTTACAGGGTGAACTTCTACCAAGCACAAGTTATAGCAGTAATCCTTGCATAGTATTTTCTCCTGCATGTTAGTCCATAAAAAAAAAAAAATTGACATTTTCAATAATGAAAACAAATCCCAAAAACCTTAGTAAGTGACAGAATCAGCCTAACAGCTGAACTTTTGTTTTGTTTTGTTTTTTGATAAAAACATTAAATAGTTCACCCTTTGCAAGGTTTAGCAAAATGATACCAAGTGAGGTAACATAAAGCTACTGATGTTGTCGACATTACCAGAAGTAGAACAAGATGAAAAAACACGGAATAGACCCATGTGTCTTTGAAAATACTTACCATGACCAAAAAAAAACATATATGTGTGTGTGTGTCTGTTGTAGTTCAGCCCTGATCGGGACCAGACTACGCAGTCTCTCTCTCACTCCCCCCACCCTCCAAGAGAATAGGGGGAGATGATATAAGAAAAACAGCTCCAGGTTTGAGGTAAGGACAGGGAGAAAATCCTTAAAGTTACCTTTACAGGCAAAACAGACTCAAGTTGGGGAAAAATACTCATTTTTTTCTAAAACTAGCAGGAGAATGAGACAGGGAACAAGATAACCTCCCCCCACCCCTCCCTCTTCCCGAGCTTAACATTATCTCTACTACCTTCCCCTCGGGGGGAAGAGGGAATGGGGGTCGTGGTCAGTTCATGACACGTCGTTTCATGCCGCTGCTTCATTGTCAGGGGAAGAACTCCTCACAGCCCCAGTCGGCTGCCCGGTGGGAGGCCAGAGGGTGAGGCCTGCAAGGCCCACAAGGCTCCTGCCTCCCCCTCTCTGCCCCCAATCAGCTGCTTCACATCTTCTCCCTTCTTTTTCCTGTTTTCCCCTTAAACATGTTATCGCAGAGGCGTTATCACAGGACATTCTGCTACCAATTGGCTCGGCCTTGGCCAGCAGTGGGTCCGCCCTAGGCCCGGCCAAGTCCACTGAACAAAGGGAAGCAACTTCTAGCAGTTTCCTACAGAAGCGACCACCTTAGCCCCCCCACAAACACACACACACTGAACAAAACCAGAACAGTGTCATTATCCTGTGGACAACCATTTTCCCCTACTGAGTCACGACATGCAAAGGAATCTCTAATTACTAAAGACAATTTAAAAAATCCATTCACAGAAGGCTTTATGGGAATGCCCATGGCATTACTGAATTTCCTCAGCAAATCCTGCGGAATTATCAATAATGGTTGTCCTTTCAAAGTTTTTTTTTATTACTTCTTCTTGTATAGTATTGTTTTAAAGTTAGAACCAAAAATAGAGTTATCCTTTGTCACTAAACTAATTCCGAGGATATTTAGGGGATGCACTGTATCCGTTAACAGCATCTCAAGGCATGTTGCTCCTGGTACCACCACTGCAACATTTTGTTTTAATAAAGGCTCTTGTGACTGGAACTAGATGCATATGTTCTCACTTACTTTGTCTGGTGAAGCTATCAGCTTATTACCATTCACTACTTCCTTAAATCATTCCCTTAGGTATAAAACTCATCAGACTTATTCCCATTCAAAATTACAACCAAAGGCAATGTTTTAGAAACTGGTGAGAGGGGAGGGGGAACTTGTCTTTAATCTGTAATTATAGCAAGGAGTGTGAATATGAACTGTGAAACACTTTGAAGGAATGCTGTCTTATAGACATCAATCCTTAGTTTACTGGCTACAGAAAACAACAGTTCAACATTGCAGTGAAAGAATAGGAGGTGGGGTGGGGGGTGAAACATGCAGTTTCTCTCTGGTACTCCAGACAACAGCACCATTTGTTGTTTATTTACAACCAAGTAAATTACATTACTTTTAATCCTTACATGTACAAAATGATACTTCATACTAAGATAAAGTGAATAGCTCACAAGTCAAACCTTAAAAACAAATCTCACATGAAGTCTGCCAGTGCTTAAACACAAGAATGAAATAGTCATCCTTACTTGCACAGATTAAGGAAAATACATTGCATTTTGACAGACTTACCATTGATTGCTAGAAGCATTATGTGGTGCTCAATCCATTGAAGTATTCAGGCAATTACTTCAAGTATATGTTTAAAATCTAAATGAAAGTACTGAGATTATTCATATGTAGAAAATTAATCATGTCTTCACTGTACAGAGCTTTTGAGTTCTTCCAAAAAAAAATGTTTAAATATGTCAGGCAGTTCACTGAACTTGGTCTTTGGGACTGCAAGCAAGATGAGGAGAGGCTGTTCAGTAGGGCCTGTTGTGATGGGACGAGGGATAATGGTTTTAAAATAGAGAGAGGTAGATTTAGATTGGATATTAGGAAAAATTTTTTTACAATGCGAGCTGTAGAACACTGGAGCAGGTTGCCCAGAAAGGTGGTGGATGGCCCATCCCTGGAAACATTCAAGGCCAGGCTGGATGAGGCTCTGAGCAACCTGATCTAGTCGGGGATGTCCCTGCTCCTTGCAGGGGGATTGGGCTAGATGACCTTTGAAGGTCCCTTCCAACTCTAACCATTCTATGATTCTATGATTCCATGATAAGATAGTATGCCTCTTGTACGTCCAGATAGCATTGAGTACTTTCCCAAATAATTAATATTAGAGTCACAAATAATCAGCAATCCATTCAATCTACACAGTCCCACTTTAAAAGGATTGGAGACATGGGTCACACTTAAAAGTCACCGTTTACAGTGGCCTTCGTCAGTGGACTCAGAGCTCTGGGAATCCATCGATACCGAGCACAAAAGCACTCCTAGGACTGACTGGAGTGGCAGGTAAGGTGAACATGAGAGATACATCTCTGTGTACACACACAGTAACAGACATAAGAGATTTGTCAGGAGAGTTAGAGCCACATACTTATGACAGGATTTTTAAATGCAAAGGTGGTATTTTACAATGATTTTACAGACTTTTTCTAAGCTTTGTACTGCCACTTTATATGATCTTTGCACTTGAAATGGGTCATGCATCTCCACTAGATTTTCCTGCAAGGTGGAAGAGATGAATGAGTAAAGAAAATGCATTAAGGAAAGGCATTAGGCTAGCATGTGCTCTAGGAATCTGGGGATAGCTGAAGGTGCTGTAACCTCTGGTTTCATTTTTAAGGTGAGATACACACACACACGTACAGTATAAACAAGTCTTTATTTTGATCCACATTAATACTTACCAGATGCAAAGAGATCAAGGAAATACTCTCTAAGGCTACTGTTGAGGCCAAGTCTAATCTCCCAAGAGATCGCCTGAGAAATCAAACCCTTATGTTCATAAAACAAATGAGCTTGTGTGAATCTGTTCCTAGTAGCTGCAGAATTTAACTGCTGTGCAACTCTCGAGCACTCATAATACAAACAGACTGAACACTTTTCAACCTTTAATTTTCACCCTTAAAATAATACCTAAATTTTCCCATGGCTATTTAAGTCAAAATAACATAATTTAGCATATTTATCATGTATAACCATATTTATTAAGAATAATGGAGTAACTAGTGTTTTCTGAATGCTTATTTCACCTACCTCAGAAGTCAAACAGGCTTCTCTTTGCAGGGAGCTGAAAATGACAACAAAGTCTCCAACACCCTTCAATTTTCAACCCTCTACTAATTTCCACATCAGTTCCATAAACCAGCATCGACTCACAGACTTAACTGTTTACCACAGTCACATGCTCAGGCTTGGCATAGGGCCACCAGAGAACGAAGTGTCAGCATTGGCCCTGAAAAGTGTCCTATCCAAACATATAATAAGAGATAACTAATGTTCTTGAGCCTCTGTAAATCTGAAACCATGGAAACAAGGACATAAATGCATTAGCAGCCTGACACTTGTCATGTTATAACATGAATTAAACGGAGCAATTCTTCATCCTTCAATTCAATTCACATTTTATTTTATTTCTTAGCTACGCTGCTGTGGTTGTCCCATCCAAATATCTTTGAACTGTTCTCTTTCTTATTTTACACTTAATAGAATTCACTGGATAATAAAGTAGAACTCTTAACTTTCATCAAAAAGGGAAAACTATACAGGGACAAATCAAGCAATTCTGGAAAATACCAGTACTGGAAAGCAAAGAATCATCTCTAGATTATCCAATGGGGGACAATATAAAGGACTTAGATAACCAAGCACAGCAAAGGAAAGCTCTAAGTTTGCCTGATCCTATGTGCATGACCCCAGTGTACAGCATGGAAGCCAGCAAAGTAAGCAGCAGCTTGGACAACAGTACAACTTTTACGCAAATAATAAACATTTATATTTTAGCATTTTTACCTGGTAATTGCTTAATAGCCCACTTAATTTTACTTTCTATGTAAAGAGTCATATCTGAATAATAAGAGCCCACTTTAAAAATGGAGTACTACACAGTTATGTTATTGTTCCATGGGCTAAAGTTAAAAACAATTTTAACAAAAACTGAAAACAGAAGTGCCAAGTTTTGGTTTCAAAAATGGGCATGGATAGAAGACAAGTGATCTTGAAACACCAACAGAATAACATAGTAGAAAATAAGTAGAAATTCACTAAATTCCTTCATCACATGTTTTTTTCCACATGGGGTTAAGGATTTCAAAAATCTGACTTGCTAGCATCAAAGTATACAGCCAGTATACTTCTCTTTCTCAGCAGTAAGCCAGTGTTCAACTTAGCTTTGGTAGACATCCACCTGCTTGAGTGATTGGCATTCAAAATATCAAAATATCTCCAATTATGGAACTTGTATAATAGTTTGCTTTACAATACATTTCCTTTCCTCTCCTCACACATATATAAAACATATCATGCGGATAAATGGGGAATGGCAGCTATAAGCCGGTTGAAAACAAAACATTTGCAGGTTAAGTCTTACCCGAACTTTCCACTTCAGCATAATCACAGGGCTTTTTCATTCTAACTGTGCTCATTTTCAAAGAAATGCTTTCTGAAAAAAAAAAAATCACAATTGTTTCTTCAGCTACAAACAACAGATAACTGAGTTGCTGTTTATTGTCAAACTGTGTAGGGTCATTCCCTAATGTTTTCAAGAGGAATTAAAGGATTTTTCTAATAAGGAAAACATAGTTTTGACTAAATATAGAGAATTGTACACAAGATAAGTAATGTCCTAAGGTTGGTTTTATGAAATCAAATATCTTGGTTAGTCTTTCAATAAGTCTATTTGTTCTCAAGAAGTTACGCATCTATAGTCTTCAGTTAACAACAGAATTGCTATCTTTGCCATGTGAGAAGGTGAGTATTCTTCACCACTATGACAGCCCTATTTGCACACAACATCTATGAGCTACAAAAGCTGTTTCAGTAGGCAGCCTCTCAAACAAGACTTCTCCAAAAGGGATCCTACAATGCATTACACCTGGTAAGAGTTCTGGGTCCACACGCTGAATTTGCTTGAAAGATTCCTCATTGACATACTGTTATTATCAGCCTACTCTTATCATCCCTCCATCAGTCCCACCTTCAATAGAGATATTGCTTCTAGTGTGTTATTGGCACTAATACATGAGTAATGTGCATTTCCAGTGGACATGCAGTTGTGTGATTACACAACAGCATTTCATGTAAGCTGATTGACATCTTGCACTAGAATGCTGATGCAGGACTCCCACCACAGAAGACTGGCCACTGAATAGATAACCAGCACTTTCCTACTGTTGCCTTCTGGCTTCTCTGCATGCCTGTTTATAACAGCAATTGGCAGCCAAGGTTTTCTCCTATGCAGGCTTGATGTTAGAATTTTCATTTTAGGTTTGTACCAGCAGATAAAATATCAGCAGGTCTGGGTTTATGGGTGAAAACAGTAATAGCACATCTAGTTTTACAATTACTGAGGAGTTTTGTGCCCACTGCATATAGAATATTTTCCTAGAGAGTAAAGAATGATGATGAATAGACTATTGATATACTAGTATCTTGGACAACCATTAAAAGGGAGAAAATAGTGACCTAGGGATAAAAATCTGATTTTCCAGAAAAAGAAACAGGACTCCCACTTTTCCTACACAGTGTTGCTCCAGTAATGAATGCACACACATTTGGATCAAGTATTACTCATGGATGTCTGCATTTTCCTGACCAGTAAAAAGATCCTAACAATTAAATATTTGGAGGAAAGGAAATTTTCACTTGAAGGAATAAATAATGAAAATTGTTTACATTTGAATTGCATGTTTTGCCATAAAAAACTACTACTCCTTCTCACTGTAACAGGAGAAGGATTAAAATCTGATCTAGTTGGAGATGTCCCTGCTCCTTGCAGGGGGGCTGGACTAGATGACCTTTGAAGGTCCCTTCCAACCCTAACCATTCTATGATTCTATATACTAATCTACAGACAGATTGGAATAAAATCATGCTGTACCACTGAAACTAAGATGCTTTTCACAACTTCCAAAAATCCCAGAGATTGGTTTCCACCGAGCAAAGGTAAACAAAAGAAAAAACATTCATTCTGAAAGGCACAAACAATTCTGCATGGACAGCTAGGTAAGACAGTTTAAAGGAACATAAATACAGAGATTCTAAATAGTCCCATAATCTCACAACTTCAGTATAAATTTGGGAGATTGCAATAAATACAGACATAACATTTAAGTGGTATGTTAAACCTATACAATGTTCATATTATGCAAGAGAGTTAGGACATTTGAACTATACTCCAAACACTGTTACAAACGCAAATATTCCCTGCAATCACATCTACTGTCAAGTATACTGAAGGAAATCAGGCACTGTGGATGATTCTTAGAATAATAACCAGTATGGTAACATTAGTCTGTGTAAGACATTGCCCAGCATATGAATTTACCACTCCTATTCTACAGTATTTATTACAAGAAGAAGGAGTACCCACTAGAAGCAATTTAGTAAGGTATGAAACAGCATCATAAATTAAATCATTTTTCTCTTTAACCTTGTCTCCCAATAAATGGTTATATATTCTGCATTTCTGTATAAATTTCTCAGTCTTTCTAGTCAAAGGAGGTTTTTTTTTTTTTCATTTATTTAGAAAAAGGAGCCAGGCAATCAGCAACAAATACAGTTTTGATAGAACTGCAGAAGTATCTAAGACTGCACCGAGACTGTCACAGCAGTATTTATTCATCAGAATGATGCTCTCTCCATAGGTCCTTCAGTAGACCATCTCTTTCCAGTACAGTTCAAACTTAGACATCAGGAACTCTGCAGGCAGCTATTGGGGCATTTCTTGCTCTTATGCATGTACTTTCAGGAAGGCAGTTGTTGCCTTCCATTCTTCAGGTTTGGCCTAGGAACTTCTCCTTATGGATCAAAGACCATCAGTCCAGCTTGCTAGTTTTACATTCCACTGTTGACAGTTTCCTTGCCTGTTATTCTGCAAAGAACAGTTAACAGCAGTAGCTCTAAACCAGCAATCCCCCACCTCTTCCTCCCAAAAGCAGAATTTTATTTACAGGTGCCAAGAGAGTGGTGCTTGGTGGCACCAAGTGCTCTAAAGCCTCAGATCTCTCTCCAGAACCTCCACTCTGCAGCACTGCTTCTCTTCCTTTATCTGCTCGCCTCCACCTATCCTAGGTCAAACACCAAGGACTTAAATACCCTATCACTCCTCACAACCTGTCTCCCTGTCCTACCCCAGGTTTCTTTTCTTTAGAAAAAAAGAACAGTACTCCTACCAGCATCTGTTGCTCTTTTTTTCCCCCTTGATTTCATGGTCCTTTTTTCCTCCAAACACATTTATAGATTTGAGATACACACTGCAACCCTTTATAAAGCTGCCACCACTGCTGCCAACTTCGCTATCTTGCCTGAAACCTGAGACACAACTATCATTTTTCTAAAGGTCACTCTTACAAGAAACCCACAATGCATCATAATCATATCTAGCTTATGTAGGAAAGTACAAAAATATTGCTTCTAACTACTTTACAGGAAAGTATAAAGATATTACTACAGAAAGAATTGTTTCTATATCACAAAGCAGCTGTAGGCAGAAAAAATTCCCAGTGAGCGCATGGAAGTGACCACAGAAAATAGTTCATATAAAAGAAGTACAAGTCCTCATATTTTTAGACCATATTTCCCATGATTTTAAAGCGCTGTCTGTAGATTTATTTCTTTTTTTTTTTCATTTTTAAACCAGTCACATTGTTTCAGCACAGCAATAACAAACCAATCATTTTTTAAAAGTGAATTAGGCTGTGTGTTGCATCGGCATGAAGCTCTAAGCCAGAGTAAGGCAAGTTTAGGTGGCTTAAGACTTCGGAGGGGTAAGATGTAAGTTAGGTCTCTGGAACACAATCTCTGCGTTCCATCAACAGAATTTACTGCCATCTTTGAAGATGAGCATGCTGTAAACTGAAATCCAAGGCTAAGTTAGTAGGACAACTTTCTGGCTAGAGAGCAAATACACTCCACCATGACAGCAACAGTTGGGGCACAAGCAGTTGATGAACAGTGTATTGCCACAAGTATGAATTCTTAGGAATTATCACTGTGTGCCATGACATAGCTAACGGTGAGCCCCGTCCCCCACTAGTTAAGAGACTCTGCGGTCTCATCACACTTCCCTATGGCAGCCCTCTGCAATAACACACACAGAGCCATGACCAACCCATTCCATTTCACTTCTGTGATTCCAAGGAAGTGCTTAGATTCATGGACACACTGCACAGCTTTCATCTCCAACAAGTAGAACCAGAACAAGGCTTTAGCACTGCCATCTATTTCACTCTCCACCTGAGATATTCAAGCACCATGAAAGCAACACCTAACAAACAAACAGAGTCCAATTCTAAGCTTTGACTGTAACACTGGGCAATACCAACACAGAATAATGTAGCAACAGGCAAAAACATTACTTAATCACCAAGTCAAATCATAATTATCAGCCTGTACACATGCCAAAGCCTCAGCTACAGCCAAGGTGCACAACTGCCCCAGTTTGGTGTATGGTTCTAGACAAGAAGCCCAGACACAGCCCCCATGAGGGAGGCATGCCTAGGGGAGGTGAGCTGTAGCTTTCCTACAGGTCTCCTGTAGCTCTGAAGGTTATTTGAATAAGTATTACCACCCAATTGTAATACTAACACCTTTATCACAAAATAGGCTAGTCTTAAAAAGAAGTATTAAATTAGCTTAGAAAATACTTACTGACCATTTTACATGGAACCACATTTCTACTGCTTTTTGGATCTCATTAGCTGGGCACCTAACAAAACATAATCCAACCTAGCATATACCTGCTGGACTAAAACAGTCATGTGGAACACGTCACTCCCAGATCTATGAATGCAACTTAACAAAACTGAGACAGCACATAACAGAGATAAGCAATGAAAAAAACCAACCTACAACTATAAATTCCTGCACAGAACATCTGTGGTCATTGTTAATCAGTCTCTGTGTTCATGAAGGAGAGAAGATGGAGTGTCAACATCTGCAAGATCTCAACTTATAACACACCACTGTTCATAGTTTTGCACCAAGGAGCTGTTTTCTCTTTCAGACAAATTTCTGTTCTATGTCCTCCTTCGGTCTGTAGTGTTACAGTGGCACATTCTTTTTCTCAGAAGCTTTTAGAAAGTGAAGTTAGGAACCTGTCTGTAAACACCATTTAATCGCACAGGGGCTGTTTGTTTTAAATCTACAATGAATTCCAGCAACTTACTCTTATGCATGTACAGCCCTTTTTTAACCTGACCTTGAGGTAAAATTTCAAAGCTGGGAAAGGAAGAAAGTAACAAAAAAGCCTTTCACAATTTACATCTAAGAAGTGTAAGTTTACATTTAGATTTTAAAATGTTGAGCTTAAGACTCTTGCACAGGAATTCAATTTAAGAGTTATGCTTCTGAAATACAATTAGAGTCTGAAAAGCTACTACAATTTTTTTTTCTTTTTTTAGCTGATAAATGCTTACGAGATAAAGCAAATATTTTATACTTCTGGGCTGCTCAGCTGTGGAAAAGTAAGATATGTTTATAGCCACATGAAAATCTTCTCACTTATCCTGCAGTGTCTTTGTGAGATTTCATATGGGAACAATTTGTTATATTTTCAGCCTTTAATTTTTAGGGAAAATAAGTCATTTTTTCTAAAATTGAAGAAAAGCATAAGCTTCAGTTCTGAAGTGTGTCTGTGGAAGCGAGGATAGGGGAAGGGACATAATTTGCAAACTTCTGGTTTGTACCTGTCCCGAGAATTAAGAGGGTGGAGTGTATTATTACACTTTTTATTTTATTCAAGCAAGGAGAAAAATAGAATGGTTTGCTTGCAAGTGAGGAAGAAAAAGGGTGAACACTAAAAGTCATATGCCTTTACATATAAGCAGAAGTCTTGATCCTGAAAACATAAATAGCAGGTTATTAAAGTGTGCTGATACCATTATCCCAGTCTTTTTCTTAATCATCTAACAGACAATTTTCTGTAATTATTTTTATTTCTAGATTTCATTTTCTACAGTGTTGCCATAACTTTTAAGTTTCACATCTCTAAACTTCAAGCCTCCTACTCCATGGCCATCCTTGCACTGCTGAGCTGTGCTCCAGGCAGCAGGAGGTTCACATGCAGGAGGTGCTTCCCCTCACCCAAAAAACAACGCGGACTCTAAACTGCAGGCAGATTTAGTGCCCCATACAGACACTGCAGAATACGTGCGCACTTACTCTGGCTGTGTATAACGTGGTCACCACAGCACAGGTAACAGGGGCAGCAAAGGCCTTTGGAGAGCCCCAGAGGCCTGGAGCCCCAGGCACTCGCCGACACCTCTGTTGTTCGAAGATGCAGAAGTGATCACTTTAAAGGAATTTGACTAGTCCCATAGTACTTGAGCTACCAAAAAGGAAAATATTAAACCAATCTATCTCAGAGCTTGAAAGGTCAGGTCCAGTCAATAAAATGTAGCACAAACCATGAATAGCAAAGGATATACAACACACTAGCAAAATTAATTTCTTTATTATAAATAGTTCTAGCAACTTCTTTTATCATAGCCTCTCTCCTAGATCAAATTTAGACAAAGGAAAGTAAATCAAAGAATATTCTTAATCAGTTGTCCTGGTTTTGGCAGGGATGGAGTTAACTTTCCTCTCAGTAGCTGGTATGTTTTGGATTTCGTGTGTGAAGAATGTTGATAAACACCCTGATGATACCAGTTGTTGTGAATGAGACGAAGGACACCGTCCTGCTTTCCAAGTCTCGCTAATTTGCAGATGCAGGAAGCTGGGAGAAAGACAGACAGGATAATTGACCCAAACTGGCCAGAGAGAGTATTCCATGCCATAAACGTCATGCTCATGGGGGCAGGCAAGGGTGGGTATCTGCCTTCCTGGCATCCATTTTTCCTGCTCGTTTTGCTGGCATCGTTCCCTCTACCTTGCTGGCTCCCTTTTGCTCCTTTGCTTGCTGCTCGTTTTTGTTTCTGTGATCGCTGCTCGGGACGGGCTGTATCGGTCATTGGGACATCGGGTGGTGAGAAAACACATATTGTTCACTTTGTATATTTTTTAATATCCTTATATCCTGTTATTATTGTAGTTTTCCCTTTTTATTTTAGTAAATTATCTTTATCTCAACCCACGAGTTCTCCTTCCTTCCCAATTCTCTCCCCCATCCCCCTGGGGAGGGGGAGGGTAAGCGAGAAACTGTGTGGTGATTCGGGCTAAACCATCACATCAGTGCTTTAACTACATGATTAGTGACTTATTTAAAACAAATGTCTATTCTGAGGTAAGAAAATCTCATTATTTTGAAAAGCTGCCTTATTCTACTTGATTACTCCATTTAATATGAAGGTAAATTAAATAATATAACATATAAAACCCATTTATCTTTCAATTTTTACATGAAAAACAATATTGTGTTATATATTGCTGCTGAGTAAACTTCTAGTAATGAAACAGCTACGCAGTAGTTTCAGTTAAAAAAATCATCAGCAGCTTGTTTTGCAGCTTAAAGGATAACAAAAATATAGTTTGCATATCAAAGGAACCTTTACAGTAAAGTACACAAGTATTAAAATGCTAGCCAGCATTACAATGCTGGATTACAGCCTGACTAGTCAGAAGAGACGTGCCAGTAGATTCACCTAACATAGAGACCATTTCATTTTATCCCTGCAGCATACCTAATGAATACCCTAATGAATACTCTAATTCAACAAGCAACATCAGTGTTTTCCCTTGAACAGTGGCATTTCACACATATGAATATGCTTGTAGGAAGGCTTTTGCCAATGTAGCTAATATTTCAGAGGGAAAGGAAATTGCATCCTTAATGATGTTACTATCACAGAAATTTCAGTTAAGTGCAAAGCAGGCTAGAGAGTCAATCGAAGGTCAAGCCAGTTAGAGGTCAAGTTCCTTGAAAGAACAGAGTTCTGAAGTTTAATTACTTTCAGGAAGAACTCTGCTGATAGGTCAATAGCATGAGTTTTATAGCTGACAACACTCACGGAAAGAAATCACTTCCAAGGCTGAAGTGGCTATGGACCACTGAACAATAAGATGGAAAAAAAGTAACTCCAGAAGTCAAGACATATTTTTAGGTTCACCATTTAGACACTTAAAAAATGCTGCTTGTGTGACTGATAAGTAAAGCAGCCTAATGCATCTCACTCTCAAAAGCTGTCAAAATGCACAGCAAAACCACAGTGTTTTACAAGAAAGTATAGAAATATTTGAAGAAATACTGCCAGTAATAGTAATTTAGAAGTTCAACTTCTTTCCACTGACAAAATGACTAGAACTTCCTCTGTTCCTTCAAATCAAAAGTAAAGGGCTGGAAAAGAAATATCCACTGATGCACACTTTTCTCACAAAAACTACTGTTGGGTCTCATCTCCACTGTACCTAAATCCCCCTCCTTACTGCCTCCAAAGCATATAATCCCTTACAGTGTTTCAAAGATGCCTAACTCTCTGGAATAATGAAATAGAAATTTTCCCCAAATAAAAAAATATAAGTCTTACAATGCATAAAAAAAAACCATAGAGCTTGCCCTTTTTTCCACCATAAAAGTTAACACATTTCTTCATATGGTTCTAAAGTTTGTTCTTAAGATATATAAAATTGTTTGGATGTTTTTGTAGGTAGTCCTGACCGTGCAACTCTGGCCTCAAGGAATTTTACTTTTAACATTTTAATCAGATCAATAAGCTGGATTCTTCAGCTCTGGTAGGCAAAGAAACTAAACCTGAAATCAAAGTGTCACTACCTACATTACAAAGAATCATGATCAGATTCCCAGAATCTCACTATTTTGAACCTGAATACATTACACAGTGGTACAGCTGCTTTACATACTCAAATTTGGACATACAAAGAGCTTTCAGCTTACTAATTATTTTAAAAGACTGAATATGTATAACAATGTACAGCACAATGTAGTACTTTTTACAAAAAATGGCATGCTGTTCAGTTGCAATTTACCAGTTCATCTATTAACACAGAATTAAAAATTAGGAGAAAGACAGGAAAATGGCAACTGGAATCAGTAGTTTTGTCTGAAGATGGACTTCAGACCCAAACAAACTCACGGCAATTAGGAAGCAAGAATCCATTACAGTGTTATAACCTCAATTATCTTCTACGGAATAAATAAAACCATGCAGGCAACCTTCACGTAGTGTGTGCACAAACTTTTTCTTTTCACAGGGAAAGAGACAGACAGACAGGGGAAATGCACTTTGAAATTACTCTGAAAGTAGTGAAAGTACTCATTCCATTCACTTGCTCCTCAATAAGCTGTAAGATTTGTATCGCTCTTTTAGATGAAGTTTAAAAATAAAAAAAATGGGATACAGAGTTGACATCAGTCATTAGACAATTTTTACTTTCTTGTTAATATATCTTCCACATATGAAAAAATTAGCAAGTCCTTACAAAGTACTAATGAAAAAACCCTCACTTCCTCCACTTTCATAATCACAGGAGATATATTAATAATTTTTAATTCCAACTGAGTGGTGCTCCCCATCTGCAACTTCACAGTCCTTGCTTGCATTCACAAGCTACTATTTGTGTATTCAGATCAGAAATCTGATTGCCATCTGTATGCACTGATTAGTTAGTGATCAAATAAGGTACAAAATACATTCAAGTATGCAAATCAACTCTTTGCCCAAATATTGAAGGCTCAGTTAAACATAGCCACCTAAAATGTGTCCTTTATGTTCTACAATGAACAAAAAGTGGGAAGAATAATATATATAATTCCACCAACACACAGCTCTAGCAGCCTCATAATGAAATAGCAATTTCATCACTTTGCTAAAAACAGAAGATAAATATAACAAAAACGTCTTGTTGGGAAATAAAATAATCATTATATTTACATTTTACAAATATCTCTCAATAGCTATACAGACAAATGAGCATATGCAGTGAGTTAGTAAGGCTCAATTCTCCATTTGGGGCAATAGTTTATTCATCCTGTACACTGATTTAATGGAAGTCAGAACGTACTATAATATCTCATAAGTAAACTTTAGGAAGACAGGCTTTCAGTGCTTTTGTGAAAATTTTAAGGCTTCTGTATAAAACATTTTTTTTTAATTATAGGTTAAAAGAAACATTATTTAAATTGAATTCCAAATGTGCAGGACAAGGGATGTGGTCCTTTATAAAAAGAACAATGTTTATCTACAATTAAAAAGGTTAGAGTTATTAAAAACAATAGAAAAATCACTTACAAGCTTGTTCTCCATTCATTTCTTGAAGGTTATATAGGTTCTACTCAATTTTTCAAACTATCTAAGCGCTTTCTGAAAAATCAAAGGAACAGCGTAACCAATACCTCACAGATATGGTTCGTTTCTTTTTTTAATACTCTCTCCTGGGAAAATGCATTTGGCCAAGCTTAATGACACTTCATCTCTTTGTGACAATGTGCAATAGCACATTTGACTTGCCTGGCCTGATAGAGCCCTAGCCTACGGCCCTGATGATAATGCTAAGAGAGAAATTTGAGAGATATTATAACTGCCTAAGGGAAAGAAAAAAAAAAAAAAGAAAAAAGAAAATAAGTGCTTTAAGAGCAGTAATAGAGATTGTCAATAGACTACAGGACATGTAATATAGGATTTCCTTGCCTTCCTTCCTTCAAGCCTTTAAAAATATTTTTTTCTTACCGTGATGTAGGCAAGTCAAAAGGGTTAAACATCAGTTTACTACAACCGAATCTCAGAGAAACTCTTCTTCCAAACAAGAGCTCAGATTCCACAAGTCATCCGTAGGTGCTGATTCAAGCAGCTGAATGAAGAAAGGTAGATTTAAACATGTCCCACTGAACTGAAACCAAGGACAGCGTCAGCCATAACCAAAAATAAAACATCTGTTTGCATTCCTCTAAATATCACACTGTGCTGCTTCATCATCCTATTTGCAACACAGTAAGTCTTTTTAGAATGTTAGAACAGTGGATGGAGGGCTTTACACTTATTTGTTATTTCACAGTTTTATAACATGATCTGACTGCCAATGAATAGTGAATAAATTCCTTATTTTGCTCTGCTTGCACATGCAGCTTTGTTGCTTCATCTCAACCCAGAAGTTCTCAGCTTTTGCTCTTCTGACTCTCTCCCACAACCCACTGTGGGAGAACTAAGCTAGTGGCTGGGTGGGTGCTTAGCTGCTTGCTAGGGTCAAGCCATTACACCTGTGTGCACTTAAATACACTCTTTTCACAATTACACTCCCTGTGTTTCTTTTTACATTTGGGAATTTGGAATAAAGAAGACAGATTGTGACATTTCTATTCCTTTTTCTCTAACATATTCATTGCAGTTTAAAGGGCATGGATGAAGATACAATTTAGAATCTGAAAAAAAAATAGATAAATATCTCAGGAAACCACAAAACATTCATACCACCTACTCTCAGCTACTTAACAAATAGTCAACACTGTAAAGTCATCACACTCAAGAACTAATTAAGATAGCAGATGAAAATTGTCTAGCAGATAGTATGAACAACTCTGAAGTGTATAGTGCTTTATACACTATGAAACCGTTAGATTTTAATGGAATTATTAATGAACAACTGAGAGCAAATAAATGTAGATACGTTAAAAGTTTCAAAACTGGGCCTAAGACTGTGAACCTGCAATCTAAAGCTTCCTTCATGCGATTGATGAACGTTGCAGAAAATACTAAAATAAAAGTAATTACTAATATGTGAAAAATATTGCGGGATCTATACTTATATGTCATAAGTAACTAAATTTCTTTACACTTCTCTCACTTAAGTCACTCTTGAAAGCCAGATGCTTCTCTAGTGGATATATGTCGTAGTTCAGCCCCGATCGGACCAGACTACGCAGTCTCTCTCTCACTCCCCCCACCTTCCGAGAGAACAGGGGGAGAAAATATAAGGAAAAACGACTCGAGGTTTGAGATAAGGACAGGGAGAAATCCTTAAAGTTACCGTCACGGGCAAAACAGACTCGACTTGGGGAAAACTATTCATTTATTACTACAAACAGCAGGATAATGAGACAGAGAACAAGATAACCTCCATCCACCCCTCCCTCTTCCCAAGCTTAACATTATCTCTACTACCTTCCCTCCCCGAGCGGCACAGAGGGAAAGAGGGAATGGGGGTTGCAGTCAGTTCATCATATGTTGTTTTACGCCGCTGCTTCATGGTCGGGGGAAGAACTCCTCACATTCCTCCCCTGCTCCAGCGTGGGGTCCCTCCCACGGGCCACAGTCCTTTGTGGAACTGCTCCGGCGTGGGTGATCTCTTCCACGGAGTTCAGTCCCTTCAGAACAGCTGTCCCAGCGGGCCCTCCACAGGCCACAGCTGCCTTCAGGCATCCACCTCCCCCGGTATGGGGTCCTTCACGGGCTCCAAGTGGATCTCTGCTCCTCCGTGGACCTCCATGGGCTGCAGGGGGACAACCTGCTCCACCATGGTCGTCACCACAGGCTGCAGGGGAATCTTGGCCAGGAGCCGCATTACTCCTCCCCCTCCTTCAGAACTGACCTTGGCGTCTGCAGCCGTTCCTCACAACAGGCTGGTAGGTGTCTCTCAGGATCTTTTTTACATCTCATTCACTTCTCATCTCCTTTCCACTTCTTGCAGCCGGGCCGGGCCGAGTCGGGCCCAGTCGGCTGCCTGGCGAGAGGCCAGAGGGTGAGGCCTGCAAGGCCCATGAGGCCTGCGCCTCCCCCTCTGCACCTCTGCCCCCGCTCAGCTTCTTCACATCTTCTCTCCTCTCTCTTTTTTTTTCTGTTTTCCCATTCTTAAATACGTTATCGCAGAGGCGTCATCACGAGACATTCTGCTACCAATCGGCTCGGCCTTGGCCAGCAGTGGGTCCGCCCTAGGCCTGGCCAAGTCCCCTGAACAAAGGGGAGCGACTTCTAGCAGTTTCCTACAGAAGCTACCACCTTAGGCCCCCCCTCACTAAACAAAACCACGACAATATATATTGAACAAAATGTAGCATAACAACATACATTTATGAATACAACATGATGAATTAAATTCAGGTGTACTTTGAACAATTTTACATTTCCAAATAAATCAATACAGCCAGGGGCATGATTTGGTAAAAAGAGCTCATTTTGCCAATTTGCTTTGCAACAGAAGAGATTGAAGTTCTGGGAAACAACAAATTCTCAGTTAAGTATCCACAAAAAAAAAAAATATTATAATACACAAGTGAATGTAAATGTTATAGGTGTCTGACAGTTTGGAAACAAGAACATTGAGAATTTTAAGAGTATTTTAGTCGTAGATACATAAAAAACACTCTTTGCCTTCCCTTGTTAAAGCAGCAGTTATCAGTTATCTACACAGATACATATGCAGCAACCTGTAGCAAGTAAGTACAAAATAGGCTATTAGTGAAAACACGCAAGCAAACAAATAAATAGAACAGGGCGGGGTGGAATCACCAGATGGACACATGCTTCATATGTAACAACTCTGCTGTTCTCTGAGCAGCCCAATATTAAGAGTTCCCCCTTAATTACAATAGTTTCTCTTTTCCTGTCAACACAAACAAGGACATAAGGAATATAATATTAGTATTCACCGTGTCGTTACAAGACAAATTGTTCATTACATCACATGACACTGCAATAATCTGTTCACTAACACAGATTTAATTACTTTGTTATGGTAAATTAATGAATTTTGTCCCTTTTCTCACTTAGTTTTCCTCATCTTTATTAGATTTCCTATCACAAGTACAAATGATGCAGATATGACTGTCATCTCTACAACAAATACCACTATCTTCAACTCTCTTCAGAAAATTATGTAAGCAAATAATTAGGGAAAAAAAAAAACCAAATCAGAAATAGTTATCTTTCTTTTAGCTATTGCCTGTCCTGCTTTTAACTGGTATGAAAAAATAGTAACTGAAATCTAAGATGTGTATAAAAATGGTGACTAAACAATTGCGAGGATTTAACCTCTGTAGCTTTAAACAACAATTTAAATAATCCTGTTATTGTAAAAATGTGCCATTATTATTATTCAGACAAGCATTGTAAAGTATTAAGTTGATTTTGTATGCAAGAAATTCATCACTTTGTAACACAGGAATCTGGGAACTTTTTCACTGAGACTGGAACCTTCACCAAGAAAGGTACCAGAACAAAAGTTCTCCTCTCTTGTGAGAAAAGGCAGCGAACACGGGGGAGAAAGTACTGATGACCTGAAGCACAGTAGCAAGTTACTTGACAGTTTCCACCATCAGCCTACTTGTGTTATGCATCTCTCAGTCCACTACTGAAGAAATTCACAAGAAGCGTGATTTACCTCTGTCCTTGCCAGTCTGAAAAGGACAAATAACCCACATATTCTAATTAAAACATCACATTTAAATCCACAAAATGGAGAAAGGTTTAAATAATTCTATTAATTTCTTGAGTCCTATTAATATCTTATTACCTAAAAAACCCCACTAACAACAGAACATCTTGTTTGATAGAAGAGATTACCACAAATTTTAATGTAAAACATAGTAATAAACTCCAGTTGGTCTATTGTACTACCGGAAAATAGGTCAACTTCAACAGTACAAACACACGGCCCCGGTTTGAGGGTAAAAAAACCTTAGTTTCTTATATCGCTAAATGCTAGGAGTTCTAGGGAGTCACTGCTAATGAGGACAAGTATGTTATCTAATTCATAATCAGGGGCTGACAACAGAGAAGAACAGTCTATTATTACAAGGAAGGGCAAGACTTCCCATCTGCATACTACACTAAGATGAAAATCACATTTTGTGTGTGCCAGAGCACATCATTTTCTAATTGGAGATCACATATGTGAAATATAGAACTCAAACCACATATGTGAAATGTCAGGGCACACAAAACCCGACTGCTATAAAAGTAGAAAATAGAAAAATGTCCCAAAAATATAAGTCTACTGTTTCCAATTAATTTGGAAACGATGAATGTATTTGCCACCTCAAAGGCAGTATCACAAGGGCAAGTGAACCCTCTTTCTCGTGGAAGCTGAAGAAGTTTGAGGTACAGCAGTCCTCCTGAATATATCCAATGTTAGAAAGTAATTTTCTCTCTCATGACTGTCTGGAGAGAAATAGCTGTTGGCTGGGACAACACTGACTGAATATTTTTTCATTGTAGCATGCTCTGATAAATAAAGGTTACATTTAACTGAGCTTCTACAATCAGTACCTCAGGTCACTTTGAAATATCCCCTCAAGGCAAACCTCTTGCAAAATATTATCTTTGAGTAAAACTTTCTACCGCTTCTGGCAGACTACAAAGTTAGAATCATAGATTAATACGAACTGAAAAGCTCTCAGGAGATCATAGATTTTAAGCTGTGTATGATTAGCTGAGGTTCTCTGCTTGAGTTTTTAATATCTTCAAAGCCAGAGATGACACAACCTCCCTGGGTAAGCAGTTCTAATGTCTGACCACTCTCAATGTAAAATAGTTTTCCTACTATTTAATTGGATTTACCTCAATGGAAGTTCTCTCTGATGCCTCTTGTTCTATTTCTGTGCACCTACCAGAACAGACTGTCTCCACCTTTTCTGTAACTACCCACCAGACAGTTTAGGACAGCAATACAATCTTCCCTTGGCCTTCTCCAAGGTAAGCAAATCCAGCTCTCTCGGCCTCTGCTTGTATACAGTATGTTCTAGCATCCCGATGGCCTTTTGCTAGACTCACTCCAGTATATCTTGTACTGGGGAGCCCAAAACTGAACACAGTGTTTTGAATGCAGTCTCACAAGTGCCAAATCAAGGGGAATAATCACTTCCCTCAACCTGCTCTCTATGTCCTTGCTATTACAGCCCAGTATGTAGATCCCCTTCTTTACTGAGATGATACACCACTTTCACATGTTCAGGCGTCATTTTCTGCAAAGTTTCAAGTCTCCAGGCTGCACTGTTTGATTCCTGTAGATAACAAACTCATCTTCATTGCCTATGTTTTTAAGACCATCTGGGCTATAACAATATCTCATGCACTTCACACTGGCATACCTCTTCACAGCAAACCAGGCCAGTTCTGTTTATTGCTCTGCTGTAGCATAAAATAGAAGCACAAAAGGCCAACTGAAGCTTTTCATTAATCAAAGAAGAACCTGGATTTTCAACCAAGGCCAAGACAGTGCTGGCAGAAAGCAAGGTGTGTGTCACCTCATAAATCCTGGATTCTGTTCACGCTGGTAGGAAGCTAAGGGAAGATTGCTATGGGTCAACTCTCAAATAATGTAAGGTTACACTCACCTAAGAAACCTTGTACCATCACCTTACAGCCAGGAGGTAAAATAAGCATTCGGGGCTTTTTTGGAACATACTATCATTTACTTCCTTTTTTCATTCTTCTGGTCCTTTGATATGTGACATACAGAAAGTAATATTTCTTACTCTTCATTTGGCTCAGAAAAATAATTTCTTTAATTCTATTAACTGTCTGACCACTAAATTAAGTCACGTTATTCTGTGAAGGAAAGGGTTGGAAGTAGTACCTCATTATAAGCAGATACCAAATCTGTTTCACTCACTTTGCACTGCTTACCTCAATATAAATATCATTGTATCTGTAGGCAGAAGTTGGAATGATATAATATAATATACTGGAAATTTTGTTATAGAAAATGAATATTAGCTGCAAAGTATTTGATACTGTAATGTCCTCATGTAGCTAAACAGGCGTAGAATGATCATACCAGCCTGGTAACAGAACTGAATGCTTAATTCTCTACTCTTTTACAGCCTATGTGTTCCCATACATCTGTAAACAATAGGAGTGAAACACTACCATTTTCATAGGATATGTTTCCTACTCTTAGCAAAGACAGCAATCTGTCAAATGTCCCAAAGAGAGTTTCCTGAGATATTGATCTCTATTTGTTACAGCCATTAGTCTTGAAACTGATTTTTAGTGCTAAACCACAAATTTTTGTGACCACAATTGAGCTTCCATGAAGCCTCAGTAAAATTATCTTAAGACAGCACTGGGGAATAATTGCAAGAATAAGCTGTGGACACATCAACTATTGAAAGACAACAGAATGGTTACATGGTGCTGTCCTGGTTCTGGCTAGGATAGAGTTAATATTCATCTGAGCTGGGTAGAGAACTGGAGCTGGTAGCCCCTATGGCTGGGCCACCCAGCTGGGATAATTAATAATTAGCTAACAGCTGGGGTTAATTTACCCAAATTAGCCAAAGGGCTATTCCATCCCATCTGACATTATGCTTAGCATATAAGTGCTGGAGGGGAGCCTCCTGCTACTTGGAAGAAACTAGGTGTGGAGTTTTGTTATAAGCCATTATACTGTATTTGTATTCCATCACTGTTTTATTTTCTTTTGTTATTGCTGTTAAATTTACTTTTTGTTCAATCTCAATCCATGTGTTTTTGCTGTTTTTTTTTTTTTTTGTTTACTCATTCTCCCTTCTGTCCCACTGGAGGGTGGGGGGAGTGAGAGAGAGACTGCATAGTCTGGTCCTGATAGGGGCTGAACTACGACAGGTGCCAACTCCTACTTCTTACATCCTCTTCTACTAATACGTTTAAAAAGGAAAAAACACATCAATTTTCTTAATTGCCATTTTATACATAAGTGTATAAATTAATATAATACCATATTAATTATGGTATGTTACAGAACCACAAATAGGATGGCAGAAAATCCTGGCACTGTTTACTCTGAAATGTAAGAGACTGGTGATTCTATAGATAAGGATTTGTGAAGGTAGTTCCAGAGGAAAATTCAACAGTATGCACACACAGAATCATAGAATATCCTGAGTTGGAAGGGATCCACAAGGATCAAGTCCAACTCCGGAATCCACATAGGACAACCTAGAAGTTAAACCATATATCTAAAAGCATTGTCCAACACTTCTTTAACACCAACAGGCTTGGGGTCATGACTGCTGCCCAGGGGAGCTTATTCCAGTGCTTGACCGCCCTCTCAGATCACCCTAACTTTTTCCTAATAGCCAACTGCAGCTTTAAGCCATTTCCTTGCCTATCATTTTTATGAACGGATATGCTACATCCATTTTATGTATTACAAAGCACCTACTTAATGCCTGTTGTTCCTGTTTCAATATCTGCTGTAGCTAACAGGGTTCTACAGAGGATCACACTTCAAGGAAGCTAAATACTAATAATCTCTATGGCTTTCTTGTTACTTTCACCTTCTGTTAACTTGCTTATCTATTTCAGAATGTTGTAAATATATACTTCTATTCCAACAGCAAGAAAAGTTAATGAGGTTAAGGCAGTAGTTAAGGCACTCATTTCTATGGTGGTGATTTAATAAAAAGAATCCAGTACTGAAAAGATAATGCAAAACATTTATTTGTGCAGACACTGCAGTACTGCCAGCCTGACTCAGACAGTTGTCCTTACGGACAGAGGTATAGACTTAGGAACCTTATTCACAGCTCATTAGAACAATAGCAGCAGAAGACAGAATGAAACAGAGGAATATGGAAAGGGATAGCAGGGCAGCATCTGTGATCTGGTACTCCAGGCTGCTGAGTCAGAGTCTTCAGAGTCCCAGCCCACACAGAACTCGGTGGGTCAGCAAGCGGCATGGGGAATAACAAAAGTAGAAGTCACAATGGATAGCTCTTGGGACATGGCACATTAAGAAGCTACACAGTTAGATAATCTCTCCAATAATCATACTTACCTGTGAGACTGAAGAAATGCAATTGGAAACAGCGCCTTCTGTCAGTTCTTAGTCTATACGTAGTTGCATCAGTCTTTGAAATCTACTCCCACTCCACAGGGAGGAAACTGAAGATGAAAGTTTGAGCTGCCACTCTAAACCTAAGATTTTTCTTCTTGAAATAGATATAATATAGACCTAGGGCAGGAAAGAACAAGTCAATTTTATTTAAATCTGAAATTCGGATATTAAGCTTGACACAATATTAGAAACACTGTCACAAAGCTCACTTACTTATGACTCCACAAGATCAGAATCAAAAATAAAAAGTCTTGGGTGTTTAGTTTGGTGGTAGGTTTTGACCAAGCAAGGCTTTTAAAACAGAGAAATTTGTTTAAAAGTACATTTTTGCTCCATAGAGGCAGAGTAATGAAAAGCAATCAAACTAGAGCTGCTGATAGTCAGCATAAGCATTTTTTAATCTTTTCTGTAACATTCCTATAACCAAAGTACAAGTCATATCAGCCAGAAAGGGTTAGCAATTTGATTCTCAGTCTTGCTTAAACAGCGAGACTACAACAAATCCTCCACAAAACAGGTGCTTCCATCATTTAATTATTCCTAGCTTGAAAATGCATTCTAGTTTGAACATTGAGTTAAATGTGGAAAAAGTGTTATGTAACACACAAGCACCCTGCTTGCTTTAGCTCTCCAGTTTGGGTAACTGTCTTCAGGAAAGCTAACATTTAACAGCACAAGAATAATAAAACCCTGTTGCTGACATTTCCACAGCTACCCATTGGAATCTCCCTTTAACCTGCTGCATTCTTACACGGTGCAGTGGATTATAATTGAAGAAAAAGTACTGGAAAATAAGATTAAGATACCATACCATTATTCCCTGATATTAAGTTATATTTGAATGCAACCGATTCACTGGCAGAATAATTATACAGAAATCTATTTAACGCGCACCTCTATCCTACATACAGTATTCTGCAACAGCAGAATACCACTTTCATCCCTGATGCTACATGACTGGAGCATATAGCACACTAGACAGAGTTTAAAGAAAAACAGTATAAGATTAAGGTTTAAATCAACCTTTGAAAATTTAACAACAAATATATATCACTGTTGTGCAGTTTATTCAGCTCAATACCTTCTATTGATGTATTTTGTGTCCAGCTTCCTGTTGTGTACAAAGAGCCTGCTTGGCTCCTGCTGTAGATACACTTAAAGACAGTTTCCAGATGAGCAGATCCTAGAAGTTCAGATCACCTCTACACCCATTAATTTTGGGAAAGTTAACTACAATTTCAAATTCTAGCTACAGATTTTTACAGTACCATTTTTGCTCACGTTCAGCATATTGCTCAACTATGTTGCACTGAGAGCTTTCTAACCATTCATCTCCATAGACCTTCAGGGTTTGACAGATTAAAATAGGATGCAAGAAAAATCCATGCATCCTTATAAATACTTTTACATCAAATGGTTCTTCTGGTATTAAAATAGTGGCTACTGAGTAAAGACTGACTATGCCCCCCTCTTGGTAACTACAACCTAGAAAATGCAGGTATTTCCCCCCCACCACCACCACCACTCAGAATCTCTTAGGGAAAAAAAATTAAACCTGTTGAAATATATTCTCAGTAAATTTTAACTAATATATCTTCTCTCACAAACCGTGAAACTATTTGTAAAATACTGCTTTAAAACTTTTTAAGTGCTGTATTTCAAGTCTGTAAAATGTCTTTTTTATAATTAATACGCAGCTCAGATGAAGTTACTGTAACTCAAGCTTATACCCTTAGGCAATGATAGTTATGGATATAAAGTAGGTATATATTCTATAATAAAAAATTATCATTTTTGTTTCAGACTCTACTGTGTTAATTACATATATATGCCACTCCTGTATCTTTAAGCTTTTTTCACTCAAAATATGCTTTTTTCTATGACTATATAATAAATAAATAAATAAATAAAATAATATTATTATTCATTCCTCTATCATTAGTTTACTTTTTAGATTGGGAAAGGAACATCATAGGGCCAGTATGAGCTGGCATGGATTGGTCAGAAGCAGGAGAGTCCCTGGGGAACGACAGCATCTCTGCACTGCCCTCTCCTGTGCCACTGGATTTCCTGGAGGACTTCTCTCCTTGCTCACAGCAGAAACACACCTGAATGTTTCCATGATACTCAAGATACTATGCTATTAACTGGGGCAACTCAGCCCTCCTTTAGCTACTGGTTAATGAGAACTAGCTGACAGTCAATGAAATTCTATACTGTTCAAGTTCTTTTGTAAGAACATTGCTTTTGATCCTTAGGACTAGAAACTGGTAATAAGAGAGAGATGCTCTCCATAGGTTTTAAATCATGATTTCCAGAAGTGCCACCCAAACAGCTATGTATGGAGACTCTTTAAGGACAAATTTTGTTATTCGATCCCTACTCTAATGTCCTATCCAAATGATCTTCCATCAACAAAATTTTGTGAATTTCTCCCTTAAATTAACCCTTTAATACAATGATGCTATAACAGTGCTTTATATCCCTGTATCAGATTTTAGCACACCACATGACTGTTGTTAAGTACTTGCAGTGCAGAAAAGTGATTATAGTACATTCAAAGGTGGTAACTGAAATATTATAAGTAGTTCATTAAATAGCTTTTAATCAGATTACAACTACTCAGCAAAGGAATGTCTTTTGTCCATAACTCACTGACTCATATATATTAATTGTCCTCCTTCCTGAAATAATATTCAGGTAAAAGTTGCACTTCATTCTTGGACAAAACCCTCAAAGAGTGAGGTGAAGATAAATCACTTACAAACAGCATATATAAAATCAATCCCAGTGAGGCTTCTTTGTTTATGGAAAGGTTGTTAGAAAATGTATTACTAACTTTAATTTGATAGACTGTACTTACTCAAAATAAATCGAAGCCATTTCTGGACCACCATAATTCATCAAGCTAACTTATTACACAGGAAGAATTTCTTAATTGCCTGCACAGTAATTTATTTAAAATGAAAGTGAAAAGAAATCACAAATTAATCATCCTTTTCAATTATTTATTTCCCAGCTTAGTGGGATTGTTATCTTCAAGATTTGGTTCCTGCTAGTAAAACATAAGACTGCTCAGTGAACTCTACTGAGCATCCAATTTAGTACCACATTCTGGTTAGTGATACATCTGCTGCCCCAACATTTTCGGTCCTCAGAATGGTTACAAGAATCAAATTGAACTGGCAAGGACTAAGTTGTGAAGTCAAAATTTAAGTAATCTCTGATGACTAATCAGTATTCAAGTGCTAAGCTTGTATTCAAACCACTTTTCTTGTTTACAATTACTGAAAACTACTTCAACAATCTTTAGGCTGATGCTTCAATGAACCAAATGCATTTGTAGGGATATTTCACTTGGCAAGAAATTGAGACTTTAGATTTTTATCATCTTGTTAGACTCTCTTCCTAGTCCCCAGAGGTGGTAATTAAATAACTCAAGATTAATCCAGAAAAAAAAGCAGTCAGAGGCTAAAATCAACTTGAGAGTTTTTTAATGAATTTAAGGAAAGCTAACAAGGCAAGCCAGAGGGGTGTGCAACTTATCAATGACTTATCAAGTTTTCACGGTGCAGTAGTTTTTGCTATTCTAGTGAGGCACTATATCCGCACTTCAGGAAAGAGTTATGCTTTGACTTTTAGCAAACAGACCATATGCTAGTCTTCGTCTTCATATTTTGACTTGCAACAGAGGTTGGGGGGGAAAAAAAAAAAAGTCTTCCCTTTTCAAGACATTTAGAAAAAAAAGGTAATCAAAACACTACAAACTGATGGGATATTCTTCTCATTAGCACGGAAAACACAGTGTACTGCATACTTGGCTTTCAAGTGAGACAGCATTAAGCTTAAATATTAACTTTGTGGTCCTTAAAAGGGTCAACACTGATAAAAAGGAGAATCTATTAGGAAAATGAGAAAGTATCAGCCCAACATCCAAATAAAACCATGAATGTCTCCATTTTTGCCTGCATGTCACCTGATATCTCTTGAGCACAGGATGGCTGCACCAGCTGCTCACCAGGGACACACGCGGCTGCCAAGTCTGCAGTCAGCCCTGGCTGCTGCAGGATGTAACCAGGACTCTTGAAGGGGTCATATCCTGCCAGGGCAGGCACAAATATCTCTCTCTCTCTTCAACGAATTTGGCTCCATCAAGAAAGTATTTTTAAATACATGTTTAAGGGATATATTCATCCCACCTGAATGGGTTCACTTCCTTTACGGCTATGCACTGGAGAAACAGCCAGGACGGGCCTACCTGGAAATCATGGCTTTGTGGCCATTTCCCTGGCCGTGCTTCGCTGCATGCCTCCCTGCCCAGCTAGGAGCTCCTCTGTTGCTCCCCACCTACTGCACAACCCAGAGGATACCTCTGACTATGCAGAATCACACTCGGAACAAAAGAATGAGAATTACTGAATTCCCTTCAATAAAGTTCAAACAAAGGAGAAAAATTAACCCAAGTCTATGCCAACTTGAACCCAAGGATCTCCGAACAAAGTTTTCCCACAGCTACGAGACCAGTCTTAAAGAAAGGTGCACTCCCAGCCTTTGCTTTGCTGATAAGCACCCTATATCTGCTTCACAACCCACCTACTGCAGGGCAAAGAGGAGTTCACAGGTTATAGCTAGGGCACTGTGGTTGCAGGTTTCAACCTAAGACACCTCTCTTTAATAAAGAAAGAGAAAGTCCTCTGGAAATTCCAGCTCAGCACTGAACTCCACCCAGCACTGTTTAAGGCAGACTGTCTGTATAATTAGCAAGGGCAGGGTGTAAACTGGGGCCTGCTGGGGAAAATGAGTTCCCGAAAGCTCTCAAAGCTGGGCTTAGGTAAGCACCTCTTGCCACAGCAGTTTGGTTCCCACTTTAATTGCACACACTTCATCATAAGATTGGCTCCAAATTACAGTAAATTGTTGAGGCAAATAAAATCTCAGCTATTTAATTGCTACAGCCGGCCAGCTTGCACTTTAAACATGGACCACGTTTTCAGGTAATGCATATTCTTCCCAATACTGGACCACAAAGGTACATAAGATGAAACTCCTAAGCACTCACTAGTACTCATTTCCTTCTCCAGTCTTCAAATGTGAAATCTAATTCAGTAGTACTTTATACTCTCTTTGCATTCATTTTGGCTGGGAATAAGTGGTGGTATTAATTGAAAAAATCCTCTTCCTTCTCATCAAAATGAAATACATTGGCTTAAGAAACATACTCCAAACATGTCCACAATTCTCCTCAGCTCAAGCTGTACATCATTTAACTTCTTTAAGTTTTCAGCCATCTCAAAGTCTTAAGCATGGATAACTCAATGAGACAAACTGTCTGTGTTTTGAGCGCAGAAAATATTAAAATTGTTGTTTTATGTTCATGGTCAAACAAATGAAGAAACATGTTTGGTGTTGGCTCTAGCCTCGTAGCAAGATTACTACAACTTCTTTAACCACCTCAAAGAGGAATTCTGTTCAAGTTACAAGGAAGGATAAGCATCTCAACCTCAAAATAAAAATGCCATGTATCTCTACATAGTAATGTGTCAATAAAGAGCAAGGCTCTGCTCCAGAGCAAATGGCAGCACGCCATGAACAACTAGCAGAAGTAGCTGCTTCTCTTAGTCAGATAAGCCAGAGTATATACCAATCTCAGCCACGCATTCACACCTGTCCATGAATATCATGCCTGTATTCCCCAGAAATGACCACATAAAGACAAAAATCTGTAGTTAAGATGCTATGTTTCACTAGCGGTATTACAACCCAGTGACACACGGGTACCTTAACACAGACATCTATATGAGGCTGCCAGGCTCAAAGTATAAAAAGCTATGATGTAGCTTTCACACAGTTTTAGCCTGAACATTTTCTATATTTATTTCTTCAGACAATATGTTCCCTTAAGAATTACCTCAATCTATCTAACAAGAGTTGTTTAAAAAAATATTACAGTAGTGTTGTTCATTTTAACTGAGACTTAAACATAGACATTAAATTAAATGTTAAATCCTTTACCTCTAATATTAAGTAAGGACTACTTTCCCTCAAATTCTACCACATTGTGTTTTTATACTGTTTGGATACTCAGCTATGGCAACAAATGCAGTACAAGTGCTGTGTACATGGCTAGCCTGGTAATTAAAAAGCATTTAAAAAAAACATATGAGAAAAATTTAAATGTCAAATATTTTTTGTAAAAGCAGAATGTCCTTAAGAGTCCTTTTTAAGGAATGACCCTTTCAATGATCTCTAGGATGAAGGACTTCAGATTGTATAAACTCTCAAGCTCCCAAAGAAAAGCTAAGATAGAAGAAAATTTTCCTCTTCAGGAGGTAACATGTAACACTTGCCATGTTTAGGATTTTCAAAAGAAATTTCCTCTCCAGTTCTCCTTTGTGCTCAGCTACACATGAGAAGCTATGAGGTACAGAACAGGGAATGCTAATGGCATCATTAATAAACTGCTTCATAAAAATATGACCTATAAAATTTTTACTTCCTGGGAAGATTAGAAGAGCAGCGCAGTATCCTCATGAATCAAAACAAGTCAGACCTTAAGACCCAGAGACTTGGCAGTATCTTTTTAAAAACAGGATTAAGCTTTGCTAACAGAGAAAGGGTGAAGTAAGCTGTCATTATGTTTTAAATTACTCCAATACAATAAATATTTAAGTAATTAATGGAACTTTGTTTCTTTGTGCAACAGTTCCTGACATCATCTAAATTTTTCAAAACAATGTAATTTAATCGTCTGGGAAACTCTACTTGCACTGCCATGTATGGTCTTACACAAAAGGCTGACAGTACTGGTTCGTAAGAAGAAAACTAGAAGCTGTAATAGGATTTATCCCTTTCCTCTGACAAGCTGTAGACTTGTTCAAGGTCCATAACTAAGATAAAAATACAAGGCTCAGCTGTGCTCAACATGGCATTAATTCTGCATTGGTATAATTCCACACTCACTTAAATGGAATTCCTCCTGGTTTACACCATCTAAAACCACCACTAGGACCACAGAATAATAGTGGAACTATACAT
This sequence comes from Chlamydotis macqueenii, assembly GCF_036417535.1. NCBI lineage: Eukaryota > Metazoa > Chordata > Aves > Otidiformes > Otididae > Chlamydotis > Chlamydotis macqueenii. The sequence goes on along the minus strand of NC_141559.1, from coordinate 37,810,860 downwards.
TTGTTTACAGTCCTTAAAAAAGCATCAACTTAATAGAAGAGTCAGCATTTACTTGAAGTTACGTTAAAATAACATTCTAAGTCCAAAACTCATGTAAAGTATAAACAGTGATAACCCCAGTACTGATTTGCTTGACTGACTTAACTTACATATGCCTATTTTCTTTTCCTATGACCCCCTAACTTACAAATATACTCAAATTCTGATTCATAAAATTATTACATTAATTTAAAGGAAACATACATGAATCCTAAAGCATTTTGCCTTTCTGCATAATAAAAGCATTTTTGCCTTTTCCTTGGCTCTAGATTCTTAATCAGCAAAATAACTGTATATGATGCATTCCTATTGTACTTTTTTATTTCTAAATAGCAAATTGGTTCTTATAGCTGAAGAGCAAATAGCCGAGAATAAGGAAGGGATTCCAGTGGAAAAACAATAATTGAATCACAGAAATAAAAGCCAAGGGTCCTTATCTGTCATCCAGGTAATTTCCTTGTGAATGATCTTTTTCCAACATATCATTTATAAATATCCAGCAGGTATCTTCTTTGTTAGCAGCTCCATGCTTTAAGTGCATTCTATTTTAACTTAAAATATATGTAAATATGTTGATTAATCTTTACTGTCTGATCTGAATATGTTCATATATACCAATGCACATACACATTCCAACCAAACCCAAGAAAAAAAAAGCCACCAAACAAACAGATATTAGGATACACAGTAAAGGTTAAAATAGATAGATAGAAGTAAAATGGATCAAAAATGCAATAGCTTAAGCATTGCTCTTCTAATTATACACTGCATACATAGGCAAACTGGAATGACACAAAGATGGAAATTCCCTAGGTGTGTTTGCACGACCACTCAGGATCAGAGAACTAAAATGCCATGACAAGGACATGGTACTGATATACTGGCTGTAGATTCTGACTGAAGATGATGACAACCATGCCAGGTTATGTGCTCCCCATGGTAACAAAAGAGGAAACCAAGGGCACAGTCCTATTCCTCACTTTTCCCCTGAATCTATTTTCCTGCATACTAATCCTCCTTTTCACAACAGGCAGCTGGGTCCTACTCTCCCAGCGTGTAAGAGCCACAAGACTTCAGAAAAGCTCAGCATCTTCAGCAGCACATATGGCAACGGTGACAACACAGTGGTGAATTTCACACAAGCAGCAGTAGGGAAGACAGGGCAGTCACTCCTCTTGCATAAAATTCTGCTGTTACAACAAAGCCTAAAGCAACAACAATAAAAAAGTTAACCTTGCACCAAAATTTTACAGAATAAAAGTAGTATGTCATCTTGCAAGGATTTTACTTTATGCCAGACCTTAACAGCATGTCACATGTAAACCACAAAATCTGAGCAAGACTGAAGTCAGCCACTGATGCAAAACAGACCCCCTATTTCTGTGCACAGGTCATGGACACAGACCTCATGCTTGATGTGCAAATGTGGTTTTACACTGCTGACCTTCCCACAAAGAGCACTAGATATCTATGGATATAAAGCACTACAGGGACAAGGTATTTCAATAGAACTATAATCATAGCAGTAATGGTACCAACTGATTCACATCAATGTGATTGGAAAATCAGTCCTTTTAAGTTCCACAGTAAAACAAAAGTGGAAGGTATCTTATATGGAACCAAAAGAATATAAGGCTGAGAGGATTCAATAGTAATTTTGAGTTATAATCACCAGTGGACAAAATCAGTAGCCATACAGTACAAAAAATGAGTGCAAAAACCTATGTAAGATAGAAATATCTGGATTCCCGAATGGTACTTTTTTCTTTAGTTTTGTTTCTCCTTTTATTTGAATTTGGAAATTTTCTCTACCCTCTTGCTAGATTCCTCTACCAACTCAATCACTGATGAAATCATGAAGGATGTATAAACAAATTAACCGGAGAATTTAAAGAAATTTGCAAAAGAGATTCTTCAAAACAGCATTACTTCTACTTACGAGCGTTCTGTCTACCTCCCATAATCAAACAGTCTGATGGAAGAAATAAGAACAATTAAAATGAGTAAATGTTTATCAGTGCTTGTGCCCTTAAACCAAGCTGCACCCAATATTTCTTCCTGAAAAGCTGACCACTTACTCCACCTTCTGGCAATAATTAAATATTAAAAAATAAAAAAAAAAAAAAAGCCAACAGGAAAATGAGATTTGAGTGATGAGGAGCTGAGTTTTCTCAGCTGAGAATACTTAATGTCAACCTATTATACACATTGGCAATGAGGACAGAGAAAATAAGAAATGCCACAGTCACCATCTTAAAAGCTCCCTAAAATGGTCAAGACTTCTTACTTCAGACTCACTCAGAACAGGTGTTGCTCCTTTTGTGACAGTGTAATGCCTAATCACATGTTTCTGCATTTTCAAATTTTGATTCACCATTTAATTTGAATTATTAGCTCCACTGCCAGTCGTCTTCATTCATAATTCATCCCCTACTGACAAGACCAAAGAAAATAAATTTTAGAAGAGCTAGAGACTTACTGGTGTTTAGGATATTCAGCTGAGATACAGAAGAGTCAGGTTTGAGAAGCAGGTTCTACAATTATGTCATTATTTGCAAAGGAAGATAACTCTACCTTGTTAGAGTAGAGACTTCATGGTCAACACAGATACCCATCATGATCTACTAAGGCAACTCCTTGCACAGCTTGGTTATTTCTGCAAACTCAACTATTACCCTGCGTAGTTTTCTCTGCTTCCCGCAAATTTCAAAGCCTACCTTGGGGCTCAAAAAAGACAACTTCTGAATGTTTGTGGCATATTACGGCATGAACTCAACTTGTAGTGCAAGTGAGACAAAGTTTATTTTGCAAGCAGCGCTTTATACCTCTTTACCCGCACGCTTGTTCCCTTGCGGTTTCCATCCCAATAAGGCAGCTATTTGCACGAGTTCTACCACCCCCCTACTGTCCAATCCACTGTCATACCATGCGTTAGTTAGCCAATCCAGCTGCCGATCACACCCCGTCCACACTCTGGCTGGCATTGTACTGTTGCTCCTCATCACCTTGTACTCTCACTCTGTCCATTGTACTCAGATCCTGCTTACTTCTATAGTTTTGTTCTTGTTCCCATCCTCTACATCTCCCCTGTTTTTGTTTAATAATTCTAAAGCAAGCACTACATTGACATGCATAAGCATAACCTTGTTAATGCTGCATTCGATCATCTGCTGTACACAAGTCAAGATGCATGGAACACAGACACAAATTTAAAAAATGACAAATATCCCTAGTAAACATAAAATAACAAGTTTTTTGAGCCACGACCAAAGGTCCCCAAACCATGAAAGAAAACAAAAAAAAATCCTCTTCTGAGTGCAACTTCAATTGTTGGGTTAAAGCTTTCAACTTATCAATACTTGCGTGAATTGATTCCGAGTGGTAACTAAGGTTCATACAGCACACACCTTCAAAATCCTGACATCCGTGACCTTGAGCTAAAAGTGAAAAAACAATTGCTGCTCGGTTCTGTAATGTAGCATGCCTTATTGAGTTAACATCCATTAATAAGCCTTGCAAAGCAGCATTACTTGCATTGCTTTCTTTAGCGAGCCAACACCCTAACTTGTTAATGGTAGCTAATGCTTGTGCTGTCCCTATGGACGCAATCAAAGAAGCAAAAACTCTTTCACCTGCATTCCAGAATCGAACATTTGAATCACAGTTCTCCGGGAACGATGTTGCAGCTCGTCTCATACGAGGACTGAGTTGATATGTTAAATTATGAGATGGAATGCTAGGATGAAACAGCGTGAGTAGGCCAAAAGCACATGGCCCACCCACAGTCTTCCCGTGAATACTTTTCCATGCCCTGTCTCTACAGATCAAAAAGATACCATCAGGAAGGCTGATAGCATCAATCCCAGGGACAAGTTGACTCGACGCAGTGTAATTGCACCAAGTCCATTTCTTAAAAACTGCCCTGTGTGGTGAAACATCAAACCCAGATCTATTCAAGTACATTCTAGCTGTGAAGTTCAAAGAGAAACAAATGTGACTTTTCAATGTACCCATAATGTCTAATTCCTGTGGCTGAATTGGCAAGGCTGGGAAATCATTTACCATGTTTAGCAAGGTATTATACCAGCCTTGGGGTGACCATGTGGTCTTTGGACTTTGCACCGAAACATTGTAAAGGGTATCTAATTCCTGACTTGCCAATGGCATGCCTACCAAACATGCATGAAAAGGATCAGCTGATGTGGCCATGGAAATACACATTGTGCTTGTGTGCGTTGCTTTAGTAAGGACAAGCCAGACAGTGGGCAATCCTGTGGCTCCTCTGACAAGGCTGAAACATGGCGTCACATAAAATGTGATGGGACCCATTGCAGTCAGTCACCTGCAGAAACACAAGCATATCCCTGTCCCCATGTTATCAAATCTTTTGGTCCTTCCCATTGTCCTGAGACTAGGTTTTTTACCATTACCAATTGTTTACCTTGAAAGGGCACGGATAAACTATCTTGTTTTTCATATTTTGACTTATACATCTCATCTTGATTCAGAAAATTAAGGACGTAAGTTGCTTTCCACAAGCTTTTCTGTGGATGTTCCAACCCCATACTCCCCTCTTTTTGTTTTGTGAGCTGTTCTTTCAAAATCCTGTGAGTTCATTCAATAATTGCTTGAGCTGTGGCTGAATGAGGAATACGTGTAACACATTCAACCCCCCATTGTTGTAAAAATGCTCGAACATGAGCGGAGCTACAGGCAGGCCCATTGTCAGTCTTCACTCGCCGTGGAACATCTAGAATAGCAAAATAGGTTAGCCAGTGCTTACAGACATCACGAGCCCTTTCTCCTGCATGTGGGGTAGCAACAAGATACCCAGAAAAGGTATCTACTGTTACATGTATATATTTCATTTTGCCAAACTCTCCAAAGTGTGTGACATCTGTTTGCCACAAATCATTACCTTTAATACCACGTTAACTCCACTTTTGGAAGGCAACGGGGCTAGGAGCTGACAGTCGGGACAGGCTGCAAGAATACTACGTGCCTGAGTCATGGTTAGCTGAAAACGCCATTTAAGTGCTCTGGCATTTTGATGGTAAAAGGAATGTGACAATTTCACTTGCTCAAATCAATTAGGAACGACTGCAGACATGGTATAGAAGTTTGCTAATTGGTTCCCTACCATGATGGGACTAGGCAAATCAGTGTGAGATCGAACATGCATAACATAAAAATCTTGCTTTCTTTGATCTATTAAGGACCAAAGCATCTGAAGCTCAGCCATCAAAAAGGGGTTATCCACATTCTTAATCATTGAATAATCAAGCCTCGCTACTATCCCAGCTACATAAAATGAGTCAGTGACAAGATTAACAGGTTCATCCTTAAATTTTAACACAGCCATATTCACTGCAACCAATTCAATTACTTGAGTTGAGCCTTGCAGAACAATTTTTACTTCATGCTGCCATTCCACCGCTTGAGACAGCTTCCATATACCATGATGGCTTTTCTTGATTTGCCAGACCCATCTGTAAAGACTGTAATACTTTGTACAGGGGTTGGCCGACAGCGTAACTTGGTATACAGGGGCAATTTAGTGATTTAAGCCCAAATCCCATGTTTCAGGTAATGAATGGAAATATGGCCCTGAAAATTGGCTAAGGCAATTTGCATATCGAGACTCTCAGCAAGAAGACAATTCAGATTTTCTTTGGTTGCAGGAATAAAAATGACAGACGGATCTACTCCATCAAGAGCCTTTAATCAGGCCCTTCCCTTTTGTATCAATTGAGCATAAGCATCAAGGATTGTTACCACTGTTTTTGATTGAGAATGTGGCAAAAAGAGCCATTCAATTACTCATAGGGGGTCTTTTGCGCTTTCTTCCCATTGAAAGAGAGCTGCAAAAGGCTGAAAGACATTAGCAACTATTGCCAACATGATTGGCAGTGCAAGGAGACGTCACCATCCCTGGCAATGTTCGATTGCCAGTGCTACTGTAGATAAGGCCCCCTTGGCCGCATCAGTAAGAGTTCTAGATGACAATAGATCAAGATTTCCCTTTAAAAGGGCAAATAATGGATGTAATTCTTCAGTGGTGAGTCCCAGAACTGGTCAAAGCCAGTTAATCGCACCTAAAACCTTCTGCAGTTCATTAAGTGTTACTGTATCATTTAGTTCTATACAAAGAGGTTGTGGATGGATTTCTTGGTGGGTAATTTGCCACCTTAGGTATTTCCATGGGCTGGTTTTCTGGACCTTGTCTGGTGAGACGTGCAGGCCAGCCTATTCGATGGCCTTGTAGACTTGTTCAACAACCCTTTCTAAGTTATTGTCAAAAGGTGCAGCAATTAGAATATCGTCCATATAGTGATAAATGATGGCATCTCTATTTTGGACTCTTACTGGATGAAGTGCTGCATCAACAACAGCTTGGCAGATCATTGGGATGTTTCACATTCCTTGTGGTAAAACTGTCCAGTGGTATCGTCACATGGGTGCTTGCTGATTTAATGATGGAACAGAAAAGGCAAAACATGGTGCATCTTCAGGGTGTAAAAAAAAATAGTGAAAAAAACAGTCCTTTAAATCAATCACTGTTAAAGGTCAATTGGCTGGAAGCATAGATGGTGAGGGGAGCCCCAGTTGAAGGGGTCCCATAGGCTCAATGGCAGCATTAACCACCCTAAGGTCATGCAACAAGTGCCATCTTCCGTTCTTTTTTGGAATACAAAACCAGGAGTGTTCCAAGGGCTCATGGAAGGCATGATGTTGCCAGCAGCCAACTGTTCCTCCACCAGTCTATGGAGTTGTTCCAGGCATTCTTGATGCAGGGGCCATTGGTTGACCCACATAGGTTGTTGTGTCAGCCAAGTGAGTTTGAAGATCAGTTGCTGCTGGGCTCAGAACAGCTGTTCAATGACCTCTGCACAAAATGTTGCTGTTTTGGTTCTGCTATGTGAACTCTGGTTCCGAACTGTCCAAGCACGTCCCAGCCCCATAAGGTACACGGAACTGAGGCAATAAAAGGAGCAGCCTGGGGTATCTGTCCATCTGGTCCAATGATCACTCAGAGATGTGCACTCTGTTTTGGTCGCTGCATTCCCCCCACTCCCACAATCATGGAGGCAGGGTCTGCCATGGGCCATTCTGGCGGCCATGCAGAGCTCTGAATTATAGAGACATCCACACCAGTATCTACAAGTCCTTAAAAGGAACGTCCATCAGTGGTGCTTGTTATCATTGGTTGTGTCACCTTGATAGATTTTGTCCACAATACTTGCGGTGCTCCAGTGCTGCCAAAACCTTTTTCACCTCTATATCCAATTCCCCTGGAAGTCTCCCCCAAAACGGTACAAGGTGTGCGATACACTGTCCTGGCAGGACAAAACAGGGAGGCACCGGTGTCCATGCCATGATTGACACCTGTAATCTGAATCAATGATTCCAGGTAAAATAAAAAGCCCCAGTTTTGTGGTTGATGACTTACCAATTAACAAAGCATGCATCCCTTCTCCAATAGGCCCCCAAACCCCCGTTGGGATAAGAATTACGCCGGTCGTTGTTATTGTGACTGAGTGGGCAGTGGCCAGGTCTAGCCCCGCACTCCCTGTGGTGGCTGGAGTGAGGTTGCCGACCACACAGCGGGGCATGGATTTATTTGATTGTTTGGGGCGTGCAGCCTCGCCCCCCGTCTCACCTTTCCTGAGCGATCTGATAAGAACTGTCCATCAGCATGATATTTTGAACAGCATTCATTAGACCAATCTTTGCCTTTCCTGCAACAAGGACAGTCTCGGGGCGGAGGAATTTTTTTGTCTGCATTTTTTGGGCAATCTCTCTTTAAATGTCTCAAAGCAGCACAACAGTAGCACCCCCCTTGTCCTGACCTTTTATCTAATATTTTCAACTTTGCTGCAAGGGCATTAGCTAAAGCGTTAGCTAGATACCCTGTTGAGCCCTCATCTTGGCACGCTCTGACCATATCAGCCAAAGAGGAGTTACAGTTTTTCATAGGTTGCAATATGCGCTTACAGTCATTGTTAGCATTTTCAATAGCCAATTGTAATAGCAACAGCCCTCTTGCGTCATCATTGTCAACCTGCCGCTCTAAAGCGGCTTGCAGTCGATCTATGAAAGCTGCATAAGGTTCATTCGGTCCTTGCAGCACTTTAACAAAAGACTGAGGTCCTTCGCCCTTTGATGCTGGAATTTTTCGCTCTGCCCGAAGAGCAATATGTCTGATTTGAGTATACATTTCCAGCATGAATTGTGCTTGCGAAAGTGGGTTACTATATGTACCCTCTCCTGCCAGTTGATCATATCCTATTGGAATCTGCTGGTTTAGATTCGTAACGGATTGCACAGTACACCCCTCCTTAAAGTCTGCGTGCCATATCACGAATTGAGTGGGTGTTAACACCATCCTCATTAAAGACTTCCAATCATGTGGAGTCAGGGTATACGACTCCGCTAGTGCCTCAAGCGGGGTCGTAGTAAAAGAAGAATGTATCCCTGCCTCCTTCACTGTTTGTCAAAGCTCCTTTATAACATCATAAGTGAGAGGCTGCCAAACCGGCTGCTGGTTGGCTTGATACATATTATGAGTTCCGGCACTCGCAGCTGCATGGCTAGCATTCACATCTCGCAGAGGAGGGAACAGATCGGGTTTCTTTTCAGGCTCTATTGGACTTGGGTCAAAAGGATCTTCCTCCAGAGAGGTATCATTATTAGCAAGCATAGTATCAGGGAACGGACTGGAAGGTGGAGCCCAAGGTGGAGGGCGAGCCTTAGAATGCGCAGAATGGGGGTCTGGCAGCAGGGGTACTGACGTCTCAGGAGAAAAAGGGGGAGTATTAGTAGTGAGATTCTGTCAAAGCGCTTTGATGGTTAGCATGATTTGTCCCCAGGTGGCCAGGTTTTTGCAAGCCTGGCTATCTCCTGCCGTGGTGGCCTTTTGCAGGCTTGCGCCCACTCCTTCCCATGCCTCTAGTTGAAACGTCCCATTTGTGGGAAATTGTGGATGATTATCATGAATCCATTCTAGCAAAGTCACTAATTGTGGGCCAGTGACATTTCTGCCCTGAGCTTTTAGCATTCTTCTCATCACATCAATGCCTTGCATCTGTTCCGAGGACATTTTCCCTCCCAGGGTTCCCAGCTGCTCACCTGTGTGCAGGTGATGGGCACACTCCTTGATAGCGTGGATCCCGATCCCAGTCTCTGGTTCCCAGTCTCTGGTTCAACTGGGTTATGCCACCAGTCCGGGCTCTATTCACGCCTCCTTTCAGGTCCCTGTTCGGGTGCCATTTGTGGCATATTACGGCACGGACTAAACTTGTAGTGCAAGTGAGACAAAGTTTATTTTGCAAGCAGCGCTTTATACCTCTTTACCCGTGCGCTCGTTCCCTTGCAGTTTCCATCCCGGTAAGGCAGCTATTTGCACGAGTTCTACCACCCCCCTACTGTCCAATCCACTGTCATACCATGCGTTAGTTAGCCAATCCAGCTGCCAATCACACCCCGTCCACACTCTGGCTGGCATTGTACTGTTGCTCCTCATCACCTTGTACTCTCACTTTGTCCATTGTACTCAGATTCTGCTTACTTCTATAGTTTGCTCTTCTTCCCATCCTCTACAAATGTCAGCTGCAGCAACACTACTTATTTACCCTTGTATTGGCTCAAACAGGGCCAGATTTCATCCCAAGATTGCAATTCTCGCTTGCTTTGCTTACATTTAATGATTGTTACCAGTCCAAGTATCTTAGCAAACACCACTGCTGCAAGGTCTTAAAATAAACAAATCCTTGAAATTATTTGTCCCAACAAGTCCTTCTAAGAAAAGGCACTCAGCTCCACCTGCTGCCAGATTTAGATTATTTCTCTCTGAGGCTGAGGACCGCACAATACAAAGAGATTTATTTTTCATTTTTACATGCATGCAAAAGGCAAAAGTCCAAACTGCTATGTAGATACCTATCAAAGTGAAAACCATACCTTCTCCCCACAGGTCCATTATCACATCTCATTACTGCCCTCAGCAGCACTATCCATTCTTGAAAGACTTGGAAGATCCATTCTTCAACTCAGAAGTAATTTAATGTATTTTTCCCTTGTTTGCTATGATAATTATAAACCTAGAAGCCAAAGAGCACTGAAGCTAGGCTGTCTAACAAGACTCAATTAACTATTTCAAACAGCTATGCAAAAATCACTGGGAAAAAAAAAAAACAGTCTACTAAATATTAACATGCTCTCTCACTCTGACCCTGTAATACTATGAAAATCCACCCATTAATTACACTGTTATAAGTTACAAGCCATTTTAGAAATGGCTGGTTTGTACCTGATGAGAAACAAATTATCTTAATAAAGGAATATCTTCATTTAAATAAAACATAATGAATTTAGAGGTTCCTAAACATATATTCATTATTGCACCTTCCTTCAGCATGCATTGTTTGGGCTCATGAAATACTTCTAATGAACAGCCAGAACAGTAAAGATAAAATATAAATTAAAATATATTTTAAAATAAGAATTTACAATTATAAAATTCTAAATCAGACCTTCTGAAAAAAAAATTGCAAAATAAACAAAGCACATACTTGCATAAAGAGATTCTAATTACCTGTCTGCGGTGACCTGTGTAACTAATATACAGCCTATCAGTGTCAAAGAAGAAATGAAGATGGTATCAATAAAACCTTTTAAAAAAACAAACAAACAAACAAAAAAGCCCACAAACATTACAACCTGTTTCTTTTCATAGACCTGATTTTTGCAAGTGTATTTTCTTTCGTCTTAATGAAGCAAAACTAGATTTACACTGGAGTAATGCAAAACAGAGCAGGGACTGTGTGCCTACAGACAGAGCTCTCTTTATGTACCTTGGTGGGATTTTGGTCACCTAAGCACAAGTATAAAATGCTTTAGTAGCACAGTGATTTAGTGGAAAAATAAAGCATTCTGAAACACTCTGGCTGTCAGTTGCCTACCTTTTGCTGTTTGTCACACTTCTATTCTCCCGGAGCCAACCATCAAAGGAGACACTGACTTTTCGAACACTCTCGCCTCTTAAACAAGATAAATTGACACATCTACTTAGCTACAGAGAGGGCAAATCCAGGAGAAACACACTTTTTCCCCTTGATACACTGTACAGAATTTTTAATGAGAATCAATCTGGGATATATCCATTTTCTCAAAATAGGAACGGATGCTTTTTGTATGTTTAAGTTGTTTATTTATTTTAATTAAAATAAAAATCAAAACTGCATCAGTTGCAACCACCTTTCCAAAAGTCCTTTGCTGCCCTCATGTGTTTCACAGGAAAAGTTACTCTTACACAAAATAAAATAACTTCAAGCAAGACAACAGCTTCTCCTGTTATCAACAAGACACACTCCATGGAAATAATAACTGAAAAATAACTGAAAGTTTTTCTCTTTATTCTAGTAAAGCTAAGTTGGCTGGTTTAGAATTTAATGATTATATATTAAAAATAAGAAAGTGTAAACCAATTTATTGAAAGTTGATTATGTTAGCCTGGTAGAAAAGCTGAAATGCTTTATTTTCAAACTTACTTTTCATTAAACCTAACTTCAGCATCTTTCTGCTGCTTACACTGACTGGCAAAGTAACTTTTTTCCTGTTCCATTATACTATACCATGCAGAATAAAATCATGCAACTGGTGCATTAAGGTTTCCGTTACTCTCACGATCCATATATCCAAAGCTATGGTTCCCATATCAAGCTTTCCTTTGACTCTGCCCTGTGCTCCTCCCAAGGGTCTTGCCCTGACACAGATGCTGTTAGCAAATACTTGGAGTCACAGGCTGACAGATTTTGCATTCTGGATTTGGCTGCTGATGTTCAGACTGTCCTTAAAAAGATCTCACTGTTCACTTCTCATGTTGCTGTCATCATCCTATCCAGTCCCTATGCTGATCCCAGGCCTCATTATGTCAATACTAGTTTGTAGGAAGTTCTAATAACATCTCTTACGCAAATCCCGGGTTTACAATGATAAAACATATCAGAATAATCAATAAAATCTGCTCTGTTAACAAGGTCTTCCACACTCTGGCTGTGAGCCATAAATAGCCCTCTTGTACCAAAACAGCCGATCCCGCCACAGCCATTCCACAGGAGGGGGAAGGCAAAGGCAGAGCTGGATCATGATCCCCACAAGCTTGTTCAACCCTGGACATGAGCTATTGGGTGGATCAGATCAAAAATTGTTATTTATACTGCCAGGCTGTATAAATAACATGGCTGAACTGCCATGATTGTTTTATCATTAAAACTCCCACCATATGAGTGCCTTTAAATTGCCTCAACTTTTCAGTAATGACAATATGTTAACGTCTCTCTTCAATACAGAAATATGTAAAGCTTCAGGCTATAAAGCAAAATAATGACTTTTTCTTTCCATCATTAACAAAAGCTACCTGCATGATAAGTGTTCCACAAATACACACAAGTGTTCCCTTATCAGTCAGGTAGACAGGAGGGAACAGTTGTCATCTCATGAATAACGTACTGGGTTTTGTTCTCTCTTCCTCTGACAGATAAGAACTCTGGTATTTTAGCCTCTGTCTAGACAAGCTTTTTGCTGTTTAGTTGCTCATTTTAAAACTAGTTAATGCAGCATAAGTACTGCCAACATCAAAATACTTTTGCTATTCTAGTCACAAAACATAGCAAAAGGCCGTTTTATGTGAGGGAGGGAGAGAGTTACCTGCTTATATAATGCAGAGGACTCTGTAGTGCTGCTGATTAAAGTTATTTAAATCCTCCTCCAGTCACCCGTGGTGAGATGATAGAATAATATAATCTTTAAGGTTGGAAAAGACCCCCAAGATCATCAAGTCCAACTGTCAACTTAAGACCACCATACCTACTAAACCATGTCCTGAAGCGATGCCAGATATCAGCCATGCACTCAAACCGCTGAAGCCACTTAGTCCCCCCTCCAAGAGGAATTACTATCCCAGAGCGGAATGCTAAAAAAAAAGACAGTTCTCAGGAGTCAGCAAGCCCAGGCATTTGAGCTGAGGCTGACAGGACAGAGAAAGGCACAGCTCACAGAGCCACAGCCTGACAGCAGGGCTGCCCTGACCCATCCTCCGCCCTCCTCAGCCATTAGTTTATCCTTTGTCTTTTACTTGCCAAGTCTGTACATTCCTACTCATCTAGAAATTAAAGATATAAGTCTCTGTTGTATTTCATACAGTATAATTTCACTTACAAACTTGTATTATTGGATAAAGTGCCACAAAAAAAACAAAAAAAAACAAAAAAAAAAAAAACAAAAAAAACAACCCAGGCACTGACAGCTCTGCACCTCACCCTTTACAAAGCATGCACTCCAACACAAGTTTGCTCTTACACAACACAGGAATGGTAGCAAAACTTCGTACTCTCTAACTTCAAACTTCAGCGTGAGGCAGGCCTCGTGTCTCCCAAACAGTGCACTGCAAGGGTTGCTGCTGGCACCACAGGACACGGCACCTGTGCTTTCACCTTGTGGTAACAAGATTGGGGGGGGGAAGCAACAGAGAAAACTGAAACCTGAGCACCAGCACATAACTAGTTGTTATGGCAACCAATAAGCCACCATAAGCACACGCTGGTTTCTGTCAAATATTTTATTCCAGCATAACCAAACCGCACCGGACATCGGAGGCCGTGGATGTCCAGTGCAGCACTGGGTAGCTCCCCTCTCTCAATGCCTTGCCTTGCTAAAGCCTATGAACTGTATCCTGCTGCCCCGAGGAAGCAACTGCACCTTCTCTTTCCTACTCACAGCCCCGCTTCCAGGTACCAACTCTCCTCTCAGCCAAGGCCTGGCATTAACTTTTAACCCTGCAGTTAACGCTCTGCACCGCTTATCCCCTCGTTTGCAGCCCTGCGCGCCTCGCCCTGCATCCCGCACACGGAAAAACACCCCCTGAAACACGGGCTCTTTCCAGGCGCTGCCGCGCACCCCGAAACGCAACAAAAGCGGCGGCGGGACAGCTGCGGGCAGCGGCAGCCCCCAGCTTGGCCACTGGCAGGACCCCACTCGGGCTCTGAGGGGCGGCTGCGATTTCCTGCCCCGCCCCAGCCGGGGGGGGGTCAGCTCAGCGGGGTGGTGATGCCCCCCCGTGCCTGCCTGCTGCAGGAGGAAGCAGCTGCAAAGCAAGGGAGCTTCAGCACCCCCATCCCCTACGGAAACAGGCCGGTCCGCAAGCTCCGTGGGGTGGGGGTGCGGCCTCCAGGCTCCACCCCGCCAATGATATGGCGGCCAGGGGAGGAGCGGCGGCCGGGGGGGTGGCCGGGAGTGGACACCGCTACCGGGTATGGCGGGAGACATGGCTCGCTGCGACCGGTTGGTGGGCTTGGCGCTTCTCTGTTGCCTGCTGCAGGCGGGTAGCGCCGCTCTCCTAGCGCCTGCAGGCACCCGGCTTGGGGAGGAGGGCGGCGGCGGCAGCGGCAGTGGTCCGGGCCACCCTCCGCGGGACGCAGGCGGCCGGGATAAAGAAGCGGCGGCGGCGGCGGCCCTGCGGGTAGGTGTCCCTGCCCGCGCTTACACTGCGATTCCCGCTACCCCGCGGGCCGTGCCGGCCAGGTGACTGAGGGGCGACGGGTGGAGGAGGGTGGCACGGCAGAGCCCTTCAGCCCAGAGTACCGAAGCCCGCTCCGGCATCCTCTGCCGTTTCGTTTTCCTCGGCTCTGCCTGCTCGGCTTCCCCTCAAGCCGCTGTGGTTGGGGTACCGCTGCTTTGCTCCCCTTCCCCGTGTCTGACGCCAGGTGTCAGCGTGGCACCGGGGCGTCTGGGGGCTGGTGCTGGTGCTGGCCGCCCGGCGCGGGGGTTCCTGCCGGAGCAGCTTCCCAAGGAAGTGGGGCGACCGGGAGAGGCGGGCAGGGCGGTGCCCCGCTTTTCCGAATCGTACCCGACGAGGGGTGCGGGGGGAGGTAGGGCGGTGTCAGTCAGGGGGCAGCGGGGTGGTCGGCGGGGCTGTGCGGTGCCAGCCCGGCCCCGGGTGGCGCTGGCGGCTGCGGGAGCGCAGGTGGTGCTGCCCCGTGTGCCTCCCCTGCGTGACAGCCCCGCGTGGGCCAGCAGACGCGGTCTGCTGAGAGGGTGTGATGGGGTCTTCCTAAACGCAGAAGGTGACGTTGAGTTTGTGATATTTCATGTTGAACTGTCAGCAGAAGAAATTAGGGAGAGGGATGTCAGACTGTCTTGCTGCTGTAAATCAAAAACATGTTTTTCCAAGATCTAGGATTCCTGATAATTTAAAGTTTCGATTTTTTAATGCTTTTAGGCCATTGTATTGTTCTTTCACTTTATAAGGATATAAAGCAGGACAGAGTTAACCCTATCTTATGTATCTCTGAACCACAAGGTTTGTTGTGCTGTCAAAGAAGGGCATCAGATGAGTTTGACACAGTTTGTTCTCAGCTTGCCTGTTTTGACTGTCTCATATCAATTTTTTACCCTCTGTGAACTTCACAAATGCTTCTTCGGTATCTTTCTTGGAGCTGAAATTAGTCTAATGGCTTTCACATTGGTTTGATAAGGATCCACGATGAATCTGAAGTGAACAGCTGTCTTGTTATCTAAGTTCATGTTTACTGTTGCTAACCTTTTATTTTTCTGCTGTTAAGGTTTTGTCACTACTGCTAACTTAATAACATCCACAATATTTTTTTTTCTCTTCAGGAAAGTGCTAAAAGAATTAGATTACTGAATTCATCATCAAAAGATAATACAACTGCTTTCTATGGAATAAATCAATTTTCTCACCTGTTTCCTGAAGAGTTCAAAGGTACATTTTCTGGCTGCTGCTAATGGCTTTTCTGTTATCTTTATTATTTTTTCCCAGAGCCTTGTATCTTTCACACTTAGAGATTATGCCAGTGCTGATAGTCAGCTAGTTTACAGTGTCAGATACCAAACTGTAACTACTGCTGAAGGATATCTTCATGTTTCTCTAGTCTTGCAAGGCTCTTCTGCCCAGGGCCTGAATTTGATTTAGTATACAGACCCTCCCTCCTTCCACCTTAAAGCCTTCTTCAATTGCAACTGCTGTAAAATTGGAAAATACACGATGTTCTTGAGTACTCTAAATTCCTATTCCCTACTCTAAGACAAAATTGACTACAATCCAAATAATGCTTGGAGGTCCAAGTCTGTACAATGATAGCTATGACTTTCAGGAGCAATATGACATGCTTAATTTGGTTTACTAAGAAAATTTGTTTGATGTCTAACCTAATCTTCCCTTCTTGCTATTAAAGTCTGCTGTTATATGTTCTGATCATCAGGGGATTTCATACTGTTTTAAATTTTAAATAATTAAGGAGCTTTTTTTTAGTGAAAAGCTAGCAATTTGAGTGTGTTTTGGAATCTTTACATTATTCTCCTCTTATTTTTCCCATTTTGCTTGACTGAAATAAAGTAATATTTCTCTAGTAAGTAAAATGTGAAAATTTTGAAGCAAAACTTGTTTTATGGAATGGATATTGGTCTGCTCTAGTAAATCTTTATGCTTTGTACCCATGTTTCCTACATGGAATATTTCTGTTCTTTCTAGGATTATAGGAATCTTTACATTCATTCTGGAGTGTAATGATTATTTTAAAATACATGGATTTTCTATGGATTTGAGAATGAAGTATAATCTCAGGATTGTAACTCGAAGTTATCTCTATGGCTTCTAGCAAAACAGTTGTTTGTGATTTTTTTTTTTTTCTTTTAGTTAGTAGATTTATAGATGTTTGTATTCTGTGTTTAGCTATTTACTTAAGAAGCATACCTCACAAACTTCCCAGATACATAAAAGTGCCAAAGGGAAAGGAAAAACCTTTGCCAAAGAAGTTTGACTGGAGAGACAAGAAAGTCATTGCAGAAGTGAGAAATCAGCAAACAGTAAGTCCTGGTATTTTCCTTTCCTGGTTCGCAACCACTTCTCAGAGACAGTTCCAGCAGGTACGTCGCAGAGGTGAGTGTATGTTTTGGAAAGGACCAGCACTGCCTCAAGATTCCTTGGATCGCTGGCACAAGCATGGCCGGTTGAACATACACGAAGTCATGTAGCTTTTTATGCAAAGTGGGATTAAACTTAAAAGCATGAGATGTAAAAGTTGTGCATTTAGAAATTATGCAGTTATAAACTGTGTGTAATACATTTTTTTTTAAATCTAGTTAACTAAGTCTGCAAATAGTTTGCACCATGTGTATTTTGTATTTTTCTGAAGAGACTGAGGTAAGACCCCATCCTCCTGTTTCACGTGGGCGAGTATAGATCCTTTGCTGTTACTTTCTCTCATGATTAAATGTCCTTGGCTGGTCAACACCCATATCTTTACCACTAAACCACTCAGGGGATGCTTTCCTGATAGGAAGATAACCAGACCCCACATGATTACAGTTTATCCCGAAATGGTTATGGTCACGGGTAAGAAACAAACAAGCTGTTAAATCCCCAGTATCTTTCCTTTCTGTGCTTCGCATAGTGTAACCTGGGCCTAAGAATAAATTCTGCTTCCTGTTTTAAATGCCGCAGAGTCTAGAACTGCAGTATAGATGCTATCGCTGTCTAAGAACTTCTCTTATGTTTAATTTCAGTTTGCTGTTTCTTAAACTAACCTAATATATTTCTATAAAATTCTTCAGGCTGTAGAAAGTTGTGGACTCTCTTTAAGTGCATCTGTTTCAAAAACTTACTATCTAATATGGTTAAAAATAATTTAATCCTGAGCCCTAGTCCTTCTTTAAGAAAATAGATATCTCCTAGTTAAAAGCATCCTCAGACCTGTCTTAAAGGGCAAAAATGAATCATGAAGGAATCCTTAAAATAAGGCAACTACAATGCAGATATCCTTAAAATAAGACATCTGTAATGCATTTCTAGCTTTCAGAGAGCAATATGGCGAGTGGGGTGGGGGGTGATAATATTTTAAATGGCTGATTACATGTATTTATTATTGCCTTAAAAACAAAGTTCAAGGATGATGTAGTAAGTTAAGAGCATTAGAAAACACTTCAGACTTTTTTTTTTTTTTTTTTTTCCTTTTCATATCAGGCTTCAAAAACAAAGCTGACTTTTTCTGTCTCCCTATTTCTATTCTCTATGTACCAGTGTGGAGGCTGCTGGGCTTTCAGCATTGTGGGTGGTATAGAGTCTGCCTATGCAATTAAAGGAAATAACCTGGAAAAACTCAGCGTACAGCAGGTTATTGACTGTTCATACAATAATTACGGCTGCAGCGGGGGATCCACTGTTAGTGCTTTGAGCTGGCTGAACCAGGTTTGAAACTTTTCGTAAATCTTGAACTCTTTCTTACCTTTCATATTAACATTCTTTTTTACTGGGAGAAAGTGATGGGGAAGGTAGAGTGCACAGTGGATCTGATTTTTTAATGTATATGTGTATTTATGCATATACATATGCGTGTGTATATATGTACACATATTTATTTAGTCTGGAATCAAGTGAAAGTTTGTTGAAGTGGAATTGAAACTTGGTTGGAATTTTGTAGTCATATGTTCTTGTGAATGTAACAAATCAACCCACAGGGGCTGGAAGTAATGTTCCTTGAAAGCTGTAGTACTTCCACTGAATTCAATTGGAACTGCAAACATACAGTACCAGTGTAGAAGGAGCCATTTGTCTACATGTCATTTTGTGGATTTGAGTGTCCAGTTTATGCACCAGCATTTGGGGAAAATGAGGGATGCTGAGATTTTCTGCCTTCAAATTTCTGTAGTTTCTGTTGCAAACACTGGAAAATCATGGAGGAGCTCAGAGAACCTCAGAATAAAATTGACTGCATTTACCTTTGTTTCACTTGCAACCTAAGGAGTGAAAATGCAGATGTAGTTTCTACTTCAGTTGTAGCTAATGTCTCATTCATGAAAAAATGCAAAATATGTGTTAATCATATATGTAAGCAGGAACATTTTAGTATCTTTGAAATAAAAAGTACTCTCTAGGATGACAGTTTGAGTTATAAGAATATAAAAAGAATTTCTTAATTTTTTTAAGTTTTAAAAAAAAGCTGATTGTCCATTTTAAGAAACTATGAAACCCCTGAAGATTCATGTAACCGTGGCTAATAACAGTCTAGGTAACTTGTCTAAGTTTGCATTTCAAGAAAGACAGAGGATATTAATCTTGATTTCTCTGAAGCAAAATTCCCTCTTGTTTGGCAACAGAAGGGGCTACAAATGAATTAAACTGGAGAAGGCACTGTCATAAGCATACTGTATTGCAGAAGACAAGAAAAGTATAAAAATTTGATGCAATAGCTTGGTATCTGGACTCTGAGCTGTGGCAGCAGTTATAGTGCATTATTTACTGTCAGGAGGATTTGATGCTGGCAGCGGAATTGTTATATTTTGTATAACTATTCCTGAGATATTTGTGGTTCTTGAACTGTCCCAAAGAGAGGATAATTTTGTGTGTGGCTGTCATTTGAAGATAATAAATAGTCATTCAATAAATGAATACATAGTCTCTGTGTCTTGAAATTGATGAGATTGCTCATGAGGCTAGTTTAAACCACAGATAACGTCTTAAATTTTGTTCATTATTCAAAGACTTCTGAATCCCTTCTGAAGCTTTCTCCATGAACATGGAAACTAGGGATAGTAAATTCTGTATTTCCCAGCATGACATTCTTACTTCTAATCTCACCAAGAGCACAATGAATTCTGAACGAGTTCTGTGATCATTTTCAATGTGTTTTGATATGCATAGTGTTAAAGTCAAATGCATTAAATTCTCATTCATTTATCTTCTTGCAGACAAAAGTGAAACTCGTGAGAGATTCAGAATACAGTTTTAAAGCTCAGACAGGACTGTGCCATTATTTTGGTCACTCAGATTTTGGGGTTTCAATAACAGGATTTGCTGCATATGATTTCAGGTAGCTACTATTGATTCTTTTATTTGCTGTACTTTTTCCTTTTGTATTCACTAACTGTGGAGTAAGCTGAGCCAATAGTGCATTGACCAGCCAAAGGTTATGAGGTTGATTGCATCAGTTCTGGAACTCTGTATTGGATAAGAATTGATACATAACATTTTTTTAGGATTTTACCTTCACACAATTAACCCACTCAACCCTGCCATCACTAAGCTTGTTCAAACTGGAAAGCTTAACTCAGTATCTTGAAATTAGGTCTTTTCAGTTGGCAGGTTTTAAATTGGAACACTGAGTTTGTTACAATTTTAAATATATGCTAAGTGAATGTTACATTGCTTAAATATCAGAAACGGTAAATCCTACAAATAGTAACTGGAATTTGTTGAAAAATTTAAGAAATATTCAGTTATTTCAGTATTCATCTATTTATATACCCACCTGCATCCTTCTCCAGTCCGTGACTTGGCAAACAGTGTTGTCAACTGAATTTTGTAAAGACAATTGGTAGCTTTTAAGGTTTCTGTACCAAGAAAGTTTGTTTCTAATTTTTATCAGTACATACAGCTGCATAATGAACTTCAAGACAAAAAATATAGTTTAGACTAGGAATTTAATTACTGCCAGATATAACAAACTAAAATAGCTCTGCCAGTCTGTATTTGCCAAATTTAGTTATTGCATGTATCATGCAGTGATAAAGATTTTCTGTTCCCATATATTACATAAGTAAAACTGTATGAGGATGCTAATGGTAATGTCTGATAGGCGTAATGTCGTGTGTTTTGATATGTTTGAGATACATATTTTAGTGTATTCTTATGTATGATACAAGAGGTACTTCTGTATGTCTGGAAAAACTAATGGGAAACAATAATGTAGATTAATGCTTTGTCCAAAGCTGGTTTTTAATTGAGAAAAGTGATATGTGAAAGGCACACAATGCAGTGGGCAATGCTCACCATTGCCCACTGACCTGACCCAGAAACTTGCTTCTTTTTAATAGCATCATGTCTTTGATGTACACCTTTCCCATAGTCTGTGTGCCCTGTATTTGTATTACTGTGTTGTAGTATATGAAATATGTATGTACTGATGTGTGTAATGTGGAACTCATAGGAAACAGTTGAATTCTTTGATTTTTTTAAAATTCTCCTTAACAAGTAGATTACCACCTCTCCAGTTGCTTTAGTATGCAAACTTAAGTCACTTGGCATTATCACTCACTTCTTTCACAGCGGTCAGGAAGAAGAAATGATGAGGATGCTTGTTAACTGGGGCCCTTTGGCAGTAACGGTAGATGCGGTTAGCTGGCAGGATTATCTTGGTGGGATCATACAGTATCACTGCTCTAGTGGAAGAGCAAATCATGCTGTTCTTATCACTGGTTTTGACAGAACAGGTGCGTCTCCATCAACTGAACTTCAACTCAGTAGGTTTTGTGTTTTCTCTCTTACTTGCAGCTTGCCTCGTGTGGGGCAGGTGATTAAAATCCAGAATTGGGTGTTCTATTGAAAACTGTTTGGTTTGGTGTCACATCAGTTCTGGAAGTGCAGCCTGATTCCAGGAGAAAAACTCTTCTTATCTCTGCTTCTTCAGTTCTGTGGGACTTCATGTCCTTGTAAAGTCATGAACACAGCTATGTGTGTCTTTACGCTAGTAGAGGATATATGCAGGCTGTTCAGCACCAGACTGCTAGCTCTGTCCTCTGACCTCAGCAGTAGGTTTCATTGTACTATATCATCAAAGCATAAGAGACTATGAAATATTAAAATGGTAATTAACTCAGAATGCAGAGCGTTAGAAGTTTTCTATGCTTCCCAAATCTCATATTGTCTGTTGTTTTTGAAAATGTCTCTTCCAGGTAGTATCCCTTACTGGATTGTACAGAACTCTTGGGGGCCTACATGGGGAATAGATGGCTATGTTCGTGTTAAGATAGGCGACAATGTCTGTGGTAAGTCTGACAAAAAATAATTAAAGTGGTAAAGGCCACATGCTGGGATACGTTTCTCCGTGTAAGTAAAGCGATATAATGGTACCCTCAGAGAAGAAATACGAATCATTGCTATGTTTTAAAAGGAGTTAGATGAGTCCAGGTGGAAGAGTAAATAAAGCAGTTGCTACTTAAACCAACCCATGTAGTTGAATGATGTAAAAACACCATATAAAGGTAAAGCCATATAACAAATAAAGTGTTATTGTACCTTACCATGTAGAGGTAATGTCAGTGTAAAGTATACAGTCGTGTATCATGGTTCTAAGTTAGTGCCATCGCTGTACCCAGTGTATGTAGAAGGGCTGCTGTCTTTGTCTGGTGGATGCAGTTATCCTTGGGCTCAGTTTAGCAAACTGATATGGAAAGTGGATCTGCCCGTGCTAGTGAGTTGTGTTGCTAGTTCTATCTCCTGCCCTGTTACTGTCTGCAGGAGATTTTTCTGGGCGTTTGAGGGCGTTTTGTATGTTAAATACACAGTTTCTTCTGAGTTGCTGGATGTGGAGGTAAAGCAGATGAAGCTTCTCTTTTTCTAGTAAAGATTGCTGAGCCAAATTGCTGGGATTGGACTACTAGATAGTAAGTAAGTGTCCATTGAATTTTTGTCTGTTATGTTAACATTGTAGGTCTTCTGTTGACTTTCCTTTCCATGGATGTTTCAAAGTAGCTCTCTCAGTCATTGTAAAAGGTGTTAGGAAATGTAAATCATCTGCAAATGAGAACAGATAATAGTCAGTTTCCCTGCACTCAGTGAAGATCAGGACAGTGTATCCAATCATAGCTTTTCCATGTTGCTGAAATTCTTGTTGTTGTTGTATAAACAAACTATTTGGAAGGAGAAATTTGTAAGCAGTGATAATTAAAGCAAGTCAATTATAGAACTGGTCAGGAAGAACAGCTGTGTAATTTTCAAAATCCGTTCTCTCAAAAACTGAGATCTTTCACGTTTTCTGTAGTGTGTCACACAAGAACAATTCAGCAAAGGCAAGTAGTTGCTCTGTTGCCTCTATAGGTGTTGTCCTCTGATTTGGAGGTGCTCTGACACCATTTTTGAGGGTGTAAGAGCCATCACCCTTTACCTTCATAGGCTGTAGACAGATGTTGCTTTTAGTGCTGGAAGGAGTACAACAATGTAAAAAGAACTGAGCATGAATAAAAGCCTAGTTTGCTCTGTGTTCATGTGGGTACAAGTGTTCAAAAATGTGTCTTGTGATGGAATTTGTGATCTCCAGTCCATTAGTGAGCTTTGAAAGCTACATAGCTTCATATTGTCTATCCATTACTAATGGATGTTATTAAAAGGGAAGAGGATATCAAGGTTTAGGTTGCTTTTCAGCACTTAGATTGGACCAATGCTGAATCCTCACAAAGGATCTAAAGTTTTGAACATTAAAGCAGAGGAGGGAGGAGTGTAGAGCACAGCTATGAATAGTGTTGGGCAATGAAGAAATAAAAGGGTTGCAGCTGATGCATCTATTGTCATGGCATGGAGAACAGAGGGCATTGTATGAATGTGGATTCTGGGAACTTATTTTTGGCATGTCTCCACTTCCAGTATTTATTAATTTGTTTGTTTGTTTCATTTGTAGGTATAGCAGATACAGTTTCATCAGTATTTGTTTGACACTTACGGGCCAAAGACCACAATTATCATTTGGATAATATTTTGGCACATACTTTATATGAAGATTTACTTTAAAGCAACATTTCCTAAAATAAGAAATTACTTTTAAGGGCAATTCCTGCTTTTAGACAGTAGAGGAATGGGTTGGCTGGAGTTTTAAAAGTGTTTTTATTTGGAATGTGTGTTGCGTATCAAATCTCTCGTGGAATAAGAAGCATCAGAATCAAATGCACAGCGTGCAAAAAGAAGTTGCAACAATGGACTGAAACTGTGAATGTGAAGTCTATCCAGATGTTGAATACTACTCCATTAAAAAAAAAATCTTACAAGGAAAATGATAAGGAATTTGGATCAAATAACCAATAGTATGACATAATATAATCAAAACTTTTTTAATATCAGAAGAAGCGTTATTAGGTCTGCTTCTATTGCAGAAAAGGAAGGGGGGCAGTTGGAAGAAAATATTCTCTCTGTTTTCCTTTGATACCTGTGTATTGGCTTTTCTAGCACATCTGACAGACACATTTTTGTCTTCCTCTTTCTTGTGAAATACTACTTTTTCTCTGCAGCTAGAATAATAGAAGAGGGAAATGGAGTGTCAAAGCTGTTTCCTGAGCACCCGCTGTCTCTGAAGTGCTGCAGTCCTTCAGTTTCAGTCTTCAGACCTTTATTGGCTAAATATAACTTCACAGCTCTTCAGAGCAGGGAGCATGTTTTGGAAAGTGCTTGTAATATCAGTCATCTGCATTAATTTGTTAGATGGCTAGAAGAGTAAGTAGTAACTGTGTTTAGACAAACCGAGGCAGTTCTAGTGGTTTAACATCCTGTGTCCTGGCAAATGTGTTTGTTTTTGCAAATCAGCCTTTCTGTGCTTTGAGAGCTGTGTCAGTTCCATGCCTTCTCTCTCTTCTCTACTTCACAACTAACAGTGAAGGTAGTTGCAAACCATAAATTAAAAACCTTATTTATTATAGAAAAAAAAATTGTGAGGGTGGGGGTGGTTAATATATATTTGCCACCTTTGGAAAATCAGCAGTTACAGAATACTCCAGATAGAGTGGATGTTCTATTTCCCTACATCAATTGAATTAATAGGTGGGACTTGCTGGAAATAAAAGGTGGTTCCAGCCCTGCTGACCTGTAAAACTGCAGTTGCAGGCAAATGTAACGAGAATTCACAAGCAAACACGTAATTTTAAAATGCTCTGAATCTTTCATTTGGAATCCTTTACCTGTATCCTTTCTGAAGCACTACTATGAAAAGTATTAAAGCAATTCTGTAATTTTTGCCCTCAATTACTCTACCATGTTAGTCATACACTGATCTACTATCTTTTTATGACAAATGCAATCATAATTGTCTATGGTATTGTCATTTTAATCCTCTTACTTCTAAGTGTTAATATTTTAAATGAAAGGAAGACAGAATATTATGTTTCACTACTTCAGGTTCTGCCACTTACTGAATTTATTGGCCGAAAACTTCAGATTAACCAAAGGGGAAGTCTTCTGTAGTCTTCTAGTCTTTTGTAGTATTGCCTTCCCTTAGCAGTTTACAAACAACAAATATCACACTTCCATAACTGGAAAACAATAGCCAAAGTTCCTAATTGGCATTGATAAGACTAATGTTGTTACAGTAGTATCAAACGCAGATGTTCCACCAGTGGTTTTGAGGTGTTACTACCAGGCGTAAGTACCTAAATTGGTAAGATACAGAGTGACTCACCAGAAATGAAGGCCTACAGTGTATTTCCAAAGGAAGCTTTTAAAAAGACAAGAGTACATCTGATGAGAAGACAACACAGCTTTATCAATACCCTATGGCCAAATTTGCCTCACTTTTATTATGTATCAATTTTATCATAATTTCAATGATATTTTGAATAAAAAGCACTTTAAACGCCTGTCATACTGGTGTTTGAACTTCATTCTTGCTTTAGAGGAAGACTTAACAAAAGATGAGTTTTAATACTGCTTTATTTGAAAGACAAATTAAGTACTTATATCTGCTGTTGCTAGCAGTAAGTATTTCTACAGAAGGGAAGTAGTCACATGTAACAGCAACATTGTTCTTGGTGTATGTAAAAGTTCATGACACTTGGGTTTCTATAGATTCAGGACTTATTTTTTTTAAATGAAACTCTTAACCCAAAATTCCTTTGAATTTCCACTAGAGCTCAGAAACTAATATTCTTTTGAAGGTGATGAGACTAATTACATCCTCAGCTAGAAATAAATTAATAAAAGCCATTAGGCAAAGAAGCAAATACAAAAATATGTACAAATAAGACATGATCATGATAATTCTGTATAATTTGCTCTCTCTTGCTAGGTGTAGGTTCTAAGAAGCCAACTAAGAGTTAAATTAGGGTATCATTTTAGTCTTAATATAGGCTAATTCAATACAGATTTTTTTTTTTTTTCTACAGACAATTAAGTTTCTTCCATAAGTCAATTGTACTATTAACACAGCTGTTGTACATAAATACATATTTACACACCCACACTGCATTAGAATAGCTGTTATATTTGAGGGACAGCACCACTGGAGGTGAAAGTCCCAAAGTTCTATACAGCAAGCCAGTCTAGAAAGGCAGGCTAGTCAGAGTCGTCACTGCTAAAATAAGAGCTGTCGCAGCATTCTGCCGTGTAAAGGAATTTATGAATGCTTGGGTTCATCTTGGGTATCCAGTGTCTTGGCACTAGAAACGTTGAAAGATTGAACAAATCCACAAACACCTTGTATCTGTCACTGAAAAAGACAATTGGAAAATTAATATTGCGATATTGGCATAGAAAGCCATAATTTTGAAATCCTCAGGAATCATTTAATCTCTTTTATTTATTTAATAAGGTTTCTGCACTAAACCTCCCGAACATTACAGAGTAAAAATCTAATCCGAACTATTTCTAGGGCATATTAGATTATACTTAAAAAGGAAGAAATTGTTGCCATAGTCACATCTTTCTTCTGAAAATGCATAGTGTGTAGGCTTTAATCTCCAAACCTCCATTCTTGTGGTAGATATGAAGTAGAATTTATCTAAGAAGATTGTTAACCTGAAATTAAGGAAGAGGGAGAAGGCTTGCTGAAAAAGACAGTGAACCTTTAATCTTCTAATTCAATCTAACCATCTGCTTTCCATTCCGTCCTCTGTTATGATCATCGTGACGGGAATCGTTGCCCACAGCCGTACATGGCAGTCACCAGCTGCGTACGGTTTCTGTTTGAAAACAAACCTCAAAGAAGGTCCTCTTAGAAGATGTTTTAAATATCCTTGTGCCTTTTGACATAATATTATTCAGGACTGTCAGGACACAAGTTGCAGCTAAAAGGCTTGAATTGTCTAACTAGCTGAATCCTCAAATTTTGTGTAAAAAAAGTTCTACCCATTCAGAGAGTTCTGAGCTCAGGCCCCAGCCATCCCTTTCAAGTTCCGTTTCTGCTTCATCCAACAGAAAGAAAGATGTTTCCGATTGTTTCCTGGACAGTTTGAGAGTATGAATTACTGTCAGCTTTAACAATATATTAAATCTGAAATTGAAGTACCTTAGGTTGTACGATTAGAAGTCATGCTAAGGAATAAAGTAACTGTCATCAGTTGCACAGTAGACAGTACTCACTTCCAGCCTGTATCACCTCATTAACTTGGGCTAGCTTGCACAGAAACTAAACAATGCAGGATTAATATTATTGCTGTTACGGTAGTGCCTAGGTCCCTTGACTGAGAATTATAAATGGCAGTTTGCGTGAGTGATGAAAGTTCTTTTAGAATCAGAATAGTTTGAGTTGGAAGGGACCTTTAAAGGTCATCTAGTCCAACCGCTCTGCAATGAACAGGGACATCTTCAACCAGATCAGGTTGCTCAGAGCCCCGTCCAACCAGGCCTTGAATGTTTTCAGGGATGGGGCATCTACCACCTCTCTGGGCAACCTGTGCCAGTGTTTCACCCCGCCTCATTGTAAAAAAAAACTTCTTCCTTATGTCTAGTTTAAATCTACTCTCTTTCAGTTTAAAACCATTACCCCTTGTCCTATCGCTACAGGCCCTGATAAATAGTTTTTCCCCCATCTTTCTTATAAGCCCCCTTTAGGTATGAAAGGCTGCTATAAGGTCTCCTCCTTAGGAGAAGGCTGAACAACCCCAACTCTCTCAGCCTGTCCTCATAGGAGAGGTGCTCTTGCCCTCTGGTCACTTTTGTGGCCCTCCTCTGGACCCACTCCAACAGGTCCATGTCTTTCTTGTACTGGAGGCCACAGAGCTGGACGCAGTACTCCAGGTGGGGTCTCACGAGAGCAGAGTAGAGGGGGAGAATCACCTCCCTCAACCTGTTGGCCACGCTTCTTTTGATGCAGCCCAGGATGCGGTTGGCTTTCTGGGCTGCAAGTGCACAGTGCTGGCTCATGTTTTGCTTCTCATTCACTAGCACACCCAAGTCCTTCTCCTCAGGGCTGCTCTCAATCCCTTCATCCCCCAGCCTGTATTGATACCATGGGTTGCCCTGACCCATGTGCAGGACCTTGCACTTGGACCTTGGACTTTCTGCCCCAAAGGCTTGGAATTTATATATGTCAATCTGATTTGTACAACAACCAGAAGGAAATGCTAGAGTCTCAAAAGAGAAACAACAGCACTCTGGCCTCCAGTGAGCTGTCTGAAACCTGTTTCCTGGCATTAGAGTATCTACTAACTGCACTGGTAATGGGGAAACGCGTTATTCTTACCTCACTGTTGAGCGCAAATACTGGTAGCCTGATGAGCCTCCGGTGCCGGCCTTGCTGCCAATCATTCTGTGCACCATGCAGACATGGTTATCTAAGTAATACAAAAGAAGGACACGGTGTGTGTTCAGCGTTAAGCTATAACCAAAGGGTCGCATCAGGGTGCATCACTGAAATGTTAAAGAGCATACAGAGATCTTTACAGAACTACTAGGTCTTCAGCAGTGCAAGAGTTAATTATGCCACTCTTCAGTAAACTTATATAAAATTATTGTTAATACAGAATTAATACACTAATTATAATTTTTATGCTCTGTTAATGCAGAACTAATACATTCATTTATGAATGTCTGGGTAGGGAAGGAGCAGAAGGAATGTTTGCACGTGAAGACTTGTCACAATGACGTTTTGGCAGACATCATTGGAAAATGTATAATTGTCCCTTAAATAAAATTGTTCACCCAGCTAAAAGCATGTCATAGAAATTATAGCTGTACCTATGTATCTAACAATCACAGAAGAAGCTGTTCACCTTTTCTCTTGGCCAAATGAGAAACAAAAAAAAGTCATTGCTAAAGTATGAACTCAGAAGCCCAACTCCAAAACTCTGTGTATAACTTGTCTATAAAAGAGAGTGAAACAGAAGAGTTTACTTGCATCTAAAAGAGAGAATGTCACTGTCAAAAAGTGAAACTTACACCTCCATTTGGTCATGAGCACATCAATGTCCATCAGGGACGTAAGAAGCTGAAACGGAACCTGAAAACGAGGCTCCTCCCTTGGAAAATGAAAGAGAAGACAGTAAGACCTCTTCTGATAGGCTGTATTTTGTGAAGTATCGCTTCACCAACGCATAACAGTGACTTAATGTATATTTTTCCTAAATTGCTATTAAAATGTCAGTACATATTCTAAAAAATGCTTCTGCCATTAAGTCTTGATCTGTGCCCTTTCCCCTCATACTTGGAACAATATTCTAAATCTTTCTAGGACACTTTGTAGAATAGTTTGAACAAGGCACTTGCTAGTTTCAATCTGAGAAGCAGCATCTGGCTGGACAGGAACTGGCTGCCTGGAGAGGCCGTGTAACCTCTGTCCTTGAAGATATTCATAACTCAACTGGCCACAGCCCTGAGCAGCCTGATCTGACCTTCGAGTTGGATCTAACTAATGTGGGTTTTTGCGGAGGTTTGGACTAGATAACTCTCCAAGGCCTGTTACAACCTAAAGAAACCTGTGCTGCTTCCCTTAACCTTCACCTCTCCTCCTGCCAGGAAGCATTAAAGATGTATCTTCTAACATTACCTGTAGAAGTAGATCATTAAGGCACCCTTCAGTGCTTTATAGGACAGTCGTCTTTCTCCTGCAAAATACGAGTGTCCTTAGTTTGTTACTGCTTCTCCTGCAAATTTAATGCTATTATGTTTATACGTATCGTGTATAAAAAAATAAAAAGAGCATATTGGCATATTAATACAATCTACCTTTACTAAGGAGATGCTCATGACGTTTTTCATCAAATAATGAAAGTAATACATCTTTCTGTTTCTGGAATTCAGATAACAAGTCATCTTTTTCTTCCGATTCTGGTTTGGCCTTTGATAGTTAAAACAAAAACAGGTTTCAGAATTCAACAGGGAAAATTAAGCGCTTGAATGACCCATGATGTAACTTCTATTTTCATCATAAGTACTCTGTAAGTTTCTATCTTAAATGTAACAACTGTACTTTCAAATAAGGTAGATGAGTCACTGGCCTTTAAAAACACAATTACTACAAAATGTACAATTAAATAGCTGTCAACATAATTCACATGAATGAATGTTCAAACAAACTGGCAGCTTATCACTTTTATTTAGGTCTAGAGGCCTTAAAAACACTTAATCTTCATTAATTTGAAGTCTGATCTTTTTGTCTTTTGTTTTTCCAAGGCAAAAAGAAAACATCTTTGCACAGGTATGGGTGAGAAAATTGTAAATAAAAAAGTTAGATAAGTTTAAAAGTTGTAAACAGATATTCTCAGGAAATTGATTAATTCTTATGTTATGGTGTCTTTTCCATTAAAAAAAAAAAGTTCTTAAAGCTACAGCTCTAACAATATTTGGGGATTTTCTTGTGCTTATTTGCCAGTGAAATTCAAATGACCACATAGCAGCAAATTGTGACATACTGTTAAATAGAAATGGGCCATTTATAGTGACACTCCATACTCACAGCTCATGGGCCCAAACTTTGTGCAGCTTTACTCTGAACTGTAGATTGCAAGAACTAAAGATGAAGTTGTAGTTTCAACCCTTTCATTGATACTATCCCCTTCCTTTTGCAATCAAAATCATCTATGTACCACATGTTTTAAACTGTCTTAGAAGTCAAATTACAAACTTATTCAGATTTCCAGGAAAAGTTTATACTTTTTTCTGCTTCTTGCAGACAGCAACTGCTGAAGATTAAGTGAAGTGAGTAAGAAACTGTGACTGGGCCAAAAGTCAGATTTATGCAAGATGTCATTTTGCCAGCTGTTGTGGTTTACAGTTAGATGAAGAGCACATTATATACCTGCACCAAGGCAAATTCCTCTTCTAGACCTTTTAAAACATTCACTTCAAATTGTCCCCAGAAATCAAATCCTTCCGCTTCAAGTCCTGGAGTTCTTTCCAGCCATGCCTTTAATAATAATAATAATATGTTCAAACATTAATAATGCAAGCACATTAACCTTGAAGTACAAATTATAGCAACATAAATTATACTGCTGCAGTTGTTCTGGTTTAATATCCCACAGAGGTGCCTGTTGCTAGAGTAACCATGTCCCCGTAGAAGATTTCTATCAGCCTAATGGTGCTGAGCAAACACACCCACAGGTTCCCAGTTAAATGGCCAGTGCTGGAAGACAAAAGCTGCCTCATTCTAAGAGAATCTTTAAAACCAATGCCCTTGTAGATAAAGGAATACAATCTGAATGGATAGAGTTAATAAGAGTGGATGCTTTTATTGAGGTTTATACCTCAATAGCTTAGAAAGTTATGTTAATTTTGCATATGAAAATTACAAGGGAGTTAGAGAAATTGCTGTGTCTCATTCATAAATTTGAGGTCAAGTCATTAAATCAAGGTAAGCGATAATGAAACTTTTGTTAAACATCTTTTCTCCTTTCCATTTTGGGTTGTCATTTTTAATTTTCTTTTTTTTTTAACCTCTCTAATAGCCATCACTAGCAGTGGAAATAATAGTTTTATAGTTTTTTTCCAAAAAAGGTTTATGGTAATGAAAAACAATGTGAATGAAAGAGCTTATTTATGTTCTTAGCTCATACGTCCACAACACTATTTACTAGTTTAACAGTCAGACTTTTCAGACAAGAGGAAATGCTGTGAAAAATCAGTTGGTTTACTAATGAATAACTCTCTTTCATACAAAATTTGGTAAGAATCCAAAACACAACTGACTGGGAAATTGCCAGCATGCTTACTTCTCTCAAGGAAGAATTTGTCACTGACACCAACGAAGGACACTCTTGGGAAATGGGGGAAAATGAAGCGAGGTCTCAGACAGACATTGTTACCTCCACAAGTTGCAGTAGCGTTGGCTCTTGCTCTGATTTAAGCAGTAGTTCATAATCCTGTCCCTTGAAGATGTCACGATAATGCTTTCTGTTATAAGGGACCCTCAGACTTTGGGGAACACCAATTTTGTTCTCCAGCAAGCGAAACTGCAGGCTCTGAAAACCTGAGGCTGGGCTTAGGTAGTATCTTTAGGAACAGAAAAAAAAAGAAGATACAAAACCACAGGATATTATTTTACAGTGATGGGGTTCTCTGGTTCACAACAAAATAAAAAAAAAAATATGTATTTCACTTTTGAAGAACATCAACTAGATACCCGAGCATGTTGTATATGATTGCAATTAAGAAAAAAAAAAAAAAAACTAAACACCAAGCTATTTTAATGCAACTACAATGTATGTATTACATATTCTAATTTTCTAGCTATATATTGTTTGTGCATACACAGATATATATACACACACACTTATGTTTGTACTGTGTTTTAAAATGACAGCTTTGCATGTGTGATGTACAGGAGGAAATGTTATTGAATATCATGTCCTTTCCAGACAGAACAAGCAGTGTCACCCCAAATAGCTATTACAAAAATTTCCACATCATTAAAGTGTCAATAAATGTGTTTTAAATAGGCTTGTTATACAGAATATTTGCTATGTATACAACAGAATAATGTTCAGAAAAACATTTAGTGTGTTTCATTTGAGGGATTCATTAATGGGATTCTTTCAGAGTTAATCGCGTGACCATGCTGAAAAAAAATGATTAATAAAAGCAATCTGAAATCTCACATTACTGGATAATTGTAATGCACTTTGAATTGCAAATATAAGATTTGGCAGAAACGGATCATTGATTTAATCTCATGTTTGCTTATCAAATGACAGTAGTTTGTTGAAAGGCAGAAGCAAGAATGCATCAAAACAGTTTTTCCCCTGCTGGAGGGTAATGCTAGACAATACAGATGCTTCAAACTTCCAAGAGAAGCAAAATCGTAGTTTTGTGTGTTTTTTGATTAGCAAGATTAAAAGACAGAGAGGAAAAGGGTAGTAAAACAATGCAGAAGTGGATGAGATGCTGGACGGCACTGAGGTCACAAGTCAGACAGGTCAGCGACACAAGCAGAACAAGAACAGGAAGGCAGGCAGTGGGTGAAGATGTCACGCGTGTGGCATAGTGGAAGAACATAGCTGAAGTGAGGGAAGAGACAGAAATGTCATGCCAGAAGCGAGGCAAGCCAAGGGATCCCAAAGAAAGCCTGGGCAGCAGACAGAAGAGCTACCAACCACCAGCCCAGCAAAACATTGGGCAGTTACTGGAGAGCAGACGTTATTGGGGAGGAAGGAGAAGAGACAGCAATGCTGCCTTCAGCCGCTTGAAGCCTCCAGAACTGCAGGACCTGCTGAAAACATGAAGCAAGGAAACACCATACAAGCCAAGACAGCTGAAGTACCTATTTGATAATCCATGGGGAGTGCCTTTCTCTCACCCAGGCACTTCTATGATTTGCCATAGAATAAGGCCACAACCCTGCAGTGGTAAGATTCAAGTAAATTGTTAACAGAACCGTGAGGTATTTCTGTTGTTTTTATTGTTTTAACTTTTCACTCTGAAACCATTCAGCAGCCCCACACTTAAACATCAACAATTAACTTGGACTTTTTTCTGCAGAGCATGCTTGACTCATACTCACTCTCAACTTCTTAATGGACCTGTGCACTCTAATGCTGCGGTTGCCTCTATAAGGTCCGCTCTTACCTCGCTGAATGACACATGTGCTACAAGCTGTCAGGGCACGCACAAAATTCACAATTAATTCTAAGGATGGGAATTACCAGCTCGTGGATTACTGTGGAAGAACAGTAAGTATTTACCTGAAATCAAAGAAGTCCAATGCAGTCATAGTTTCCAAAACTGAGAACTGTTCCACAAGTAATTTCAGAATCATTGAAATTCTGTTTATTCGAGTAATAACCTTCAGCATGTTCCTTTCATCTCTTACCTGTAGAAAAAATAAAGGTCATAACCAAACAGAATGGTGTTATCTTTATATCCTAAATATTCATTTCAGGTCTATTCACTGTTGTACATCACTATAGTTTCCAAGTCCTTTCCATGTTAAATCCATAAAAGCACAATCTCATATTCAATAGTGTCAATAGTGTCCTAGTTTTAACTGAAAACTGAAACTAATTTTCAAAGATTAAAATCTGTTGTTCTCTGACTGATAATACATTACAACTACGCCAAATATATAGGATTTTTTTTTTCTTTTCTGCATTTTTGACTGAAATAGAAGTCACCAGAAGAAATTAAATTCTAGACCAAAATGATTTATACCATGATCATTTCCAATTATTACAATATGATTTTAATGATATATGACATAATAAGACAATTATATTATGCTTTCTATTATAATGACTTTTATAATAATTTCTATTATTGTGAAGGAACAGGTCATAAGGCCGGCGTGGAAAGTACACAAAAGTTGAGAAGCAGAATAATCTGAGAGGTACTCCAGGAGAGGACATCTAAAAAGGTTGTCATCAGAGATATGCATTAGCCAGCAGACAAAAACAGAGAAGACTGCATCTGGTGGGAAATAGAAGATATTAAATGGAAAATACAGAAGCTCTCTTCTGGCTAAGTTGAACACTTTGCCTGCAGAGGAGTCTGCTAAAATTCCTATTAGTTTCAGTGGGATTAAACTGTTCTCTAAGACCTGGGCATGCAACCAGGAAATATCAAACTACAGAAATTAAAGATAACTCTTTCCTTAATCACATGGCTGTATACTTGCCCTTAACATTGACATTTCAAATTCTGATTACAAGCAAAGCTTCATTTTTCACAAAAATAAATAATGAAAAATTATTCTGCTTAAGAATGGATTTTGATCAGTTATAATTTGATATAATGTTCAACTAAAAAGCCAACAAAATTATGAATGTGGAGGGCAACAAAGAACATTTTCATTGGACATTATGATAAAAAGGTTCCTTCTTTCAGTCTGGTCTAGTTTCAAATTTTCTTTATATACACATGCTCATGATAATATTTCTCAAATTATGTGCGGTCAGCCTTTTTCTGAGGATGTAGTATCAGGTCAGGAGTTTTCCTTTGTTATCCATTATTATGAGGTGTGTTTAGCTTTGGACAAATGTTTAAAGATGTTCAAAGTATTCCTGTTATATTTGTAATTTTCAGAAATTCTCATACAATTGCATCCATTGTTCTTGATTATTGCTTTTTTATTGGATTGAATAATACACAACTACCAAAAAGAGTTCTCCTTTTGTATAGCAGATAATTGGAGAAAAACACCTGCGAGCCCTCTGGTTTTCAGTTTTGCCTTTGAGCATGCTTTTTCTGCAGTAGAATATTCCCAAGTTAAGTTTCTGCAATTATCCAGTACTAGTAGGAGAGTACAAGAGCATTTTGGCCAATGCAATTGGTCTTGGAGAGCAATCTACGCAAAAGGTAGACTTCAGGAGGAAATAAGAGTTTGCTGATCAAACGTCTGTAGTATCAGGGTATAAGAGCCACTCAGCCAAATGTCATTGGGTTTTTTTTGATGCTGTTTTTAAAAAAGAGCACACGTTGCTTTAATAAACCCAAATACATCAGGCTGGAAGATAGGAGGCAAGAGAAAGAGAGGGCTGAATTTTCTCAAAATTAATATTTGCTTTTAACTTACGTGGCCATTTTGAAAGATCACCCGCACAGAGTCCATTTCCCACAGAATCTGCTTAAACCAAAGTTCATAAGCTACAACAAGAGAAGCATTGTTAGCATTAACTTCAACATTACTTTGTTTTTTCTTCATAGCATTGAAGAAGTAAAACTCTTACATTTTGATTTGAAATGAGTAGCCTACATTCACACTGCTGGTGTATAGAAAGATGCTGATTCTCGAATGAATGACCTGTTACAGTATGCTGCTCGTTACCTACATTGTTATATGAAATAACCTACCGTCAAGCATGTTAACAGATTTTTTTAAAGGATGTTTTACACATTAAATATTTGATCTACAGTTAGGGAGCACCTAACCACTATACTGGCTTCTAGACAGCCTCTAGATGGTTAAAATTGGACTGAAGCTTCAGAGAAGGCACAAGCCAACACACAAAATTTGCCTTCAATAAATTGCATAGCAGCCTATTACTCAGATGGCGAATGAATTTCACCACCTTAATTTCTCTAGAAACAGAACCATCCAAATCTTGTTTACTAAATCCAAAAGTTATAGCTTCATAAAAATAGAGTTGATTACAGTCTTACAAATGATATAGGAATATATACAAATATAAATGCAGATAAAAGGCACAACAACTGTAGCAATTGTGTCTGAAATGAAAACAAATTCTGTATTGAATATTTCAGCATCGAATAACTCCTCCCAACTACTTACCTTGATGTGTCACAATGAAAAGATGCTCATCATGGATTTTATTTCCTTTCTTCTCACTCTGAAGTTCTTGAGCATTCAATATTTTGTTCAGCTTAAAAATAAAGATAAGACTGTTCTGCAAAGCTCTCAATTCTGCTGTTAGCAATGGTAGTCCTACTGTGTAGAGCTAATATTTAAGAATAATATTTTTAAAATATATATAGGCCTCATATTCCAGGTTGTACAAGAAGTTAGACTAAATGGTCTTAGGTGTCACTTTTACTTCTTAATTTTAAAAATTCTTGCCTAAAATGGAATATTTAGGTACCTCAAGTAATAAAGTTTGGAAAATCATTTTAAGGGTATTTTTAATTATTAAAAAAAAGAGGAAACAAAATCTCCAGCATGTTTTCCAGATCTTACATCTATACTGTTGTGTTCCATGAAAACAGAGTTCCTATAGTAAAACTCTGTGTAATTACAGAATAACATCTGCAGAAGAGCTCTGATTTGAGGCTGTACTAGTTATTTCAGTTCTGGCATTCCTATTTTTTTTTTTACTGAGTCAAATTTACAATCTAATAATAATCATTTTAAAAGAAATCTTTGCAAGATTCCATGTAACACGTGAAGAAATCAGTCTTCTGTTCACAAGAAAAGAGTAATTCCACTTGCTTCAGTTCCTACTGTCACCAAAAAAAAAAAGTCTGGATTCTTTTATTAACTATGGCATTTTATTTTTACTTAGTTCTTAATTACTTCTAGTTGTTGTGGGTTTTTTGCTTGGCTTTTTTCATGTCCCTCCTAGTCATCATCCCACCCCCTAGATTTCTGCAATATATTTTTCCAGCCAAATATTCTGGGCTTTCATACAATAACTTGGGGAAGCTGCACACGGCCTGCTGACGTGGAGAAATTGCCAAGTGGTGATTGTCAGACCAAAGCAAGCCTTTTGTGGTGCACCACTTCAGAGTTTAGGTTTACCAATAAAACAATTCCCTACCAAAACCCCCAAAATATCCAGCTTCTCTACAGCTTGAGAAGCCATCCCACAGTCCACCTGCACCATCCCAGTTGAGACAGGCACAGGTGGAGAGCTCCGGTAGACAAAGGGCACTTGGAGATCTGTCTTAGTGACTGTCTGACTGCTGGGAGAAGCATCAGTCACAGGTCCTGGCTCAAGTCTTAAGAGCAACCAGGGTAGTAAACATGAAATCCTTAAACTTACTTGTAGGTACTCTCCATAGACAAGTCCACCTTTGCTGGCTTTATTTATCCCTTCTTGTGATTTGTCATCTTTTTCATCTTCCAAAGTTAGCTTGTTAAAGTTATATCTAAGAATAAAATTAAGTGAATACGTAAACTATTTAATTAAAGAACTCTGAATATACCTGCCTTTTTACTAACAAATGCACCTACATTTCAAACAATGCTTTGTTTTGAGAAAATGAACCACTAAAGCAGGCTTTTGAGAAAAACAGTGCAGCTGAAATATCTCTTGTCACAGTAACAGCTGGCAGCATTACATCTAGTTCCTCAAATAACAAGTGCTCAAACAAGACCTTGTACAATCTCTTTTCCTTTAGCGATAGCTACAGCTGTCTATTTGTTGATAATCATTCATTCCCCTCTGAGCTTTCATATTTTACATTAACATTATATCATTTGAACTGATGTTACAAAGCAAAACACAGGGACAAGGGACTCACAGGTAATTGTTCCCTGCGAAGGGGCACCCGCTCATGATTCCAGGATCCAAACTTGCTGAGCTGCGCACCAGGGAATACACTCTGTCAGTGCTCCCAAATCTGCTGCAGCTGCCTTATATGTAACCTTATCTCACCAGCTAGGCCAACCCCCAAATTCTCCTCCTTAGCACTCAGCCCACTCCAGCTATTCAATTATTACAGAAACTATTGTGGCACAAAGGTCACTAACTGTGACCACAACTGTGGTGTTGGCTTTCCAGGGTTTTGGGTTTTTTCAGTCACGAGAAACAGGAATGGCTGGCATACTTGCTTTGTGCTACGGCACGTGCTTTTTGTGATTTTTACTACAAGGTTTCTGCCAGTTGCTTCTTTGGAGACCAAGTCTGATGTAAGGGGTAAGTCAATGAGAGATCTGTGTGTGAGAAAAAGGCAGCACATAATACATTCAGGAATTGTTGAAGT
Organism: Chlamydotis macqueenii; assembly: GCF_036417535.1. Classification (NCBI taxonomy): domain Eukaryota; kingdom Metazoa; phylum Chordata; class Aves; order Otidiformes; family Otididae; genus Chlamydotis; species Chlamydotis macqueenii. The sequence goes on along the minus strand of NC_141559.1, from coordinate 37,772,462 downwards.
AGGTTTTTAACTTGCAGCTCTTTGTTCCAAGATATCAAGATAGTTTTAAGTTCGAAAAATGAAACATAGGGCAAGGAAAGGAGAGGGGAAGGGAAGGACAACATATTTATATGGCAGACTGAATAATGCTTGTAAAAGATTTAAAGTAATACACATACTTCAAAAAAATTCACACAGGTTAAGCAAAAGAACTAAAAATAACCATGTACATCTCATGCTATTTTTCCAGTGGTTTAATTCATGACAATTTCTTAATTTTATTTCCTCACGCAAGCTTCATTCTCATTTATTGACAAATGTTACCCAATTCTATTTAATCATCAGCTTAACACACTATGAAGTAACATGTAACTAGTATGCACTTCTTTCCTGCCTGCTAGCCTTTTCTGGAGAAAAAAAAAAAAAAAAAAAAAAAAAAAGTTAATGCTCAGTTTTACTGCAAACAAAGCTACAGGGCTCCTGTGACCCCAGACCATCTGTGTGGTGGTTTCAGCTGTTCTAGTCACTTAAGGGTAGCTGGCTCATTAAAAAAGTCATAGGCAGCACTTGGGTGGTGGGATGTATACCCTGTTCAGCCAAAGGCCGTATGTCAAGCTGTACAAATATTAGCTTAAAACTAAGCTGAGCCACAAGAGAAGTAGGGCTCCACTGAGGCAACCCATCAAGCAAGGTCAAGGTGTTACTTCCTTCACGATGTAAAGCCTGACAGGGGAAAATAATAATCTTGCCACACACATCTGTACATCTGCTCGGGATGCAGGGAAGCCAAGATGAAAGTGAAGACTGTGCACCGGCACATATATCAGAAAATAAATTTTGAGAACTGTGCTTTTCACCACCTCATTTGCAGTCAAAGAGCTTGATTGCAACTGCTGTAATCTCTCACATCCATTGATCTCAAAGGCATGGACAAAGAAGGTTTATCTTGTAATTTCTACGCACTTTCACCTGAAAAATCCAGGCTGAGCCTCCACAGTGAAATAAAACTTTCTGTTACATTTTCTCACAGCACAAGCAAAGAAAGAGTGTGAACCTAGTAAAAATAAAGACAGTTGAAAAATATTGAACTCTAAACCACACCAAAGAAGTTATCATCTGTTTTCTTGTGCAGTTTCAGTTTCTTCTGTGGGACACAGATAATAATACACTTCCAGAGCAACGGTCTTTGATTTGCAACCTTTACATCGCCTACCCAGTAGGCGAAGGACTTTGGAGTATCAGAGCCCTTTTAAACTCTGTGTTTAACAAAACATTAACTCCCTATTTTGGAAGTAATAGCACCCTTAATCGCTTCAGTGTTACCAAACTCATTCGAAATCTAGCTGAGGATACAAAGCGCTATACAAACTCCCCTTTTACAATGATTTAGCAAGTCATTTCCAGTATTTTCAACAGGTTCAAACTCTCTGTTTAGGGACCTCATAGTTGATTGGTCCCAAAGCACCTCCATTCTAAAAAAAATCAGCCTAGTAACACATGTGAACCTTGACAATCCAAATGAAATGTATGCACTGCTCATCGCTCTTGCTTGATGATCATGTTCACTTTCTCCTGTCAAACTCTCTTGCACTGGTGCATTTAGAAAGCTTGGCTTTCCTAGGACATTCCTGCTAAGAGAACATTCCCAAGTGTCTCCGTGTCCTTTATCACCAACATCTGCCTTTCCATCAGTTCCTCCTGTATTTCACTAGCAACCAAGAACCTTATTAGACGTTCATATACCTGAGAGGATTAAAAAATGTAATCGTCCAAATCATCAGAAACCTGCAAAGACACTGGAAAAAAGAAACACAAGCAGGTTGTTCAAGCCCACACTTGGGCCACAAATACATTCCTCTAACCATGTTTGTACAACATCATGCTTTGATTTAAAATAAGAAACAAAATTTTTTTTTGCTGTGCTTTCAATACCTGAAGCACTGTTATCAAAACATTCATTTAGGTCCTAGAAAAGCCCCGACAGTTTAACAATTCCTTTCCATGGTAGAGATAATTAAAAATAAGTAAGCTGTTACTTTCACACACAATACAGAATGAAGATAGTAAGCTCAAGTTCTGTATTTTTATGAGAAGCAAAAAACAAATATGTGTTTAAGAAAAAAAGACTACCTAGTAAATTTGTTTACAGATGTTTTTAGCATCTAAAATACATACTGTATACTTTGTACAGTGAATATTACATACTATATTCTTTGCATTAAGTACAAATCCATGTTTACCAGGCAAAGCATATAAAATCTCTGATTTTGAACACAAATCAGAAATAATTTACTTTTGTATCTCTCATCCCCAATTGAAATAAATGTTCAATCTAAAATGTGCATAAATTCAATCAGTCTGATCTGATGCTGCAGTAATTTAACAGTCCATGTTTCACTTTGAAAACTAGAAATGTTGGAAGTGGCTTCATGTTAACTTCTCAAGCAGAAGCCTTACCTCTCCCTTACTGTAGGGACCTGATTTTTCTTTGAGTGTTTTGAGTGGCCTTTACGCCCTGACAGAGATTTTACAGCTACTTTGCCATCTCTTTATATTAGCATAATCATAAATGAGTCTTGATGAAAAAACTTCCATGTGAATATATCTGAAAGCAAAATGTAATCTTTATTTTAACTGACGGTATTAATTCTTTTTTTCAAAATGCACCATCATTTCCCTTTTTCATGCTGAACACTCAGAACCACATAGAAGGAGATGGCACCATAACACAACTTGCTGTTCGTGCTGTGGATGACTATGAAACCAAGGCTATGAAACCAAGAGTGTGTGTGTGCCCTTGAGCTTTTATTTCGTTATTTGTTTACTTTTGAAGCATGAAAGTTGGACAGAAATACTTCTGTTCATTCCAGAAACATATCAGAGGACTCTAACCTTCCATAGACAGTGAGAATGTTCTGTTTCGTGACTGGGCTGAATACAAGACAAACAATTAAACACAGCAGAAAAAAACCCCACAGCTTCCCAGAATGCACTCTGTGGCCTGTCATGGTCTTCATGACCAAGAATGGGAATTGTTAAGCACTCTTCTTAATCCAACCTCATCCCCCTTTCTGTTTACTTCTCCTTCCCCAGGTAGACATGGGCTGGCTGGGCTAGCTTTGCTCATCTCAGCTGCAACAGGGTTGCAGAGCAGAGACAAACTGAATTTACTTGGACTGCGAGACTTGATTCATATGGGCAAAAAGGGAGCCTCCCTCTAGCCTAGGCAAGGGGAATTTTGATGTAAGGCAGAGGAGACCTGTACTCTGCTCTCGTGAGACCCCACCTGGAGTACTGCGTCCAGCTCTGCGGCCCCCAACATAAGAAGGATGTGGACTAGTTGGAGAGGGGCCAGAGGAGGCCACAAAGATGATCAGAAGGCTACAGCACGTCTCCTGTGAGGACAGGCTGAGAGAATTGGGGCTGTTGAGCCTGGAGAAGAGAAAGTTCCGGGGAGACCTTAGAGTGGCCTTCCAGTACCTAAAGGGGCCCTACAGGAAAGACATGGAGAAACACTTCAGTAGGGCCTGTTGCAATAGGATGAGGGCTAATCATTTTAAAATAGAGGGAGGTAGATTCAGATCAGATATTAGGAAAAAAAATTTTACAATAAGAGTGGTAGAACACTGGAACAGGTTGCCCAGAGAGGTGGTGGATGCCTCATCCCTGGAAACATTCAAGGCCAGATTGGACAGGGCTCTAAGCAACCTGATCTAGTTGAAGATGTCCCTGCTCCTTGTGGGGGGGGGGTGGGGGGGGTGGTGGACTAGATGACCTTTGAAGGTCCCTTCCAACTCTAACTATTCTATGATTGTATATTTTGTAGATACAGCTGGAGCCAAGAGTCTGCATGTTCTTATTGTGTGGGGCTCTATGTTTAAAACATCAGTCTGATAAGGACAGGTAAGAAAGAACTACCTCCTACTATTGTCATGAATCCAACAAGAGTCTTCTCTCCTGTTAAATTAGAAGTGATCTGTTCACCCAAGCCATATCTTAAGTTGTCCTACATGAAATCACTTACAGAGAAGAAAAAATGCACGCACAAATTGTTTGGACAGTGTCACCCATTCTTCTGCTTAAACTCTCATTCTGATTACAAAATCATCACAGATCAATTTGTTTTTCCAACGTTCATTAACTTGAAAAAAGAGCTTGGAGACCTTCTGGCTACAAACAAGTGACGCTTGAAACTTCCCAACACTATTGTCCCAGGGTTACGGACTAGGAGTTAGCCAGCACAACCGCTTCTACTTATGTAACAGTGGCTGCAGTGAGTTGAATAAAAGATCCAAGTAGGTCATGCCACACTGAAGAGTTTCTACTAGAAAGTAGCAGATGTCTTAGGAAAAGCTATTAGAACAAAACACACAATCAAACAAACAAGCAAACAAAAAATCTAAAAAAAAAAAAGCCCTAAAAAGCAAGCTTACAGTGAGATAATTTCTCCAGTATATCCATCTAACTTTCCAATGTTGATAGCCCAGGACCTCCTAAAATACCTGTGTGCTTGCATTTAATAACTCTTCTTCCCTGAATCCACAGCCTGCAGCAATAAATTCCACAACTGAAGTGCATATCCTGTGAAAGAGTATTTCCCTATGCTAGTTTCAAACTTCCTGCTGAGTAATCAAGTAATTTTACTTTCCATTTGGTACTAAGTCACAGCTTACGAGCTTATGACAAATAACTGTACTACACCTTTGTAGTCACAGACACTCTTTTCCGCACTTGTGCAGGTCTGTTGTGACCTTTTTGAGATGAAGCATTCCAAAGGCAAATATCTTTTTGATGCATGCATGTGAGGGTGGTTTGCTCCATAAAATTATAGCAATGAAAGAATTTGTCTCGTGGACAACCCCACAACTATAATAGGGAAATGCAGTACAGCAGTTACTGGTAGGTTGACAAGGTGCAACTCAGATTACACAGGTGAAGTGCCCAGTAGCCTAAGCCAGAGCCTCACTGTGCTGGCTGCGGTAGAAGCACTGAACAAAAAATCACTTCCCCAGCCAATTTAGTAATATAACAAGATAGACAGGTGGATAAATACACATAAAAGGAAGGGGAAGAGAAGATAAACTTGGCACCAAAACATGTCCTCTGCTCAAATGAGTATTTTGTGATTTTCAGAACTGGATTTGCTATTGAATTAGCATTTGAAATGAACAGTTGGTTTTAAGAAAAATAAAACTTAGTGACTCAAGGCTAAAACAAACAAGCTTAAAGTTGATGCAATATTAATAATCCAATCGGACATTTGTACCTGGGGGAGGAACAGAGCTCAAGGTCTTGCAAACTACAAACAAAGAGAAGAGATAGTGCCGCAAGGATTTTATTTAAAAAAAAAAAAATATTGTATTTGTTCTACTTCTTAAATACAAGAACTGTGTCGTCACTTCCCAACATACCTTTAACTTTCATTTACATTCCACACGTCCCAGCACCATCCTCTCCCTGCTCTCTATCATTTGTGGCTCAGCAGAACGCAGCAGAATTGCTTTCACATTGCACAGTTTCCGACCCTGTTAATCTCCGCCCTAAGATGTGCTTAAAAAGGAACTCTTCTTAGATTACCACCAGTTCCTCCTACATCTGTATTTTCTAAACATACAGCACTCACGCTGATTGTGCTTCAGCTGATGGTCTGCTGTTTGTGCTCTGAAGGGTAAGCAGCCTGCTCTCTGAATTGTCCCAGAGGAACAATTTATCTCCCTCATGTTCTGACTGATAATTATTTCCCAAGTATGGAGAAAGTGTTCTTTCACTGTCGTTGCAAAAACTTCCTCCTTTCATCCATAAAATGTATCAATATCAGCTGAAACTATAAACTTAGGAAAAACAACATATCTTACATAGAGGCCACAGCATTGTCCCAAGGCAAACCTCTCCTCTTTTGATGCCTTGCAGCCACACATTGCAAGGTGCAATTCTTTAGTGTAGGAAGGCTTTGGTTTTTCCCCTCCCAAACACCTGAATCCCGGTGACCGGTCAGGTACAGTGAAGTCGAAATCTGGAGCCATGAACTACTCCTGTGCCTCCACATGGCTTGGTTCGTGCTGCTGTTTACTCCACAATACAGCTGGCTAGCAGGTGCAAAGGGCTGGTTCAGGACAAACGCTGATAACGATTTGCTAATCTGATGCTATTCAGTATTATCATATAATAATATGGCTTGGATAACAGAAGAGGTTGTACACTTTTTAAATTGACAAACAAGAACAGCCTGGAAGGTATAATAGCATGCTGCCAGATGGGGCTTAGAATTCAAAATTATCTTAATGCACTGAAATAAATAATGCGTGGCTTCAATGATGCAAAGAGTAGCTGTGATAACCAGACTAGCAAATAAGAAATTCATTAGAAATTATCTGGATGTTCCAGTTATTCAGAAATAACATATTAAGCAACAAAAGGCAAAATTGTGAAAAGAGCAAATTTTATACTGGAAATTTTAAACAGAAACTTTCTACATGGCATGGAAACCCTCCTCTCCATCCAGATGAGAAAGAATTTGTCTGCTGTATTATATCCTGGGCATCACTCTTCAAGAAAGATGAAGACCACCTGGAAAGGGCTCAGAAAAGAATGGCAAGAACAACAAACGTTTGATGTAGAAAATATGGCCCATTAAGAGAGATGGGAAGAATTATATTTGACCTGCATAACTAAGAGGAGATTGTGGGGGAAAAGTGATAAATACCTTTCCTTCAAACAGAAGCGTAATAAACAATTTTCCATATACAAGGGAACAGGAAAATGAATAACCAGTTTAAATTATGGCAAGATAACAGAGACACCAGAAAACAAAAAATAAAGAAGTTTCTAGTATCCATAGAACACTAGAAAACATTGATAAGGGCTTATAATTTCTCCACAGCTGATTCTGCCTCAATGCAGAGACAGACCAAATAAGTCCTCAGACTCTTTTTGAGCCCTTTCTTCTGCAGCTCCCTCCTGCCCCCACCATTGCTGAATCCACTGGCATACCTGCTTTGAAGGAAGGAGCAAGATAGATGCTTGCATATACAATTAGTTACCATTTTCCACACATCTCAGCATTTGACATGAAATGGCAATAACAATGCATTACAACAGCCCAGATAGTGGTCACTTCCTTTTTCTTCTGCTCTGTTTTTCCTTTTTTGCTAATATTTTTTGTATGACTTGAGTGTAACTATTTGCAATCTACTGTATTATCAAATGCATTACTTGCTCTGTCTTAAAATGAGATAATATTTGAGATGCTTCTATTAAAAAAAAAAGAGCTAAGCAAAAAATTATAAGAAATATTAATGTTGATAAAGCACTTACAGAGCATAATGCAATGAAACAGAAGTTGGAAGGAAACACTTGGACATTTTGTGGGAAAAAAAAAAAGTCCAATGAAAGCTAAATATGCACTGAATACATACTTGTGTGTGTATGTATATATGTATTTTCTCTCAGCAGTGCAAAAGAATTCCTAGAAGACATTTCGCTACAACTAGGCTATAAAGAAATAACTTCACCAGAAACACATTATCTATTTGTCTCAGCAAATACCTACATAGTTATGCTAGCTACAGCATTTTTTTTTTAATTTAGCACCATAAGAGAAGGACTGAAAAGCACCGAAGAATGACTTCTAATAATATTTTGAGTACAGAATTTACAATACGTATGAATACAAAAAATCGTGACCACCTCTGTCATCAACTGTTGGAGCGAGTCCAGAGGAGGATCAGGAAGATGATCAGAGGGCTGCAGCACCTCTCCTATGAGGACAGGTTGAGAGGGTTGGGGTTGTTCAGCCTGGAGAAGAGAAGGCTCCAGTGAGACCTTATAGTGGTCTTCCAGTACCTAAAGGGGACTTATAGGAAAGATAGGGAGAAACTTTTTAGCAGGGCCTGTTGTGACAGGACAAGGGGTAATGGTTTTAAAATAAAGGAAGGCAGATTCAGACTTGATATAAGGAAAAAAAAAATTTACAGTGAGGGTGGTAGAACACTAGAACAGGTTGCCCAGAGAGATGGTGGATGCCCCATCCCTGGAAATGTTCAAGGCCAGGTTGGTCGGGGCTCTGAGCAACCTGATCTGGTTGGAGGTGTCCCTGCTCCTTGCCAGGGGGGTTGGACTAGATGGCCTTTAAAGGTCGCTTCCAACCCAAACTATTCTATGATTCTATGATTTGGGAAAGATTAACAAATATAAGATGGTTGATCTTCGCCCTCTAGTGTTTGCTTAATAATTAAAACAACCATAGAACAAAAAAAAAAAAAACCGAAAAGTTAATTTCTTTTGTAAAATACAAAAGAACACAAGCCATGTTCATCTGAAGTATTACATAAGTATAAAGATCCTTTGTAAGACAAAGAACCACTGAATTAGCAACTAAGTAACTCACAGAATTTAAAAAAAAAAACAAACCAGATTAATCATATTTGCTGTGTAGAGAGCAAATTACAGGATTTATTTCTTAATTGTGTGCACATAGCGGTATAAAAGACTGACATAATTTGCTTTAAGAACTCAAGCAACTCAAGCAAGAGATGTTGTCTGGGTACTGTGAATTAGAATGGTTTGTGCTAATAAGACTCAACGGGTCTACAAATAACTGCCTGGTACTGCAGTAGATATGGCTGAGTTACATACAGATGTTGAAAAACAGTTTACTGTTAAGCACTTTGCTGCTTGCATGCACATAAGTGCTGTGCAATGCCCCGGCAGAGAGACTCATCTGTGAGGCAAAAATGACAGACTGAGCTGGGATTTCCAAGAAGCTGAACACAGAAATCTTCTGCTTGTCACAGGGAAATGACTGAGTGGAGTTCAGTGCTTTACATCGCTGGTCACAGCTCAAACAACACGGCCAGAAAAGAGTCAGCAAACAACTAGACAACGAGGACCAAGCTAATACACCTAGGAACCCAAGAACGCTGTGGGCGATCAACTGGACCGTGACTAAGAGAGTGCATGAAAGAAGCAGCAGCCGTTCCCATCCCCTGCTGATCAGAGAGGGAATGTGAAGGTTGGGTGTTTTTTTTTTTTCCTAAAGCATTAATCAAGCCCATCGCAGGTCTGAATTTTCTAGTATTTTCTATTGCCTTTTATTAGATGCTCTTTCCTTGAAACAAATTTCAAACAAGATCATACCACATATCTAAGACAAAAACAGTTTCTGTCTTTTTTCATAAGGAGTTACTGGAATGATTGACTCTGCGTGCATTTTCATCCTCGCCCACAGGCTTAGTTCTCAGGAATAACAGCTCATTTTTGTTAAAGCCCACAATAACATGAAATCTGGAGCTGATTATGAAGACAGCCATTCAAAGTGTGGATGAACTGCATCCTGCTGCTGCTGGGAACCTAGTGGTAGACATTTATTGCCCTCCAGAGCAGGAAGGGCTTCTTATCTACTTAAAGAGAACCTATTCAGTTCTGAGCACCAAAGATGACTGGTCTTTTCAAAAGAAAAGGAAAAATTATGAAAAAAAAAGTGCTGAAACACACAAGACAAGCCTGCACTTCCACTATTAGTGGTATAATATGTACTTGAAATATATATAAATAGGCACATCTGATCCTGTCATAAAACTAATCTTCTCTTTTACATTGCAGACCATGTTATTTAAAGTCAAAACATAGCAACCTCGGCAGGTAAATTGCCCAGTGTTACGTGCCATTGCCTATCACCTCCCATTTAGTTTTCTATAAAAGCCACTACCTGGCAATGATCACAGTGATAAGGCAGCTTACTGATCCATTCCTTCCTTACTGAAATAAGTACAGCCTCATGGAGCAACTTGGGAGATTCATTCAATCAGATGCTAAAGGTATGTGACTAGACATATTAGAGTGCTTTATCAAGAGTTCTGTTACATTTTGGTATTTTTTTTTTTTCAGAACTAACAACAAAAACGAGAAAATTTTTCTCCTGCCTCTCACAAACTTGTCCAAAAATAGCAGTAATGTACATTTTTGAGATATAAAGAAGGGAGAAACAAAAAAAAGTTTGTAGAAAAAGAAATAGTACACTTAAAAAGTGAGGAAAAATCTCTATTTACTGGTTCTTTATGCATTTAGAATAAAGCTAACACAATTTTAATGACTTTTTTTTTTTTAACATCACTTGTAGAAACCATAGGGTAAATGAAAACTAAAAACATTCCTGTTTCAAAGTTATGGAAACAAACTCATACAAACCTAAATAAAAGAGAGTAGATTTCCTTTTGAATGTGTAACCTTTCAAGTTTTATCCAGAAATATTTCGTAATGAAAGAGTGAAATTCCCTTTCATAGCATTCCATATCATAAGCTTTTTACAATAGGCTTACAACAACTTGTTGTTTTAGATCACTGAGGTATGTTAAAACCCAACTTTTTCCATAGATGTAGAACTTTTCTTTTATACTAAAGCACTTAAAATACTGCAAGGTATAGTCTGTTCTCAGGCAGCACCGAGCTGATCTCTGAGCACACAACTCCTCCAGGGCTCTAGACCGTCCTCAGAAGCAAGTTCACTACTTAAAGAGAATTTACAATTAAAGAGACTTTTACAATTGCTTTCCAGTATCAGAATTACATGGTTTCTTTTCTTAAGTGCCATTTAAATGCTAATTTAAAACAAAAGTGTTTTCACTTTCTTCACTGCTAAGGAATATTGGAAAAGACACGACTGTACTTAATAAAGAAACTGCTGCCATGTTTGGAAGACAGAAGGAAGTATCATCAGGAGTTTGCCTCATCCACTTCGTTTCATGGAGTGCATAAAATTGTCCAAACGCAGAGTAAGACTCGCAAAGTGCTGTGGCTGTTAGTAGTCACAGGCTGCCTTGCCATTGTTATTTGGCAAATCTGCAGTCGCTTCGTCTACTACTTCAGCTGGCCAACCACAACCACAGTGGTAGTTCAGTATGTGGAAAATGTCAAATTCCCTGCTGTGACTTTTTGCAACTTGAACAGGTAAAAGTTATGTTTGTTATTTGGTCTTGAGAGGCAACACCTCCTTAGCTGAAAGCAGTCATGTTCAACAATTTCTTGAACAAATCACACAAAACAAGGAAAATATGGCTCTGAAGGGCATGTCTTCCACACCACCATGAGGTCTAAATTAAGAGGAAAATATGAGAATCAAGGAAGGGAGGTTGTTCTTTTAATCTTCCCCCTCCTTCAGATGAACAACTGCACTACAGATTTTTAAGTTTCAAAACATAAGTTGGAGTAGAAAAATCTCTCTGGTGTTGTTGTTCTATGTATGCTTGTACAGTGTAACTAAGGGACAGTTATCAGTCACATCCAAGTTAAAAATAAAAGACAAGATTTGCAAACAGAGATTCAAATAAAAACATCATACAAACGTAGAAGTCTTAGGCAAAGTAGATACTTTTTTTTCCAAGGGTGCTCTGCCTTTATGGTTCTAGCTTATGTCAGTGGGATTTGCAGGAGGGAAGCATTTGGATTGTTTGGAAGTCATGTGTGTAAGCAGGAACTTCACTACAGATTTCTACATTTGAAGATAATGGCCAAGATTCAGATGCAGCCACTTTGAAAATACTGTAATAAACCTACAGCCGGATTTTTAAGGCAAATATATAATTTAGAAGCAGTTTCAGAAATATAGAAATTTTACCCACGTTGTTTTCTCAGGAACGTAAGTTTTCTTACATTCTACCTTTTGCTGGCAGAATCAGCCAGAAGTCCAAGTCTCAAACATCTGGAGCTGTTCTGCCTCACTGTGCCTCCTTCCCACTGCCCTGCACAAAGCCACCCTGGGTTATACTGCACAACACGCTATGCAGATAGAAGTCCCTCTTGATTACAGTGGGCTGCCTATTGTAAAAATGGCTCACTTCTTGTAACTATAGCGGCAACCCATTTTAAGTAAATAGTCAGCTACTGAGCATGGCAGTTGTCCACCTAAGTAACAGTTTGCTGCCACATCCATCTGTTGTTGTTCACACTGCACTTATCCTTCCCTCCTGTTTTTAGCAGCCATTTTTTTTTTTTTTTTTGGCAGGACAAAGAGGCACAATTTATCTTTGTCTTTATTTTTTGACTCAAATTCAGTTGTGAACAGTTGTTCCCACCAATCTTCCTTAAGTTGAGGCATTAAGATCTATCACACAAATACACTGATACATTTTTAAAAACACGATTACATAAAATGGGAATTCTAAAGAATATAGTATTGTAGTTTCATTTGTATCTATTCTCTTTTCAAACTTATAACTGTTCCGCAAATCCTTAGTTTACTTCAGTGAAGGAATTCAATGCTGTACATCAAGAAAGCACCTCCGACGTCTCATCGTGTTTTTGAGATGTTCAAGTGGATTCTAGGAGTAAGGATCACCCTTGGTTTATACCACTGTGTCACCAGCCACATGGCTCATGGGAAGGTAGACAGTCTCTACACTGGGGTGTAGTGCCTTAATAAAGCAGGTATATGAGATTACTGCAAATACACTTAGAAATCAATTTTCTAAATGATGGAAGACAGATGACCAGAATAGCCATGGGAAGGTTTCCATTTTCTGTTTTCAGATATGGAAAATACCTTCCTAGAAATAAAGACTATATTGCTCATTCATGTTGCAGAGATCAAAGTGGTGGGCAAGAATCACAGTTTGCGAACAGACAAATTGTGTCACAGTTTTGGCAAGAGCAGACTTGAGATCAGTCCTATAATCCTGCAGAACGCCAAGCAATTCTTTCTCCTTCCCACTGACAGGTTTCAAGCTCACGCAGTAAGCAACCTCAAAATAATTTTTTTAATTTGGAACATTGTGTCTGGAGCTCTCCAAAAATTTGTTATGGAAGATAAATTTTCTCAAGAGCTAAATGATTTCCTTCTTGGAAACCAGAACTTCAGCATCAAAGAGTTTACAAGGAAAAATGGGTTTTATCTGAACAGCAGTACATTGCTAGAATGTGAATTTTTTGGAAAGCCATGTTACCCACAGGTAAATGTGTTTATTTTACTAAAACAGTAGTATGGAGTAATAGAGGATGTAGTCTCACAACTCAGCTTGAGACATCCAGCTTTGCCAGCTGCTCGCCCTGTTTTCCCTTTACAGTCAGCAAATGGGGAAAAAAAAAGCCCTGCTCTAAATCACCCTGAGGATTCCAATTCTCCCACTGACAGCAGAGACAACCTGCTGGACTCCCTGAGCTGTAAAATGGAATTTCAGTCTAAATTGCTCTCTGCCTAGTGCCACTTCTGCACAGGGAGCAGCCTTTGAAAGCTGTCATACCTCCAGGCTGCATCTAACAACCTTTTCCATAAATGGCCTATGATGAAGGTCAGTTTGGATGGTTTTTTGCTTGACATGACCATGCAGTTTTGTTCTTGAGGTCAAGAATATGGACAGCCAGGGTAACTATATGCAAAGTCCCCAGGAATTCTAATTAATGAGGTGAAAATAGCCCATATTTGGGAATTTTGGACAACAGCCAAAGACTATGACCATCCCATTTTTATGTCAATTCTTCCACGGAGCAATTCCCAACTTAAATAGAAAACGTGAACAGAAGAGTCAGGCCTATATTTTTTCAGATTTATCTAATTTCTGGATAGGCTGTAGCTTCTAAAGTTAGGCATTGGAGAGTTCTCCTAACTGAAAGATACTAGCACTAACAACTAAAACTAAAGCAATGAGATGCAGTCATATTAAATGATGAGGTGGCTTTTGGAAAATATGCAAATATTGTACTTCCATATGTAACACGACATTTAGTTTTGAAATGGTCTTCACTAAACATCTGCTGGAAAAATTTAAATATTTGATTTTGACTATATAATTTCTATATAATGTAACAGGTATAGAAAAACAACAGGGCCTCATTAAATGATTCTGAGCAGCTCATAAGTGCTAATAAACAATGTGAAATTTCTCCTTTAAACTTCATTTTCCATAGAAATGGATTAATTTTTTTTTTAATATTTCCATCAATTGACACTATTCTGAATATAATATTTAGCACTGCCTTTGGGGAAAAAAAAAAACAAACAACAAAACCCAAACACCCCAATAGTCCCCCTCTTGCACTGTCATTCACTAAAGGAAACTTCAAATGATCTTTCTTTCATTTTAGTCTTCCCTGTTTTTCTTTATTGAAGGATTTTGAACATGTTTTCACTGAATATGGAAACTGCTTTACTTTTAATCACAATGATCTTCCAGCAAGAAGAGTGACATTGTCTGGAAGAGGCTTATATTTGCTTTTTGATGTCCAACAGGTAAAACTATCCTAATGATTATGAACAAGTCATGTAATAACTTAGAGATGACTAGTTTGGTTTGGGTTTGGTTTTCGTTTTCTGGTTTTTTTTGGTTTTACACTGACCTTCAGAATTTCATGCACAAAATTCTGTATCAAGACTATTTCTGAGTGAAAAGCATTTTTAAGGAAAAATCTAATACAGATTTTAAAAGTTGGAATTATTATTGACTCTGTCCCCAGTAAAATGGTTCTGAAAGTTGCAAGTGAGCATATATATGTATATATATGCACTTCACCTACAATTAACACATGTCATCAGAGCAGTAATTTAATTTTTACAAGCACTTTGGGATAACATGATTTCATTTTAATAAAAGGCCCAGTAAGGAAGGTCATGTGGTGCCAATTTCTAAGTAGTACTGAATTTCAGTTGCTGCAGCTGCAGCTGCAAGTGCTCAATGCCAGCTAAAATCTGGTCTTTGCACTCACTGTAGATAGTTTCTGACCTTATTTAGAATATTTTGACAGAAAATTCAGGGAATATCACCTTGTGAGATCAGCGAAAAAACCTAAAATCTAGGTTGATAAATGACTTAGACATTCACTTTTATTCTCTAGGAATTATGAGACAGAAGTGACAGGGTCTGGAGAGAGTAATGGAAAGTTTGCTAAAATGTGATGGGTAGTTGCAAGTAAAAGGAATGAATATCCAAGTTATGAGTAAATGTTCATTTATGCCTTCTTGCTTTTGAAACTGGGAGATGACAGAAAGAATAAAAAACCTGAAGGTTTATAGTAACTGGGCAAAAACCCACAGAGGTAATCAACACAGGAAATTCAAGTCAGTTTACTTCTATACTTTTCTGTAAATGGCCCAAAATGTGACTGGAGATAAAAGGCCTAATAAAAAAAAAAAAGCATAGCACCATTTTAAATATAGCTAAAGCTTCAGATGGTAAGCAACGCCAAAACTATTTTAAATAATTCTTTTTGTATCAGGAACAATTCACTGATGAACCTGCTCTTGGCTATACTGATGCTGGTATAACTTTTGTTATCCATTCACCCAGAGAGCTTCCCCGCTTTGATGGTTTAGGTTTATTAACACCAGTCGGCATGCATGCACAGGTCTCAATCCGCCAGCTGAAGGTAAGGACTTTGTCCATCAAGTGGAAATATTGGTCTTTACTGTCTCTAACTCTCTTCTGAAGCGTGAAAATGAATTAGACATTTTGGAAGTTAAAATATTTATCATGCTAAAGTGAGTCCTAAAAATAACATTTCCTCTGGACATGAACAAAATTACTACTGGAGGGGGGCAAGGGGACTATGTCATTGGTCTTCATAATCTGTATCTATTAAAGGCAGCCCTTCTTTCCTAACATCTTACAGTCTCGCTAACATATAGTGGTACAAGGACACCACAGCATTTCCCCATCAACACATTCTGTTACCATTAAGGTTGTCTCTGATTCCTAGTGGAATCCAAGTGGAGCGGACTACTGTTCCGCACCAGGCTGTCTGATCAGGTCCTACTTTTGCTGCGCGAGAGAGATGATTTTATAATCCCAAAAGCACGAACTGTAATTGCCTCCAATTAAAGCACAATGTTACCGCTTATGTCTTCAACAGGCTTCCTTCAGCACTTTAAAATGTGACAAAATAATATCTAAATTTAACACAGAGACAAAAGAAAATGTATCTTCTGTTGTTATTACTCTACAGTCAATTATTCAAGAATACCCATGGGGAGAGTGCAAGCCTGATATAAAGCTTCAGTACCACAAGACTTATAGTACTAATGGTTGCTTGCAGGAGTGCAAAGCCCGGTACATACAGGACTGGTGTGGCTGTTTGCCATTCATTCTTCCAGGTATTTCTCAGGAATATCATCATATCATACACTGATCATCTTGCTAGGAGACCTCGCCTATTACTGAACAGCAAAGGAGATGGGCACATACTTGAGGGACTATCTACAACTAGGATTAATTAGAATCATAACTTTGTCTTTTTTTTTTTTTTTAATTCAGAGAAAACAAGCAAGATATTTGGTTGGCTCCAAACCTAGCATTTGGGTCATTAGCTCTTCTTAGGATACAGACAAAAAAAAACTTGCAAGAAAAGATTATGCCTCAGGGCAAGGTGGAATGTTTTCACCAAGGGAGACCCATTAACAAGTAATCTCTAGCCTGTTTTTTTGGCAACCTCTTGTAAAGGAGGTTGGCAATGTCCTGGAAACTCATGGAAAGGGCTTTGAGAAGGAAGTTAAGTCTAGGTCTCCCATACCGGGGGTGAGAGCTTTATACAGTGACAGATGAAGGAGGGCAATGCCTTCTTTGTTGCTAAACTGCTATGCAATACTTCCATGCCAGGGAAAAAAACTGGGGTGAAACTGAGACCATCTGAAATTTTTGCTGCTAGCTCAGGGTGCTATCTTACCCCTTAAGTCTCCAAACAGCTCTTGCATGAAGTTCAAAACTTTTGCTGAAACACATGGGGTGTAATCATATATCCCATCTACCTTACTTTGTTTTGTCATTTCCACTAGGAAAAACAAATTCCTGGCTTTAGCAAGCTAACACAAAGAATGAGGCACAAGCTTAAAGGCAGTTCTGGCTGGCACACATAACAAAGATATTTGCTCCAACAGCAAGTGTCCTGGCTTGGTCTGTTGTCTCTTTTCCCTGTGTACCCCTTTTGTGTTTTTAACTGTGCTGTGCCCAACTGAACTGATTTCTCAGTTGTATAATGATAAACATGAAGTGGTGAGGAGGTTTTGGTGACATTACTTTGCAGTTTAGTACAAACAGAGGTAAAGGTTAGATTGTTAATCAAAGTTCCTAAAGTTTGTTCTTTATTTTTAAGGAAATGGAACAGAATGTGATTTGCTGAAGTTTTACAATTGTGTTTATCCAGCAGTCTGTAAGTAATAACTTCATATTCATATATTCTAAGCCAATTCCAAATAGTAGACAATATATATCAATTAAAAGTAGTACTGAAACGGAGTACATCTCAGTTCATTTAATATTCTGAAAACAGAGACCAGACAAAGCATTAAATAGGTGGCAATTAAAGAAAAAAATAAGAATTCATTTCAGTAACCAGAAATGTTTTAAAATGGAAGAATGTTCAATTAATCTGTTTTCAGTTATCAAGCCTCTGGCTTGCATTTTTGCATCTTCATTGTATCATTCTTCTAGCTCCAATACTGAATTCTTTTTGTTTGCGACAAAAAAAAAAAAAGTGAACAGCACAGTAATAACAGGTTTGCTAACTGACAGAAAATATAATTTAAAAAATCACTGGACTTTAAAATTTTATCTTTTCAAAAGTAAAACAAATTATGTCTTTTCAAAGTGGTTCAAATGTAATTCATTTCCATAAGCAATGGAAATCTACTGCACACAGTAGATATGAAATTTGTAAGTCATTACAGCAGATTTTTCTGGAAAATATTGCAAATAGTAATCTGAGAAGTAACTTTTCATGAACTTCAGAAAGTCTCCTTTTTAATTGTTTTACATTCTACTGTGTAATGGGACTTTCCCTTCCCAAAGGAATGGATGATTAAGATACCAAGTAGATTAACAAGTTTGGGGGGACCTGTGTGGGGGGTTATTTCTGTTTTGATTAGGTATATGCAACATTCAGGCAAGATCTACTACTATGAACAATGACTATTTTTCCACTTTTGAAATAGATTCCACTAAGTTCACTTTTTTAGACAATCACGATCTTTTATAGCCATCATAGTGGAAATACATATATTATTTTACTTAATGGATATTCTGTGACCAAGTTTCAAAGAAACCACTGAGCAATAAACAAGATCCCTAAGTCCTATCAAAGATAGATGGGATTCAGAGCTGGATCCCAGAAGGAACTGGCATCACAGTACTGTAAATGGTGAACCTGGCTTGTAGGTATCTGGTCCCCAGGACCCCCAAGTTGGATGCTAAGGCTCCTTTTACAGTGCAGGAGAGATTAGACATCTGATAACAAAATCTCAAATGACAGCACACTGACCCAGTATCTGCAGGACCTACTGTTAGTGAGAGAATTTATTTTAGGAACTTGAAAAGCTGGCTATCCAGCATGAAATCCACAACCCCAGCATCACTGGAGAGTACCTCAAATTATCAACTAACAGGCTGAGATATCTCCTCCTGGGGTTTGCAAAAGCAAGAAGCCCACACACAGAGAGAACAGAAACAATGGCTGCCACCACACCAGGGCAAATAGAGCATCACAAGCAAAGGTATAGGGTACTCATCTCAGATTACCAGATGGCTTTGGGTGATGGCTTATGCTTTCAGAAATATTTATGCCTTACTATTTTTCTTCTACATGAATTTTTCTCCAGCTTTCCCAGTTTTACACAATTTCTTTCTGTTAGAGCCTCATCAGAGGAATGGCTCCCCACTTCCATGAGCAGCCAGACCTGCAGAATTTTGAAACTTCTCTTCTGTGTTTGAAGAAATAAACTTGTCCCTAACCCTTCTTAGCTGTCTTAAGCCAAATTATCAAATGGCAGGCAGGAGTTAAGGTAAAGTGAACTTAGCTTACCAAGATTTTTATGCAGTTACCAGATGACAACAAGCTACAATGAGCATTGCTCTGGAAGCTGTTTCTGTGCACTGAAATAAGCTAGGCAGACATCAAGACATCAAGACCAAGACCATCAAGACCCTGGTGAGACCCCACCTGGAGTACTGCATCCAGTTCTGGAGTCCCCAGCATAAGAAGGACATGGACCAGTTGGAGAAGGTCCAGAGGAGGGCCACGAAGATGATAAGAGGGCTGGAGCACTGTTCCTATGAGGACAGGCTGAGAGGGTTGGGGCTGTTCAGCCTGGAGGAGAGGAGGCTCCAGGGAGACCTTAGAGTGGCCTTCCAGTATCTCAAGGGGGCCTACAAGAAAGATGGGGAGAGGCTGTTCAGTAGGGCCTGTTGCGACAGGACTAGGGGTAATGGTTTTAAAATAGAGGGAGGTAGACTTAGATTAGATACTAAGAAAAAATTTTTTACTATGCGAATTGTAGAACACTGGAACAGGTTGCCCAGAGAGGTGGTGGAAGCCCCATCCGTGGAAACGTTCAAGGCCAGGCTGGATGAGGCTCTGAGCAACCTGATCTAGTTGGGGATGTCCCTGCTCCTTGCAGGGGGGTTGGACTAGATGACCTTTGAAGGTCCCTTCCAACCCTAACCATTCTATGATTCTATGATTATATACCTATAGTACATAATCAGAAAGCTAGCATGGAAGATAGAAAGCCTTCTATTGTCCTGCTGTGGATGAGAAATAATAAGCACATAAGGCCCTCATGAAAGCAGAAAGATTTACAGATACTGAATTCATTTGGAAAAAGTGACTAAAAAAAATCTCATTCCTTATTAATGTGCACCAGTTTCCCAAATGCTGGTTACAAATACCTATGTTCCTTCAAAACTGATAAGTACCCACTGTTCTCAGGATAACTAACCCATACATTTATCAAAGTCAGTTAAAAGTAATTCTGCAAGTTTTTTTAAAAGTTTTTAAACTGTGTGCTTTTTTAGAAACATTATGTAAATTCCTTCTGAAATTTCAGATGATATAGAAACAAAAGAATTATGTACAGTAGGAACCCACAATTCCACTTGCCCTGTCCCATGTGAAGAAACAGATTATCCGACAACTGTCACCTATTCAAGTTTTGGAGGAAAAAAAGCTATAAAATACTTTTCTGCAAAACTGAAGAAAAGTCCAGAATACATCAGGTAATTTTGCTTAACACCTTGTTTAATAAAGAAATTATCAGTTACTTTTAAGTGTACTAATAGAGAGTATGGTGTAAATATGACATTTTAAGAAGATATTATTATGTGTGGTATTAATAATGCTGTATGTGAAATAAAACAATCTCTTAGACAAAATTGGTTAAGGTTTACACATATTCATATGTATATAAAATATACTTACATACATCTAAGACTTGTGGATATCATAAAATAGATATGCAATTAAAGAGTAACATTTTCAATTGCCTTCTCTGGCATTGACCTCTTATAACAACATTTTTTTAACCATTTTTGCAAATAAGAATAAAGAAAGGGCAGGAATATCAAATCTATCCACAATCGACATCAGCAATCCATCTAATGGAGAAGACAAATCTTCACCCTTTCACAGCTGCAGTCAATGAACCACCTAAATAGATGCTACGTAAAGTTGTTATATAAAGTTCTCCTTTCTGTCAACCCATTCCCAAAGGGAGCTTCATAAGCACTGGAGAGCTAGGTTTTATCATAGCAATAATGTCACAAGTTTAATAATCTTTTCTATTGTTAGTAGAAGTCATTAACACCATTTACATTATAAAAGTTACTTAGAAAATAACTCATGAGGTAGCAGAGAGTGAAATAGCATGGTTCTATCTGTGTGACTGAAAACGCTACAGAGCAAAAGAAAGTAGGTCTATAACCAAGAGAAGAGACCTTCTGGTGTGAGAACGTGTCTCAACAGTATTGACTACACCTTTTATCCAGGAAACAGTGTTAGAAATTATGTTACGCATAGAGCTACGTCACTCAGTAGAAGCACAGAGCTGACATACTCCTTTGCATAATCTGCATACTGTTAAATTCATAGAAGAGATATCATATATGCTTATGCTGTAATAGAGCATACATGTCTTACTGTTACAATATAATAAATTGATGCCAAATTTCCTTGCAAACACAAGCACGATATATCAAAAAAATAGAATTATTTCCAGATTTTTTTTTTGTTAGAAAGATACAATCTAGTTTCAAACAGCATTTAATACAGTTTTATAGACTGAACTGTCTCTTCCTCACAGACGCAGATGTCAGCAGTACAAATAATCATTAAGACAGGTCCTACATGAACTCATAGTATACACAACATCAAAATATCTTTATAAAGAATTGTAGAAAAATTGGCTAATCAAATATCAATAAGTATATCATTGTTTCAGCAACTTTGGTTTTCTCACTCTTGAAGCCATCAGTCTGCAAATGTTTGCGTATGTTTATACGTGAACAGGAACTATATTGATCTCAAGTTGGAAGGGACCTTTAAAGGCCATCTAAGTCCAACCCCCCAGCAAGGCACAGGGACACCTCCAACCAGATCAGGTTGCTTAGAGCCTCATCCAACCTGGCCTTGAATGTTTCCAGGGATGGGGCATCAACCACCTCTCTGGGCAACCTTTCAGTGCTTCACCACCCTCACTGTAAAAAATGTTTCCCTTATATCTAGTCTGAATCTACTTTCTTTTAGTTTAAAACATTACCCTTTGTCCTGTCAGTACAGACACTATTAAGAAGTCTGTCCTCAGTGAAGATTATGAAAATTAAACCTGTTGTTATATGCAAAAGATATTAATCCTTTGAGGACATTTTGTCTTTGTTGATTATTTTATTGTCTGTAAACATCATGCACAACGCAGAAGCTATTCAATTAGCAAGTGAAAATACAGAGCATTGTCCTGTTACCAAGCCTTAACCAATAGGAATCCTGCCCATGTATTAACGAGTATGTGTTCTAAACTATAAAACAGAGAGATCTATTGATTTCTGAAGATGTAAGAAGGGAATAGTTAACTATTTATTGGATACTTGTGCTAGCAACTCCCTGACAATGGTGGGAAGTATTATTTATAGAAGTTATGAGAATAAGACTATTTTTATTCCCCGGTGCTCCCTGAGTTTTAGAAATATCAAAGAGACAGAAGTGATTATTTTGAATTGCAAATACTTTATTTTCATGAGTATTGTTAATGAGCTCATTATCACCGTCAACCCCAAAATCTGTAGTTGTTCACACTTCTGAAAAATAATTGCTACTTTTATTCTTCAAGGTCACACCATTATGTTTTCAATCAGGTTTTGTGTCTGATTTATTCCACAACTATTATGTTTCTATTCTGTTTAGGAGTTAGGCAGAATCTTTCTGTAGACGTATGATAAAGATGAGCTCTTTACTTCACACTGAACCATTCCACAGGTCTTGCTCCAACTGAGATTTACCTACTCTTCCATTTTTCCAGCAGGCAAGAATACAATTAGGGAAGGAAGGCTATTAGCAGAGGATAGAACTAAACATCCAAGTATAGGACAAGGGCTCTTCTGCACAAACATGCTCATTGAAATAAGCACAATTAAATATGCAGTTGCACATAATCAAGAGTGGTAGACTACACTTCCAAGCACTATATCCGCTGTAGGTCAGGATGCTTGACACTTCCACTCAAGCTTATCTCTGTGACCCTTAAAAAGTACAAGTCTACCTCACAGTACAGATCTAGAGTTACTTTTGCAACATAGCCTGAAGATCTGCTCCTCTGATAAGCTCCTGTTCTAAGTGTTGTTATTAGGACACTTTTTTTTTTTTCCCCTTCAGTCATTAAACTTATTTTGGTAACACTCATCTAATTGTTCCTTAAAAGACGCCATCACTCTCCCTGAGCTGGGTCCATGCTGATAACTGTTGATAAAATGAACAGCACTCCTGACTGCCTCAAGTAATATTGTATGTATTTGTCATTAGGCAGAACCTTGTGGGTATTGACATTAAATATCATGATCTGAGCTACAAAATAACACAGCAGCAGAAGGCCTTGACTATATCTGAGTTGCTTGGTAAGTGAATGTTTAATATTTATTTATTGCTGATTAATAATTAATCTAAAAATAAAAAAAAAAACATGCAAACTTTTTTTTTTTATTCTCTCCCCTCCCACATCATAGCTTAGACAGGCTTCTAAACAAAAAGCAATATCTTTTATGCTATAATGGTGATAATCATATCTGCCTCATGGTCATTTTTTATAGTCTCCTGTCATTCCATTCTCCATACCTGCAGTATGGACAGCAGCTGAGGGTAAGAATTAAGTTTGGCACTAATTTACAGCTGCACACGCAGAACTGGACTGCAAGAATCATCAAGTTTAGAGGATTTGGAGGGCAGAAGAAAAGTAAAAGAATAGTTAAAAAGGCATAGAAGTAGGGAATATTTTAATTATATGTTTCACAGTAGGACGTGTTGTGTTCTACTTGCTTTATTTAGAATTTTCAGAAACACATCAGTCTTCTCCAATAAACATTCTTAAGAAAATTAATTCTGTTTTCTTAAAGTGATGGATTATGTATATTGAATTTATTTAACACTTGAACCCGGCAGGAATTTGTTTGCTTGCTAGACTAAACCAAATGCTTAAGATGACACGTTTACCTCCTTCTTTTACAGCTGATGTAGGTGGCCAGCTTGGACTGTTTTGTGGTGCCAGTATGATTACAATCATAGAACTGCTCGAGTATATTTTTACTAACTTCTGTTGGATGTGCATCTTTCTTCTATTGAAAGCTCCTGAAATGCCTCAATGGAACAATCCATCCCAGAACCAACCAACACACAAGGAAAAAAAGAAGGGAATACAAGAATGTTAGTGGCCTGTAAAAGCACAAAAATAACTGTTTCCACAACATCTCTTCCTTTTTAAGATACAAAGGAGAAAGTAATGTTTTGCATTGCTCCCTTCCCTGCACTCCTTATTCTTCCTGCTTGGTTTTTGTTTTGGCTTGGCTTGGTTTTTTTTTTTGCCTATAACTATTTAACTGCTCTAAATAACTTTAAGGCATGAACTTCAGAAGGTCTCACTTTCTTTGTTGTGTAAAGAAAAATGTAATCTTTACCTAAAATTTTATTTTAAAGAATTACCAATTTTTTAAGTAGTATAGCAAGTAATATTGATGTGCAATGCAATTTAGCATTTCTGACCCAGTTTTATCTTCTGTATTTTGAGTCAGAAGAAATAATATACATGCCAAATTAACACACGCAAGTTTCTTAACCACCATAAAGGTGGTTTGCTATGCTGAAAAAGCAGATTCCTTATTAACAATGAAGTACTTACTAGTAGGTTACATGTTCCAGGGAAGGAAATCGTATCTTTGCCTGTCAGAATTAGGAGCGTGCCTAATAAAATCTCATGAGTCTACCAATTACTATAGAGAACTGTCACGTTCAGATTTTGGATGAGAGGAAGGACCCCTTGCATTGTAGCCGACCTCAGACGAGTCTGGGAGGCTAGGGGTGGCTGGACCAACCTCTCACACACCGGAGCGTGGTTTTGTTCGTATTCTCGGGAACAGGATTAAGACTCAAAACAGAGTCAAGCGCCAGGTAACTTTATTAACCCGCCAAGAAGTTTGTAAATGCAAGAGAGAAAGAATGGAAAGAGGGAAAAGAGTTTCGGTTGTAATAGCTACCACCACGGAGCTGCGGCGTCCCGACAGTTCAGTTCGCTCGATGGGGGGACGATCCGTCTGGTGTTGGTCGTCCCGATGTCGGTTCCATGGATGTGTATTCCGTTGAATGAATAAAGTGAAGAAGTGTATTCCGGTGAAAAATGTTCCACTTTCTATATTGGTTGTTTTCATTGTATTTCAAGAGCTGGTTTTCCTAGCCGCACCCCTCACCTGGCAGTGATATGCATGCCCATTACCGGGGCAGGGCGGGGTAGGGCTAGATTTCTCGGAACCAGCTCTGCATTCAGGTTCACAAGACAACAGGAGTTGGCTTGCAAGATAACGGGAAACCATTGTTCGCGTGGTGGTTTGATGTTTCGACAATGTTGAGACAAATATTCGACACAGTCTCTCACAAGAACCATGAGTGGACAGCAAGTGGGCAAACGCAGGCCAAGTTCAGCATTCAATATCATGAGAGATGATAAAAGGCCTCATCTAAGTTGTGCTAAAAATCAGCGAGAGAAAGAATTTTGTGGCATTGGTCATCAGGCTTCCTGAACTTTTATTCCTTTAAAAGCGTTCGGAAAAGCTTCTGTGCTTTCCTATGTCTGTATGGGCCTATGGAGCAGTAGTGGTTTAGAGTCCTATGTTTTTAAAAATGACTTTGGTGATTAAATTAGCTTCCAGAGATGTGTAGATACTCTCCCCCTGCCTCACCCCTCCTTCACACACACACTAAAGCTCATAGAACAAGAAGCGTGCACTGGAGGGAGGTGTTGTCTTCCTTTTAAGTACAACAGCATAATCACTTTAAAATGTGAGAGTTAATAGAATAGGATAATTTAAGTTTATACAATGAAATTATACAGTGTATCTTTAATACTTTTTTTTCCTCTAGAATTGGCCTCTGAAAACAGTGCTGAACAAATCCATGCTTGCCCAGGTCTCCTGCCAGAGTCTATCAATCAGAGCTTTTTATGCATTTGCAGGTGCCAAACAGAGCCTGGATGGAAACAGTTTAGGAGAGGTAGACACAAAACAGTCTCGTAAAAGATGCACTCAAGACTAATTTTAAGACTGTATGATAAAGGATTATCTTGATTTGAAGCATTGTCTTCTATTCAGTTAACTATACATAATAGCAATAGATAACTTGATTTGAAAGCCTACAGACAGTAGTATAGACTTCAGACTAGCACTGTATAGACTTTGCTAATCAAAGTATTTTTACATTAGAAAGCTCACAAGTACCACAACCTTCTGAACCACAGTTCCCCAGTTGGGGGCTGGGCTCTGCAAGCCTCAGACTGCCTGGGAGCCTGCCTCTGTGCTCTTAAGTAATATCAGTGCTGCACCTGAAACTCCAGGTGAGCCATCAGCCATAGCCATGCTCTATAATTCACAGTATTCCTCCATACCATCCACTCAAATTCAGCAACTGATAATAAATTAGTTTCTACAAAGAAAGTAGTAAGTGTACTTACTAAGCCACCAAGTCCTTAAGGTTAGATGAATGAATGAAAGTGCCACCATTTGGCCGTCATTGGCAACAGCTTCCCTTCAACATAAGCCCTAGGATAAGCAATCCAGAAAACAGAAGATATGTTTTTGCTTCCTAGAAAGAGATGCCTTGATTCTACTCCTCAGTAAGTGCAGGCTTGAGAGACCTTAAAGGTAACTTAAAGATTTTTGCTCCGTTCTGTTTTATTGGTCATTCATCCTGGACTTTTTCCCCTGCACTACTACCAAGCACACGCACACTTGGAACAACGGCCAAAAAGGTCTATCTAACCCCACTGTCTGAAGCTTGTATTGGCCAATGCAGAAGAATGGGAAGAACAGAACAAACATACTGCAATGTTTCTCTAAATATTTCTCCCAGCCTCAAACAGTTCTTAGCTGTGGCATTCTTGAGGCAGAAGAAATTATGGTTTTGGAAGTGGGAATTAGGTATAATCTGGCTTCTGGATAAAAAGAAAAGCAGGGGAAGATTAAACACAGTGATCTAGCACGCCTTGTAGTTGAGAGATCAAAGTGTTTTTAGCTATCAATCACAATGAGTTTTGTTTGTTTCTACTAGTAAGGGCTAAATAAAAGAAAATTACTACTGGAAGGACTAAACAAAAGAAAACTGGTATTGTTTCTGCTATGCCAAAAGTTCAAGTGAAATGAAGCACAGAACACACCAAAGAATCAACAAAGAAAAAGCTAGTTCTCAGAAAGGGAAGGTACTTGCATCTTTGCTTAGTTTAACAAGACTAAAACGACTTTTGCTTACTCCACTGACTTCAGACAAGGACAGCTGAAATCACTGCTTGGTTACAGATTCTTCTAACAGATGTAGCAGAAGGAGCTCTGAAGAAAACAAAGACTGGTGTTCTGCCCAAGGTCAAGTGACAAACTGAGATGTTTTTTTTTTCAGCAATGGCTTGTGATGAGATTATATAAAGCAATTGATGCCCCAGCACAGCTAAATATAGCTAGTGTGCTGTGCAGCAGAGCAGAAGGGTGCTTTTGTATTTTGATGTATGATTACTGTTCTATTAAGGCAAAAGAATTTTAAGAACTTTTAAGAAAATATTTGGCTTTTCTGGATAGGTAAAGATGACCTATCTATAAGGGCAGCAGAGGCAAGGTATTTTAATAGTCTGATCAAATAATCTCCAAATTTAGCATTACTTTGCTGCTTATTCGTTCACTTTTCACGAGAGTACATCCATGCTCCAAGTACAGATATCGGCAAGCTTTTCCCATGCTAATTGTTTGATTCTAAAAATGTTAATCCTAACAATAAAGTTAGTGACATGACTGGGAAAGCCCCCTTGGGCTCCTCCTTCTAAATCCTTGTCTGATGTGCACAAAGAGATGCAACACAGAACTTTGCAGCTAGAAACATGTCAGCCTGAAGATGACACCCTCCAGCTGGCCCAAAGTAGTGAGTGTCGCACAACAAATAAAATAAAAATAGAACATTTTAGAGCTTAATGACTTCCACAGAATAAGTTTTATTTAACACTGTAGAGAACATCATGCTGTTGCACACAACATTTTCTGACGAACAGAGAAAGGCAACTGAGTTCTGTGGATAACAACCTATGTTAAAGTGCTCAGAATTTTATGTCCATATTGTGCATTCTCTTAGACATTGTATTCATTTTCACACCCCTGGGCAGCAGATCAGAGTACCAAAGTAGTTTCTGGTACAAGGAAGGCAGCTTTATAATCTATCAGACAGAGAACCTGCCATGATAGACTTGAGTGGAGGGAGGTTGGAGATTGTTAAAGGCTTGCATCACATCTTTAGCTCATTTCCCTTCTTCTAAGATCCTTCACAATATGACTGTTGCAATGTACATGGCAGACATCTCTAAAGGAGTGCCAGAATGTAAAGATTTATTCAAGGAGAAATTGCAGTTTTGGACAAAGAGCTCAAGAAAAAGGCCTGGCACTTGCTTATTTGGCAATCAAAATGAACACAGAAGAAGGATCTGGATCAGACTTTTATGCAGTAGGTTAACTCATTGCAGCATCTCGCCAGTAGATGCCCCGCTTACCTCAGGCTTCTGTTCACAAGCCTGTTCATGCGTGGAGTTGATTTCTCAGCATCTATTATGGAAATGCTCAGTATAACTTAAGTCAGATTATTTCCTTCTGATTAATGATGAGCTGCTTTTTGCTGGCAAATCTGACGTTACTTAGTCTGGACTAAGCAACGTGTTTGCTGCACAATGTTTAGATTAATTTCTGAGGTAAGCAAACAAAAACATACAGCCATCCCCATTCTTGACCTTGACAGGCTGGAGAGGTGGGCCTGTGCCAACCTCATGAAGTTCAACCAGGCCAAGTGTAAGGTCCTGCACCTGGGTCATGGCAATCCCAGGCACAAATACAGGCTGGGCAGGGAATGGATTGAGAGCAGCCCTGAGGAGAAGGACTTGGGAGTGCTGGTGGATGAGAAGCTTAACATGAGCCAGCAATACGCCCTTGTGGCCCAGAAGGCCAACCACATCCTGGGCTGCATCAAGAGGAGCGTGGCCAGCAGGTCGAGGGAGGTGATTCTCCCCCTCTACTCTGCCCTGGTGAGACCCCACCTGGAGTACTGCATCCAGTTCTGGAGCCCCCAACACAAGAAGGACATGGACCAGTTGGAGAAGGTCCAGAGGAGGGCCACGAAGATGATAAAAGGGCTGGAGCACCTCTCTTATGAGGACAGGCTGAGAGAGTTGGGGCTGTTCAGCCTGAAGAAGAGGAGGCTCCAGGGAGACCTGATAGCAGTCTTCCAGTACCTCAAGGGGGCCTACAAGAAAGATGGGGAAAGGCTGTTTAGTAGGGCCTGTTGCAATAGGACGAGGGGTAATGGTTTTAAAATAGAGGGAGGTAGACTTAGATCACATACTAGGAAAAAAATTTTTACAATGTGAGTTATAGAACACTGGAACAGGTTGCCCAGAAAGGTGGTGGAGGCTCCATCCCTGGAAACGTTCAAGGCCAGGCTGGATGAGGCTCTGAGCAACCTGATCTAGTTGGGGATGTCCCTGCTCCTTGCAGGGGGGTTGGACTAGATGACCTTTGAAGGTCCCTTCCAACCATTCTATGATTCTATGATTCTGCATCAAAATAAGCTGATCAAAGTATCTCTTAAGTAGCCTATAAAAGCCAGCTGATCTACTGTTGCTTAAGAAAGCGTTGGTTAAGGTAAAACAAGAATATCCTTAATCCTCATCAATTATTTAAACTGAAACTATACAGGAAAAAAAAGGAATTTCCCTATAGAATCACTCAAGTTTGAAGATAGTTAGCTGTGTCTACCCTCTAGCTGCAACACAAGTGTTTGCACTGTGTGTGAACCTGGTGCTGGCTTTGGGTAAGCAGTCTTCCTTACCCCACAGCAGTATGATACAGCCCTTTGGTTTCTTATGGCTCCTTTCCAGTTTAGCATTGCTCGGGGGTCACTCCGTATGTTGGAAATCCAAGGATCATCATGCGATTCTAAAAAATCCCAGACCGAGATAAGCCATAACGGTTCACTCATACTGCCTGTCAAAGTACACAGTGTTTTAGAAGTGTACACCCCCTATTACGCTATAAACATTAGAACATCTAGTCACTGTAACTGTATACCGAGTTAAACACGTTCTCAGACTGACAGTTGATGTGCTTACTACGATCAAGATAGAGCAAATATCTCCAAGCTCATATTGTAGTAATTACTTACTTTAATGTTGAAACACGACTGGGTTATAAACAATAAGCTCTGTATGAACAGGATACTGCTGTAGATCCAAGGCTAGCATCACATCTTGTTGATGCTGCTTATGACCATTCTGGTCCTGTTTACCCTCTTGCACTGTAAGTCCCCTCTTCCTACAGAAGCAGCTCACCTCTGCCGACTACTCACTAGAAGCAAAGTCACCACAAGAAGAAGGGAAGCTTCTTTAAAAGAGGAAAAACTCCCAAAATGGCCCTTTCCACTACACACAATACCAATGTTCAAACAGGGGCTCCCTACCCATCTTCCATCTAGGGACAGAGGCCCTCAAGGTAGTGTTATTTTTCTGTTGGGGAGGGGGAGGGTTTGTTTGGTTTTTTAAGAGAGAGGAAAAAAAAAAAAAAAAAAGCTTCTTTTGAGATCAGGAGCACTCTTACAAAACTGTAGAAGGAAGACAGAGATCCACACATGTAGCTGTTCTTTCCAGACTGAAATACTAAAATCCTCTACCTCTACAGAAGTGTGTCATTTTGCAGCATGAAGCGTGGTTAAATGTGTATCTAGTTTTGCCTTGCTAATTGTGGGGTTTGCTTTCAAATAAATGACCCTAAGCCTTAGAAAATTTAGTAATACTTGCAGTACATTTCAAGGTCCTTGATGAAAAGGTTTGTAGTCCACATTGAAAGTGTCGCAAAGTAAGTGAAAATACTAACAATTACAAAGCCACTCTCAACCAGAGAGAGTGTTGCCAGTTGGTTTGAGTTGAAGTGATGAACACTTAGATTAACATGTATTGTGTCCCTCATGGGTCTCCATCTAAGCACAGCGTCGGGTTCCCTTATCTACTTCTACCTATTTAAGACATGTCAAATAGGCATTCAAGGCAGAATTGATGATGTATCCATCACATACTTGAAGGCTTCATTTTAAGCTACAAATCAACTGAAGATAAGAAATAGGAACAGTTACAAGAAAGCTTTCATACATATGCTGTGGAAAAATTTGGTCTCCTCAGGGCTGCACATGTGCCATAGAACATGCAAAAAATGTTCATTAAAACCAAAATTTGCTTCTAGTGTTGCTCAACTCAACCCATATGCCTCCCACAACAATTACCAATTCTTAGTGCAGTTTCCATAACTGACACTCCCAATAACTTTAGCTACAAATTTTAATATAACCTCTTTTCCTGGGATAACTGACAGGTCTTTGTGGGCAGTAGCTGCCAAAGAAATCATATTTAGAAAGCCTCCTATGACTCCTGGCTAATAGGACTAGCCCTGGTGCTCTGGAATATCTTCCTGTTGGTCACTTGGCCCGCTATGTTTGTAGCCCTGAATAAATCCTTAAAGTTTCTAGCCACTGTCTGTGGAACTAATATTACTTGATACAGAGTGGATCCACAGTTCAGTGGAAATTTTCCAACCTAAAAATGCCAAACAACTTCAGACCATGCCCATGTAAACTTACAGTTCACTTACAGATTGTGCATGCTCTAGTCTGGAAGTGTTACATCACATCTTGATCTTTTCCTGCAGCTTGAATAAATAAAGTTTTTTGGGGGTTGTTTTAATTCAAACTTCTGAGCAATGTATGAATAAAAAAAAGAATGGCAAAAGTAAGTTGCTAGATGCTCTTTATTTTCCAGTTCAGACGAGGACTCCACTGTGTGGAGTACTTCACAAGATGCAGACCCTGTTCCAAAGGTCCTTCAGCCTTAGAAAACTGCAAAGCATCTGTCTCGACCCTCAATTCAAAGCACCAAATTCAAAGTGCCAAAGTGTTTTGGAACGCCACTTTAAATGGTCAGACAGGAAAGTGGGGTAGGTAGGCAATGGCTGTTGCCTCTTCCCTCGTTCCTACTGCTCACAAAGAAAGCTTAGATGTCTTAACATAAAACAAATGGCCTAAATAGTGAGCAGACAACAGCGACATGCCACAGCTATGGGCATGACCGTCCCTGAGCCTCCCTTGGGAAGGGAGACATGTTACGCACCTAGTGTGTGAAGAAGGGGGAGGGCAGCAATAGTTATGAATCACGCTGAACAGCCCAGCTTCCTGCCCCCTCGTCATTTTGCAAACATCTTTGAGTTTGTTTCAGCAAATATTCACCCATATAAGCTCTGCTGGGGACACTAGCAAATACTGGATTATGAGGTTATATCTAAATTTGGAGACAATTTATTCATTCTTTATTGCTGATACATGACTGAATTCTCTCTAGTTCACATTGCCAGCTTCTGCACGCTCCATGAGAAGTTTTCAGTACAATAAGCCAAAAAGAAAACATGCAACAGTTACTTACCAAAATGAATTTCAATAACAACAAAATCCTATGCAATAGTGGTTAAAGTAGCCAAATTCTAGAGGGTTACATCAAGGATAAGATTTGACTACTTTTTTTCAGTTGCTCTGTCTGGATTTAGAAACACCTGGTTACCCAAAGACTATCTCTCTTCAAATAATCAGCTGAAAGAGGCTGAGGGTTAGTTTTTGAGATCTTTCAGCAGTCAGCCATCAGGACAGAATGGTTGTCCTGCAGAGAAAGCTACAGGAGGTATGGATTTATATAATTTATTCTGACTGCACACATTTGGCTATGTATTACTAACAACAGATTAATGAAATAAAGCATGTACAGGACTTGTTAATTAAAATGAATGCATAGTTCACATGCACCAACAGATTAATATCTGCCCTAAGGAGCACGAAGGGCAGCAGA
This sequence comes from Chlamydotis macqueenii, assembly GCF_036417535.1. NCBI lineage: Eukaryota > Metazoa > Chordata > Aves > Otidiformes > Otididae > Chlamydotis > Chlamydotis macqueenii. The sequence continues at coordinate 37,740,088 of NC_141559.1, read as the reverse complement.
ACAGACAACAGATGCCAGACAGCTCTCAGACTTATAAAACAAAACAATTCCTCTGGCTATACTTACAGAACTGGTTAGTGCCCAACTTCTGCCCTTCTTTTTCTTGTTAAAAGTGAAAAAGCAGCAACATTGCTTTGTACCATTTCTTTGGGTGCTGATAGGAAGAAAGCCCACAGCAGGAACCAGAGCCTCTGGCACCTTGCATGCCGCCCTCCCTTGCCCTGGTCCCCTGCACCCACAGAACCACCTCCTGCTACAGGGCAAGGCAGGCGCATCCCACATGCTGCTGCTCATGCAAGTGCCCAGGCAAGAAGGGCCCAAATGAGGCCTCATGCTCAGAAAGCACCAAGTCTCCTTTGTCATCCAGCCTCCTGATTATCTGTTCCATTTGCCCCTGTAAGGTGGAAACAGGCATCAATGAAAAAAAGCCACAGCAGTGCTTAAAGCTACTCCCTGGCAGAGTTGTGTGCTGGTGGGTGGGGGCTGTTCCTTTACTACTTAGTTTCCTGCTCAGGTCCCTATTCCCTGATTGCTTCTAATTGTTGGGTTTTTTTCACATGCACTGATCGAATTCACCCACTTGCATGTCAGCCAGAAGAAAGCGGCTTTTTGTTTTCCCTTGGGCAAGGAGTTTTCCAGCAGGTGCGTGTTGTTTAGGAGCAGGAGACGTTCCAACCTGACCCAGCTACTGCAGCTGGTAACTTTCATGACCTATGGATGTTTTCAAGTACAGTGAGTAAGTGAAACAATTTTGATAAATGCAACCTAAAGTTCATATCTGCATTACTGATACAAATAGAACGGAAAGGGAATTGTTTTTAACAAACAAAATTTAACAATTTTAACTCTTTACCATTAGTCCATCCACTTTATCCCCATGCTCATAATTAAAGATTGTGCAGTATTTTGAAGATGGTAGAACTGTAGAACAGAACAGAAGCATCAGACTGAAGGGCTTCTGGCACACTCCAGGTATTAGCAACAGCCTGGAAATAACATAATATTGATTTTTCTTTCTTTGCAAGTATTTTCAGTCCTGTTTCCAATACAGAGGCACTTTTGGTAACACTTAATAGAACTTTTTCTGTGTATTTGCCAGAGAGCTGTAGTCAAAACTAACATAAGGCACAGAAACAGATGTGTAAAATGGACTACGCTGCATTGGGACTGATATTGTTGGTCAGTAGAAACTGGAAAGTCCTAGTAGACAAGTGAGCACTCTACAACAGAAGCCCCTCCTGAAGTGCTGATAAGCTCTTACAAAAAAAATAATTCTATTAACAGACCAGATAAATGCATCGTCGTAATGCCCTAATAAAACACTGTCCTGCAGCAATGTTGCAGTTGCCATAAGTCTCCAGGTTCATGGGGGCAATAAAATCAGCCGCTGTGCAAGCAGAAATGATACAAAAATTATTCTTTAATAAACTATCAGTGAAATGAAATGCAATGTGATGTCTTCAACAATTAAAACAAGCAATTATCTCTTAAAATTGGTCCTGTTTTATAACAGGCTTTAGTTGCTTCTAGGACACTTTTCTTCTACGAGCTTCCTGCACAGGTAGTTATGGGAATACTGCGTGCTGCTTAGGAAAAATTTAACTCACTTATCTTGAATTGGGGTTGTTACATAACACTGTTGTTACATAATCCATACCAAAAAAGTCACCAAAGATCAATGGCATTTTGACTATTTCTTACGTAGATACTGGAATATTTTATGTTCATTTAAAACAGCAGGTTCTGTTACATCCATCAGAGGCAAAACATCTGTCTGTGTATTCCTGAAGTAAAATGTAATGAATCACATAATGTATGGCTTTAAAATAACATGAATACTGCCAGTATTAGATGAACCAACCACAAACATTAAACTGAGGTCTGAAGTCCAAAGCAGGGTTAGAATCAGTCAAGAAGGGAAAGGCTTGATTTTCTTGGGGGTGGTGGGGGCAGGCAGGGGTAAGATGAGAATTCAGGACTTAGTAAAAACAAAGACAATGAACCAAAAAGATGGACAGGGTCCCTCGACAGGTGTGCAGCATGGTTTGGGTACTATTCCCCCAGGAAATATGGCTCAAGTGAAAACTGAGGTTGAACTTCTCAGAGGTAGAGCTCTGATTGTTAAACCAGCACTTTTGTCCAGATAGCCTCTCTTTTCAGCTTGTAAAATGAGCAACGGAAATTAATATATCTAATTCTGTATTTTGATAGACCATTATGTGTTGCAGGAAGCAACTGCTTTAAAAAACAAATATTTTCCTGCATAACAAAATTGACCTTTCTTCTCTTCCAGTGACCAAAGCAAAGCAGCAGTTATTTCCATGGTGTTCCTCAGGAGGAGAACTGAGTATCTCAGGAAAGCAAGTTTTTCCAACAGCTGCTGACTTTAGATTTTGCAGTCTGTATGCCACTCTTGCTACTCTACGTGAGAGTGTACAGTACACAGAAGGGGGCTCAGTCAAAGGCTCCTGTTTGGTCAGTGATTAATTCCTCATCTTTTAAGCAGGAGTACCTCTGGCACAGCCGAGAGCTGTTTGCCAGTCAGGAGAAAGCCAGCAACTACCAAGGTGACCCTGTGCTTCTTCCCTAACAAACACCTGCAAGATCCTGCTCCCTCCAACCAAAAGCGAGCCTCCAGCACCCAAGGTAAGCCCCTTGTCTCCAGGCTGATGGCCAGCTGCTTCTCTGTACACTTTTGCCAGGGTGGTGACAGCAGGGGAGGTGGACACGACCCTGGAGGTGCGCAGTCCTGCAGCTGCAGCGAGCGCTTTGCCTGTCCGGCGAAGAGCCTCCCTGCGAGCTTCCCTGTCTGGCAGCCGAGTCTCTGCCCTGTGACTGCAGATCAGACTTCTGGGTGTCTAAGAGAAACATCTGCAGTCTTACAAGTTATCTCCAGCCATCATCCATCTGTGGAAGTTAATTATCCCTATGGTCTGTGTGTTTAATCCAGAATTTATTGGCTGCCTTCAATTAGAGTTTTGCCTGGGTATTAGTTGCAAACTCTTACATCCCGTACACGGCTAACAGGACTGCAGTCCCTGCTCCTGGTAGAGGTGACAGCCCAAGACAAAGGCAAGCAGCCAGAAGGACGCAGAAAGACAACCTCCACCCGACAGGAATGCTGTGCAATGTGTTTGTGTTCATGTCATGGCCTAACAAACATGAAGTAACTTGGCACAAAATGCACAGCCTCAGTCAATTAGCTCCTCTTTTCCAGGGAAAGCTTTATCTTCTAATTGTGTATAAACAGATAATAAACATTAAAACACAATAGGGTAAAGCTATCCAGTTCACAGTACCTTCTTCTACATGCTTCAATTTATAAAAACCCAAACAAAACAGACACATTTCTTCTTCAGGCAGCTCCTGTTCCACCCTTGGATGATCTGTTTGAGACTGTTGATGTCTTTTTTTGCTGGGGTCAGGGCAAAGCAGGCCCTACTGTTACTTTTTCACAATGTTTTATAGCATGCGATACTTTCCCCTTAACCAGTTTTGAGTTGTTGCGCAAGAGAAATGACTTCCCACTAAAAATTAAAAAACAACAAAAGAGAAGCCCTGACTAGTTGAGCAAATGTCTTATCAAAATGTTTCTGACAATGTTGTGGTGCTTCAGCTGATGGCGGCCACTGCCAGGCCGAGCATGGATCCAGCAGAGCCAGCACAGGCCCGGAGCAGCCGCAGGTCCTGGCTTTGGGAACAAAAGTCTCCTACCTTTTGCAAGACTAACACAAGTTTAGGAACCCATCTCATTACCTCCCTTCTAAGTTTCAACTGAGAAAAGGTAGGATTTCTTTTTCTGAAGTCTGTTCCTCTATCCTCTTTTCGTACGATTTTACAAAGTGAGTTGAAATGGTTTTTTTTGGATGGAGAGTATTTTACCCAGGTGGTATTACAGTAGGACAGGCAGGGACCTCTCAGACAGGATCATACGCAAAGCAACCACTACAGCTTTATCCTGTCAGCGTTGCAGAGCTTTCAAAACCTGACACAACACTCTAATATGATACCCTTGTTGTGTTCTTCAAGACTGTTGTAACAATTTATATCGATTGTCTGTTATTATTCAGCAACAGGGGGAGAAAATATTAGCACCGTGCAGCATTTAATTAGAAAATATCACATCATCTGACACAGAGCAGGCTCTTCCATTAGACCAGAAGGAACATAAAAACTGGGGACTGGCAGCTGTGCCAGTGAAGAGCTACCCAGTCAGGTTTATTGGTTGGCTACTGTGTGATCTCCCATCTTGCAGCAGCTCTTCATTTTGCAGGTTCTTTCAGAAAAATATATTGGAGAGTTTTTAGGCTATTCAGACCAGAAATGAAGAAAACTTAATGAAAAAAGGAACTGGTGGCTTTTTTAAGTGTTGGGTTCACATTGTCTCTCTTTGATAGGCTATGGCACTCAGTCAGAGAGTAATGTTTCCTACTGCTGCAGTGCTGTGCTGTCAGGAAAAACGTGGTCCAAAGATAAGGAAGTATCATAGTTAAAACGTGACATACCCGGGACTGCAAGAGGCAATGGGGATTGTCTCCAGCTGTAGGGCTGTGTTTCCAACTGAAAATACAAGTCAACATTTACCCACAGATACCACAGCAGGAAAATGAATCATGCCCAGTAATGAGAGTAAGCAAAAAACCTTTCCTGGGATAAGCATTTCATAGATATCTGTTGACTTTTTCTTGGCATCTCCATGATAAACACCAGTTAATTATAGCTTAAGAAAATACCGACATCTCCAGTTTAACAATGTAAGTACACCAAACCTTAAATTGACACAGTATGAACAGCAGATGAGAAAACAATGTTTGCTTGCAATCTGAGATAGATTTTTGATCATTCTGGTTGGAGCTCAGGTGTTCCCCTCCTGTCCCTAGCTGTACCCTTCCCTGCCAATAACTGTGCACCTAAGATTGCTCACACAGGTTATGTTCAACCTAAAAGGACTGCAGAGACAGGGACAAGACAGTAATTACTCAGTCCCTGCACAGTGCCTTCACCAGGTTTACTGCAGCATTATTGTACTTGTTTTACAGGCCTCATGAATATTGTCTTTTTCCCTGGACACAGGCCCAAGCAGCAAGGAAAGAAAGGCGGCCTGCACAGAAGTTAAAGTGTGTGCTATGTAAATATGTGTGTGTGTATATATATGCATGTATTTATAAAACCTGAGGGGTAGGATGATGTGGGAAAGGAAAGCCTTATGAAGAGGCATATATCTTCACTTTGTGGGCAAGTTTCTTATCTTCTGTATCATTACATAATTGCCCACAAACACACTTATTATGTGACAGAAGGCAAGGCTTTGGTTTCTTGTACAGGCTGCTAAATCTCTGAATGATTCATTGTCCTGTGCAAAAAGGATACTTACTCTTCAATCTTCTAATACAGGTTTTTTGAAAATCAGATTGTTTCTGAAGACTTTGCATATGAAAATTGCCATTTATTAAGTCGATTTGTACAAAATATCTGAAAATAACAAGACATAAGCTGCTTTATTGTCTTTCCAGGAACGTTACACACGGTGTTTAGGACTTGTGAGAAACAGATGTGCATTTCCTCACACTTAGTACATTGCACATTTCAGTGAGATTTATGAAGGTGGTTTGATTTTTCACACAGTTCATTACATCACTATGCTCATATTGACATAGGGACTGAAGCCAGCAATACCGGAATCAAACAGAGTTTTATTTTTCATCTGAAAACTATGGTCACGTAGTTTTTGTGTGGGTTTTTTTTGTTTGGTTTTTATTTTTAAACAGACGCTCAAGGGCTATTGACTTAATTGGTCTCCAGTTCAGGATTATGATTAACACCAGCTACGAACTATGAACACTTGCAGTCTTTTGTCTGCACTTAGCTAAGTTCTGTCATTTTAATCACAAGTCAGTTGTTTGAGCACTAGACAGGATACCACACTTATCAACGTGTAAAATCAATTTTGGAAGGCTAGAATGACCCTGGGAACTTGGAATATAAATAAACACAAAGGCTGCATGCCAGAGGTGTCCAGCATACAAACAGATAAAAACAAATGTGCATTGGCTGACTGCTGCAAGTTCATAGACCTTCATCACACAAAATTGCTTCCCTTGAAAGGACAATTGTACTGTAGTATGAAATTTGTACTAGATGCTTTCTATATATTGAAATCCTCATAACCACCTCTGCAAAAAAAAAAACAATAACAAAGGCAATATCAATCTGACTGCTGGATACGTGGAATAGTCTGGAACAAAACCTTCATAACAGAGAACACACAGCTTCATCCCAGAATAATAATCACAAAATTGTTCTTACACTCCCTGGTTGTTATCTCCAAGAAGTCACATTGGCAGAAAGACTCATCCACCATTATGATGAAAATTAGTATTACCCTTTTCCTGCTAATAACAAACAAAGAGTGAATTGCTGGAGACGGCACGTATTGTTGCGGTTTTTCCACAACGGTCACCCAAAGCCAGACAGAAGTCAGAAGAATGATAGGGGAAAAAAATAGTGCCTTGTATGTGCAGCTATAGACTGGGGAGTGGAACTACTTTTTTTTTTACTTTACAGTTAGACTAGCATGGCTGTTTATTGGCTTATTACTGGCTCCCTCGTCATTGTCAGCTAAATGCATGAAACAACAACTGCTTCAGACTCTCCTTCAGGAAAAACGGATCAGGTTAATTGAAAAATAGTAACATGGACCCTCTGTGTGTCCCTGGCACCCTGTTACTGTAAGTCCAGTAACATCCCTTTACTTGGAGAGGATAAGCCAACACAGTGACTGACAGAATGCATTTAACATAGTCCATAAGCTCCTATTTGTACCACCAAGCTGAACCATCACTCTCCTAAAATAAAATGGAGGTCTGCTTGTGTAGCTTATTTTTTGGTCTGTTCCCATGTGTAACTTTTCAGAAACGTATATGGAGTTAAAAACAGCAGTATTCCACTCATGCCCTTTCCATTTATCAAAGTTTCAAGCTATTCTTATTTATAAAGCCTTTCCAGTTCCCTAACCACAGTAGTACAACATTTTAATTTCTTTTTGTAAGTAAAAAATACAAGAATAACTGTTGTAATAATATTGTAAATAGATATCCAAATCAATGTCTCATTCTTTGTTTATCATTCTGGCTTTTCCCCCAAAATTATCAAACATGAAATTATGTTCTCAGAGTTTGTTCCCACTGGAGGACTAGATGTAGAGTTTTTAACTTACGGCATACAAACATAGATAAAAATTGACTGCATAACGCTCATAATTTGTAACATCCCAAGAGAACCTGTGAAAAATGTATTAGTGATTATAAAATAAATATAATATTACTAAGCTAGAATTGATAATATTTTTTTCTAAAAAGTAAACACACATATTTGCCTACCCATATAAATTTTTTAAAAAGTAAGTTTTGGTAGAATTCCACATGGGGAAGGTCAATTAAACGATCAGCATCTAAAAATAAGACCCATATTATTAAATGGCCTCATTGATTGTGGAAGTTTTTATAAAGACTTCTAAAGATTGACATTCTGCACTTAATATGCTTGCTTCAAAATGTACTGAAGCCATTGAGAGTCCTTCTGCTGTTTTTCAAGCTCTGTATTAGGAAAAAAAAAGGGAGTATATTATCCAAGAAACACTAACAACAATCAGACTACTCGGCCTTGCATTATAGAAGCCAACTGCAGTGCCACCTTTAAGACAGCAGTAGAGTAGCAGAGTCCCCTGCATGACCACAGCCTTAGTTAATAATATCACAGAAACCCAAATTCTTTTGCATATCTAAATTCAAAGGAAAGCATATGATCCAGAAAATTACAACCAGCTAAGGATGCCACACTTCGTAATTTTGTTGCTGCTTTCCACTTTCTTCTCCTTTTTTCAACTTTTTTTTTACAAAAGATACTAAAATAAACCAGATACATTTGTAAACACCTTAGGAATAGACTTTGGTAAATAATCTGCCTCATAGAGAGCTTCTATTGAAAAAGTAAATCACTATAGTTACAGAGCACACATAAAAGAAGTAAATACCTACAGAAGTTTTTAACTGTTATCTGAGAGTAATATTTAACCAAAATATAATTTTAGTAGCTGAACGCGGTGTTTAAGTGAAGACCAGTTTTAGTAATAAATGTGGTTAAGTGCCTAAACCGTACTGGTATCCTTGATATAAAAAGCTCTTATATGAACACAGTATATGAGCTATTATTTCAATGCTTTAAGAAATTGGTTATGTTACAGAATAGCTTAACAGGAGCTTTAATAACTTGAAATGATTAAAGAAGGTAAAATATAAACTCAGAGCATTATTTGTGCTTTCTGCCATGCCATCTTCCATTAGCTTGAAGCGCAGTATAGGAACTTCAGTTACTTCACATCCATTTGAATGAATTACGGCAATGCACAACCACAGGTGTCACAAATCCCCTGTGTTTATGAGCCACCATTAAAGTTTTGGTAAGCTTGATCAAGTGCAAATTGCTGTTGCATATCTATTACAGCAAGGGCAATCTCTCATGGAGTGCTGGGATGCATTGTTGTCCAACAGTGAGATGACGGAAAGGAATGTATGTGGCTGCTTCTCCTCATTTCCCATTCCTAAAGCTTCACTTGGCAATGTACGTCCTGCTCAAAGTGGACGGCTAATAATTTTTGATTGTTAAATTCTGTCCAAAAGTGTCAAAGGAATGTATGCATTTTTGTGACCTTGTCTACTATTTTTGGAGCATTAATCTACACACTTTGAACACTACTTTAATCTGAGCATGTGATCTATTATCCTGAATGTGGGAGACTTGGACATTTAGCCAACATTGGAACAATAACTCAATAAATTATTTAAACTTGGACTTCAAATTATGGAATGGAGAACATACTTTTTCATATCAAACAATGAAATACAGCTTTCACCGAAAAGAAAATCCCAAGATTTCTGTAAGTCAGTGGAAAAAATAATTTATTGCAATTTCTTTTGCACATTAACATGAAACATTTATACATATATATTCTGTGCTGATAAGGTATACTAGATATAGACAATTTTTATACACAAAGTAATTGCACTATCCTATTTTATAATGCAAATATTCAGAAATTATCACTCAGATAAGAACGGATATTATTCACATAAAAATGCACTGTATGCTAAAGTTACGGAAGGTCTACGCATCTGAAACCTTGTTCACTTTTACTAACTGTTATCAGCTGATAAAATACACTATGTCCCCTTACAAACTTTACATCCCTTAATTATCCCATGATGCTTGGAATATTATCAGGCCCTCCCGAGGAATAAGATAAGATCATTTCTGAAAATTAGAGAGATCAAACCAAAAGGCAATCATGACAAGCATGTCCCGGCAGCATGCCTTTCGATTCTGGGAGCTCCATCAGAAAAGAATCAAAGCACTACAGGTCGTCTAAAATTGTCCATCAATCAATCTGTTATTAACATGACAATTTAATGTAGTTAATATAAATCAATGAGAAATACATTGCAAGTGAATAGTATTTCAGTAAAAGTACACTGGCACATGCTTCAAACAGCAGTATCAAACAACTGCCCCCTTTCAATATAGAAAATGTTTATTTAGTATCTACAAAGGGAAAATGCAGGATGGTATCAAAAGAGGGACCTTTTTCTAACCAGGAGTTTACAGTGCATCACGTGTTATTCTAAAATGAATGGGAAGCATGTTAATAGCAGAACTAAATCTGACAAACAACATTTATATAATAATTTTCATAATGCTGCTTTAGGTATCATTTTTCAAAATAGTTCTTTAGGTTCATTGTTCTGCCCAACAACTGAAATACCTATCTTTCCAGAAATGTCACTGATTCACATAACCACTATACGTCAGAGATGAAGATGAAGACGTGAAGCAGTAGATTGAAGTGGTTAGTTGTGGCGTGCACACTATAAAATTTTGTTCAGTATTATCTGGTGAAAGGTCCACATGACTGACGTGCAAAAATGCATATCAAAAAAAGGAAAGCTTGAAATACATGCTCATAGCAGAGATATAACAATACCAAACATTAAGGAAAAAAAAATAGCAAGCGAGCTTGGAGAAAAATGGTGAGTATGATTTCAGGAGCAGGGCAAAAGACAATGGTACTTGCACATAGCAATGGGAGATAGGACGTGAAATAACATCCATAACTCAACCTTACTGCCTGGCACCCTATTGGAGACAGTATTGCACCCTATCCAGCGTCCTCTTCCTCTTCCCTCAGCTCAGAAAGCATCTTGCTTTGTCTCCTTGAATGCATGCAAGTAGAATTTGAGAAATAAGGAATTTTCTTTGAAGCAACAACATGGTGGGTCAGTGCAGTGACAAAATACATTTTACAACTTGCAACCAATATTAGTAAATAATAAAAATAATAAAACACAGTATAGGTAACACACATATTTTTTTTCATATGTGCTGTATGTAGGAATGTAAGAATTCCTACATTCCCTAACAAACTACCAGCTCTGAGTGAGACACTTTAACTTGTTCCCGTCAGTAACATGGGGACAGGGCAGAAGAGAAAGCTATTTGAAAGTAAGGAATGATGGAAATTGCAGTTAGACATCTGAGGTTCCCTGCAAGCTTTATTTTTTACAACAAATCTGTTTCTCAGATTCATATTTTAACAGAGATTCTCAGCTGCAGCTGGATCTCTGTTAAAATAGTAATGATAGTAATAATTAATCTTATAATATGCAAATAAGTTAATGTAAAATGTGTAATTGGTCACAGTTGCTTTTGTTCCATGTATATTTCTGATGCAATTCTATTTTTTGCTGTAATGATATTATGGAAGAGATATTTTAAGTGGAAAAAAGTAAAGGAGCAGCACTCTAAACCAACACTGATTCTTACAAATCAGGTCTTTCTCAGAAGTAACTACTGCTCATGATGACTGATTAGAGATGCCAACGTAGGAACCAAGTTTGAGCTATGCTGAGCTGCTCCAAGCCTATCATTTTCTACAGGCCTAGCAGAAAGATAGCATATTTTAAGCCTTGGCTTCACATCTCTATGCCAGCTCTAAGTATTTTGTCCTCTTTCCTCACCATACATAAATTACTGGGCTTCAGGGTAAAATATTATGCTGATAGATTTGAAAATGATGAGCTAATCACTCTCTAAGAGATATAATGAAAAAAAGAATATATCACCAATGTGAATCTATCTTAAATTTAGAGATATTGGAGGTAGAAAACTTCACAGTGAAAGAATAATCAGCAGAAATATCTTCTGGATGATTTAAGAAATATTTTCAGGTTTACTTCTATAAGCCACTTCTTGCAATATTCTGGAGTGACCTTTCAGAAAATTTGTCATACAGTTTCTCAATATATGTTAACATGCCATCTTTATTGTTACGAACAGTCCCCCTTAAATTATCGGCACTGCACATGATAAATACAAAGGCATGTGTATATGTTTGAAAGGTCAGAGAGAATAAGATTCTGAAAAGAAAACCAAGATTACACCCTTGCCCAAAGCAAAGTGATTACTCTAAGGCAATCAAACATAAAAAGTTGCTTATCTGATTTCTGCTTTTGGATTACAGCTATTACGTACAGCTTATAAAGTGCTAGAAATAACATGAAAAGTACCTTCACAAGACAAAGAGAAACTGCAAACAGTTAAGAAAATCATAAAGAAGTAAAACTCCGTGCATCTTTTTGTGTATGGACAGATGAAATTGTGCAGGGAGTGAAAAAGAATTAAAATATTAGAGGATTATATTATTTGACTTTTCAAAATCACCTCTGACCAAATGATTATCAGTTCCAATCACCACATGAATGTTATCTTTCTAGTCTCCTATTTTCCCAAACTTACTACAATTTAGAAGAGATACCCGTGATGGGAGAAGTCCTTCTATCTATAAGAATTACATGTATATCTGAATTTCAGAATTAACAAAAGATAACAAAAATTAAAGAGACTTTTTGAGTGTGCTTAAACTGTGAGTCTTGAGTGCTCCTGAAAATCAGGCTGACAGTATTTTTCTGTTAGATTTATTCCTTCCCTCACGTCCCCCTCTACAAAGCTCAACTACTAGATAATAGTATCAGCAAGTACCTCTCAGGACTGCTGTGAGGATTAACAAAACCAATTGTTGTACAAAATCTTTAAAAGGAAATTGCAATATTTAAAATTTGAAACTATTTGAACCCTGTATTCATATTAAACACATTTGAGGCTGAAATAAGGAAAATACCCACCTGACTCAGTACCCCTCTGAAATTTTACATTTAAAACTACAGTGTGCCCTGCTACATATGAAAGGACATAATTTATAATGCAGAAAAAGTGAAAGGTGTTTAATTAAATTATATTTTAAATACAACTATAGATGAATGGTAGCCATGTGAAATTATAGTTAATCTCAATATAGAATAAAAAAAAAAGGAAAAGTATTATCAAAAGTGGCACCCAGAATATTATTTTAAGTAACAGATACTAAAATACAGACTTCAGTAGAGTTAATGTACAGGCTCTCACCTGAAGTTTAATACTGGTAGTTGATACTGGGAGTTATCATTGAAAAGTCAGTATTCATATACTTAGGTACCAGTGGTAATAAATCTGGATTAGATCTTCTAAAAAGCCCAAACAGTTTAACAGCCTAAATTTCATTTTCAGAAGCACACGAGTGCTTCAGACACGTAATTAATTTCCTGTGACTTACAATAATTATTTCAGCCAAGGTAACTGATGACTTCCATTATTTTAGTCAAGTGTATGTTTAAGACTAAATACATCAGCTTAAAAGCCTCTCTTTTTGTATTACTTCAGGACAAAATTCAAGCTATGTAAATTATTTTTACTCTTTTTTTTTTGCTCCCTGTTGGCAATAGGTGGAATGTATGCATCTGCTCAGCTATGGCAAATCAGCTGGCATGCTGTAACCTGATTAAGTGTTTAAGTTTGCAGCACACTTACGAGTCTAGATCTCATTGGCTTTTAATGAGATTTTAGTTAATACATACCCAGACTTCTGAAATTGAGGCATCAACTTAAAGACCACTCAGTGCTTGAAGAGCTTTACTCTACATCTTTTTGAGAATAGGATTTAGACTTTTATGTCATTTAGAATAAATAGTTTTCACCTTGTGTATTTCTAAAGCAAGACTTCTATAATGCAATAGTCTCTCAACAAGCAGATCCATTTGGGGTTAACAGACCCCCACACACATCAGGTGTGAACCTGCCTGCAAGTAGTTGCTGGACTTGCCTAAATATTTGAAGGCACATTTGTTCACTCACTGTAAGAAAGCAAATGGTGAATTTTGAAATGCTGATAACCAGACATGTCAGCAAAACAGAAATGGACGTGATATTGCAAAATCTAGTACAGTGGAGATATCTGTAAGAAGAGGGATATAAATATTTAAACACTTGGCATTCCCTCAAGGACTTTTAAAACACAAAAGTATTCTTTCAGGGACTGCAAAAACTGCAAAGACAAATAATCAAGGACTTCAATGTGCTGTCAAGATAGTAAATGCATTAATGAAACAGTGTTGTACAAAACTCTTCATTTTTTCTAGGGAATATTTAGTTTTGCAAATGCAAATGAATCTCAGTGGTTTAGATTAAATTTGTCATGTTTATGCCTTGTTAAAAAAAAAAAAATTACACTCTGGTTAGTCATACCTCTGTCTCTGTACTCTTTCTGGACAAAAACCAAACCTGCATTGGTTCTTTTTTACCCTTCATAGAAACCGGACCCCTGTACTCCAGGTGGAACTGAGGATCTGAATTTTCTGGTGTCATAAGACACCTGAAATTGAAAGAGAAAACATGTAAATGTATGTACTATGCATGCACGCCACACATTATAGAAAATATTAAACATGCTACAGATACGTGAGCAAATTTTAACAAGAGTCAAATCTATTTCTAGATCGTTCTTACAGTTGCACACCAATAATGGTATATCATAATGCAGTATGCCATACAGTTTCATGAGAACTGTGTTGGCTGATGAGAAGCTCAACATGAGCCAGCAATGCGTGCTTGCAGCCCAAAATGGCAACTATATCCTGGGCTGCAGGTCAAGGGAGGTGATTCTTCCCCTCTACTCTGCTCTCAGGAGATCCCACCCGGAGTACTGCATTCAGCTCTGGAGCTTCCAAAATAAGAAGGACATGGACTTGTCAGAGCAAGTCCAGAGGAGGGCAACAAAGATGATAAGAGGGCTGGAGCACCCCTCCTATGAGGATGGGCTGAGAGAGTTGAGGCTGTTCAGCCTGGAGAAGAAAAGGCTCTGGGGAGGTGTTACAGCAGCCTTCTAGTCCCTAAAGGGAGCCTATAAGAAGGCTATAGAGGGACTTTTTCAAGGGCATGTAGTAAGTTATAGGAAAAGGGGCAGTGGCTTTAAACTGAAAGAACGTAGGTTTAGATAAGATATAAGGAAGAAGTTATTCACTATGAAAGTGGTGAGGCACTGGAAGAGGTCACCTAGAGAAGCTGTGGATGCCCCATCCCTGGAAGTGTTCAAGGCCAGGTTGGACGGGGCTTTGAGTGACCTGGTCTAGTGCAAGGTGTCTCTGCCCAGGACAGGGGGATTGGAACTAGATGATCTTTAAGGTCCTTTCCAACCCAAACCATTCTGTGATTCTATGGTAACTCATGTACTTAAATAATGTGTTGCCAGAGTCCTGTTACTTTCAATGCCAAAGACACTTTGATGCTATGCTGATAAAGTGATTTCTTTTAAGATGACAACACCAATAAAAATACTGCATCACTCACCTGTAAGTATATTCAGAGACATTGATCTTTCCCTTTTCTCCAGTGGTTTCTGTTCTGCTTGTTAGATTGACAGTATTTCCAAAGAGACAGTAACGTGGCATCCTTTGGCCTATGACACCTGTGACTACCTCACCAGTATGGATTCCTATTGTTATCTTTGGAGAGAAAAAAATAAAGTTTGAACATTCAAAATCAATGTAACTAATCTGATGCTTCTGACTAAATACACGTATTACGCCATTTCTATCTATTAGAGTTTATTTTTTCAATGTGCCACTTCTGCTTCTTCAAAACCCTGAATTTCATGTTTTGTGTCACTTTTTTTTTTTTTATTTTAGTGCAGTGTCATGGCTCTGCCTCCCACAGGAAAGAACAAACTCCATATTTTTCCAGCATGCACCATGCCATGCTGCTATTACGTACTGTGAAATTAAGAAGAGTGGAAATAGAGGCATACTCCGCAGGTCTGTATTTAATGAGTGCTCAGAAGATGCATAAATGGATGGTGTAGGTCAAGAAAAAAAGATGCTTCTCAGAGGAAACATCATGGTATTCTATACTTAAAAGCTCAAGAAATAGGACAGGAGTTTGGAGAAGCTCATTCTTATAGCACATTGCAGTTATTGTAAAGCCCCAAATCAAACCTTCTCACTTCTTTGCCCAGTGACAAAGTGAAGTACACAGATCTAAACTAGCTGTTAGACCAATAACATTAATGTAAATAGAAATATGCTTCATACTCATTACTTATTTTGCTCTCACAACTTTCTGATGAGGACAGGTCAATGCAGCGTTCCCAGTTCTGTATTAATGCCACAACATCTTCATAAAATCCCGCAATGACTGAACTTCCACTAACGTACATTGTTGTCAGTAATCATTGCCTATGGAACTGTACTTTTCTTTTTAATGCAGTATTTTCTCATGCTGATTTGAGGATCTGAAGCATGATCAAAAATATCAGTGAGGGAATATTCTTCTTCTGTTTGTTGAGATGAAGAAGACTCAATGAATTGTACTTGATGCGCAATGGGAATTTATTGATTGGATTGAAATGATTGGAAAATAGACACAAATGATGCAGATCTAATTTAGTTCTTTAAAAGGTTAAGCACAATAATTAGATTTTAAGGTCTGGGAACTGCACGTCACATCTACATGTGACTCTTCATATTTTTTGTTGATATCCGTCTCAAAATCTAACAGTAACAAAGCTTACATGGACTGGGACTTGAGCATGATCATATTCCAAAGCATTATCATAATATCAAAGAATGGGCTCTTCATTCAAGCCCGCACATTTACTAACCTGTACAGGCTCACCATCTACTTGAACTTGGCCTGCTATTTCCATCATATCCAATGCCAGGTGGCAGATAGATCGTGCATGATGAATACAAGGCTCTGGTAGACCACTCACTGTCATATACTTGTCCCCAACTGTTTCCACCTATAAAGATAGATATTTTTAAACTAGTTTATTATCATGGGCTTCAGAGTACTAGAATGGACATAGTGCTTCCTTCAAGACTGCTTGTCATTTAACATAGTTTCCCTTCACTTTCATTCAAATCACTCTAATTCCTGTCATCTCTGCTTGTTATTGAATAGAATGTATTGTAAGCACACAATGTAACAAATTAAAATGACACTGTGATTGTGTGAACTTGAGCCTCTCTTTTGGGGCCTTCTGAATTTCTGTAGAAAGTGAGCACTATGTTTCTTTTGACTCATATCCTTGATTCACTTGGCGTAGCACATAAAATTGATTTCTAGTAAAAGCTAGAAATGAATCTTACACATATAAGCACACAAGCATACACATGTGTGCTGGTTTTGTGTAGTGGGGGGCTACAGTGGCAGCTTCTGTGAGATGCTGCTAGAAACTTCCCCTTTGTCTGGTGGAGCTGGCTGGGTCTTAGGTGTACCTGCCGCTGGCCAGGGCGGCCAAGCTCATTGGCAACAGTTATAACACCTCTTTGATAACACAGTTAAGAGGGGAAAATAAAAAAAACCCCACAAGTGAAGAAGCGGAAGCAGGGGCAGAGAGGGGGAGGCACGCGCCTTGTAGGCCTTGCAGGCCTCACCCTCTGGCCTCCCGCTGGGCGGCCAACTGGGCCCCACTCAGCCCAGACGGGCTGCAAGAAGTGGAAAGAAGAGATGTGACAAGAACCTGAGAGGCGTCTGCCTGAGCCTGACTGTGAGGAATCTATTGTGAGAGGAACGGCTGCACACACCAAGGTCAGTGAAGAAGGAGGGGGAGGAGCAGTGCTACCCCTGGCCAGAATTCCCCTGCAGCCCGTGGAGGCCCATGGAGGAGCGGAGATCCACCTGCAGCCCATTGAGGACCCCACGCCGGGGCAGTTCATGAAGGGCTGTAGCCCATGGGCAGGACCCCACGCTGGAGCAGGGGAGGAATGTGAGGAGTTCTTCCCCCGAAGAGGAAGGAGCGGTGGAAAAACAACATGTGATGAACTGACCAAAACCCCCATTCCTTGTTCTCCCCTGTGCCGCTTGGGGCGAGGAAAGACATGGAGATAATTTGAAATGAAGTTAAGCCCAGGAAAGAGGACAGAGGTCGGGGGAAGTTGTTTTTGTTCTCGCTCATTATCCTGCTTTGGTTTTATTAATAATAAATGGAACTAGTTTTCCCCAAGCTGAGTCTGTTTTGCCTGTAATGGTAACTTAAATGATCTCCCCCTGTCCTTATCTCAAACCTTGAGCTTTTTTGGTTATATTTTCTCTCCTCCATTCCTTCAGAGGGTGGGGAGAGTGAGAGGCTCCATGGCTTGGTCTCCAGCAGGGCTAAACTGCAACAATATGTACATACATATGGGATATATATAAATCTCTCTCTGTCTATCTACCGGCTACCAGCTGCATCTACAACGTGTACTCATTCCTAATGAAGGAATGAAATTCACATTGAATAACTAAATAATAAGTTATAATTTACAACCAGGAGACCCAAGTAGGTGACTGAAAAACTTAAAGCTATCAAATCTTCTTTAGCTATGCAGTATATCAGGTAACACAGTTCAAAGACTGAGAACATAACTAGTAAATTATTGAAAAGTTATATATTAAATACTTTGAAAATCTTCTGCTTACCTTATAAACAAATGGATTCCTTCGTGAATCAGTCAGAATATCAAATCTCGTGTAAAGATCGTTTAAAAGATTAACAATTTTCATGGCTCCCTCTCCAGAGGCATGTTTACTACAGAAGGCATTGAATCCAACAATGCCACTGAAAAGAATGGTGACATTGTCATACCGCTTTGCTGGAACAGGACGCTTGTGTCTCAGCTCATTTGCCACTGATGGTGGTAGAACAGAGTACAGTAATCTAAACATGTAAGAAAAGAAAGGCACAAGCAAAACAGAAAGAATGTGGAGAAATGTCTTTACCTCAGCAATTTTCAAATATTTACTTAGTTCCTCCCACAGGTTTTATAGCATATTTGCATCATCAAAGAGAAATATAAAAGATGTTTACTGAAGAATATGTTACTTGGGAAACAGTAATTCATCTACATCGGCATACGTAAAGCTATGACATTTCAAACACATGTTAACACATCTAAATTACCAACAAAATGAGGCATATATTACTAATTCTTCTGACGTGATCTGTTAGTAGTGTCTTGGACCATTTTTGCTTATTGCTTAGGCATTTCTGCCATATCCTCAGTGCACATAAGCTGGTTTTGCTCACAGATCCAGAAAAAAAATGCAAAAAAGGCTATGAGGAGATTAAACGCAGCGAAATGGTTCCTATTCTGTTAAGAATGCCGTTTTTAGGGTTTATTGCATGCTTGTTAAATTCATAGTCTATATGACATTAACATTTGTTCATATTACAAATTATGCAAATAAAATCCAAATCACACACACAGAGCTTCACCCTACTCTCATGTGTGTTCCTTCAGCTTCCTAACTGCCATCTTAAGGTCTATTTCTCTCCTTACACAGCTAAATGGGCAAACTGAAGATCTCTGTTTCACAAATCTTAAGCATCATTTTGTACACAGCCTCCTGCACAAACCCTCATTAGTTGCATTTTTGGCAAGTTCACTACTGCATGAGTTATAATTAGTGAATACTTTATGCACATGATATAGTAACTGACACTGTCTGTTCCAGTGGCTGCCAAGAAGGCTAGAATTTCTGAAGAGAAAATGACTTTATAAAGAAGTCAACAGGAATTAGAAAAAATAATTTTTAGGTGTCTTTTCTCTCTGACTTGTCTGTCCATCCCTTTCAAGTCTTTTGACAATAATTTCCATTATTCTACTGTAGAAAAAAAAATGTCAATAGAATTCATAGTACAATAAATGTTAATTCTACTACTGAACAACTATAATCCACAATAAATTCTTCTATTACAGAGATGGGAACTATGTTTTATAAACAAGAGTCAACCATCAACCTCACACTGCTTGTCACACAAACTTTTCTTTAAGTTACCTGCCAGTAGTCCTTGAGCTGAGCTGCCATAGACTAATGCTATGAATTTGATTTTATAGTTAACCATAGAAATGGATTTGGAGCCCAATGCATATACTTTATTATTGTTATGTACTTACATCTAGATAGCAGTATTATCGAGATAGCCCCAAATCCATTTCTACAGGTAACTATAAAATCAAATTCATAGCATTAGCCTATTGCAAAATGTCACCTTTACCTAGGCTATTTTTTAGGCTTGTAAGATATGTTTTTCTGTCCAGAAAGACAAAGTGGTCTACAGCTGGTTTACAGAATTCCATCAGAGCATTTGGGCATTCATCAAATTCATCTTGGCTACAGGGACTGCATGTAATAAAGTTTGCAAAACTACCACTTAGGTAATTCACAAAGCAAAAAGGATTGTCATTTCACTTCTAATAACTCTCCTTATCAGGGAAGGAGCCATCAAAACACCTGTGCATGTAACAGCCTAGACTGTAGATGACATTTGACAATCTAAATAAAGAAATACCCTATGAGGCGTTTCAGTAAAATGTTCTTTCTTGACTCTAAAATTATCATTCCTGAATATCTCTTATATTCCTTCCAAGATTATGTTATTTTTTTGAAGAAGGTAGCTATAAATAATATATTGCTGTGACTGTTCCAGCTCAAAATCAGGATTTGGTTCTTACGTGTCTGTCTTTTTCTTTTCATCTTCCAGTGCACGCAGTGTGTGCTGCAGTCTGTCAGTGAGGATCTCAAGCTCTTGAGTCAGTTTATATTCCTCTCTGAACTGCTCTCCCAGAAGAACTAGATCACGGGTAGCATCATGTAGTGGAATATCACTCAGATATAAACCTCTTCTGGTTAAATCATCCAAGTTCATTACACTGCAATGTGGAGAAATATATAATAATATATGTACAATTAAATTTGCCAAAGGAGCATTTAAAACTTAAACGAACAGCAGAGGCTGCTGAGTAACAGAAGAAAGATTATGCTTCTGAAGTTGTTATGAGCTGCACAACATATCTCTTCTACGAAATACCTTATTTGTGTTCATTCATGTTAACACATGGCTCCTGATTTCTGCATTTAAATACAGAATTCTCATTGATGAGTTCCATGAACATATCAAACGTACATACTTCAGTACACAAATAAAAGTGAGATTACATTAAGGTAGTCTCTTCTCTTTCTGTTTTCTTCCACACTCTCCCTTTTACACAGGAGATTAACGTATCACAGCTGCGTAATCTGATGTATTAGCTCAACACGGTTGTAGCTAAAGAAGCCCTCCATTCAATCCCCCATTCCAACTACTTCTTTGTAATCATCACTGCTCTATTAGATTAAAACTACTGCAAAAATATATCAATCCACATAGGAAACCAAATCATTGTGACACTTCTTAGCACTCTCAGAGTAAGAAACAAAGAACAAAACTTGTCAGAAATCATGGAATCATGATGAATTCCCATTTGTACAAACTGGGCCAGAGCATCCCAGTGTTTACATTGAATTATTTAATAACCCATCAAGTTCTCATGTTTAAATGCTCCTCCCTTTTTTACTACAAACACATCAAAATCCATTAAATAATCAATTAATCTCTGTAGTACTACTCTCGTAAGTGTTCTTAAAATCAGCAATTGTAAAATTTAAATCAATATTATAGAACTTTTAAGGTTTAAAGTACCTTGGCGAACAAAGAAAGAGAATGCTGTCTGCTTCAGGCAAATAGATCATTTGCCCTTTCAGGCGTAAGCAGCTGATTTCTGTGACAGTCAGTTCATCTTCACACTCCAGCTTTTCCACATCCAACAGCCCCTCCTGGTGTTGAAAAGTCACCATTATTTAAGGGCAATGGTACATGTCTTAAGCACCAGGCCACATAAGTAAGTGCCCTCACTATGAAGGCAGTCAGAATGTTTGGAACAGAGTTATAGCCTACATTAAAACACAATCAATTTCTCATTTGAACACCATACATTTATCATATTTTAATACTGTGATTCGCTACCTCAAAGATACAAAGTATGCTTTCTTTATGTTCATGTTCATAACTTCTTGTTTTCTTCTGCATCATTTCTTAACAACAGTTTGACAAAAGTATTGCCTATTCTGTGAAGTTCTAGCTGTGCCTGGGAGCATCTCTATGAAACCCTGTTGGTTTCTCTTAGGTACAATTTTCTACAAATAAACAGGCTCCTTGACATAGCACATAGCATGTGCTACTCCACATGCTGCATTCGTTCTTATCACCTGCCTCCTCTTCTGCCGTCTCTAACGAAAAGGACACAGAACTGTGTAGGAACATATGGACCCAAGCAAGACACATTTCATACTTGTCTGCCCTATTGATATGAAGCAAAAGTAAGTTTAATTGCCTTTCTACATGTATTTTGGTACAATGCCATATAATGGGTTGGCCCCTTGCAAAGAAAGCATCATACATGAAGTACATGTACTTCGTTCTTATAAAGCATTCTACTTAACAGCTACACGTGAATTCACACCTGTGACTTCTTCTTGGCTCGAGATTCGAAAGGGACTGAGTGTACTAGTGTGCAAAGAACTTTCTCTGAAGACTTCTGAGCTTTCAGCACTTCTTATGTCTCCAAGGCATACTTACTTAAAGAAAAGACAGGTGAATATTCTCTAGTTACCTTCGTCCTCAGTACAAAGACTGTATTGATATGTGAGAGGATCCCGTGGAAACTAATATCAATGTGAGGCCGGACCAAGGAGAAAACTGACAACAGACTGCAATTTCCTGGCTGCAGCTAGAATAAATTTTTTTTTAAAAAGAAAAAGAAAAGGAGATCATTATGTTTTGTAATAGAAATATACATGTAGTGATTATATTCAGCTTGTTTAGATGACAATACTGAATGGAAGATAATATATACTTTATGCACTTCTCCATTAAAACACAAGGTTTTTAAATTAAGGATTTTACATCAGAAGTATATTGACTCTAAAGTGCAATTCTAGTCTGCAAGATGACTTTGTAGAATTGTGTTACAGTATCACATTTGTTATCTGTCAGACTGTTCCCACTCTACAGTAAAAAAAGTTTTCCAGTGTTTTCCTCCTAAGTGACCTCCTTCAAACTCCATTTTCAATACACTACGTTCTCTAAAGCGTCAACTCTGAGAAGAAGGATTCTGGTAGCCATCCTCAATAGGCTGATGAGTTAGTTACATCTGTTCAGTGAATGCCCTTGGGAAAAATACGGCAGGGCTACTTACAAAGCTCTTCTTTTGAATCTTTCGGCAAAATTCAGACAGAAATCACCAAAAACAAATTGCAGGGAAAAGCAAATAACATAAAATTGTGTTTTAAAAGTATGCTAATGATTCAAAAACAACATGGTATGTGCAACATTAACCTGCATAATTGTACAGATCATTTAATGTTTTCATCATCTTACCTTTTGCTTCTCTCATATTACTGCTTTTACCTGTTGCTTATTTTTAGAAATATTGTCAGCTCTTTCAGGCAAGAACAGAGGTGTCCTATTCATACACAGAATACATAACATCAAATGGACCTCTGAGTAGTCTTTTACTATAAATAACCAGAGGAAATTGCAGCAGCTGCATTCAGTTCAGAACATACGTATAGATACATCACATAGATTGACTCATCTCAGTTAATACTGATGCTTTTTCTGCACAAGCCAAGAAATGATACCACAATTTCTGTTATTCTGCTCTTCAGTTACTGTGATTCTGATAGCTAAGGTATTTGAAGGCATTACTGTCAAGTAATATAATAGACCATGCACCTGCTGCTACACTATACATTAGCATGGGCGAGACCATTTCCTGAACCCCAGGCCGAGTTGCAGGGACTGTCTCACAACCACTTATCTGCCACTTTCATAGCAAAGGTATCTTGGAGTGAGCTATGAGAAAGAATCGAGTATCAAGCTAACACCTGTATTGGGGAGGTGATCAGGTTTTCTCTGCTCAAGCTTATTCTCTTACTACAGATGGACATCATCATAAGGAACAGAGCTGTGGTAGAATTAGGGCTATTTACACAGACCTTTTTCAAACAAGAGGAGCACAATGTAGTAAATGTTACAGTTACACAGGAATGCTCTTTAGACAGAGAATCTTAAATCTATTATACTCATCTTTAAAACAAACCTGTGAAGCATTTAGCATTAGGAATCTCTATGATTATTCATGCATGAGAATCATCTAACCTGTGGAAGGACTCTGTATATAGCATTGCCACACTGCGTGACCACCAGATCTCTGTCAAATATTATGTGAAAAGGAAAGGCCTTGCAGAAAGTATAGGGACTGATGCGAGACTCTTGGGTACCATTTTCTTCAAATCTGTCAAGGTCTTCATAGTAGTCCTCTTCTTTAGACTCTTTTTCTTCAATTAAAAACTGAATGTGGTCACATTCCTCATTTCTCTGTTGAATAACCTAGAAAAATGAAGGAAAAAATTAAAAACTAAAAACTCTGCTACTCATAATAACTGGAATGCTACTATGAAGACAGGAGCACATTTAGAGCAGAAAGATAAATTCAAGAATGATATTTGCAGCCTGAAAAATATTATACTTTAGTAAGTATTTCTGATTTTAGAGAACCTTTATAATTCCAGGTGAATAATTATGCCTTTGCTTAGCCACAGTTGTTCTTTGCATGAACAACATACTGAAGATCACTCAAATACAATTTGTAAAGCCTGAGTGAAATGCACATCCTGAAATCAGGGGTCAAGGCTCAGGTTATGCTTGCTTCTACCCGTATGTGCCAGGAAACAGGACTCTCCCCTCCCCTTGAATGAACACGTGGCAAATCTTGAATTACACAGACCACTTGAATCCTTATTTTGATGAAAGCTGTTTGCAAGGTCTATAACACAACAGCACCAATGCTGACCAGAGGATGGGAATGTCACAGTCAGACAGAAGAAAGGTGGATGGAGCAGATGTTTGAAGATACAGTCCTTACACATTCAAGCAGTGATGACTGCAAGATCAGGATCAACAGATAAAAATAAAAGCAATGACAACCTTCTCCAAGCTGCATTCCATATTAAATGAAATCACAGCAAAATCAGAGTCACCTACATCAGTTGAATCTCAAATAAATGCCTTGAATATAGCATTTCACACTTCAGTAATTTTACTCAAAGTTAATAAAAATTAAGAAATTAATAGGGAATATTTTATTTGCAGTGAGAGTCATGTATTGGAGTATAATTAAAGCTAATAACTGATAGAATAACATAATTTACTTTGAGAGACTAAATTCACCTCTTCTCAAGCCTAATTAGATTTAATGACTGGAACAGAACAATTCTATTTACACAGTATTGTTTAGCGGCAACTTTCTGGAACACGTTGCACCTACTCTCATGTAAAGTCTGATCCTAAAGCCACCGAAGCAAAAAAACACTTCTTAAAATCTCTACTACATCCTGATTCTGCCCTTTACACATAGTCTAACCAAAGAAATTTACAGTTACAATACAAAACCAGAATGGATATGCACAAACACTGCACTTCCTCTCTAAGACATTTAGTTTATTAATATGACATAAGAGTTTATTATTTCTCCTCCACAACTGTCAGCCTTGCTAGCTGATTGGCTGGGGAGTGCTGATTCCTTTATTTGTTCCTATGCAAATGGAGTACTGTAAAACAACAAACCAATATTTTATTGCTAAATGATGTTTCATTTAAGAAGGTAGTGTTCCTTGATCGCCTTAAGAAAGCTACTGATTCATACATAAATTCATCCATAAACTCTCTCAGCACCTTTCCTATGAGGACAGGCTGAGAGGGGCTGTTCAGCCTGGAGAAGAGGAGGCTCTGGGGAGACCTAATAGCGGTCTTCCAGTACCTCAAGGGGGCCTACAAGAAAGATGGGGAGAGGCTGTTCAGTAGGGCCTGTTGTGATAGGACGAGGGGTAATAGTTTTAAAATAAAGGAAGGCAGATTCAGACTTGATATAAGGAAAAAATTTTTTACAATGCGAGTTGTAGAACCCTGGAACAGGTTGCCCAGAGAGGTGGTGGATGCCCCATCCCTGGAAACATTCAAGGCCAGGATTGTTGAGGCTCTGAGCAACCTGATCTATTCGGGAATGTCCCTACTCCTTGCAGGGGGGTTGGACTAGATGACCTTTGAAGGTCCCTTCCAACTCTAACCATTCTATGATTCTATGATTCTAAATAACTTTCCATTGGATATGTAATTCCATTTTGTCTTTTCTGCTCACATCATTTATGCATGACCTAACCTTCTTATTTCATCCACTTTGTCAGCAAATTTAAAACGAGCACTTCTGGCCATTAACGTAACATGTTAAATTCTGTCCCTTCACCCTTGTACCTACAGATCCAGTCTAACTGGACAGATACTTACCTGGCATAAAGACCTGCCCTAGATACCCTGCAGTAAGCTTAACTAGAATATTGAGTATGAAATAGAAATCCTCTATTGTTTCATTCTGCAAGTGAATTTTGCAAGTCACAGAATTTCAGTGTCATTTAAATATTGTTGAAGAAGCCCCTGTTAAATATTTGACAACAAAAGTTCAGTGACAGAAGAAAAAAAGCCAGGAATCAAGTCTAATTCTTCCTCCGTCTGTGGTCTTAGCTGCTTAAATGATATCTGTTCACCATATCTAAGAGCTCAATCACTATAATAACTGCAGCAAAAAACTGAAGGGAAAAATCTTGCTGCTGATTTCAAAGAGAATATATAACATCTAACTGCTAACCTGCCTGCTTTCCAGGAGATGTATCTTCAGATCTTGTCCTTGCTTAGCCAAGTGAAAAGTCACACGAATATTTCAGGGAAAGACAATTCAGAAAACAGTTATTTTTAAATTACTTTGTGGTTTAACATATTTAGTGAGCTTCACACAAGATATTAAACCAAACAATACCACTCTGATACAGCGTGTATAACGAACACATGCTATCTGTTAAACTTTCACTGAGGTATCTACAAGACAAGACTCAATTCTACAGATAAGAGCATGTCCCCAGGATGCACTCATATCTCAGCGTGGGGGAGGGACAGAATGTCCTCGGACAGAGATCTTTTTCCATCAGATTGTGAAGATTAATACCAAGTCAGGTTTTTGCCATTTAAAGGTCAATAAAGGATTAAATTCTTGATCTCTACTGATCAAAACCGACTATGCAATGCTACTGGACAAATTTCACTGCGGCAGTTTCAGGGTGATCCTGAGGCATAGCAGTTCACTGTGGTAATGGTACCACTCTTAGCTTTGCACACCCAAAGTTAAAACTGCAGGGATGTCTCCACCTGGCAACTGCTTTCAAGGTAGAGACTCTCACTGCAGCGTACCTCTGAGCCTGGAGCTAGTGAAGTTTCCTGCTGCCCTTGAGTCAGAATTACAGGCTGATTATGCTCCGTGATTGACTTATCTTCATACACAGTTAGCATTTTAATGTATGGATCAGTACTGCTTGTCCTTCATAACTAGTACCTATGTAGATTTTACTGACTTTGGTTTTTTATATTGTCATTAGTATTGAGACAGTCAGAAATGACCATCTTGTCTAGGATTTCCCCTGGCCTTTTCTCATTTGATACTGCAAACCATCTTCGCTGTCTAAAAGCAAGATTTTGGTAGTCTGCACTCAGGTAATTACAGAACCGCAGAAGTCTTTTTTTCCCAACAGATATTTGGGGTTTGTAGGGTTGTACAACATTCTTCGTTGACCTGTACCATTTGTAGCCTTGAGGGAGTCTCTGTCCTGACTTCATCTCCATAGGTCACCCTCATTGATACACAAACCACCTCTGACAAGTGAAGCAAGACAAGGCATAGCCAGAAGGCTGCTAACAGAGATCTCCTGCCAAAGCTGGTCACCAGCACCATGAAGATTTTCAGTTCTCATACTGCAACTGGCAGAACTTAAATATTCTTAGTGTGTTCTCAAAGTCAGTAACAATTGTTGAGACAATACCTGCTGCAAAAAAATGATATAGTCTTAGCTCTATTTACCTAAAAATGGCTTACCTTATCAGGAAAGATAAGGCAAATTGGATTTGAACCAATTAATCAATTAATGTCAACCTAAGCTTTCCTGAACTATTCAACTGGAATTGTGAATCCAATTTCAAAACAAATTGCCTTTCTTTCAGTGCTAACAGGGTTTAACAGAAACAAACTGAGACTTTTCCTTTTTTTTTTTTTTCTTGCCTTCAGCACACACATACCGTAAGTGTTAAAAGAAAAAGGCACATTTCCTGAAGGACACCATTCTGGAAAAAGATAGCTCTAACATATTTCAGAAGAACACATGTATATATATATATATATATGTATGTATGTATAAAATTGTTCTGGGTGAAACTGCAGAAAGGTGATAAAATTAACCTTTTCTTTTTTCCATTTAGCTCTCTCTCCACCCAAAGAAACAACTTGTGACAAAACATGAACAATGTGTTTTTCTCAATATTTATTTTTCCTCTTGTGATCATGAGATTTCTTAGGTTTTTTTGCAGGTTGAGGAAGGTGATCTTTCCCCTCTACTCAGCACTGGAGAAGCCACATCTGGAGCGCTGTGTTCTGTTGTGGACTTCTCAGTACAAGAGAGACAGGGAGCTACTGGAGACAGTCCAGTGAAGGGCCACTATGATTAAGGCACTGGAGCATCTCTCATAAGAGGAAAGGCTGAGATAGCTAGCACTGTTCAGCCTGGAGAAAAGAAGGCTCAGAAGGATCTTAGCCATGTGTACAAATATCTGAAGGGAGGGTGCACAGAGGACAGAGCCAGGCTCTTTTCAGTGGTGTTTGGTGCCAGGACAAGAGGCAATGGGCACAAACTGAAACATAAGAGGTTCTATCTGAACATCAGGAAACATTAATAGTTGACCTTTGGAGTAACGGAGGGAGACTTTCATTGTCAGTGTGAATAGGCTGCAAATTTTGTCACTCTCATCTTATAGAAACAAGTAGCTGATTATCCTCTGCTTAAGCGCCACTGAAGTTTGTGAGTAACCTGTGGAGTATAGCACTACTTAATGTCATTGAAGGTGTCAAAAGCTGGGCTTTATTAACCAGCAGAGACACGAAAAAGTTCTGGGTTGAGGGCACATGACTTTCTAATAGGGACTAGGGAAAAAACAGGGTAACAGACAAAATAAAATACAGAAAATACGCACTTTCTTCAGTTTAGAGGTAATACTAATTTTTAGGCACCTATGTGCTTTTGGCTCAGTCTGGAAGAATAGTTTGGATTTAAATTAAACTTTGTGCACACTTACAATAGGTTTGACCAATACTATTAAATTTCTATTTAATTACAGTGTAGCAATAAAATTTCCAGAAAAGCCTAACAAAGAAATTAAAATGAGAAGTAAATTTAGAAACAATACTTAAAACTCTTTGGAACACATTTTTTTTGTGAGAAGTCCTAGACTGATATCAGTACTGTCCAATACAAACTTTTCAACAAAGAGAGGAATTTAGATTGAGGACATAGTTTGTCAAAAGTTTTTTCTGGTAGATGCTCTGCACAGCCCCACTCATGACTTCTGTCTCTGCAGGAGCCCTTGACTATGCTGGCAGAACTCTCTCTGATAGATAGAACCACATGAAGGAACAGATGTGGGTAAAAAACAACCCAGAAAAAAAAAAAAACCCTGTTATTTTGAACCAAGTTCATTTCCTCAGTCTAGTTTATTTTATAGCTTCACAACAGCTGGAGAGACACAGCTGAAGAAGCTGTGTAGGACAAGCTTGAGCAGTAAGAGAAGGGGGACTGTGTAAGCTGCTGCTACCAAAAGAAATGCTTGTCAAGCAACAGCTTCAGCCCTCTTGCAGCCAACTTTCCAACATGGTCCTCCTTACCTGTCTCAACACTTCAAATAAACAGGGACCTAAGAGGAGGATTGTTTTCATTCTGTTGCATCCTTCCGT
This sequence comes from Chlamydotis macqueenii, assembly GCF_036417535.1. NCBI lineage: Eukaryota > Metazoa > Chordata > Aves > Otidiformes > Otididae > Chlamydotis > Chlamydotis macqueenii. The sequence goes on along the minus strand of NC_141559.1, from coordinate 37,710,923 downwards.
ATCTTGATTTCTAACACCTGCTGTAAAAGTTTGAACTATGGATTTCTACAAAGTAGAACATAAACAAGGACATCAAGTATATCACTATCACTATACAGAACTAGCCACCCACTACAAACCTGAGCTAGCTTATAACAAGAAACCTAGAAGGCAAGTACTCCAATATAGCTGTACAAATACCTTTGTCATTGGGTTCCTTGTAAATCTCTTATCTGAGCAAGATCATGTTTTTGTGATACACTCATGAAGCTGGAACTGATTTTCTGGGCAAGTACACAATGAAATCATGCTACAAATGTCATATGACTAGGGAAGAGTTAAAAATCAAAAGAATGCTTGCTGTACCTGCTTAGATTCTTTTCTACTTGATGAAGAGTATTTTATATCAGTTGAAATATTTCTAACACCAAAAAGCTTTTATTTGCTGTTTTTCCCCAGATATACCTGCACCTTGGATCAAGCTCTGATTTTATACCATGACATATGCAAGGCCTGATCAATTAAATCTTTCTGTTGCTCTGTAAGGACACAAAGCAGAAGCCTCTTTCCCATTTCACAAGTGACTTAATACACATGATTTTATGTGAACTCTGTGACTGAGGAACATTTTTCCAGTTTTGGGGCTGTAGGTGTATATCCAACCAGACTCCCATGGAATGGTAGTATGAGACCCACAAACACACCTTGGTTCCACGAAGGACCTGGCATGCAGGCTGGGAGGAAAACACTCTGCTTGCCAGTCAGGCCTCATCAACACACATCAGTCTCCCAGTTTGCACATAGATGAAGAATTTAGGACACAGAGACAAAATGTCCATGTTCTCACAGAACACAGTAGATAATAAGAAATATATGCCAAATATAAAGTAAAAAGGAAAAAAAGAAGCACCCAAAATAACCCAGTACCTACTTTCTGTACATGTCATCTCCTTCTTTGAATAAAGGGACATTGTTCTGAACTGTTTCTGATTGGATCTGCTTGCAAATTAGTTCTGGCCTTCTCAGCACATGGCTGACCTGACCTTAAAGCAACACAAATGATGATGGCTTTTCCTGAGTCAGTACTGATGCCACTGCTTCACTGAGGACAGCACAATAAAAATGATTGATTGCCACCACTTCACTTGGATTTTCTTGATTACGTCCTAGTAACATAAACTTCCAATGTGTTACATCCCTTCAACATTACCTTCATATCTATTTCTGTACCGTGGATCTGTTGAGCTACTGTTTTGATGATTCCAATGACAATATCCTGGAGACCTTCTCTTTCAGAATAGTAATGCAGAATGAGTCCCTTCCCCTTATCCGCATCAGTGCATCTAAAGGAAGGGGCTCGCATACCCGGGTAAATAGTAGCAAGGTGGTCATGCAAAGCATCCAGGTTCTGGAAGAAGAGATTAAAAACATGATTATAAGGCATTCACTTATTAGTTCTGATGGAAGAAAGTACATACATATTGTATCTAATCTGAACATCTCCTTTCTCCTACTGCTCACACTCCCTGTACATTTGCCTTATTATTTGTAGAACTGTCATCATAGCAGGCTTTTCACATAGCTTGCAATGTTCTTTTCATCTCCTGTGGCAATATTTGGACAATGGTTGGCATCAAAATTAGCACTATTAAAAATTACTCCAGGTAGTAAGAATTCATGCTTGACTATGCTGTATTTTGAAAGACTCCAGTGACTACAGACCTTATGTGTGTTTCTCAATCCTGTACCTCATCCATTTTCATCCCTTCCAAATTCTAGTCCCTATATCTCCTCTTCAGATGTGAATTTAGCTGTCAGATACAAATACACATGTCTGAATAAACATGATTTTTTTTCCTTATTCTCAATGAAACAGGCTACTTCTGACATCATAACAGTCAACACAAGTTTACAGGGCCTGACAAAGTCTTTTTAAAGTAAAGATTCAAATGATTAAAAGATGAACCTCAAATATGTATTTTCTTTGAGAATAACTGAAAAAATCCACAGAATACATAGAACATATCACAGCTGCTGTAATAATGTTTCAGAACAGGTTATTCAAGAAAGTGAAGAGTCTATTTTTCCAGCTGATATCCTGGACGTCTTACACATTCAACTTTAAATTTTCACCAAATTGCTATCAAGAGAGGAAAGCTAAATGATAAATTGATAGGCATATCAAATAAGGACATTAAAGAGAACAATGAGATAAAAATCACACTTGGAACACAACACTAGCTCTGTCTTTATCACGAAGCAATTACCAAGGCTCCAGTTTGCTACTTGCTGTATATTTAATATAGAAAGAGCTACCTAGAGCAACCTTGCTGGATAGTCTTGCAACCGACATAATTATTTACCTGTGTTTTAAAATTCATACAACTTCTCTACATATTAAGTCTAGACCATTACTGCATATTTTAAATGTTGTTCTCCCACCCTGCCCAGGTAACTGCTAGCACCAGGCTTTGCATATTGTTTTCCGCCAGCAGCAGCAGTGAGGTGAAAATATTTTCAGTGTGCTGTCTGGGCCATTCTCCACCTTTCATGAGCATCTGCTGATCATCAAATTTGTGGAAGCATATTGAACTTGATTTCCTGTGAGCTGTGAAGTGCTCAAACAGCTGTCTCTTCTCCTGGGAGGCCTCCAGAGGAAATGAGACTCTTAGAAATGAATTCCGTAGGATGCACTCAGCCTGGAACTTCCTCCTTCAGTTTTTCAGTTTGTTTCAAATTCATGTTTTTGTTGCTATATCAACACCTCCAAATTAAAACCTGAAGAGGCAACAATCTGGGAGTTAATTAATTTCAGCTGTTAGTGGGCATTCAACTGCAAAAAGCATAATGCTTGAAGGCAAATTCTGTAAGAACTTTGCAGGGTTCAAGACAATGAAATTGGAAGAGACTGCTTTGAAAGAGTGTGGATGAGAAAAGATCGAGAGAGCTGACTGGCTCCAAGGAAGTGCCCCACAATCTCTTTAATCAAGTGCAGAACTGCTCTTTCAGTACACATGCCTCAGAAACAGTAGGGATGCACTGAGCTTTTGGAAAAAAAATCTTAAGGACATACATGGGAAAAGACAATAATCTTCCAGTTACACAGTCATAGACACCTGAAACATTTCAAAAGCAGTTTGTTATGGGAAATGGCCAATGTCAAGGATAGAATTTTTATAAGACGGTTGTCTATTTATTAATATTTAAGTCTGTCACAAGTGTTGCTAAGAAATGGCGGTAGCCTCATTCTACAAGACCACTTTGCCATCCTACTGCCCCATTACTGACTTTGTCCAAGAAGTGTCACAAGCGAGCCCACGTGATATGCCCTTCAGTCTTGACTCTCTCATCATCCAGAGTGGGGGACTTGCCCCAGGATATATTGTAGCTGCTTTCTAGCCCCCATTGTGCCTTTTCTCCCTGTGTGTAGACTATAGGGTGAGCAAAGAGTTGATTGCATTCAGAACCTTGCTACCACACATAGTCAAGAAGCAGCAGAGATGTGCTTCTAGGCCAAGAAGCTGAAATCACTCCCAGATCCTGTCATTTGGACATTGTCATTGTCACTCTCACTTCTATTTTTCGTTGTATTTGATCCATTCTGAAGTGATACCTTAGCTTCTGGAAGAACAAATGTGTCTTTTTTCCTACTTTGTTCACCTGCTGTGGGTGATGTGCAGCCACGTACAGATAATACTGGGTTCAGCTCTCTCCCTAGACTGCTCAGAGGTATGCCAGAGCTTGTGCTGGGACCAGAGACACTAATTCTAGAGCTCTGTAGAGCAGTGATCAGCTCCATGGTGAAACACAAAGGGATCTTGATGCAAAACAAGCGGTGATACTAAATTAGGCACATCCAGGCCTGCCCAAAAGCAGAAGAGTTGTGACTGGCACCTGAAATACAAAGATATGCTCTCTGTGGTACAGAGCATCCGGAAACTTTTTTAAAAGAGGAATTAGTCCCCTGAAATGTATTGCACTGCAATTATGAACAACTAAATAGCCATGTAAATGATTCCCCAAATGAGAGAACTAACTGCTACTTCAATGTTTTATTTTAATTAAGCAGAAATCTACTGAACATAATGTAAAAGCACACTTCGGGTTTCTTAGGAAGTACCTCTTTTCACACTGCTTCTCTTTGTCACAGTGTCTTTCAGTACAATTTGCATTTTTCCAGGCCTGTGTATTTCATAGAAAATATATAGATTTAGTTGCCCTATCTTTTTTCCCATTCGTGAAGCTTGAAGTACCTGTGTTTCATCTATGAATAAACTAAATTTTCTCTGAGATGTCAGGGGAAACAGAACATAAACATGAGATTTATTTCCACATGCTTTAAAAAGCTGCAGCCCTCAATTATTTTGTATATCCTTGACTCAGTACAGATTTCAAGAAGCACCTTTTGGAACTCGATTATGTATTTTAAGAATTTGACAAAAGTTCAGCACATTAAAACCAGTCTGCACCTATTTTTGTAATAGGTATAGGAATGGTTTCCTGACCTAATTTGACTGCTGGATGATGCAAAATTAATAAATAATGGATAATGTTTATTTTCCATCATAATAAAAAGCTAAAAAGTACACTTCTGGCACAGCTGCTAATACATTAGTCCTGTTAAAATTTACAGAAGTATATAATAGCCAATGTCATCTGTTAGCACTGAAATTCAAACAAAGCAGCTCAAAATACTGTCATTAGAAGAATATGAATGTATGCTGTTCATGCTTTTATAGAGGTTTGGTGTGGACTACAAATGTGTGCAGTCTTTTCACCATCATACATGGTAAGGAATGGAAAGAGAAGTATACTACAGGGAAAAGGAGATGAGGAAAAGGAATAGGGAAGGACTGGCCCATCTATGTGTACCTGAACTGATGGAGCAATGGGCCAGCTACATCTTTTTTTTCCTCCTCCTCTATTTTTGCTCAACCCTAACAACAATTTCAGTATATGAGTCATCTTTTAAAATTATATTTATTTGAAGGCTTGCTTTGAGGGCAGCCTGTGAATGAAGCTACGAAATATAAAAGATGTCACATCTCATAGACAGACAACGGTATACGGATCACACACAGTATGCACATGCCGGAGCATACACACACCCTGTCTGTCTGCTCAGCAGTTACAGTCCATGGGATTTGTAAAAGAAATCTTGCTTGACTAAATCTAGGATGCTCTGGAATAATCCAGGTTTTGGGGCAGGCAGTGAGACATAGAAGTAAACATTCTAGTAATCCAGCAAACTATGTACTCTGCTCTTTTCATTTATTATTGCTAGAGAGATTTTAAGGGAATAGATGACCAGAGGTTGTAAATTTCCAGTGCAAATCAATTGAGATTTGACACTCGGCTTTTGGGCAATCTCCCATGAAATCTTAAATCAGTTCAGTGTTTTTAAACTCATTACAGCACACAGTTCTCTCCAAGAGTGACATATAACACAAATCTTAAATCCAAACTGTTTTTTTGAAGTGAACAATTTTCAGGTGACAAAAAAGGGAAGCCCATTTTTTCTAGAAATCACACTTTAGAGAAGTCACTACATTTCTTCCATGCTACTGAAAAATAGTTTTCATTTTGTTTTGTTTTACAGTGTGGTATCACACTGCTCTGCAGTTTTAGGAAAGCACAGAAATTGACTTAAACACTGCTGCTCTATCCCACCCTCAGTTCCTGGATGAAGGATAATGTCTTAGAGATAAGCTGTGTATGAGCCCTAGCTATGTACATAATGTACAACTAGAAATAACCAGTATCTATAATTAGTCAAAGAAAACTTGGGAGAAGAAATATCCTACAAATCTGAAGACCACATTTTCTCTTAGCATAAATAAGGTAAGTCTTTTTACTTAACACACAGGAACAATTTGAATTGGTAGGTTTTTTCATGTCTCTCATACTCCATACTTTTGTTACATATGAAAACTTCTATTAAAAACAATTTTTTGGAATTTCAAATGAAATTCCAGATTTCTGAATGCCTCTGTAACCACAGCTTACCTGCCTTCTCACTCATTTTTTATGAAATTGAACAGTTAGATATGCTATGGGAAAATTATTACTCTATCAGGCAACTGGGAAGCAAAGAGAACAAAAATGCAAAAATGGCTGAACAGTGGAAAGCTCTATAGAATACAGATACCAAGGCAGAAACTTTTCAGACACCTCTCCACAAATAACTGGAGGATTTTACGGTACAACCTATGTCTCCAAATCTCAATCTAATCTGTGGACTAGATCATACTTCTGTCTGGTATCTGAAATAATTTGGCACAAAATTCTTACCTGCAAAAATTCTCTGACATTCGAGCCCAAGACACGTAGAATTGTATCATAGCCAGATTCTTGACAAAACACAAAAAACATCTTTCCAAACATTTGAAGAATTTCCCCAGCATTTAGATCTAGTTAAAAGAGGAAAATACGGTTCAGTTCAAACACTGCATTTCATTCAGTTTGCTTACTACTTTAGTGTCGTATTCATAAATAAGAAAGACAGTATCTAAACTCTACCCAGATCCAGCAGTAGGTCAAGAATACGAGAAAAACAAGATTCAGGGCCCACATAGCAAATGATGAGTATTCAATACAGGAATTTCATTAGGATTTACCAATTACCATTATGACTTCACTGCATTGTGCACTTCAAGCATGTATAGCAATTCAGATTTTGATACAGATAAGAAGTCACTACTTGAAAATAAGGGAACTTGGTTGTTAGTAGTGCTTGCCTCAGCGGAGTTAATTCTGGTTTATAATAGCATGAAAACACATCAGCCGCTCCAGTTCAACATAACTACTACAGTCATCATAGTCTTACGGGTTCTTGGCTAATTACTGAATCAGAACAAATTCACACCACATTTGGGTCTGCGGATAAAATAATGCTGATGGGCAGGATTCTACCTTTTAAATTCTAGACCAGAGCTACAATGACTGAATATGAATGTGACTCAAATCAATGGCAGATATGAAATGAGGTGTGCCCATGCCACAAACATTTCTGTAACTCAGCATGCTTGTTCAGCAGAGAGACCAAGGATTCATTCATAGGCTGCTCTTGCAGCAGTGGCTGAAACCTGGGTGTATGATCAAGGTAGTTTCAGTGGTATGTTATTTCATGGCTGCTTGTAACACTGGCCGTGCTCTGTAGATAAGGTGTGTTACTGCAGTTTAAGGTGTACCTATGACTTGGAATACTTCTGAAGTAATAAAAATCACTTAAAGGAATAAAAGGAATAAAAATAACTTAGATAATTTTTTTAAAAAATCTTTTCTTCTGAGATTTTAAAAAAATTCCCTCTTTGACCAGTACCCTGTTTTCACTTCTTCTGTGCTAAAACCTGTTTCTCTCTGCTATATGGATTTTTTGAGGGGGTGGGGGGGTTACCTTTTATGTGACGAATGGGCAAAGAAGATATCTGTATTACTTACTAAGGACCTTGCTTGCAGCTGCAACCAGATCATAGGTTTTAGAATCATCGTAAATTATTCTGACAAGAAACTGTCCTTCTTCATCCAGTTGTGCCTCCTTTCTAAAAATAAAATAGAACAAAATATTTTTGGTTGAGGGAGCAGCATCATATCGATAAATCAATCATATATTGTTACATATATATTTATGTATCATAACACATTTATATGTTACAATTATATATTGTTATATATATTTATATATATATATTCTACCTTTAAGAAGTTACTTAAGATAGAAAATTAGAAAGATTTTTTTCTAATAAAATTAGAAAACAATAATTAGCTGTGAGAAAATAAACATTATTTTTCAGTACAGAGACTCACAAAGAAGTTGCAGAACTAATAAACACGAAATTTGCATTTTAAAATAGGGGAATATCCAGTAATCCAGCGCCAGCTGGGCTCTTTAAACACTTTTTAAGCAAATGTTTTCAGTCCTTCCAATTTTGACTACACTTTATTTACAAAAAACACAGGATGTTTTCAACAACCACTTGCACATAACTTCAAAGACGAATCTAAAATCCAGATGCAGGTACCTGAACAAAAACCTTTTTTTTTTCCAGACTTCTGCACATACCCAGTAGACAGAAACAAAAAAAAGGACGCTAGGATTTTGTAAGGCCTTGTACTCATATTGCACGAGTTTGTCATAAGTAAAGTGTCACTACTTAGCTAAAGCACAACAAAAATATGTATTTTCTCACTAAACTAAACAATTCTCACCCCCAGGTTTAAGACAAGACTCATGCGTATGTCACATGCATGCTTACTACTGCTGCTAAGTAAAAAACCACAACAAACCAACTCCTTTGTTTTTCAGGATGATTTATTATTCTCTCCAACATGAACACTGAGTCAGCAGTTTGTCCAAAAGGCAGCACAACTCTGTAGGCTATTTTTTTTTTCCTGAGGAAAAGAAGCTGATATGGCTAGGCCATTAACTGCTGTGCCTTCCAAGCCTTGCATTTGACACAAGTGAGTTGCTAGGGCGTGGCCACAAGTGTCCTCCTTCCTCTGTTTTACCCCATGTGCTTCACACAGGAGCCAGGCCACTGGTGCTGCTGTGATGGCCGAGTCCCAGCTCCTGAGGACAAGGAGCATCTTCATGGGCAGATGGACCCCATGAGCTGAAGGGCCAGCTGCCCCGTGTGGCTGGTCCTGCTGCGTGCAGAGAATGCCAATGGACGTGGCTGCGACCCTGCTCTGTTGCAAGTGCAAGTCACATTCTGTACTTGCTCCTCAATCCTTGGCACATTCTACTTCAGCAGAGAGAGGGGGACATGCAGGGTGCACACTGTGGTCTTCAGTGAAGACATGCTCTGTTTGTTGAAGTCCTCATCCAGCAAAGGGACACAGCATTCTTTCTCAGTATATTTTTTATAATAGCTGTTCACCTTCTGTGATCTCACCTACAATGACTTTCTACAGAGACAATGTACTTGGCAGAAATAGTGCGAAAAGAGGAGACATTTCTAGGTACTCATGCTATAATTTATGTGCTTGGAATGTATTTTGGCTCAGCCAAACTGACATAATCATGGTATTTTTGCAGGTGGAGCATCACAGCTACCTCATTAAAAACAAAAGATCCTCTTTCATCTAAACATAGCTCTATGCAGAACACTTCAGAAAGACAAAAGAAAGGCAAAGAGGTAGAAAAGCCTAGAAGAGAATGACTTCTTACGTCACACCAAAAAAAAAAAAAAAAAATTAGTACAGGGAGTTCTTCAGAAAAAGCCTCAGAATTAGAAAAAACATCAAAAAGGCAGATTATGAAGTAGTTTTTTAATGAAAAACCAAGCATATATCATGCAAATCAGACATTCATAAACTCAGGACTAGAGTAATTATTTTTCTAACATACAAATGAAAGAGAACCATGAGTAAGAAATTATTGACTAGTACCATGGTAATGAAAAGCTTTTACCAGACTAGGACAGAAATCCTGCTTGAGATGAGGCTGAAACAGACAGTTTAAGAGCCAGTACCTGCTCTAAGTTTCTAATGGTCATTAGAAAAATTATTAACCTATGAAAAGTAAATTCGAAATCTACTATGTAAAATCCTACATCCTCTTTTATTTCAAAATCTTTGTCTCCATCAACATAACATGATCAACCGTCAATCAAAACAGAAGTCTTTTACTGAAACCTAATTTTCTAGAGCTGGTATAATTCATTTTTAAAATAAAAGAAAACAAAATACTAATGCCTGCACAACAATTCAAGCATTTACAGTTGTAGTGGAATTTTCCAGCCATACAAACAGAAACATTTTCTGTGTTACTCAAAGCGGAGAGGTGTCTGAGAATTAGGTATTCTTGTTCATCTTAAAACTGCTAGATGGCAAATGGTGCTGTTGATACGGCCTGATTCCAGTCTCATATGGTAGTACTCTATTGACCTAAATTAAATTACTTGTCATTTAACCCTCCAATTAGTAATTCATAAACTGTTAACTTATCAATGGAAGTCTGGAACCCATTATTTTCTTTTTCCTCTTCATCTTCCTTTAATCTTGCTTATCACGTTCTTACTGCTGATAAAAAAATTACACCATGTTGTTTTTATATTTCAAAAATGTATCTACTTTTTTTAATTAATTAATGAAAACTTGTAACTGCTACTTGACATATACATTTTTACACTCACTCGATGAATAGGCATAATGAGCTAAAACCAAGCTAAGCCATTTTCCCAAAGAAATACCACAAGGCTATAGAGGCACTGAGACTAAACATCCTATATAATTCTGTATAAAGGAAACATAATTCTCCATTCAATGGCATGCAAAAATTAGTAAACTTAATGTTTGGGTTTTTTTTTTCTTAAACTCTGTGGGAACTTCCCAAAATGAATGAAAGAATGGACACCAGCAAGAAGGACAAAACTGGTTGCAAGAGTGTGCTCAGAGATACAAAAAGATAAAGTACAGTATTATATTTTTTAAATAATCAATTACAATTATTTATTCATCACTTGAAGAAACAGTATACTTACAAAGAAGCAAGCAGGAATGCTATGTGTACACACAGTCCCCTAAAACACTCTCATTTTCACACTCCAAAATAGTTCTTCTGGTTCCCTTCCCAGGCCATTCTCCGAAAACTTCAGATCAGCCTGCAGGATATCAAGTCTCCCTGATTCCTGAAAACAGCTCCCATGCCACATATTCCTCCTGTTCCTAAGTAGGAGGGCAGCAGCAGTTATTAGTGGGAAACTTTGTCTTGAAGCATATAAGGGACAGTCAGGGACAAGAAGGTAGAGTTTATATTTCCTAAGAATTGAACTGAAATTAATATGAGAAACAAAAATAATCTTGATTTTTTGATTCTTGTAACATGATATGTAACTGGAAGTCAGATATAGTTTGGAGGGAAGTTTGCAAAGGTTGAACAAACTTTCCCACATCTCTGAAATGGTTTCTTTTAGTCTCTCTGATCTCAGCCAAACCACAAAGGATAACACACACATCTGGAAAACCAACGAACATCCTCAAAAATAATGCATGCTTGTACAATCCAGTAGACTCAGTTTTTGTGTGTGAGAATTTTTTCTATTAAAAATTGCCCCAGTTTGAACATGCTGGTTTCTCTTTCAAAACTTCTTACATCTCTTTCCAATGACATTGACTGGATCTTTTCCTGTTTCCTTCTCTGTGCCAAGCCATACTTCTTTTTTTCTTATTTTAATTGTCTTTAGTTTACTTTGTCAAAGTTCTTCTTCAATGCCTGCAGCTTCTCTGAGCCACCACTTTTTTAAATCCCCACTGGTTATTTCGATGCCTATTCCATTTAGAGTATTTTAGCTATTTTGTTTTTCTCCAGTATTCTCTAGATGCTTTGGATCACTTAGCAGCCATCTTCTCCGTATATTTGGATGAGGAGTTGGCTGGATGGCCACACTCAAAGAGTTGCAGTCAACAGCTCAATGTCCAAGTGGAGACCAGTGACGAGTGGCATTCCTCAGGGGTCCGTATTGGGACTGGTGCTCTTTAACATGTTTGTTGGTGACATGGGCAGTGGGACTCAGCAAGTTCACTGATGACACCAAGCTGTGTGGTGTGGTCGACATGCTGGAGGGAAGAGATGCCATCCAGAAGGACTGGCTGGAGAGGTGGGCCCGTGCAAACCTCATGAAGTTCAGCCAGGCCAAGTGCAAGGTTCTGCACATGGGTCGAGGCAATTTCAAGCACAAATACAGGCTGGGGGGAGAATGGATTGAAAGCAGCCCTGAGGAGAAGGACTTGGACGGTACTAGTGGACAAGAAGCTCAACATGAGCCAGCAATGCGCCCTTGCAGCCCAGAAAACCAACCACATCCTGGGCTGTATCAAGAGGAGCGTGGCCAGCAGGTCGAGGGAGGTGATTCTGCTCCTCTACTCCGCTCTGGTGAGACCCCGTCTGGAGTTCTGCATCCACCTCTGAAGCCCCCAACACAAGAAGGACATGGACAAGTTGGAGCAAGTCCAGAGGAGGGCCAGGAAGATGACCAGAGGTGGGGAGCACCTCTCCTCTGAAGACAGGCTGAGAGAGTTGGGGCTGTTCTGCCTGGAGAAGAGGAGGCTCCAGGGAGACCTTATAGCGGCCTTCCAGTACCTAATAAAGGGGCCTTACAAGAAAGATGGAGAAAAACTGTTTAGCAGGGCCTGTTGTGACAGAACAAGGGGCAGTGCTTCTAAAATAGGAGGTAGATTTAGACTAGCTAAAAGGAAGACATTTTTTACAAGGATGGTGAAGCACCGAAGAGGTTATCCAGAGAGGTGGTAGATTCCCCATCCCTGGAAACATTAAAGGCCAGGATGGATGGGACTCTGAGCAACCTGATCTGGTTGGAGATGTCCCTGCTCCTTGCAGGGAGGTTGGACTAGGTGACCTTTAAAGGTCTCTTCCAACCCAAACTATTCTATTATTCTATGGTTTGTTTTTCTGGGTTATTTTTCTGCTGGATGGATTTCCCTGTCTGCTTTATCACCTGGTCACAGACGTTGCTGTGCATACAGAACAATGTGTAGCCAGATGGAGTGACTGCAGTTCAGTGAAGTCAGCTGGAGCCTTTCACGTGCCACCAGTGAGCTGGGTCTGCAACTTTTGAAGCCTTTCTGCCTCCCTCAGTAATGTGACAGCAGTGAGAATTTCCAAAAGTCTTTCTCTCAGAAATATTTGATTAGCCTTAAGACTACATGTGATGGTGAAATGCTGCTGTGAGCTTATCCAAAATGGCCAATGCAATGTGAAAACCCTCGTATTTTTACAGAGGCAATTGTCCTTCAGCAAGTCTACAAATTGCGGGTCCTCTAATAAAATTGTTTCAGAGAGCATAGCATCACAGCTATCAGCACCAGAGAGGTTGACTACGATGTGACCATCAGCAGCCTAGGGAAGAGGACAGAGTCACTGAAATGTTCGTTCAGGTGAATGGGCAATCCCTAAATTGTTTCCTCATGGCTGCAGTTTTCTCACCTAATTAACTGACCCCTACCTGATCTATCAAACCTGCCTGCATTTACACTAAGGAACTGGTTCTACAACAAGGGCGACATGAAGAAATACATGATAGTGTTTTGAAAATTGTTAAAACCGATACTAAAAGTGAGGCTGCTTTCGAGCTGCTGTGGTTGGCTGTCCATCAACAGTAATTCCTCCAGTGTGACACAGCTGTTTTTAACTTTGATACCATGTATGAAAGCAAACCTGCCTATATGGAACAACAACGTATGGCTACAAACTTGAGTACACGAACTTTAAAAGACAGAAGGCTGCGACTGTTCTCCTCTGAACAGCTTCCCTCTCCGGGCTTACGGACGGTTCATGAGTTGGGATTAGAACTGCAGTATACCACAGCACCCTTATATGCAAAGAATTTACATTTGTCTGACCATATTTCATAGAAAACTTCATAATCCATAGCTTTATGAAAAACTAGCATTTCCCTTGAAATGTTTTGGTGTTATCTTTATTCCTAGTTTTTGACCACATAAAATTATGGGAGTAAATTAGCATAGCTCTAATGTTTTCTGCAGATCACAGTGTTTGATCACAAAGGCATTAACAGCAACAACATTTTGGTGGCTTTCTTAAGGGCTTGATGGGAAATGAGCCAAAACCAACAGGCTCTGGCAAATTCCCAAGCCTTGATTAATTCTTTAGTGAAGTAGCAGCTCTACAGTAGCAAACTTTTAACTTTTATATGGCCTTTCTTTCAAAATAACTTCTAAGTCAAACAGAGCAGAATTTACAATTAATGTTTCATTTACATTTCTAGAGACAGAAGAAGGGTCTGCTCTGCTCCCCAGGAAGTTTACATTCAAAACTTTTTAAAAGTCCAGGATTTTAATGCTCTTGCCCAAAATGACTCCTCTTGTCGGCACATGGGATGTGATATTTCATCGTTCTAAACTTACATCCTCTGTTATGCCTCTCCTAACTGCTATGGTCTGGCAGCCCTTTTTATTTACTCTAGACTAATTTTGAATGATTACACAGAGCTATTCGAATTGTGGGAAACAAAGATTCCAGCCCAGACTTTTTTCTAAAATGCCCTTGTTTTCCTCCAGAATGTTTATATTATCCAGGTTAATGTGAGGAAGTTTACTGGGAAAAAAAGAACTTTAATCATTGCACCATGGAAAATAACACAGCTATATAGAGGCCATTTTTCATGTACAGGTTTGACCTCGAAATCAGTGGAAAAATTCCTATTGAGTAGATCAAAGCGGGATCAAGTCTTAAAGCAGCCTTTCTTCCATCAGTCATGCTAACACCCCCTAAACTGCTGTTGGTCTAGCAGCACAGAACAGCCTTAGAGGTGATAACTACGTGTGTACAATGAGCCCTTTGAAAATCCTTCCCATTGTGAAACTAGCTTAGTATTTGAAAACACGCTACTAATGTTCAAAGGTAATGTTAATAATTCACAGAGATGGATGAAATGTTAAGTGTGGACAAACTTTCCGACAAAATTCATTCTTAAAATCAGAACAGATCTTGCACTGCAGATTTTTAAACCACAGATTGCACACGTTATTTCACATAGAGAAAATATTTTCTCTGTTTTGATGTAGTATGGATTTATTTCGCAATCTTTAGAGATTTTACAGGCAAGACTGTTGGACATAGCAAGAAGCTATGTCAGGCTGGTCTTACTTATATAGCCCTGTCTGCACAAAGTGGATTTTAATGTAGTTTTGCAGTTAGATTGCAGCATTTAAAGGGAATTCGAGTAAATAATAATCAAGAAAGTTGCTGTGAAGTAGCACTTGTTACCCTGTCTCTGTAGTCAGTCATAAAGCTGGAATTAAAAAAAAAACCAAAACATTCTTACTGAAAAAGAACCTTTCCCATTATAGAACTTCACATCCACTAAATATTGAGAAAATGTAATGGATACAAACAGGAAAAAAAGACAGTACAAGACTGCATGGAACAATTACTTCGTGCCCTGAAGATGCACAGGCTCCTCTCTGATACAACATTATCACTTAGAAGGTGTTGGTGTCACTTTAACAGATTACCTAGTGTCCCAAAAGCACAACTGGATCTCTTCCTATCAAAACTCCAGTCTGAAGTGCATGCCCTGGGTGTGTCACCTTGAACATACCACAACAACAGCTAGGTCCAAGACCACCTCTAGGACTTCTTCCATGATAGGTATTGTTTGTGTTGGGACTTCTGCCACCATTGTGCTTAAGTAGTCTTGGTGTACTGAGGATGGAAAAAGTGCTTGTTAAATTGAAGAGACCAGTCAAAACAATCTTAATGACAAAAAAAAACACTACTGCACTTAGAAACCCAGCATGGTTCTGATCTCACTGATAGGAGCATGTCAAGTTTAATTCCGTTCCAAGAGTAACACTATTAAACAGAATTACATCTGTCAGAACTAAAGATGGTATCAGTGAAACCAGAATAATTGTCTCTGCATCTCTTTTATATTAAAATGCTCATTATATTACTTCACAGATGGTTTGTGTTTTCAAAATGCTTCTCATCTTTTTTCTTCTATTTCACAAAGATGCTTTGCTAAAAATGATTAAAAATATTGAACCGCTCTTCTCACTCCTCCCAAAAGGAAAAAAAGAAAATAGACTTGTACATGCTGTGGATGGTCCAGAGATATTTTAAAACACTCAGCTGGGAAAAACATAAATTATATTAAGTTACAAGATTAAATAAAAACGGGAATCTGTCCAGGAAAATGACGTTCTGGGTAAAGTAAATAGGTGTATTTATAGACTTCAGAGTTCTTAGCTATTTCCCAGTTTTACAGGCTGGATATGAGAGTGTTTAATGTAGGTTTTCAAAACAAGATAAACCTAGAAGATAGAGTTAACAAATGCACAAGTTATTTGCTACTACTCCAAATACTAAAAATATTATTAAAACTATAAAGCTGGTATTACTTTGCTTCCTTTTACATAAGTGGACTAAAAGGAATGGTATTTACAAAACATTTTTTTAAGCATTTCATTTATAAGAGTGAGTGATATGTTTATAACACCTGGTATCCTGACAGGTCTAAAAGCACTTCTCTGTTCTGGGAAAACTGCAAAGTACCTGAGATACAGCAAGAACATTCAGGCCGTATTTCACAACATACCACTATTTCCTTTTAGCCAAATCTTTCCCAGATGAATTAAAGAATTTGGCATCCACACAGTTTAAACTCCTGACCTCCAAGCAGGTCCTTCCGCTGTGAGGAGCTGAAGGAGCAGGAAGTGCAGTGCCCTGACCTTATAAATCTTGTGAATATTAACCTCCAGACCCATGAAGAATCATTTATTCAGCATCAGTTAAGAAAACCTAAAAAATACTGCTTAGAACTTTGGAATAGTATGAAAAAATGACTTAGAAACATAAACAACAATAAATGTTCCTACTTAATGCCACTTTCTGGGTAAACACTCATTAATGTTAAGAGGTTTATGGGTTAAAAAAAAATAATCTATTGTCCTTTCACACCACTAAGAGCTTTCCAAAATCTCTTTCTGACATGCATTTACAAGTAATCAGCTTTTTTAAAAAAATTGTTATGAGATTGATTGAACAGAAAACTCCATCTTCAGCACTGGGTAAACCCACATGGTGCTAAGGAGGCAGAGAAAAAATCAATTTTCATGTTTTTCCACAGACCAGTGCAATTAATTATAACTGAGTCCTACAGGAACAAAAATAAGTATGGACTTCCAATCTAAAACACTAGTGAATAGTCTTTTTTTTTCACCAGTGTTCATAGTGAGAACACAATTAAGATAATTAACACAGTATGCCTGCAATGTTTTTGAGCATGAAAGAATCAGTAACTTTAGGTAAACTGTAAAGCAAGCATTCTTTATAATAAATCAGATGTGGGCTGGGAAAAGGAAATACTGAGCAAGCTCACAGCAGTTCAACAAAGCAAGAGAGATGATTCACACAGGACTGATTACCACCACTGCAATATACACCTATTCGTGTCTCTGTGGTAAAATCCATAACCCACTTGTCAGTCACCTGGATTTATTCTACAGTTTCTGGGAAGAGAAGTACATAAGAATGGAATAGGAAAGCCAGTAATTTGATGGAGAAATCCCAAAGGCATTAATAGGATCAAGAAAAACTGAAGTCCTAGGCACATCCAAGCTTACACTTAGATGTCTAAAAGGAGTTGGGCACCAAGGTTCTCTTGCAAATCAGCCCTGGTTGAGAAATACCACAAATAACTGGAAGGCTTTTTACTCGCTTCAAGTACACATGATAACTAACTGAAATGCCACACCTTACATTTTGTACAGATCTTTGATTCTTATCTCCTGTTTAGTTTGCATTTTTATTGCCCAGGCCACATTGTGGTTATGTAGACATAATATGCACACTCACACACACATGTATACATACATGTAAATATTTATATGCATATGTTTCTACATATACAAATAGAGTCTCTCAAAAAACTTTGCATTCAAAGCTGATGATTATCCATTTCCTCTCCTAGCAGAGGTGACACTGTTAACACTGTAGACAGACTGGTATAGACTATGGCACTCTTCTACCTGCTTTTAAAGGGTTGCCCTATATATAGAAACTATGGTCAGCTGAAAACTTAGAAAACATGACATTTTCCAGAATGATTATGAAGAAATAAAACTAGTGTCTCATAAAGAGCAACAAGCATTTGATGAGCTTTTTGTTGTTGTTTTGTGAAACTACGAAAGGCGGACTCGGGTACCTCTCACAGCAACATGAGTGAAGCTTGCTCCAAACCACATTTCCCTGCTTCTCCCTGAGCCTGCATGACACAACCGACCAGTCACACCCAGGAGCCCACAGAACCCAATCCTGTTCCTCCAGGCTTCCGGTTCTTTCAGTACTGAAGTTACGTCTTAGTCACTGAATGCACAACTGTTCCATATTTTACTTTATTCTCAGGCTTGACTTACAGCATAGATTTAAAACCCACCTCTGAAAACAGAATTATTCATTCCTAACAAGCCTTTCTGTGGAATTGATCCCTATATTATTTGCATGCACATGCATTAATTAATTAGCTCTCCAACAAGCTCATGAGGCCAATTATACCATTTCCATTTTAAATGGGCAAGACTACCATGGGTCAAAAAGGTTTCATTAATTTTGGGTACCCAGTTTGAGATAGGTAGACCTGTTTTTTCAAGGTACTCAGCACTTTTTATGCTCAAAACACAGCTTTCGTGGGCTTTACATGCCACCAGCATCACACTTACGAGTTATCTGAATTCCAACACCTCTTAAGAGCTTACTGTTGCAACTTGTAACAACGGTCTTTCATTACACCTATTGTGTGGATTTTTCTAGGTTTCTGAAAAGGTAAACTATTCTGCAGTATGAATTATTTTTACATCTAAACGTTGTGCTAAGCAATAGTAATAGGCTAAAGCCTTGATTTTCACAGGATTTGTCAACAAATGAAAATTGTGTTTTGCCATATTAGTAAGCAGAAAAAAACATCTTTGACAAGGTGACATTCTGAACTCAGTATATGGACACAATGAATCAAGCTAGTGATTATTTGCTTTGTTTAAGAAGCATAAAAAATGGACAGGTTTTGCTATGCAAGAAATTCCCAAGAAACAATGCAAGTTTAAAAAAAAAATCCAATTCTGTCCCCTGTAAAAAAAATTGTAATATATATTCTTAAAGGCAAAGTTGAGTAGATTTTCTATTATATTATTTTATCTTACTTTATTTACTATTTTGAAATATCTCTTCAAATAAAATCAATCAGAATATCACATCCTGTGAATGAGTTTATAAGTATCTAAATTCTAGTGAACGTCAGTGGAGGACATTTTTAAATGCATAAATGAATAAAAGCATCTACTTCTCCTGACTTAACTAGTCAACTTGTAACAACACTGATGTACCTAACTGCTAGGAATGCCTTTGAATACTTACCCAATAAACATGTATTCTTAAATCACCTACATTTTAAAGCAAAAGCCACACTGAGTAACTAAAGTCTGACCTATGTTAACATTTACTTATACGATGCAGAAGTACTGTGTCTGTTTCATTTTCTTTCCTGCAGTTTATTACACTTCCCCAAATTGTACTGAGTTTTCTACCACTTCAGTTGAACCCAATTGGAAACTGAGGAGAACCTTTCCATGTACACTGCACCAGGACAGTTTATCAACCCTCAGTGTTTCACCATTGTAATCATAACAGGACAGTTCCAGACAAATTCTGAAGAGTCAACTAGCCTGGAGCCTTGCTAGGTAATAATGTGCGAAGGCTAGGGGAGAACAACAAAATTTCCTTCCTCATAGGACAAGCAATTGACTTTGGCTCCTTCTTTGCATGCATTTCCAGACCATTGGGTCCACGTAAATTTTGAGCTACCCAGCAGGCTCCACAGACCTGGAGTCTTGGCATTTAAGAGCATGTGTGGACAGCATGTGCCAGCCTAACCCACGAAAGGAGGACAAAAAAGGGCAATTCTACATTAAGCACTGAGCACCAGAAAAAGACTACTTTCAGAAAGCAAGACTACTACTTGCTTTCTGCATCCCACGCTAAGGTACAGCCAGCAAAGGATACATGGCTCTTGGGGCACAAAATGACTATTTTGCTGCTGTGCAACTTTCAACACAGATATTATTTTCTAGAATCAATTAAAAAGTGGTTTGACGTCTACAGTTACTTTTTGCAAACACAGAGTTTTCAACTTCTTATCTAGTTTTTCCATGCTCATCAGGCTACACATGTTTTTTGCGGGGACTTCTACCATAGAAACAGAAGGAAGATGAAGACTGCAGTTAACTGGTTGTACAATTTCATTTCCTAAAACCAGATCTTTCATGTACCTCTCTGGGAAAAATAGGAATTTATTCTACAGTCTTGTGATGAAGCATTTTAATGCATTTTTAATAAGATATTTAAGTTCTCATTCCTTTTCTTGGTAATATATTTGAAAGCGTCACAGTTTGAGCATCTAACCTGGCCTAAATTCCTACTTAGGAGCCTGTGGGAAAAGCCTGTGTTCATTTAATCAAACACAGAGGGATACTGTTGTGAAACACAGGATAAATGACTATGTACATATTCCCTGCTGACAACCTTGCTCTAACTCCCACGTATTGTCCTGGAGCTGTTTCAAGAAGACCTCTCTGTTAAAGCTTGTTACACAATTAAACCTTTAGAGTTGCTGAATGGAGTGCTCAGAATTTCACATATATTGGCTATTCGGCTCAGCCAGGTGTGACATCTGTTGCAGAAGAGCTCAGATTTTATCATGATAGAAGCCCCTTTTAAAAATATGTAGCCACACATCCGTCCACCACAAAAACATACCAGAAAAGATAGAACTTCATAAGTCTTGTGGGTAATCTCTCTGTTTTGTTTTGGACAGATACACAGACAGTAATTCCACACACACTACGTAGCATCACATTCACACACTACCATATGACCCAGCAGTACAAATTTGGCCTTGATCAGACATGAGCACACAACTGCATGTATGTGAGAATGGTCAGTCCTGACAATTTTTAGTTTATGTTAGCTAGTGTTTATATTGGCTACAGAGGAATTGAAGAGCTCCATTGCCAAAGGAATCTTGAGAACCATCTATTCAAGTCATTGCAATTGCGGCCACACAATCTGAAATAGCCCTCTGGATGTAACAGTGACAAAATGAGGGATTTGAGAGAGGTTTTCTCTTAAGCAGGGAAGGGAAAAATCAAAAGTGTCTTCTCAGTAAAAATGTGGTTAACAGCTCTAAGTAAGTCTGTTTACTAATAACTCTTTGCAGAGTGCTGATCAAAGAAGCACGACCCATGTATTCCAGGTGCTAAGTCTCCCCTTCCAAGGACTGAAGGAGTGAACTACAATAAGAAGTGTATATGCAGCTTACAACTGCCAGTAAGCAAAATAAATTATTATGCTGAATTATCTTCACTTTCCACTAACAAAAAACAGCTACTGCAGAGTTCAGCAACTCTCCCAAGTGGCTCTCACTTCGCCTCTCTCATCCAGCTTCACTAAATCTCTCTAATGCTTCTAAGGGCTTCATCAGGAAAAAACTGTCCACAAGCCCAAATTCTCAGTTCTATGAGTAGTAGCTAGAGAAAAATCCAGGAAAAACAAATTTTTAAGACTTCGTCATTGAGAAAATTAATAAAGGCTCCATAAATTAAGATGACCTTTCCTCACTCATATACCACCTTTCTTCATCTTAGTTTGAATTCAACCTATTCGGGATCAACAATGTTGGTTCAGAAATAGATGGCTTTGAACTGGTTTGGGTTTTAACCATTTTAATTCTAGTTCTTTAGCAAAACTACGACATATTTCCATTGAGCTGGCAAAATTGATATTCAGTAAAATTTACCTGTTTTCATTACTTAGTTTACTCACTTTTATCAATATTAAGTATAAATTCACCCACTGGCATTTGAAAATCACTCAGCAATCACAACCCACCACTCTGCAATGCTGATTCACAGCTTCTGTGGTAACTACAGGGAGAACGAAATAGCAGTATATGATCAGCTCAAAAAAAAAAAAAAACAAAAAGCTTAGATGCCAAATTTTGTACTGAAGTACCCAGAGGCCTTTCTGCTTCGCAGAAATGCTTAAGTTGCTGCAAATTCAACCACACTAAGACTGCATTTTTTTAAACAGCCAAAGACTGTTGACTTCAACAATTACTCCTCCAATTCAATCATCAGTGATTTAACTGATTCAATCCAGCATGCCACAACACTGATCTATATCTTTGCATTGTTTCATAAATGATTAACAGTCCTAACAAAGCCTTTGCAAGAAGTCTGTATTTGCTTACATAAGGTAAAACATCTAACCTCTTCCACAACATCTCTGTAAGTACCTAAACCAACAAGCATTTAGTGGCTACCAGTTGACTCTGTACCATCCCCTAAACCAGCACCATTACAGTTTGTTCCAGTGAGACATATAGGGGTTTGTTTGCTGGTTTCTAAACTCTAGGATACACTAACATTTAAGATAAATCCTGCTGAATAAATATCCTGTTGCAAACACCTTTTCCATAAGGAGCTATGGCAGCTGTTGCATATACACTGGCTCTTTCTTGCAGATCATGCTCCATTCTTCTGTTTGCGTGGTGTTGTGGTACAGTTTCCTTCCAGAAATCCATCTTCCCTGTAAGTTAGCAGCAGAGCCTAGCTGTTGGGCTGCTACAAGACAGAAACATTTCTCAGTTGAAAAACAGAAACAGGATGTAGCAGCTTTCCAAATTTTCACAGCTGACCTTAGCAAAATACTTCATATTTTTCTATTAAATTTCTCCAAAACGTTAAATGAGTAATACTCCTCATAGGCTTTAGTTATCTCCAGTATTCTATTAGGTGTGTGTAACATCTTAGAGATAGGATGTATCAGGAATTATGGCCTGGCTCTGACAATCTCCAATGATCTTGTACTAGAAGATGAAACTCTGTATCTTTTCAGATGGATTAATCTTAAGTACAAATCCTGGTCAGTGGGTAATCTGGACAAAAGTGGACCATAATACTCAAAGGCATCTTGGTAAGGGATCGCAAGCCAGGAAACAGTGAACATTCTTTATTTTATTTTATACATATTTTATTATACTTTTCATGGAAAACTATGTATGTATCACTATTTTTTTTATTAAGTCTCTTAACTTACATGTGTCATATAAAACCAGTATCAAACCACAAGTATTCAAAATAGGTGAGTGTGTTTAGATAAGGTATGTAACAAAAATAAACTTACATAGCTCACAACTTACAGCACAAAACTGTGTGTCGTTCACTGACGACTTATCTATGCAATGCATAGAACTTCACTTGCAAAGAGTAATTTAAAGACTAACTGTCAGGGATCACTGGAATAGTGAATGTCTGTTGAATCAGAACTGTGGACTCTCCATCTTTGGTGATTTTAAAGACTCAGCTAGACAAAAGTCAGAGCTGAGCCCTGATCTAGTGCTGGTAACATGGCTGGAACAGAGACAGGACTAGATGACCTCCAGGGGTCCCTTCCAACCAACATTTCTATGACACTCTGATTTCATAGTACCGTGTAAAATTACCACATTCTTAATGAATGGATTAATGAAAAAAGTATCATGGTCACAAAAATCTCACAATCAAGAGCAGTCCTTTAACTCCAAAAATTGTATTAGGACAATGGCAAGACAGCTACATTGACATATTAAAATTGCCCCAAAATAAATGAGAGGAGTATAGAAGAAGGTGTCTAGTTGAAAGAAGACCACTTTCTCCAAGCCGGATAATCTACTTCTTCCTTAAAACCATACAATATCAAGATATCATATTTAAACTCTTTCTTTTAACTACATAGTTACCTGAAGCCTTACAAAGTAAGCTTACAACTCTGTAAGCATTTTTTTCTTTTAAAAAATATTTATTGTAGCTTTGCCCAAATATCAATGCTACTATGCTATGGTAAATAGAATTTTGTGTGCACTACCCATTTCAAACTTTTTGTGCAATCTCACAATTCATCAACAGTGTAAAGTGAAGACAGTCATCCCCTTGGAAAAATGCTATACTGCCAGACAAGCAAGGGTTGGACAGGAAATCAGGTTCAAGACAAGAAAGTCAAAAATCATTCTCACATGTTCATTCTTATATATATTGCTCTATAGCAGTGACTTCTTAAAATTTCAAGCAGAGCACATTACCAAACTCTCACACCCGTTTTAGGTAGAGTTTACGAGCTACAAACTGTATTTCAGTTCTTTCAGGAATGCAAAGAGATGTAACTGTGGCAGGGTTCATCTGGTGGTCTGACTCAAGGAAGGGCTTCCGCGGCTTCTGGGACGTTTTGCCTGCTTTTGCCATATACTTCGTACAACCGAGGGAGCCGCAGGGACCAGAACCACCTCAGCTGCGGCTCCTGGAGACCGCTACAGACGGCACAAAGCCGGTCCCGGCGGCGTTAAGAAAGGCCTCGAGCGGGACGAAACGCGGCAAGAACCCCGCTGGTTCTCTCACGGCTCTGAGCCACCTCCCGGGGGCGGCCGCCAGCCGCTGCCCGCCAGCAGCCGCTTGTGCAGACCCGCCGGTACCGGAGAGCCGCGCCGGGCGGCGAACCCTGACAGCTACCCCCGCAGGCGGGCGGGCCCGGCCCGGGCCCAGCGGCGGGACACGCAGGGGCACACATACACGCAGGGACACAGGGAGGGATGCAGGGCCACTTACTTGATGTCCTCCCAGACGGCGGGGCCGTAGTTGCGGATGACGAGCAGCTCCAGGGCGTGGTTGACGAAGCCGTACTGCGGGGCAGGGCCAGGCGGCGGCACGGTCAGGTACCGGGCGGGGGAGCCCCTTCCACCGCCCCGCAGCATCCCGCAGCATCCCGCCTCACCCCTCCCATCCCAGTGCCGGTCGCTCCGGCGGGAAGCAACCCCTCCGAAACAGCCTCCCCATCTCCCTCCAAAACACAGGGCTGGGGCCCGGCTCCCCTCCCGGCTCCCTCTTCCCAAGCGGATTCAGCACCTTCCCTCCCACCTTGGGCCCGGACCAGCCCAGCCCAGCCCAGCCTAGCCTAGCCTAGCCTAGCCCAGCCTAGCCTAGACATGCTCCGTCAGCCTCGGTGTCCTGGGTAGGGAAGGTGGCCGGCTGGAGCTCACCATGATGCCGCCACTGCCTCCGCCGCCCAGCAGAAAATCGGTCCCGATCGCCTCACCACCTCCCCCGGCCGCCACCACCCCGAGTGGCACCCGCCGACAGCCAATGGCGAGCGCGGCCGCCGCTCTAGTATCCAATGACGGGCGCGGCCGCCGTGCTGTTCTCCAATCAGAGGCGGGGGCGGGACTGCGGGTGGCTGAGGGATGCGGCGGGGGCTGGGCGCGTGGGAGCGCGAGCGGCGGGCGCGAGGGCCCGAGCCACGGGCGGGCGGTGCGGGGCTGCGGTGCGTTCGCCTGGTGGGGAGATGGCGGGCCGAGCCGAGCCGAGCCGAGCCGAGCCGAGCCCGGTTCCCTGTGCGCGCTGCCAGGCCTGCGGTTGCCCTACTCCTCCTCTGGTGCTGAGGCGGCGGCGGCCGGCGGGATAACCGTGCTCGTTGTCGCCGCAGGCCGCCGTGTGCGGGACAGGGAAGGAGCGACAGGCCTAGAAAATGCATACATCCCCCTCGGGTGTTCCCCCCCCCGCCATGCTCACCTCCGCGAGGAACCCTTCGAACCTCTGTCTTACGCTTTCCTACGCATGAAAAAGGATTTTCCAAATGCTTTTCTCCGGCCGGAGCCATTGGGACCCTCCTGGCACCGAGTCGGAAGGTTCCTCAAGGCGCCCAGCAGGTGCCCAGTGCGCAGGTCGGTGCCATGTCGGGTAGGCCAGTGTCTGCTCGGGCGTCGGTGCCCTTCGCGGGAACAGAAATGCTTCCTCAGGTGTTTCATACGCCAATGCAGCCGCTTAGCTTTTGGGAAGATTCATTTCTCAAAAGCTACTGAAGTTAAAAGGGTGCTTTAATGAGCGCTTTAAGTAATGGGTTTTTTCTGTGGTGTTAGTAGCCAGCGTGAATAAGCACTGCATTGTACCAGTAACCTGCTGCATACGGATTCTCAAAGGCTTCTTCAAGTAAGGTATGACCCTTACAACAGGAGTTTTTGAGCAGAGGATTGCTGACAACATGCCAAGGACAGTTCAGAAATAACATGCTGACATCGTGTTATATACATGGAACAAAAAAAAAAGATAGTGTGGCACTTGAAAAACCTGTTTAGTTTAAAGCCCTTTGTACCATCTACATACCTGACCTCAGTGTATTAAATGAAAATGCTAATGAGACTACTGATTTTTTTTTTCTTGCTTAAAAAGGATCAAAATATATTCAAGAGACAATGAGACTATTTAGGAAGTTTATAGGATGAATACTTGATGGACTACTACTGTAGTAGGTCTTGGGCAGAGACCTTGCTATGTGACATTAGTAGAGCCATAGATGCTAATCTATCCAAAAGGATTCTAGATGTAACATTGCAAAAGTTCAGACCTTAGTAAGATAGTGCAAAATAAGTTTAACATTTGAACTGTTCACATAATTTATGAAAAAAAAAGAAAGGAAAAAAAAACTCCATCAAAAGATGGAGTATGTGTGTTGAAACTTACATGTAAGTAAGTTAGCAAATGACGACATTTAATACCTTTTGAAGTCTCATCTATTGCTTGTTGAACTTTTGAATCTATGTTAAGATCTGTTAAAATCACTAGTACGTGAGGAGACAAATTATGGGTGGATAGCCATCAGAAATTTGGCAAACATCATCTCAGTAGGCATTCTAAGAACAGCATAGGGAAACCCTGCTTTTAGGTCATGTAGGCATAATAAACAATTCTGTTTAGTTTAACTCATTCCAAACCTACTAGGAAAACCAATTCTAATTTTTTTTAAAGGATGACCGAGAACAAAAGTTTCCATATAACCAGTTAAAACCACACAAATAATGTGCTAATTTTGAAGGAAGGAAATAAAATTTTAGAAGAAAATAACCAAACTACTGGTTGAACATGTCGGTGTGAAAAAAAAAAACAACAACAACAAAAAAAACCAACAACCAAAAAACCAAACAAAAACTGAAGAGATAAAAATCTCTAGGAATCTCTTAAGTCCCCAGGAAATACGCAACGAAGCTGATCATGCTGTTGTAACCAGATAAAAGGCTATGTTTCCTTATAGCTGAGGAGGGGTCAGCTTCTCACCAATTAACTAAGATTTGAGTACATCAGATCACCATCTACTTTTCCTAATTGATAGGAAGGAAATTTTGGGAAAATGGGAAAAAATATCCTACGATACAAATGTAGTTACAAAGTACCCTCGGTAACTTCTGTGTGCCTACCGGTGGTAGGGAATCTACACTACTGGAGGATCTAAGACAACACCTGGGAGTTTTGCCCTTTGATATTGTGTAGTCTTCCTCTTCACACACTTGTGAAATAGTTTTGGGGATACAAAATGTCAAGGAAGTCCTGACAGCACATCCCAGGCAGGGTGTGCTGGCACAGAACCAGGAAACAAGAACACTGGATTGAGAATCAATGTTAACAAGATCCCCATTCTTCATAAGTTTCAAGGGAATCCACTTGCCCAGTCTGTGTATGGGGTAAACCATCATGCTCATAAAATGATACTAGAGAGATTACATAAAATTCTTTTTTTTTTATATATATACTTTTTGGATAGTAGGTTATCCTGGCAATTTTCTGTACCTGAGTCACACTTTTTCAAAAGTGTTAATATCTGCAAAGGTCAAAATTGCTTTAGACAATTGTGAAATTGCTTTTCTTCCTCTGATTTAGTTGAGGCTTGGTAGCTTGCATTTGCAGACTATTCTTGCAATTAAGCCATTGTAATACAAGTTGAAGATCTAGCATCCAGGATGAGGTTTGTAAAATGTGAACTGAAAACAGCATGGGCAGAGTTAAAGCAGACAATGATTCATTTAATTTTCTAAAACAGGGATCCCCTTTTAAAGGTTTGGAAGATGATGAATTCAAGAATTCAACCATGTAAGTTGCTAAGAGGAACCAGCCTCCATTCTGATTGCCTGCTGAATCAAGACTGTCTGTTTGGTTTCAGTTGAAGGGAATGCTCTAATTCAACAAGATAAAGTACAAGTCAGACTAAACTGTTAATACTGGGCTGCGTTTTCGAGACTCAACCCTACCAGTACCAGGGCTGTTAGGTCACATGCATTATGCACGTCACACAACCATTTGAACTATATTTGATGCACTTCTATAAAGCCTGCAGCTTATTCACTATAGCATGCAATCTCACTCCCATTTGGGGACCCTCCTGCAATAGGTACAGCTCATGACCTGCTGCCCAGCTGCTTTTTGGTATTCAGGAGTGGGAGAGCAGCTGTGGCACTAGCCACAACTGGGATGTACATGTGATGGAATGCTGGTGTGAAAGGAGCCTTTTGGAAGGTGTTTTCTGTAACTGAAATCCCACAAGGCAGATTCTCCACTTCCTGTCCCCCTGAACATGGTTTTCAGGAGGAGTTTTCTGCATTGGCCACCAGAAAGCCAAAAGAGTTGCAGTCAGTAATTGCAGGAGAAAAACAACTGCTGTACTTTTAAAGTGATGGTATACATGTTTTTCTCCTGGTATGAGATGCTAACTTCATCTGGAAATTCTTTCTGAGATCCATGTTAGCAAAAAGTAGCATGGGAGCCTTTTATGCTGTATGAAAGGGCAGCTGCTGAGACAATAACTTTGGGAAAACCACTAGCTGGCCAAGAACATCTACATTCATTTCAGTATGGTTTGTGTTAATACATAACCACTTTATAGTGGTAAGTATTTTAATAGTTACAAAGTAAGTATTTTAATAGGTTGGATTTTTTACTTTGGACTTTGCTTTTACGCTTTCTGTTGTTATTGTAATCCTGAATAAAAATGCTGCCTTATATGGTATTGCTGGATTTCACTTCCTGAAGATGGAGTTACTTTACAGACATCAAACTGATTTATGGGTATTTTCTACTTATCTGTACCAAATCATAATGGTCAGAGACTTGGCATTTGGGATTGTCATAATAATACTTCTCAGGTGCAGAAATATGCTCTTCTTTTTTTAAGATCACTTCAGCAAGATTCATTATTTTTACCGTACCACTGCATACTATTTCACTATACCATTATATTCTTTTTCCAGTATCGGTATTGACAAGCTATGACTGAAATAGCCCTCAATACGTCAATGCTGTTCTGTAATGCAATAACCTGTGTAGACCTGAGAAACTCCTTGGGCTCTGTTGCATCCTCCTGTAAGAGGAATGTAATCTTAGCAACGCAGAGTAAATGTCTTGATCTTCCCTAATGCCTTCTGCAATCAGTGGAAAGACTCCTGTTGGTTTTCACAGGCTTATAGTCCAAAACTCCTGAGAATGTTATTGTCCTTGGTATTTCTTCGTCAGATTTTGTTTGGGCTGAAAAAATCAGAAGAGTGGAAGTGTGTCTACAACTTTATCTGCCCCTTTTTACATCCTTGGGATGTTACTACATGTATTCCTCTAGGTTATTTCCCATTACGTGCTGTGTGTGCAGGATATTAAACATGGCATTTCTTGGTGTAGTGACACAAGAATTTATAACTTTGTATTGCTCAGAAGATGGGGAACAACTTCAGCACAGATCTTCAAAGGAGGCCTTCTAATGGGGCTGCAAAGCATTGTACTCACTTCCATTTTTATTAGGAAACCACTTGCTCAACTTGACTTTACCATCAGCATCAAAAATCTGCCTAAGCAGATGAGACACACTTTGTAACATACTTTGTTTTAGATTCTTTCACAGTTTATTCTTTCTTTGACTGGCTCTCCAGCTTCATGTTCCAGCCTAACTGCATATTTAACATTCAGATCCTACTGCTTGTGCTCAGGAGAGTACATATCTTTAAAGTGTTGCATCTGGATGTAGCAGAGGTTCCAGAACCATTGATTATCTTCCATCTTTAATTTGTGCTTCAGTGTCAGAGCAAACCGACTAATGTAAGACAGTGAGTTTTTCTCTCTCCTTTTGCTCTGCAGAAAAGGACTGCCAGTAAACTCATGCAAATGGGATTGGGAAACTTAAAAAATAAAATAAAATGCAACTTTTATCTGATTATTTCCTTCCTATGCAGTTGTCAGCAGTCATACCATCAGAGATGGTTTTAGAGGTCTCTGAAGCCTGTTGTAGCACACATCTTGCAGTCTTTAGAGGTAGAAAAGAAAATCCTAGCTTTCATTTCAGAAACAGCCTCAAAGTTAAATTTGGTTCTTGCCAGTCTGACTTCAGATAAACTGGAGCAGAGCTTTGAAAGCAACACAGTCCTTTGAATGCTATATGGCAAATAGCCACAGAAATTATTGCTCTTGCAGGAAACAAAAACTCCCCTTCCACTGCTTTGGCAGAACAATAAGCAGGCATAAAAAATGCTAGCAGCTAGAGTGGCCTGCTAGGATATAGGATGGGTGGAGTTTGAAAAAGGGTCTCCTTGCCAAATTTTGAGATAAATTCCCCTTAATTCTAATGGCTTTCAGCTGGAAATACTGATTTTGCCTTCTGTACTATCTGTTGCAGTTTTTTTTTTCTGCAGAGAATGCAAAAGAAAGTGATGGGAGAAATAAACTGGGTTTGGGGAACGTTTGAATTCCTCCTTTGTAAGATTTCACAGGAAAAAGTAGATCTATCCTAGGGCTCGATTATATGTGTGCTTCACTGTTTTGTCACTTTCTGAGAGTTCGTTTGCTTTGGTTTTGCACAGTAGTTCAGAGAGAAAGAAAAGATCAGTTCCACACTAATTGCACTTCCTCTGACACCAGCAAAGAGATTTTTTTTCCCAACATCTCTCTAAAATCTTATTAGGTCTTGCCTGAATGAAATAAAATTAGTTGAATTCTTTTGCTGTAGCTTTTACTTTAGCTATATCACTGTTAAGGTTAATTTTTATTTATTTCAAGGGCCATTTACACCTCTTTGGCAAAGAAACAGCAGTGCACTAAAAGTGTATCTTCCACTACACAGTGTAAACATGAACAGAAATCTGCCCCACAGAGCCTTCATGAACTAAGAAAATAAAAATTCACATCATAACAAAACTGTTTCTGGACATAACACTAAGATACTTATATATTTATATAAATAGTAGACATAACACTAAGATACTTGTATATTTATATAAATAGCATTGCATAGTCTCTGAAGACTTTCACAATATCATACAACATAATACTGTACAAGACATCAACTTATAAACAACAGTTTTATTTCCTTGCAAAGTCTCCCAGTATTTTAATTGCCTCCTTTTGTTTATCTCAACAATTTGCAAATTGGCTTTCTGATTCCTTTTTTCCACTTGCTTTAATTTAAACGAAAAGATTAGTTTAAAAGTGAAAGGACTATTTAAGATCTATGTGAAAGAATTACTTAAAAATAATTGTCCCTTACTAAATATATATTAATTCAGCAAAAAACTTGAACAGAGGAACAGCTTCAGTGAAACCTAAATTCTTAAGATATGCTTAAAGCTAAACATAGGCTTCTGTTTTTTTTTTCAGAACAGGTCTGAAAACAAGTACATTTTAAAGCACTTTATTGAATTATTGTCTTAAATACATGCCTAAATCCTATTTACTTCACTGAGATTCAAGCATATTGCTTCATATGTACATTTAAGTGCCTTTCCAGGATTCTTCTCTGAACTAAGGCTGAAAGAGACATGGGAATGTTTTCAGAAAAAAAGTTAGTGAAATAAAAAGAAATTCTACAGCAATTCTATCCTAGCTGGTAATGTAGCCTAGGGTGTATTAAAAAGAAAGAGTTATAAAAAGTAATGTTGGAAGATTCATTTGATCTGTAATAAGAACTTTGGCCTAGGCGACATTTTATTTTCCAGAGATACACTTAGGAAGGTGTCAGGAACTGCCATGATGAACATCGTATGGAATGGCAGATTTCTACGAAATCTGGCTTTGAGAATGGCCTGTATCCAGTCCAGCAATAGTTCTTTCCTAGGGATAAAATGAAACTAACTCATAAGAGTCCCTCCCATTCGGTAGATATGGAGAAAGAAATTATCTTTATTTAAAAGCCTATTTGTTTTTAAACATTCAACAGATGACAGGGATGGATAGATTCCTACTGTATTCCATCATTACTGGCTTAATATAATGAGCCTCCTGAAGAGTCAGTACTCGAATACTCCCACATTCTTAAATCTAGGAGCACCCTCATGGGACTGCTACTAGCCTCTGGGTATTTATGTCAATAGAACAGAATTTTCCAACCAAAATAATATTGCAAAGATCAATCACCAAGATTTGCAGAGTTCTTGTTTCCTTCACATACTGCTGTTAAAAATATTACAAATACATATGCGTCTATATGTGCATGTATATACATGGCACGAGCAGGAGAGAGCTGTGTATATATATGATACATGGAGAAACTTTCAGGTTCCATTTTTGTGTCACAGAATTATTTCTACACATCTTGGATGGATATAGGAGACCTCAAGCAACAGCAGGATTAAATGTTTCAAATTTTGTTCAAATGCTGCTTACAGGAAATCTGCATTATAATGTATTTTTAAAATGTTCTTAGTGCTAGTCCCTTGTAGGGATTTTTCTCAGAGCTCTGATGGTATATGTTCTGTATGAGTTTCTACTGCAAAATAGTAGGATAAAACAGTATATCAAGTTCAGAAAATGAACAAGTCAAGTTCAGAAAATGAACAGAATGGACCCTAGTCTAATGTAATTGCTCCCTGGAAATACTCGGTGAGTAAAATCTGATTCAGTGGCAAATAGCTTGAAGAAGGACTTTTATGGCTTGATATGCCAAAACCCAAGAATTTAAGAGGTTAGAATAACAACTAATAGCAGTTGATACTACTGGATATATTTGTATGTGTGTAAGCAGTGCAATTCTGCAGCCTGCAGTTGGGATCAAACTGTGCAGCACAGAGAAATTTCTGTGCAGATGGATCTGCTAGTTAGAGAGGCAGAATCCTAAACTCAGGACTTGTAACTAAGTATTCTGCCAATTCCGGAGGCACACCCTTGAGAGTTCTTCACTCATGTTTCATCATCCACAATAAAGGACCTTGTACTGTAGTAATAGTAATACTTTGTATATGTGATCATATGTTTTAAAGCACTTCTTTTCATCTGTAGATTCCTCTGGCAACTTTAAAGCAAGTACGCCATAGGCATTTCAATAACGTTATCGTACCCACATTGCTGTTCTTGAACAGGGATCACAGCTTTAAACTGGTGTGCTGCTGTTCCATTTTATACAGCCTGACTGGAATTTCCTCTCTAAGCAAACACTCCAAAGCAAGTTTTATTACACTTCTTTTAAAACATTTCAAATTTAAATGACAATAAAAAGAAAACATTTATTGCTCTAATACATAATAGCAAGTGGATATTATTATTTTTGTAAAGTATTTTAAAAACTCCAAGAACTAAAATATTTTTTTATGATTACAGAGGGTTTAGTCTGTGATTATACAGTGTTTTAATCTATATTCATTTTATACACAAAATAAGGTTCATGAAACAGTAAGCAGCAAACTCTGCTATGTTTATGTGCATTAGCTACAATTAGCAGCCTCATCCAGAAGATGTTGAGCACCCTCAACACATTGACTTCAGTCAGTGTTACAAGATGGTCACCAGCTTCAAGGATGAGGCCTAAATGATGCACTGGAAGGAGTATCTGATAGCAGTGACAATACTTTAATGGATATTTTCTTATGGAATCACTAAGAAAATATATTTTTAATAGTCATTGGTAAGCACCAGCTCACAACACCACATGTGGCTGCATCACTTGCACATTACATTTCCTGACACACCGAATGTACAATACATCTAGATTTCTCAGCACAGAGAGAACTGAGAGAGTTACGTAGCACTTACAAATTGCCACAGGGAAAATGTAGTCTTTAGTAGCATTTTTAACAGTGAAGTTGCAATGTGATTTTAGTGACTATGTTCCTTATGCAAAGGAAGAATAAAAAGTAGTCAGTGACATACTTCCTGAAATTTTAATACTGGCTTTCAGGTGTTAACAATCTAAAGTGCTTTCATGTTTCATACATTTTTAAAAATTTTCAATTTATACAAAAAAAATCAAAACATTTATAAATTTATTCTATACACTTGTGAATGTACAATTTAGTCTATTCCTGTTTCCTCACCCAAAAAATTGGCATTGCCATCTCCCAAATCTCTCTTTTGAAACCAAGTCTGTGAGTTTGTTCCTTGAATATAAGCATCCAGAAAATAGCAAATTCCAGGGATATCACTGGGAAAATTTGGTGGAAGTTCTTCTCTTGAGCGAGGTGTGAACACAAAACCTGGATATTCCTTTAACAACCTAGAACAAAAATGAATCCTTTTGATTAAAAATGTATCAGTTGCTAATTGTTACTACAAGTGCAGACATTCAATAATTCTTCATGTACCACAGGGCAGAATGTAGCAGAGCAGAATCTAATTTGATATTTATATGTTATTTATGGAAAATGTTTTAAAAATAATGTTTATTTCGTAACCTTGATAACCTATAAACATGTGCACCAGTGCAAACAGGAGTATTGTCTCTTTTTTTGTCTTGTCAATGTTTTGCATGAAGGTGGTATGTTTGTTGTAAATATTTTCAAAAATGATTTAGTACTGAAAGCTAGCTCAGATTTGCACATGAAACTGGTACCGTAATTAATGTTTCAACTAATTAAATATTGAAAAGCTTATTAACTAAATTATTCAGATCCTTTTACCAATTCTAATAATTTTGCTTTTTCACACATGGGTCCACTAAACCCAGTGGTCTTCCAAATCTGAAACACAGATTGCTAATCTGTAGGGATAAATACTGACAACTGGTATCTAAGCTTCCAAGCAATCATTGCAATATACAGGAGTTGTGCAAAGTGCCGTAATGTTATTAATATGTGTTTAGAATTGGTATATGAATCAAAAAGAAAAGAACAGTAAAGAAAAAAGAGGTGAATACATTATTCCCTCAGGGGAAAAAAAAACAAACATACCACAACAATAATAACAACATTAGTTTATCCTTTAACCAAATTGCCTTTTTTCTAGGTGCTCAGAAAATTAATTATCTTTTTTTTTTTCAACAGTATACTAGTTTCACATATTCTCTTGAGATGAATATACAG
This sequence comes from Chlamydotis macqueenii, assembly GCF_036417535.1. Taxonomy (NCBI): domain Eukaryota; kingdom Metazoa; phylum Chordata; class Aves; order Otidiformes; family Otididae; genus Chlamydotis; species Chlamydotis macqueenii. Next base: position 37,676,289 of record NC_141559.1, on the reverse strand, counting down.
CCATGCAGAAATCTTATGCCACAAGTTATAGGCAAGTCTTGTATGGAAGAAGTGTCTAATGGTTTTAAGAAAAGACTGTATTGTTCAAAATTATTTTCCATACAAATATGGATATGGATAAAAAAATCACTGTTGGCCAGCACTGTTCTTCTGATGTGCATAAGCACCGGGGATGTTAATACTATCTCTGTATTTGTTTAGAATGCATGATCGACGAGTTTACTTACTGTGTGCCCTAATACCTGCTCTGCTTTTATCTAAATCACCTATATGAGACAATCTAAAGCTTGGCACCCTGTAAGTCACATAGCACATGCTGCAGGGGATGTCAGGATCCTGTGCCAAATTCTCTGTCTGACATTGGCCACAGAACCTTGCCACGGGGCATTATCAGATATGTGGCAGTGGGTACAAGCTGAGTAGGAACAACTCACTATCCAGGCTACAGTGAGGGTAGCAGAGCTTCCTTAAAATGAAAAAAATATATATATATATCCATATTTCTAGTTATTTTACACAGCCAGCAGTATCATTTTCTACTCATAGATTCACTCTCTACAGTTCATTCTTATAAATGAATTCTTATAAATTCTTATATTCTTCTTATAAAACGTTTGGCCACTCTGTAAGTAACAATAGTATCTGTCAGTTTAGCAGCATAAAATTCAGACGTGTTCCTGGAGTTCAGATGTAGACTGTTGTTACCATTGAATTCAAAGCCGTTGCCTATTATTTTGCCTGGCACCTATAAGACATTATTACTTGGCCATGAACATGTTGCAAGGTGATTTTTAAGTACGATTAAACAGGTAATACAAAGAGAGTATGAGGTTGGGAGGACAAAGTAAAGATGCCATATTTCCCATGGGAGAGCCTGCTAGCTGTCTGCAGAATCATATAGTACACTTTACTAAAAATGTCTGATCTGAGCAGATAAACAGTACAGCCTAAGTTCCAGACTAAAAAGTTTAAACTGAGTCAGAATCAAGACCTGTATAAACTAAACACTGGTGTGGTTGATTCATTGCAACCTATTCATTCATTTTTCCCTAATCAAAAGGGAATGACAATGTGCAGGGTGACGTTTAACAATTCTTCAGTTAGGCTGTTATTTTCAAGGGCACCTGCAGCCACTTTGGCATCCAGTTCACACTGAAAGCCACATAGCTCAAAGAGGAGCTAACTATATGAGAGAAGGAAAAAGAAAAAAAAAGAAGAGGTATACAAGCTGTGGGGTAAGAAACAAAATTGGCCGAGACAGTCTATTTATTTTAAATGTAACTTCTGAAAAATAACTATCAACTGTTCTGTTTCTACACTTTTTCTTGCTGCTGCTGGTTGCCTTCTGACTAAAAATAACCATGGTGCATTCATGAGCAGTCAGATAAAAAGAGAAAGAGGAAAATAAACACCAGTACTTCAGAGGAAAAAAAAAATAAGAACAGGAAGATCATGAACTTTTACAGTAATTACTTCAGGTGGACATTTTACAGATATGAAGCACTGTACCTGTAAGTTGTAGGGCTGACATTTATCTTTCTAGGTATACTGCAAGATTCAAACTTATTGGCAAGAGTTACATTATTCCCAAAAAGGCAATAACGAGGCATTTTTACCCCAACAACTCCAGCAAAGACAGATCCAGAATGGAGGCCAATACGCATCTTTAAATAAAAGACAGAAAACAGCATTATTAGGTAAAAGAAAATGGTTAAAGTCAGTTTTATAAATTCTTTCTCTATTAAAAAATAAATAAATAATGAGCTACTAACATAAATTGAGTCTGGTCATGGCTGCTTGTGAAGAGGAATCTAGCTGAAGCTTACTTTGCTTTGCATTTACTTCATCTCCTATGACTGTGGTAACACTGGTCTCAGTGGCAGTAAATTGATCTACAAACATTAGCAGGAGTTACTGTGACACTTGGATACTTTCCTGGGAGAAATTACATGACACAATGTTTTTAGACTGGTGACACTTAATGAATAGTACTTGCTTTGCTGTTAAGGTCAGAAGGCAAGTCTTAGGGAACAGCAAAGACAATATGTACATGCTGTAGTTCCAGCTGAACTCCATTGACAACGTTGCACATAAAGTAAATGCTAACCCCAGAGTACAGAATTTTGAGAATTAATCATATTGTACAGCAGCTGAAACATTTTGATACCTCTTCTTTGTAACTCAGATTTTTGAGTTTTGCTTAGCTGGTGCTGCTTTCTATGTTCCTTGGGTATTTTTTTTTTTTTAGATGTGTTATTTTTCTTATGTACATTTCACATTTTCTTCAGAATAGCACTCTGAAACAATAATGGCATGATGTTGGGAAGCTTACGTATCTACTATGTGTGCTACTCTTTACACATGAAGAGAATAACATATCATTATGAAGAAATCACAAGCCCAAAAGCCAGGAACAAAAGCAAAACCCACTCACACAGCAAAGATGGCTGAAATATATACATCGATATACAAATCTGATTTAAATTTAGCAGTTTGCAGTCACGCCTTTTTCTTTGACAATTCATATGTAAAATAACAGTAGACCGTGTGACATTCTTGTTGCTTTGCAAAACAGCCAATGCTTTCATGAAGCATTTCATTAAAATAGATGCATGCTTTCATTAAAAATAGAAATATTCATTTTTCTTCTACAAAGCTTCTAGTAAGTACTTATACATTTTTTTCTCCCTATTTTAAAATTAATTTTTAAAATGTAATAGCATTCCTTATTCAAAATGATAGTGGTAGCATTTACTGGAAATTATAAACATGTTATAATATTGTCAAGATGTTTCCAGATTTTTTTTGGTGTAATTTTATTTGATATTTTGAAATGCAGAAAGAATGACATTTATTTATAATATTATACTGTCTTCTCTGTGATAAATGTGGAGCATGTAATCCTCTTAATAACCATTTTCTTTGTCTTGGAATACGAATATTCCTTAATCTAAAATCAAAGAAGCCTGAAGTTTTCCAAAGGAATAAATTAACAGATAAATGTTAAAAATGAGAAAATGAAAGACATAATGAACTGAGACACCTGTATTAAAAATAATAGGACCCCATTCCAGGACATTTGAACTTAGTAGAAGATCCACATCATTTGCCATGTACTCAGGCCTTTCTCTTTTTTTTCTCAGTGAGAAGTAAACCTACATGAAAGGTTCAATCCATGCGTTAAGTCCTCACTGAAAGGAAAATAAATGTAACTACCACTGAATCTAACAGTTGCTTTGGCAGCATTAACACCGTTATCTTATGGTAGTGGCTCCATATCGGACTGTAAAAAAAAACCAGCAATAGAATGCTTTGGATTACTACAATCAGAATATGTCTTTGACGATTCATGTGTGTATACCTGTTGCCTCAAAAGACTTAGGTATTCTCATTCGGTCTAATTTTGAGAAAGGATTAGTCTCCTCATTAGAAGACATGCCACTGACAAATTTATTGCTACTGAGACAACATCTGCAGTATGTCAGTGTGCACTTATTGATTTCACTGCATTTAAGTCTTTTGGGTTGGTTTTCATATCTCTGTTTCATCTTTACCGCTCCACAAAACTCTCATTCATAGAAGTAAAAAGGTCAGCCTCTCCAGCAATACACACCTGATTCCCCAACTTGTCTGGCTTAATGCAATGATGTGAAATTTCCTTGAGACAAAAACCCCAAAAGCAACTAAACAAACAAAAATGACCACTTTAACCATATAAAATACAATAAAATATATGACCTTGATCGGCTCTCCATGAGGAGATACCACCTCATCTGACAGCTCCATCATCTTCAGGGCCATCAATGCTATTTGAACAGCATGTGTTTCACTTTCTTTGTGTAAACCTCCAGCGACACAGTAGGCATCTCCAATAGTCTCAACCTAAAACAGGCATATTTGTTCCTTAGTGTTACACTGTTTGACATATAAAAGAATAGTCCGTGGCTTCAGTTAGAATTGTACCTATTATTGTACATATTAACTGAGTCTTATTTGTCTTGCTAAATTATTTAAGTCCTGGGCAAATTCTGCAGTACCATTCAAAAGGAAAAATTGCACAACTTGTATTTATTGCTGGGCATGATGCTAAAATACTTTTCCTTGCTCATCTGCTGTCAGGCATCCATAGCTACATTAAACACCTATTTACTCCAGACTCACATCAGTATCATTAAAACTAATTTTTAAAATTAACTCTTAGGTTTTGATGGATTTCTCTCTTGGTTGCATGAACGGCTGATTCTGCTGTTTTTTCATTTGTTTTGTGATTTATCTTAATATGGCTTTCTTATAATGAAGGTTTAGGGAAAAATAATTTTTGGACTTCTGATATCCTCTGTCCCATTTAGTCTTAATTTCCTTTCCTACCCCAGAACTCCAAAGAAATGCAGTAAATTGTGTACCTTGTAGACATCTAGCTCTCCACATTGGTAATCAAAGCGAGTATAAAGCTCATTAAGCATGGTGATAACCTGCATAGGCGAGCACTGGGAACAGATGGCAGTGAATCCAACAATGTCAGAGAAAAGCATTGTGACATTATTAAATTTCTTGGCTTGCACAACTTGGCCCTGCCACAGCTGCTGAGCAACCTCTCCAGGAAAAATTGAAAACAGAAGATCTACAGTCTTCTTCTTTTCTTCTTCAAGTGCTTGATGGGCCTGCTCAAGGGTTGCTTTTAGCTTTCCTAACCTCTTCTTCAGTCCATCCTGAGCTCTGGCCTGCTCTCCTATCAGAACAACATCTCTCAGTGCATTGTGAATTGGAATATCTGAGAGGTACAGTCCACGTCCTGTAAAATCTTCTAGTCTATCCACACAAGGAGATCCCAAGAATAGGATGGCACTGGATTCAAAAATGTAGATCATTTGGCCTTTAAGATCCATTACCTGAAACAGTTAAAGAAACAAGAATTCATGCAAAAGATGCATGGCAATGATTTAGAAGCAAGAAGATATAGAGGAAATACATTTTGCTGAAATGTAGGAAAATGAGCCTGCTCCATAGTCCTTACAATTTCATTTAGTTGCTAAAGAGAAAACATGGGGTCCTCAATCACAGAGCCATCAAATAAGTTTATTTTGCTTGAGCCTTCTGGTGCAAAACTTAGACCACAACTTAAGGATAAACACCTAATTATGTTTGGGTATCAGTATCAGTTTTAGCCTAGGAAGAAAAGAAAAACAAAAAGAAGAATTTTGTGCATTTTCATCTATTGATAAAATGCTACTGACTACAGTGGCTGTTAACTGACTATAGTGGCTAACAATTAGTGTTTGGTTCATGCATCTCTTTCTTTGTAAGGTAAAGTGAGAAAATCATCTTCAGTTTTATCACAGGATCTTCAATACTTATTGCAATTTAAAATTAAAGGCATAAATATTCTATTTTAATGATCTAAAAAAGCAAAATATTTTGTGTGTTTATATGCCCCTTCTGTATTAAATTGTGTAATGGGCAAGGTGCTGCAGAGCTCTGCTTAACATGGCTTTGAAAGACCATTTTCTGAAGAAAATCTGTTACTTGCTAATAGATATTTGCATATGTAAGTACATGCAAAAGCAAAGCAGAGTCTACTACCCCGTGTAATAATTCATCTGTTCTTTAGTGCAGAGACAGATCTGAGACAAAGTAGCTAATCAGTGCTACATTTTTTCCCACTTCATTAATACCTGGGTGAAACCTTTATTACCTTTCTTCATTTAAGTTCTTGGAGTGTTGAGTCTGAGCTGGTAATTCATCCTGTAGTGCCTTAGGTGTATGTAAGCTGGAATTCAGCTGGGGCCAATGATGAATAAAAGCAGTTGTTGAACATTCTGTTTTTTACTGTCACAGGTCATTTGCCACAGACCCAGCTTCAGCAAAGACAGTAAATAATCCCATCAGCTGAAACTAAGTGTGACCTTTGGTGATTGCATCTCATTAAGACATCAGAATATCAAAGATACCAAAATACCAAAGATACCAAAGGCTGAATGAGGACAGGAAATTCCTACTTCTTTCCCAAAATTCTAGAACTGTTGTCTCCAGATGATTGAGGGACACTTTAGTAAAGCTTTCCCTGCCACTGTCTTTGTGTTGGAGATGCCCTTATTCTCAGCAGCGGCATGTCATTGCCTTTATCTCAGTTTAATGATTTTATTTCAATATTTTTTCTTTTTTTTCTTTTAAAAATAAAATCAAGTTAACAGTTAGGCTTCAGAATCTGAATTACATTAGAGTGTCCTCAAGAAATCATTATTATTCAGTTGTATTAGACCTTGAGAGGTAGACAATGCAAAGTGCACCATGTTTCATGGCTATTTTAACTCTATCTGAAGAAAATAAATTCCTCACAGAAGTAATGGTTATAAAAAGTGTCTTACCATGGATGATTTCATATCAGTATTATCCCATCTTCTAACTCGTACAGTAAACTGCATATTTAGCATTGTCATTATTCCACTGAAAGTGCAGCTTACTTTGGGGGTAAGAATTTCAAAATACTCTTCAAAATTTGGCTTAGCTTGAAATTCTCTCCTGGTCAAAAGTCTTCTTATCCCATTTCCAATCTGAAGAACTGACATATCCTTGTCAAACATAAAATGAAATGGGAAAGTCTTACAGAACACAGAGGCAGGAATCACAAGTGAAGACTGTGGTTTACATGGAGATAAGGAAGGTTTTGCACTTTTGACCTGTATAGAGTACAGCAAATAAGGCTGATTAGCAAACTCAGTGCAGTCATTATGGAAACAAGGAGGCATGAGCATCACTTCCACCTCAGTTTCATATAAAATCTGAGCTGCTGCTTTAATAATACCAGATAGAATAAGACTCGTGATTTTCTTAGGAAAGAAATAATACACATTTAAGAAGTCCTGATCTTTCTCCAGGCATAATATGGAGGCATCTTCAAGTCTGTCCTTTTTTCCTGCTTCTTGGCTGTGGCCACTCTGCTTCAGCAGAGTAGTGAAACTGTTCAAGAAGTCCTTAAGGGTTCCTCCAATAACCCCTAATATGTGTTCATCCTCTTCATAGCATATTTTGAATAGCTCTTCACCAAGAGATTCCCGTAGGGACTCCACGGGAACACCTGCATGGAACCACATTTTAGTCAGAACAGCACTCATCAGGCTGAATCTCAGGCTAACCTCCAGTTTTTTTTTCATCCTAGACCAAATCAAATTAGCAATATCCTTCCCTGATCCAGCACTGACACCTGAGGGGCCTCTCATTTAGAACTCCTGCTGTAACCAATGACATACTGATGCTGCCTGGAAAACAGGGAGACAATAGGTTGTAGTTTGGAAAGGTCCAAAACTCAGTGTCCTTTGCAGAGATGTAGACAGAATGAATGCATGTTTTGGCACAGTATTTAACTCAATTCCCTCAGCTTGATGTTAAAAAAAAAAAAGAAAAATTTACAAACTTAAAATAAGAATACAAAGTAAGAATAAAATAGGATCTGTGCACACATGCAGATAAAAGTACTACGCCTGATCCAATAAATTAAATGGCCCTAGGAATAATCTGGGGCACTGAGGCCAATTGGCGCAGAACAGCTCATATCTTTGCTAGTAAATTTGTTTTAACAGGATAGCTGCATGCAGACTCTCTGTTGGAAATGTTCCAGCTCCCCAACTGTAACTGGGAATCATTTGGAAAAGTGTTATCTGTCACAGGCCAACTGTGTGCCAGGACCTGCTTAACAGTTTAAGTGTACAGCAGACCATCTTCCAGTTCCTGGAAATGTTCATTTACTATTACAGATGTAGCCAGAGAGTTCCCTATTGCAAATTACACCAGTTCTCTTCCAACAGACTACAGTCCTTCAGAAGATGAAAAGGATCAAGCAGCTTTTCATGAGTATAAAACTGTAATTTACTACTGAATGTACGTTACAACTGGATCTTAGGGGCGGATGATTCTATGACAGCTCAGACTTAAGAAACTCATCTCTTTAGCTCAAATTTTGACACTCTGAACTGTTAGTTGTAGAGATCACAGTTTAGCCTTTGTGTTGTCAGCATCACTGCAGCCCTTACATGGAGGCAATTATTTCTTAGTAACAAGACTAATTTATAGATACATATGTTATTTTATATATATAACAAACATAATCTATATATTTTATATATATTATTAAACATGCTTTTACATTACCTGCTGCATTAGCATGATCACTGATTATTTTTTCAAAATCTTCTCTATCACCAGGTTTTCTGCAAAGATGAGAAAAATATAAATAAAACCCCTGAAAAATCAAAATAAACATGGTAAAAATAGTAAGAAACAGAAGTTACCAACCCTGTCTTTAATGTGTACAGACCAAGTTTTGCTGATCAAATAGGCAGTTTTTCATTAACTCAAAATGGGATCTTGGTAGGATCTTAGATTATCCTGTGCATTTGTGATAAATTAAAGTTTTAGTGGTCTGAGCTCAGATTATGGATTGAAGCCAAATGCCGTAGACTGTGACTGTCATTGATTAAAAACTCTTAGGTTGCAGGCCAGTCCTGCAGTTTTGGCCTGGCTTGTGGTTTTTTTTTGCTTGAAGCTGTAACTGTATTTCATAACATATTGGATAATATAATTGGAATTTATATTCGAGTGTTTATTGGAATTACATTGCATTAAATTCAAAAGAGGTGAGAAGGTATTTCTGTTTTGAAAGTAAATACCAATAACAACTATGAACTTCAAAATTACTTGTTCATTGGTAGTAATCCAGGTTCTATGACACAAAATTGCAGGCCACTGAGCTCTCTGAGGTCAATAAACATCAACCTGAATGTCAGACCCAAAATGATGAGAAGGACATGTAGCTTAGATAACCTCTGTATAAGCAATAAGCTTTTGATACATGTGTTCTGAATTTCTTCACTTGAAACATCTTAGATATATTTATATGCAAAAGCAATACAGACATTTAGATCTGGTTTACATTTGCATTACGACATCATTCAGAATGGCATAATAATTTTTTGTTTCAAACTAATACTCCAGGAAGCAACTCATAATTAAAGACAGGCAAAATATTCATATCAATAAGCCAGTCAGCAATTACCACGCACATCTGACCATCTATCTTTTGTTCAGTCAACGGATGTGGAGTGCTTTGAAAATATCAAGTATAATTTAAACATCCATTGCAATTATCTATTCTTATAATGGTGAGCAACAGCATGGTTTCTAACTTCATTATTTTTCTCCACTTTTGAAAGAAGATTTAAACTGAGGAGCTTATCTTTTCAGATGCATTCCATAAACTGAATCCTCAAGGTATAATGAGACGCTAAGAAATTCTCAATCTCTACAAGACTCAAATGATTAATATTGGATTAGTACTAAGGAGTGCTGAAAATCAAGCTGAGTTCCTTAGAAAGAGAAACCAGAAGCCAAGTGAGCTCAGTGAAAACATGTATGTCATTATCTGTAGCATATGATTGTTCACTGTATCAGAAGCCTTTTTTTTTTTTGGATAATACTGATCGTTTGCATTTAAAATTATCTTGCTGGGTTCTTAGAAACACTGGGCTAGATCTATATACACCCATATCTACCTTTCCGTCTGTGCCTGAGTAGTCTCTGAGTTCCTCCAAAACACTTGCTTATTTTAAGCAAAGCCCTTGCCTGTTTCCCTACACAAATGGCTAAATTTGCTCCTTAAGTCTACTTTGTGAATGATTTGTAAATATTTTAAAATAAACTAAATCATAATTAACTTACATTACATGAAATGTTACACACCAATTTGACAAGATAGTTGAAAATAGATTCCAGAAGTCCTGATTCCCAGTCACCACCCTAGTCCTTATGAACTGTCTGCAAAACATTTTTGCGGTGAAGTTGGTTGCAAACTCACTACACATACATACCTGGTTTCTTTTATTTTGTGTTTTGCAAGTGTCCTCTGAAGTGCAAGATTTAGCGTTTCAAACTAAGGAAGGAAAAAAAAAGGTATGTTGATTAAAATGTCATTGCTGAAATTTAATCATAAGAATAACATTTTTATACAGAGAAGAATTACTTCACTGTCCTTGGGATTAACATCTTTTTTTCAAGACGGTATAGTTGTTAGAAACAGCATGTCATTTCTGTGTTTGGGGTTTAGTTTATGTTGATGTCTTCAGCTCCAGTATGACTATAATTAAGCCCCTTAGCTCATGTGCATCAGTGGTTATGCATTTTAAATATAGTGATGTGCTTCACCTCCAAGTTGTCAGGTGACAATAAAGGCAATGCTGCTAACAAATAAGTATAACTAATCCAACTTTCTATTATTACACATCCCCTCCCAGAAAAAAAAAACACCCTACCATGGATGCAAAATGTCGGAAAGAATCTTTTCAGTTTAAAACATATTCTCCTAACAAAAAAAAAAGGCAGTTATATTCTGCATTATGCCCAGAGCAAAACACTAAAAGTGGCTCTTCTGCCCTACCTAGTAACTTTTCTTGGAATACTAGGAAATAAATTTTTTTTCAGCGTACTTTTCAGAAGTGTCAAGATTAAAATTGCAAAATGTAACAGAGTTTCAAATGCAGCTATAAAAGATCAATATAGCATTCTGTGCTTCAGATTACCTCCTTTTCTGTTTTCAAGACTATAGCATTTCAAGATAATGCTAGAACAATTTATTTTATATTTGTAGAAAAAGAATAATTTTGGCTATGTATGCTGCAAACTCAAATATTCCCCAGATGAAATTCTAGTCACAGTAGATAACCTTTGTAAAAGGATTCCATAATAAAAGACCTTTTAGAATATAATTAAGATTTACCTTAATTTACCTCAATCCTATGGTTCCATATCCTTTCTGTAGTTCCTAATTGGAACACATACAACACTTTCCAAACATGCATATTTCAAATTGTTGGGGCCACTAAATCTATGTATGTAGTCTCTGATCATTTGAAACTCAAACTTCCCGTAAAGACAGAGTCATAGAAGAGTACTATCCTGCCATGACAGAATTTGGCTGTGAGGCTTGCTGTGGTCTGGCTTTCTTTGGTTCTCACTCCCTGAAGAAACTAGCATTTTCTACTACATCTTTTACTTTTTGTATTTTCAAAAGGAATGTTTGCACAGCTGAAGAAAGTATAATGTGAAAGAAAGGCAATATATTCTGGAGACTTTTTCCAAGAAAAAAATCTAAATTGAATAACTGTTCTACCATGTATATGAACACAATGTAAATTACATTTGTATATAAACTGGTACAATAAGCGGAACACCATCCAATTCATTACTTATCTCCAAACAATGTTGTTTATATTTCTGTAAACACCCAAAGAAGCAAATAAAACAATCACACACACTGCATTATATCTCACATTTAATCAAAAGTTATTCTGGATGCACTATGTCCTGGACTTCCATGCACAACTCACTGTTTTCATGAGGAGTTCATGAATCAGTCGGGGTCATGATGCGGCCCCCTGTTTTGGAGTTTCCAATTGGAAAGAAGATGATGTTAGTTGCTGATAGTTAAGTAAGGCACTATAAAGTATCTAAGCCATGAAAAATATGTTTTTAAACAAGCAAAACCCTTCTATGGAGAGCTGGATTGGGAAGATGCTTAAGTCTTGACCCCAAATCAGCACAAGAACAGACTACTGTACTTTGAAAGAGGTCCAATGAATATGACTTGAATAGCTGTGAATAACAGTGATAATAACCTTGAACTTCAGTAGCTCCTGGGGTACATGGTCATAATATCATTGACTTTACCAAGCTTTTGCCTCAGCTGATGAACTAGCCTATCATGGTTATATAATAGGCAGCCGTATACATTTATACCACTCTTTAAAGAGAAAAAATACCAGTTATTTCATTTAAAATCCCAACAACAACTAGATACTAGAAAAGCAATACAGGAATCATGACACCATAGAAGAGGTGCTTTGCCAGTTCATTCTTGAGTTAAAAGCCCTTTCCTTTATATGTTTAAAGATCAGTTTAAGGAGATGAATTACTTCTGTGTAAGTGCAGCAGAGGTAAAAAGAGGTCTATTAAAAATTGGCTATGTAGAGTTTTAGCAAAAGGCTAATAGATGAGGAGTTGCAAAAACAGCTCTGCAAATAGATTTAACAAAACTCCAGCACTTTTAGTAAGTTATACTGAATGTCCAACAGAATTGTAATGAGTATATAGAGTTGGCCATTTGCCATTTGTAGTCCCAATGTATACCAGTCAGTTCCTTCACAATTTCCACAGAATTTGAGGCAAGCCCAAGCGTTGAATGGTATGGAGCTGCATTTTTCATGTTCTTTTTACAGAGACAAACCATGGTATTCATTTCCACTCAAGCAAACCACTGTGCATGCACTGTACCTGTTTTCAGCTGGGCTGCGCAGAAACATAAGAATACCTTTGTGGCAAACACAGACAGTAATGGTTTTAAAAATAGAATGGCAGGAGGTTAGCATCATAGCATATGAAAACAGCTATTTTAATTTTTTGTGTGTGTGGTAATGACTAATGTACTTAGCAGTATGGATTCAGTTAGATGAATTGATGAGATGACCACATAATTTATGTAATTAGGTAACAAGGCAGAGTTTCTCCAATTGTATCTCTATGTAAAATAATTGCTACAGAAATACATGGATTTAAAAGGAACAATTAAAATGATCAGTGGAAGGCTGCAAATAAAGGCAAAAATATAGGGAAATAGAGTGGAAGGGATGGTGTGTACAAAACTGATTGTTGTAAAATGGTATCCAGAAGGAATGGAAGAGGATGAAATGAAGATTTAAACTATGCAGAGCTACATAAGAACACAAACTTTGAAGTCAAAACAGCTTTCTAAAGGCTTACATCTAAAGGCTGGCATAAAATGCTTTTTTAATTACTAAAGTATTATTATTATGCAGTATCTATTTACCTCAGGAAAGATTAGTTTGCAGATGCTTTCAGTCAATGTGTGCAGGTACACTCTACTTCTGCTTGTTTTCCTTTGTGGAAGGTTTCCTTGAGCATCTTTTTCATGGACTTCTTTGCAAATGGGCAAAGCTGCTCTAGAGCTGTTTTCTGTGCAGTCCTTGTCATGTTCCTCAGTAATGTGACTTTGAGTCAGTAAGGAGAAGGGACATTCCCCTGTGATCTTCAAGTCTTTCAGTTTTGTACAGAACATACTGTACGAAGTCTCTCTCTTGAGATTAAGAGTACTTGGCTTTGTGTTTGATAGCTGTCTTCTGTTTACTAACAAGAGCAGAAGATGCCAGAACAGCAGATTAAGGTAACCACTGTGGAAGATTATTGGTAGCTATGAATCACCAGAGGAACAAATGTGTGCCCCTACAAAACGAGAAGAAAGAAAAAAAAAAGATTAAAAACATTTCTTTTTGCTTTTAAATTCCCATGATGTGCATTAAAATAATGGCTTTCCTAGGACCTTGCTCAGGAAAGCACTTAAACTCCTGTGCCAGTTTAAGCATGTAATCCCCACTGACTTCAGTGCTTCGAGTAATTAAAGTTGCAAGCAGGGTTAAGTTCTAGGCTGAATTGGGGCTGTAATGATTAAGGCAGAGGAGTTGTTTTATCTGATATATATTTGGTCACATTGATGGATGAGGTTTTGAAAGGGTAGAGAAAACCTTTTTAATTCTCCATAAGCAGCTATTAAAAACTACCTGATACAGCACAATGAAACTGATTTGTTATGGATACTTAGATCTCAATTTACTTGATACTCAAATATCCTTTTTGAAATAGAGAAATATATCACTAAAATTAGTACTTGTGCTTCTGGAATAGCAAACCATCCAAGAGCAAAGGTTAGCGCCTCGTGTAAAAGCCTCTGACAGGTGACAACTAACATAATGGGAATTAGACCACATAACTGAAGCTGGTTGGAAACACCAAGGGATTTTTATGCTTTTGAAGGAGGTATCTTTCAAACAACATATAAAAATAAAATGGGCTGAACTTTTAGTTTTAATAATTGTTCCCTGTTATGTTACATTTATTTCAGTTAGACTTAATCTGAAAAAGGCTCTTCCCTTAAGGGCTTCGTTTTCTATTGACTGTATCTCATTGAATGAGATCCTGCCATCCTAATATAACACTCCAACAAGGAAATCCTTGAGAGCTTTTGGTGACTCTGGGAGCAGCTGAAGTATTACATTGGTCTCTCTGGAGATACCGTACAATAACTATTCCTTTCAGAGGCACTATGGCTTTAATCAGCGTGTGCACCACACCGCTTATTTCTGCCCCGGAGACACCCAAAGGGCTTTTAGGGTCACACAGCAACTGTACCAGGGTTAAAAATAACTAATTCCCTGATACAGGTTATCAGCTGCTTCTTTTGAAACAGCTGGAGTGAATGGCAGAGTGGAGGAGCGCTGCATACCCAGCACAAGTGGCACGGAGAAGAGGAGAAACAGGCAGAAGCTGCTTTGGCTGGATCTGCTGCTGACAAAAAATATTTGGCACAAAAGGCCCTTTTAAAGTATGCTATAATACTGATGGTGTCAGGCAAGCTTCTAGGGCACATCCATCAAAATTATTAATTATTTTGAGAATCAATAAACACAATGCTAAGAACAAGAGGCTGAAGAATGTTTACATAACATTCAGTATTTCTGATTTCAATTTTTACACAGAAACTCATTTGTTTCTACTGCATGGATATCAGTAATGCTTTATTCTTTTTATTGATGAATACTGTTGTGTAGCAAATGAGGTAGTGAAACATTTCAAGCAAGAACTACATCCTCAGTACATAAATATACATAATACTTTTCTTTATAATGTTAGCATATTTATATATATATGTAAAAATATTTTTATTCAGGAGCCATTATGGAACCTTGTATTACTTTACTAAAAAAGAAAAGCAGAAAAGAAACACTTTTTCTGCAGTTAGACTGATCTGTGTAATGAAATAAACTGTTAATAAAAATAGTAACATAAATACATAGATGAACCATTGTCAAATGATAAAAGAATTTATGGCTTTGATGGATCTTACATATATACTCACGTGCTTTGCTGAATTTGGGCCTTAAACAAAGGAAGTCAATGACCTTCAGCAATTAGTAATGGTTTTGATAAGTTTTTTTTGTTGTTTTTTTTTTTTCCTGCTGGTAATACTATTTCTCTGTTTTTAGAAGACAATAATCTGGAATTATTTGAGACTTGACTTCCATGCTAGCATATTGTATTCTAATTAAATTACATTTGATGTAGTAGGAAAAATATCCAGGCAGGTAGAATCAGCTCTGTGAAGGAAGTGATGCCGTTATTTTACACCTGGAAAACCTGAAGTCTCCAGAAGCTGCCAAGTGGAAAGGAGAGGTCCCAGAAGATGGTCATGGGCCAGGACTTATTCAGGGGCAAAACAGGCACTGATGTGAAGGTCCTTGAGCTGACAAAGCTACTGGACATGTAGCTACTGTGTCTGTCACTTCTTTGCGCAATGCAGCCCACCAACCTCTGTGCTGCAGGATACCCACATTCAGCCTTTTCCTGTGCTGGCGGGGACTGGAATCTGTGCCCTTGCTCGGGACATGACTGTGGGCTCCTGCCAATTGCTAGTTATGACAAAATCATTACTAATTTGCAAGAAAGTGGAGATCCATTATGTTTCTAGTAATAATACTGTTGTACAAGACCAGTATCATTAATGTACAGATCTTTAAATTCCAAATAATGATGACACAGTTCCTAAAGAAAGCTTCCTGCAGAACTATTTTCTAAGTATCCTGAAGTTCTTGTTTTCCCAGAAACAAATGGGACAGTCCTTTGATAACATATATCCCAGTTTAAAACCAGTATAAACTTAAGAGGCATATCAGTTTTCAAGCAGTGACCAATTCAAGATTCTCTTCTGGATCTCTGCAATTACAAGACCTCCTAAATCACATCTTTAAAGAAACAAACTGGAAAATCTAATTCCATGACACTTCAGAGGATTCAAGTGCTGAAAAAACATGCATATACTAGGTCTTCCCTTATTAAAACTTAAAAGTTCACATCTGGTATCCTAAGTGCATCTTGCACTTGATGTAATTAAAATTCAGGAAAAAAAAGTCTATTGTGTTATAGGAAAATCTGTCTCACTCAAATGGTGATTACGCAGCGGTTTTAAAGGTCCGACAGGAGAAAGATAATGTATCGCCAGTGTAGAGTTTACAGAAGGAATTTCAGCACTATAATGGACCTTACAAAGTTATTAGAAATATGATGGCATGCACCACAGGTTAAGTCAAACATCTGCAGATGTGTTTCAAGAATGAGAAACACCAGCCCTGACATTGTTCACAATGTTTAAAGGCATTTTCTGATAATAACAAAAAAAAATAAGAAACATGAGGAAACATGGGAAAAGTTTCTAGTTTTAATTCCTCTCTAAACAAGCTTTGAGAGAGCTCATCCCAAGGGAGCACCAGTGTTTAGTGTGAATTCTCTATCTCTGCCATATTAATTGCTGTCATATTTACCTTGGGAAGCAAAATGAAAATTAAAATTAAATAATCTGCTATGAGATCAAACTACAAGCAACCAATTTATTGAGTGTCTGGCTGAATGCAACATGGCACTGTGCCACTCAGAAAAACTAAGATGACTTCACATAGCATAGTCATAGCAGCAGAATAACTTAACAGTGCTCAAATTGCTTTGTGCAAACATTTCATTGTATATTTACATCTATACTTGTCTTACAGCCAAAATGCCTTCCTGTATGCTTATTTGTACTAGTTGTTTCTGAATATTTTCCCCTGCTAAAACATTTCCTTGACAATGACATGAAATACAGTGCAACAAATCAATCACACAGTAAAACCTCCTAATATTAACAGAGCCATTTATAAGAATTAAGCAATACCACTTGTTAACAGTAGCTGAAGTTGGTTTGTGATCTTAGTTTATGGAAGCAACATACTTTTTTCTTATTACAAGCAGAGTCCTTTGCGCAGAGTAGGATAGAAAGTGGTATTATGTCATGATTTCACTTTTTTATTTTTAATCATACATATCACCTGGTTAGGTGAACTGCTGCACGTTGGTAACAATTACAAAAAAAAAAAAAGATTGTTTTGCAGCAGTTGGAAAATACCACTGACTGGATCTAACTTTCTCCAGCACGAGAGTGAGTGCAGCACTTGCAGGAGCTCAGTGGGGTCTGAGAGCCAATGCCTCAACAGAGGCAGCTGTTAACTCCTGCCTTGCCTTTATGTACAGCAGAGACTTGTAATTCCCACTCAGCTCTAATTAATCTTTGTGGGATTCAGAAATCACTGCCTTTTGCCCCATGCCAGTCAAGAGGCCTCTGCACAGAGCAAGGCAGGAGCTGTTATTTTTATGCGTAGGCAAAACATGAACAGCTCCTAGCAAGACAGGTTAGTATCCATCATCCTATCAGTAGCAGCTCATTGCAGATCCAGCTGTTGTGCCTGTCAGCAGACAAACGCAGGGAAAATAACTAAATCCTATAATTTTAGCTTATTAATCTGAAGTGCAATACCTGCACTTTTTCTACTTCAAGTGAAGTGCCGTGTGTAGGAACAGAATCAAAGCCCTGGTGATTTGTCCGTTTCCAAGGGTTTTAAGGAAGCTTCTAAAATACTCCAAGAAAACTGCTTGAGTCCGCATCAATATATAAGTTAATATTTTAAGAAGTCAAAGTACGTAATTATTAGTCTTATTAAATCCTGTACAAATAAGCAAGCTTTCTTTGGCTGATTCATTGTTAACTTAAACATGTTCAGAGTGCACACACCTTCAAAGCATTAATTTGTTTGATTATATTGCTGCCTCAGGGAGCACAACATGTAAGTAACTAGAGGAGATAGGCAAATCTGTTTACACATTTCTAAGTGATAGTGAGTCACACGTAATAGGAAATTGCCAATTGTTGACTTAGGTAGAGGACATCTTGGAAAAGATACGTCCTTGTGAAGAGGAGTGAGATGTTTTCCTGCATGTCCTCAGTCAGAGATTGACCCATCAACTGAAATTTGAGGATGCCTCATTTACCCCTTTCCAGTAATTTGGTCCTGTCATTAACACAGTAAATACATCTGCTAACCTACCTGAAGATAACTGTGTCATTACACAATTTAAAAACTATATTGTGTGTAAATTGCATATTAGGTAAAAGGCACAGTAGGGATAGGATTTCTAAATCTGCAGCAGCAGCACAAACATAATTAAAATACTAATCAGACCAAATTACATAGAGAATATAATTCTATGTGAAGAAAATTGCAAAGCCAAGGAGTTGAGCTCTAGGAAATCCTAAATATAGGTGACCACTCAGTCCTAAATTATTACCATCCTTGTGTAGATACAGGTTTTACTTACACTACAAATTAGTACCTTTTTTCCCAGCCAGATTCTAGGCTTTACTTGAGCAAAGGCAATAACTGATGAAAAAGTTGTTATTCTCTCTGTAGATCAAGATGAGACACAATATTGGACAGTGGACAGCACAATAATTTACTGGTAACCAAATAAATTACTAGGTTCAGCAATCTCAAATTCCACTCTAGCTCTCAAAACGAATATGCTTTGTCAGGTATTAAATTTTCTGCTTGTTCCCCCAAACTTCCACCCTTCTTTCTCACAAAGTATCCCCAGTTCTCATCTGTCTGTACCCCAAAGCCCTTTAGAGTAGCAATGCCATTTTTTCTCCAAAGCACTAATTGCCATTGTGTGCTGTGCAAGCCCAGTTCCAGTGTCCTTACTGCCAGATGTAGCTCTGTTTGGAGCTATTTCTAAGAGAAGTACACTCAAAACTTTTCTGTAAGACACAGAAAGGAAGGAAATACCACGGGACACCACAGCACTTACTGAAGTATCTAATGGAACTTCAGTGATTATCGAGCTAAGTATAAGGCAGTAAAGCGGCTATGATAAAATAATACAAGTCATAGCAATTAATTATTATTGTAACAGTCCAAAGATTTTAGTAAATCCAAATTCAGTGTTGTAACTCATCCCAGTGACTGTCCTATATGACTGCTTAGGGCAAGCTAAAAATCTAGACCTTCCTTACAGGTAAGACTTTCTCCTCACATAAGATGGAATTTCCTCACCTTTCTACCTGTTTTTTCTTTATGAAGTGTTTTAAGAAACAGAGAAACACAATCAAGTGTTTCCTCTATGCTCCAAGTTGAATGAATTGTGAACTATGTTGCTGCAACACTAGACAGCTACCAAGCCAGAAGATTAAGAAAATAATTACCTTTGTTTTCTGAGAAGAAAACAAGTTATCTCCTTTTCCATCCTGCCCCTATTGTAATCAGCAGAAAATAGGTTTCACAAAATACCTAAGTAAACTTCAAAACTGCTAATATGTCTCATTTTAAGGTCATCATGAGACAGACATTTCTGCTGCTTTAAAATATTAGCATTTGGGTAATAGCACCAAGCTCTATATCTTCATACAGAAACCAGTGTTCCTGAAGAGAGGGGAAGACCCTAGTTTTAAAGTGCCACTGAATTTCTAGTTCTGATTTTGTGACTGACTCATTTCCCTCTAATGGTCTGAAGCAAATCCCTGGATCCAAATATAGCCCTGGGAGAAGCCCAGACTCCAGATGTGGAACTTATATTTCAGCCACATCTCTGGTTTCAATTAAAGGCACAGGGGGGAACCCTAATTACTGCAACCACGTTTTGGCATGTAGCTAAAGGAAGGACTGAGTCCCAAATGTTGCTTATAAAATATATACTTGTCATTTTAGTATCACATGTCCTTTCACAGGGTAAATATTTTTGCTATGCTAGGACTAAATAACAGGGAGGCATGCTGAGAAGATAGCGTGGGAAAAATATTCTCTTCCTGTGAGTCAAAGCCTATCTGTGAAAACACTCCATAGCAAGCCCAGCAGGCAGCCTCATAGCACCCGATTCCCTGCTTCCCCCCTCACGCGCTCAGGTGGACGCAGCAGCTCTTGGTTGTAGCACATCCTCGCGCCCGCACCCCTGGTCCCAAGCTGGTGGCTTGTACCACCAGCTGAGCAATGTATGATGGAGATACTACCTCTGAAAACCTCAGCCTCCTTACATTGTGGGAGCTCTTGAGGTTGACTGCTGATGGGCATTTTTCCTGAGGCAGAGTTAAAGACACCTCACAAACACCAGAAACAACCTGCTGTATGTAATGTCACCACGTTATTTAAGTCGATTTTTTTCTTTTTTTGAGAAATCCTGATATTGAACTGACAGGACTGATGATGCCTCAAGTGATCTGGGTACCCAGATGAGCAAGCTGTTGAAACAGAGGAGGTCCTATAGTGTGTACAAACAAAACCAATCCAAAGTGTCTGGCAACTATTCTCAGACTTTAAAGGAATATATTTTAAATATAGTATGTACTCTGCATTTTCAGTCCGTGAAAGTACAATACTTTAATGAAAATCATAAGAGGAAAGCTAAGAAATTAATTCATGTCTTCAGAACTCCTTCTTTTCCAGAATTAAAACTTGTCCTGAGGACATGCAGTGTTCAAGACCGTTAGCAGGAGTTAAATGTAAAGATAAAAGTCTTGCTAGAAGCCAATGGAATGTAAATTAGAATCCACACAGGGATTCTAGAATATGAAATAATTGTCAATTGTTGTGCTTATTGATTCTTTCCAAATACCTACTTACAGTTGAATCTCTCAAACTTACCAATGCATATAACTTTACTCATTTAAGTAGACCTCTAACTTCAAATATCTGCAAAATCTGGGGTTTTTTTAGTTCATAGATCAAAACCACTTTTTTTTAGGAGCAAAGAAAGTAAAAAATCATTGTAATTATTCTATAATAAGAATAAAATCTAGGAACTTTTTATCTCATAGTATTTTTCACTGAAACCTTTAGCCAGTATTTATGACTTAGCCAGGATTGCTGCACCTTCTATAATACATTAAAAATAAACTATTTTAAAATTCCAGATTTCTAACACATTAAGTAACTTCTCATTTGAGAACCATGGTCTGGGTTAACTGTGAAGCATCTCCAGAGCTGATAAAATAATTCTTCTACTTCTTCAAAGACGCTTATCTTGCTGAGACTTGTACATGCATGTATTCATCTAACTGAAGCTGAATGTGGGTAACTGTTTATGCAACCGACACACAGGTTTGCATAAATAACATTATTGTTATTGTTTTCCCAAAACAATACTGGAGCATTGTAGAGCAATATAAAACATTGATTGTAGCGTCTTATGACAGTGCATATGTTTAAATATTCCCTTTGTGTTCACAGCTTAAATTATAATGAACAATAAGTTTTATAAATAATGGAGCACTAAAAGTTTCTCTGAACACTATAGATATCTCAGAACAGTTTCAAAACTAGGTCTGTAGAAAGCAAAGTGTTCCATTCGTAGAATTCAATTGCAGGGCTTTCTGACTGAATATTTGCCAGCTGCCAGTTCTGTTTACAATGTCTACAAAATCATTTTCGCACTGAAAATCCCTGACAACTACCTTTCATATTTATTCAGTTAAGCACTTGTGCCAACTCCCATTGAAGTCAACAGCAGGTTTCTGGATTTAGCAGGAATAGGATCAAACCTAACAGTTCTGTCACAGAAACTCTGATTTGCATGTTTTCTTATTTTTGAAGCAAAATCCAGCCTTGGCTTTTTTTCATTTGGGTTTTTGCAGGTAGCTTTGCAGATGTGATGGTAAACACAGAAGTGAGGTCATTTGAGATTCTGGAAAAGTTAAATACTATGTATGGGAAGCTAATAACAGGAACTTCTAATTAGTGAAAACGGTTTATCCTGCAGCAGCAAGGTCATGTCCTTGTAATTTTTCTGATAGGGAAAAAATATATTGATTGAAGAGGTGTATTCAACAAAAATAGATGGTTTAAGAGGTGTTTTCACAGCCATCATGCAGCTACTGATTCTGCTTTATCTAGAGCCCACAGCCAGGAAAGCAGCTCTGAAGAAGAAAGGAGAAATTGGTTACTTTCCCAATTGTTCCCTTCCATGCTATCTGTGGGGCAGGATCAGCAGGCACCTTCCTCTTTGATTAAATGCTTACAGATGGTTTCTGCTAGAAAACATGTTTAAAATAAATGAAACTGCTGATTTGGCCATGTGCATTGTAAATTAGTACCTTCATTTTTTATTTCGCTGATTTCCCTATTCATAGCTCATCCCTTTCAAGATCTGCTATTTAAAAAAAGATTTGAGTACACAAAAGCAGAGGATCTTACCTTTGTAAACACAGTTCCAAAGGCTATCAGCACATCTTGTGAGACTGAATGCTCTAGGAATACATTACAATACCAATTGCCCTGTTGAGTATATCACTTAGTTCCTTTCTAATACCCTTCTAGAAAATACAGCAGATACGAATTTAAAGCAGAGAAAGCTAGGTAAATATGGTGAATATGTGCATTTATATTTTCTTCAAAAACACAGTCTGCTTCACTAAAATGATGAAGCAAAGTAAAGGTGAGATGTTTTGTAAAATACTGAGCTTGCACATGTGGTGTTAAGATAAATTAATGTTGTTAAATAATCACAGTAAATATGATTAATACTAGCCTGCTGTTAGTGATACCACCTCTGTAACAAAACTAAAAATTAAATAAATCAAGAGGTAGATTTTGGCTTCCCGTAGAACATACAATCTGTGATGCTTGTTATTGTCCCCAGTGCAATTGCAGGAGTTACTGCAGCTACTGATCTTTTAAATCCTTCCATTTCTTTTATTCTACTTTTCTTTTAAGCACGTGAAAAAAAAAAAATTGCATGGAGTGTTTCTCAGATGACTTTTGCACAGGAAAAGTCAGCACATGCAAATGACAGCAGCAGGAAGAAGGCAGCACGCAAAACTAACTCAGAGATAACTGCCACATTCCCCACATATCCTGTATATGGAACTTCCCCTTGGCCTTGGTGGCAGTTTGATGTAAAGACTGAGGTGAAAATGTGGCCCTGCGGGAAAATAAGCTGAAAATATTTATGAGTGGTTATTCAGCCTTGACACTTCTATTTAAAAACAAAAGGAATGTGTGGGACAGGCTATAGCAGAAATCTGGGTTATTCAGATCTAGAAATGTGAGATCCTTTACAAAGAAATTTCTCAAGTTAATAAAATGGAGCATCTTGTTTCAATAGTATTTCCAGTGAAAATCAGAGGATCATTGAGGCATGGATCATGAGGCAAGGGAAAATATGTGACATATATGCTACTTTTCAAAATCTTCAGTAGTGCTAAACAACAGAGAAAAGATCCACCCTTACAGCTAAAAAATACTATCAAATATGAGAAGCCTCAGTCAGTGCTGCTCCCCCAGTTATAACAGATGCGTTTAGAAAGACTTTGCATGTTCCAAACCATGCATTATACTGATTCAAGTGCATTAACTATTGAATCGCAGCTTCTTGTTGCAATATCAAACTTGAAAATTAAATCCCACAAAAATAAAAATAATGTCATACAGCTTTTTTGAAACTGTAGTGTCTGTTTCTGTCCTGGATATTTTAGTGCCAGAGTGCCAGGCACAAACTGGCACAGAAACATATGCTTGGTTTGAAATGCCTGTAAGTTCCATTGAAATGCACTGATTTCTGTAGCAAGCATTTCAGTTCAACAGAAATTAAGCAGATTAAGAGATCTGGAGGAATGGAAATCCAAGAAAGGGTTAACAAAGAACACAGTGCGGAATTGCTGGTCAGATGTACAAATCACTGGTCTCTAAATTGAGGTACAAATTCAGGGTTTAAATATGGAGGTAAATTAAATGCATTTTAACCATAAGGATTCTCCTGCTACTTTTCCCAGAAACTCCTGTGCCTTTCTGGGGAAGGTCCTCAGGTCTTTCTCTCATTGGGAAAACGCAGATAATTTTTCCATAAAACAAGGGAGATTATTTCACCAGAGGACCTGGATTTTCCCAAAGACTAGAATAATATGAAAAACTCTTACAAAAAAAAAAAGATGTTTGTCATCCAAACTAATATGCTTCTGTGACACAAACCCTAAACTTTGTGCGTTGTATGAACCACAGGATAATCTTCCTGGAGTTATTCTAGGTAGAGTACCTAGAACGGTCCACAGTTCTTCTTCTCACAACCAGTATAACTGCATTGACTGCAACAATGTTAACCTCACAGTATTCTTATCAAAGTCGGAAAGATTAAAGTGTTGCTCTGTTTCTCAGATAGCATAGTTTTTCTCATTTATCGTAGTATTATTTTGCAATATGTGCTGTTCTTCATAATGTGAGAAAGAAAAAGGAAAGAAGGGAGATACAGACAGGACAAAGGAGCAAGGAGGAAAAAACCGAAATACAGAAGGAAGCCTATAGAAGGACAAGAAGATTTAGAAATCCATAAGAAAGAAGGAAAACATGGCCAATAGAACAAAACAATTTGCAAATTTGTTCTCTTACCAATGTATTACTTTTTCTCTGCTACAAATCCACTAAAGTATGATGGGGACTTATGTAAATAATTTTTCTGTAATCTGTCAGTACAGTCTATAGAAAATGTTGAAATTATAATTTTGATGAACTCTTCAGCGATATTTTTGATTTTAGGGGAAATTTTTTTTTCTGCAGTTACAGCTTGTGCTTCAACCAACTCTGTTGGTTATATATTACTCTGTTGCACAATCAATGAAGGATTCACGTTTATTGCCTTGCATTGGCTGCCAAGATGCAATTTCTAGTGTGTGTTTTGCCTCACTGGCATCTAATAGGAGGCAAGGAGCAACATACCTTTTTTTTTTTTTGCTGCATTGTTTAATGAGGTTACCCTCTGTTAATGAAGAAGTAAAAACTTTCTAGACATTTCTTGGACATTCCGTATGTTATTTTCTAGTACTTTGTTTTAAACGGCACCGGTTTGTAAGCTACAGGCCAGTTGCATGTTATTACTGATTTAAGATTTCATAGTTTTACATTTTGTTTTTTAAAGATGTTTCACTTGTCTTTTATAATATGTCCATAGGGAACCTCTTTTCTCTCTCCAGCAGGCCTTCCGAAATACCAGTTAGTGCTGCATGTGAGATCCCAGGATGGAGGCACTACTGACCTGGCCTCCTTGAAGGCCCTGACCTGCATTCCAGTGAGGCAGCACGAAACTACACCTGTGTCAGCAATCATAACCGCAAGCCAGACCTTCCTCTGACTGTCCCACCACGGGAAGTAAGGAATTGTAAGGGCACTCAGTTCTTAGTTCAAGGTGTGGCAATTCACACTCCAGGGCTGGGAGTCTTTGGGTTTCAGTCCTCAGGCAAAACAAGGATGGAACACAGCTTGGCAGTCTTGCTTGAGAGGCTAGGGCTCCAAATGAGAGCATCAGCTGAAGAGAAGTAGCAGCAGACAGGCATGTGGAAATGACAGCTGGCCAATGGACACCAAGTGCCAGTCATCCTTGAAGGTCGGGATCTGAACCTTGGAGTGGCAGGCAATGTCCGTAGAGGATCTCAGCAGCATTGCCTTTACTGAGGTAATGGGGTCATTTCAGATTTACTTCGCTGAGAACCAAAACTAGTATTAAAAGTAATTGATGTCTCAACACTTCAGCTTGTGCAATGATAGATAAACTACCCAGCTATCGTAAAACTCACTTTCAGTGTAGGAGGTCTCCCACTCACACCAAATGCCCTTCAAGTACTATTTCCCACCAAAATGTTAAAGAACAACCACTCTGTATGTGCTGTTTTCTCAATCTGTAAAATAGGTATCCATCTCTGAACACTTGGGTTTTTTCATTATATCAAGAAAACATGTCCATTTCAAAATGGGGCCCGATAATAGGATGTCTCCAACTTGCCATTCTGCATACTGGTGCTGTAAACAGTAGCTCCAAGCCAGCACAGAAAACAGTTCAGCTCTTTCAGAGGTGAAAAGGCAGAGAGACTGGACACGCAACTGTGCGAGAAAACCTAAAAATGAACCAAAATCAAATTCCGGCCCTAGCAAGTCCATATGCACCCAGAGAAGTAAGTACTCAGAGGTTTTACATGTCATTTAACTATTATCCTGAAAAGAAATACTGCTTTGACTGGAAAGTTAAATTTAGTGTTAACTGGGTTCTTGGTAAAAGAAATCCTGTACCAAATCATAGGTTCCACCTCTGTGTTTGTGCATGTGCACAGAAAGAGGATGCTGCATAGCAAGATCCCTCTTTTTCTAGGAGTGTATGAAATTCCACGATGAAAAGGCTGAGAGACCAAGCGCATAGCAGGGGCAGAGAGAGGGAATGCGAGGCATGGATTCATAAAGGATATAAGCAGACACCTAAGTGTAAGGATAAAGAAAGATAGTATCTCTTTCATGAAGACAAGCATCCTGCCAAGATGAAGATAATTTTTTTAAAACTCTTTTGGTATTCTGGAGTATCCAGAAGCACCGTGAATTTTGTTGAGTGTGCACGCCTGGCAGGTTGAAAAAAACAGACAGGAGAGAAAGTTTGCTGTACTGTGTACAGTATTGCTTTACATGGGGTCAGAAACCTTTGACATTACTGCTTACAGTTTAGCTGATGCTGAAAATCCAAAACATTTGCTCTAAATATTTTTACCTGGCAAGCTCCGACAAGACAAAAGCACTAACTTTACAAGAATCCTGTGACAACGGAGAAATGAAGTTCTCACAGTATCACAAGTACCTTTGGAGCATATTCACACTGTAAACCTTTGCTCTGGGTTTTCAACTCTGTTTATAGCAGGCATCTAAATCCCACGCTGCCCGTAAAATATTAAACTGACTACAGGATTGCATTCCTAAGTAATGCAGTTTAGCATTAAAGGTCTGAATGCATTTATTGATTTTTTTACTGAAGATTATGAGTGTTTTCCATGGTTGTGGAGTAACAGTTGGGAAAGAAAACAGTGAGGATAAGTTATATAAATACTTGCATAAACCACCTTTTTTTTTTTCATATTTATTCCAGCCTTAGATAGATCAGCCATTTACAATACAGTACATTATAGCAACCACAATAAAATCTGGTTTTTTTGTTTAAATACATCAACCCCATTAGATGCTTTTCTGCCACTATTACTCTCATTTCAGTTTCTTATCTTATTTTTTCCCTATTCCAATTTATTGCTAACAAAAATCTGGCCACAACATGAGTGGGGATGGATATTCTTTTTTAGCTTTTGCTACATGTAAATCATAATCCTGTATACCATCAGTACTCCTTGCTCTTCACCTTTTTAAAGTCTATTTGAAAAGATACTTTTACCTTTTAATTCCCCTCTATCTCTTAAACCTATTTTTGCTTAGAACTTAGTATTGCTTACAACTGCAAATTATTTTCAAAAAGAAACTGGAAGGAAGATATAATGAAACTACATTTCATATATTGTATTAATCAACAGCTTAAAACATTTTTTACTGGTATTCACTAGTGCCAGTCTCTAATCTTATAAGAGAATAATTATTCTGCCACGATGCCCACCACTATCACCTCACACACAGTGTAGTTGCACACTTCAAACTTCGACTAAGCTGTGGCTCTGTTGATTCTAAAATTTACCATTGTTATGGTCAATAACTTGCAGATCTGCAGCATGTGACATGCAGAGTAAGTGCAGAGCAGATCTAAGTTGATACTGATTTTCAGATCAGCTGTAGATTTTCAGTGTACAAGTGCAGCCTCTGCCTCATGAGCCTCTCAAAATGTTTTGCAAGCCTTGCCTAACTCGTGACTTAAAGGATGGTTTCCTCTATGCTATTTCATTGTCACCACACGACCAAATGTTTCTGTCTGGGAAGGGAATTATTTCATTACCTTTTAGCATTCATGTAGGCCACCATTCAGTCAGTGAGATTGATATTTGGTCAACATGTGAAAATTCTTATGGAGCCTTTGCAACCTTGGGCAGGTTGCTCAGCAGAGAAATTCTGCCAATGTTATCTTGCATTCTGTGTTTTCTCTATTGCTGTTGCTAGGTGCATTATTTTTTTTTTTTATTTTAACCTCCCACTAGGCCCAAATTAAGATCAGAGCCACACACAAACATACAGTAAAAGACTATGTTTGACCTGAAGGGTTTGTCCTCTGAATAGCTAAGACAGAAAAATGAGATATGAAAGGAAGCGTTACGATGCCTGTTTTAGAAGTGGGAAAATAAGGCATGCTGGAGATCACAAAAGAAAGACTGCATCTGAGCTAGGAAGTGAATCCAGATTGCTTAAACAGAGTTGCACAAGTTTCTTTGGCCAGGAGTTTAGTAGATCTGAGTGATACACAAGAATCAGGTTAAACCTTATAAAAATTTGCACCCAGATTTAAAAAATAAATATGAGATAGACTGAAACACTTGCAAATTTCTACAAGTGAAATTCAAATAGATTTTGCAGGTAGGATTCATAAAAGGGTGTAGTACTATATATAAAAGCAGGAGAAGGAAGATGGCCTTGCCCTGTAGCTTCATGCATAACACACACAAGGTTTAACTTCATTCTCTCATTTCTGAAGGCTCTGAAATTGCTTACGGGAAAGGCATTTCCTCTTGGCTGCTTTTATTAATATCACGCAACCTGTTTGGGAATCTTTAACTTCAACTGCATCAAAATAAGCATTTAATTAAATCTAAAATTAATTGTAATTATTCCTGTCATGATTTCCTGAAGTTTTTGAGAAAAAAAAAAAAAAAAACAACAAAAAACAAGTTCCACATTGACCAAAAGCCTTGCTAAGTTTCTTAAGCCACAAGACTATCTTTCCTTTCATATCGTTCTTCCTATGTGGAAATTCTAAAATCCTACCTCTAAATATGCTTTGTGAGTTCTACAAACTAATGGCTATATTTTCACCAAAATTTGAACAGTTTATCAGTCCACCAAATATTTTCCTCAACATGAGGCAAGTGGTTTTGTACTCTCACCTTGCCAGTGCAAGCAGACAATTATGAAGACCATTTTGGCAAAAACAACAAAAAAAGGAAATTTAAAGTTAGATTGATGCATACTTTCTCCAAAGACATGGAAATTTTTCCATTTATAGCAGTGCTATTTAAAACAGGAACTGCAATGAGTATTTTAGGCTCCAGAGTGCCTGCAGTCAGGACTAGGGAGCCACACGCTATTAATATAAGCAGACACCCCTCTCTATTAACCAGAAGACAGCAACGGGGCATATTGTCTTGGGTTTTCAAATCATAGAAATAATTATAAGCAAACGCAAAATCCCAGTTTTTCCAAGCAACAAACTGGAAAATTTGCTGAGGTGTTCCTCCATTGTAGCCAGCCTTTTACTAATGCTCTTTCGTGTGTGAAGAGTTTCTGTATTTGCCGAGGAGGGAAATCGGCTTTCCCTGAACAACTTTTGTCAGTCTCCATCTGTATCAAGTGCCAAGTGAAATGCAAGGTTAAAATGAAATTAAGCACATTTACCTTGGTCAGCATTATAAAGGCAGGCATCACTATACAAGACACTCCTGTCTAATATATCCCTGTTTCTGGGATCTCAAAAATAACTGTGGTGCTATTCATTAAAAGGGAAGAGAGTTCAGCAGCAACGACGGTTTGTGGCCTCACAGAAACTGTAAATTTTACTGCACCTCCTAGAACCGATGACATTCTAGAATTACACCAGGAGGATTCCCACAAAATATATTTTCCCCAAAAGACTGATTTTTTTTTTGTTTGTTTGTTGTTTTTTTGTTTGGTTGATTTTTTGTTCTGGATACATTAGAACGGGGCTGAAAAAGAGATTCACTTCATAAATGCA
This sequence comes from Chlamydotis macqueenii, assembly GCF_036417535.1. Taxonomy (NCBI): domain Eukaryota; kingdom Metazoa; phylum Chordata; class Aves; order Otidiformes; family Otididae; genus Chlamydotis; species Chlamydotis macqueenii. The sequence goes on along the minus strand of NC_141559.1, from coordinate 37,646,643 downwards.
TGTTTCTTTCAATTTCTGTTTGCCTTATCATAAGAAATTCTTACTTACACTGAAACAATTGGATGACTTGCACTGGATATTCCCTGCAACACTCTAACACAAATAGCTGTCTTAGGGCTAGATTCCACAATCTAGATAACATCTTTGGAACTTGTTCCAGCCTCCTCCGTGATGATGCACACACCCTGCTTTCTAGATTACAGCCCGCACAATTAAAGCTCTCTTCTCGAGCCACTGCATGGCTGACCTATTTTCTATATGGACTTAGCTGAAACAATCAATGGGCATAGCCATGCGTAAAGCACAAGGCATAACCAAACAGCCCCAAGAGAAGGTTTCAGACAGCTCTGTGCCCCATACTCCTGTGCTGGGATGCAAGTCTTCCGGCATTTTTCCCCTTGCTCTAGAGCAGAAGAAAAGCGGCCTTGGCACTTAAGCAGGGACAGCATAACATTCCATTCATGTTCAGGCAAACAGATAGGAGGTACAGAGAGGGGGTCTCATGAAAGATGTACCCTCTCCAAAATAATACATAAGGTCACAACTTGGCTATCATCTAGGCTTAGTGTGCTGCCTATAAGAAATGAGCCTATGGTGCTGACTCGTATCGGGGGGCGGCTTGTTTGAATGCTTCTACTAGCAGGGCACCATTCTCTTGGAACAGCTACTTCTAGTATGAATATGCAAGAAGAGAATCAATTAACAATTTGGCTTTAAGTAACACAAAGGAACTAATTTAAGGAGTCAGAGCAGTAAAAATCAAGAATAATGGCCACCACACTGCTGCCGGGTTCAAGGAGCAGGGAGGGTGCCTAAAAGTAGCAGTGAGGATCTGAAACTATAGAAGGGAGCATTTCAATCAAATGAGAATTTCAGTTAAAATACTCTGCAGTCAAATGTGAAAGCAGTGATAGTCTTAGCAAGGGCATTGATTCCACTTAACAAAACTATCACACAATAGGAAATATGAATGAAAACTAAGTGGAAGTGAGTATCACAAAAAGATCATGCTCTGATAGAGTGAGATTGTCCCAAAGGCTGAAGGCCCGTGGAAGCCCTAAAGCTCAAATTTACTTGGGGTCTGAAACGATGAACAGGACTTTGCAAAGTCTCTCTATGGTGAAGTAAACTTAATCCCTAGAGAACGTATTTGCTCTGACATAGGTCATGAAGCAGCAGAACAACTGAAAGCAGTGAAACCTTCACTCCTGTGAAAAAGGAGTAGATGTCAGCTTGCTCCAGACTCGACATCTACAAAAATAAATAAGCATCCTGTATGAGCTACAGGCCATAAATGAGGAGCCAAACTGACAAGGAAACACTAGCACTGACCTAAGCGTGGCATCACCTGAGTAGGACAACCAAAAAACTGGAAGGACAGCAGGTTACCAAACGAGTAGCAGTCAGTACCTGTGTTACAGGTAAACAGCTTCATTAGAGATATTAACGTGGTCTTTTCAATTGTTTCATAGAAGGTGGATCTATAAGCACAGACCTTATAAAAAAAAACCCTGCTGTCTCTAACAAATTTTGCTGCCTTTATTACAAAAAAAAATGTTATTGTTTACACCCTAGCCAGAAGCCCTAGCTCATTTACGCACATCTTAAATCCTACTGGAATTTTAAAATTAAATAGACACTAATATTCTGTGCTGAACAGTGTTGCTTTCTTGAACAAGGACTTATGCTTTGAACACTGATTTGAAAATATAATATCTGTTAAATGATAAACTTGACTCTCCTAGTACAACTAGGCATGCAACACTTGCTGAATACATATCATATATATCAAAGCCATATCTCAGATGCTCAAAACATGCTAAAAAGAATACTCAAAGTAATGTCAAAGTGAGATTTGTCTTAATTTGAATTTCAACTGCTAAAAATCTTAATTGCAATGCTAAGCATCTAAATAAATGCAGCAAATTTTAATAAACACATAGACAATAAATATTTCCTCTAAAAAGGAAATAGTACAAAATGTGCAAGGAATTCCAGCAAATAAACTCTAATGGCAGCTCTCCATGGCTCCATTTTCATTTGTTAATAAAATGTGCAAGCTGAAATCTAATGATTTCAAAATATTATTATAACAAAATTCCTTCAAACATGACCTGTAGTTTCCAATAACTTTTAAAAGACTTCTTTTACCTATACTGAACTTCTATTAAATTAATGTTTGTATAAAAAAAAAGGAAACTTGCTGCTTGTCTACAGAGTAGATACAAAATACAGCCAGTACCTTCTAATACATATTTCCTTGTTGATAATTTAGAACATTGCATCTGTTTCCTTTGATTAGTGAGGTGCTTGATTGCTATTTTTTTAACTAAGACATAATTTACAACATCTTTTGGTTTAACAACTCATTTCAGTTAAAAGGAAAACAGTTGTATTTGCTATAAACTCTACTTTGACTTCTTGGATTGCTTATTTTGAGTCTCAGTATTTTTTTTTTTTTTAGAATTTCAAACAGATGGCATTTATCTTCATAATGGCTGTGATATTTTACCTTTTATTACATGGCATTGACCAGGTTTTGACTGCTACTGATGTTTTGAGTATTATACTTTATTATAAACTCTTACTTAACGTTTTGATTTCACTATGGCATCTGTTTTGAAACAGACTGTCATAGAATGGTTAAAGATAGATTTTTTTAAAGAAAGCATTAATCAGAATAAGACAAATATACAAGACTTTAGTACGTACTTTTATGGACGTGACATTAAAGACAAACCTTGCCTTCTCATTTTTAACAGTTCATCGAAAACTTCTATTGAATAATTTAAGTGAATACTCAGCAAGTGAACAAGTGGGAGAGGGGGTGGTGAGCCATTTTATTGATCATGACAAAAAAGGGTAAAAGACCCACTGTAGAACTAAATTCCTTACTTTCTCCTCCAAGATTTGCCTCATGATCTTGCACTGTCATGACTCATAACGGCTGCAAGCTACTTAATTCCACAGAAAAAATACGGCCAAGAGATTTCAAGATGTGATTTCCCTTTTTCTCCTTCCTTCCTTTTCCTGCCTGCTTTAGATCAGCATGACTTCAGCAATTGTTTTTCTCTTCTGAGAATGCGGAGCGTAAAGCCTTTTCTATCACCATTACAGTATTCCTCATGCTTCCTTACAATCACCTAGTTCATTTAAGGTTCTTGCTATTGGCAAAGCAAAGAGAACAGTCATCAGAGCTGCAGAATGGATGGCCATATGCAGCGCCCCAGAGCAACACAATCCAAGCCAGAAACTTCCCTACAATAAAGAGTAATTCCCATGCTTGCACTGGTAACATATTTCCATGCATTCTCTGGTTGCTTAAATTGCTTGAATTCTCTGATTTATTGCATAAAATAGTCTGTTACTGGAACCTCTTTCCAGCATGGGCTGTCACCACTTTTTGTTCCCAACTTGAGAAAAGCAGCAGTTCTACTGATGTGATTTAAAGTGTATGCTTCCTTGCACCTACTTTCTGTAGTTCGGAAACAAATCATCTTAATCATAACTACAAGAAAAGGGAGTGGCTCCCTTGGGAGTTTTGTCTGAGGAAAAACTATAAGGTTAGACCATTTCCAAATAAGTAAAACACTTTGTTCTATTCATAGAAAGATAATTAAACTCTTACACTTGTTATGAAAAACTGCTCTGTTACATTTTTCTGTAACTCTGTACTCTGAGACTTCACAACGGAAAATCTGAGTGAATAATTTTTTTTTTCCTACTAGCATTTCAACTATCAAAAGTCTTACCACTCCTCTTTAGACCAACCCATATGCAGCACAGTGTAACCTGTAGTCCAGTGAAAGTGCATATCCTAAATAGAGCACTACAAACAGATCATTTCACTGTGATACTCATTTTTAGTAATACTGCATCCTTGCTTAGGACTTTTTTCCTGGTAACTCATCCTTAACTTAGAAAGCCATCTCACCACACACACACAGAAAAAGTGACCAGCTCTAGAAATAGAGCCATTTTAGGAGCAGCATTAAATTAAACTTGAGAGAGTACATCAGATGTATAAAAGTGCTCCGTTACACCCAAGAGAAAAACTTTTCACATGTCTCATGTTTATACACAGAGATTATTTTATAAAGGGACTACTAGGCCTAGGCAAGTAATGGTCACTGAACTTAGCCACAGAAACAACTTCAGCCACTCAGAAAAGGAATTACAAGCCTAAAGTCTTGAAAAAAATAGAAACAATAGTGGAGCTATGAAAATCAACTGAAAAAGTAAACTGTCAATCACAATGAACACAACAGTCTGGGGTTTCATTTATTCTTCCTAGGAAAAAAAAAAAGAATTATTGGAATAACAACCGCAAACCTAAAGTTATTGTTAGAGCATCAAGATGTGATTAACTATGAAGTTTGTGTCTAATTCATGAAGTGCAGTGATACGAATTACTCCGAAAACCAGATAAGAAACCTTACCCAAGTACAATGCAGCAAGACTGGGCTGGATGGGTTTCATTCGCCGGACGGGCACTGGCAGCGACCAAATTCTTAGAAAGCCTCACAATGCACAAAGGCCGCCGGAGAGCCCCTCGCGGCTCCCGGATCGCCTCCAGCCCCGAACCGCCGCCTGTTTCGCTCACGCCCGTATTTGGCTGGGGGCACGCTGCAAAGGGGGCTCGGGCTGCCGAGGGGAGGGGGCTCCCCGCACCCCCCTGTCCCCCCTCAATTCCCAGGGCTCAGCCCCACACCGCACGGCCGGGAGAGAGACCCGTGCCCTGCGCTCCCCGTTCCCCGCGGGCGCGGCCGGGCGCCCCGTCCCAGCGCTGTCCAGGGTCCCCGCCGCACCGCACCGCACCGCACCGCACCCCGCCCCGCACCGCACCGCGCCCCGCTCCGCGCCCCGAGCGCCGCTCACTCACCACCGGGCGGGGGGAGGGGGGTGGGGGGTGCCCGCGGCCGCGCAACCCCGCCGAGGGGTTCTGGGCTGGGCGCCGCTGCCGATCCCCGGCGCCGCAAAGGTGTATTTGGGGAGCGGGCGCGGCGCGGCGGCGGGGCCGCCCGGGCGGGCGGGAGGGGCCTCCCCGCGGGCCCAATCAGGGCCGGGGCGGGCGGCCTCGGGCGGCGGCGGGGGCGGTGGCGGCGGCCCGGGAGGGAGGTGCGGTGGCCGCGGGCCCACCCCGCAGCGCGGTCCGGCCGGCGGCCCCAGGGCGGCGTTCGCCGGGGGTGCAGGGCTGGGAGAGGGGCAGGTGTGGGCCTGCGGCCTCGCCGGGCTGCGTATTGCCCCGCTTCGTGCAGCACCGTACTGGTTTGGGTGTCGAGAAGCATCGGTGCGGGGCAGAGAGCGGAGCTGCTGCCGTGCGGGTGGGAAAAGGTGTCCTCAAGGGCTGCGAGGCGTCGTGGTCACTGATGTCTTTTCCACACAAGTCTCCTTCCACATACTCTTTCACCTGAAGATCCTGTGCCACCACATTTGCTTTGTTTGCACTTTTCCTCTTAATTCTTCCAGGTCACCATCGAGACAGAACGGCAACTCCACGATTTTTAGATCTTCACAAGTGCCATAGTGTATTCACAGCATTTATTGGGTGGCTTTGGGAAGCACGCAGTTAGAAATAGTTATTTTGTTGGACTTGGACAATTAACAGTGGCTGACCTCACAGAAGGCTTAGTTGCCTTATCGAGTCGCATGGAAGCAAATAGATTTCCCCAATAAAACATCTCTTGTAAGCTGAAGGCTGAGTTTGGAGAAGCGCCGTACCTACACGGCAAGGGAAGAAAGGGCAGCATTTCTCGTAGCTCACTGTTGCAGCTGAACAAGCTGGTGCGGAAGAGAGAGCTGAAATCAACCAAGACAAAAGCGGCACATCTCCAAATGGTTTTGAACAGACCAGCTTTACACAAGAGAGGGTATCAAAGCTCAAGGTGTGAATGTTTTGTTGCCTCCTTGCCTGTCAGAACTGAAAACCGGTTTAATAACGATATCTGCTTCACACCATGCTTCCTTCCCTGCAGTGTTAAGAGAAACCTGTCAGCTAGAGTAAAGAACTGATGAATTCCTTCAATCACCAGTTAGTCAGCTGAAAATAATCTGCCAAAGCCCATTTTGTTGCCATTTCTGAAGTTATTGACAGGCAATATGAAGCTTGAAGGAGTGCTAAATAGTCTAGGACACTGTGTACCTCGTAAAATTACTGTATTAATAGACAACGTATTGATGCAGTCTCTTGCCTCCAGAAACAAAGATTAGTCTCAAGGCAAGACACGGTCGTGCTACTTTGCCCTCACCAGCAAAGTACCCTAACTCTTGCTGTTCAGTCTCACTTTTTTTTTGCCTTAGGGAACCAGCTTTTTCTGTAAAAAGAGGTAGAAATAGCCTCTGAGCAACTGATATAAATGAATTCCATTACCAAGTTTCTGTACCAAAAAGGAGCAAGAGCTTGTGTTGCACAGGGAATGCCTGTTCCAGGATGTGCTGTGCAAATTTAGATATGATGTTCATGGAGCGTAAACCTGCTCTGCCCAGTGCAACAGATTAATGCTAGGCAACAAAGGTGAATTTGAACATTTGCTGAGTAACTGGATCATCAGTACCCACGGGTCTCCCAGAGTTCTTGAAAAGCCACTGTTCATCCCTATCACATCAGTCGCTGTGTGCATACTAGTAATGACTTGCACCAAATAAAAAACAAAGAAAATGCTTATGGGTAAGACCTTTGCAGTGAGTATTTGGAAGAATAAAATAGTATTTCAAATTAGATTAATTGAAATACTAACATAAAGGCAGTTTGCATTTCACTTTAGCCATTGAAAAGTTATTTCTCTAAACGAAATTAGATTAGATACCATGTTTCCATCAAGAAACACTTGTGTCGCACTTAAAAATGGCTACATTTTTTTCAGTTTCTTCTTTAAATTAAAGGTCTCTTTTTGACCAATAAAATAGAAAGAATATATTATATGCGATGATGCCAAGATGTATGTATAATCAAATATAAGGGCATCGTAATTCAGAGCATAATTAGCACTCCTAAACTGCCATTTACTGGCATCTGCTGTATTTAAATCAAGTTTTCAAAATCAGATTTCTTCAAAGAAGCACCTCTCAAATTTATCATCTCCCCCATGGCAACTGACATTTCTGAAAATGCAGAAAGCTGCAGCCCCGAGCTGTGGTGCTGAGCAACGGATGGCTCAGCCTTGATGGCTTCAGGCACCCGCGCTATGGGACTGGAGATGCTGGCAGGCCACAGAGCTGCAGGAAGACTGAGGTTGGAAGGCACCTCTGAACTTCAGCTAGCCCAATCGTGCTGCTCAAAGCAAGGTCAACTACAGCATGTTGTTCGGGAAAGCGTCCAGTTAGGTTTTTAGTTTCTCTAAGGATGAGAACTCCACAACCTCCGTAGGCAATGTGTTGCACTGTTTGACAACCCTCACAGAAAAAAAAAAAAAAAAAAAGGTTTTTTTCCTGTATTTAAATGGAATTTCCTCTATTTCAGTTTGCACTCACAGCCTCCTGTCTTTTCATAGGACACCACTGCGAAGAGTCCAGCTCCCTGTTCTTTTATCTCCCGTCAGCTATTTATACATGTAGGTAAGATCTCCATGAGCCACCTCTTCTCTAGGCTGAACAGTCACAGCTGTCTCAGTCTCTCCTCATATGTCAGGTGCTGCTGTCCCTTAACCATCTTAGCCGCCCTTCGCTGGGCTTCCTGCAGTAAGTCCCTGTCTCTCTTGTGCTGGGGAGCCCAGGCCTAGACCCAGCACTCCAGATATGTTTCACCAGTGCTGAGTAGAAGGAAAGCATTACCTCCCTCCATTTGATGGCTGTGCTCTTCCTAATGCAGGCCATATAATGTTTGTTGCAGCCTAAATGATATTATTTGCATTTATCACTGATGCTAGAAATAGCCTTGTTGCATCTGTGCAGGGCTCCACTTCAGTTAGTAGTCCATCTGGCTGTAGTACTATGCTCATTTAGGTTTTCAACTTTTGAATCCAATCTGGTCAACCAGAGTCCTCATGGACTCCCTGGCTCAGTTCACCTCTAGCTGGTGGATTACTGAACCCAGGAGTGATGTGGCTACGCTGTGTGTCTTTTTTCAAGGCACGGGCAAACTTAATTCTTGCCTTAAGTGTAATGCTTGGCCTTGTAGCTTTGATTTATTTTTTTTTTCATGTAATGGTAATTTCTGCTCCACTCCGTAATGGCACATTTTCAGCATTGCCATTCAATGACATTTATTGGAGACTCACACGAGGAACGCATTAGTTTTTCATTCCAGTGCAGAGGAGGTGCACATGACACAGCAAGGTGACAGGCAGCTGATCCATGGCACTAGCAATCAAATTAGGTTTTACAGAGCAAGAAATGACAATTATTCCTGAAGGTGAATGAGAGTTTGAAAACCTAAAAAAAAAATGTATCATACACTGTGTCTTTTTAAGAGCCTTTAAGATCAAAGTGCCAAAAGGTGTGCTGCCAACTAAAGAGTTAATTCATTTTTGCCCTATCAAAAATACATCTGAACTGAGGGTTTTGGATACTTCTGCCACTAGGTTAGTGTCCTTTTATTGCTTCACTTGTTCTGGCTATAGGGAGTTGAATACACTGGAAAACATACTACCACTGATGTGCCTGAAGGTGTCTACTGGACTTCTTATTAAAATTATATCACATTCAGAGGAGGTTTCAGTGATTTATCCACCTCTAGCTCAATTTATCCCTTTCTGGACAATGTTAAATCATCTCAATTAGAAATGACTTATCCTGAAGGCTCATAAATACCTTCCTCAGGAACATGTGCTTTGCTGTTTGGAAATACAACACGTTTCAAAATGATACCAATATTAAAATGTTTTCTCTTCACCCTTTTCCACTGAAAGACTCCTTTCCAAATACTACATGTCATATTCTTACTGTTACTCAGCTTTAGGCAGTCAGATCTGAGTATTTATCAGGAGTAATGTCTACATTTTCACCAAAGAAAGTTTTGTGCAGAGTTTCAAGTTTGCCTTGAAGAAGGATTTTGTTTTAATAAATTAATAAAAGCACAGGTTCCGTATTCTTTCATAGACTTCATACACATGCAAGCAAGCTGTCCTGGAACACAAGATTTCTGAGAATCAAAAGGATTTTTTTTTGTTGTTGTTGCCAATTTTCTTGGCAAACTGCTATTTCCTGAGGGGCAGGCTAGATTTACTGTGTGTCCTCTGGCAGTATGTCTGTATGTTGTATAGAAAGATAATCTTGTGGAGCTCTTATGGTGATTTATCATGGAGAGTCAGAGAAATATTACAAAGGTTCTAACAGCAGCGACAAATAAATATGATTCTCAGCCGCCTACTTCATTGGAAGTTAGAGGTAGTTGGACTTCCTGTGGAAACATCCTCCTGTCTGTTGGATTTGCTTTCTTGCCCAGCATTCCTATTTTCACTTGGAAGATGGGCTTAATGCCTGTTTGTACTGATCATAGAAGCATAGAATCACAGAATTGTGAGGGTTGGAAGCAACCTTTAAAGATCATCTAGCCCAATCCCCCTGCAAGGACCAGGGACATCTCCAACTTGAACAGGCTGCTCAGAACCTCATCCAACCTGGCCTTGAATGTTTTCAGGGATGGGGCATCCACCACCTCTCCGGATCAAGTATGAATACCTCTTTTTAGACAAGGAAGCAGGGATACTTGGCCAGAGGATAAGTTTATTTCATTTCTGAAGTCATATTTAGGAAGCTTTCAGCTTTCAACACAAGTTCCAGCTTGGGTAATTGCATCCTCCTCTAATTTAAATTGTTATAGCATCCTTCCTGTCCCAAGTGAGTTGTTATGAAATCTTTGTCATGCGTTCTACTAAACATTGGCTATGCCGATGCTGTGTGATCCGGAAAAATTTTTCAGCTCCCTGCTCCAGGTGCGTGCCCTGACGACACCCTGACTTTGTCTTGGACGAGCTCTGCAAATGCATTATTTTCCACTGTGCCTCAATTTTCATTCAAAGGAAGCCTGGGCAGGCAGGCAGGCAGCAGGAAAGCAGCTGCAGAGTGCCCCTAAAGGGAGCAGAGTGCTCAGGGAATTAGGACTGCAGGAAGCAAACACTAAAAAGTGTATTTATGCTGTAGTAAGTTTTAGCCTTTTTCATGTTTTATCTTCAGATTAGTGAATTGATTCTTGTAGGAACAGGAATTCAAGTCTAGTAAAAATTTCATTTTTATATATATATATAAGAAACTTGATATATAAAGATCAGATTATTCAGATTATTCATCTATTCAATGCATTTCTTACAGCGAGGAAAGACACAACTATATTAGACAGTGGTGGAAAACTTGAGCTGAGACAACATAGCCATTCCAAACTGATTTCTGTGCTATTTAACAGCCTTTCACTGATACTGTAGGTCACTTGTTATATAGAAAAAATATTTATTTCTAAACTGCTCAGTTTTGAGAAATGTTTGTTTTATGTAGTGTAGTCCACTGCTATAATCCCACCCTTTCTCCACAGTCTCTGAATATCAGCTTAATTCAGCTGTTAAAATGATGTAAGAAGAAAAATCTGTGCACAAGTTGGCAATCATATCTGAGGTGCTTATTTTATCTGCTGTCCCAGCATTATTGAAAATACGATCAAGTGTTATTCTTGTGCATAACAGTAGTTCTCATTCAATATTTCAGTCTCTGATCTTCTAAATTAGATAAAGTTGCATAATTAAATAATTATAAAAATTACTCATTCGCTCTTTGTTGAGGAGCCTCTGTTTGCATTATGTCAAGTACAATGGGTTCCAGTCATTCTTTACATGTTTGGATGCTATGAGAGTACAAACACATGCTAAGATCCAACTTCCTATACACATAGTCTCTCAATTTTCTATAGCTATAAATGCTCGTTAAAACATTTTCGAGTGAAGTTCTGAAGCTTCTCTTTTGGATACTGTCTTGCAAACATCGGGATCTACTCTAGATTTTGTAGAAAACTAACATGAATAGTTGAATGAACTGTATTCCAGAAATCCTTTTGTGTTGAAGGAAAATGGAACACATTACTGAATCATCTTCACTGAGAAAGCAAGAGCATTTCTTTTCAAATAAAATTAGGTTGACCTCAGTTTTGTAAACACTGGTTTGTATAGATAAAGGATTTTCTTTTAGGATAATTACCTGCCATGGCAAAACTCCTACTGATGGTAAACAAGGTAGGATTTCTTGTTTACGGTGTTTGCTCCTGGATTCCCTTATCATTTTAGTCTGAATTTTCTTAGCTTGGCTCACATGGAGTTAAAACGAATGGGCTACTTACAGAGCAAGGGTACTGTCATCTACAGGACCTAGCTCTAGCAGTTGTTACTGAGCGCTGGAAATGTTTGAATAGGCTCATCATATTGCAAAGAACTGATCTGAGTTGGCTTTCTAATTCATCAGGAAAAGCCTGCAACAACCCCCTCCCCCACTCTGTTAAACACTGTTGTTTAATTTTACTAAATGCAAATAAATACTGAGCTACAGTGACCTCATTAACTGCAATTCATGTACTCGGAGAAATAATGGCTAGATAATGGAAACCTAGCTCATAATTCATATGGAAGAAAAAAAAAACAAGAATTCAGTCTTTTTTCAGGTTATCCTTTTTGGGGAAAATAGAAAAATACTAAAGAAAATACTTTCTCACAGAACTTCTCATGTGGGCTACACATGTGCAGGCAGTCCTGTTTTCTTGTCTGGGAGCATTCAAGCAAACGGGAACTGCACTCTCAAGGAGTTTCCTGTAGTTTTCCTCCTCCTGCCTGTCAGACCTTTCCTTTTTCCTCTTTCACTTCCCTGCTCCCCCCCCGCCTCCAATTCAGCCATCCCTTTTTTTCTCTTTTACTTCCCAGCAATAGTGCAGGCTACTGTCAGGTAACTTTCCTCTTCTTTCATTGCTTCTTCCATTGCTTCTTCATTTTCATTTTCCTTTTCTGGTAAGGAATAACACATTTACTGTAGGGAGATAGAAATGGAGTTGCTTACAGAGAACTGACAAAGGATCTGCCTCCTGCCTCTCTCTGCAGCAGCAGCAGAGCACTTCCTATGAAATAATACCAGGAAAAAGTAATCCAATAATCTTTGTGAAGCCAAATGCATTGTGTCAGCTGAGCACTGATGTTGTAAGAATAACCACATATTAATTAGCTCATGACTGACTACAGATGAAATTGTATTATCACCTGAATTTGACACATTAAGCATATTAAGCTTTGATTTTCTACAATATAAAATTATTTCCTCCTCCCCAATATATGTGTATCTTTCCCTCATTCTAAAACTTCCTAAATTCATTTCTAATATGTCCCACATCTCGGCAGAAACCTTGTGTTTTATGTTAGGCACGAACATTTGTCATTTTCTCTCCACCTCACACTTGTATTCATCACAAAGAATTAGTTCTTTGCAGTGCACATTGTCCTATAACGAGCCTGACACTCCTTTTGTTCTGTAGACCTTTCCATGGAATAAGTCTATGAGTAGCTTCTTTGTATAAAATCAGTACAAAGTAACACTTATGCTCTCAGTTTTGAATAATTAAATATGATAATAAGACAACAAAAGAAGAAAATCTGAAATTGACTTAATATAATGACTAGAACTAGAATAAGGAAAAGAAAAAAGAAGCCAAGTTCTGAAAAGCCAGAAGAGCTACCTGGCAAAAGATAAAAATATTGGTAAGAAGAATAAAAAAAATATATCAATAGCAATAAGAGAGCAGCATCACTTGAGTGATTTTATTCTTTTGCTTTTGGATTTCAAATTCCATACATATCAGTTGTTCTATGAAAATTTCCACTGCTAAGTTACACCCGGAGCTGCTGCACTTGCTACAAGACAGTCAATAGTAAATATATGTCCCTGCGCTGCCTAGGCTTGTACTGCCCAAACTGCTGCTCACAAAGTTAATGGGCAGAAAATAAAAAAACTTCAGAAGTGTGTTTTGCTATTGTTGGTTCTCTAATAGCTAGCTTGATATGAAAAGGGTCCTGAAAGTTAGAGCTCTGTGTTAGAGGAGCTTTGCACAGCTGGATCATGCATCCTTAAAACTAAAGTTAAAAAAAAAATCCTTCAGCTAGCAGACTAAAAGGCATTCTTCCTCAAATGGTAAAGATCGTATGCACCTGTTGTTAGCCTCATCACTTCCTCTAGTAATTTATTTAGTGTCATCAGGTTTAACTATTTTCTTGAGGAAGCTCCTTAGGTGAAAAATATTAAGAAAGTGAGGTGAAAAGTACATTCTATTATGTTTGTAATATTTTCAAATTATATACTCTACACTAGCAACCAGGAAAATACAAAGCACATACATGGTCCTACAGACACCTGCACCAATGTTCACTTTCCTCCTGCACACCCAGGCGCTGCCATCAGGATCGCCCTGTGACATTTCTTGTAACAGAACCACAGCTCCTTTATCTGGAATCTGAATTTAAAAAAATCTTCACTTTAAATGTGGAGGATGGAAAGACCTTCTATGGGGTATTCTGTGAGGGTTTGTTCTGTTTACGGTCGGTTTAGGTGTCTGGGTAGGTAAACAAGGCTGGGAAGTTGGCTGATCTTCCCCCTAAGGGAATCAGCCCACTATATAGCTATCATAGGCAGCATCACCACGGGCTAAGTTAATTACAAAGCTATGGATTTTTCAGTTAGCAAGACACTATATAAATATCATTGTAACTTAATTAGTATCATTTGTAGGTGGTGTGTGAAAGCTTGTCTCTTTATAAATGCTTTCCTAACCTTAAAAGTGTACCTCGTTATCTTACCTGGTTAGGAAAAACACAAACACACACGACAAAACAAACAATCAAAAGTGAAGGCAAAAAAAAAAAAAAAAGTTGATGCAGTTAAAGATAGTTTTATGATCCTGGTCTGTCCTAGTCTCCTTAGGTTTGATTTTTTAGTCAAAAGACTTATAAATAGACCTTTCCAGCGCATATCCAAATAAGGAAAAATGTTTCAGGACCAGGGAGAAAAGATTCAAAAAGATTGTTTACCTGCCATCCTTTCAAAGAAAAATGCTTTATTTAGTAAGCTTTAGAATGAAGAATCACTTCAGAGGTTCTGGAGGTGGTGGTTCATCTAATTGAATAGCTGCAAATAGGAACAGCAACATAACCTTAGTAGTGATTTAATTTTTAATTTTCCAGGTTTTAATAGGTAATTTAACTTCAAATGTAATTAAACCATAAAAGTTTAATTTTATTTGACTCTACAAATGCATATTTCTTGAATGTCATTTGCCTAAAAAATAAAATAGTTCTGCACTTTGTAAAAAGGCTATAATTCTGATAAAGAGTGGGCTGCTGAAAAGATGTGAGAAGACATATGGGCAGGCAACATACAATGAACTGGATGCTAACCTTTCCAAATGGGAAGCCACTGACTTCACAAATCTACTGTTTCTCACTCCTCCTGATATCTCCTCAGCCACAAGCAAGTAAATCCTTGATGGGCATAAATTTTCGTATCACCGAGCAATAGTAATTTACCCTGTACAAAGCACTGTAAATTCCTGAAAGTTAACATATAGAGCCTAAAGGCTGCTTTCAAGTATATTCCATATTAATCACCCTATCACAAAATTATAGGAATCAGGGATCAGTGGAAGTGTCAGAACTGCCATATTGGAGCTATCTTTTACAGTTGGTCTACGCTGACTTCTAGCACAAAATTTGCTTGTGTTGATGTACAGAATAGCCACACCTTATGCTCAGATCTGAACTGTTTGGAGCTGGTGCTGTTGGAAAAGAGATTTTTATATTGTTGGGTTTTGATTGTATACTAAAACAACTAATACCAAAACTGTTCTAGAATAGGTTGAGAATTTTCATGCACTTCTTTTTCCCCCCAGATATTCTATGCTTAAATTGTACCATTTGCTTGCATTTTTAAGTCCTTTGTAACTACTATGTGAGGTTTCCTAGTTAAAATAAGATTAAACTAGGCAACTTTATAAGCCAGCCTACTTGTGTGTAGTGAAAACACATCTGGAATCAGATTATCATTTAAATAGCACATTCTCAATCCTTTCCTACACTCAGGAAAAAGCCTGACAAAATTTACTCTTCCTGTTCATATAGTGTATATTTCCAGTAGCCAATTTTTTGTTCCCTTACTCATCTGCACAACAGTCAATCCGGTTTCTGACCAAGTCCATAGTAAATGGATTATTGATAACTACTTATAAATGTTTATGGGTAAAAAAATTATCTGCTTTCTGCCTTCAGGAATGAGCTGAAAAAAAAAAAGAAAATTTACTGTAATCTTTTTTTTCCTACTAGCCACAGTTTTAGAGTTGTTGAATAAGAATTGTGATTGCATTGCTTCTTTTCGTTTAGTCTTAATGTTAACGCAGAGCTCACAATAACAGAGATCTCAAGATGAGACGAGACGATTCATATGCATAAGACATTCTAAGCAGGGGTCAAGTTTCCTCCATCTGCTTTAATTCTATTTCAGTTGTATGTATCACCTCAATGTATAAACTGCTGCTGTCTCGCAGGTGGTTTTGTCATTTGTGATGCAAAACAACAGTCTCTTTTTAATCTCTCTCTAACAGTGCTAGAATAACAGGTGATGGTGTCCTGTTGTAGAAATCCATATGTGGGAAACTTCTGAAACAGACTAGACTGGGGTGTGCAGTTTTGTGTCTGCCTCTGAGAGCGTGTGGGTCTGTAAAGCAACAGCTGAAATGACTAATGGACTTCAGCAGGAATCTCAAAGCATCCAAATGGACTTCCTGCCTCGGGTCCAAGCGTGACACTGGCTTATTCATGCACAGAGTAACAGCAGGTGGTATTCAACTATGAGCATATTTGAAATAAAACATTCACAGGTGGGTGAATGTGAGATAAAGGCGCAAAAGATGTTTGATGGCTGGAAAAAAACAATGGAAAATTATATGCAACTAGGTACATCCCAGTTTTAGATCTTAATGTCTATGGGGAAGAAACACCCCATAACTATGTTCTTAATTATCCTATGACTTCTGGATTTAATAGCTCTATGACTCCTGGAAGGAGTGAGCACTTGAGACATGCCAGTGAAAAAGTCAGTATCCCGTGGTACTGAATTAAACTGTATGGAACAATGTGTTGTAGTCCAATCAAAATCTAAAAGATATATATTTTTTTTTTTAACAGTATTATTCTGGGAAAGGCTGATTGGGAAAAAAATATCGCATCTCATATGTTTCCATTGAACTGTTGGTTCCCATTAAACTGTCAGTCTTACTAACATGCGAGTTACTTTATTATCCAGGGCATTTTGTCAACATTACGAGCGATAGCTCAGTGTAGAATCCCACATTCAGAATAAAGACACAGCAGAAGCGTATTGAGGGATGCTTTTTTTATCACTATGGACTGTCTGTGGCTACAGAGAGTAGGAGACGAGTGTGGAAAGATTACTGTCAATAATAGACTGTTCAGTATAGAGAAGAGAAGGCTCTAAGGAGACCTTAGAGCGGCCTTCAAGTACCTAAAGGGGGTTTAGAGGAAAGACAAGGAGAAACTTTTTAGCAGGGCCTGTTGCAATAGGAAAAGGTTAATAGTTTTAAACTGAAAGAGGGTAGATTCAGACTTGACATCAGGAAAAAGCTGTTTACAATGAGAGAGGTGGAACACTGGAACAGGTTGCCCAGAGAGCTGGTGGATGACCCATCCCTAGAAACATTCAAGACCAGGTTGGATGGGGCTCTGAGCAACCTGATCTGGTTGGAGATGTCCCTGCTCCTTGCAGGGAGGTTGGACTAGATGACCTTTAAATGTCCCTTCCAACCCAAACTGTTCTATGATTCTATGATTCTAATAACTTCCTAAGTGATATACAGAAATGCAGCAAGATACAACAGTGTACTGTGGTTTGTACTGTACCTCTTGTTACACCTGTGGAATATCAATCAGAGAAGGAGGACACTGAGTAACAGATTTATATTATGGAATTCCTTGCTATTTGCTTGATTACTTGTTATGATAAATTCAGAAAAAAAAAAAAATGAATAATGAATTTTAAGGTACCACAACAAAACCACTAAAAATCTTAGTCCAAAAAACACTTGCATTTTTTTCTGTAATCTTCTTGTTCCTAATTTTGGAAAATATCAGGAGGGCCCCTGAAGGAGAGGAAGGAAAAGTGGGTAGCTATACATTTCAGAAATATTTTTAAATAATCAGCCTATATTATAGGGAAGACATTACAAACAAATGACAAATGAGGAAAACAATTAGTTCTTAAAAATAAAAAGTAAAAGCTTCTCATGCCTGTATGCAGAGATTTACTCCATAGCTACAGTTTTCTATGTTATCCTGTGCTATTTTAAATACAAAATAAGACTGCCATCACTGTTTTTGCAGTGGTTGCTGCTGGATGTGTCAGAAATTGATATTCAGCATAAATGGTTGAACTCGATGATCTTAGGGGTCTTTTCCAACCTAAATGATTCTATGATTTTATAAATACCATATTTGTATCTATGCTCTATTTTTCTGTGTAAAATGTGAGTTTTAAATCAACTAGTCTATTTTATCCAATCAAACCAAACAGAACTTAAAAGGATACTATTTTGTTGTCTTAATATCTTGATAGGATCGAGGTAAGGGCAGAACTTGAACCAGTTCACTGTAGCCAGTGGAAGATGGATTAAAATAAATGCAAAGAAACCTATCAAAAATATATACTTGAAATATATGAAATGTGACATATACTATTATATAAATAGTATACTTTCAACGGGTTTGCAAGCAGAAAGGCGACAACACGAAATGAGATTTTCAAGGCGCTATAGTATCTTCTACTAGGAATATATCCATTTTTACAGATAAATGGAAAACTATACAAAAATGTATTTCAGGCCAGAAGGCAGATGAGGTCAGCATCCACAAACCTTGCAGGCTTACTCTGTTCATGCAGCTTCCATGCCTCTTGTCCAAAAATCTCTCACCTGAGCCTTGGAATGATGAATTAGTTTATTAACTTTGGTTTTGGTTCAGTGAATGTATTTACCCATGCTCTGTTGGAATAGATTATATGCTTGGGATTGGATTATTTTTCCTAGTTAAAAGAAAATAAATCCATCAGAAAAGTACATTTTAAAATGTAATTATCCTCTTCTATGGGAAATATATTACTTTGTGACATAGACAATTTAATATACTAATTGAATTGAAGCATTGATGGGGCCTATTTGAAAGCTTATTATGCAATTTCAAAAGGACGCTATTGAAAGAGAGATAAAGGCTTTTAGTCATGAGCAAAAAATATATTATTTTCTTCAGCATCTAGAGTGGCAGTACTCTTTTGTACTTGTCATATTCACATCTGTGTTTAGGAGAGCATTGCGCAAATGCAGAGCTTATCAGAGTGAGGCAAGCTCTTTTACGAATATTAGTAAAAGATACATCAAGATTAATGCAGCATATATCTGGGAGGAACCCTCTGTAACTTTTTAAAGTGATATCTCTTGAGTGTCAAGCTATTTTATGACTTTTGGCCCCCAACATTTAGCCACTGCCATTATTAGGTCTGTTCACAAACATGGAGTTTAATGTAGTATTTGAAGAGTTTGTCAGTGAAGGAGATCAATGTAAGTTTCTTTCAGCTAGCAAGACTACTGTGAAGTCCTAATTCATTGAAGGTCCTACAGAATTAAAAGAGCTAATTGTATAACCATCAATTATATTATCTCTTCGTATCCCATGCATTAATAGAAGGGCTTTGAATTTCAAATACTTATTATATTAGCTTAACAAGAAAAATATTCTAAATAGCATGTTAAATTTTCTTAAATTATTCATATTACCTTCTGGTTTTCAGATAAAAAGTGCAATTTAGATGTAACCTTTGACTTCAGAACTGCAAGCTAAAAGAAAAACAATCAAATAACAAAACACTATGAAAATTTAACAACAAATGTTTAGAGGGCATGTTCCTGCTAAACTCTGAAATTTAAGAAACTCTAAGTGTCTTACCTATAAAAGAATACTAGGTTTTATTGAAATTACTGATTTTCTAATGCATGAATCACAGCTTATATTTCTGTAAGTAATATAAATTTTTGATCTGTAGAATCTTTATTATCAATGGTATACCAGAAAAAAAAAATAGTACCAATGCCAGAGCTTTGGTTGAATTTACAAGGACAGAGATTTACTAGAAGCAGAAAAAGTAGAAATTAAACAGAACTGACAGAAAATGGGAAGTGTGAAACGGAGGGAGGAGAAGAAATAATTATGAATATTTTTAGTTCTGCTCTTTGATCTCATCTATTGACTCTAAAATATCACCAGCAGAAAAATAATGTATAAAATTTCACAGAAAGAAGAAAGCAAGCATAGGTTAAATATAGATAAATAAATGTATTTTATGGATGAGCATGAATATGCACATTGTAATATTCATAATGAATGAGGTTTTTTCTGTCTAAAGGAATATTTCACAAGATTGAATGTAGCTCGCTTTATACAAGGTGTTGACAGGCACTGACTAAAGCTATTTAACTTTCCTGTCCCTGGAGGATATAAGAACAAGAGTTTATTTGTTATCTCAAATGAAATATTTTTACTTCTGCAGTCTTCTTCTAATTTTTGTAGATAAACCTTTGAGTTTATAATTTGAAGTGGTAATTACTCGAACCGTATTTGGAGTACTTATGCTCATATTGCTTAATATTTTGTTAAATGGATTGTATACATGAAATGCTTTGATATTCACCATGTGATGTGTAGGTGTGGGTACTTACAGCTATAGCATGGACTGAGTCACGTGACAATTCAATGCTAACCTTGGCAGATCTGTCTTAGATCATGGAAGACTATAAAGCTTCAGTTCAGAAATGTTCACCTGCTTTTCCCCTGTTACTTCTCTTAACGGGAGGGACATCTGAGCACTGTTCCTCAGTCAGCATATACTGTGCTGCCATAATTATCTCATAAGACCTCATCTGTAGTCACTGCATCATACTCTGAGAGCCAGATACTCTTAAGACAGACATTTCGTTTGTCTAGTGATATACTGATTTGATCTGGATTAAATATTTTTCCAATGTTTTTCTTGAGGATTTTTGTAAGAAAAAGACACAACACAACAAAACCCGTTGTTCCATTTCTGCAGTTTCAGGTCTTTACTTAGGAACTTTGCATCCGTTTTTCTGGCCTCACCTCACGTAATTACATTTCATATTTAAAGCAAAAAAAGACTGACACCATTCATTTACGTTGTCTTCTCTCAGGAACCCATTCTGAGCATTGAAGGCACACAAAATACAGTGTATATAACATATCATTTCTTAGTTCCATCTGATTTTTTTTTGAAAAATGAGATTTCTCGTAGATAAAGAGCTACTGCTTATGGACTAGTTTCACACTCACTTATTATTATTATTATTATTATATCCAAAAGAGACTGGCCTCAGAAATTGAAGCGCAAAACTCTCTTCACAGGCAACAGTAACGTGTAATGCCCCGTTAGGCATGCAGCCATCTCTGCAGGGATGAGGCTTATAGGCTGGCTGCCTCTGGAACTGCGATTTGGGAACTTCTATACCTCATTATAGTGTACCCTAAATAGTGAGCATCCAACCAAAAACACTATTGGATTTCTGCACATTTCTGTTGCAGGCAGGAATTAAAGTTGTAAGACAAAACAAAATTGTACTTGTTCATTTTTTTTTCTGTGTCTGTGAGCACAAACACCTAGTTTTGATCACCATAGCTTTTTCTTATATGCTTTGCTTAAAAAGACTATTTGTTAAACAAAAGCTTGATGCTTTTTCTCCCTTTTCTCCAAATATCTTCCTTTAACAATTCAATTTTTAATTTTTTTTTCTAATTTCACTTCAGTAGAGCAGTACTTTCACAGATTAAGGCTGTTCTCATTAAAAAAAAAAAGTGACTGTGTGCTAACAGAGAAAGTAATAGCAAGTCTTACGTAGCAAGCCTTTCTCTCTAAGACCCAACCAGCAGGGCCCTAATTGCACAGCAAAAAAAAAAAAACAAACAAAACCCTTGGCATTTATCTTTTAGACAGTACACATGTGTTTTATTCAATAGCTCCTTTTAGCTTTTTGCCTTAAATGTTGTTTAAGAATAAAAGGTCTGCAAATGCTCGAGAAATTAGCTTTGTTACAAAGCAAAATTGAAAATGAATTTGTCTATTTGATATATTCCCTTTATTCAAACTCGTGCAAGCAAATAAATTTGTGCAATGAAAACTTCACTATACCCATTTTCTCTTACTGATTTACTATTATATTAATTAATCTTACTTTGATGACTGTAAGAATGTTGATGAGTATAGAAACACTAGACTACAATTCCCATAGATTATATTAGGAGTTGAAGGCAAGGATTTCTGAGATTTACCCTTCCTCTTTCTGCTAGTCTTTATCTGTTCTTCCCTGTCTCAGTGCCAGAACTCATAAAATGCTGTCCCACCACAAAACATGACGTGACATTGAAGGAGTATCCCGATTGTGTTGCCTGATGCAGAGCTGTAAGAGGTGTAACAGCTTGATCATGGCTATACACCTCTTCAATCAAAGAAGTGCACTTCTGTCAGACATTCATAACTTACAGAAACCAAATTATTTCCAAATGTAGCTAAAATACATAGTGCATATCTTCTTGCCCATCAGCAAGATCATATTCAATTTCAGGATAAAATTGTGTATAGGAAGTCTATGGGGAAATACAATCTTTATACCATCTCTGTAAATCCAAGATGTGGCATTATGCCTATTTTCTGAAGCCAAAGCGCCTTCATGAAGAATGTGCAACCTGCTAGCACTTTCCTCCTATGAGAAGTCAACTTCACAGTCAGAACCATGACAAAGAAACATGATTGTCCATGAGGACAATCAGCCAGATTGTCCAGGGAGGTTGTGTAGTCTCTAGTCACATTTTAGATGCAGGCATAGGGGCTCAGATAGATGAAAAAAGATGCTTTTCCTACTCATTTATTTATGTGGCCACATCAGACCAGGTATAACTTTTGTCCTCATAAAAAGCTTGGTCTTCTGCATTTCAGCTTTCCAGAGGCTTCTTAACAGGTCTTGTAGTTTAGCCCTGCTCGAGACTAAGCTTCACAGTTTTTCACTCACTCTCCACACCCTCCGAGGGAACGGAGGAGAGAAAATAAAACAAAAAAGCTCGAGGTTTGAAATAAGGATAGGGAGAGATCATTCAAGTCACCATTATGGGCAAAACAGACTCGACTTGGGGAAAACTATTTATTAATTATTATTACTAAAACCAAAGCAAGATAATGAGAAAGAGAACAAAAAACAACTTCCCCCCTTCCCCCCACCTTCCCAGGCTTAAATTAATTTCAAATTATGTCTGCCTCCTTCCCTCTCCTCTGAGCAGCACAGTGGGGAATAGGGAATGGGGAATGCGGGTTGTGGTCAGTTCATCACAGCTTGTTGTCCTCTGCGCCTTCCTCCTCGGGGGAAGAACTCCTCACATTCCTCCCCTACTCCAGCATGGGGTCCCTCCCATCAACTACGGTCCTTGATGAACTGCTCCAGTGTGTGATCCTTTTCCATGGGCTGCGGGTGGATCTCTGCTCCTCCATGGGCCTCTACGGGTTGCAGGGGGACAGCCAGCCTCACCACAGGCTGCACCACGGGCTGCAGGGGAATCTTGGCCAGGAGCAGCATTACTCCTCCCCCTTGTTTTTCACTGACCTTGGCATCTGCAGCCGCTCCTCTCACAGGAAATTATTCACAACAGGCAGGCAGATGCCTCTCAGGTTCTCTTGACATCTCCTCTCCTCTCCACTTCTTGCAGCCAGGCCAGGCCGAGTTGGACCCAGTTGGCTGCCTGGCAGGAGGCCAGAGGGTGAGGCCTGCAAGGCCCACAAGGCTCACACCTCCCCCTCTCTGCCCTCACTTCTGCTTCTTCACTTCTGGCTTGTTTTTTTATTTTCCCCTACTTAAATACAGTATCACAAAGGCATTATCACTGTTGCCAATGAGCTCGGCCGTGGCCAGCAGTGGGTTCACCCCAGACCGAGCCAGGTCTACCAAAGGGGAAACTTCTAGCAGTTTCTCACAGAAGCTGCCACTGTAGCCCCTCACCACGACACAGAACCAGGGCAACAGACCTCTTGATCTTCCATATAAACATCTTCCCATATAAACAAGGACTAAGTAATTATATCAAGGCTTGCATTAAAAAAAAAAAAAAGCTACTGGAGAAAAACGCTTAGGATCTAATCCTTGACTTCTTCACCTGTTTTGTAAAAGGAGGGGACATTGTGCCAGCACAAGGTATTAATATAACTCCGTCAGTGTGAATGAATGTTGAACTCGCTTGATGACACTGTTTGAGACTGCTGTTTTCAGTTCTGTTCAAAGTTGCAGTCAGATGGAGATTATTCGTTTGCCATGTTTGAATAGGTTCAAGGTTGTAAACCTAGCCCTGCTGAAACTGTTGTTAGTAAGACCAGGATCAAACCTGGTCTCGCTAACATATCCTAGCTAGACTAGCATACTAGCTAGACTTAGACAACACAGGTAAAAGATGGAGAAAAAGGAAACAGAAAACTCAAGAAGTTGAGATAACTTTAGATATTGGGGATTCAGGAATATGCATTCCCCCTTTATTTGTTAGCTCAGTCAAATCTGATTAGTTTAATGATTATTTAGCATAATCTCACCAATTTTAATGAGCTGATTTGGCATTTTTACAGGTGCCACATGTGTTTCCAAGATCTATCAATTCTAATTGCCCTTGCATAGCGGGCCCAACATAAATGGTTCCCAACTTCAAATCAGACTTGGCAGCTGCAACACACACACCAGATTTCTATCCTTTCTGGGGGGTGAGGGAAGCTATGAACGCCTAATCGCTGCTCTGAGAGAGCCAACACAGAAAGCCAAAAGCTTGTTTCAGCCAAAATCTTGTGATTGTCAGCTAGCTGTCTTCACATAACTTATCTTCGTATATCGTTGTGCTAGCTAAAATAAGTAACAATACGTTACATAAGCTTTCACTTTACTTAAACTGTGAAACCTGAAAATAAAGTGTTTGATCATCAGTTTTCAAGACTCCTGTCTACAAGGTGATGAATTCCCCTTGTTTCCAAAATAGGCTTCTAAGGTTGCTCAGAAATGGCAGATGAACCCAGTGT
The DNA here is from genome assembly GCF_036417535.1 of Chlamydotis macqueenii. Taxonomy (NCBI): domain Eukaryota; kingdom Metazoa; phylum Chordata; class Aves; order Otidiformes; family Otididae; genus Chlamydotis; species Chlamydotis macqueenii. The sequence continues at coordinate 37,622,526 of NC_141559.1, read as the reverse complement.
ACAGCAAACAGAAGGACATTGTCGGTCTGAACTGTTGGGTCATGACTATGCAGGCTTGACAGGCTGTATTACCCTCCGCTTCCTTGTTACATTTGTGCTTCTCTCCCTTTCCCCAGTAGAGGACATAAATTAGGGGGAAGAATGAATGCTTTGTGTGGGAACAAAATGTAAAATGAGAAAAGAGTATCACATAAAAATTCCAAAGACTTAAGTTGCTACCAGTGTTATATTCTCCTCCCCTTTTGAGCATTTGGAAAGTATTATGTAGAAAACATTTATAAAAGGTAGGAAAAAGACAAAAGATATGAAATAATACTGTAGTAGTGTCTGTGTCTGTTATATATTCTGTGAGACTTCAAGAAGGTTGAGTTAAAAATGGAGGCTTTTATTTCCTTCCTTCAGAACAATGGAAATATCTTTTGCCATTCTGGTAAACCTGGATGAGATAAAAGCAGAAGATAAAGAGAAAAATTCAGCTTCCTGGAGTACTCTGGTTGATTCGGATAGTCTAGTTTTTATTATATAAAAGGAAAAAAAAATATATATTACATAATAGAAATATTTTACTTCACACGGTTCCTTTTTTTTTTTTTCTATAAATAACAAGCATGTTGGAAGGCAAGAAAGAGTGAAAGGCAATAGTTCAGATTTCCTTATGTGCTCCAGTGATATACTGAAATAAACCTTACAGTTTATTCTTCTTACATCCTCCTCAAACAAATCTTTATTAATTCTCTGTTTAAAATAGAACACATTGTGTGGCCTCATAATGGGCCATATCCTGCTATCAATATTTTAACAGATCCCCCGTGGACTGTAATGTGAAGTCTGCTAAAAAATTGATGGCACCATTATGTTCAACTGCAAGTATATTTATAATTAAATTATTTTTCTTTGTATTCATTCAAATTTCTGTTCATGAGAAGCAAAAGTGCCCTAGTTAAACTAATTAATTGTGAACATGTTGTGTTTTGTTTATTTTGGTAATGTTTGCTCCAGTCTGAAAACCTGTGAAGAACGTTCATGCTTTCCTGCTATGGATTAACACACAAAAGTTCAGCAGCTTAGTAGAGATTCAGAAGATGTTGCAAAAGCCATTTGCCATAATTATAGGAAGCAACTGTTGTTCCAAAGTATAGTATATGTACAATTAGAGCCTTGTTGAATAAAGCTACCTTAGAGAGAGGTAGGAAGACTAGAAATCGCAGAACAGTAAACCTATAATAAAAAACAAAATACAAAAATTTATGAAAAATCCTATTTTTGTCCTTCTGACTTTCATCAGAGTTCACAGAGATAGGGAAAACAGTCCATGAAATTTCAGCAAATTACTATGAAATCTCCACTTAAGAGCTGTCTGCTTTAGAAAAAAAAATTGTCCATGCCATTTAAAATTAAGCACACGGATTTATTGTGAAAAATACACTGAGCAATTTATTTAATGGGCAAGTCTCACCAGTGTAAGAGAAAGATCAGGGTAAATTTCTGGGGTTTATTGCATTGGATTAAGTTTTTTAGCTACTATTTTAATTATTGACCACAGTAAATTCTTATTCCTCATTATTTCCTACCAATGAGAGATTGAATTAATCTGGATTTGAGCCTGTTCTCTTTCTCTTGTGTTCTCTCTCTTTCTCTTGGTAGTTTTTTGTGGTTTTCTTTCCTTCCTTGTCTTTGGTGCTCTGCAGTTCCTTTTACCGTCTTTGAGCACTTCAAAATCTTTTAATGTACTAATTTTCAGAAACTATCTGGATGATAAGGTGTTGGGTTATGGTCAATGCATAAGATGATCAAAAGCTGTGTGAATATAATTTTTGAATTTTTTCTTTTTGCATGATACCTGCTACATAAAATTAAGGTTTCTAGCCTTTCGCACTTCAGAAATACATATGTAAGTCTGTTTCCAAATATGAGTTTTTTCCAAGTGTTCAGAAACAGTACATCTTCATAGTAGGTGTATATGCCTATATATAGGCTTTATATATAGTTTTTTTTAAAGCATCTAATTTTGAATGGCTAGATTATTATGAATCTATGAGATGGGGTTTTTTTTTCAGTGCATAATAGAAAGCAGGATAAACCAGCTCAGCAAAACTGAGGAGCAGAAAGAACATGTTGCTTCACCCTTCTGCAGTCTTTTAAAGAATATGGGAAGCACTGGGCTAGGCTCTCTGAAATGTTAAGTACCTCTCACACAAAGAGTAGAGAGAGTGAGGAGTTCTGGGTATCTTGATTTCAGACAGAAAATATCTTATTTCCAGCAAAGTTTCTGACAGGAATGGAAAATGGCAGGTTATGAATGACAATTATTGTAACGAGAAAGGAAGATAGCTCCATCATGGCTTCCTGGCTTCACCATATTAAAGCTGGGCTTTTGGATCCTTTCTTGGAGGCAGCAAGAGGACGCAAAGAGTATTCCTTTTCATGCTGCAGTGCACTCAAATAATTATTCAGCAAATATAACTGGGATGATCTGTTGCAGTGACAACAAACAGTTTCAATGTTGATCAACAGATCCATTTGGCAAGTGTTTTGCAGAGGTACTTACTCCCAAAATCAGCCTTTTCCTTTGTATGGCAATTAATTTATTAATTTATGAGATAATAGGAGTCAAGTGAAATTGTCTCATCTTTACTTCTCAGCAGTAAGTCAAACTATCATGCAAGTCTAGGAACCATTTCCCTTGCTTTGTACAGTGCTACAGGGTCAATATAGTCAAAGTCAGTTGCTTCATGAATTCTTTAGTCTTGCAAACCAGAGAAGACACCCAGGAGTTTAAACAGTTTTCCTATTTATGTATAGAAGTAAATTCATAAATGTGTGTATATGTGTTTATGTATAGAAAATAATCAAATCTGTTTATCCCAGGTTATAAATGAACCCTGTTTCAGCAAATTAAAGAATTCAGTATCCCAAAGTAGAGGAAAGCTCCTGCTCTTCACAACTGTGCAAACAAGATGTCAGTTGCCCAAAATGGGCAGAATGAAGAAAGGATAATCTTTTTCTGTTCCACACCTTGGCACATGAGAAGAGCTGCAGTGTGGGCGATGTACTTTTGCCATGTATTTTTGGGCTACCAGTATGAGACATGCATCTCAGAAAGTTACAAAAATATTTTCAGCAAGGTCTTTTTCTGGAGTCTCTATCTTTACATAGCTTTTTCAGTTTGCTAGTTGGTGTGAACCTGCAATATGAGAAAATATCTTGAAAAATCTAAAAAAACCCTATATACAAAACTAAATTTGTACAACACAGTCCAAGTGGACACGCCCAATCTGGTTTGCTTATAGTCACTTTCAGCAGATCTGCTTAAAAGTGCTGTATGCTGATACGGCTTACTGATAAGTGACAGGACAGTAATAATCAGAATATGCAGGAATTTTTATGATTATCAGAGGCTTGAACTTAACATTGCCCTTTTTGTGCTTACAACTTAAAGATGATCCTACTTGGTGCTTATGCTGTGACATCATATTAAGTAAATAGATCAAAAAGCTTAATTACAATTTTCAGGGCAGGTACACCAGTGTATGCTATTGTTGAGATGCAGATTTTGTACATCTGCAAATTTTGCACTAAACTGTAAAATAGCTGGACGATAGGAACATAATACATTTCACACAAGGTATTAGATTTCCTAACCTTAATAAAGGCGCCATGTTTCTGTAACAAAGCTGATCCTACTAGCTACATGATGATAAGCCTTACTTCAGTATAATTTAAATGAACTGTAATTGTAGTTAAAGCTGAATTCTGAACATCTACCATAGCTGATTACAATACAAAATCAACAAATAATCATGGCTTCAAAGGAGCCTACCAAACCTATCACCTACCAAACACCTATGACTATTCCAGCAAAGCTGTGGGAAAAAGGATTATAAAATAATATAGTGAGATACGTTGTGAGACAGTCAGTATAATATTCCTTTTGTATTACATGGTAGAGCTCATAGCTGACAGTTCAGCTAGTGTTGAATTTCCCTTGGCTGGAGTAAAGTCAAGGGAATAGCTCCTGCATCTTACTTGATCCTCTATCCCAACAGGTATAGGTAGCCATATCCTATGCTGCTCTGATGCCTACTTCTTCATGTAGAAGGCATGCAGACATAGAAGGGGGCACAAATAAAGCCTCCAAGTTTCAGGTATTTACAGCCTCACCTGTGGTAAAGGTCCTGAGATGGATTTTTGTCAGTTTGAAATGAAATTACATGCTTCAGATATGGGTAAAGTAGAAAAAATTCTAATAATCAGTCTTGTACCAGTTATAAGAGAGCTAATACTAGTGTTATCTAGCACATGATGTTAACTTATCAATAGCAGTATGTACTTATCCTTTTAATGCGCCTCTCCCAGAAATACTGGAGATTTTAACAGGACAGGACTTTTTTTTTTTGTAAGAATCTGACGCAGATTTTCTATATCAATCATGTCTTAAAAATGGATCCACCTAATCAAAGGCTTACACTCACCTTTTCATCTCTCACTCTAAGCTTAGCATTCAATAATAGAGCAGAACCACCTTTGTTCTGAACTCAGTGGGATGTGAAATGCCAGTATAGCAAGAAAACACCATTTCTCCATGTAGAAACAGACCATCAAAGATGTCAGGATTAATTATAAAGTGGGCTGTCAGGAGTACTATCTGCACCGAAAAAACAGATAGCAAACAGATTTCAAAATGGAAGAAACATGCTTTTTTTTTTCTGCCTTAAAGACTAGCTATGAGTTCATTTCTGTGTCGAGCTAAAACTATGCCATCTGGTAGGAGAAGGAAGCTCTTCAGGTTCTAGTCACAGTTAATACTGTTGGCTCAGCTGAAGACTATGTCTGTACTGCACATTGCGGTACAATGTAGAATTGCCAAAGTGATGTACAAATGGAGGAGCTTGAATACTGGGAGTAATAAAATCAGATTAGCTAAGATTTCTTTTTGGATTAATATATACTGCTTTTCATCATAGGATTTGTGCATTAAAATGCCAGTTGGGTTATCTTCAATGGAAATGTTTCTATAGTATCCAGTCTAGTGCCAGCATGACTCTATGCAAAACAGCTGGGATATCCTAAACTAGGTTTTGTAGGCACAATTAATATAGATAATTATCTTGAATACATGTTATTCATTATGTCAGAGTCAATTTTTCCCTACATGCCTAAGATCAAAAAGTCTATTGCTTGTCACGGGCCCAGATTGAGAATGATGCAGAGAAATCGCCAAGGCAATATCTCATGGGGACCGTTAGTCTTTGGTCATAAAAATGTGTGGAAAGCATGCTCAGGAAGTTAACAAATGGGACTAAGCTAGGGGAACAATTTTTATGCTGGAGTGTACCTGTTCACTTTTGTGCTCCCAAAGACATTGACAAACTGGAGTGAGTCCAGTGGAAAACCACCAGAGTGTTTGGCAGCTTGGATTATATAATGCACGGGGAGAAGCTGAAAGCCTAGATTTGTTCAGTCTGGAGAAGAGGAGGCTCATGGAGGTCTTGTTGGTGCCTTTACTATTTCATGGAAGGCTATAGAGAAGATGGAGTCAGAGATTTTATGATGTGTGCAGCAAAAGGAGGTGAGCTAACAGACATAAACTGCATCAAGGGAAATTCTGACTACTGAAAGGAAGAAAATCTTCACAGTGAGGGTAGTCAACCACTGCAGCAGGGGTTGGAGTCTCCATCTTTGGAGATATTGAAAACTCAGGTGAACAAGGACCAAGCAGTGATCTAACTGAAGTCAGCCCTACCGTGAGCAGAGGACTGGACCAGGTAACCACCAGGGTCCCTTCGAACTGAAACTATTCTGTGTTTCTGTGATTTTTAATGGGACATGGAGTTTTCTCCAGCCCTGCGACATACGTATTCATGTCCATGCATCTAAACTCTCTTACCCTCAGAAGGTGATCATGTGTAGACTGATCACTGGGAACAGTCCCTGGCCATGCTCTCAACTGAACTGTTTGCGAAAAAGTTAGCTTGGAGCAGGTCCAATCACACAGAAAAGTTTGGTAACGTTTAAAATCATGGAAGTTGATCAGTCTCAACTCTGTTATCTGACTGCCCTCTTTAGTTATTAGCTTGTGTATAATCATACTAATGAGGGTAAATAATGTAGTTTATAATCAGATGTGATAGTCTAAGTGAGTTCATCCCATCTGTATATGTTTTATATATAAAACATTTAAACAGTTGCTATAGTGTCTCAGTTCCATTAACAGGCTTTCTGCTATCAGAATGTAAAGATGAATTAGTAAAGTGCCCTGCAAATATAATTAATTCCTGTCTAGCTGAAAATAGCGATGTAGGTCATGGATGTTTAGAATTTTTCTCATTAAAAAAAATATTAATACAAGTATGTGATTTTGTGGTTTTCCTAAGGCTGACTTGATATGAAAAAGTATTGTCTAAACAGAAAGTGTGGTGATTCATTTTGGTTGAAATACAAAGGCCTTTGGTACAAAGTATTTATCCACCAACTGGTCTGAAAGACTTCTTTCTGTTTTGAAGTTGTCATAGAGCCAAAGTCTGCTTTCAGACAGAAGCATGTGGCTACCCTGCAGTCAGCAGATATGAAGTCATTGGAAGCTGTATGTAAACTTATAATGGTACAATTTGGCTCAAAATCTTTGGTAATTCTGCCTAGTCTTTTCCAACAAATTATTGAATAAAGCTTTATTCTAAATACTTTTTGATATATTTTATGCAGCTGACTGATACTGAGCATGTAACAGTAATGAATGGCTGACCTTGCAGTATGATCAGTAACTATTGGTTTTGGAGATTAAAGGCCCTTTGGGTTCAGCCTTGCAAAGTACATAGCATTAGGATTTCAGTTCTGCCAGCTTGGTCAACATATACTTGATATTAAACATCTGAGTCAGCTCACAGAAATAACGAGGTTGCTCCTGTATTCAAATATAAACACACACTGAAATGCTTCTCTGGGTACAGCGCATATCTTCCCACAGGACCGGCTTTCTCTCTTTTGTGCTTATGCACAAGCATCAACTTGGCTGCTGCTCTAGTAAACTGCAGTGTTACTCTTGTCAGAATGGCTGACAGCAGCTTGGGAATATGGCTTAAAGTACTTGTCAAGAATTCATAGTACTGTTTGCTAAGTAAATTTTAAAAGTCATAACCACAATTAATACGATGTACAGGCGTAATCAATTGTCTGCATTATGGATTCATACAGCAATGATCAAGTCAGAGGGCATTTCCTGTAGGTTAATAGCTAGCTGATAGTCCAAGCCTGTTTAGAGTTATAATGAGAAAAATAAAGTTTGGGTTTAATAACGCTGTAGCTACCGTGCTAGGAGTACATGATATACAGAGCACTGCCAGAAAATAGAAACTGTGTGGTTGAATGCTCTCTCACAGTTGAAGAGTGAAGACTGCTGTTCAGTGAAGATACAGTCACATCCGTCTTTTCTGGGATATATATATGAGCCATGTGTTTTGGAGCTTGTCCAGAGCTGCAAGTTGTCTTTCGCCTGTTTTGCCTTTTTTTAGGAGATGTTCCACTTATATCAGACCCAAGCAGACTACTCAGGCTAAATTAACATAAGGTCCTTCACTCTGTCTTATTGCTTGCTACTGTTATTGGAAGCTTTAAACATTAATCACATCACTACTTTTCATCAGAGTAGTTTATTTTATAAACCAACCACAGTTTCACACACTGACATTCAAGTAACCGCGCAAAACCTGCTTTTTCATTAGGTATTCCAACTCACTTCCAACTGGCAGGGAGAACATTTAGAACATTTTATTGGTTTGTTTTGAAATCCATGTAGCTGATGATAAGTAGACTTTGAGTTGCTGTGGTACAGAGTGTCTTTCTGTCTTCTTCTGCAGGGCCTGGCTGGTTGTCTTACAGCAAAGGTTGTTGTGTTTACTCCTTTAATGCATGGTTAGCAGATTGGCCAAGGCAGACTTCCTAAGGGTATATTATAAATGCATTTTCAGATTCAAAGAGCATAATGATGAATTAACATATTCACTACTGAAGAGCTTGCTGACTGAAAATTAGCAAGTCACAGACCTTTACTGCTAACTTGGTCATCCATTAAGAAAATGCTTGATCTCTCTCTCTCTCTCTGTCATTTCAGTGTACACTGTGGGAAAGAGAAGTTCCAATTGAAATTCAAGCCAAGTAAAACAGAAGAGAAAAATGTTGTTTTCTGTGAACTGAAAAACTGGGTTACAAGTTTGCGTAGATGAAGGGGGTTCCAAAGGGTCAAACTTTTGAAATCCTTCATACTGTTTGAAAAATATCTAAAAATACCCATGAACTTAGCTCTCAAGTTTTTTTTTGTTGTTTTGGGTTGTTTTTTTTTTTCACTTCAGCAGTTCTTCTATACTTTAGAGTATTTGCCACTGATTACAGAAAAGAACTTGCCCATAATATGACCTAAAAAAACCCAAACACCAAACACCTAAAGTCACCTGGTTAAGTGTACTCACTGGTTTCCATGTTCTATATATATTTTTAAATATATATATAAAAATATATATAATAATAGAATCACAAAATCATAGAATGGTTTGGGTTGGAAGGGATCTTTAAAGGTCATCTAGTCGAACCTCCCTGCAAGGAGCAGGGACACCTCCAACCAGATCAGGTTGCTCAGAGCCCTGTCCAGCCTGACCTTGAACGTCTCTAGGGATGGGGCATCAACCACCTCTCTGGGCAACCTGTTCCAGTGTTCCACCACCCTCACTGTAAAAAATTTCTTCCTTATGTCTAGTCTAAATCTACACTCTTTTAGTTTAAAGCCATTAGCCCTTGTTCTGTCACTACAGGCCCTGCTAAAGAGTTTCTCCCCATCTTTCTTATAGGCCCCCTTTAAGTACCAAAAGGCCACTATAAGGTCTCCCCAGAGTCTTCTCTTCTCCAGGCTGAACAACTCCACCTCTCTCAGCCTTTTTTCATAGGAGGGGTGCTCCAGCCCTCTGATCCTCTTTGTGGCCCTCCTCTGGCCCAACTCCAACTGGTCCATGTCTTTCCTCTGCTGAGAGCTCCAGAGCTGGATGCAGTACTCCAGGTGGGGTCTCTCGAGAGCAGAGTAGAGGGGGAGAATCACCTCCCTTGATCTGCTGGCCCGTCTTTCTTTTGATGCAGGCTAGGATACAATTGGCCTTCTGGCCTGTGAGCACACATGGATCGCTCATGCCCACCTTTTCATCCACCAGTACCCCTAAGTCTTTCTCAGCAGGGCTGCACTCAGTCTCTTCATTCCTCAGCCTGTAGTGGTACTGGGAGTTGCCCCAACCCGTGTGCAGAACCTTACACTTGGCCTTGTCGAACCTCATGAAGTTCACATGGACTCACTTCTTTTGAGTGTTGTAAGTAGACAGAACTCAGAAAGAGAGAGGACTCACTCACAAAGTAGTTACTGAAAGAGTCTTACCATAAGTGGCAAATGCAAATGTCCCTTTTACATAAGAGACAAATGCAAAAAACATTTGCGTAAGCACGTTTGCATACATTCCTGTTCAATTGGGTACATAAACAATGTAACTTAAAATAATTTTAAATACTATTGAGCAGTTAAAAGTAATACTTCTTAAGAAAACTCGGAGTACAACATCGAAATTGGGCTCAGAAAGACTGCTTTTTCTGTCCATTTTCATTTTTCATCAGGAATATTGAAACAATGCATTTCCTTTCAGGCTCTTTGACTTGAATTGGTATACTGTATTTAATTTGACTGTTTCTAAACATTTCACTTTGTGTCATTTCAACACTTTCAGCAGGGTGGAGGTCTGCAATGGTACCCACAGATTTTGTATTTTGGAGTGCAATGTCCTTATCTTTTTTTCCTCTAGACTGACATTCCTGACTGAACTATGTCTGTCTGCAATAAAACTGAGGCAGATTACTTTCAGCCTGAGCATCAGAGCGAACAGGAGAGTCAGCGCAGCTGGGTATGAACCCTGGAAAGAGATGATGCTTTGACTTTAGTGCATCTTGGCTGCTCACGGGGCTGTAGCTGAGTTAGTAATAACCAAACCATCTCAGGTACTGACAAAATGTGGCTATGGCAGCAAGTGTCTCCGTGTATGCTGACATCATCTGACCAATTCAGTAAATATTTGGGAGGCTAGTGCACACCGACTTCTGTGTTGCCATGACTACATGCACTGCCATCTTCTAAAATCAATGTCATTATTTTGGTCCTTTGTTGATGTTTGCAATGGGACTAACCTGAAAATAATAACAAAGTAAATTTAATTTCATATGCTGCCTGTAATCTGGATTATAAGAAGTTATGAAAGTATAAGTTGTCGTAAAAAGGAAAATCACCATGCAAGGCACTAAAATGCCAGAGTTGATTTCCACTTTTGCTTAAATTGTATAAATGGTTTATTCTAGATTTGCAAACATTGTATCTTGAGTACAACTGGCTTTTTCACTTGCATCTATTCAAACATGACAAGATTATATATAATAACAGTAGCATATAACCCACATAAAAACAATTATAATCTGACAAAGTGCTAAGTAAATTTTATTAGTCCTTTTGACAGACCAAGTGAGACTATCCAGAAGCTTTCTTTAGATATTGTCTAGTATAGCATTTTAAAGAAAGAATTTACTGAAGCTTATGTAGTAATATGTAGCCAGTGAGTGACATAAGGCCTTGCTGATGATATAAGATGAGAAAATACAAAAATATGTAACTGATTATAAAAACGTGGTAGAGGAACTGCCTTTTAGGTTGTTTCTGAAGTGTCAAGCTTAAACAGTCCTTACAGACATGTCTGGAAAGAAACTACGGCAAAATAAAATCTTATTACTTCTACTGGAGAGCTGTCATCATTGGTCTGCATATTTTGTAGCTAATTGGTTATTATTTCTCAAAACTTGAGGGCTAGCTGAGAGAGCAAGAATCTGTGACCGGGACACAGAGACAAGGGGGGCCAGTGCAACAGTGTTTTGCCTTCCTGGAAGCACTGTGAAGGGGGAATGCTGCTTCTCCTACAGCAATTGTGCACTGCAACATAAAGAACACATTATTACCTGGTTTTGTCTTTTTCAATGTTAGCAATAGTCTGAGAAATTTAACTGTAATCATTCAGAAGAAAAAATAGGAACTTTTCAAAGTAAAAAAGCTCAAAGCTTGTTCTGAAGCTGATCTGCAACATGCCTCATTTGCTGCTTTTGTGACTATCCATCTCCTAATTAAAGTATCAGGACTCCGTTGTATTAAGAACTATTTAATTCCATAAACTCCTGGGAAACAGTGTTTCTAGGGGTTGATCAGTATATGTATAAGGGCTGAGAATAAAACAAAGTACCAGCCATGTAATCGACTTTTCTGAGCTATTTAGGCAAATCCAGAGATATCATATTGCTAGAGAAGCTCCAGTCTGGTGGTCACACTGGAGGGTATCACACATTTATTTAACTCTTTTCAATCTTTATGGAAAATCCAATGGAAAGTTTTCTGAATTTTTCTACTGATTCTTACTGGAACTGTGATGTTTCCAAGCTGAGTTCCTGTTTCCCAGGCCAACTGTCTGTCAGTAAAAATCAACTTATATCAGTCAAACCTAATTAATAACTAGTTGAGCAGTTCTACAAGTCTGCTAGTATATGAATTAAGTGACTAAATAAATTTATTTTACTAAAGTAGGAATAGGTAAATAATATTGTTAATAGAAAGCAGGTTCTTCTTTTAGCTCAGTTTGGCTCGGGAATGAAATCCAATTTATTTATTTGACTTGAACCCTTAAATCCTTCATGTGACATCTACTTAGTCTCAACCAAAACTTAACTACAAGTGTGTTGTTGATCAGCTGATTTGCTGTTCAGATTAACAAGTCTAAGCATTCTATATTATATTAAAACAGTAATGTAAATGAAACAGCTTACCAAGACTCAGATTTAACTAGCTAACATCTATGCAAATCTCTGTGTCTAATGCTTCCTATTGTTTGGCGCTAGGCTTCATGATGCCTTTTAACCAAGCATGTGTAAATTCACATAGCTTTATATCAGGAGGTCAACATTTCAAATGAATTATGAGTAGAACAGAAAAAAAAGAACTAATTTGTTATACATGGAGTGAAATTTATGCTTATATATAAAAGGAAAAAGTTTAATCCTATGATTCATTGGGGCATATAAGGAAAATATTTATAACCTGTTTGAAAGGTTCTGCCTCATTAACAGAATTCAATAGGTAAAAGAAAATATTCTTTATTAAAACAGCACGGAGCACCCATAATTTATACCTATGTTTTCTCTGATATGCTTCTCTGTGATTTCATAACTTTTGCTTTATCACACAAGGGACTTGAAAAGCCAAGGTAACATGCAATAAAGAAAATACACTAATAGCAATTAAATTATTATACGTTAAGACAAACGCATTTCCTCTGCTGATTTTACATCTAAGTCTAGTGCTAAAGCTTGAATTTCCTGCACTATCCATAGCATAAAGACTTTCAATAAAATCAGTTTCAACAAAAAAATTGACTCAGTGAGTCTGGTTTTGCTCTAACTTTGACAGAGTTGTGCAGTAGATATGTCACTGTAAAACTTGTCTCAAGAAAGTTCCAAGTGTCAATTAGGGAATTTAAAATAACTATAATTGAATCAAAGAAGAGCTTTGATGGCAGCTATTATGACAAGTTATTTAAGTGCAAAAATCACTGGTGAGAACTGAGGAAAGGTTCTCACGATAATTAGATGTAATAATAGAAGTAGCTGGCAGAACAACATAGCATTTTAATTTCCCTATAGTTATTTTTTGGTCTTAACTGGCCTCCCAGCCCAGCAGATAATAGTTAGATCCAAAAGCAAACAGTATGGCTGTTCAGAGGTAAGGATATAAAATTAGCTGGTTTACATCCACAGTTTGTGAGCCTGCACCATTCCTGGAGTATTGTTTAAAGTACAATGCAAGGCACTGGGTCAAAGATAGTCAAGGCCAAATCCAGCCCCCTAGCAATGCCTGTGAACTGTGTCATGTAAGACTGACACTGTCTGATCCTGTGAAAATAAGCTTCCTGTGAACAAGATTCAAATATGAGACTAACTTTATGCTTACAGTTATTAATCGAATATATCTGGAAATATCAATCCTATGAGTATTTGCTAGTTAAAATGTAATGTTTTCAGTCTATAAAAACTGTTAGTCAGAGACAGCAAATTCATTTTTAATGTATACATTACTGGTATTGGCTGGAGCTCCATTCAAAAAAACCCAAATCCTGGATGACTCCACCAGACAGCAAAGGTTGCATACACACACTGGGACATAGAAGCAACAGGTCAGTAACAGCTCCCAGTGAAAAAGGAGAGAGGCACGTAACAAGTTGGAATGGCTAAGAACATAAAATATTACCAGCCTGTGAGGAGACAAATTAAGCAGATTTTGGTTCAGGCAAGATATATGATTTTATTTACAGAGAATGAGGTTGAGGTTAGATCTACAGAGAAATTTAGTGAAATACACTTAGTACCTTTGGGGAGATGGACCTGATCAGTGACTGTTTGGTACAGGGTGGAACAGTTTGTTCTTCTTCTGCCTGGGGTTCTGGGCACTGCCAGAATTACAGTGATCATCCTTCCAGAGGACAAGCCTTGGAAATGGGGTAACAGGAATATACCTAGTACTGCTTCCAATGCCCATGCTAAGGTCCTTACTGAAGTCATAGCAGAAGGCGTATACAATAACTTTGATGATCAAGCTGTATATCTATCATCTATGACATTTCTCTGTCAGAGTTTTAAAGGATTATACTCCACAAAATTGTGAGTGATATCTATTTTCATATCTGTATTTAAGAATACGCAGCAATGCACAGCAGGATTTCTCAGCTTTCATTTGTTGTTTTCACATCAGCAAGAAAAAGTGAGTGTCTTATACCATCATATGACAAACAACAGATGATATTGCATGGTCACTGTGGAAACTGCATTTCCAAAAAAGAGGTTCATTTTTCTACCTTTTTAATGAAGAAAAACCATAGCATTTTTTAAGTGTCCCTATTGTTACTTTGATGCCAAGTTGCCAGAGTTACAAGTAAAAGCAAGGTGCAAGAAATATCTGTGATTCTTTTCCCTTTATTTAAACTGAGGTTATTAATATAATTCAAAGTTTAAGATATATAATACTCTACATGGAAGAAACATATTTTCTAGTAGGAAAGTGGCAGTTCACAGATCTTGATAAAAGTCTGTTGAAGACAACAGAAAGCACTCTCTGCTTCCTATGGGATATCGTCATCCGGTCTGGGAAGCAGATTCAAAAATATACATGTTTTCCTTTATTCTGAATTTACTAGGTGTTGATTCGGTGAGGGTGTACAGAGAGGACTACAACTGTAAAAAAGACTGGCTGTAGCTGCAGAGTAGGTTGTCCACTGTACAGCAAAGTTTGGTAGCACTATGTGAAACATCAAGGAAGTGTCCTCTGATGAAGAATACAAATCCCACACTGGCCAACTAAGTGTTAACCGGCTGCTGTAGACTAAACTAGCCCTGTCCTAATTTACCTGTGAAAGCTGTTGCAGAGGAGGAGTGTCAGCTTACCTGACAGAGGCTGGAAGGAGGTCTGACTCTCCTTACCTGGTGTTTTTGTGGAAGTCTGGGGTCTGATAGGCAGCCAGGTTTTCTTATCAGCGAACTCCTGCCAGTTATGCTTGCATATGTACACAGTATTTCTGTCACTGCGTGGGACTGGTCTTTTTGACACATCAGAGTAGTGGTGATTCAATCATGCAGGTCCACTTCAAAAAACTGAGAAAGCAGATGTAAATCATACACTTGGAAGAGGTTGTCTGTGGAGCAGTCTGCAGTTACTTTTTTACAAAGTGATGTGACCACCTCCACTGTTGTTTTGGTTTTCTCCCTTTTGGTGAGTCTTTGTTATCATGTTCATAAGGCCAAAGCCCTGTTGTATGGAAGCTGCACCTGTGTTGTTGAATGCGATGCTGAGCGGTGGTGGTCCTACAAGGAAGAAAATGTTATCAGTAGGCTGTGCCACTTAGGCTGGGCAGTCCTCTGAGAAGCTGGATTAATTGGTCTGGGCACAGGAGTGTACTAATCCATGGCTCTGGTATCTCAAATAACAGCTCCTTGCAGTGATGCAGGGTCGCATATATACACATTGAGGGATTTGTAGAGTCAAAGCATGGAGCTCTGTAATTCATTTTGGTGCTTGTCCACTGCAGGAGGAGAACTATCCCTATTTAACTGCTGAGACTTCTTTTATGATGCGCAGAGATTGTTGGGGGCTCTTCAGGCGAAAAAACCTGAAGGAACATTGATGACCAGATTGTGGCTTAAGTACCTAAAACATTTTTCTTGTTTGTCATTCAGTGCTCAGCTGCTGCCAAGCCTGTGAGAAATCCGTGCTTTCCGAGACCTGAATGCTTTGGTACTAAATTTCTTGTTGCACATGAAGTTCTGTTTCTGGATATGTCAGAAGCATCTTAGCAGATCTGCAGGTGCTGGTGGCTAACCTCTAGATTCACAAAACCTTACAGAGATGCACTCAGACTATGCTTGTATTAGCTAATCTTGTGGCTTAATAGGGCTTGGCATCAAGCCCTTAATGTTCATACTACACAATTCTCAAGGGATTTTGCTTCAGACAAGATCCTGTGGACTGAACGGCCGATTGTGGTCAGAGCCCATTATGTGGTTTCTAGGTGGTGCATCTTCAACTTTCATGTCATCCAGAAGGAATCCATTCGTGTACTCCAAGACTCTTCTGTGATATATAAACAATAAGTAGGAGCAATTAGGAGAAATATTTTAAAACTGTAGTCCTGGTCTGTATTAAATATGTGGATGCATCCTTAAGTATCAAAAAGTGTCCATACCCAAAAGTGAATGAATTATGCTGCAAAATATATGCTGCAAGTTGCTGTCAGATGATGAAGACCTGGATGAAAAGACAGAGCTTGTGTTTCATATCATTAAGAATTTATCATACTATATAAAATAAAGCACACTCTCTCTCTACTTTTTCCCTTTTTGAGAGATGAAATAAACATACTTTCTTTGCCCAGCAAATGGACATTTGAGTTCACCTGCACATAAATTCCAGCTTCCTTATGTTGTACAGATACTTTTCTGGTGTAAAGCCAAGTATTTTGCATACTATTTGAACAAAACAGTCTGTTAGCGGTGCACCTGGTCTCCTATGCAAAGACCTAAATGAAGAAAAGATTTGTGCACAAGCTGTCAGTTTGAGTCCAAGTTCTTAATACTTTAAAGTCTCAGGCACTTAGAAAAAATAATTCTGCCATGTTCCAGCAAGGATTTGAGAAAAACTCAAACTTCAATCAAAAGGATCAGCAAGGAGTTTGTGGTAGTCATGAACTCTTACAGCTAGTACCCTATGCTGACTTTTAGCATGAAGGGTTCTTCATATTATGTGAAAAACTTGCTGCATATTCTTTGGATTGCTTTGGTGGCAGAACTGTTCTCTAGTCTTCCACAGCATCTTCAGAAAATGAATCTGTGTGAAAAGTGGCACTGCAAGGTTTCAAGCATGTATTAGCACTATAGAAGGGGGCTTTTATTGTAGGATCACTGCAAATATATGTAGTTTGGAAAAAATACACCATTTGCTAATGCAATGTGAACTTTTCCTGTTGGTAGAAATTTCTTTTTCTAACAACTACCTAGTAATCAGTGTTTTATTTGTGTGTGACTTTGTCCTTGTTTGCAAGCAGTTAGTGTCTTAGAATCTGTTTGTCAAAACAAACAAACAAACAAACAAACAAGCATTACCTCATTTTAACCCTCAATAATGGTGTTGAGAGCTTTAAGGTTTTAAAAGGCCTGACAAATTGTGTACCCATGACTGCATGTTAAATGTTAAGCAGTAGCTCTGAAAATGGCCTTTCATTAAGGTTGTGTTTTACTTGGTAAATATTTGATGTGTGCCATCACACAAGGTGTAGCTCACCATAAATTTCCTTTGATTCCTAGGGGCTATAAGGCTAAATAGCCTTAACATTAACAGCTATTTTAAACATGGCTCTGCTACCCCAGTCTTGCTTGATATTTATCTTGCCAAGGATGGAAAAGAGCATGCTGGAATGTAGCAGCTAGCAAAGATCTGAAGCAAATCCAGGGTGGACCAGTCATTGTATATTTTTAGTGAGTACCACAGGGCATATAAGAGTTAGAGAATAAAACGCAGTGATAGGGGAGTTGAACTAAGGGAAGTGGAACTAAGCACATAAATTCTATTTAAATCCTTTCACTGTTATTTTCTGACAACTTGCTCAGTCCCTCAAGTCCACTGCACATTACTTTTGACTTTAACATCCTTTGACTTTAAGGTCCTTTGACTTTAAGGAGACATAGCCATGCTCCAATAGTCCAGATCTATCTCGGGTTTTAGTCTTGTCTCCAGCAACTACTTTTATGTGCCATGTGTCTGATGATAACCCTCCTTTTCATAGCCAAGGGGCTAGACCAGAAAGTCGACCTAGTGTCAGATCTTCCTGAGCCTGGGGGAGTTCCAACTCAAACGTTCCACTTCGCATTAGAGTGCTACTCCCACAAGCTATATGCTATGTTATTCTGCGACAGATGCTTTTTTCCCCCTGGTTGAACTGTGCCACAGCGCAGGAAACTCCATTGGATCAGTGAGTCTGGAGATGAAGGCTGTTTTACATGAAGCAGTTGATTAACGTGGAGCGCTCTGAGAGCAGGGGCCTGTAACTGAAACTGGACAGTATTCTAATCACAAGTCGTGGCCACAGTTACGTGAACTTTCTTCTGGACCTGGGGTGTTTCAGCTCAGGTCCTGGTACATGAAGTTGGTTTATTTTAATTCTTGAAATTTACAAATCCTGATTTGTCCTAGTACAAAACCAGTGTGAACATCACTCATAGCCTACATCTACTCAAACCAGAGTAATAGTTATATATCAAAGTAGTTATATATCGAAGTTATATATCAAAGTTTTCAGTATAGTAGTATTTCAGGTTTGATGTGCACACTAATGGCAGGCAAATTTGATCTTGTCACATAGTTGACCAGAGGATAATTTGATTTGAAAATTACTGTAATGATTTAAAAAAAAAAAAATTCACCATACTCTAAAGGCAGCTGCAGTTTTTACATAAACTAAAAGATTTTTATAAATTGTTATTTCCCTACAGAAAACCAGAGATTTCATTTTCCAGTCAGGATGGATTAGGCAGTCCAGGATTTTGAACTTTACTGATACTGTTAGAAAGCATCTTTGAAACCCAAAATTTTGGCTTAGGTGAAGTTGCAATTTGAAAGACCACAAGAATGACATTTTCTGAAAAATTCTGTTGTCAGCAACCGTCCAGATGTGATTCTTCCTGTTATAAGTACTGCTAGATGATATGGAAGTGAGGGAGAAAGAATCAGTTTGGTTTGTATTTTGTGTGATAGGCTGCTCTATTGTGACGGTAGTATAAATATGCTTATGCAACTGTAGCTGTGTCCTGTTTTAGCTGTAAACACTCTGCTTTTGCTTGTGGACATATTGATTTACTCTGAGTCATTCCTTCTCTGTCAGAGTTGCCAACAGCGATAATTACACTGAAAACAAACAGAACTGGGATCAAGGCTTTCACATTTGTTTTATTCTGTGGTTTCTGAGACAGGCAATCAGATATGAAGAGATGTGTACCACTCTAGGTAGTTTTGATACTAGCTCTGATTCTCCTGGGGGAGGTTTGGCTACAGATACCACAATGGCACTTTTAATGCTTCTGTCCTTGCTAATACACTCCCAAAGGAGTCTAGAGCTGTAATGGGAGTGGAGGGCTGGAACCAGGCTGTTGTAAGCAACATGCTTTTCTGATTCCACTTAACTTGATCAGTTTATGAGTCTTGAAACCAGCTAGGGGTTTATTTTTTTTGCCTGGCACAACACTCATTGGAGGACTATTCCATACTCTTGCTGCTCTAATGGTAAGAAACTTCCTTCTGGTTTCCAGCCTGAAGTTATGCAGAGCAAGTTCGGGCTTTTTAAATTTTCCTCTGCTGTTAACTTAATTCTCACATAACTTCAGCAGTTTTTTTCTTCCCTGCTATTACAAAAAATAGGCAGTGTGTCTGTGAAGAGCACTTGGCTTTTGTCTTGCAAAGTTAAGTGAACTAATTTAGTCTGTGCTTCTGTAGACATTCTCCCCTACCCCATCACTAATATTAAATTTTGTATACATGTTTTAATTAAAACTCAATCAGTCTCAAAAATGTTTTTTTTTTTTTTTTTAACTTGGTACACTAAGGAGTTGGGTCCCATTGGGGTTGGTTGTCCATGAATATCTCTGCTGTTTCACAAGATTGCTCTCACATCCATCATATGTCAAACTCACTGATTATGCAGCCATCCAGAAACTGTTGTGCTCAGGGTCACAGGGAAACTGAGGCACATATGGAACATTATTGCAAGTTCCAGTGTATGCATAATGGTCTTTCACATCCACTGTCAAATAACATATCCAGGGCTTGTTTACATTTGTGATGGTTTAGCCCAAATCACCACACAGCTTCTCGCTCACTCTCCCCCTCCCCAGGGGACAACCAGGACAACATTCCATGTAACAAGCATTTTGGTTTTACAGAAGAAGTGTTTGTTAAGCTGAAAAGCAATGGGCTTGAGACCTAAGTTGCTGAATTTCACTCTGAATCTATTAATTTACGTCCAGGCTGCCTCCATGACAGTTTGGTACTCTGTTGCTTTAAGAAAGTCTTCAGATTTTGTCTCATTCCATGAATCCCGTTCTCTTGTTACTTATCATCTTACCATTCATATTCGGTGGTTAGTTTTCTTTAAATTGAAAAAAAAATTCATAGAAAGTATCAATATTGAAAAATGTGGCTGAAAATGGGTTTCAAAAAATGGCATTGTTTTGCCATCCTTGGGGGATACATGTTCTAAAATGATCACCAATAGAAAACTTGCACTTTACAGCTGCACTGTGTGTGAGTTTTACAACAAAAGGAAGGCAAGAAAGTATCTTTTTATCCTTACAAATAAGTAAAAATAGATATCTATTGTATCTGGCAATAGAAAAAAAGTATGTTCATGACCACCACGAGAGAATATGGTCTTTACAAGATACTCTTTTTATCAGGAGTTGATCCACTTCGTGGAAAAATCTTAAAGGCTCTGGGACAGGAAAGTTAATGCTCATCTTCATGTTGAATGAGTCCTTTCAGGTTTGCTCCAACATCCTCTGAGTTCAATAGACTGTCACCTCATATGCACAGCATGTGCACATCTTTGTACTAAAACGAAGGGAATTCAGACTGTGCTTCCTTTACAAAAGTAATTGCACTGTACTGCAGCCAAACTTGAGCAGAATATTGGCATTTTATCAAGTCATATATTCAGCATAATGAAATTCATTGAGAAATGCATTACTGTCTTTGAATAGGATGGATGATATTCAGACTCTATGAAAAGCAGAATTAATGGGGAAATCCTTGATTCTTGATAATGCAACTAGCTTGGAAATTTGGCAAAGCAATGTGAAAAGCACCTATTGCCTGACTGTTTGTTTGGTTTTTTTTTCATCAGTTAAGCACATAAACACTTATGGACTGTGTTCCCATGTTTCACACATACTTTTGCTACAGCTCAGGGTAAATGCAGAAATAAAAGGAAAGCTGTAAAGTGCAGGCTGGCAGAGGAAATACGTACCAGTGAAACTGGTGAAAAGGCTGAATCTTATTTGGCTAAAGCACAAACTTTTCAGTTTCTGATTTCTTATTGGAAAGCTGCAAAGTTCTGCCTCAAAATATGAAGCTGAAAGTTACAGCAAATACCAGTGCTATATTATCAATATTAGCAGTTAACTAGTACAGCAGTACAGACAAAGACAGAGAAATAAAGTACTGGGATTAGAACTACTTTCAGTTAAGCCTGGTACACAAGCCATAGGCAGTTCTCCAACTTCATGCAATAGGCTTTGGATCAATGCTGTTTATTAGTGCTATTGTTATATTCTTCTCAAATTGACAGTGCAAACAAGGCATGATTCATTGCACAGGGCGTTTGAAATTTTTTTTTTTTCTGATGAGAATATGCTGCAATAAGTCTTTTTTCTTTCTTTTATTTTTAAGTTTTTTTAAATGTAAGGTCTGCTCTAGTGCAAAGAGTAACTCAGACTTCCCAACCAGACATCTATATTAATTTGATAGGACATTTGTTTTCCAGTTAACTGCTTTGCCAGTGTCTAGGGGCAGGAAAAGAATCATTCTCTAATATGAAAAATTGAAGTACAACAGATCACCTTCAATGTGATCTCAAGAAGAGCCTTTATTTACATTGATCAGATTATTCATGTCTCAAAGAATGTTATCTGAAGCTTAACAAAATCACACTATTTTTTTTGTGTGTGTGCATAGTAACCCACAGTAGCAGGACACATAGAGTGAACTCAGGAGCTCAGAAGTGAGTATAAACACTATGAGAGTTAGAGATACTTTCAGTATGGCGAACTAGAATTCATTAATGCAATTTTAATTAACACTTATTTTTTCCAAAACAAAGAGGTACTTTACTTTTTTTTTTTTTCAAATAACAAGGCCATTCTGGCCTGCCTTGCAGATGTGTGTGGCAGGATAGAGCACAGAACCTCTTGCTCCACTAGAATACCAGGAGGAACTGGTGATGAGTCAATTTATTCACCTTGTGCAGTTCTGTGGCGTGTGGCCAGGACACTGCTAACTGCTATCAGGGTTGTTAATTTCTGACAGAATATATCAGGTGCTACTGGATTTTCTTTTTTATGTTTTTCTTTTAGAAATATCAGTAATGCTCCTATATAATGATGTATAATGGATTCTGCCATTTAAGCACTGCTCTTCCTGCTATCATTCAGAGAAGTTCCCAAATTGTCACCTTAGGTTAAACATCTGTAAATTACTGACTTTAATTTTCAGAGCTACTGAGGTGAAAACACTCTGGCATAGTTCAGAATAAAAGAAAGACTACAGATACTGGAAAATTGCTACTTGTGAAGTTGTGTTGTGTTGCACACTATTACTGTCATTTCTGGAGTGTGGAGAAATAATTTGTTTCAGGGATCACTGACTATAATCGATAACTTGGTCTATCCTAATGTCTCTCAGCCAGTAAACATTCTCAAGATTGATACAATTCCTACAATAGTTCCCACTGATCACTATTGAGAGTGTACTTGTGCATGAGTGTTAATCATGGAAACTGCTGTGAAGTTTTACTTTGACAGACTTTTTTCACAGGTAAAAGTGGAAAAAGTAGCATTACTCATATAACATACAGGAAGCCAGATAGCTTAACTGACTAGTAAATTGATTTTGTGCATTGTTTTTAGTTAAATTTGGATTTTAGTTCAATTCTGGAAAGTTATATACTTCATATGTGAATAGACTGATGCCCTATATAACAGACTATCTGTTTGTACACAAATACAATAAAATTGAACCAGTGTACATTAGAACAAAATAATAGGAAGAGGGACCATTTCTTAGTTTGCCTGCATTATATAGCACCCAGTAGGTACTGACATCATAGCTGCCAGTACATATTCCTACCTCCAAGCTTTCCACCTAAATGAAGAACAAATTCAAACACTCAGGGAGAAGACATGAATAGAGGTTTTAGGTAAGCTAGTTCTAAGAATTAATATTAACATATATTAATATATTTAAAACATTACACGTGATACATTAATTGAATAGGTACCTACTTAAGCAATAAGCAACAAAATGGCAAATACATGGAGCGGATGTTTGTAAATCATGGGACAAATGGGAGATTTTTTCATTTTCTATGCAACATTAATCTCGTTTTCTAGACAACCTTACATGATCAGGATTGGAAACGCTTGTCTCCAAACATTTTACATCTTCCAGAAGCAGACGAATAGAGGTTCTCAAAAAATATTGTAATACCAGACTTTTCCAAACTTCAGTAACTTCAGCTGTAGATTGAGCCTTGTGCACCTGTCATGGCTTGCTGTTTTTTGCATGTGGAAACTCAGACACGAAGAAAGGTTGAGTAAAGGAAAGGAATACTAGCGTAAACCTGGTCTCACTTCACCCACACCCTGTGCACCTCAGCGCATGCCTGAGAACTCTGCATCTGGTGCTTGGTAGAGTACCCAGGTTTACTCATAACTTCTGTGACGCTAATGGAAGTGCAGAGCATCTCTTTACTTATGTAGGAGCCAAATACCTTTTAAAATATGCAACAAAATTTGTTTACAAAGAACATTTGATTGACCTGTAGATCTTGAGTTTTAAAAATAACTTTTGAAAGGCTGTGAAAAAGAGGAGGGTGGGTAGTCCTCCATTCTGCTACATTCAGTATTTTTTGGCACTTGCTGCCCACTAGATGCCTGAAGTTGGAAAAGGCAGTTTCTTTCAAACCAGATAAAAATTAATAACCTTATAAACAACATATTTAATCATAACAGGCTAGTATTTAGAAAGGAAAGTAGATGTTTGTCTGCGAAAAATCTGCAGCATTGACTGAAGAGTTCTCTTGGCAGGTCATAGAGTCATAGAATCACAGAATGGTTTGGGTTGGAAAGGACCTTTAAAGGTCATCTAGTCTAATCTCCCTGCAGTGATCCCCTACAGGGATCCCCTACAGGGATCTTCAAGAAGACCAGGTTGCCCAGAGCCCTGTCCAACTTTGAGTGTTTGAATCCCCGCCCCTGACTTTGAATGTTTCCGGGGATGGAGCATCTACCACCTCTCTGGGCAACCTGTTCCAGTGTTTCACCACCCTCATAAAAAAAAAAAAAAAAATCTTCCTTATTTCTAGTCTAAATCTACTCTCTTTTAGTTTAAAACCATTAGCCCTCGTCCTTTTGCTACAGATCCCATTAAAAAGTTTGTCCCCGTCCTTCTTATAGGCTCCCTTTAGGTACTGGAAGGCCGCTGTAAGGTCTCTCTGGAGCCTTCTATTCTACAGGCTGAACAGCCGCAACTCTCTCAGCCCTTTTTTCATAGAAGAGGTGCTCCAGCCCTTTGATCATTTTCGTAGCCCTCCTCTGGACCCTCTCCAACAGGTGCATGTCCTTCTTACGTTGGGGGAAACAACATAGGTCCAGGAAGGTCCTCTTACTTCTGTGGTATGGGAGGGTCTGCTCAGGCTCTAATGCTGCTTTTCAAACAGCAATATCTAGGGGATAGCTCTGCAGTACCATCTCCAAGCGAATGGAGCCATGTCCCCACAGCCCTTGGGATGGGGTGGGGTGAAATCTGGGACTCTTCTTCTAGCCAGCAGGAAGTGCTGCAGGTAACTGTAAATAATTGCACCTTTCTGGGATACCTAGCGCCCAACGTGCTGTACAGGGGAGCCTCGGGACCTCACCTAGCTCCAAGTTCCAGAAGAGAGGCTAGGTCCCTAAGAGGGCTGCAAGCTAACACCAAAACAAACTAGCGTATTTCAACATCAGGGTTAAATGTTCACGTTCTAAATAGTTTGTGAGACTGGTGGTGGATCCCAGTATGTTCTGTGTTTTATGAGCTGCCAGAAACCAGTCAGAAGACCAGTCTGTTTGTCATTGAATCTTCTGTATTTATACACAGTCAGTAAGTACTTGGTGTGATGTTGTTTCTCTCTGGGATGCAAGAGACGTTTGTTATCGTTTTTGTAAAAAGAGATGCAACAAAAATAATAAATGTTTACAGTCAAGCTTGCACCAGTTAAAATAAACTGCCTTAGCGTTACATTTTTCATTAGATCACTGCAGCTCCTCTGCAAGTTACCACTCAAGTATTTGTAGGAAACTGAAGATTCGCTGTAAAATTAATTCTCTTCACTGCCTCATATAAACATGTAATTGAGAAGTAAGAAGAAACCATTGTCACAATCAGATTGTCCTGTGAGACAAATACTATTTCATCACAGGAAAAACTGAGAGACTATTCCATTATTATCCCTGTAAACGTATTCTGAAATTATCTCAAAAGAGCCTAATTGTTAGAGAAGTTGATGACAATCAACTGCCTTCAAAGCAAGGTGAACCATTCCACAAATATCCTAAGTTCTTCTGTCTCATGCAGCCCTTGTTCAGGCTGTGGTCCAGACCACCCTTAAGAGCCTGTTGTGTTTCACTTGATTTTTTTACTACTTGTATTTTTTTGACACAGACATCAAACTTAATCTGATTTTGAGTTTAATTCCATTATGTCAATATCCTTCTTTCAAATAATCACTGAGTTGACAGGCATCAAGAATTTAGCAAGTACCTCAGAGAAATATTTAGGAATATGTCAATATTCCTCATTGTTCAAGGTCTCTAAAAATCCCAGAGGGAAGCGTAGACCTGATTTATGTGAAGACTGAGATGAAGAGAGTTATGAGTATCATCTAAGCTAATGATGTTTGTTCCAAGCAAATTATACAGACATTGTATTTCAAACATTCAACAACAAAACTATTTTGTTTCCATTTGGGCTATGAAGGGAGGATTACTGCTGCTTCACCATAATCCCATATCCTGTTTCTTGTGATACCCAGGCTATTGCAGGTTGACCATGCAAAGACAGTTTAGAGACAGTTCTCCCTCTTAATTGCTCCAAGGTAATTCCATTGTCAGTAGGTCCATCTTTGGAACAACTTTAGAATCATGCTAATGCTCACAGTGGATCAAAATTGGACCAAATTCAAATGCAATTCAATGTATATCAGGTCACCAAACTATAAGCATGTTATGTGATGCCTTAGTGCTTACATTTAGACCTACTATGCTTTCATAATTCAGAGCATTTTGGAAACCCATAAACAGATAGACCTGCTTTACTCTGTGCTTGTTTTAATGTCCATTATTTGTGCAAAGCAGTCTCAGGTTCCAAGGTTAATAGATGCCTGTGACAGCCTTAGACTCATTGCTTTCCCTGTCACTACCACTCTCTCAGATTTTACCCTCCTCACTGAATGGGATTTTTACGATTTACCAAAAAACAGCAAGTGTAACAGTATGTGACTTTCATACCCATTTTAGTTTGCCTTGCATTCTTTCTTATTTCTCTGCTGCAGATGCGTATGTTTTATCTGTTATATGCCCATCAGCAAATCCCTTAATCTTCTAGGTTTCTGTTTGGCTCTTTCCTGTATTACACAAGCTATGCTTAATCTTGTCTGCCTTTAAAGGAAAAAAAAAAATATCTTAACTGTCTTCTGTCTCTTTCCCAGAATGGAACTTTTTCTTCACAAGGACTAATCTAAACCAGTTTAAGCCTCTATAAGCAATTAAAAATGAAAGGCTTAATGTAAGTCTCATTTTGATTTTGTGTAATTTCTGAATTTACCAACTATTACTCATCATTTTTTATTTCTCATATCAGAGCCCTTGAATGTTCAGTAGTATTCTAGGTAGTGCTCCGTTCAGCTACCGCCTCTCAGTTTCAATTAAAACAGCTTTTGACAGCTTTTGACAAAATCTCTAATATCTCCCAAGAGAAGTACCAATAAAGTGTCATTTTCTTGGTCTTTATTATCTTGGCATATGGACACTTAAAATATTCTATTTGTGGGATACTAATTCAGACCCCACGTAACTTTCTTCCTTGGATCTCTGTTCTTGCATCAGAATGTGCAAAATCTTCAATCTGGACAGGGATATTTACTTTGATTTAAGAAACCTGACTGTTTATCAAAGAGGAATTTGAAATCTTCTACACTTACCAATTTTGTAAGACCTGGGAAAACTTCTTTTTTATTCCTGGTATACACTCCCTATGTGTCTCACAACTGTATCAAAAGTGATATCCTGGGATGGGAGAGCCATCCTTTCCTTCCCCATTGTGTATGCCCTGCTTTTTGTGAGAAAGAGGTGTGCAGACTGGAAGGATGCAACAGTGCATGTCAGCCTGCTGCCTGTGCAGATGAATAATGGTAAAGGCTGCT
Source organism: Chlamydotis macqueenii (assembly GCF_036417535.1). NCBI lineage: Eukaryota > Metazoa > Chordata > Aves > Otidiformes > Otididae > Chlamydotis > Chlamydotis macqueenii. The sequence continues at coordinate 37,595,653 of NC_141559.1, read as the reverse complement.
GGGACACATCACAGTGCTGACCTCCTCAGTCTAGCCCATCGATTAACTTCCTTCCTAGTAGCCTTGTTTTGAAGCACATTGTGCTGTGCACCAACTACCCATCAGGGATGCTGCAAAATTGCAAAGTTGGTTCTTTGATGTTAGGTCAGTAAAACTCCTCTGAGGACTCCCCTTCCTTTGCCTTCCCTGCTTCAAAACATGCTGCCCACATATTTCATTTCTGTATGAAAGGCAGAAGAAAGTATCTACAGTCATCCCTGAAGCTAATGAACTGTGGAAAGCAATCACATAAATTTAGAACTATCCAGTCTTAGGATACACTACCTTTTGCCTTTCGTTTTGGCATAGAAACCCACCCAAACAGACAGCTTCAGTTTCTCCCACTTTTTGAGCATTTCCAAACAGTGTCAGTGCTAGAGCCTAAACCAGTTCATCTTCCTCTCACAGTGTATTCATTCCTTCTGCTCTTTTTCTGTTTGTACTGAAGACTTAAGTGTTTGACCACAACTAGAGAGTAGGTTCCTTGTGCTGAAAAGTCAGTTGCTTTATTCTGCCCAAGTATCAGAGGGTAATGCATAACAGGAAACATGAAATGGTTCACTCAGTTTCTTGCTTTAAAGAGTTAGTCCCCAGTTTCACATTGTATGCAATAGTACAATCATGTAACAAAAAATGTAGAAGGTTGCCTTAGATATAGCTCGGAAATTAATCCCATTTGCTTTGAAAAATGATGAAACCAGTTCGATTTTAAAATGTTTTGCTTGGTTTCAAACTTAACAAGCAATAACATTTGAGAAGGTTTAAGAGCTTTCTAACATAAAAACCACTTGAATCTAATCTAGATATTATTGCATGCTCTTGTTGAAAATGTCTGTGTAGTCTGAGATTACCGTAATTATTATCTTGCTCATTTTATCAGAGATTCCTAAAGCACAGAAGAAACCCTAGTAGCATTACAGAATGTTTTCCTTAACTGCTTTTTAGAGGTGATTAGCTCCAGTTGTCATCATCTTAACTGCTAGCAGCTCCACCCAACATAAGCAGGATCCAAAGTTTGGAAGTGTTCCTTGGAAACTTTCAGATTGTGTACTTAGCCCTGCACGGGAACAAAATGTTACTTTGCCCTTGAGCAGCACCATGGTTCCTCAGCATTCAGGGGCTGATAGTCAGGAGCCTTGACTCACCAGGGCCAAAAACTGCTCAGTCAGCCTGGCCCACAGTGCCTGAAGGAGCTCAGGGAGCATTTGGTTGCTTCTGTGGAAGGCAGCACCTCCCTCTGTGGTCATGTGTTTGAGAGGGGCCATTTTACATTCAAAAGTAGCAGTGGCAGAATATTCAGAGTCTAAAAGGTGATATTTTGCTTTTAGGTGCTTAAGATGTAGCAGGGACTATATATCACAGGAAAGAGGGAAGGAAGTCTGTCAGAAGCTACAGCTATTGCTTGCCCTTTATGAGCTTTATTAAATTCCCCTCATTTCAAGGGAGACTTCTCTTGCCTGCAGTAACTGCCTAGACTGATCTGAACCTGCAGGAATGTATAGTTTCCAGTGAGGTACCCACAGTGCACATGGATAAAATGAGACTTTCAAAGGACAAAGGAATATGTGCTTTTATTAAATGCACAAACACCACCATCATCTTTGGCATGTGACAGCATCCATCAATCGGTTCTAAAGCCATATGGCTGTTGGCAGGAAAAAACCTAACATTTTGATTTGTTGATGGTGGTTTTTTTTTTGCTACAGCTCCAATATATATTTCTTCATTCTAAGAGCATTTTTGTCCACAATAAATTGTTTATATATGCCTTTTTTTTTAGAATTTCTTCTCCAGCAATCATTTGTTTTCAGAAATAAACTAAACTCTGTAGAATTAAAAAAAAAATGGAAACAGACCAGAAACACTTGGATTCTTCACTCTGCTGATTAGTTGCTCAAGTTTATGCTCAATTGCTGTAAGTTGCCTAGGCTATAAGTTATGATTGTTAAATTTCTGCTGCTCTACTGAAACTACTGGACCAAACCTGGTACTATGCCATTTTATATCAGCAGAGAATTCAGCATAATATCCTCAAATGATTCTTTTAACAGTTTGACTTCCATTTAATTAACATAGAAAAATAAGCAGGACAGTTTAATAAACACATAGAACACCAATATTATGAATAAAATAATTCAATTTTGTATTAAAACTCATGTAATTGAGTTATGTTTCTGCCAAAAGCTGTCAGGCAGCAGAATGCTTTGCAGTAACAGAAGCATAGCAGTTTTAAGTTGTCAAGGAGTTTGATGCAGCTACTCCGTGGGGATATTTACATAAATGAATTATGTGAAGCAATTTTTGCTATAAAAAAAATTCAGAAACTACAGACAGTTTCTCCATTGTCTTTCTCCTCTCTATTTCCTTCACTTGCAGATTCATTATTAAAGTTGAAAAGCAATTGTCTCTATTTCTTAGCTATTATAATGAACATTTAGTGCAGGGAGAGAAATTTTTTTTGATGAGACAAAGACAGCCGTAAAACAATAAAAATCAATGCTCATATTTATAATGCAGCTTCCTCCCCTGCACGTGCCATTAATTTGCATTTTGATCTAGGTAGGGATAAAGTAAAATTGCTGACAGCTTTGTCTTCAAAATCAGACAGGAGGGTATCACAGAAAAGAACCTGGCCAGATTTCCATGTACCTTGCAACAGTGGGAACTGTTTTCACAGTCAGAGAATCTAGAAATTATGGTGGATGAGTGCCATTGAGAAGATTCTGATATAGCAGAGCTCTGTTAAAATACTGACATTCCTGAGCCCTTGAAGAAGAAAATATCAGCTTCATATAAAAGTACATTTCAAGTTCTCATCCATTTAAATTGAGGTTTATCATGTTGAAGTCTTTTGTTCAATCAAGAAGACACACCACTTCAACCATGAGGCCATAGTATCACTGGTCCTCTTGTTCAAGTATCCAGTCCCTTGCTCAAAGCCAGATCAACACTGAATTCAGCCCCAGCTGCTCAGAGCTTTGTCCAGTTGGGTCTCAAAGTCTCTGAGGAGGGAGATGCCACAGCCTTTCTGGGCAGGAAACCTGCTCCAGTGCTTGAGTATCCTTCTGGTGAAAATGTTTTCCCTGTGTTTGGTCAGAACCTTCCCTCCTAATTTCTGACCGTTCTTTCTCATCCTCCCATTTTGCATCACTGTAGAGAGCTTGGCTTCATCTTTTCAGTAGTTTTATCATAGGTAGTGGAGAGTTGCTAGTAGCAAAATGGCTTTCTCTTGTCCAAGCTGAACAAACCTATTTCCCTCAGCCTCCACTTGTACCTGTGCTCCAGCCCCTGACCAACTTGGTGGCACTCTGCTTCACTTGCTGCAGTTTACCAATGTCTTTTTTTCGCACAGAGGGATTTCCAAACTCAATGTGGTATTCCAGCTGTGATCTAATAAGTGCTGAGTAAAGGGGAATGGTTACCTTCCTTGATCAGCTGGCTATGTTCTGCTTAATACAGTCCAACCTTCTGTTAGCTTTACCTGCTGCCAGAGAGCACTGCTGACCCATATTTAGGTTGCTGTCTACCAGGACTCCCAGGTCCTTTTCAGCAAAGCTGCTAACCAGCCGGGTAGTGTCCTGCCTGTAACAATGCAGAGGATTGGTTCATCCCAGATACAGGACTCTGCATTTGACCTTTTTGAATTATGTGAATTCCACGTCTACCCATTTCTGTAGTAAATTTAGGTCCCTCTAATGGCTGCCTTGTATAGTGTATCATCTTCTCCAGCAGTCTTGTGTCATCCAAAGTATTGGTGAAGATACAAAACAGGAGAATTCACAGGATAGACCTCTGAGGAAATCCATTTGCAACTGGTTTTCCAGTAGAGATCATTAGCCACTACCCTTCTGACCCAGGCAGTTTTTCACTGATCTAATCGTAGTACATCCACCCAGAAAATGAGATTCCATCTTGGATACCGTGGAAGATGGTGTCAAAATGGCCTTGCTAAAGATAGCATACACAGCTGTTTGCTCATCCTCACTTCTAGCCATTTTATTGTAAAAGGCAAACATGTCTGTAAAGCATAATTTACTCTTGGTAAATCTGTATTAACTACTCACAGTCACCTGCTGAGAAGCTTAATTCTTTGACTTCTGACCATTTGTGTAAGCATAGACATTATCATGTATTTGGAACTAACTTTCATGATATACTATCTGAAAAGACTTAGTGGTATCTGTGGGTTCTAAAGGAAATAAAATCATCATAGAAGTATACAATAATTCAGGTTAGACAAAAACACCAGAAATCATCTAGTGCAACCCTGCCCTCCCCTACTAAAGCAGAATCAACTTCAAAGTTAGATCAGGTTTCTCAAAGCTTTGTTCAGGTAAATTTTGAACACCTCTAGGGATGGAGATTCCACAACTTTTACTGGCAACCTGTTTCAGAGTTTACCCACTGTCACTGCAAGAGACTTTTTTTTCTTATAACTAATTGGAATTTTGCTTGCTGCAACATTGCCTTTTGTCAATGTAGTTTATTATAAAATGGCCGACAGCTAGGTAACAAAAAATACTGAATATAGGGCTGTGTCTGAAAGCCACAGCTTTAGACTCTTAGCTCCTAGAGCTGAAGTTTGGAAGGTCTGCATGAGGTCCACAACCCAGATTCCTCTCAGAGTAGATCTCTCTCCATCTTTCAAAGTAGAGGTTACTCTTCATAATTTTGAACCTGTTTATGGGGCTGAACACTGGAAGGAATGTGAAAGTCTTTGTTCTATTTGTGTTCTCTGTCTATGGAGTTGAAATACGTACCTCAACTGTTACGTTGTATTAATTCAGTGTTTCTTATAGATACAGAAGAAAGGAGGCAGCATGCCTCTACAGCATAAGGGATAGGATTCTCACTGAGGAAGTAGAGTTGAATTTTGATTTCTGCTCCTGGGGCTACTTCTGCAGTTTTATGAAAAGATCAAGTGTTCTAGTCTTGGAGTTTTGTCCAATTATTGCAACTGATTTTATATCAGATCCTCTTGGACAAAAAGTAGCATCTCATCTCCTTCAGTCTGGAGTTTCCAAAATGGAGTTATGTACAGTAAATATCCACTTGAATAACAATAGTATAAAATATTTTTCTTGATTGTTTGAAAACATTGCTCTTTATGATAATTTTCTTCCACCAGATACACAACATCACTTTAATGAGAGGGTTTTATTTCTTTTCTTGTCTTTTTCCTGTTCGGGTTATGTTTGTCGTTGTACTAGTCCATCCTGATCACCCTTCCTCTCAAAGATGATAGGAATCCTTCTTGTCAGTTTATCTTAAACAGATCAACTTTTCTGTTTCTGTTCCCAATTCTAACTATGTACCATTATCTAATATAGCTTTATTTTGTGTTGGAAAATATAATCAATCTGCCCGAATGGGGAAAAGAGACCTAACAGTCCATATATATGAACGTCAAATCACTTATTAAGATCCCATAACACTGTCATCTGTCCCAATCCATATGGGACTTGACAGCTATACATTATATAAGATACTTCCAAAAGAGACCTATTTCGGGTTTTTTGTCCGTCTGTGCAACTGAACTGCTTTGTGTATAGTCAAATTTTGCTATAAATGTGATCAGAACTTATATTTTCACTAGTTCAATTCTACTGGAACAAATTTCCCAGACATACTAATTTTTTGCTGAAGCAATTCTTAGCCTAGTGTTATTGCAGACTGTGTCTTTCCGGGCTTAGCTCCGCAGTTTGTGAACATCTACTAAAAAATCAGTCAAACCAGATTTTCTTTCCTGCTTATGTTTGCATATAATTCAGCCCATTTTCTGTGACTGCGACACAGCCATTAAGACTGTTAGATAAGCCCTTCATTCTCCATAGCATTTTGTAATCTGTTTGCATTGCCCAATACAAATTTCTAGACCTTCCACTAGCTAATATTTAAACAAAAAAGTGGAACCATTATTTACCCTTGACACCCCATAACAAAAAATTAATAGGTCGTCCTGACATTGTAAACTTCCATTAGAAAAGATAAGCTGTTCCAGAATATTGGGAAGCTCTGCTTCTACTCTTGACTATTTTACATCAATGGAATTGGCTTCACTATGACTTCTTGTAATCTCTCTTCAGTACATATGATAGAAGCCATAATTACTACTGCAGAGGGGGTTATTTTTTTTTAGCAACCAATTTCTAAATTTAATTTCTAACTGGTTCACTAGCCAAATTATTTAATTAGCATAAATATTTCTTCTTATTTTCTGTGATATTTGACCATTTATCTGTAGTCTAATTTTAAAGTGTTTGCTTTTGTCAAAACTCTTATTTACTTAAATCATTGGCTGTGCCATGCAGCTGTCCTCTCTGGTTTGTGCTGTTTCTAAATTGCATGTTGCAGATTCAATAGAGTGTACGTTGTCTGGCACAAGTTTCCCATTAAAGCAATAGGAACAATGTCACTGTCCAGTGTGTACGGATATTATGAGGGCTGAGAAACGAGAGAGATGTATTTTTTCACCTTTTAAATAATTTTTAAATCTATCTTTTGAAAAGTAATGGTCTCATTCTGTTCCTTTACACAAGATATAGTGCCTACTATTTTCCTAGAAAACCTGTTAAAGTCTCTATGTTTTCAAATAAAAATTGTATGACTCTCATGATCTTTGCCACTCACTTCGCAGTTCTACTAATTGAAATGTGGCCAGAATTTAGCTCTTGAATTTCAACTGCATTTGTAGCCCAATCATTTCTCTTATGTGTATCCAGTTTTCTAGTGTTAAGAATGGATATTATTCCTTTTTAGTGTTTGTCCTGATACATGCCAGCAGAGGCACCAGCTGTGCCACCTTTACTTGCTGGTTCAGAGTAATAGTAGCTAGTGACCTTTACAATCAGGAAGTCATCTTTGGATAAAATTCTGTCTTCTTTAGTTCTTATTCTGTTTTTAGAAAACCTCTCACCCAGTTTGAACTGGGCAAACTAATAATCACATAGTGTGTCTGACAGGGACACACTGTCATGTGTCTGTCCAAAGTATAGATGCTACTGAACTGTGTATTTTCACATTGTTTTTACAGATGAGGGAATTCTACCTTTCCTGCATAAATACAGAGAATGAGAAGCAATGTCAAATACTTCTTTCTCTTCTCTTCTGACTGTTCAAATGCAGACTGAAAAACAGGTAAATATCAGTCTACGTCCTATAACTCTGTAGCCCCACTTGGCTAGCTGGAAGGAGTAGACAGACTGACTGATAGCTGACCTGATTTTTTTCTTGTCATTTGGCAGCAGGTAGTTTGGAAGTGGAATAACTGTAAATTTTTATAAAGTAATTTTGAAGAGATTCTTCAAGCACAAACCTACCAGCCATGCTTGCCTGCCTTGTGCAGGATCAGTGCTTTAGGGAAACCCTTTTCCTTACATTATAGACCAGAGGGGAAAATGTGAATTTATCTTCCAGCCGTATAGACTTCTGCAAGTGGAAACAGGAAGAGCATTACACTTTTGGTACTCGGCACCTACTCTTCTCTCTGCTTGTAGGGGGCTATTAAAAAGGAGCGAGGTGAAATCAGACAGAGTAGGCTTCACCAGCTCCTTTTGTATTGTACCCTCTCTGCCTCCAAGATAGTAGAAAAGCTAAGGCTTTACAAATTCTCATCCATAGCAGAAGGATCCCTTCCAACAGTTTACTTGGTATTTCTGTGATGAGGCCAAGAGAGAGACTGTGAATAGCACTGCACAAAATTCTCATAATACTGAGAGGAAAGCTCTCTGTTGCATCATGCATAAATCTCCTGGCTGTGCCGGTAATTAACTGGTCTCAGAAACTGGACAACGACTAAAGTAGAACTGCAGAAAAAAACAGTTTACTACTGGAACATGAATGATGTAGAGAACTGGCCATTACCAGAATGTTCTTCATAGAAAGTATTTCTTCCTAGATCAGTTAAGGGTCTCTGCTCCAGCACTTTTAAATTGTGAGCCTGCTCACACATCCACGGCTGAAATAACTATATTTCTTCACTCATTCCTGAAAGAAATACTATTTCTCCTATATACAAGATTCCAGTTTAGCTACAGTGACTTGTAGAATTTAACTGGGATTCTGTGCTGGCTTATTTCTCATGTATTCCTTAAAAAAAAAAAAATAGAAAAAATAGAGGGAGAGCAGAACCGAGCCATTTATACAGTTAGTTCAGTCAATGACAATATGGTATGTGAGCAAACCTTGTAATTACTTTCTTCCTTCCCTGTCTCTGTGTGATAGTTGTCCAGCTCTGCTGTAAGTAATCACCCTCAAAGCGCTGCTCAAATGGATGTGACAAACTTAACTTTGTGGTCAGCCACAGCCGTGGCTTGTCACAGAATCCCTTTGGTTTCCCCTCATAAGAAGCAGCACATTTCCCTGTCATAGAGGCAATATCTTGCTAAGTTTCGTATTTCTGAGGCATAAAGGAGGAGCTGTGGCATAAAGAAAATGTCACTTGTTCAAGATCACGCTTAGTGCCTGTCACTCAGGGCACTTGAAGTCATTGTCTGTGATATAATTCATCGCTGAGGCAAGGAGGCAATGGTAGTGGCATTGTTACCTAAAATTTTCTGATGTTTTAAAATTAGATTTCTGGGTTTTTTTAGATTTTGTAGTTATTTATGTGAGGCCACTTGCAATGGAAAACTTCAAAGCCTTGCATCTTTCTGGCTGAAAATATACAACTGAATAACTATTTATTTGTTAGAATTAACTATTAAATGTCTGAATCTTTTTCTCAGAATTATTGCTGTCAAGTCTACTTATGCCTCCCTCCTTTGCATATAATAGCAAAACAGAGCTTTTTTCCTCTGGGTATCTGATGATAACCCAAGATAGATGCAAAGAAAAGACAAAAAACCAAATTCTACTTGCAGCCTGTGTACTACTTTGAAAAATGTAGGAAAGAAAAGCAGCAGTAGGAAATAGTTTCAGGATTCTTCTATTCCTCTAAATAACATTGTATATTCATAAACTTCATCTCCAAATAGGGTATGACACATTTATTACTGTGTGATTTATTCCTTTACAGCACTTCAGAACATTTAAAAGTTTGCAGGACGTATTGATGGATGTGTGTCTCTGAGATGCTGTCTTTCTCAAAAAGTAGCAGCTGCGAAGATCACTCTGGCTGTTTTCACTGAGTGGGAGTGAAAGGGCGAATGAACTATGTTGGTTACATGAGATTTATTGATGTCCCAAAGGACCACTTCAAATTCTGTGCTCTTCATACATCCTTTAAAACACAAATACATCTCCTGTGTGTTTTTAGAGCAGCAAGGGGAAGTTGGTCTATTTCCTTTTTTGCATGACTGGAAAGACAAATCAGTTTTTGCTTATTTGGAAATCCAGAAAAATCTCAATGTTGTCAAGCCAAATGAAAAGGAGAAGACCAATTCTTGCCTCTGGTAAGAGCAAAGAACTTCTGTTCCCATGTACTCACTAATAACACCAAGCACATGGATTAACTGTGTCTTGATGGAACTAACTGAAAAATCAACTCCTGTATATGAATTTATTGTTTTTATTTAAAACCAACACTGGCCAATGAAATGGTGTCTTATGTAAAATGTAGCTGAGTGCTTTCAGCTTTAGAGGACTAGTGTAAAGTGGAATGTAAAAACATTCTGCATATTGCTTGTGTTCTCTGAGGTCTGTCTCCTTTTCATTTTAGTTTCTCGGGTTTGTGTGGTTCTCACAACAATGTCCTATTTTAGAATCACAGAATCATAGAATGGTTAGAGTTGGAAGGGACCTTCAAAGGTCATCTAGTCCAACCCCCATGCAAGGAGCAGGGACATCCCCAACCAGATCAGGTTGCTCAGAGCCTCATCCAGCCTGGCCTTGAACGTTTCCAGGGATGGGGCCTCCACCACCTTTCTGGGCAACCTGTTCCAGTGTTCTACAACTCACATGGTAAAAATTTTTTCCTAATATCTAATCTAAATCTACCTCCCTCTATTTTAAAACCATAACCCCTCGTCCTATCACAACAGGCCCTACTGAACAGCCTCTCCCCATCTTTCCTGTAGGCCCCCTTGAGGTACTGGAAGACCGCTATAAGGTCTCCCCAGAGCCTCCTCTTCTCCAGGCTGAACAGCCCCAACTCTCTCAGCCTGTGTTCATAGGAGAGGTGCTCCAGCCCTTTGATCATCTTCCTGGCCCTCTTCTGGACCCACTACAACTGGTCCATGTCCTTCTTATGTTGGGGGCTCCAGAACTGGACACAGTACTCCAGCTGGGGTCTCACCAGGGCAGAGTAGAGGGGCAGAATCACCTCCCTCAACCTGCTGGCCACGCTCCTCTTGATGCAGTCCAGGATGCGGTTGGCCTTCAGGGCCGCAAGGGCGCATTGCCGGCTCATGTTGAGCTTCTCGTCCACCAGCACTCCCAAGTCCTTCTCCTCAGGGCTGCTCTCAATCCATTCTCCACCCAGCCTGTATTTGTGCCTGGGATTACCATGACCCAGGTACACGACCTTACACTTGGTCTGGTTGAACTTCATGAGGTTGGCACAGGCCCACCTCTCCAGCCTGTCAAGGTCTCTCTGGATGGCATCCTTCCCTTCCAGCATGTCGACCGCACCACAGAGCTTGGTGCCATCAGCGAACTTGCTGAGGGTGCACTCTATCCCACTGTTCAAGTCGTCAACAAAGATGTTAAACAGGGCCAGGCCCAACACGGACCCCTGAGGGACACCACTCGTGAGCGGTCTCCACTTGGACATTGAGCCGTTGACCACCACTCTCTGAGTTCGGCCATCCAGCCAACTCCTTATCCACTGAGTAGTCCGTCCATCAAACCCATGCCTCTGTAGTTTAGAGAGAAGGATGTCGTGCGGGACAGTGTCAAAAGCTTTGCACAAGTCCAGGTAGATGATATCCATTGCTCGTCCCTTGTCCACCGATGCTGTCACCCCGTCATAGAAGGCCACCAAGTTGGTCAGGCACGATCTGCCCTTGGTGAAGCCATGTTGGCTGTCACCAACCACCTCCTTGCTCTCCATGTGCCTTAGCATGGTTTCCAGGAGAATCTGCTCCATGACCTTGCCAGGCACAGAGGTGAGGCTGACCGGCCTGTAGTTGCCTGGGTCCTCCTTGTTCCCCTTTTTAAAAATAGGGGTTATGTTCCCTCTCTTCCAGTCATTGGGGACCCCACCAGACCGCCACAATTTCTCAAATGCAATGGCCAGTGGCTTGGCAACTTCATCCGCCAGTTCCCTGAGGACCCGCGGATGGATCTCATCAGGTCCCATGGACTTGTGCACCTTCAAGTTCCTCAGAAGTTCCCGAACCTGCTCTTCGAGTACAGTGGGTGGTTCTTCATCCTCGCAGTCCCTGCTTGTGCCTTCCACAGCTTGGGTGGCGAGACAAGAGCCCTTATCAGTGAAGGCTGAGGCAAAAAAGCCATTGAGTACCTCAGCCTTCTCCATGTCCTGGGTAACCAGGATACCGGTTTCCTTCTGGAGGGGGCCTACATTCTCCTTGGACTTTCTTTTGTCCCCTGCATACCTATAGAAGCTTTTCTTGTTGCTTTTTATATCCCTGGCCAGATTCAATTCTGTCAGGGCTTTAGCCTTCCTCACCCAATCCCTGGCCACTCGCACAGCCTCTTTGTAGTCCTCCCAGGCTACCTGACTCCACTTCCACCCTCTATAGGCTTTCTTCTTCACTTTCAGTTCGTCCAGGAGCTCCTTGCTCATCCACGCCGGCCTCCTGGCCTTTTTGCCTGACTTGTTCTTCATCAGGATGCACCTCTGCTGAGCTTGGAGTAGGTGATCCTTGAATGTGGACCAACTTTCCTGGGCCCCTCTTCCCTCCAGGGCTACCTCCCATGGCACTTTGCTCATCAGGTCCCTAAAGAAGCCGAAGTCCTCCTTCTTGAAGTCTAGGGCAGAGAGCTTGCCATGTAGTTTCCTTGCTGCCCCGTGGATCTTGAACTCCACTGTGTTGTGGTCACTGCAGCCAAGACATATTAGTCTTCCTGGCGTACAGATGCAAATAAATACAGCCACACTTTTATTTTAGTTCCCTACCTTAATGGCAAATGGACTTTGTTGGAATAAATATGAGCATTAGTTTATATCAAATAAACAGAGATTTTTGAAGCTATGAAATGTGGGGACGTTTTGTGAATCTGAAAGAGCCAGGAACTGCCAATTATTCATTTCCACAGGACTCCTACTTCAGACAAGATGTGAAGATGAAACTTTTTTCTACCTACTTTTCTAAACAGTTTCTAAAGACTAAAGCGATCATCAGTAACTCATTTTGTGTGGGTAGTAGAGGAGGAGAATTTTTTAAAGTCAAGTATAAACTCCTACATATAGTGTTATTAGGAAGGTTAAATATATAGTGACTTCCCAGGTACAAGTAACTATAAGAAGGAAAATGGAATGCCATTTCAGAATATATATTTTGCTTTCATTTAAGGGAGTCAGTTTATTCAAAGTCATAAAAGAAGTAACTTGCTTTCCAGCTTGTCAGAAAAGATCACGTGTTTTCAAAACAAGCCCATCTTTTAACTGTGTATAAGGCTTTTACATTTGACATATTAAGGGAGAACAATTGCCTCGCACTTGCCTTGCTCATCAGCTTGTCTTAAGACAACTAGTGACTGTACGACAGGTTGAATTTCCAGTGAGGGCTACTGTTCATTTCCCTGAAGTAAAGACTTGCCAACAATCATGGTTGATGTCACTGTGTATACTGAATTGCCATAATATTCTAAATCTCCTCTGTTGCTGTTTGATCTCCTTATGGGATAGATGGGATAGTCATGTCAACGAATTGTCTGTTTAAAAAAAAATTAAAAAAAATTTCTTGTCCTCAAAGGAAAAGGAAGCCAGGATTTTCTTGCTGTTTTCCATGGACAGCATTCTTTTGGCATGTATCCAGAAATGACTGTGGCTTGCAGATGATACATGCTTTCACTATGCATCCACCTATCAAAATCTTGAATGTATACCAGTGTCCACAGGGATATAGACTAGTTGATGATTAAGATAAAAATAAGTATCTTATATTTTTAAATTTCTGATTCACAGAATTAATTTCAAGTAGATAAACACTTGATAGCCTATATTTCCATGTTTTCTGAACACATAGCAAAGACTGTTAAGTGGATGTTATACTTGAGTGCTTTTTTAAAAAATAAAAATGTATTACACAAACTTCTACTGCTTCTGGAAGTGGAGAATGTGGGGAAGCTACATTCTGTTTTAAATTTAAATGTGACTCATTTACTTCCTAAGATAATTGCAAAATTTTATGGGGTTTGGCTTGCATACAGGCATTTTTTCTGTCTGATTATCTAGTAGATTTATATAGCTTCATTAACCACAGCCATTGTCTTACTCAAATTAGGTACCTGAAATTCTATTAATATTTGAGCTGCAACCTCATTAGCCAAAACAAAGATATCTTATATCTAGATACAAATACAAAGTAGACAGTGTTTATGGAGAATATTTTAAAATATCACCTAATTGTAATATCACATTAGTTTAATATTTATGTAAATTTTGCAGGGTTTAGAGGAACTATTTTTTACTTTTTCCAAAGCAGGATCCCACTTAGCCTCAATGCAAATATAAATCACAAAATACACTCTCATTTTGTGAAACTTTCATACAAAAGTGTCAAAAAATGCAGACTATTTGCATTTTCAATTTCACATGGCAATGCAGTCTGTTAGTTAATCTCCAGGTCTGGGAATAAACAGAAGACAAGTAGGAACAGCTAAGTAGATTGTTTTAAGTAATTGAAGGGCATTTTGAAGTAGGAATACAATTCTTCTCTATCTCATTACAATTAAATTTCATTGTAAGTTCACATGTTTGGAACTCTTCTGGGGAGAGCATGTCATAGACTGTGACATGAGGCTAGGGCCCTTTCAGTGCTCCAACAGTCTACCACTGTTCCACAACCAAGGAAAACTTTCTGCACCCACAGCATGCTTCAGCCTTTTGGACAAAATAAACCTTGTTTCTGCTCTTACTAATGGTAGGTGCCTGTTTGTAACTATGGTTTGCAACTCACACAAGCCTTAGTAAGCATAGTTGCCACATCATATCAAACTGATAGTGTTCAAGTAGGTTTCAAATTAAAGCAAGCAAATGCATCTCTGTCTGCCTTGTTGGCTTACTGGCTTCGTACAAGACAGTGCAAGCCATTTCACTTCATTATTGTTTGTAATGCCAGAAACAGTTCCTAGAACTGAGGAGAAAATGGTAGTATCGCAGAGAAGTTGGGTAGATTGATGGTTTGAGACTATTTTATTCTTCTTGAGAGTTAATTTTCACTGGAGTCTGGTCAGTGCGTTCCTTGTTAATACTGCATTATCCTAAATGAGCTAGCCATTCCTTGCTCCCAATGACTTTTCATGGCGAACTTCTGACTTATTTAGTTCCAATGTTATACTTTTTTTTTCATGTTTTCTGTAGCCTATACTACTGTGTTACTAAGTTACCTACGTGAATAATTGCCCTACTTTAGTCCTATTATCTTTGTCATGTTTGGGTGGAAAATCTCAAGTAGAGTGGCAGAAGCAGCCTGCTCTGCAGAAATTATAGCACTGTACTCAACTACAGTAGCATAATAAAGTGGTGCCAAAAATCTCTAACTTCTATTCTTATGTCAGGTCTGATCCAGCAGTACATTTCAGAGGGACAAACTACTTTTCCTTTTTCTCTTTGCAGAGACGTCCAGCCACACAGAGACCTACTGTACCCTCGGGGCTGCTCTCAATTTGTCTCATTGGTTTCTGGTAAGATTGTCTTGGGTTTTTTTCTGAGTTTCAACAGCTTGACATTTTAGAGTTTTGAATTTGATTTTGAGTTTTAGAACAATGACATAAATTCAGGATCATCTGTGGCAGTTGCACAAAAGAAATCGCAAATTTAAAAACTCATTCATAGAATCATTATTTTTCAAGAAAAAAAAAAGCCTTGATGATTCTCCTCTATCAAACAATCAAATTTTGCAGGAAACAGGGAGATCACAGTACATGCAGTATATCAAAGGAAAAGGAGCATCTGGAAATATTTTTTCATGAGCATTTTAAGGGAACTAATGCTTATTAGAAATACAGAGTATAGTGGTCAAGTCTTCTTTTGTGAAGGGACAGAACCTGAACTGACAAAAAGTATAAGCAGGTGGAGTTGCAGTCCTGGAGTTTATGCCAGATATAAACGTACCTTCTTGAGTGTATTCAGCTGTCTCTCAGGCCGATTTCTGGGGTGAGTGCAATTATTTGAGTTGATGAGGATCTGAACCTGGAAAACCTCATTTAAAAGCACTGACTCTTATTTATGGTTGCTGTCTGCATGCAGTGCACTACACTGATTCAACTCTAATTGACAAGAGAAGGCTGATGCACCTTAATGAGTTTTTGCTGTTGCCAGAAAGAGTTTTCCAAGTCTTGATTAAATTAGATTTAGGTGAACAAAGAAATCCTCAAGCAATTTTCCCTTCCCTCTACTCCTAGTCATGCTTTCTAGAAAAGAGGAATTGATGCAACTGTTTATTTTGGAGCCAAAATAGGGCTTCATATTAGCAAAACCATTAAAGAGGATTTCCAATACAAATTTGGAAGTTCAACAGCTCTTCATCTTTAGGAAATCAGCTTCTTGATGACTACCTGAACCAAAGCATATCTAAAAATTATATTTTTTGAGATATGTCTAAGGGGTTTTATTCCATGGCTTACTGGGAGAATTTTGATAGAAAATGTATAATTGTTCAGTGACTCTCAGTATGTCTTTTCTCCTTATTTAGATACATCTATCTTCTTAGGTTTTCTTTTTTTTTTTTTCCTTTTTTTTTCCTGAAGCCTGTGAACCGTAAAGACTACAAACTCACTGAAAACTTGAAAGAGCATGAAATTTATACAAAATATAGGCCCAGAATGTAAAACATTGCCTGGAATAGACACTGATAGCATAGTAAAGCAAAGAGATTATCCATTCTGGATTACCCATCCCCAGTACATTGCTCTACCTTAATACTTTGCAATTAATCTGTTATTTAACATATAGCTTGATTTTCAAAGCTGACTAACGGCATTTATATTTTTTACCTAATCTTCAGAAATAAAAGTAGCGAGTACTAAACAGAAGAAAAAGAAATTAAAACTTTTTATAAAGAGAAACAATAAAAGGAATAAAACTAAATAGTTTAAACTATGTCTACATAACAAGCACTATTGACAAATAGAATATAAAAATAATTTGTACTGACTTTACTTTTAATTCAAAAATAAAATAAAAATAGATGTAATCACTGCAAAATAATTTAGATGGAAATGTTTACTAAGGGCATTGGAAGCCCAAGAGTAATAGTGTACAATATGAGATATAATTAAGTCTCCTGGTATAAGAACAATTTTTGCTTCGGTAGACTATTTGCATTGACTAATTCCCTTTATGAGTGCTACTGAGCTATTATCTCTTAATTTAGTTATCTTAGATTTAAAACCTGATTCCAGCACAAATATACAGAAATAGTGTAATCCATAGAATGCACTCTACTCATTAAAGAGCAGAGATGGATTCCTTAGCTAATTCTTTTGGGCAGAAGCAGATTTTTTAAATCAAAATCTGTTCAGCAAATAAAAATAATTGAAGGATCCTGCAAGTACATTTCTGCAATCTCGTCACCACTTATGTCCTGATATGGCACACAGATGAGTAAGACTGTATGTAAAGTGGAAGATTTAACCTCTTTGCACTTTCAAACCAGCAGTGGGGTAGGGGGGAGGTTCTGCAGAAAAAGCTAATGTGGTCAAGTGGAATCATGCAAACCAGGATGTTCAGTCACAACCTCTGAAATTTTCCTGCCATTCTGAAGGCCAAATGGAGGCAGAAAAGCTACAATGCATAGCTGACGAAAGGAAGTAGGGTCAAATTTACTGGGAACTGGAGAAAAAAAAAAGCAAAAAGAAAAAGCAGTTTTAGAAACAAAGGGAGCCTGTACAAGAAGGGAATAAAGACTTGATATAAACCAAAGTGGAAACCAGCTGCTAATACTTAAGAACAAATATGTTGCAGGAGACATTTTTAGTGGCGGAGTGGGGAAGAAGAATGGAAGAAAAACATCAAACATTAAAGAAACCACCATTTGAGACAATCGACACTCTAGGGATTAAATCAAAAGCATTCTTCTAACTTTCAGTAAAAGAGGTGGTCCAAACTATGCAAATTTTGCAGCTGATGTAGAGGCTATTTGAAGACACTATATCAGAAGCTCTCACCAGATGCATGCTGCCTATCCTAAAATAATAAAATCAGGATATCTAGACTGAAGGTAAAGGGAAATTATTAACAACAAGAAGATAACCTTCATGAAGTTCAAGTCCTGTCCAACTGAGAAGATCAGACAAGGCCACAAGAACTGGAAGGTTAAATGTGAAAGTATGCCAAAGTAGCTTTTGAGAAATCTTGCAAAGACATAAAAAGTAATAAGAAATTCTTTTTCAAACACATCAGAAGCAGAAAGCTTGCCAAAGAAGCATGAGAGCCAATAGATAAGCAAGGCATAAAAGCATTTGCCATAGACAAACTTAGGGAAGTTTCCACACTGAAACTGTTCTTTTTGAAGGAGGTGTTAGAGAATCTGTCACAAACTGAAGTGTCAGTGGAACAGATTATAGAACAAATTGACAGAATACTCAAACCACCAGGACTGGATGGCACCTGCCCAAGTTCTAAAGGAATGCAAATGTGAAATAGCTGAACTACTGGCCAGAGTATATAACTTCTCACTTAAAGCCCCCTCATTATAAAGTGGCAATGAGAAAGGCAAGATGAGTTTTTAAAAGGGCATTCAGGGAATAAAACAAAAGTACAGAGAAAGATCTAAGTTTTAGAACAGCTTCAGTGTGATAAGTAATTAACTAGATCAGCACTACCCTGCCTGGAAAAGAGGTAACTGGCATGCCACTATGGAGAAAGGAGCACGTTAAGGAAAGCATCAAAAGTTGTTCACCGTCTTTTCTAATGCTTGAATGCTTAACATGAAATTAAACTACCTAGTGGCAGATTCAATGGAAAGAAGAGTGATTCTTCAAACAATGTTTACTTCAGTTATGAAGCCTCTTGTCACAGAGTTGGGCAGTTTTGTGTCCAGATTTGGTAGAGATTTTCACTGATTCAAAAATTCTCAGGTGAGAGCAAAGAGAAAGATCAGAGGTTAGGAGACAATGACTTAAAGAAAAAGATTGAACTAATGTTGTTTTATATAAAAAGGATATCACTGAAGGAGGACATAAGTTTTCAAGTACCTGAAAGGCTGTTGCATAGAGTTAAGGAACTGTTCTTCATGTCCTCCTAGGACAAAAAGGAATAGGCTTCAGTCTGCAAAATAGTTAATAGGAAGAATAAATTTCTAATGGTAGGGAAGTGCAAACAGAGATTCCTTGGAGACCCAGTAGAGCCTCTGCCCTTGGAAGGCTTTCACAGAACTGATGGTAATCTTGGGTGATGCTACACTGAAATTAGGATGGTCTATATTGCTTATGAAGGGATATTCTAATCTTATATCTGATCTGTTGCTATTTTCCTCTCATTAAAGTAATAGAAGAAGCATTATTTCTCCTTTTACTTTGGCTTTTTATGACTATTCTTTCATGCTTCCTATCTGTTTATCTAAGTCAGTGTAGTACATTGTAACCCGTTACTTTCCAGATCTGAAAAAGTATGCATGATCTGGGAACATTCTGTAAGATAACAGTTATCTGTGACTGACAGGTGCAATTTCTGCAATCTAAACCACATAGAAAAGGAGCACTAAAAAAGGGATCCTCCAAACCAATTTAAATAATAAGGAAGTATATGCTAGTCAGATGAATGGTTTGACTGGCTAACTGTTGTATTATTACACAATGATTTGGGCATGCTTTGATAAAATAGTCCAAGTATTTCCATGCAAAAATCCCCAATCTAAAGCAAAGTGGAGTATATCAATCAATTTGCAGTCTATGCATTATATTTTATCTGTTTTCTTACCCCAGGACTTCTATCCCTGCAGCAAGCAATCCCAGGTAGCGCCCTGCGGTGCTCTATAGCAATGAGCACATGCTTTAATACACTAGGTCAGATGTAGTTTCATAAAGCAGGTAACAATCTAAGAAGAACACTTTAAACAAAGCTTTTCAAATTTTGGCCTGAGGTTTTGGTTGTTTTTTTTTTTTTTAAATGCCAAAAATGTTTCCTAATTTTGGTCCCTAAAAAAAAGACTTACTTTCAAATATCCTGGATTTGACAGACAGTGGAAGACACTCATAGGATCTGTGGGTGCTGGCAGTGAAGCCAGACCAGACACTTCTAATCTAGGTGTCTAAATATGGATTTAGCTGCCTCTCTTGAGGAACCCAAATTTGAAAATGATTGGCTGCAATCCCCACTGAAGTGGCTTACACCATTCTCTACATGGTCTGTGTGCCGTGGCTCTAGTAGCAATTGTTTTAATTGGACAGAGTTTAGTTTTAATTTTTCTGAGAGAAAACTGGCCAGTCCCAATTATGGAAACAAATCTTCAACATAAAACTTTTTTAAAAAAAAACCAGAAATTCTCCTGGGGAAGTCACAGGCAGGGCAAAACTAGCTTTTCCAGAAGAGCTGACAGTTGTTTACATTTTAACATGGAGGAATCCAGCAAGCCTGCAAGTTTATTTTTAGTAGTTGTAAACTGAGTTATTTAACTCCTTTTTTTCTGTGACTTGAGCTAAGACATAAAAATGATTAATACAATGACAAACTGGTGCCCAACCTCATGCTAGAGTTTGGATGGTGATGAATATTGTGTTAATCAGAAAGCAGTAGGATTCTTTCACATTATATTTCTTGTGATGCCTCATCTAAATATTTGCAATCTGACAGCTTCTGTGCTTAGAATAGTTCTGGTTGCCACAAAAAATACTGGGTTGCTATCTCTGAGCAGGATGAATCTACTTCCCTCCTTGTGGAGGAAAACTGGCAAAGAAAATTTGGTTATCAGTGTCCTGGCTTCATCACTGCTTGCACAAGTCCTGCCAGGTCCAGGAACAAAAGCTGTGGTAGTTGCTCTGTCAGGGGCTGTGAGTGAGCTAGTGCAAGCCAAAAGTCATCTAAGCCTCACTGCAGTGGGAAACGTGAGGGACATCCTCCATTTAGTGTCACCAGTGGTGCAGGACTTCGGCTTGGGCTCCCCAGCATGGTACCAGGGAATGCTCCCTGGGCAGCGCCAGCTGCTCCCTGCTAGCAGAAAACCACCCGTTTGACACTGCTGCTCCTCTGTGCTTGTCAGATAAAGGAGTTTGCTGCAGTAAATCCATTCCTTTGAAAATGTGAAGCACCTTCTTGTAACATAGCAAACTTGTAAAGATGGTGTAAAATTGAAATTGCCTCAACTATAAATCATTCCAGTCACAGGAACTCCATTTGGAGATCATGTTTTCTAAAAAACCAGGGCTGCTTTTTCCTCCAAAGCCATCATTAGCGACTCCATCTAGGGAACAGTCAGGACAGTAACTGTCAAAATCATTCCACCAAGGGCTCATATCAGAAAAATGTGTTAAACTAGGCATGCAGGAACCAACATTTCTAAGTGATGCACAGTGAGGAAAATATAGATACTCATCAGGTTTGACTGTCATGTGTCTGTGGTCGAAGAAACAGCTCTAATCAAAAGAAGATGAGAAGAAGTCAGATAACTTAAAATGGATGACTAGTAGCTGCATGGTTTTATTTCTGTTCATAACTAAGATGCAGACTTCTGCCCTTTTATCTGGCACATTATTTAACATCAGAGTCTGTTTCCACATATGTCTCCAAAGCCGTGCAATTACATTAGCTATCCTCCAAGGGGGCTGGAACAATATTTATAATATTTGCAGATGCTTTTCATCTGGGAGGCACAGCAGAAGGGCAAAGCAGTATTTACACGGCTTTTGAAGAGAATTACAAGCAATCTTTCTGTTTAGTTTTAAACTAAAAGCCAAATTACATTGCAAAGCATTGAGCTATTCTGGCAGAAAGCACAGAAAAATACCTAGCATGTTTGGTGACTGAAACCTTTACTGACACTGTCTCCTTACAAGTCTTGTACATTTCTCACTGCTATAAAGAAAACTATTCAAAGTTTGTCAGAAATAAATGTATTTGAAATCATACTTCAGTTAGGATAAAACCTCTGGAGTGTCACTGGTTCTGAACAGATAATCACATAAGGATTCTGGGCAGAATTTTGCATGGCACACCTTTTACAGCCTATTAAAGGCAAGTAGGATAATTTGGATAGATCTGGCATTGCAGTTATTTTCTTACTCTCTAACACAAATTCTGTATTGGAGAGACCCATATCGGTCAAGTTATTCCTGAATTACTGCTTTGTGCGAGAAGTTAATATTAACAGGCTAATATTATCCGTGTATTTCTTTCTAAAACACATGCATTCTGAAGAACAAAAGAGTAGGTTAACTGTCTTTAAGGATCAAATATTAAGCCACTGTGTCATATCCAATTCAGACAAGGAAATATACAATATTTTCAGAAGGATTCTTTGTCTTTGAACTTAATTGCTGTGAAATACAGGTGAAGAAAGCCCAGTTAAGATTTTCATTAGAAGATGAGGTTTAACTAAAAAAACCCCACCACCTTATTTGCTTAGATATTCATTCCCCAAAAGACAAACTTCAAAATAGGTGTGTCGTAGGATGGATTTAATAATTTCCTCACTTCCAGTAAAAGGACATAGGCAAAGATGTCCCCTACCTGTGAAGAACAGTGCAAAAGATTTCACTGTGTAATGCCTGTTAAGACATACCACCGACCTGACATCACAGTCAGTAAGAAAACTTTCTTTGTAGCTTTTAGCAAAATTTCTAATGGAAGTATTTCATGTCTATCTTCTTTACTGGAGATTAATGGAGGTCTTGTATTCAGGCAAGTGTTTATACATCAGATGCAGAACAACAGGATTGAGGTGAGTTTTCCTTAGAAAAAGACAAGGACACTGCATTTGTGGGATCAATACATAGAAAAAATATCTCTTTAGGTTGAAAAGAGTCCCATGGGCTCCCTAACATACTAATCATGGGTGAGAAATAGTAAGATATTAAATTATAAAAATAAACTGACAGATAGAATCTATGTTATTTAAATTAGGTTTGATCCTGTAATGAAAAAATGACAGTGACAACTCTCAAATGCAAAGCTGCCATTGGTGGTAGAAAAATCACTTGTCTGAGGCTAACCTAGGCAGCACTGAAGGACATTTATTGTTTGGAATGCAAATTTAGCAGAACAGTAAAAAGAGAACATTACCATGTAAGTGCACAATTTAGGGTTTATCAAGCGACTCTTTAAATTGCAAGACAATGAGAAACAAATCCCTAGAAGACAGATAAACTTTCTGATGGGACAGGCTATCTTAATCCCACAGAAAATACTACAAATGCACAAAATAAGAGCTATCAAACTAATCCTGTACTCTTTTTATACAAGAGCACCATCCTCTGCATTGATATCTGTTTAATGTCTAATTATTGTCTTTTATAACTCATGTACTTTTAAGATGAGATCACTTGAGCCATAAAAAGATGCTGAGTTTAACCCTCTGCTACTTAGTGCACAGCTTCCCCCTCCTTAAAATACTGCTACTTAGTGCACAGCTTGTCCCTTGTTAAAATACAGAGTGTAAACATTCAGAAGATGGTAGTCAAGACTTGTTTAAACATACATTCAGCTTTTGTAAGAGGAGAAAGAAGGCAATTTTAGAAAATTTACTATAAGAAATGATAAATTTGAGTATTGATCTGTTCTAAAGCCCAAATACTCATAACAGGGAAGCAGCAGTTGAAATGAGGAAGCAGGGTTATTATTGCGTGGTTTTGACTTGCTAGTTAGACAAGTGTAAGAAAAAATGGAGTATAAAAGAGGGCAAGGTTTAGATGGTAGGCTCAAGGTTGGTCACTCAGCAGACTCAGCTAGTAAACTTGGAAAAATTAGATGGACTCCTAGACTGAAGAGCTATAAAACCTGAAGAAGGGTTTTTCTGCCAAAAAAAATATTTTTACTATTTTTCAACTATGTTAGCTGGTCTAATTATTTTAGTTCTATCCATAAAGCTTGCCAATATCTCTCTCTTTACTGCTTTTCTCTAGCAAAGCAATTCCACTCCCAGACCATATCTCACTTTGCTGGGCAGCACGACCAACTGCACAAATTCTTCAGTAGACTTGTTTTCAGTTTTGCATGAAGTCACTAATTAGAGACCATCACTTTTATAACTGAGAATTTTTTTTTTTCAGCTGTACCTACAGAGATACATAGCCTTTGGTGTAGATGTTGTTAATAGAATAAAAGGCAGTAAATTGGTACTCATATCAGGCCTGAAAACAGTGACATTTTTATTAGCTGGATAACATTCTATTCTCCAATTCAGTAGTTCAAATTATATTACAAACTGAGCCTCTTTGGAGAGTTTTCATTAAAATATCATATGCAATTATTTTGCCATTTTCCAAGTTGTCTCTTGTCCATATATGTGACTGAAAGGTCTATGTGCTACAACAGTCCTCCTAACTAATATTAGAAAATTATATTCCTTAACAGCATACTCTCTGTAATGCAACTTGTACTAGAGTTTGCTTTTATTTTATGTACACTGAAATGCAAAGACCGTAAACAAAGGTCAGAGGAAATCAGCTATGCCAACGAAAATCAAATATGGGCCTCACTCTTTCCCTTAGCGTGCATAATCCTGAGTGCTGTTGCTGTTCAAGGGTCTGAAGGCTCCACTGGGTAAGAGCTTTGCTGTGCAAGGCACTACACCGACACGTAAGCAGACAGTTCTTGCCCTGGAGAGTTTGTCTGTTTAAGCAGATTAAATACATCTTGTATTCCCTCTAATGCGACCTTTCTTCATTTCTTCATTTTACGTGCTTGTGTAATGTACCATGCTGGGGACAAGTCTCTGTGATATTTTTATTTTGAATCAATGTTTAAGTGAAGTATTGCCTTTGGATCTTAGGAAAGGATGACATTCTTAACCAATACATAATGCATGAATTTTTCATGACTCTGCAGCAAGAAATACTGTCACATGCTGGCATAGATACCAAGCAGCTTTATTTTTAAAGTGTGTGGACAAAAATCAAGGTTCTTCTGAAACAGAAGAAATACTGTTCACTCTCTGCTGCGTCTCTTAGTGATAAAGGAAAAGCAAGATTTCTTTAGCAGGAGAACTGGTTTGTTTGCCATTCCAATCCTTCCGCTTCACTAAAAGAGCAGGTGGCATCTTCCAGACAGCAAGGTGCTGGTATGTGTCTCTTGTCTGAGAGAAGGTGAACAAACACTTAATTTTAAACACCTGAATTGAAAGCACTTCAAGTGAATCTCTTATATGGATATTTTCAAAAGGAAGGGACCACAAGGGAGATGGCTGTGGAAAACACAATTACTGCCTACCAAGCTCACCTGCTTGCTTTTATGTAGTGAGAGTTGTGTCATGCCCTTCAGCATATACACGTGCTGCCAGCAGCTACGTGTAACAATGGGGCCATGCATTGCAAGTAAGATCTTGGTGTCAGGATTTGTGTTCATTGCTTCATTTCTCTGCCTGTCAGGAACATACAGCATCTCTATTCTGATTAGCGAGAGGGTTTGCACAGCCTTGTGCGAGAGACATGACATAAGAACAAGCACAGCATTAGCTGGTAGCTAGAGACAGAGACTGGAGTAGGAGCACTGATTTAGTGGAATTGTGTGTAGTGTAAATCAGAGCATAACTGGGACTCAAGGGATGAATTAATCCTAGAATATGTATCCTGAAATGTATCTCCTGAACTTTAAGTCCCACTGAAATAAAAAAGAAAGGATTCCTTATACCTAGAGCCCAGTTTAACTCCTATCTAGCTCTACATTCTAAAAATCCACTCTATCAGGTGTATAAGCACCTTTAGTATTAAAAGACATCAAAGATTTGAAGAGATTAAATTCATTCAACTAAATGGAATTTGCAAACAGCATAAATCACTGTTGATTACTGCCAACCTGTCAGAAGTCTAAAAAGGCTTAGCCTTTCTCATATGTTCTCCTGTCCTCTCATACCAGTAGCGGTTTTGTCTGAGGACTAGCCCAGGAAGCCTCTGTACCTAGAGAAGAAATGAATTGTTCAAAGCAGTATTGTGAAAACTATTTTCAATCTCTGAAAGATTTTTAAGCATAGTTCTGCCACCCTCTTTCACTTTACATCCTACCTAGGCCCTGAGGGTTGTCTCCCTTAGGAGAACATAAACTTCGGGGGACATGTCAAGATGAAAACACTATTGAATAAGCATCGAATGTACTTGCTTGTGACTACTCTTCCACAAAGAAATGCACTTCCGTGGAGCATGAAGCAGAGTAGCTACAGCCTCCCTGTCAGTAAAGCTGAACAGCCCAGCTGGGGCACCCACAGGGGCAGTTCTGCTGCTCTCACTATCAGGGCTATGACCACTGTCTCTGGGCCGTTCTCCATTATCAGAGGAGATACACATGAGGCCTTCCATCTGAGATCAGATCCTTGACTTTAGCTTCAAAATTGCTAACAAAGACATTGCAGACTCTAGCACTATATAAAAATCTTGGAATTCATAGGTAAGTTTATAATCGGGGAGCATTGCACTGAGATTTAAAAAAAAACAAACTAAAAAATAACTCATTTAGTGACAAATTACTCCTCAGTTTACCAAATGTAGATAATTGGCTACTGAAATTCGAGGATAAAGTTCAGTGCTTCGCACAAATTAAATTGCCAGTCTATAAGTACCAATACATGAACTGATTGCAGTTAGTCATCTGCTGCAACAGAGAGCCAGAAAACACAGGGCAGCTGTTAAACAGATGGTAATGTGGCCATTCCACTTATCTGCCAAAAGATCTCTGTTAATGATTCTCATTTTCTTGAAGCACTTCCTGTGTTAACCTTGAATATCTGCTAGAAGCAGAAAACACGCAGATCTACTGTCTGCCAACCCTGCTACTTGCATGAGGAAGATCACTCTCTGAGATTATTCAGGTTCCTTCGAGACTTAAAATTGATTTTTCAGGAGCCTATCTGTCTCTGAGCTTAAAATTAAGTCTTCTCTTTCTGCAGTCAGGTACTTGTAACATACATGAACAGTGGAACAAATGAAATGGAAATTCTGCCAGGTGTGCAAGGTAATAGCTTTTTTTCTGGGTACTCTCACTAAGCAGTACAGTCCTTATCCAAAGTCCCCCACTGTGCACATAAAACCAGGAAGAACTTTTTAAGGGAAACACCATGATATCAGCTTAAGAAAAGGCAGTAACAATATAAGTAAGTGGTTAATGAAATACCCAAACCTTGAATATTGTTTGGCGACAATCTTTCATCCAGTTCTGTCCTATCATAGTAGATCCATTCCCTTTAATACAGGACTTTTCCCGGCAAGCACACCATACTGACAGCTTGATGGTTAGGATGAACACCAGTGAGCCTTTCTGCAGCCCATGGATGAGCACTCAACTGGTTATCTCCTGATGCCTATCATCAATCAGATCAAGTGATTTCTGCTGCCTATTTATACTGAGATCCCCACTACAGTCCACTTTACTGCTTTCCTTCCAGGTTGAGCAAAGTCTCTCTGTTAACATCTCTGCACAGCATCTTTGCAGCCCGTGTGTAGAAGGGCCAATTGCATGTTGAATGTCTGAGCAAAACCCTTGAGGTGTTCCTTGCCTCTTTTCCACCCTTCCTGTTCCTCTCTCCCTCCTATCTTCCTTCCATTCTCAGCTTGGTGCTTGATTCCCCGACCTATATGGCCACTGTGTATGCTTTTGGTAAGTCCCTAAAGTGTCACTAGAGAGTTCAAAAGCATGTTCCAATTTATTTTCTCTGTCTTTACTTATTCTCGGCCATCAGGCGTATTTAGAAAGGTATACCATGCCCCTTTCTGTATCAATTATCTTATTTTTGAATGCATGGAAGCCCTATGATATCAAGCTTTATCCTGGTCCATATTCTGAGATTCCCAGACTGAGCTCAAACCTCCAGGTTCTGTTCTTTTTAGTGGATGTTTAGGAAACTCAGCAACACATATCGTGGAGATAAACAGGGTGATTTTGATGTTGAGGGTGATTCTTTCCCCTTCCTGCAGAACATTAACAAAAATGTTTCCTGAGAACCCGCAACTTATGTATCTTACATGTTGAAAGCAATAACACCAAAGTGCAGCTCTTGCTTCTCAACTATTCATCTTCTTAACCCTTATAAAGTGGCTGCTGGATGGTATTCCTGAATATAGAAAAATTGTAACAATACTTTTTAAAGCCAGACTGAAAACCGTTGACAACCCATTTTCTTGAGACTGCAGCAGATGATTACAGGTATTAGACTGTCTCTACCTTCTCAGGTTTCCCCAGAGGTGTATATCAGCACAGCATCACTGATTTCAAAGGAGACAGACTGCTGTAAGCCACCTGCATTGTTTGCCAGATAATTTTAGAAAACAGTTGAAAAGAAGAGAAGGCCTTCTCTTGCAAGACTCCCATTAACCCCTCCCCTTAATGTCCCTCACATTCCCTCTCAACTTGAGCTCCTGTGTCTTTCAAAATTGGTCACTCTCCACAAAAGGCAGATTTTTAGCACCATAAATTATAAAACAGGTACCTGTTGAAGTCCTTCAAGTTCTAGATTACTTTATAGCATCATAGCATGGAAGTATGTCTCACTGAAAAATTAATAAGGATAGCAAAAAGCCTTGTATTTTTCAGTTTGCTTTTTAAAATTTCTACATTTTTGTAATTACAGCTTTCCTTGGGGGTTTTCTTTGGGAAAGGGGAAAACGGGAAGGACAGTTGTTTTCTTTCCCAGGAGTGGTTAGAGCACCACTTCCCTTCCTTGGGGTGGCGGGGGGTCAGCTTCTGATTGAGGAAAGCCAAGTTTGATTCCCTCTTTGGATATACAAACTTCATTTTCTGAATGGCTCAGAAGCGAGCTATCAGAGTACCAGCTTGGGTTTGGGTTTGATGACTCTGCCACACTCTTTGGCCCAGAAGGTCTGGGAGCGTGGGACAAGTTCAAGACCTGAAATTGAACCCCTTCTGGGAAAGTGCATTGTGCTAACTGAGAGAGACTCCTGGGACAATCCCCTTTAAATAGCATTTGTTTCTAAGTGCGATAGTTCATGTGAAAATGCATGCAGCACTAGTTCTTAAAAATGCTTCACCTCAGATTGTACGCTGTATAAAGAACAATCTCAAACAGTTGCTGGATTTGCAGGATGTGGACAGGAAGAGTAAGGAGGGAGCAAAAGTTCAGCTGTTCTAATATGTAGGTATAGAAGTGGGATTTTCATTGTCTCCCAGTGCTCCCTCTCATTCAGGGCTGCATAGGGGAATGCATGGGAGAAAGCAAGGCTGTAGCTTCCCAGAACACCGCAGCTGAAGCTTGCCAGACACGTGGTGACCATCAGAAGGTTGCAGTGATTAGTCTAGCTGTATAAATAAACATGGCTGAATTCTGCCCCAACAAAAAATTGTTTGCTCTGTTGGACTGCTGCATGGAGCATGCTGAGGTCAGTGCTGCCTGGAAAAGAAAGAGAAAAAGATTGGATTGAAAACTCTCCCATATTGCAAAAGCCAGGGAGGGAGTTTTTCACTGAATTCTATTTGACTACAGAGGGCAGGAAGAGTACAAAGAACACCTCCTCCAAGGGTCTAGCTGAGTGGGGATTTTGCACTTTTTGTGCTGTGCTGGACCTTTATGCAGTGTTCGCCATGGGGATAACAGAGTAAATGCTAAGGTCAGTTCTTGTGGAGCTCTGTGAGAGAGATCCACCTCCTGCATTATTCTCAGCAGTGAGCAGGACAAGAAGGGCAGTGAGAGTGAGTAGGAGAGTTAAACAAATATATTGTTTGCTCTTTTTTCCATTCCCTCATTTTTTTTTTAACTTGAACTTTGTTTGCAAGTGAACCTGGCTCAGCTGAAGTGTTCTCACAGCCATTCCAGCCTCTTCCAGGAGAGCTGCCTGTCTAGGGATAGCATCCTTGAGGCTCCTGAGCCTTTCCATCTTGGCATCAACTACCCCTCCTCTTGTAGCATGTAGATGTGGAACACAGAGGTGAGAAGCAACCTTGTACTTTGTTGGGAAAGACACTGAAGAGTAAATCCTGAACCTTGACTATGTTTTGTTTTCTATAACTCTGTTTTTAATTAAAGGACAGTCCCAGTGCAGGCTCTGTTTTGCCCTTGTGCTTTAGGGTGAGTGGACACATGCAGTACTGCTCTAAGGAGTACTGTGAGGCTACCCAAGGGACTCCAAATAAACTGGTTTGTCTGTTGAAAGCAGCCAAGCAATAGTAGTATGGGGCTGAGTTTACTGGTGGTGGTGCAGAGTCATACTGACACAATTCCACTACTTTTGGGACAGAAGCCAGCATCTCAGAATGCATTAGGGCACTGAGAGCTACTTTGAATTAGAACAAAGACACTGCCCAAGCAGAACAGCAGACAATTCTGTTTCTAGGTCTGTGCTAACTGGCATGCGAAAGCTGAAGTGTCTCTGTGTAGCACCACATTTTATTACAGTGATGCACTTTTTGTGCTATAAAAATAAACCAGCTTGTTCAGAGCTAAGCTTATGCACTTGCAAGACATTCCATTGCAAAACTGAGAGAGATCCTAAACCACTCTTTCAGACTATCTGGTAGTGTATTTGAGGCCATTTTCTGAAGCAGTCTACATCAGGAGACCCTGGCCTCCCCCATTCTGGAGGATGAAGATTTAAAACGTATCTCCTTTCATTTCATTATCGTATGAGGTAGCCTCAGCAATAGGGAATGTGCAGATAAACATGTATTCCAACATAGGGTACCATGGCAACAATAACTACAGTAAAACTGGAAACATTTCTCTAACAGAAGATATGAAATAACAATATTGTGAGTCGATTGCAAGTTCCTGAATGCCAGGTTCAAGACAGGTCCACTGTGGCTTATTGCTTTTTATAGCAAAAGACTGGAAATATCATTGCCCTATTTTAAATCTGCCCCCTGATAGAACAGTGCATGTATATTGTATGTCTGCCTCTATACAGACATATTGCTGGATTTTATTTTGAATGCAATGAGAAACACTTCACTGCAAAGATCTGGTTTAATGACTATTTAGGACTTCTCCTTGCTAGGGCTATGATATAATTTTCTTTGTAGATCTTCATGACAATACAGTAGTGTCTAGAAAGATTCCTGGAAAGGGTAGGAGAAAGATGAGCAACAAGCTCAGAAACAGCAGTACGCTAGACCAGCTCCACTGCTTCCTGTGATCACCACTCCCATGGCTTATTTAATGAGACGGCGTGAAAACTTTATAACATACTGCATCTTCTTTTATATACCTGTCCTACAGTGGCACAAAGTAACAGTATGGTTAGTTTAGGTTGACGGTGCTATTTCTTGTCTGGAGCAGCCTGGCCATGGCTGTGAAAATGGAAGGGTATTGGGGTGATGTCCTGATACTGGAATATCCTGAGATATCCTGAGACTGGTGCTCTCTAGCTTGAGACTCCCATGACTGAGAGCAACTGAAAAGTGTGCTGTTAGCTCTGCTAGCTCATCTCAGTGGTCTCAACATCATTCTCTACGAATGATTCATGTGACACAGATTGTTAGTTTAACAATGTTATGTTATGTGGAATCTTTGCTCAGTATGTGTGAGGACTTATCCTAAAACCAATAAATTGTCAACAGTAA
The DNA here is from genome assembly GCF_036417535.1 of Chlamydotis macqueenii. Taxonomy (NCBI): domain Eukaryota; kingdom Metazoa; phylum Chordata; class Aves; order Otidiformes; family Otididae; genus Chlamydotis; species Chlamydotis macqueenii. The sequence goes on along the minus strand of NC_141559.1, from coordinate 37,564,896 downwards.
CTTCTCTGACAAAGTTAAATATTACTTTCTAAAAAAAATTCCCTTTTTAATCTTGCACTATGGTGCATATTGTTTTTGCCATGATGCACACACATCGCTGCTATTGTGATCAATAAGTAATGAGTCTGTTCATTGTTCATTAACTAGCCCTTTCAAGTTCCCAGATAAATAGAAACAAAGGGGTTTTCAGCTGTTTTGCTCCAGGCACCTTTTTCTTGTGTTCTTAGGGTAAATGGATAGATCGAGAGAGGCTGAAAATTTCATATGAAGCAATTTGTTAGCCTGCTGCTTCGAACCGTACCCTCACAAGAGGAACCATACCTTTAACTTTCCCCTACTTGTACCATCAAGGTTGACACAGTCTTTGTTTTTTGCCACTGCATCCTTTCCAATTTGCTGCATTCACCAGAAGCAAATGCTACCTTTATGATCATGACTGCCCCGCAATATTATTTATGATTTTTGTGCTTTGATATGACAAGCAATATTTTGTGCTGTTTAAAAGCAAACCTGAATACATTACTAGCCAACACTTGCAGAACAGCAGCAGAAGTGTTTATATCTTCAGAAATAAAACTTTGCAAGCTTGTTGATTGGTTCAGGTTTCCAATAGTACCTCTTTTATACAAATTACTTGTATAAGGATTTAGAACTGTATAAAATAACGAGCTTAAAATCAAAATGTTTGCCTGGGGAAGTCTGCCTTATCAAATACTACATAACATGTGCTAATGACTCACTTAACTCTAATGTTCAGCTCCTTAAATGAAGGAAACAGCAAATGCAAAGAATAACCTTGCTGTTAATAAAGTTAGCAATTTCACATATGAATTTTAAATTCTGTTGCATTTCTAAAATGCTGGTGAACTCTGGTCCTCAGGCTAGATGTAGCAATAAAATTTAACAAACTGCAAGCATGCAAAATGTTTTATATAATCTGCAAATTTTTTAAGTGATTGATAGGTTTTGAAAAGAGACACACTGTTCCTGAAGCCTAAACTTTTTCCAGTAATTACCACCGGGAAGGCATGACTAATTACAATATTCTCTATGCTACATGATATACATAGAGACAAATACACTGAAGAGTTTTGATTTAGGTGTTCTCCATTTGGTAGAAGGAATTAACCTATTTTTGGAAAGACACCTATGTGCCTGAAGGCTGTAGGCTGATGAAAGTCTTCATACTGTGCTTTGCAGAATGAAAACATTTTCTGATGCTGCAGTAAGTCAAAGTCAAAGCTTTTGAATTCAATACAATATGCACAATTACTCCAAGTGCAATTACATTATTATTATTAAAACTGCCATCCCTTTAGTTCAGCACTGCAAATGGTTGACATGCAAAATAGCAGCCGTAGGTCCTCGTAACACAATAGATATGTAACTTGAAGCAGTAGTTGAACATGGCAAAACTATTGAGATTTCTGTTGCCTTCATATTTTCGTCCTCTTAAGCCAACATCACTTTTTTTCAAGAAAACTGATTATTTGAAAAATACTTGTAGAAGCCTGTTCCATGCTCATAATTTAATTTTGTGCTTACCTGAAACAGAGGGTAAGCCTATTCAAATCAGTCAGTGATAAATAGGTAGTGTGAGGGAGAGAAATTCCCTTGTCTCCCCAATTCTCCACCCATGTGGAAAGTGCTTTATTGACTTAGCTTTCCCTGAGAAGTATGTTAGGAATTACAGTGTCAGACTTCGTAAAGTAAAAGAGTGACAACTAAGACCAGAAGCAAGACCTTTTCTTCAGGTTCTTACCTGAAGAAAATCAACCTCCCTTAAGCTATCTGAAAATTTTGGCTAGTACTCCTTGTGTGCCACAGATCTTACTGGGCTTCTGACATATTTTTTGAACTCTTCAGTTCAAAATTATCTGAACTGACTGGTGCCACAGAGCAAAAGGAGCCAGCTTGAAACCTCCCCTCAAATCATGGCCAATATAAAACTTAGGTCCCATATTAGAGTTTGGATAAGATTATTGCTATTTGCTTTTGGATAAGAGGGATTGCATTGTATCTGTTCTCGAGCACAGCATTTAGCACTTCTTATCTATGAACTATTTCCCCTCCCAGAGCCTTGTTGTGATGCAAGCAGCACGTCTGGGCCTGGAAGTACCTCCATCCATAACTGCATGTTTTGCTTCTGGAGTCTGGAGGCCAAAAGTGCCTGGTATGGGTGGGTATGTATGTATGGTGTATATGTGCTGAGCCTGGGAAAGGGGGAGGATAGGTGTTTTAAACGTTGTGGGTTTTTTTGTATGTTTCCCATTCAGTAATTAAATATTTATGCTAACTGGCAACAGATTACATTAAATTATTCAATCCAGTCTGGTTTTCCCACAACAGTACTTGGTAAGTGAGTTGTCTGTCTCTCCACGAGTTTTCTCACTCCTGTTCTCCCTATTTTCTCCCTTGTCTTGCTGGGCAGCAGAGAGTGAGCAAATGGCTGAGTGGGTGCCTGGCTGCTAGCTGGGACCAACACACCACACTGACATGGAGACCCTTTAACGCACACTGACCCTAGGTCTTGAGCTGGGTTTCAAAAACATAGTTACTTCATAGCAGAAATCTGAAGTTATTTTTATAACTTTCTTCTGGTGGACTTCAGCATTTACAGATTTAAAACCACCTTCAGATAATTTAAAACAAAAGAAAATCAAAACAAAACCTGAATAAATAGTATCTGAGATGCCTTGGAGAAAATATGATGAGATAAACTGATTTTAGAAGGACTAGGATGAGAAAGATGGGGAAAAGAGGCTGAAATACCATTGTGAATTCTTTGTTTCAATTGCAAATGAGAACAGCTTACAATAGTTATCACTGCTTTAGAAAGGAGTTTTATACTGAGAATAGCAAAGGATGCTTAACATGCTAGGCTATAAAGACTCACAAACATTTATGTTCTTTAGTAAAGGCCATTTATTTTCTTGTATTCTTGCAGATGAACTGGTTGTCTTCTGTATTTTATTGCTCATTTGCTGTCCTACACTAACTACCTACCTGTAAATAACATTTTTGTTTCTCAGTGCTGAGAATACTGTGTAATTGTTTGACAGTGGTTTAACCTATTAAGTGTTTCACAGAACAGCTCTGTGTTCTATGCACGGACAATTATTTAAATTCCATCTGTAAAAAAAATGTCCTCACTTAGTTTCTGTTGATTTCCTAGGAATGTTTTCGGTTTTCACTACTTGTTAAAGCTTCCTCTTTACTTTTTCCAGGATAAGAAAAGTACATTGACAGCTAATTTAGAATTCAAGTGTGTTCTTGCAAGAGGTTTACTGAATTCTGCCTATTACAATTCAGACAGAGTACAGAATTAGAAGCTGCTCTGGTGTAATCTATAAATCATATCATTTTCACTGGTTTGTTGACTTTTTCAACAACCTATGCAGTCAAGTGATGAGTGACGAATAAAGTGCACTTAGTACTTAACAGCACTCCTGTACTGTTGCGTAATGTTGCAATGTGCTGTGAAGTGGCTTCTAAGGTCTACTGGAGGGGCATCAGAACTTGCACAATGACTCATACCCAAGCCTCAGGTTCCTCACAGGCCTGGATGGTGCCTGCTCTGTAGAAGTGCTCAAGGTGAATCATAGAATCATAGAATCATAGAATCACATGGTTGGATGGGACCTATAAGATCATGAAGGAGTAAGGATAAAGCTTCTAAGCATGGGGTGACATTTTCACCACAACAAAATAAAAAATATCAATGGACCTATGCTCCAAAGTCATTTGAGCACATCTGAAATCCCACTGTTTGTGCCCTTGAAGAGAGGATGAGGTACTACAGTCTTGCTAAGAACGGCTGTCTCTGGTCTATGTACTGAAAACAGAGGTAGGAACTGTAGGGGGACAGACTACTACAGTGCAATGCTGCTGCTGACAATGCTTCAGGAAAAAAATTTGATCAAAGGCAGAATACAAAGAAATTTCAGAACATCACTGAAAGGCTTGAAGAAGCTGTGGCAATTACTGCAGTTGTTGTAGCAAGGGAGTATATTCCAGACATATTTACATATTAGCAAAGGAAAAGCAAGTCACTTATTCTTTTTAAGAAGCCTTTCGGTCATATTTTTTCTCACTGTATTTTCTCCGATGAAACATTACATTTCTCTTCTTCCCTGTGGGTTTTCAACTTCATTAGAAGTCTGGAATTTTAATCAAAATCAACAGAGAACGACTTCACAGATGACCATTTTTTTTTCCTTCCCAACTCCCCAGAAAGATATTCAGCAAATCAAGAAACATTTTATTGTAAGCTTTTTTTTTTGCCTCTGAAATATTTTCTTAAAAGAAAAGTGAGAAAGAGGGCTTGGGGTTTTTTTTTTTGCTGTAAAGAATGAACATTTGACTTCTGAGTTGTCCTCCTTTCTGTTTTGCCTCACCTTGTTATGTGTATTCTGTTGTATTTCAAAGAATATTTATGGTACAAGCAATACTTAGTGGTTTTGCTGAATGTAACAACGTAAAATAAGCATTATTTCCTTGAGAAGAAATACACAACTTCATAACAGGCACCCAATTCAGAGGGTTGGATAAAATCCCAAATTCTCCCAGAATTCAGAAATGATTGCTGATCTAGTTAGGGCTTTCACTAAAATGTATTTTATTATAAATGATTCCCATAGACATTCACCTGTTCAATAAGTATTGGATCCAAGTACATCTCTTTTCAAGTCAATCTTACTGTCCTGTCATTAAAAGTGGGAACAAACCTATTTCAAATTATGGTGTCAAGACTCGTAGCTGTAGGGGTATTTATGAGCTGAGAATTTGGCAACTGGGAGCAGGTAGTGTCTGTCACATGGCTTGGTCATGTCCCTATCTCACAGCACTAAGCCCTGGGACCCCTGACCATCCATGTGGTGCTCCTGGTGCTCTAAGGCATAATTATTACTTTTTACAGGGTTACTTTTTTCAGTTCACTGTCTGTAATAACATGACCACTCAGCTGCAACCCATCAGAGTGATGTTTTTCTACCATGAGACTGAGGATATATGTACTAAGAGGACATATGAGGGTACAAAACCTTCTGTAGTGGTGTTAGGTGGATTTGTTTTGGTTTCAAGAAAGCTAGCTACTTCATTAAAAAAAAAAGTCTCCAGGATTATATTGCAATATTTATGCAGTGTCAAAGTGCCAGGAACAGGATTCAAAGTGAAGTAGGTAGCTAAATTTTTTGACCAGCTATACATACTCTCTGCATACTTGACACCCTCATAATCATTTTTATAGTTGTTTCCTGCAGTAGGGACATATGCCTCAGTCTTTAGTGATGGTGTGTGCAGGTAGTTCTGTTGATAAGCCTGGCAAAGGTTTAAATACAGTGTATACATCTCAGCTATTTGACCTCCCCTCCCCTCCCCTCCCCTCCCCTCCCCTCCCCTCTCCTCTCCTCTCCTCACCTCGCCTCGCCTCTTTAATAGGAAGGCATTTTCAATAGCTGTGTCTCTGTCTATGAGAAAAGGAGCAAGAAGGAATACTTTTTTTTTGCCTCAGACTATTGATAATGCATTTTTTTGTCCTTTAAATTATTTACTGTTTATAAATTTTTGAAGCATAGTGCATTTGGAGAGCCTGCAAATTTCACAAGGATAATTTTGTTATTAAACATAAATTCTCATCACTATGTATGACACATACATACACTTTTAAACCACTTGTAAGTGGCTATCACACATATCAGATTTGTTCTGCTGTCAGTTGGTTCTTTGGCACAGCTGCCCTATTATGGCAAACAATCAGTATTTTAACTGTAACTTAAAGTTTAGGTTGACCTGGGTCTTTCAGATAATTCTAGACTTTATTGATAGGAAGCTCATTTTTTTTTTCCAGGCACTATTGTTGATTTTTCGATTTTAGTGTAGTTTAGAGACTGTTTGCATTGGATGCATTTGAATCACTGTAAGCTGAAAACCTTCAAAGGTGTTTGGCTGGCATACCTGCATGGACTGGTATGTGGGGGACATACTCAGATTATCTCAGATATCTGGGTCAGCTGTTCTCAAGGATTTGCTTACAGTAGGAAAAAGTACTCCAGTACATTTTCCAAGGTTTTTAGCAATTGTGGTTGCTGTAGGGTAAATAGCTCTCTGGGACTTGCATATTGGTTAGTCCGTGCTGCTAATGTGGAAAACGAATGTTTTTGCTAAATATGATGAATCAGACTATGACATATGCATGTCTGTGGCTTGACCCTGGGTATCTCTGCTTCTCATGCTTCATCCTCTCCTTTTAGTGGACATTTGGTTCTGCCATTAGCAGAAATCATGCAAAATTGCTTTAATGCTGTAGAAAGACTTTGCAGTTGTTCTATCTATTTGTGTCCTTGAGATGTAATCCTTCCCAATAACTCAAAAGAGAAAAAACTACCAGTTCATGAGCGTCTTGAGCTGCAGTTCATACAGATTTATGCCTCTGTGTATGAAGCTTCAGATTCTGCAGAGTACCTGATAATTTACTGAAAACTTGTCAATTTTAAGTCATACTGAGGAGACAAAACCTACTGTGGGTGAGAGTATCCAAACTCACTAATTGTCCCTATCCCAAATCTTGACTATTTGAATGATACGGAGAAGTAAAGACAGCAGAGGAATGGTGGAGTAACTTATCCTACGTTTTTAAAAGAAGAAAAAATTATTTCTGCCTTTTTTCCTCAACTTTTCCATAAGCTTCTACTAGAAGACAGCAGTGAGGTTTCTGAGCTTTTGCTTTTCCTTGAATCTGTCATGTTATTTTTGGGATAATTCAGACTGACTCAGTTACCCTGCTGTCAAGACTGAGAAACTGCACTGACTGCGCTAACTGTGCTCAGGTGGGTGTAACCACAGAGGGGGAATTTGGCAGCACGGCTGTGAAAAGGAACTAGCAAACAGGATTGCATATAACTTGGGTAACAGGGAGCAAGGAGAGATGTGCAAATCCACTCCAGCCTGATGCTTTGACCGCTAGTTCATTCCCTCCAACTGGAGGTTTAACACTATATATAGAAAAACAAAGCCCACTGGCACCTTGATGCCATGAAACGTGATTTCTGTTCAGCTGGAACATTGTCCCTACTCCTACCTGGAAAGCTGCAGTATTAGTAGGCACTATCTCCTCAAATAGATAATATTTCTAAACATGCTATTTCCACGTCTCATCGTAGTGAACACTAGAATGTGCGAATCTCTTCCACTCCTCTGGGAATTTGCCACTGCGAGTGGTGAGAGCCTGTGTCCAAAGAGATCCTAAGGATAAATGCCAGGTTCTTTTTTTCCTTATCAGTTTCTCAGCCCCAAAGAACTAGTGGCATTCGACTTCACTCCTTCTACATTTCTTCCCACTCAATGTCCACCCACTGTTGTCACATTACTGGTCACAACATCCAAATCTCTGTTTATCCTTGGGTTCTTGAAGATTTTTAGTATAAACTCTAATCTGTTCCCATGTAAGCAGTGCAATGGTTCTTAGTGATGCAGGTAAAGAACATGCCATGATTCATATCAAGTCATCGATATGAATGATCCAAGAAACTAAAAACCTTACATATTACCATTACTTTGTAGGAAAAAAAACCAAAACCAAAACAAAACAAAACCTAGAGAAAGCATTCCCTTAATGTGAAGACACTTTATTTTATCCTAAAATAAAAAAAAAAAATTGAAATAACACTCTAACATAAGATTTTAGAAATCTACTTGCAAAAGCTAGCAATATCTTTCTAAATTAAGTACATCATTGTTCATCCTGTTGTTTTCACCATTCTTTCTGTGGCTATAGAGCCTGCAAGAAAAAGAACCAAATATGAAGCACAACGTGTCTGGAAAAAGAAGCTTTAAAATAGCACTTGGCATTTTCCAGTTTATTGCACTGAATGTTAATGCACATTGGGAATTCATAAACACAGAGAAATGATTTAGACTTCCCTTCCTGTATAACAAACACAGCAGGACAGAGAAGTGCAAAAACTAATATTATGATGTTTACAGCTGGGATCCAATTATGCGAATGCTATTTTAATCTCAGCTAGTTTCTTGCTTATACACTGGACTGTACCTACGTTCAACCTACGAAGAAAGGCTGAGTGAAGCATGTATGGGACAGTTTCAGTGTAGCTCGTTCAGGTATGGTATGCATGGCCATGTGTGTCAACATTACTTGATGGAGATGAGTCCACGGGCCCAAGCACTGCATGTGATTGCCCAGTACGGTCCCGTTGTGGTCAGGCTCCCTAGCCCAGTTCAGGCCAATGCCAATTAGCTCTCTCCTGGGGATTAGGCTGGGGACAGCAAGGGCCAACGACGGCTCCCAGCTGGCGCTGCAGTCCAGGTCTTTCTGTTTTGGGAAATGAAGAGAATGTGGCTGTGTAGACATGAGCTGTGCTGTGACACTTGCCCTTGGGCCAGCAGACAGGCACAGCTTGTTCTAGGTACTAGCACAGGCGTAGCCCATGTAAGCCGGTTTTAGATACATGAGCAACTCCACAGGGTCTCTGGTGGGCTCCCTTCACATCCCACACTTGCTGTGCTCCCTGCTCGGGTCGCTGAATTACAGCCAGCTCCATTCAGGTAAGACTGTGCTGCAGCCCATCCAATCTCTGTCCGTATGCAGTGAATTGATTTAATGTGATTCCAGCTAACGTAAACAACTTAAAAGACATCTCTGGCAGATGGAATGGAAAGTTAAAATAGAAAGGGAAGCCAACTCTCATTCAAATAAAAAATACCATCTCTGTTATCCATATGGCTGGTTACATGCAGTCCATACAAGTGGGTGAAATACCTAAGTGAAGGACTTACTCCACAGCTTCCACTTCACAGACTGACCAGCACAAAAATAACATTTTAGTGTAGCTTAAATTATGTCTCTTTAATCAAAGCTTCCCAGGTAATGCAAAGTACTTGCCCAAGCTTTGTCATATAACTCTAATCTTTTTTTTTTTTTTTTGCTGTCCATGACAGAACATTATGAAAATACTGATCATTTCTCTGGGACATCCTGCAGTGCCATTCGAAGAGATCCAGCCCTGGTAGGTCAGGACATCATCAGCCAGAGGTCTGAGCTATCCAGCTCTGGTTAAATGCAAATGCAAAGCTGGAGCAAAAAGCCACAGTAATGTGACTCTGCTGCTTCCCAACCTAAGCAGTTCTACATGACACAGCCTGGCACAATGTAGATGCATCCCTAGGATAAGTCTTCAGTCTTATATAAATTAGCAAAGGCCAGAATTATTCCAGTTGATATCATCTGAAGATTTGAATCACGTTTTGTAATTAGAAGACATGTTGAGATTTGAGAATGAAATGTAAGTGTCCAGTGAATTCCCCCCAGTCCTGAACTGCAAACTTTGCCAGCTCCATCTTGTTTGAATTCTTAAATGTATTGCCAAATTTTCAGTGGATAGAAAGGAGGTTTTATTTTCTTTTAGCATTTAGAGACAGTATTTAGGTTAGTTAGTTATTGAATCCACATGATTTTCTGCTATACAGAAGGCTGAATGCATTAAAAATCTGAGAGAATGAAGATGAGTTTTCTGTTTAATATTATTCTTCCATGTAATATTTTAAAATATTTTTCAAACATAGAATTTGAAATCAGCTAATCCAGAATCCTCAGTGCTATACTCAAACAAGGTATAGAATTACATATTTGAACTAGCTTTTCGACATGCTTTCCCTCATTTTAATGGGGTATCTAGTAGCAGTTGTGAAAACGTCCATGGTGGACAAAGCATAGGAAATAATAAAGAAGCTTTTGGAAACATATTTGAAGTTTAAGACCTGTGAGAATTCAAAGCTCTTTGTTAATCTGTATAAATATGAAACTGAGAACTGCCAACAGTTTTATGAAAAACGAAAATCCAAAAGTGCACCTGCCAACTAAACAATAGACACATAAGTAACAGTAGATTATGGACTAGTCCCTGGAATTCCCTAGTGATGGGGCCAGGTATTACTGTGAGTAGAAAATGAATCTATATTGATTGCTTTCACGGAAAAAAAAAAATCCTTTTGAAGAAGTCACGACTTGAAGCAAAAAAAACACCCCCATTTTATAAAAAAATTCCACCCTTGATATTCAGTACATTTTCTTTATTTTGGGAATAAGGAAATTAATCCCAGAATCAGAAATATTAGTAACTCCCTCTCTTCCTTCTCAGTCTGTCACTGCTTTGATGACATCATTTTTTCCTATTCTGTGTAAAGGCATATGACATTAAATGGTTCAGAGTCACTAGCCAGTTTCTCACTAGCAGTATCATTTTATGTACGCTCATCAGACTCCCAGTGCACAGAATTGTGCTCTCTACTAAGGCAGGGCCGTGAAAAAAACAGACTGCTGTCAGGTACCCTCATAATAATTCACTTGTTATTGTGGCTATAGCTTCTGTCTCCCATTTATTTTCTCTACAAAAGATTCGTTATTACTTGAGTTTTGATGTAGCTTCTACTGCAAGCCTATTCTTTCCACAAAAAGAAGGGGACAGGCTTTTCAGAAGGCAAAGCGTGATTCGTCCCCGTCACCACATATCTTATTCATTACTCCTGGCAAAAAAAAAAAAAGCGACAACAACAACAACGTTTTACTCAATACAGAGTCATATGTAGATAAAGATACACCCACATGTAATCCAACAGTCTCTCCATTTTTAGTGTTACACACGTTGTTTGTTAGTCTTCCCTTGAGCTAACAAAGCAGCAAACATATTCTAGATATTAAGGAGAAAGTGAAAGTTTCTATATTCTGTAACGTTGTTCCGTAAGTTTGCTTTAACATTAATTTCAAGCCTTTTTGGAACAGACAGGCTTCTTGAAACTCTGTGAGCAGACCACCTGCCATTACACAAACCCATAACCATAACAGAGTGCAAAGCCCTGCATCTCAAAAGAGATAATGAAATAACAGTATTTCGGCACGGGAGACTGTTGTAGCAAGTAGGGGTCTCTGGCTGCAAACAACCTCATCTCCGGATGTGTTTGTTTATCAGCTTCATGGACACTGCTTCCGTCATATTCTTATGATGGCTGCGCTCATTGTGCTCATTTATGCACTCAAAGATCAAACAGCTTCCGAAGCTACTATTAAAAAAAAATGTGCTGTAGTTAATCTTACGTGTATGTTTGAGGCATCTGCCAAAAAGGAGCACATCAGATGCACAACATAAATAGATCTGTTTAGAGACAGCTATTAAGCCTAACCAGCGGGAGCAATTCAACAGCATCCTTTAAAACAATGGCTGAGATGCCACAAGCACAGAAGCAGGAGCTGATCGTTCAGTTGAATCTATTAGCTGGATTTTGGGTACCAAAAGGGTACCCAAGGGGAAAAATGCCATCCCCACAAGAGTCCTTTGGGAGAAAAGGAGGGATAAAGAGATGCTTCGTCTGTCTCTGGTGTATTGCCCTGGGAGGCCCAGCCTTGGAGATGGATGAGGCTCCGGGAGCTGCCTGAGGCTGATGTCTCACAGACCCCTCTTTGGCCATGATCCCACTTCAGAAAGGAATGAGCAGGAATGATTTCTCAACCTCATGTTCTTTGTTCCTGTCTTTTGTCTGGAAACTCTAGCTGGGAACAAAGTCTGAACCCCATTAAACCTTTACAATATTTTCAAACTCAGTGCGCATTTGATAGCACTGATTTGATAGCACTGATTAATATGATATTAATTTAATATCATATTAGCCAAACCTTAACAGAAATTACTACTGTTACATCAAATTGCTATTATTATTATCCATTTACAATGGATTTTAAAATCAACTGAATACTGTGCTGACAACTTTGAAATTATTATCTATGTAAAACAAGATGAGGATAATGGTAATCCCATGTCATGCCATACATTTGCAGGGATTAGAAAAGATGTCATAACAGTCCCGTCCTTCTCTTACTTGGTCCTGAAACTGATTTCTCATGTACAGTGGCAGGGCTCGAATTGTCACACTGCCCATGTGGAGCAAATAAAACTGGGACAAGTTCACCATACTGTGCAATCTACTTTAAACATTAATTTTTCACATTACCATGAGCAGGTAGTTTAACGACAAGGAAACTCACTTGCATTGATTCTTGAAGGTTTGGGGCATTTTTTTTATGTATTGCAAGAGGCAAGAAAACATTACCATTTTTAAAAAATCAACAAGATATAATAGTTATACGGAATTCTCAGGAGATATTAAAGTTTTAGGTGAAGTCTCACTCATTTCATGTATAATACAAAGTTGTACAGAAAAATTCTGTGTTTAAACCAGACTTATAAAACGCTGTAAAAACCCAGTAATCTAATTTTCTGAGTTTTCTGTCCTTATATATTCCTGGGTTTAATTTCCATTTTAGTTTTCATTTGAATTTTCTTTTTCCAAGCACTTCAAAAAGATCTTAAAAAGAGCATTTCAGCAAACCAAAAGTAAAAAATAAGTAAATCAATATAATGGAATATAGCAAGTCATAAACTTTGGAAATCCATACTCAATTTTGTTTACAATTTTTTTAAATAGAAGGTCATAATTTTTTAAGAAATATGGGTTTTGTAGATTTCCCCTTGTTTAGATACTTTGAAAGTTCCTCTTTGCACTCTAACTCAGAAAGACTTTTAAAACTAATTTCAGTGATGACTTTCAATCATTTCTATTAAAAATGATCTTAAGCTTTTCAAGAAAATGAAGAAGGATTGGGTTTTTTACTACCTTTTTATTAGTCTGCCTCACTAGTAGTCTACAGATTATATATAACACTTTTTATCTTCAGGGAAAGAAGAACTCCAAATTGTTAATTTGCAGACATTTCTTTTCAAGTTCTGCATACTTTTCTGACACATGATTATTCTGTGATATATTAAAATGTAAGTCCCTCCTCTTTTGCTTTTCTATAATTTAAATAATTACCTGAATAAAGCATGTGAATTATGGCTTTCACGTTTCCCAGTTCAATCATGCTAATTTATCTTCTGGCAGAGAATTTCAAACAAAATTACTGTCTCGTTCTGAGACATGATGTTAATAAAATATATTAATTGCTTCTTAGATGGCATATTCCTTTATCCAGACCACAAATTTAAAAAGACGTTTGCCAGAAAAGAGCAAACTCTGCTTTAGTTCTCCCTCCTCTGACAAGCACAGAATTTCTCTCACTCAGACTCATACAAAAAAAAAAGCCCTTTTTTCACTTTCTCATTGAAAATCTTTCCATCTATTTCCTCTGCATCCTTACTGACCACTGGTGTCATCACTTTCTTTAACACCATTTAGGATACATTTACTTTGAAAAATTATCTTCCTAGCTTTAAAATTGTACATGAAGATTTCTGGTGTCTAATCAAAGCAAATGAAGAATATAGACTATATTCTACACTATTTTTCTTTCTACAAGAAAGGAAATCCTTTCTTGTTTGGTTTCATATACTATACCCTGCTGATAAACCAGGGATTTGCAACAAAAAAATTTTATAGAAAAAGGGCGTGCAATAAAAAAAAAATGAGCAAAAGTGCTGAATGCATGTCAAAGGTTTTACACAGCATGAATTGTTCACCATTTACGAAGAAAATCTCTTCAGATGCAGTTATCTGTTTGTTGGTATGGCTGGGAAAGCATGGCTGGATCAGTTTTGAAAAGCCAAATATACATACAAAATACTCGACGAAGTTTGCAAACTCATTTCTGCTTTTGCAGGGATGTGGAGGAGAGCTGTGGGGTTTTTAGGATTATTTAGCTTATCATCACAATTTTTTTTCTGCATGTTAACTTGGAATCTTAATCTAAACCTGTCCTTTCATATGACTTCTCAAGAGTGTTCACTGCAGGTATGGAAAATAATTTTTAAAACTTGCAGATAGGAAATGTGTTTTCATTAGAGGCTAACAAGGTTCTATTTCCATCAGTAATACTGCAAAATTCCAGGTTTGGGGTGGATCTGTTACCCTCTCACAAGGACTTCGGGGGATTTGTCCATTTACGCATAGCATGAGCTATGACCATTTTTTACTCTAGCCAGGGTCCAATCTCCATCTCATGGATACAGATGATTCCTCCGCTTTATTCCACTACTTGGAAAAAAAAAAAAAGAATAAAAAGCGTAAGCTTTCAATGCAATGCCAATGTTCTTCTATAAAATAATATTTTATATTGGAAACAAAGAATCTGTTTTAAATTGATATTGACATAATTGGCAGTGGAGAAGACAGGGCTAACTTTTTTTTGACCTCTTCATTCAGTGGAACATAGACAATAGACTATTCTGGCTGCAGATACTGCAGCAGTGCAAGAGGATTTATCGTGGACTGGTTCTCTCACAATAAACCAGAATGATAGATGGAAACTAATTTACCTTTTCAAATAGTGTGGCCCAGAGATGCAAAGCAAGCAGCAAAGAGACAAATACATTGTGTTTTCAAATGGTGGTGGAGCAAGTTATGTTAGAAAAGAAATACGCAAATAAAACCTAGAAGGACCAGATGCTAAAAATATAATGATCTCTTATTTTCCCTCCACTGGTACACAACTCTTGTCCTTATGTTTGCTTGGACACCATTTAATCTTAGCGTTTTTCTTAGTCATACTCCTTCCAAGCAATGCAGGCACCGAACTATACAGAAGCTTGCATTTCTGTTGCCCATATTTGTGTCATTTTAACCTTTCTTCACACTCTATTGCTGTACTTCTGTCCAAAAGCAGCAAAAGCTGATCTGTCTCCTTCACTACCTTTGCTCTTTTAGAAGAGTTTCATCTAATTGTTCTGTACTTAGGTTTAGTATGAATTCAAAGTGCAAATTATAATTGTGTTCTACCAGCTTTGTGTATTAATTCTAGACATACTTTTGCTCTTCAGAACAGTCTTCATTTCTCTGTTATCCTCAGCTTTTTTCACATTTTCTTCTGAATTAGGAACATTAGGTCCTGAAACTAACACTGGGCCTCATCCTGCACTGAATAGTAAAACCAGAGTTAAGAAGAATGGGAAAAAGTCATATTATCATACTTTATATATACATTATCTCATCCTGAGAGCCATACAACTGAGGCAAATGGAAAGCAAGCAGATTTCTTCTCCAGCATCAGCCCGAGTGAAGGTTATTTGCTCTTCATGTTAATTTTCATTTTAATTTAAATTATTTCAGATAATTGTAATTTTAATTCCTTTCTACTTTATGAATTCTTTTTAAAAAGTCACTTGCAAAAAAGAAAGGATGACCTGCATGTTTAATTAATATACAGAGATAAAGACTCATGCGTGTATCCACATACAAGAAAACAGATTCAGACACCGAGAGGAAGGCAGAAGCAGACTTCACTGTTAACATTTTGGCAGAAACTTAAGATGAGATTTTACTAAGATCAACTCAAATGTTTCTGTTAGAGGGCACATAATACAAAGGGTGAACTTATATGATGAGTAAGAAATAATTTTCAAAAGGCTGAAATTTAACTCAGTTTTTTGGTTTTGCTTTTTTTACAGGACATCTCAGAAGCATGTAAGGAACACTCAACATGAAAAATATTAGAGAACCATCTAGGGAAAGAACATCAGCCATTAATTGACCCACGCATCACCTAACTGGGCAATGTACAGAGAAAACATTCAGTCACCTTAGATAATCTCTGAGGAGAAGTGGAGCCAACACCTTACACATACCATGAAAAGCAGTATTTTAAAGTAAGCAATGACTTTTAACGATGAGTGCGCTATGTGTCAGTGGTGAAAATACAAGTCTGGGAGATGAACACAAGATCGCATAGCCTATAAAATAAAATGGCCTTTTAAAATAAATTCTGTCCTAGGCAGAATGATAAACAAAAGGGAGAGCTCCAAGCTGAAACTAACCAATATATTTCCGTGTTAGAAGATCTATTTTTAATCTTCCTTCTGACCACATTTTGTAAATATGCTAAAAGATAGTGCAGAGGAATGGTAAAAAATTCCAACTCCCTTAGACCAACAGTAGTGATCTAATGAAAAAAGATTCTGAATGGCCCCCAAACCCAAGAGCAGGCTGGGAAAACTACTAACTGTATCCTAATCTCTAAGTCACTAGGTCCTCCAGTGGGGCTGAGACCAACATTTAAAGGCTTACTTAGTCCTTTTGGATCTCTGGGCTTTCAACATTTTCCCCGTGGAAGCCACTCCTCTTTTTATTCATCTGGCAACACATGGTACTGTGTTGCTTTTCATTCCCATTCCTATGTCTGGAGTCTCCATGTACTGTAAAACTCTTAAGAAGCTTTATATTTTTAATTCACCTTCAGAACATTTTTCCACATTTCCCAGAGAAGCAGCTTTCTACCCCACAGTGCAAATTTCAAATGTGAAGCAACATGCATAACTTGAATGCACCATCGTGCTTTCTTACTGCCAGGGTGTACAGCTTTACCATGGAAATTAAACAACCAGAAATTCAGCCTTTTATCCCAGGTACCTAGGAACACCAGGCGTACATGTTAAGGACCAAATCAGCAAAAGCCTCATCCTGATCCCTGGTATATTATGTAAATATGAATTAGCTCCATTGTTATGGATTTGCTCCATGGATTGTATGGATTTGCTCTATTAGCATAAGTGAGAAAGTATATTCGCAATAACTTTTTTTTCATATATTCCTTTCCATTTCCATTGTCGGTCATCAAGATGAAATGTTATAACTCTGAAATCAGCCTGTCACTTACATAATTTGAAAACCTACTTACTATAGAGCTTGCAAGCATACTACTCCTACACACATGCTCTCCTAGTCAAATTAACCTTCAAGTCAATGAATATTTAATTTTTACATTATTTTCAGCATCTCATCTCTCCACAGTGTGTACTGGATAATAACGCAGCTGATATGGTGCTAAATTCCTCGAGGCACAAGAGATGAAGTAAAAAGGGCTACAGACCAACTGACTACTGTCCTGAATACAGAAAGCCCACGACCAAAGATAAAAAGACTTTGTCAAGTGGTGAAATGCAGGCAGAAGGTAAGGTCAGAGGAACTCTGGAAAGATATAAAACATTATTTCCCACAGCAGTACTAAAAGTGGGCTAGTAAGGAAATTAAGGCACTGGAGGCCACTATGAATCATTATAAACAGACCAATAGCATACAATGTCCCAAGCATCTTCTTTCCAACATTTTCAATAACTAAACACTGACCTTTATAGAGAGGTACAGTGCTGTGAGAAATAATCTGATTCATTTTGACTAATGCTATAAATGTAAAAGGAACAAAGAGAAAAGTCAAGCCAAGAGATATTACTTGCATTTTAAATAAGCTAAAGGTTTTCCTTTACTAAAAATGCTATCTTTTCAGAAGAGTGTCAAAGCCTCCTACAATCTATATTGGTCAGCTCAAATTTTCAATAGTATCACTATTTTAAGAAAAAAAAAAAAGCCACAACCAAATCCAAAAAGAAATAAAAACAGAAAAAAAAAAATCTATGTCAAAATTACTGTTCCAGCAGTATCAAAGCATTTTATGAAAGTCTATTGGTCTGATGAAAATTTCACTTGTATACTTCCTCACATGCAGGTTCAAGTTTTGCCCAGAGCATGTCCCAATTCTTAGACTAAGCAGGAGTATTCCTATGAAGTACATACTTATTTCTTTGTCAGGCAGAGGTGTGGTTTGAGACTGTCTCATTTCTCAGTCGACTGGCTTTACCCAGCTCTTGGTTACACTGAACTGGGGCTTTCCCCTTTTCCTCCATGACCTCCAAATGGAGTTCCTCCAAAATTTCAAAACTTCAGATTTTTTTCCATGGTCAAATTGTTATTTTCTAAGCAACTCCACTGCTACTGTAAGTTGTAGCAGTGACATGAGTGAACTGCTAGATTAAATGTAAACCGGTCTTCCCACAAGTTTGATGTAAAAATATTTAAGAGAGACTGAAAACACCGATAACTATAGCAGGCAACAACAGGATGTTCCTACAGTGTTGGGATTATTGGTGTCTAATGTTAATTCCCCTACTCACAGTATTTGCTGTGTTTCTCTGAAAGATTATGAACCACAGTAGGCAAGTGAGAAGAAGAAAAAAAGAACTGCCTCTGTTTCTGTTGGATTGCAACGGTTGACTTATAAACTCATGCAGCTTTTTAAGAAAAGCATGTGTTTCAAATAGCCAGTGTATTTAAAGGATTTCTAAAATGATTTAGAAAACTAATTTTAATAGGGCAGATTTCAGCTAAGTTTTGTGTTTGTTCTCATGTCTGTTTAGGGAGGAACATTATTTATACTATTATTTTGAATCTATTATTCATGTATTAGCTGTCCATGTCATGAATAGCATCTCAGGGAAGAGCTGATCCTGGGTCTAAAGAAGATATACAAAGCTAGACATTCGTCTATGGAGAAATCTGATTGTTGGGATTTATAGTCACAGCATCTTTCCTTACAAAGTGTTTTCTGTGAGGCTGTAATTCCATGTGTTATTGCACAGGACAGCAAGTGAAAACCTTTAAACTGCTGTAATCAATGTAGAGCAACTGAAAAATAGCAGCAATTATAGCAAAAGTGGTAGATGGATAAAAACAGACTATTCTTTTGTGCATTCACACATAACCCAAGACTGAAATCCAGCTCAATTACTTCTAGGTTTACAGAAAAAAAATAGAGGGAAGATGTTTTAAAAAAAGACTACGGTTTGCTTTCTGTTGTAATACTTTGAATTGTTTTATTTTTCTTCAGAGATATACACTGCCTACCCATAAGGCAATAGTACATGCTGGAGAGGGTATTATCTGATATTATAGCTTACATAAAAGGAAAATGCTCCCTCTTTCCATTCCTCTTTTAGCTAGCCAGGATAGCAACATGTTTTTTGGGTATCAAGCAGGAATACTGAAAGTGTGATAGAGGCAGTGGCTTGTGAATTTCAACAGAAATTTTTCCCAATCAGGAAAACAAGCTCCCAGCACCATTCTGAAAGAGCTGTAGTAAGAAAGTAAGACCCAGTATAATCTTAAAAGCCAATATCTTCCTTTATGTGAAAAAAACAGAAAGCTATCATTTTACATGAAATTTTCTAAGTAGCCTTGCTGATGGTATTTTTTCTGTAATTTTTTTTTGAAGTGTTATTTCATTTCTACGAGCCAAAGGAGATTGGGTTGCCGATTAAAGTTGTTTGATCACACATCAGTGGACTGAAGACCTCCCACTGCCTGCTCTAACTGCTCTCTCACTTTCTCAAATGCATGGCTTCACTATTTTGACTTCCTCTGTAGCCTTGTGTAATAAAAATGAAGTCATTTGTCTGGTATGTATTTATATCACTATGATACCAGTCCCGTATTTTCATAAATAGATTTTCAGTGTGTCATTTCCGTGTACATTACCCTATTGTACATTCCAAAGTTACCCCAAAATAATTATGATGAGATGCTCATCCTAATATAGAGCTGAAACTACATTCCTAACATGAAGCTGCTTTTCAATATATATTCCATGGAACAACTTTCTTTGAAAACAGCGAAGTATTTGGCTGGTACTTTACTAATGCTACACACAACATCTGTCCAAAAGAAAAATTCATGTCAGAATAATTAACAATACATGTCACGACTCATTAGGATCAGCACATGAAACTATTGCCGCTGGCAACATAAGTGACACACACAAGTCAGCTAGTGGCAAAGACACGTCACTCCCTCTAATCACAGGTCGGAGGGACATAAGATCTCTGCTGATCACAAAGTACTTTCTCAATTTAAATTTAGTACTCATGTTGATTAAAAGATTTTCCACTTTAATCTTACTTAATCTGATAAAAAGACTTGGTACCATGTGTATGAGGCGGTATCTATGACTCATGGTAAACTGCTGCTTAACAGAATGAATGCAGAATAGTTCTTTTCACACAAAAAGGTGGAAATTACATTTGTAACTACACCATTCCTTGAAAAACAGCAAGGCTCATAACAAGCTACATAATGAAATAGTATAATACCTTTTTATCATATGCAATAGAAGTACTGTGAACATGTGATACCTTTTCATTAAACAACCAGAGTGTTACTGAAGGCAGAAGAAAACTATCCCTTTCTTGAGAAGGCAAATTAATACGGAAATGAAAAGGTAAAGGTAACTTCCTCCAAAATTTCAGAATATTACGTGCAAGGAGGCATGATTATAACTTGTATAGATGGATTATATTTTACGTGTATGCACAGTTCTCAGGGTTATATGAACAGTCAGTTCACCATCTAGCTGGTTACTCAGCCTCGCAGCAGTCATGCCTGTACGGTTGCAAGAGAAATGTGAAATCTTTGCACACATAGTTTTGTTGCACAAATATTAGCCTGTGTTTCTTGCTGTAAAGGACTGAGGTCATGTCTACACCAGAAAGTTCTTCTGGCAGGACTTTGGGCTGATTACAGCTTGTACATGTTGCACTGGAAGGACAGAAATGTACTTGTTGAACTGCCTTTGCTAGTGCCCAGTGCCCTCCCCTTAAAAGTCCATTTTGGCAGAAGATACGGTATACACACTTTCTGTTGACCCTAGCAACTCTGCTGAGCACAGTTACTCAGGGACATCTTGAAATGTGTTGTGGCATACCAACAAGGAGCTCAGGTTTGAATTCTCATAATTCCCTTTCTTGCAGCCCACTATGTTTTTTTCCATTCTTTCACATTCACATTTCAGTTTTAGTTTTTTCATTATCCCTTTTTGTCTTTCTGTTCAATCTCTCCATAAGAAACAGCTCCCCAGAAGGATAAGTAGGATACCAGCGCCTGCTCACTAACAAAAACTCCCCACAGACTCTACTCCCAAGGTAGCCAGAGCAGCTGTGGTAGACACCAGGTGGAGTGGCTGCTGATGCAGTGCACAAACACGGCAAGATGTCCTAGACCTCTGATGATCAGCACTGCACAACAGAGCAGCAGGAAGCAAGCGTTAAAGAATGTTCCATGTTACACTGCAGTACAAATCCAGGAAAATTGCCGAAGATCCCAAATTTCACAAAGGTTGAAATGTCCTCTAGCAGACAAACACTGGTGACAGCAGATGGAGATTGTTCATTTGCTAACCCTCAGCCCAGATGCTGATTCAGCGGGGGCAAGAAGGGCCAGGGAGTTTACAGCGGTTATAATCCCTCCCTCAGCACTGTTACGTGGGGTCGATCTGCTCTGGCATAGCACAAAGAGGAGGCCAGGCAAGTGGTGGCACTTCTCCAGAACACCCTCCCAGCATCAGGACTTCCTAGGT
Organism: Chlamydotis macqueenii; assembly: GCF_036417535.1. Classification (NCBI taxonomy): domain Eukaryota; kingdom Metazoa; phylum Chordata; class Aves; order Otidiformes; family Otididae; genus Chlamydotis; species Chlamydotis macqueenii. The sequence continues at coordinate 37,543,721 of NC_141559.1, read as the reverse complement.
CAGAGGTTTTCACGAATTTCATAGTCTTTGATTAACTCCTTTTACAGTAATTTGTGCTGTTGCTGTTTGAAACTCTGTAAAGTTTATTTATCCACAACAAGCTGTAGTTAGAAGTGCTATATTTTTTTTGTGAGGTTGCCTATGGAACTACATGAATGAGTTTGCTTTGAATAAGTAACTAATTTAATCTGATGCTCATTATATTTCGTACTGAAGGAGACATCAAGAAATTGCTCACTATTTTTTGTTTCATGGCCATGTGGGACCTCATAGTCTTCTACGATAGCAGCCAGACTTATGCAATGTGGATGCTTCATCAACAGCTTTCACTAGCTGGGGAAAGTATGTGACACTGCAGCCTTATCAATATAAACTTTTTTTCCAACAAAACCAATAGGAATACAATTCTGGGACCTACATTTATGAATTTAAAGAGCCACTGCTGACCTTAGATGGCTGTTTGCTTCCTTGGTTTATATTGACTGGCTATAGAGTAGCGTTTGCCTTTTTTCTGAACAGGGACAACAAAGCTGTTGAATGTGTACCAAACAGACTGAAAAATCCTGGCAGTGACTCATGGCTAGCCTGAACTGTAATGAGTAAGTATTCTTATTTTTGCTACTGTATGTTATGTTTTCCATAACATTTGTGGAGCGAACACTAGCTTGGATGGAGGAGGGAAGTGTAAGGACTGTTGATTTTGAAAAACCTGGCACAATTAGAAGAGCTCATCCCTTTAACAGTCAGTCAGAATTGCACTGCATGCTACTTTTGTCTAGTTGTTTGCATAGTTGGCTTGGATTTGTATTTTTCATAATTTGTAAATGCCTGTTATGAACAGGGTAGAGGGGATGTTAGAGCCTGTAAATATGTATAAATAGGAATGTCATACTCAATAGCTAGTTCATGGTTTGAAAACAAAGTTATATCAAATCGTGATAAACAATGTGCAAATAGCAATGCACTTCAGAGCTTATGAACTTGAACATTAGTAGATTTATTTTTTAAACTTATTCACACTAAGATGTGTGTGAAGTGAGAAAGGACTCGCAGGGTCACTGGAGGCACACTGGCACCAGACTACTAAAACAGAAGTAGGTAGATATGAGCACTGACTGCTGCCTGCAGTTACGCTATTCGTGACTTGAGTGTGAGTTCTTGCCATGGATTCTGTGCAGCTCTGTCCAGCCCAGATCTATGTGTTTTGAAACCCTCCTGGTTATCTGAAGGTTTAATGTCCCCTTCCCTCTCCTGAATAAATTAATCATTACTGGGTCCTGCCAAGAATCCTTCCTTGCGGTCAGAAAGGATGTCCTCTCTCACTTGCGGCAGCAGGGATTCAAACACAGCTGGAAATTTTTTGGAAGCCAGAAATTTTAAGTTTTGGAGAGAAGCACCAGATTATCCTTTGCCTTTCTTCATGTAATAGTGCAACTGAAAAGCTAATGTTGTTTCTTGTCCTTGCTGACTGGAGAATTATGTTGCTTCCAGAGGTTATTTCCCTTTGGGCACAGAAAGTTGATTTAACCAGAAAGACCTTTAGCCAAAAGCTTTACAGTGCAAGCTAAGTTTGAGAAATTGTTATAAAAATTACTGCAAAAAAATCACAATCCTAATGTACAAACACAAAATGGAATTATTTACCATGCTGTAGGTCATGACTGATCCTCTAATGCTGTGCTTTGTATTAGAAAGACATTTTTTTGTTATGAAGACATGAATATTTCAAGTGTTTCTTGATTTTGTTTTTGAGAAATCTAGATATAATAGAAAAACAATCACATCAACACTGGTCTCTGATAGTTTAGAAACTGTGCAGTAAATACTATAAACCATTAGCAAATCAATGCTTTTATTTTTTTTACATGACAATGCCCACAACAAAATATGCCAGTTTGGGAACATTGTTCAGAAAAACACTTGACAGAGGAATCCTGCCAATGATAGCTATATCAACAAACAGCAACAATAACACATATGCTTTTCCATAATTAGGATAATTGGCTTTATTTCTTAAAATACAGTTTTGTTCTTATGTACTAATTGACAGAGGAAACATTCATGTTATCTTAAATTACTCAACCCTTGTTAATCTGAATGTTTTCCTCAGTCTCCACGAAATATGTAGATGTCTACCACATCCTCACTGAAGCAGCTGCTAAACTGAGCCTTCGATAATGTCCAAGGTCTATTCTCCTCCTATAGCTCCTCCATCCAGTTTCCTGGCGTACTCCATTGCATTCCTGACTCTTTCTAATGCAATGATCCACTGCTTGGCCTTCTGCTTCTGTTTTGCTTCCTGCTTGATGATGCAGTTACTCACCACCTGGTCTAATCTCTTACAAGAGTGTTAGATAGGCCACAGTCAAGGAGATGAGGCAGTGCAAAGGACTACCAGGGGAAATTAAACATGGAATTTATCCACCTTTAGAAAATAGTGCAAAGTCTTTTCATCTCTATTACCCCAAAGAGTTTTTACGGCAATAGTTCCTCCATCTATGTGCCCTCCTACCTCTCTTTGAAAAAAAAATATGTAAAAATAAATACAAGGAAAATATTGAAGTCAGTAAACTTAACAGAAAAAGAAGAATACCACCTGACTTCAAGCAGAAATGGAGACTTCAAGAAAGAAGAGAAACTCGTTAAGCCCATTAGGAACTTTGCAATTAAGAAGTGATTTTACACAGAAGATGCCCCCACAGTATGACATTTCAAGATCCAAAGAAAGCATAGGTAGAGACAGGGAGATGCATGGACATGAGATTTTAAAGCAGAACCAAGACAGCTGGCAGACAGAAGAAAAAATATCAAAGCTTTCTGTAAATATTCTGTGCCTGAGGTAGGTATCAGTGCAAATCAGTCTTATTCCCTTAAATTTAGTGGAATTGTATTGTATACAGCAGCTTAGTGTGAGCCCACTTGCCCCTTTTGCTGTAACTGGATGGCTAAGAAAAGAATAAGGGGGCTCTTTAGTGATAAAATTAAACATGAGCCATATTTTCCAGGAAAAGTCATATGGGACAATACAGTTGTCATTTCCCTGTGTGGCTATATATCCAGACTTTCTTTGGCCAGCAAGTGACATGTCAGTCTTTGCAAAGCTGCTTCTGCCAGTCCATGATGTTGTAGTGAGATTTCACCACAGGAAAAAGAAAGGCTAACTAGTATCCTTTCAAAATTTCTGGCATGCACACACATACAAATCAATTGTGACAAAACGTTGTACAGTCTACTTCTGGATCAAAACATCTCTGGGCTTTGCTAATAAAGCTCTGACTTCAAAAGTACCTGCACTCTATTTTCATTCCTGCTACATACTTACCCTTTTTTCATTCTTGTTCAGCATTAAGTGTGACAAGAAGGTACAACATCTAACAGAGCTTGGTTTCGTTTCCTTTCAAAATGTAGATTTGGAACTTTGTTAAAAAGATGGATTTAGTTTTACTTGTTAGCTTTGTAATTTTGACTGACAGCTGGGGTGACTTTATGATCCTTAGCACTCGCGTGCATATCTCCATCAGTACACATAACTGATAGAAGTGCACGCTAAAACTCAGTCATCTGGAGGTCCTCCCTCTTGTCTATAAACAAAATACTACCTGTGTATATGCTCTCCCCCTCCCACAGCGAGATAAAGAGGCTTAATCTTCTCCTGGGCTCTGTGTGATCTTCTTTTATCTCCTCAGCTGTGTTCTATATAATGAAAGTGACATCACGGGGTGGCTTTTTGCCTCTTTTCACATTATTTTCAAATTAATTAATATCCAAAGTTTAGAATGTTTAGAAGGCTTTAAATTTTTACTTGGCAATTTTAGTTTGCATATATCATTTTTATCTTTTTCTTGGGATGTATATTTTTAGATCCGTGACCTTTTGGATGTATGACTCATGCTGATTTAATTTTTTCCAGCTGGTACATTTTTACTTAAGCCGATACAAATGCAGTGAAACTGATACTTTTGCAATGAAACCAGTCATTCCACACCTGTGCTCTCAATTTTTTTATTGCAAATAAATAGTTCTTTTTTACTTCTAGTCTCTATTTTTTTTCCATCATGTGTGTAACAACCTTTCAGGAAAAAAAATGGTATTAAAAAATGCCCAAGCACCTGTACACTAATGTCACCTGTCGCAGTCCAAGAGCTATTCCAATTCAGATAACTTAATACTATTTAATTTATTGTGGAACTATTAAAAGTCAAGCACACCTTCTCTTTATTAATGCAAGTAACTAAATAGATTAAATAGTTCGTGCATCCATCAGACTGCAATAAGCTCTGCAAAAACGATTTTGTGATTTCTTGGGTTGTAATCTACGCAGGTGTTCTTAGACCTCCTCTTAAGAATATTAACAAGCATGTCCATCAGCAGCTAAGCATTCAAAAAAATAAATTTCATAGCATGTTATTTGTCCACCAAGAAGCAGACCTGAGCTTTTAATGGGCTTCCTTCACAGAGATATAGGGGTGGGAGCAAAGAGCATTTCCATGCTTACACAACTAGGCATGTGTCCTTTCTACATTCTTATTTTGTCATGAGAAAAAAAAAGTTGCCTTGTGATCTCCAGCCCTGGTCCCCTGCCTGAAATTCTCCTCTTCCCCTACAAAACCCACACAGACACATAGACTCACTCACATTTTGAGAATTTGATTTACTCTTAACCTTCAGAGGAGGGACAGGCTGCACTTCCATATTACTTCTATACTCAGAAAGACACCTCTCTACTCCCACATTTTCTGCATAAAAGGGAAAATTATAAATAGTATCCTGAAAAAAATAAAGAAATAAAACTGTAACAGGATTCTGAAAATGAAAGCCTTGGGAAAAAAAAAAAATCAAGTCTCCTGGTTCACATACAAAGGCAACATCAAACTTCACAATCATATTACATTAAAATGTTAGGAGAGAAAAGGAGTCGAGAAAGTTTTTAAACTTTCACCCTGCATTGCTTTTTTAGTGTAATCTGCAGCAAGTAAAAAAGCCATAAGGAAGCAGCAAGCCAAGGTGCCAGTCAAAAAAAAAAAAAGGCACAGATATTGTTGATTTAAACAGATCTTGGAAACTGGCACTTAAATGTGCTTTAAACTTTTCTGTTTGCAATTATATTAACAACATTCTATATACTGGATTTTCTTTTTATGTTCTCTCAAGTGAGTGTGATGATATTCTTAACGGTTTTGTGTCTCATAAACCCTTGTTGTCTGACATGCTTAGATTTCTCCGTTACTCATTCTATGTGATCCATAAACCCAATGAGAAGATTAAAGCACGGACACTTGTTACAGCCATGACATCAATTGTATATCTTTTTGGAGGACAATGGTATTAACTAGTTTTACCATGAAGAGTTCCAGATGTTGAGCTCATGGGTCTGAGTCTAAATGCACAAAGAAGTGTTTATATTATTTTCTGTGAAATGCTATTAGGAATGCTTAAAGAGCTGGTTATATAAATCAAAAAGTAATCAGGAAATTATCTGTAAACGCAAACAAAGAGATCAGTTGGCCATTCTTTGGGAAGATGCTATTATTTGTTGTCAGTTGGGGAAATATTTCTGAAAATGTTACACACTCACTCAGATTTTATGTGTATAATCAGGATAATGTTAATTCTGGAAGTCTTTAGTTACTTTCAAATACTTAACTTCCACTATTAGCTACAGTACCAGAGAAAATATAGACGCATTCTTTTTGGAAGCAGAATCTCTCCCCTCTTATTTGAGTGACCACTCACTTGCTATAAATAGTGAACATCTGATACGAATAGTTAGCTAACTATCAACACTCTGAATTTTTCTGAAAAAATTATTCTACAAATTCTTACGAATAATGGTTGCACATGTAGAAAACAGAATAGTTTGCACATACTTACACATGAAAAAGAACTACACTTTCAAAAAGTTGTTGGGCCAGATTCCCCTGTCATTCTTGCTTATGTCAGTGTTCACTTCTTCCGCAGATTTTCTGCTCATATCTGTGGGATCACCTTCAAAGTGAACAGATAACATAAAAAGCCTTCATTTTTAGCAGAATAAGAGTTAGTGGAGAAAAAGGAGCCATCTTTTGTTGTAGTAATGATACTTGCTTCTGACTTCGACTTTGAACGCACACTACTCTGCATCATGAAAAGCCTTAACACAATCAATGTCTTCACATAAATGCAAAATCAAAACAGGTAGCATAATAGAATAATTTAGATTAGAAGAAACTTCTGGAGGTCATAGAGTCCAAACAGCTGCTCAAAATAAGATCCAACTTCAAAGTTTGGCCAGGTTGATGTTAGATCAGGTCAAAATAGAAAATAACCCGGTGACCACAATCATGATTGTCCTCTGATACTTTAAAGTTATATCAATTACTAAACACTCTTCTAAATACCACATAAAGCACTTAAGAGTGCTTATCTGAATGTTTTTAAGTTTTGCAGCTTGCTTTTATCACCTTTGCCAAGACTGATTAATCATTGGCCCTTCTCATAGAGGAGAGATGATGTTTAATCTTGGTTTGCAACTTTAATACTTAAAAAACTCAAAGTTTGACTACTGAATGTGTTCAAGAGGGCTTCAGCATGGACAAGGCCAAGCAGTTTAACAAGAACAGCAAGAAAAGGGCTAAAAGCTTAGAGTAACTAGGGCAAGGTCTTGGACTCTTAACACTGAACTTTCAGGCTCCATGTTCTTTAAAAATCCTAGAGACTTAAAAGTATTTCAGGAGTAAAATGAAACTGAAATGTAGAGGTGGAATGCAAATAACCAGAGAGCTTCACTGTGCAAATGTAGCATCATAACAGTAGTAGCAGCCTGGTCTAGCAGCCCCACTGGTGCTGATTAGAGCTGTATTTGGTGTACGCCTGTCATAGTTTAGCCCCACTCATGACCAAGCTATGCAGTCTCTCACTCATTCCCCCCACCCTCCAAGGGAATGGAGAAGAGAAAATATAACAAAAAGGCACGAGGTTTGAGGTAAGGACAGGGAGAGGTCATTGAAATTACTGTTAGGGGTAAAACAAGCTCAACTTAGGGAAAAATATTTCTTTATTATTATGAATAAAATGAAAGCAGGATCACGAGGAAAAGAACAAAAACAAGTTCCCCCCACGTCTCCCTCTTCCCAGGCTTCACTTCATTTCAATTATTTCTACCTCCTGCCCCCACTGCGAGCGGCACAGGTGGAGGATAGGGACTAAGGGTTACGGTCAGCTGATCACATATCACTTTACGCCACTCCTTCCTCCTCGGGGAAAGAACTCCTCACATTCCTCCCCTGCTCCAGCATGGGGTCCCTCCCATGGACTAGGGTCCTTGATGAACTGCTCCAGCATGGGATCCTTTTCCACTGGCTGCAGGTGGATCTCTGCCCCTCTGTGGGCCTCCATGGGCTGCAGGGCACAGCCTGCCTCACCGTGGGCTGCACCACAGGCTGCAGGGGAATCTCTGCCAGGAGCCGCATTACTCCTGTCCCTCCTTTTTCACTGACCTTAGCGTCCACATCCATTCCTCTCACAAGAAATTCTTCACAACCAGCAGGCAGACGCCTCTCAGGTTCTCTTCACATCTCATCTCCTCTCCACTTCTTGCAGCCAGGTTGGGCCGAGTTGGGCCCAGTCGGCCGCCCAGCGGGAGGCCAGAGGGTGAGGGCCACAAGGCCCACAAGGCTCACACCTCCCCCTCTGCCCCACCTTCTGCTTCTTCACTTTCTTAATTTAAAAAAAAAAATTCCCCTTCTTAAATACATTGTCAGAGAAGCGCTATCACTGAATGTTCCACCACCAATTGGCTCGGCCCTGGCCCGCAGCGGATCCACCCTAGGCCCATCCAAGTCCACTGGACAGAGGGGAAACTTCTAGCAGCTTCTTGCAGAAGCTGCCACCATAGCCCCTCCACTAAACAAATCCAACACAATAACTTTCAAGAAAGATGGTACTCTAGAAATTAGTGAACTACAACAAAACACATCAGCTAATAAAGAAGTGATCACATTGGAATGACACAGAATGATTGTTGGTGAAACAGCTAACATGAAAAACTTTCTAATATAACATTTTTAATATAGTAATATAGACACCATATACTTCATATTTGCATTGATTTTCTCAGTTTATATGTATTTTATTAACTGAAAAAATCGATGCTTTGTGAATGATAAGTGAGACTATTTTAATTTCAGAATTCAAGCTGAAGATTGAATTCTGCAGAGCTAGATTATTCCAAATTAATTAATCAGCAGCCCTACCATTAATGATTCTAATTAACAGATTAGGCCACGAGAGGATTACTGCCTTACCAGCCACTTATACAACTGTTTGCTGCACAGTGGGGAAAAGGGCTCCGTAGGGCTGTTGCAGCTCCCCAGCGCAGATGGACAGGAGGAGGTGAAAGTTCGAGACTGCGTGCACGGGAGCATCTCCCTCCTAGCAGTCCCTCAGAGATAGGGTGATAACTCACAGGGGAGGTGCAGTCCAGCAGGAAGGCTTTCCTGGAGCAGCTGGAAGGTAGGAATAGTCTTCCCAGGCTGCTCTGAGGCTAGTACAGCAACACATTACTGATTGTTATTGCTTAATTGCAAATTGATCAATAACAGTCTGGATGACCGTGTTCATAAGTGATAGCATTTAGCTTTTACAAAGAAACTTGGGGTCAGATGACAAGCTGCTTCTTCACATGAAGTTTCAAAGGTTGTTTCACCAGAACAAATGAGACAGCAAAGACTAGTTGTGTGTCTTAAAATCTTCAGTGTTCAGAGTACACAAAATGTTTGCATGTTTACAGCATGTAAAAAAATATATGCTAAGGGCAAAATGTTTCCAATGGGTGAAAATAAAATATCAGCATTTGTCACTACTGTGATTTAGTTATGTGCTTCTGATCAGGGATTACAAATGCTCAGTAAGGATCTCTCAGCCATTAGAGCTTCATCTCCCTGCATTCCACGTGAGATGGTTTAGAAGCTATTATTCTTGGATTAAAGCAAAATACATAAGGACAGATCACAACTGAGGAAAAGAAATATGCAATTTCCTATATCTGGAGTAAATAGAGGGATTCATGTCTGGAAAGAGAAACATTTGTATTTCTCAATGTTCATATGAAATCTTACATTGCAGTTCTGTTTGTGGTCACATTAAAATAAAATTATTTTATAGGAAAAGTTTCAAATAGATTTGAAAAAGAAAGGCATTGATTTTTGTGTCCTGAGTTTTCAGTCCTGGCTGGGGTCTCTGCCTTCTCTTTGCAACCAACTTGCTGGAGAGCTGTTGAAATTCAACTAGGCATTTTTAACATTGAAGTAGTAAAATTAACTTCCTGAGGTAGCAGAAAATTAATGGAAAATGTGCGTAAATCATAGTTGTTTTAATAATAATTTTAAGGACTAAACTTTCCCTTATTTTCTGTGGGTGATCAGCAAGAAGTGTTCCTGCTCTCCTAAACCTTGCATCAGGGCTTCCTCCACTCCTAGTCCAAACGCACTTTGTGTAAATAGCAACATTCAAAAGACTGGTGAAGAGGTGTAGAGCAAGAGTCACTTCACAGATCATCATCAGAAGAATCCTCTGAGGACAATGAAATATAAACAGAAAGCTGTAACTCAGGAACCCTCTGAGCTACACACAGCTATAAGGTGATAAAACTTTCTGAGGAAATACCACTGTATGTTTGCAGTGTTCTTTTGGTGCTACCAGTGACTGAGACAGGATTTGAAGTAGATGGACCTTTGATATAATCTGATACTCATACGATTTTATTACCTCAACTGCACTAAATGACATGGACAGTGGTGAAGAGTGTGCAACTAGTGAAATACTAGATTTTAAAAGAGTACCTGGATCAAAACTGAGGTCTGTTGTCCCTTATCACACGCATAAGTCCACTGTAAATACCCAAACTGAAAATCAGTCCAAGATCCAATATTCAGTTTTGCTTGTATAAATAGATTGGAATTAAACAATACTCATATTTTTTAAGGATAGAACAAGTGGTTCATTTTCTGACACTATAAATCCAGAAAGATAGTTGTTTCGCCTGTAAGGATGTTTTTAAAGACTGATGTGTTTATTCCTTCCAAGTCCAGTATGTATTTCTCATGAAGGACATTCTGGAGAGAAATCCAGGTTATAAATATACTGCACGGTGATTATTACCTTCTGTGACAGGTGGACAGAAAGTAAATCACCAAAAATGTTTACCTTTAAGATTTGAGAAGGGATGTTTTGTATTTGTTTCATTAATGGAAGAGCTGTAAAAAGTGTTGAGGGATTTGATTTTTAAAACAAAATAAAAGTTAAAAACTTGTCATGAATTTGTAAAGGCAACAGCATCTAGTCAGATGTCTCTGATTAATTCTACAAAGGCGTGACCTCTTTGACCTTTCTCTGAAGTTCAGCTCCCAGAAGAAAAGTAAAGTCTCACAGCAAAATCTTCATAAGAGAAAAATTTTGTGAGGGATATGGCTGGCTGAAAGACCTAAAACCCTGCATGGAAGAACAAGGCAACAGTGGAAAGAGTTGTTTGTAAAGGCAAATGCTCTGTTCTTAGGTTCACATGATCTCAGTAATACACTCTGACATCCTGTGCTGTAGGAGCAGATGCCTAAGCTCACCAAAAGGCAGTAAGACAATCTATTTCCGGACTTCGCCAATTATTAAGAACAGTCTTGTTGTTTAATGTAGGTAGAGTTCCTGTGCATCAGCTGCACCTTGTCTTACGAAAGGGATGCAGTTCTGATCCACAGTCCCTATTTAAAACAGAAAACACTGAAGCAATTATGACTTGCATAAACGTGGTTTCTCTGTGGACCACAGCCAATTACCAGTAATATGATAGTCAGCAGAGAGGATGTACCTGTCAGTATCTTCCTTTATTACAGGTTGTTTGAAAAATTTATTAAAAGATCCCTCCATTTTGTTTTAACTGCTCATGACTTTCAAAACTTTATTTTCTTAGGAAAACCTTCGCTAAATCTCACAGAAAAATGACAAAACACTGTTCAGTGCTAGAAGTTTCTTCCAGTAACTAGGATCTCTCCTTTCTGGGAATAACTTTGGAAACACTCTATTGTCACGGTTAATGAACAAAGGAATGTTTGCTTAGACCCTGGGTATGTTTTTATAGCAGTTCTATAACACTAAGTGGTCCCTTTTATGTGTAGGACCAAGGTTTTACAATTTAGTTCCTTTCTTGATCTGATTACCATTTCTAACCTAAAAAACAAACGTATTATACTTTATTCAAAGACTTCATCCCGGATTCTGGCAGAATGTTTACCTAGGCATTTGCCGTAAAATTAAGGATAGCAGAATCCACCTAATTTAAACTTGATTGTGACAGTCTGTGACAGCATTTATGTCTGCCAAAACCTTGAAACTTAAAAGTGTGTATATTCCACCAGTCCTCCTTAATAAGCTGTACATTTCATCATTGCCCCAATATAACTTTAGAGACTGCAGACATTACAAGAACCTTTAGCACATCATTATATCTTTTCTCACTCCCTTAAAAGAAAGGAGAAGAAATCTGGATATCTGAAACCTGCTTTCTAAGTACAAATCTCTGCCCTTCAAAAATATATTGTATCATTGCAAATCTTCTTAAGTAAGTGAGAGTTACAAAGTAATAAAGGATATAGGGGAAAAATTAAATTAAAAGGCATTTAGTACTACATCAGAGTTCAACACACTTGGATTATTCCCCATGGAACATATTATGTTTTCTGTCCCATGTGAAAGGAAGCCAAAGCTAATTCTAGAACATAGCACTAGTCAAGCAAATAAATCAAACTTTACTCTGCTGAATTCTCACATCTGCAAATTAACAACTATGGGTCTGTTACTGCAAACGCCTGTTACAACAAAACGATACCAAATGTAAGTACAGTTGCTTATCTTAGGATAAAAGGATGCAATCCAAAAGGAAATGTCTACTTCACAAGAATTCATAGCCATGGGCTAAACCACTACACATAGAAGTCTGCATTAGAAGGAGAGCATTAGCTGACTACATAACACTGCAAAAGCCCACTCACATATCTTTGTAAAACCTATGTATACAGCATATGATTTCAGCACTGGAAATATAAGCTGAAATACAGAGGCTGACACCTTATTAAATCCTGTATATTATACATGTAGTATAATGTGCATTCAGTAATCTGTATACATAGAGATCATACAAAAATAATGTGTAAGTATACACATGATTTTGTGTGTGCGTGTGTGTGTAAGAGAAACAAAGAGGGAGAAACATGCAAGTAGTTTTCCAAACAGAAACTTCCCCAGAAGATAACACTAATATTTCCATGTAAATTAAACTGTGAAAAAAGCCTGCACACCCATGCACACCCAAGAACCTGTAGCATAGAGACGGTGCAGCCACCTCCAATGTGCAAGCCAGGCTGATTAACAGGCTACTTGAACATTCAGACTGAAAGATTGGTTTAAGCAATCACATTGGCCACTGGCTTGCATGGTTCATCCACTTGGAAAAAGTGATGTCAAACTAAATTTTTCTCTGTTTCCCAGTGGTATTTTCAGGCAGAAACTGAAAAACACTACAACACCAAAAAAACCCCATGCAAATCTGTGTGGAGACTGTTTTTGAGACTAAGTACTACGCTGTATATATTTTAATGTTCATTTCAGGACTCTGCTGTAAGGCTCATTTTCCCTAATTTAAAAGGCAGGTACCATTTACTTGCTGCTAATTCACTTGGCTGTTTGTAAGAATAATTCATTAATGGCAACATCACACTTTGAACATGTGAAATCCTCTACAATGTCACTAGCACTGTTACTACAGAGAGGGAAAGGCACCACCTGAGAACAAAATCAGGGCCAGTTACTTTTTCTCTCCCCTCTTTGAAGAACTGGAGCTCACATATAATTTTAACTCTCTCTATTTTGCTTCTGTTTACTTGGCTATTATCTCTCAGGAGTAAGTAGGGTGGCATCATAACCTTGAGAGATGACTCTTATTACAAGACATTGCAGGATTACTCCAGCTTTTTTCAAACTAATGCATTTAGCCACAAGCGAAAAGAATAAAACACAGCCACCCCACCCCGCCACTCGCACGCATAGTTAGTTGCTTTATTTCATTGATTTAAATGTCTAAATAACTTTCTGGATTTTTTTTTTCCTACATGTTGCATTTGACTGGAACACAGGGTAGCTTTCTCTAGCCAGCTAGCTTCTAGTACAGCAGAGGTCAGCTGCTAAATAAGTATGCAGAATTATCAATAGGATTTGTACAACACGTAGGGAAGTGTCTACAGTCCCCATTTCATCTGTCTTTTTATCCGTATTAGACAAGATTAAAGCTAGTGAAGATCACCAGCAGAGGAGGTGCTGAATTGTGTAAGGGCACCATTTGGCTCAGGAGCGCCCTTCTGCGCTCACTTAACCACTTTGCTGTGCTAAATCCAGACCTAGCCAAAGCCTTTCATTACACTGCACTAAGCCACAGATAAAAGACAGGAACTCAATACCTGAAGAGCTTATATACCTGAAGAACACTTATTTCAGTGTTCTCACTGAGATAATACAGCGGTAAAGAATTAGAAAAACCCTCAGCATTGCCCAAGCTCTGCCCCTTCACAGATCATTATAGTCCTGCTGCTAAAATCAGTAGTGCAGAATTAGGGCACCACTGAACACTTTAAATATCTCAGATACTTAATGCTCGGATTTTTATTTTTAAGTGCATGGATTAGCATATATGAAAGCCACTGCCTTTTATTGCATTGAATCCAGTTTGTTTAAGCATGTACAATGGACATTATATTGCTGGAGATTTTCCTCAGTTTTTTTTTTTTTCCATGAGCTAGATGCTGACTGAATTGTACAAAAAAAAAAGAGGAAAAAACCAGGACTTTTACAAGGGCCTTATTTCAGCTGCCTTATTTCAGCAGCTGGTCACATAAATTAGAACACGGAGTTAGAAGGAAATAGATTGGTTTTGGTAGATTCCCACTGATTTCCAAGGATCCTTTGGTGATTTTGGAGATAAAATGAGAAACAAAAAGTAAGTAGACAGTACTAGAGAAAATCCCATTGGATCTGTAACAGGGACTCTTGTGCAGTAAACCATCAGCATCTGTCAGTGCTGCCGCTGCTGAGAAGACAATGTGAACTGAACTGTGCTTCTTATTAGCAGTGCCTGAGCTGCAGTGTTTCCCTAGATAATCTGGAAATACAGTTGGCATATTTTATTTGAGTTATGAGGTAAATAACTGTGTGTTTGGGAAAAAAAAAACAAACAGAAGAAGAGAAAAAGAGGCAACTATCTTGTTTAAGAAAAATACTGCATAATCCATTTAGCAATTTACTGCAAAGCAAATGGGTCTCTCACATCATTACCAAAAAGAGTTTTTATGAAACATTTCAGCTTTAAAACACTGCATAAAAAGATCAGCATGCGATCACTACCTCATCTTGATCTGCTTTCCATTACTTTTCTACAGGAAAAAAAATGTTTTGATACAAGACAAAATAGAGTTCCCAGCTGTATTTTGCCTTGAACTGGCTTTCATAGCCCACAGCTCCACTATCGGGAAAAGATTCTCAGCAGCTGGGTAAATATATTCTGCTTTGTTGATGCTGCCTGTTAATTTTGCATCTATAGCTTGCCAATGTTATAGAACTATAATGCTTCAGAAAATACCATTGGCGGGGGGTGCCGTTGCTATACTATGGATAATTCATAGGCAACAGATGAAAAAGATCATGCTGGTTCTTCTGATGAAGTATTCCAGGATTTGTTTTCAACACAGAGAGCCCAATGATTAAGCAGATAGGTAGGCAGTCAGGTGCCTAGATAGACATTGTAGTAGTAAGAAGAGGGTAGATTTAGATCAGATATAAGGAGGCAGTTCTTTTCTGTGAGGGTGGTGAGGCACTGGCACAGATTGCCCTGAGAAGCTGTGGACGCCCCATCCCTGGAAGTGTTCAAGGGTAGGTTGGATGGGGCTTTGAGTGACCTGGTCTGGTAGAACGTGTCCCTTCCCATGGCAGGGTGTTTGGAACTAGATGGTCTTTAAGGTCCCCTGCAACCCAAATCTTTATGTGAGTCTGATTCTATAATAAGTGTGTGTGTATGTATATATGTATACATATAACCACTTGTTTTAAATAATAAGTTTTAACCTCAGAAAAGAGTAGCTTCAGGATCAGCCACTGTCCCCTTAAAGGTACAAGGATTAAAACTAAGAAAGGAATTAAAATTGATGATGAAAGTTCATGTTACAAATGGTCTTCCAGATACGGTTTTAAAATACCATTTTCAAGTATTAATATTTGTTTGTAATGCTTTAGTGTGTTGAGTTTGTGCCTAGAAATGTTTGCATGCACCTCAGACATTTAGAACATATCTTTATGGCATAAGGTATCGCTAGCAAGAGATACCAGCATCACTGCTGACTGAATTTTCTTCAGAAATGGACCAGCGCAGCTGTTAGCACGATCCTGCAGTACCGAAGCTAAATAGCTCTCCTTCCCACTTTCCCAAACAGCCTGGGCAGACCTACGTAACTGAAAATGCAGTTTACATCAGCTAATCTGAATCTACACATGGAAGAAAATGTACTTAGAGGAGACACCATCTCTTTCCTGAGGAGTACATAGTCAAAAATACTCTGACACAAAGGGCTCCGTTAACTCCTTCCACCCCTCTATGCTGTCTCCTCCCAACCATGACCAGCACAGCTCTCTCCTGCACCAGGATGCTGATTCTCTCTCCCTTATTCCCTCTCCCACCCTCCATGTGTTTCTGGCACACCCATTAGTTTCCGTTCAGGATTTTCCTCTGACAAAACAGGCTGAAGAGCCCTGGCACAGAGAACCAGTCTTAGGGTAGCTTTAGATAATACCCTAAACCAATGAGTAATCAATTTGAAAAAGAAATAGGAAATGGAAAGAAAGAACACTTGAAGGACAGATTTGGATTGATGACATTTGCTGTTAAACCAAAGCTAAGTAATCTTAGCAGCTGCAAAATTTCAAATCAGTTACGAGGGCTATAAACTAAGTCACAAGACGGAAGGAAGGAAACATGGAGAACAAGAAAAGATGAACTGTTAAGCTGCTTTTGCAAATACAGAGTTTGATTTAGTGTTCCAGATTAGTAACTTGGATTATTTGATTCCAAGTGCTGGAGTTAATCAACACTTTCCCTTAACAAGTCTGAATGAAATGTTCTTTCCGTAACCCTTGCAGAGATGACATAAAAGTATGCAACAATATTAATAGTAGGGAAAGTCGATATAATCTTTAATCCACAAGAAAAGTATCATAAAGTAGCATGGTCTCCATAGGAACTACACAAAATCTGGAGCTTGTATTTTGCAGGTGTCTCTGGTGTTATCATTGCAGAGCTGAGCCTGCAGCCCCTGGCCTGAGCAGTGGACATGTGTTGGCCAGCTTAGAATGGAACAAAGGGTATGTAAGGATGTAAGCCTTAAAATGCTGCTTTTAAAGGAGCAGTTAAGTACAGTACAACTGAAGCTAAGGAAACCACGGGACCAATTTACAAGATATTCGATGATCTACCCATTTATATGCTAGATAGAAAATGGCAAATGTCCAACTAGATGCTACAGGCATCTATATATTTCTTTGGGAGTGAGTCTGCTGTAATTCTCTCCCCTACGTTATCATAAATACCTACATAGTCTAGAAAAAAAAGAACCACAAAGGGCAGCTGTTAGCAAGTGCTTAAACCTTTTATAGAGCACTAAATACCATGGCTGTTCTTCAGATCCTTCTGCTTCTTGTGCAGCAGTGCCTGTAATGGGTAGAAGCTCTCACTTAGAATGTCTGAATTTGCTTCACTGGTTAAGGGTGTAAGTTAGTGAAAACCAGACATGTTAGAAATCCTCCAAAGTTACACCACCATAGAATTTGTGCATGCCTTTATGTCACTAGCACAGCTCCTGAGTCTTATCTCTGCATATACAAAATGGGAATAATAATTCCCTCTCTCAGCAGCGTAGCAGGGAAAATTCATAACTCCCTTGAAGACTAGAAAATCCTCAGATATTGTAGCAGCAAGATTCTTATAGGTATACTGATAGACAAACCAATACATTCAAAAGATATACAAAATATTACCTCATAAAAGATTAAGCTGTACAGGCGGTGTACTCCGAATGGTCCTTAGTTTTGCTACTTTCTCAAGTAACCATACATCTTTACTTGCTGAAGCTACTTGGGCCGTAAAGTTCTATCTTCATTAGGGTAACGGTAGCAAAAATCAGACCTGGCAGCTATATTTTCCTTTAAATCTCCCTGCCCTAGAATAGCACTGAAAATTAAAAGGAGACAAGGGAGGAATATAAAGGTAAAGAGCAGGACCAGACATTATTATTGTCAGAGAGAATTAGTCAGTCGATCTTTCTGACCACAAAGCAATTTAATTTGGCCTTTTACTGCAGCCATTTTCTCTGATTAATTTTAATGATGTTAGACTTCTTGTCCCTTGGGGCTGGAAGGCTGCGGGACACCATCCAAGTATTTAACTCAAGGTCCTGCGTCCGCCTCTCTGGTGACCCTGCAGGTGGGAGCAGCTGGAGCCCTGACACTTCTAAACGTGCAGGTGATCATCTGACAAGTGTTCTTCCTCTCTCTATGAAATGTGCCATAACATGAAAGACCTGAGTTACTGCTCAGCACTTAACAGCTGTTGGCTTTTCCTGACAGCATTAATACAGTATTAGACACAGAGATGTTTCGACAGGGAGGGATGTTTAATGAAATTGCAGGTCTGCGAGGTTTCCATCAAAGGTGGTTATTCAAGCAGAGCTCACATCTGCAAGACTTTAAAAGGAGAATTTATCTATATAGAAAAGCTATCAGTAGCTTGAGTCATTTGCACACAAAATGACCCCACTTGACGCGAAAAGGTTTGCATTTTCTGACTCCCATTACAGGAAGTCTCATCTACCGTCACCAAGACATGCAAGCTTTGTCTGTTTGAAAAGTTCATTGTCTATTAGTGTGACCAAGCACCAAGCACAACAGCTGTGTCTCATTCCTATGTGTTCCAAAGCTTTTCCTTAAAATCACATTGAGTACTATTAACAAAAAAAAAAAAAGACAGCTTAAATAATGAAGCTTAAAATAACCTTAACAAAGAAAGGAGCCTCCCCCCCCGCCCCCTTTTTTTCCTTTTTCTTGTTGGATATCTACCTCCATCTGCTGCTTCTAAGTCTAATACTCAGGAAAAAAATTAACCAGTCAAGAATACACGTATTCTTCATAAACTGCTGTATAAATTAAGTTGTCATGAATTTCTTAAACTTAATCAACCCCTTTTTTTTTGCCCCCATTTGGCAGTCTGTTCCTTTAACAGTTATGTTTACCCCTGTGTATATGAAATCTATCAAATTCAAGTTCCCTGGTAATATGCCTGAGAGCAAGAATCTATCAAATGGAGCTTGCATTCCTCCTTATCCTGACAGGATCTTCTTTAACATGGATTTCTACCTGATTTCCATGACAGCACATTTTGTGGATATTACTATGTTCAATGCATTATCACAAATTTATCTGCTGTCTTCTGGAAACACAGTCAGAAAACACTGAATATAGTTCCAATAAAATAAGGAATATTTTGTTTTCATGTCATTAGACTTCCTACAGGAAAAAAATGATGACAAAAAGGTCAAGCTAAATTTTCAGCTGATGTTTCAATCTGACAGGTCTTCTTTCTTCTGGTCCCAGATGTGGTTAAAAACATACTTACTTTGTAATCTATTGGCATGTAATCCCTTTTCTCTATGTAGTGTGGACAAAGCTGCTGTGTTAATCACTTAATAATGACAGTTTCTTTTAAGAAAAACAAAAGAGAAAATGTGTATTTTTTATCCTGAAAAAAAGGTTTTGCCATGTAATAAAAATTCAGTCACTTAATTAAAGACTATATCACAGCACAAATACAAAAGGAGAGGGGAAAAGATACATTAGCATCCTCGGTTTTGGTATTTCCTTACTCTTACCTGCTTAGCTGTTCAAACTGAGCATTAGTTTAGTGCTTTTTGTCTAGAAAAATAAATCAGATGGTCAAGAAAAATATGTAAATCTGTCTTTCCAGAAGTGGCTGAGAGGTACAAAAAAAGATTTTTTTAGAAGGAGCAAGTCCTTCTTGGTCCTGTAGGAGCAGCTGTGGAATAATCCAGGGATACTGGTAGAGAACTGCCAACATGAATTAAGTTAATTACAGTGAGTTGTCAAATCCTTCCCAGTTATCCTGGCAATGTCATGGTTTGAACAGATTGTTCTCTGAGAAAGAATGACATTTACTCAAAATAAGATAGGTGAGGAGAACAAAAGGCTGAAGTACTATTGGCGTATTTCTCTGCAGTGGTGGGTGGCTGTTTCTGCAGTTAATTCCAGAGTGATTTTAAGCTGGTTTGGGCACCTTTGGGCCTCAGAGTGGCTGAGGTGGGACAGTACCCATTGTGGGCTACAATCTCCCCAAGGAACCCAGAAAGGTTTTTCTATGCTTAGGCTATGCTGAATGCTATGAACACAGCGACGCTGCTCTCACCATCTGATATAGAAAAGCCCAAACCCAGCTCGGACATTTCTGTACTGGCTGACTCACAGTGAAGGGGTGTGACTTCCCTGGCACAACTACCCCTAAAGGCATAAGGTCGATTATATTTCTGGTTTTATTTCCAGACAAGAAAAACAAGAATATTATACTTTGGTAGGACAGGCATAGCCCTGACAAATATGGCACATTGTAATAGATTATTTCATATGAACTGGGAGGAAAACGTGAGAAGATTAATTTTTAATGTTTGTACTTTAAAATGTCTGGGAGAGTGACCCACGGGTAGAAGATCTTGTTGTTGTTTAAAACTGAAGATATCACTTGAGCCTTTGGCTATGTCACTCTGCTAAACCAATATGCATGCAAAAACCAAGAGCCAGATGCACTCCTTGCTAGATGTCGAATTCCCATTGATGTCAAGAACAGGAACAGTCATTTATGAGCTGAGACCCTTGCAATCAACACCAAAAATCATGTTCTACAGGAATGTAAATCAGCTTGGGCATTTTGTCATGCCATTAAGTCTCCATTCAAATACCACTTTTGATTTTGGCAAGGAATTTCAAAGCAAGCAGAATACCATTTCTCACCAGTAAAGGGTTTTATATATTTTGATTTAAGATGATTTACAGTATACAATGGTAGAAGTTTTAATCTGTCTGTCATTTGTTCAGAGGAAATTCTGAATCCACTCTTACAAACTCTAGCCACATGAATAAAATAACTACTTCTGGATGTTGTTGATATGCATATGAGCTAGCCATGCAAAAAAAACCTCATCATACCTGACTGCTTTCTGAATGTAACATCCTTCTTGCTGATTGGAATTACGTTGCATCATGATGCTTTTTAAAATAAGGGGCTTTTTAAGCTTCTGGACACAGCAGAGATTAACATGTGTTTGGGCAGCAGAATTAAATGCTACCTCTAAGTTTATTTTAGCCAAATTAATATAATTGCTGGGATTATTTAGAGTCGTTTTCACAATGCTCCATGTATACTTGAGAGAGAAAGAGCAATTTCACCTTCAAACATACATTTTGTTGTCATGCTTGTGACATATACAGCAGTTATTAATTAAAAAGTAAATGTTAATGCTCATTTTCATGCTATAAAATCTTACGCTTTTTGTTCTCAGCGAACCTCTACATTTTTTTTTGTTAAGCAAGATTCTTAAAAACTTTCATATTTAAACTCAGAGCCCTACATTCGTATTTAGGCATAAATCTCATTCACCTCAGTGGGTCTCGATGGGATTTTTGCCTGAGGTAAGACTAGAAGATGGAAACCTGATGTTCATGGATTTTGACAAAAACATCTTTACACATTTTGAGTTCTTCAGTGCTGACAGTATTGATCTTTTTTTTTCCCTCACATCCTACCAACTCAGTGCATTTAATATTTAATAATAGAGGTGATATCAGGCCCCACTGTCTGACCTATGTACATAACATAATAATTTAAACTAAATCTTTGTCTTTCTATATGGTGCATGCAAGGCTGGAAAATTGATCTAAATGAATACAACATCTTTCAAAAAAATCCCATATACATCAGCAGTAATGTAAAAGAAGCGAGAATAAAATGAACATTTAAAAAAACCCACAAAAAACACATTTTAAAATTTCAAAATATTTTGCTGCCACCTTCTGGAATTGAATAAAATGAGCATCACAAATGTTTGTAACATGGGCATAATTTAGCCTTCAACAGGAATTGCTAATGTTATTACAGAGAAAGAATACATAAATTCTGTCTTTATTACTTTCTAAATTCTAAACAGGTATGTCCAATTTCACGTTCCACAGAGAGATGGAATAGCAAATTTAAGACTTTTATATATGAATACAATAGAAAAAAAAATACTGTGCTTCAAGTATAACTCTCAACAAATGGCATGAATAATCAGCAGATCAAGCATTATTTGTTTATGAAGAAATATTGGTAAACAAAGCAAGAAGATGATACAGATGATACATAAACATCAATAGTCTTCACAATTAATTGTTAAACTCAAGGTTACTCATTAGAACTCGGGGCCTCTTGCCCCCAGGTGTGTTGTGGCCTTTGTGTAACTGCACTGCTTTTAAATTGTAACTCTACATAAATAAACACAAGGCAAACAAGTCCCAAGGCTTTGGGCTCTGTCCTACATATTCTCTCCCTGTTCCTGTCAGAGAGATTTTCTTCTGCACGACATGTAAAACTGTAATGCATTTAGGGGAAGATTAATATATGCAAATATAACACCAGTACAGAGAGAATGTCAGAAGTTCTTTATTATCACTAAGACAACTGAAGCAGTAATCTTAATTTAGAAAAGGAGCCATCACAAGCATTTAAACTGGAGGAAGAATAGAGTTCGTGTCTGTATGTGGTCCTGAAGTCGACAGTTTTCTTTTGATGCACGAGATCAACATCCCAGAGCATGCCGGAGCTTGGTCGCCTCCACCGCTGGTCAGAGAGCGAACAAGGGATCTCTAGGACAGCCAGCTCCGCAGGGCCGCCTGCTGCTTGCCGAGAGGCCCGGGCAGCTGGGGCCTGGTGCTGGCCAGTGTTGCACAACCACCTCTTGGGGAAGTAAGAATAGGAGTACTAGGAGATGGAAGCACCAGGTGATTTACTTTTATACACCACTGTAATTTCTTCATCTCTCATATTTCATTCAGATTAATGCACAGGTGCTATGAGATTTTTTTTTTTCCTAGAGTTTGTTCCTATGGAAAGTATTGTCTGTGTCAGCCCTTAAATCCTAAGTGGGACAATTTGGACAATCACCTGACCATAAGAGTTGGGCTGATGAACCTGTGTCACTCCTGTCTCCTACTGCGATGTCCTGAGCGGCACACATGTACATACACCCTGTGGTAACAGCTATGTGTGGGTTACATGTAGCATATGGGCATAAATAATAAATCCTGTCGACTTCAGCTGGCTGCTGCAGAGCATGGGTGAAGCCCAGGCAAGAAAGTTGCTCAGCGCTGACAGAAGGCCCCAGATTTGACACATGGATGCGCCTGTCCGCTGCTGTACCCTAAGGCCAGTGCAGGGAGTGATGGATAACGGAGAGCCTCGAGATTTGGGGTGGGAGGCAGGAGCTCGGCGGTGTGAAACCCAAGGTCCCAGTGCAACGGTTGCTGTCCGCCCGCCGGGTCCCAGGCCCGCCTGCAGCCGCGGCCTGAAGGCAGAGTCGCTCCGCCGTCCGGTCTCTCCTGCGTGGCGGCGTTGCCAGGCGACGGGCAGTACGGCGGCGGGGCTGGGGCTCCCGGCGCTGCGGGAGGTCCGACCGGAGGCCGCAGGCGCTGCCGGGCGGGAGCAGGAGGCCGGCGCTGCCGCCATGTCGGGGGAAAGCGGCGGACGGCGGGCGGTGGGGCGGCGGCGCGGAGTGTTGCAGGTGAGCGGGGCGGCGGTGACGGGCGGGGAGCGGGGCGGCGGGGCTGAGGAACGGCGTCGGTGGCGTTTGCCTGACGACAGGTTGCTGCGCCTGCGAGTGCAGTAACCCGCTGTTAAGGGCAACACACAGGGAAAAGCCGATTTGCTATCAGAATGCCATCTGGGAAGCAGGTTGACTATGTGTGGGCGCAGGGAGCTGCTCCCCGTGCATAACGCGGAAACGGCCGCTCTGAGAGGCCAGCGGCCTGGCTTCCCTGCCCCGGCGGCCCTGCAAAAACGGCGCTGGGCGAGGGACCAGCCGTGGCCGTCGGCAGGTGCCTCGGGAGGAGCGTCAGACTCGTCTCGAACAAGCTCCTGTAGAATCATAGAATGGTTAGGGTTGGAACGGACCTTCAAAGGTCATCTAGTCCAACCCCCCTGCAAGGAGCAGGGACATCCCCAACTAGATCAGGTTGCTCAGAGCCTCATCCAGCCTGGCCTTGAACGTGTCCAGGAATGGGGCCTCCACCACCTCTCTGGGCAACCTGTTCCAGTGTTCTACAACCCTCATTGTAAAAAATGTTTTCCTAATATCCAGTCTAAATCTACCCCCCTCTATTTTAAAACCATTACCCCTCATCCTATCACAACAGGCCCTACTGAACAGCCTTTCCCCATCTTTCTTGTAGGCCCCCTTGAGGTACTGGAAGACCGCTATCAGGTCTCCCTGGAGCCTCCTCTTCTCCAGGCTGAACAGCCCCAACTCTCTCAGCCTGTCCTCATAAGAGGGGTGCTCCAGCCCTCTTATCGTCTTTGTGGCCCTCCTCTGGACCTTCTCCAACTGGTCCACGTCCTTCTTGTGCTGGGGGCTCCAGAACTGGACACAGTACTCCAGGTGGGGTCTCACCAGGGCAGAGTAGAGGGGGAGAATCACCTCCCTCGACCTGCTGGCCATGCTTCTCTTGATGCAGCCCAGGATGCGGTTGGCCTTCAGGGCCGCAAGGGCACATTGCTGGCTCATGTTGAGCTTCTCGTCCACCAGCGCTCCCAAGTCCTTCTCCTCAGGGCTGCTCTCAATCCATTCCCCGCCCAGCCTGTATTTGTGCCTGGGATTGCCATGACCCAGGTGCAGGACCTTACACTTGGTCTGGTTGAACTTCATGAGATTGGCATGGGCCCACCTCTCCAGCCTGTCACGGTCCCTCTGGATGGATGGGACTCCTGTCCAGCCTTCAGTGGTTTGTGGGTCAGGGTCTTCCAACCTGATGATACTGCTGCATTTCATGATGTATTTTTAATCTATAAGTAAGGCCAGTTACTTTCAGAAGCCATGTAAACGTGGTGTGTCCGTGATGCCCTGCAGCAGCGAGTCCAGAATACCAGTGGTGGCTCATGGGCAGCTCTTCCATTGTTTTGGACCTGCCACCTGCTTCAGGCGCTTGTAGTGCAGCAGCCAGTGAAGTCCCTGCTCACCACCTCTGTCACGTGTGATTGTACAGACCTTTTTGTGGTACTCCTGCTGATCAAAACATATAAAAGAGGGGAAAATTGTCATGTGATGGTATGCCATTATTGCCAAAACCGGAAGAGCAGTCTGCAAGATATGTTTCTTATGAAGGAGAAATATAAATTAGTACTTGGAATTGGTTTGGTTTTTTTTTTTTTAAACACAGAAAAAATGGGTGAATGATGATAGAGTGAAGACACTGTATTTTACTTATCCTTCACAATAATTTTCTGTTAAACGAGTTAATCTGTTGCTCAGTTTTACTTATGTACGTGGGGGAGAGAGGAATTAGTGCTGAGCTTGAAGAAGTCAATCTTCCCTTCTGTATAACGGTTATTTGTGAAACTATTTCAGGATGAGCTACAGGAAGCAATTTCTACTCAAGAAAGAGAGCAAACAGCTGAATACTCAGACGACTTTGAGAGTGACGAAGATGGCATGTTGAATGGTAAGAGTGAATTATATTTTTCCTCATGTTCTTCCCTTTCTTAATTCATTACTAGATCACAGAGAATCTTTGTGAGCCAATATGATTTCATTTTCCAAGATTTCTAAATCACTTAGTCCTCCTCTTCCAAGTTAGGAGCAAAATTCCCAGCGAATCAGTGGTGGTGCCAGCCTGCCGGACCAGACACAGTCTGTGCTGTTTTCCTGCAGTTGTGATGCCCAGTTTTACTCTGTAGCCATAGTTTACTCTACATGTGGATGGGACAGTAGCTCAGTACTATGAATAAAAGTGGACATGGGCAGAGAGAAAGCCATGTTGTTGTCTTACCGTTTCCGCAGTCTGGACAATCAGCGCATAGGGGCTGCAGAACACACTGCAGAGCATGCTTGCCTGGCAGTGGACACAAACCAGGAATAGATTTGATCTGACTGTTTTTCTTGGGCCAGAAAGCATTTGATATTTGGTAATGTTTATATTTAGCCTAATGAGATTGGCCGAATTTTTCCTTCTGATACGATGCTGTATGTTAAGGGAAATACGAATCTTAAATATAATGTATTTTTAGAAGGACTTCCTCTGTGTCTTGTTTTTCATTCACACCTGAAACATCTTTTAAAAGTTCATGGGATGCTTTGAGTTCCCTTTGCTGACAAGATTTAGAAAAAAGCTTCTCCTTCATTTAATATGTTACTTAACCATCATGACATTCTTTATTGTCTTCCTTGAGTGTTTGAACCCTGAAATAAAGTCAATTAGAAATAACAGGCTACCGGAGGATAAAAATATTTTGGTTAAAACATGTGAACCTGAGTATTGGAGCAGATATCTCCTTTGAGTATCTTCTAGTAGATCTCAGGTGGGACAGAAGGGGAGAATGGATTCTGGTAACGAAACGTGCCTAGCTTTTTTGTTGTTGACTTGCTTCCACTTCTTATGACATTGGAGACATAGTTGTTTTTTAGAAGATATTTAAATTGCATGAGAGCTAAGAATTAACCAGTGAATATTTGAAGTCTTTTCTTTGGTTTGGGTCTATGGAAACATTACAGGAAAGGGAGTAGAATAAGGAACTAGTTTGGTAGCTTTGCAAGAGATTAGAGGTGCAGAAAGAGACTTCTAAATCAGGAGAGTGTTATATGAAAAATACTTCTAAATTTCAGAAGATACAGCTTCTGTGTCCCATTTTTTTTCCACTTGTCTCGAATGGAAGTTCATAATATGCTATTTTCAGGTATTGGAGAAGAACTTAATGAAAGTAATTCAGATGCTGAAAGCACTAAGAAATCAGCTGATGTTGAGAGTCCTCTCTCAGATGGTGATGCTTCACAAAAAGCAGCAGATTTGGAAAATGATGACTTGACTTCATCCTTTCATGAAGAGAAGCTTCAGCAAATAATGCTTTTAGAAAGTGAAAACATACAGGATGACAGAAAAGATGGTGAAGAAGAATGTTTGGAAAATCAAAATGAGAGTGATGAGAGGAAAAACAATGAAGAGTGTTCAGCTGCTGAAGAAGTACCATGTGATAATAGTGAAAGTGACCACTGTAATGTCTTGCCTATTAATGAACTACAGGAAAAAAGAAATCAAGAGGAAAACAAACCAGTACCAAAGCCACGGCTGCACAAAACAAGAAGTGCTTCAGCATCAGGTGAAAAGAAAGCATTTGAATTTTGTTCCTACTACTTGCTTAGCCATATTACAGTATTTTAAAGTGTAATAATTTGGGTTATTTTCTGTATTAAGTATTAGCTGCTTTGGCTTGCAGGGAATTTATTCATTATTCTTCTAAAAATACATATTCTGATAACCTCCAGCTGACAGGAGGTAAACTGAACCAGCATGGGCCAAGTAGCAGGAGGTTCCTGTTTGCCCTTTCCTTTCAGGAGATGAAAGGCAGCTATTTGGGTACTCCAAGTCCAGCTCTCCATCAGAGCGTGTCCATGGAAGGTGCGGAAGGGCTACAGAATTGCCTGCTTTGCATGTGCATAGCATAGAGAGCCATTCAAACAGTGTCCAGGGCATCCACACACCCTTTAATGGAAAGGTCCTTGAACAGGCAGCCCTTCTCTATAAACAGTGAAGCTGGACCAAATATGATGTTCATAAACATAGTATTGAAGTCATGATGCTGAGACATCATGATGCTGTAAGGTAATAGAAAGTCAGAAAATTAGCTGTAACCAAAACATTTATGAATGGTAGATTCCTCGTAATCACAAAGTTAAAACTTCAAATTATCATTTACTTTGAAGATGGTGAGCCACTTTGGGAGTATAGTCAAGCACGTGAAAAACCAATTTTAGTATTTTATTATAAGAATAGGTAATTAATTTTTAATATGCAAAACAGAACTTGGAATTCTGCTAATTGACTATATGTGCTTTTACAAATTTAAAATGTCAAAAGACTTGATATTTTTTGTCTGCTTCCTAATATGAGAAGAGTTTGTCCTGTTTGATGTTGAGAGAAATTTATGGCTGGTCATTACCTGTGGTGGAAGACGACAGCTTTGAAATTTGTAGAGCATGATTGGCAATATCTGCTCCTTTTTTTCTTTCCACATGATGGCACCAAAGTGCTAGATATTTGAACGTGCAGCTGCTCATTGCAGATGCCTCTCTTTCCTAGCCAGTATGCCTGTGTAGTTTTAAACTGCCAGAAAAAAAAAGTTTAACTACTCCTTTTCTTCACGTGAATCTAAGTAGTACAGTGATACTATCATATTGTCTTCAGTAATCAACTGTTGTTAACTTTCTTATGTTAGATAACTTGATCTTCGTCCAACAGAGAAGGTAACTATCCAGAGATTAATCAGTTTTTTCTGCTCCTTTGATTTTTCTTGTGATGTATGGCGTGGAAAAACTGTCAGTGCACTTGTAGGAATATTGTGTGTTTCATAAATTACAGTTTCACCACTTAGGCGTGCATTTGAATTGAGGTGGTCTTTTGTTTAAATCCCCACCACAGAATCTTTATGTTACTTCCTTGTGTATCCCACATCCCTGAGAAATACCACACAGTTTTTGTTCCCCAAGTTGTTGTACAGACTTTGTTAGTAGTTTGCTAGGTGTCAGAAGAGCTCTTGGCTGTGATTGCAATGGCTCTTGCCTTTTGTTTCTGCACTGGAACCACATTTGGGTGGTGAGGCAGACGAGAAGTTTTGCCTTTGTCATGCTCACACATTCTATAAACATTCTATAACATTTGTTAAAACTTCAGTTGATACTCCAGTCTTACATTTAAATACAATTGAGTACTGTTGTTATTAGTCCATGTAGTCCTTAGAAGGAAGTATACAGAAAATACATTATATCAAATTTAGTAATATGTTTCATAACAGATGTTTTTAGTACAGAAGTAACAATACTGAGAAATGATGAAATTCTTGTTAATGTGTCCTCTCAATCCTTTTTCTCCTTTTAGATCAAGATCAGAAGAACAGAACCAGTGACTTGAAACTAGAGGACAATAGTAGAAAATCCCCTTCTGTGGCAGAAGTAATGATGACCACAGTATGTGAGAAAACAAAGAAATTAGAGAAGTCAACACATGACAGTTCAGATGAAATGGTGAAAACAGCAGAAGGGCAAATGGTAACTGATACAATACAGAAGGTATCAATGGATGATCCATCTGAGCATGTGGAGGCAAAGAACTCTGCGAAGGACTCTGTCAAGGTATTATCCATATGCGTTTTTACCATTGTTTAGAACAACTTCCTAGAAGCATTCCTTTTACACAAATCATTTAAACCAGATAAAGGTATTGAAATGTGCATTTTCCAATCTTAATGAAATAGCCTTATCCAAGTGAAAATGTCAGACCTCTATTGTGAAGTTTGCTGAATTGGAATGAGCAGTGTATATTGGCAGAGAATGAAACCCATGGTGTGACTTGAATAATGGATAAGATGCAAAGCACTTTATGCTTTATCATAAGAAAGAAAATATGTAGATATGTGTAACTGTTAAAGCTAAATATTAAAAAAAGTTAAAAGAATGTTGGTATAATAACAGGGAAGCCCATTGCCCAGCTAGATTCTTTTTATTCCTTTCTGTTTCTAAAGGGTAGATTATATTTTTATATAATACAAATAAACATTTATATGTACCATTCCAAACAGATACAGGAAATCTGAAAGTTTATTTGTTTGGTTTGTTGAGGTTTTTTCACTTTCTCACCCTGTACTGTGCCCCTTCTGTATTAGAGTGACTTTCCTGCCTATATTTCTAACATCATAGAATCATAGAATATCTCGTGTTGAAAGGGACCCATAAGGATCATTGAGTCCAACTCCCAACATCCTGGTTATCTTGTAAAATTCTGTTTCATCCTGATCTAGTTCTCTTGCTTGAGAGACTCTATAATTTTGTTTTCCTTTGTGTTTCTTAGAATCTAAGTGAAACAAAGGGGAGAGTTCTACAAAACCTGGCAGCTTCTTTATCTGACAGGTAAGAGAAAGATGCTATGTATCACAGTCTGCAGAGTCTTAAGATGCTCTGGCAATGCTACTTCACTCTCATTTTCTGTCAGCATTGTCTTCACTGCTGACAACCTCTGACCATCTGTGGAAAACAGTTTAGTAGATGTGACATGTTATTATAACCCTTGCTCAGGATTATATCAGATCCAAGTCTTTTGCCAGTATCTATGATGAGTGTGTGCTACAGGAGCCACCAATGAATCCAGCCCATTATGTCTTTACAGGTTTAAAGCAGTTTTGCGGATGAAAGAATAAGGAATTTGTAAACTTTCTTGGGCTGAATATGTTGAGCAGTGGCTTTTTTTTTTGGCAGTAGCAAAGCCCTCAAAAGGAAATGGGCTTCTTCCTCCTTTCCTTTTCCCCTATCCCCAGCCAAGTGCACGTAAAAACAGAATCACAGTAACATTTGGTGTATACTGAAATAGAAGAAACACTGCTTGGTACCAGCTACAATAAATAGAAGGATCATTAATATATTTGTGTCTCGATATTTTTATAGGTCTCTGTCCTCTGCACACTTAAAGAAAAAGGCGAAAGCTGTTCCATCAGCTAGACCTGTTTCATCTCAATATCTGGGAACATTAAAGGTGTTGGAGGATAAACATGTGCAGAAGAACAGTACAGAATTTGACAAAGCAGATAGTTTACGAGCAGCTGTTTTCCAGGTAGATCTTAAAAACAAGCAAATAAAAACCAAGCAAAACAAGTAACAAACAAAACTATGCAATAAAACTCCTGTTATAGGAGTAAACAGCTCTTATTTTCTTGAAATCAATATTTCTGAGTATATTCCGTGCACATGCTTACAAGTGTAATAATATTTTTATTCTGTTGGCTATGGCTTTTCATCAAATTATGAAATAAAAAGCTAATTTATTGCATCAGACTATTTTCAGACACATATAATATTTTCCTTTATTTCTACTTCTTTCTTAATGTAAGTAAGGGTGTAGTTTATAGTTTCTTTTCCTGGTATGTTCTATTCAGTTGGCATTCAGAAAAGTGAAAACAAGTCTAGTATTCTCTCCAGAAGGATAATCTATGTGGATTCTGTTTAGAATTTCATAACAATTAGTTTGTGGGTTCCAACAGATTTTTGCTACTAATCTGCATGAGAAAAAATTTCCTTAACAGATGCTGTTCTTACTGGTATGTGGTTTTAATACTTGTTGTGATTCTAGAACAAAATTTAGAATGTCAAATCTGTATTTATATTGTCTCTATAATTTTAAAATGTAAAATAGGCTTCATTGACAACACTTACATCTCTAAGCAGGATAACAATTACATAATTAAACCTTGAAAATTTAAGCCTGATACTGCAAATGGCTCATAACACTTCAAGGATGCCTGAAGTCTCACTCTTTCCAGTTGGATTTTATTCTTTTTAATTGTAGATATTTGCAAGAGGGACAATAAATGGAAATCATATTCCTATATACCAAGTGATCAGGGTCTTTATTCAATTCTTCTTTTTCATTTTCTTTAATGCTTACAAATTTTTTTGGGTTATTTTACAGATCCTTAAGCATTTTCTTATTTCATAGCTATGATTTTAGAACCTTAGTCTTCCACGAGGGGTAGTTACTTAAGTAGCACATGAAAGAATAGAGAGTAATTTTGGTGGTCATTATATATTGGTGCTGCTCTAATAAAATTTGATTGTTTCAACGGAACTTTTTTAGTCATACCTTAAAAAGACTTTAAAACTGTGAAAGTGTTCTAATGGTTCTTACAGAATTGGTTGGAAAAGAAAAGGGTCTTTCTACTGGAATTAAAAAGAATTGAGAAGAAGAAAGCTGAAAATCTAAGGAACGATACTGAAAAGGTTTGTTTACATTATTTTTTAAAAAGAAGTTGACAACTTCTTTGAAGTATGCTTACCTGTGCTTTCTGCCTAATTACATCACTCCGCTGTTCTAAGGCATCTGGTTTTCTCTAAATAGCACAAGATGAATTTAAACAGTAAATGGCATGTCCAACTTGTTATGGTTGCTGTAAAGGGTGTGTGGCTGATGCTTCCCTACACATTTATGTAAGGTATGTTAAAAGTGTGCTTCTTAGATTAGTTTTCAGGTTTGTTTACAAAGAGCTTGGGATGTTCAATCTTAAAGGTGTTAAGTTTTAATTTATCATCTATTACAAAATGAGTTTTCTCCGTATCTCAAGAGGTGCTTATCTACAGAGAACTGTATTTTGAATAGTATCATACGTATTTCTTAGATTTGGCTTTTAAGTATTTAATATGCTGCTAAGCATTTAATGTGTATTTCATATTCTTCTATACTTTTGCAGGAGTAGTTTGTTTCATTCGATTAAGTTAAATTAAAAATAAGCATAGAAAAAAAACACCGTAGTTCAAATTTAATTTTGAGTATTACTTGGAATGTTGTCTGCAAATTGATTTCCATTTCTTTATTGCTCCATCTAATCCTACATTTGACAATGAGTTTAAACCATAGTATTTCAATTAGAGTTTTATATTTAAGTGTATTTAAATGTAGACTGTTATTTTCAATCTAGAAAGAAGCAGTTAAAAGAGAGGAAGCAATTGCATCTTTTGAAGCCTGGAAAAAAAAGAAAGGAAGTGAAGCAAAGAAATTAAATAAAAAAAAGAAGCTTGAGGAACTTAACAAAAAGAAAGCAGCGGAACAGAATGAGGAGAAAACAGAAGCTGCACAGAAGGTGATGTGAAATGTGTACATAAATGTATATCGGATATGGTTCAGGAGATTGTTGAGAATAATTTTGATTAATCCAGGAAGAGATGGAAATGAACAAGATTAGAAAATCTAAACATGGTTTATTTTTGAAGAGAACTTGTATTAGATTCTGTTCTGTTGGAAGTATGTAATGTTTTCGTTTGCACACAAAAAAAAACCATTTTCCATATTTGGATTCTATTAATTGAACATTAAATAAACTCCATATAAATACATTGGCAATGAACTGTTAATTACTGGGAAAAATGATTTATTCTTTTTACGTATAGTGATACCCACCTCTGAGCAATGCTACGAACAAATATTCTGAAATTGGAGTGTGTAGAAATTACAAAAAATAATAATACAGAATAAGCAAGTGGAATATTGACAAAAAGGTGAGGGGTAAGATTTCTAATGAATCTTTGGTTTTCTTTAGGCATTTGAAAAATGGAAAGAAAGAAAAGCAGAATATTTAAGAGAGCAAAGCAGAAAGGAAAAGCAGTCTGAAAGAATAAGGAAGAAGAAAGAAGAGGAACTGGTTGCAGAGAAGAAGAGAGACAGCATGTCAGCAGTTGAAAAATGGTGCTACTCCACTGGGTTTTGGAATATCATAGTTTCCCAGATCTTTGCATGTAAATGCAGTAGGTCTTCTGTGAGTGCTTGATGTGGTTTTAAATGAGAGGCAGTGGCATGCTTGGGATTAGGCTCTTCAGTCCCAATGGAGAACAAGTATAACAATGTGAACAAGCTATACAGTTTCTCAGTTTAGTAACTTAAATGCTTTCCTCCCCAAAAGGTTACTGTCTAAGCCTAAGCAGAGAAGTAAGATTCCAACTGAGAAGTAAGATTCATTGAACAGTATAGTGTCTCATGTTTCATTACTGAGCCACAGGAAGGAAGGTAAATCTTTATCTTAAAGTTTTGTGGAGTACAATGTATGAACATAGATGTATTTGGAAGCAAATGAGGTATGTCTGCTGGGGAAATTCTGTGTTCGTTTTACAATTTTCACAGACTGTGTTCAACTTACTGTTACCCACAGAATTTTTGAATCTAATTTCTTACATGATACCAAATAAGGGAGAAAGTAGTACAGAAAAGGTGATGCCATAATAGATAGAGTAGTAGGTTCATTTATACCTTGGTCATATAATATATAAAGATGGACTTGGAAGACTTTTATTAAATGCATGAAATATCTCTTTTAACTCAATTTAGTTATTCATTCACAGATGCAGCATTTAGTCTGTTACATGATCATCTGTTCTTCCCTCTTACTATACAGGAATGAAAAAAAGGAAGAATATATGAAAAAAAAGAGAGTGGAAAAAGTCCTAGAGAGAAAAAAGCAAGAAATACAACAGGCAAAAAAGGAAGAGAAAAATAAAAAGGCTATGGAAGAATATGAAAGATGGCTGGTAATTTTTTTTTCCACTTGTCAAAACAAAAAAGATTAATGCAGTAATGAGTGTGAACACTTTGGTATCCAATGCTCGTGGTTTTTCATGCTATTGTGAGAGAGGCCAGATGATGGCAGCAGTACATAGCTAGTCCCCCAAAATTCTTGAGCAAAATAATGATAAAATAGAGTGGGCTTGTTATTTAGCATATGTGAAAAATATATTCTCCTTACCTACATGTCACAGAGTTTTGAATTTCGTAGTTAGTCTTCGTTTTTTTGACATTCCATGTCAGGAGCAACCATCTCTAAAGGGCCAGCTCACCACAGCACAAAACCTGCAAAGCTAAGCAGCATCGCCACCTGCAACAGTGAGTGCATATACGTTCAAGGAAGCAATTGAAGTGGAGACTTGTATACCTTAAAACTGATAAAAGCACTTGTAATTAGCTTTCAGACTATTTCCATTTACTGGAAAGGGTATACTCTGAGGCTTCCAATTAAATTTTTCCTACAATAGTGTACTTCTGTCATAGTTGTTAAGCAGTAAACTCGTCTGGTACTCTAATCCCAACAATGAGGCAGGGTTTTTTTCCTTGCTACAGAAAGACAAACTACAAGAAAGATTACTAATATTCTTAGCATATATTGTTTTCTTACAGATGTTTGACTTGCTAGTTAAAGAAAAACGTGTGTTTTTCATCCCCTCACTGTGATACAGTCATTCATCATACTGACTTTCAAGGTTTTCTTACTTTGAGAGTGTTTCTTCTGTTGTCTCTCTTCCTTGTGATTTCTGGCGTGCATCTTGTACCTGCAATCTCTGTTGCCATTTATAAGAATAGGATCTTGCAACTCAGCTGGCTTAAGGTCCTTACAGATGTTCAATTGTACTGACAGTAGCTTAAAAAAAATTCCAGAGTCTTGAGTGGGCTTTCTCTTTTTTATTATATGGTGGATTATATTATTATATATAAATATAATGTTATAAATTCTTATATATAGTGGGTAAGTGAGAACTGAAGCAGGCAGATCTGTAGATGTGGGACAGATTTTAAAAGGACTGTCATCCTTTACTTGGCTAACTCAGAAATACACAATTACATGAAACAGCAAGAGCCTGCATGTTTTCCCTTCTCTCTGTTTTCAAACCTCTTTAGGCTTAGATTTAAGTCTTTTAAGATCTTATTTAACCTAGTCCCTTCTTGGAATACCTCTCATTTCTGTAGTTATTGATAAGAAGTGTTTTCTCTGGTCCCCTTTGTCAAGTGATTTCCAGCTCAGTTTTGTTAAATGATTCATGTCCAATCTTAGATTATTTCTTACTTAGTCAATGTTACTTCTCAAGGAAGGAAGTACTATGCTTTGAATAGTAGCTAATGCTCTGTCCCGGTATGCCTTGCTTACTGAGACAATCCTCAATTAGCATGGTTGTACCAAAGCATGAATGTTACCTCTCGTTGTACATTTGACTTCCTTGCTGTCAAGGTAAAAAAAAAATTCTCTTTTTTTTTGGGAATGAAATATGCTGCCTACCACAGACTACCCTGTTCACATTGTGTATAAATTCCTGAGGTCCTCACTTCACCTCAGTGGGATTATTAACATAAATTTTAGTAGTTGGAGGAGTGACTAGATCTAAGTGGAGGTATATGTGCCTACATGAGAGGAGCAGTTAAAAAAATAAGCGGGCGTTGGAGGAAGTGATAGGTACTGAATTGATTGGCAGAGGTACCTCTAAAATTACCTCATTTTCAGTGTCTATGTGCAAGTGTTGACTGATGTGTCTTATGCCCAGTCTTCATGTTTTTGCTTTCTGAAACTGTGCTGGTTTTTGCAGCTAACACACTTTTATTTGAGAAAGCATATCGGACAATGGCTCTGTCATCGTGTTTGCCCAGAATATGATCTAACTTTGTATAGTAATAGAGAAAATACATACCTTCAGTGAACTGCAGAAGAGAAATGCCTGTAAAGTTGTAAATGTATTATCAGGGAACTAAGATGATATCTGCCTACAGGTAGATAAATAGGCATCAAATCTGAGAGGGCAGAATTGTGGAAATCTTAGAAGTGTATTATTTCAAATAAAAGGATTTTTGTTTGAAGGTAAGTCAAATAGGAGAAATATAGTGGGAAGTATTCTAATATGTTTTCATTAACATTCAACAGAAATAAATGTGTAAATTCATCCTCAGCTGAACCAGGTGTTGACCATAATGCATGGATAAAACAGACAGGAAAATCTCCCTCTCGTTATTTTGCAATACAGGAAACATTCTGCTTTAATGTTAATGGAAATGCTATTACTTATACTTTTAGAGGTCATTGTGTGAATGTTTGATAACATAAGTGCATAGAGAAGATTACTTTTTAAGCATGAAAATAAATGGCATGGAAAAGGCTATTAACACTTGTAAAATACTAACATAAAAAGGATAATCTTGAGCTGAGATACTTTAGTATTGCTGAGGAAATGTAAGCTTCTGACTTTTTTGTTTCTTTCATAGTATTTGCCTCTTGGTACTCACCAAGTAATCTTCAAGACACTCTAGATGTTTTGCTTGATAAATGATCATTTTTCACTTAATGCATACTACCAGTGCCTGGCACGTGTCATTGACATGCACCTCTTCTGAGGAGTAGAACATGGAGAAGAATCATTGTAGAAAGTTTATAATGACAGATCAGTTCAGTTTCCATTATTTTTGAGATAGTAATCTTGATTCCTTTTTTTTTCTGTAGAGAAAAGCAAATATCCTAAATGTGTTCTGTTCTCCATTTTATGGGGTAAACATTAACCTGGTATGAGTTGATGAGAAGAAAGGCTGCTCTCAAGTAATTCTGGAAGATCAGCATAGTAAGGTTAAATGCCCTAGAAGTTGTTTGATATTTTACCTTGAGGTTGAGCATGCTCAAAACCTATTTTTGACATTTTAAAGGTGTTTAAAAACATCAGGAAATGATGTACTGGATGAGTCTCATGGATTTGTTGCTTTTTTGGGTTAGAAGCAGCTGATGTGGGTTATTCATTTTATGTGGTTTAATAAGATCTATCTGAAAATACTTTCTATATTGGAATTTTAATCTCCTGGCATTGCAATATGTTAGACATAAGGCTGTTATTGTTATTCCTTTTAAATGTTATAAGGCTTCTGTACTATCTGAAATTCAGTTATTATGTGGCAGTCATACTGCTAAAGAATGTGTTCTTCCCAGAATTTGGTAAGTGAAAACCCTATTCATCTTACTAGCCTATTGAGTAGGAAACTTCCACAGAAAAATCAAGCCATACGATCGAGTTGATCTAGTGTATGACAAGCTACAGTTATTGTTTTCATCTTTCACTATTTCTGTTACTCTTCTGTAGTGCAAATAACATCTTGTTTATTATTTTAAGGAAGATTGATATCAGTATTGTCTTGTGAGGATGTGAACTGTGGTTAGGACTAGAGTGTAAAAAGTTTTGTGTGTATTGAAGGCAGGGAAGAAGCCAGTAAGTCTTCATGTCAAATTTAATCTTTTTAAAAAAAGTTACATTAACTCAAGACTTTGTCCTTGGCACTGGGATTCATTAATGAAAATTGGATCTTCAAACCCAAACATTTAAAACTGAGACATGATTAAAAAATCCAAAGCAACTCTCATACCCTTCCTGGGTGGGTGTATGCTTTATCTTTGGTTTGGATTTTTCATACATTAGTCTGTTGTGCAACATGAATTCAGTAGAGAGTGCTTTAGAAACATAAAATGTGCACATTTCTGTGTAACATTTAACACATGATTTCTCAAATAATTACCAATACAGCCAGAATAAGTCCTATTTTCAGTGAGTTTTCAATTGCCTATCCTGATGTGTCTTTGAATGTCAAATGCAGATTCGGATTCTAAAATTTGTAGAATATGATTAAATTTTTGTAAAAATAAATTGACTGGATACGTGTAAAATACATACACTCCAAAACAGGAACATGATCATACATGTGTTCCATTGTAGAGCACATTCTTCCCAAGCTCATCTTTTTTGAAAACATTCCTAGCTGAATTGAATCTTCACATTTATGTTAACAAAGACCTAAAGAGCACAGATTAAAGTCATATCAATAGGGTTGATGTTTCAGTGCATGTTATACTTTTTAAAATTTTTGTACATTTCACATGTATAGCTAGCATTAGTTCAGTTTGACTGCTGCGTATGTGTAAAACAAGAGAAAACTTCCACTCAAGCTCTCTTTTTTTACAATAACACTTCTGCCCTCATTTAACAGCCTACTCCCTTAGCCACAGTTACCTCACTATTTCTCTTCTCACTTATGAATAGCAGGCAAACACTGCTGGGATCTTTGGAATTTGCAGGTTATACAGTGTCCCTCAGAGGGAAAGAATCATGGGTTATCTGAGTGCCAGTTGTCTTACAGCTGTCTTCAAGGAGCAGTACTTCCACTGCAGTGCAGTTCATACATGTGAAAACATGAAACCTTTTGGGTGCTTCAGAATACTGACTGATAGGCTGCAAAAGGGGAAAGGAGCAAGGTTGGATTTGGCACAATTGATGATGGTTTTAAGCCTGCATGTCCACATTGCTTCTTTGCTACTAATGATATGTATGCCAGTGTTGGTCCTAGGAACGCAGGCACTGTTCATGTGCCAGAAAGCCAGCTGCTTAAGGACCTCTCAAGTGCGGCACTGTAAGTTATGCCGTGGTCCATAATGTCAACCTTGGTTCCACCAAGAGAGAAACAATTTTAAGTCAGTAAGTGGCATGCTCAAGCATGCATCTCAGACTTTACAAATGGGATGCAAGGAAAATTTGCACCTATAAAGAACTCTCCAGTGTGCTAAATTGCTAGTGCAAATGCACCCTTAGATGCTGGTCCTCACAATGGTGAAATGACAGTCATCTTTGCAAAGAAGAATGCTTATTTTTTATAGAACAGAACAGTATAAAAGTTCAAAAGTAGTTATAAATAATGGCAAATTATTTTTTGAATGATGGGTCTCTTGAAAATCAGGTGCAAAAAGTATATTGCAAGTGTCTTGCTTATCCTTCATCATCCTAACTGCTCGTTGCTGTTTGAAACAATAGAAAATATCATCAGAACCTTGGCAGTGTTTATAATACAAGTTAGATATTTGTTCATAATTAAATTGTTTAATTCTGAGTTTGGTCTAGTATATGGCAAGTGTGATTTAATAAGTACAAAAAGTTACAAAGATGCATCAATGTTCTCACGTAATGAGAACAACATATTTAGCATTGTGATTTAGGTATCCTCTTAAAGGAAGTAATTAGGATGAGACTAATTATACACAAGACAAATACAGTACCTAATCCACTAGGCCTTCTGTTGGGCTTTTTGTTTAGATAGTGCACAAAGCCAGCCCAGCCTTCAGACAGTTAGCGTAACTGTGAATTACATCAAATATGCAGGTGCTTGTACAATGTGTGTGACTGAATCCCTAAAAGGGATGTGCTAAGCTCCAAAAGGCAAATCTCCATTGCACGTTAACTTTTCATTTTACACAGAAATATATAGCAATAATTTTAACTTTTCTGTTGGAGGAGCTGGGGTTTTGTTTGGGTTTTTTTGTTTTGTTTGGTTTTTTTTTTGGACACATATTTTTATTTTCAGGAAAAGAAAGAGAAGAGAGAGCAGCTTGAGAAGCAGCAAAAGAAGATGCAGGCTGTCCATGGGGATGAAGTGCCTTCTCCCTGGAGTCCTCCTGGCAAAGTCACATATTCAAGGCTTTACTGAACAGTCTATTGACTTCTGTGAGAAAAGATGATCCACGAAGTTCTGACAATGGCTAGTCATTATTTCAGTAACAGCTGATGTTCTCTGAATCCAAAATAGATGTTGCATCCTTCCCTTTTGGTTTGTTTTCTCTCTGGAGTTTAAATAGATCGGTTGTCCCTTTCCATTGCTTTAGAAAGTGTACTAATTTTTGTAATTCCACATTTAACGTAGTTTTGATATATCCTGTGTTCCTTCATTCCTTTTTCGTATATTCAGGATACAGCTAGACTCTGGCAGTCTTTTCACCCAATAAATATCAGAATAGTTATTTTTAAGCTACTAGGCCACACTGCTGGGGAGTTAAGTCTGGAAGAAATGCTTTGTGAAGGGGGAGGATGATGAGCAAGGACATGTTGGCTCTCGTGGTGATAGAACAAAGAAAAAAAGCTAAGCTATATGGTACAGGATGTGATTTTCATACATGAAGAGACAAGCTAAAGAAAACAATGTAATTCTTAGATTATGTTACATTATGAAATATAGAATCATAGAATAGTTTGGGTTGGAAGGGACCTTTAAAGGCCATCTAGTCCAACCCTCCTGCAAGGAGCAGGGACATCTCCAACCACATCAGGGAGCCTCATCTAACCTGGCCTTGAGTGTTTCCAGGGATGGGGCATCCACCACCTCCCTGGGCAACCTGTTCCAGTGCTTCACCACCCTCATTGTAAACAATTTTTTTCCTATATCAAGTCTGAATCTACCCCTCGTCCTGTCACAACAGGCCCTGCTGAAGAGTTTGTCCTCTTTACTATAATCCCTCTTTAGGTTAGAAGACCGCTATAAGGTCTCCCTGGAGCCTTCTATTCTACAGGCTGAACAGCCCCAACTCTCTCAGCCTGTGTTCATAGAAGAGGTGCTCCAGCCCTCTGATCATCTTCC
Organism: Chlamydotis macqueenii; assembly: GCF_036417535.1. Lineage (NCBI taxonomy): Eukaryota > Metazoa > Chordata > Aves > Otidiformes > Otididae > Chlamydotis > Chlamydotis macqueenii. Next base: position 37,503,581 of record NC_141559.1, on the reverse strand, counting down.
TGGCCCTCCTCTGGACTCACTCCAGGAGGTCCATGTCTTCCTTATGTTGGGGGCTCCAGAACTGGATGCAGTACTCCAGGTGGGGTCTCACGAGAGCAGAGTAGAGGGGCAGAATCACCTCCCTTGACCTACTGGCCACACCTCTTCTGATGCAGCCCAGGATGCCGTTGGCTTTCTGGGCTGCAAGCGCGCATTGCTGGCTCATGTTGAGCTTCTCATTCACTAGCACTTCCAAGTCCTCTCCTCAGGGCTGCTCTCAATCCATTCTCCGCCCAGCCTGTATTTGTGCCTGGGATTGCCATGACCCAGGTGCAGGACCTTGCACTTGGCCTGGTTGAACTTCCTGAGTTTTGCACAGGCCCACCTCTCCAGCCTGTCAAGGTCCTTCTGGATGGCATCCCTTCCCTCCAGCACATCGACCACACCACACAGCTTGGTGTCACTGGCAAACTTGCTGAGGGTGCACTCTATCCCACTGTCCATGTCGGTGACAAAGATGTTGAACAGGGCCAGGCCCAATACAGACCCCTGAGGAACGCCACTTGTCATCGGTCTCCACCTGGACATTGAACCATTGACCACCACTCTCTGAGTGTGGCCATTCAGCCAATATAGAAATAGCTTTTAATTTAAAACTGCATCAAGCAGAAACAGAATTCAGTGGGACCAAAAACAGTCAGCCACGTGATGGTACAAAAGAATTAAACTGAAATCCACATAATGGAAAATGATCCAGGACTAGTAAGATTATATCTGTTAATTCCATTTCATGTCTTCATACACATTCCATAGATTTCCTGCTTCCTACAGGAAATGGCAATTTTAGAGGCATGTTTTGCAGTTCACACAAAATCTTAAATAAAAATAGCAATGGAAGAGCAGTGGTACTTTTATAAGGCAACCTTTATTTTAGTGGGGAACTTAATTTAAAGGTTTCTGTGGTTGTTTTTACATGATCAAGTAAATCCTTCCCAAACACGTTTTCATTATTGCTAGTGAGTGTAACTGGTTCGTAGGATTTCTATGCACAAAGTTCACCCAACATATGATATTTAAAAGCACAACGGTATTTATTGCTCTCTTATGGCCTTGCATAAGCGGTTACCAGCATGAGCAGTTACAGTTCCTAGCATAAGCAGTTACCAGCGTATTGTTTTCCCTTTGTGAGAGTTTTATCACCCCGACTAAGCTGGAGACACCGCCGAGCAGGAGGATGATGATCAGTGGGGTCAGAGCAGAGAAGGGAGGTAGGCGCAGCACCTTCAGGGCGTTCCCTGTTGTTTGTAGAGTGCTCTGGGTCCTTTCTCTCTCCTTCTGCTCCAAGCCACCTCAGTTTATCCCCTCAGCAGATTCAGTGGCAGAGCACTGGCCAGGTGTTGGTGCACGCGTGGCCAGCGCACGCAGCAAGGCCTGCCAAGTGCGTGTCCTGCTGGCTAACAGCGGCTCCCAGATAGCAGCAACACACTGCTCAGTAACAACCCTCCTAGCTCCCCTCTCCGAGATAACAGCCCTCCTAGCTCCCCTCTCCAAGGTCGCATTCTCACAGCTGTGTGCGTGCAGCTTGTGATTTCCCACAGTGGCCCTACACAGACCATCACTGAAATCCCTCACACAGTAAGCTAGCTGCTGTAGTAAATTATTAAAATTTCTTCTGGTTTTTTTTTTTTTGTGGCTGTTTGCCTCACTATTTTGGAAACAGTGACAAGACTACGTATCTTTAAGTATCTTCAAATCTATTGTTTGCCTATTGTCTAAACTCAAGCTGTTACTTATGTTTGTATTTTCTTATTTGAATGTTAGTAATTTCTTCAGATCAGATTTACTCAATTGTGTATCCTTTAAAAAAAAAAAAAAAAAAAACTAACACCAGCACCATCACCAAGCAAGAAGTAAAAAAAAACCTAAATTATAGATGTATTTTCTCAAATGAGATTCTTGCTCTTGTTTAGACTGATAGCCTCCTTGGGAAGTCAAAGGAGCATTTGAGAAGTAGACTTGCCTTTTTCACTTGAGTCCCGTGCTGTTCATAAATCACTGAGATACTCATTAATTCTGCATCTCATGGAACACTAGGACATCTCCTCAGAAAAGAAAAACCACAGGACCAGCAATCAGATTAATTTCTTTAGTTTCCTGATGTTTCTTGCTCAATTTTTTATGTTCTAGTGAGAGCCACTGAGGACTCAGAGGCATTTGTTTTGGCCATGGCTGTTCCTGTTAGCAGGATGCTGTACAGGTGACGTTTATTGCTGGTATGTATGTAAAAGTGAAATCAGAAGGGTATCTGTTCTATGTCATTGTTGAATATGGTCCTGTTCATTATTGTTAGTATGAATTCTAGTTCTGTGAATTCCTAATTCAGACGGTTTTGCAAAGTTTATGACAGGCAGAAGCAGGTGCTACAAAGCAAAAAGCTAAGATATATTTGTTAGAACAGTAGATAGTGGTGCAGTTGCCATCATTTACCTAATTTCTATCAAAAGGAAGGAAGGCTTATAAGATGTACAATATTTCTGTTGCATATGATCTGTTGACAAGGTCGAGAAGTGTTTGCTAATCTTGAGAATAATGGTGAGGTTTCAGTGGTGGTGCTGCTGGATTTGTGTACAGGCAAATCATCTGACAGAACAGATTTGATCCATTGTGAGGAGTGTTTGCAGATTTGACACAGTTTCTGCTGGTGGTTTTTTCTTGTAGGCTGTCTTCATAGCAGTACCCACGCTGAGCTTCCTGCCCTGCAGTGTTGCAGTACATTGCGTTACCATGGAAGTTCCCAGTTAGGGAATCCTGTACATTAGGTTTTTGGGAGATAGCCGGAAAACTCAGATTATTACCTGTCTTAAGCCAGGCTCTAGCAAAGATACTGGAGAAAAGTGAAGGTAGTGCTTTCATAAACTCTAGGTCTGTCTCTGACTGTTACCTCATGGCAGGTCAGGCATTTTTTTCCAGCAGTAGTGGTATCACAATAACAGTATTGGCATCCAAAGAGAAAGCAGAATCTGCTGCTCACAGAAACTTTCAAGAAGTTGAGAAGAGCAACTTCAGCAGGCAATCTAAGAGGTAGGGTAAAATTACAGATGCCAGCAGGAGAGAGAGAGCAGAATTACAGCACAGGCAGAGTGCAACAGACCTGCCAACTCAAAATTAACCCACCAAAATTTTATGGGGAAAAATAATGGAAGTTCAACAAGGCCAAGTGCAAGGTCCTTCACATGGGTTGGGAGAATCCCAAGCACACATACAGTCTGGGCAGAGAATGGATCAATAGCAGCCCTGAGGAGAAGGACTTGGAAGTGCCAGTGGACGAGAAGCTCAACATGAGCCGGCAATGCGTGCTTGTAGCCCAGAAAGCCAACGGCATCCTGGGCTGTATCAAAAGAAGTGTGGCCAGCAGGTTGAGGGAGGAGATTCTGCCCCTGTGCTCTGGTGAGGCCCTACCTAGAGTACTGCATCCAGTTCTGGAGCCCCCAACATAAGGAAGACATGGACCTCCTGGAGTGAGTCCAGAGGAGGGCCAGGAAGATGATCAGAGGGCTGGAGCACCTCTTCTATGAACACAGGCTGAGAGAGTTGGAGCTGTTCAGCCTGGAGAAGGGAAGGCTCCAGGAAGACCTTATAGCAGCCTTCCAGTACCTCAAGGGGGCTTATAAGAAAGACAGAGAGAAACATTTCAGTAGGGCCTGTTGTGATAGGACAAGGGGTAATGGTTTTAAAATAGAAGGAGGTAGATTCAGACTTGATATAAAAAAAAAAAAACTGTTTACAATGAGGGTGGTGAAGCATTGGAACAAGTTGCCCAGAGAGGTGGTAAATGCCCCATCCCTGGGAACATTCAAGGCCAGGTTGGATGAGGCTCTGAGCAACCTGATCTGGTTGGAGATGTCCCTGTTCACTGCAGGCGGGGGTTGGACTAGATGACTTTTAAAGGTCCCTTCCAACCCTAATGATTCTATCATTCTGTTTTCTGGTTCTATGAATTAATTCAGGCATTTAGGCTGGAGTGATGATGTGCATCATCTGTCTGCTACATTTCTAGCGCTTTGAGCCTTGAATTCAGGTTCACTATGTCAAGAAACCATAGCTATAATATAATGGGAAGATGAAATATGTAGCAGACAGCAAAGGTTGCTGAATGGCTGTCATGACCAGGTCAGGAGAGTCTGAGGCAAAGCATTGCAGCCTGTGTGAAACAAATTGTTTGGATCTTTAGTTTTGCAGTGTCCAGCAGGAGCAAGTAGGGCTGGTCCCTGCACTGGCAGGCCTATAGTTGAGGCATGCAAATGGAAAGGATGGTAGGAGTAGCGGCAGAACTGGGAAAGGGTTTGTCATGTGCCTATGCCTACACTGGGTACTGCATCCTTGCTCACTTTAAGCCTTTGGGTGATTGCAGAGAAAATTTTTGATGGAAGATTGAAGTGGGAAGGTGTTGGTGACATATTTTGGAGGAGTAATATACCCAGCACTCACATAAATTCACAGCTTTTCAATTAGAAAAAAAAATACTGAAGATCCATAGACAGAGAAAAACAGTTGCTGTAACTGTTTTTAACTTTTGTAGTAAAAGTTCGGGAGCTTTGTCTAATTTTACATTGTGAAAGCTTGGACGTGTTACAGCATGATGCAAGCACAGAAAAAAATAGAGCTGAGAAATACAAACATATCTACATTAATTTATAAAAATGTACATTTAAGTCCTGTTAATATGTTTCTTGATGACAGAGGGAAATATTTTGGTATTTAATGAAGTATATTTTAGTATAATATCCTCAATATTTTAATCAGATCCTAGGATACAGATCTTTATTTAAAGCTTTAATGCATGTAAATGAACTAGGCAGTATCCCTAAGCACAAGCTATTATTTCGTCATTGTTAATGTGACAAATAGACAGGAAACTGTGTCCCACTGAAGTCAGAGCTTCTGTGCTGCAGCTCTCTCCTCCAGCTCACGGACACTCAGTTTTGCTTGATGCCACACCAATGCAAATAAACATTTAAAGAACATGAAGGCTTCCAAGTAATGACCTGGAAGATGATCGATATCTCTGATTTTTTCCACAGTGTTTTATTCAGGGATTAAGCTCTTGCATTGGTGCAGTAAAGGGACAGGTTGATGACCCAATTAAACAAAAAAAAATGTATGTGCTACATACAAACCTGCCAAAAACTGAAGTGCTGGTCCACCAAGTGCTATCCAACCACAGTGTAGGCACATGACAATGCTTCACCTGTCTTTCTAAGAACTGTCTCTCTGGAGAGGGAAATTTATATAAATCATTTAAATGAGGAGATAGGATTACATTAAGGATAAATAATTTTCTATTCGAATTCTCTCATTCTGGGTAAGAAAGATTGTGCACTGTTTTCTGTCATATCTTCTTTTTCTTTCATATTCACAAAATAGAATATTATTAGATCATCTTGCCTGATGTGTATGTCATGAACTGCTAATTTTCACTCAGTTAATTGTGTGTTGAACTGAGTCATTTGAGACTGACTAACAGGGATTAACTAGTTTGAGTTGTGAATGCTGATGGCAACCTTGGCTGCAGGTCAAGAGCTGGACTGCCTCCAGTACCTTTCTTGCACTGGGGAGCCCAAAACTGAACATGGTGCTCCAGATGCAGTCTCACACCCAGATGCAGTCTCACACATACCAAACAGAGGGATCACTTACACATCAACCTGCTGAACATGCCTTTGCTAATATAGCCCCCAATGCCTTTGGCATTCTTTGCTGTAGGAGCCCATGGCTGAGTTACATTCCGCTTCTTGTCCTCTGGTACCCCTAGGTCCTTTCCTGCAAAGCTGCTTTCTGTCCTGTTAGGGCTCAGACCATATTTGGATTATTTGGCCCCAGATGCAGGACTTACTTTGCTTTTGTTCAACTTAAAGGTTTCCATCAGTGCACTTCTCCAGCTCCCTCAGAAACACCTTACTTGGCTCCATGGATGCAGCTATGTCCACTTAGCTGAAGAGCTCCCCAATTCTGTCTTCCCTGTGAATGTCAGTGCCTGAAGGGCAGACCTAACCAGTAAACAAAAAAAAAAAAGCATCAAGTACCTCAGCCTTTTCCATGTCCTATGTCAATAAGTCACCTGCCCCTCTAAGCAGCAGGACCACATTTTTCTTTCAGTGTACTTATAGGCCTCTTGTTGTTCTCTAAATCCAGTGTGAGCTTTAGCTCCTGCTAAGCTTTGGCTTTACTATCTCCTTCCATGTAATGCCTCAAGTAATGCCTCTATATTGCTCCTGGCTGGCAAGTACTCTCCACCATCTGTTTGCTTGCTTACTGTCTGAACTCAGGCAGGAGAGCCCTGTCCATGCACGCTGGCCGCCTGCCGCACTTGCTCGACTACCCACATGTCAGAATGGACTGTTCTTGTGCTCTGATGAGGATGTTCTTGGAGGTCAACCAACTCTTCTTGGTCACTCTGCTCTTCAGGGCAGTCTCCTGTGACATCCTGCCAAACAGACCCCTGAGCAAGCCATCATCTTGTCTCCTGAAAGCCAAGGTTGTGTTTCTACTATTTCTTGTTTGCTTCTTACAGGACTGAAAGCTTCACAGTCAGAGTCAGGGCAGCCAAGCAGCCAGCAGCTTTCACAACCCAGCCTAGTTCATCCCTGTAACCATGCAATAGCTAAGCTAAAGTGCCAAGCACCTCTTATGTCATCAGCACTTCCACCTTTGAATTTCTACTGAACCATTGGCTTTTAAAGAACAGTTTCTAAAATTTTAATAACATTTATTGGTTATATTTTCCCCTGATGGATAATAAAGTAATTGCAAAACTCTGACCTCGTTATTTCAGCCTGGGTCATTGAGAAGTCTGCTCATATTAGCAGATTGCGTTCAGGCAGTTATGGTTTTTCTTTTTTACTACTGTTTCCTTTAGGAATAGTCTTCTTCTGTGGTGCTTTTATTTCTGGGTAGATTCAGACTAGAACACTTTAAAGTTTTTTATTAATTTTTCATTTAAAGAAGAAGTGAGAACTCCCATTATACGTTAATCATTTGCATGACTAGAAATGTACAATGAATATCTATTAATTTTCATGAATATAAACTGGGATGTCCAGTCCTTGATGATAACAAATGGTAGGAGGATAACATTGTTTTCAAGCATCATTAACTCAACAAGTGAAGTAGGACATTCCATGGTTTAACTGTTTAATTTCCCAGGTGTAGCATAGATATTAACAATAATATCCTGGTTGACTTATGTTTTCCTTTGTACCATTTAACATGGTGTAATTTACTGGAGACCCATCCCCATAGGCTACTTTCTAACAAAATAATTAAGGAAAAACAACAGGAAAAAAAAATTAAAGGAAGCGAAAATATTCAAGTCATCCTCAATCTATTTCACTTTCTTGAAGAAGCATCTGCAGAATCATGAGGAATAAATGACACTTGGGGAAAAAAACTTTCCGGGCTACCCTGAATTCCTATATACATTTTAGCACTTCTAATATTGAAATATAATGAGGATGTGCACAGGTGATTTAGCACCTAGTCTAACAGGCTGGTCATGAAACCCTTCAGATGGGCAGGATAACTGCTCCCCTCGTGAAGGGCTTCTGGGAGACCTGGGAATTGCGAGTTCTGCTCCCTGACACAGGCAGGACGCTGTCCTCTCTTCCCTCCTCCTACCAGAAATGCTATAGGCAAAATATGAGCAGCAGTTAACTCAGCCAATAACTAACCAGTGCAGACAACTTTCTAAACTTCCCAGATTTGACTTTTGTCTAAGTAGACCCTTGCTGATACGATTTTTATTGCTTAGATCATCTACCACTGAAGGAAAATGTTGTCCTTGATTGAAACGGGAGCAGGGAAGATTTATATTGCAAAAGCTCAGGGAGCAAAATGGAGACATTCAGGCTTTTATTTAAACATTTTTTTTTTTACTGTAATGGTGAAAGAGATGATACTAGTGAGAAAATAAAAGTATTCAGTACTGTAATTATTAAATTTATAATTTTTAGAAATATTAGTGGTTATGAACATTGTGCTGGATATGGCACAAGCGAAACAGAAAGATGACTTGCCACAGAAGTCTCCTTGTTCCAGAAAACACGTAACAGAGATGTAGTGAAAAGCACAAGAAGAATGAGGATGGTCTTGGGAAGGCAGCAGCAATTTCAGAACAGCAGCCATGGTACAGTTGTATCAACAGCTCCTGGCAGTTTGATTTCACAGTCCACCAGCTTGTGTCCTTGCTTGCTATCTTGCCTTCAGCAGACAAAGCCAATGTTCTCATTTTCCCCTTGACTCTTCTGCTGACTGTGTTGTCCAGCATCCTCTGGTTTCCTTTCTTCTCATGTACCAAAGTTCTTGTCTTTCCTGCTTAAGACACCCAATAGTTCTATCCATTCTTGCTGTCATACAGCACCTCCAAAAGAGATCAATCTACTCAAAGAACGAATCTGCTGTCAGCATTGCTGTACACTTTAAAGTATTATTATAGCATTAAACCCTAACATCAGCTTGATACTTATTTTCCCTTAAACAGATGGTAGTGCATCAAGCTGTTAAATTTCCCTGCCACAAAAATGACATTCTGCTTGAAGTTTCTATTCCTCATGGGAATCAATAAAATGTAGGAACACTGCTTTAGAGAAATGCTCTTTGCAAACAGCTGTGTGTTTGTGACCTATCCAAACCAAGGGCTGAGGATAATAACCCTTGATATTCAAGGGAAAACTGTGGGGTTTTGTCTTACCAAGTATCACTAAAAAGAGAGATTTTGTGCAAACAATATCAGAGCAATGATAGGTGGAAACAACAGGATTCACAGCTCAAGGCTCAATGTAATAAGTGCACATTAAGTGTTTGATAAAGCCTGTCTACTGATTTGCAAGTCAAATATCCTTTACACTATTCTCTTTGTGATTCACTTTTACCTTTTCTCATGCAGATATTTGTTTTAAATAATCACGTGCACTGGTTAAAGCAGTCACAAGATAAAAGAGCAGGGAGAGTTTAACCTGTATATGCATGGATATGCAATCCTTGCTATCAGTCTATGAGCTACATGTAGAAGTAAAAAAAAAAATTATCTAGCAAGAGTACTACTTGAAATTACTTCCAGGAGAGAGGGAAATGAAGTCTGCCAGCCTGCAACCCAGGCTTAGAGCCTCTGCATCGGATGCCACTGAACCTGGTTTCCAGCTACCACTTTCTGCACACCTTTGCCATCAGACTTGTACAAAGGTGTCCCAAGGGGCCATGCCACAGAGCTGCAATGACATCCCAAGCTCGTGCACTGTCTCTCCACTGACGGGGAAAAACTGGAGGCAAGACTGGCCGGTGGGTTTTTGTACAGGTTTCATTCTTCATTATAGGCTGAATGTCTCCTTTCCAACCTGCCAGAGTTCAGGGAAATGCCTCTGAACAAGCTTCTGCCCACACATGCCAGAACAGGATTTACTGTGGGCTGGATGAATTATAGTCATAGAATCACAGAGCCATAGAATGGTTTGGGTTGGAAGGAACCTTTAAAGGTCATCCAGTCCAACAACCCTACAAGAAGCAGGGACATCTCCAACTAGATCAGGTTGCTCAGAGCCCCGTCCAACCTGGCCTTGAATGTTTCCAGGGATGGGGCATCCACCACCTCTCTGGGCAACCTGTTCCAGTGTTCCACCACCCTCATTGTAAAAAATTTATTCATTACACCTAATCTGAGTTGCTGCTTGTCGTAGCATGGATGTCAGGGTGTCTACCATGATGGGCATCTGACCTGCCTCCAGAGCTGAGCATCCATCACAAGCCAAAGCTCTAGCAAAAAAAAAAAAAAGTTATGTTTTCATGGTTTATATAGGATTTAAGTTCCAGACAAAGTACAAACTTTCAGCTACCTGCTTTTGCAGTCTGGACTACCAGATGTCCTGCCACCGCTGTGCTGCCAGCCTTGCTTCTCCCTGCCCTCTGCCACCCACGTCACCCCACTCCCACTGTCCATTAGTCTACTGGCATTTTGCCCTGGACATAACATCACTGCACCAACTTGCACGTGGCAGGGGCCCAGCCTGCCAGGGAGCCATAAAAGCATTCATTAGACATTTATAACCACCCCCCGCCGCCTCACCCAGCCGACAGCGTGCGGCTGCCAGTGTAGCAGTACCTTGGGGACGGAGATAGAGCACACAAGATGGCAGCAGGGAGAGGTGGCCCAGAGCCTGGCAGAGCCTGTTGCGAGCAGAGAGGCTTTCTGCTGGTAAACAATGCTTCTGCTCAGGTTTTTTTTTCCTGACTCACACTAGAAATGTTTGAGTATTTCTTGTGGCCACTGACCCCAACAAAATAGGTTTTTTGTCTGGCTCCAAACTTTTTGGATGCAATTGAAAAAAAAACCAACAAGCTACACTACACTTTATTTCATTTTTGATCTGGTATTCAGGCTTTCAGTCTCTCCTGGGAGCCAGACCCCTTGTAAATATGAGTATGGTAAATATTTCACTTCTGTTGCATGTGGTCCATTACACAAAACCTTGCGTGACCAGAGACCCAGGCTGACACGGCAGAAGGGGTCAGCAGCTTTCCCAGGTGACTGCTCAAACAGGGCTAAGTGCTGCTGCCGGCCGGTGCTCAGCCAGCGAGGAACAAAGCACTTTGGGCAGTTCAGCAAACCCAAATCCTGCATTCAGTTATGGATGGGGGATGTCTATTTTGAACAACACTCTCGAAATAGTTTAGTTTATTTTTCTAAGAGGGAGAGCTTTGGAAATATGTATTTTTGAATTATTTTAATTGCGTTACAACCTGAATAAATGCTGCTGCTCTCCCTTCACTGCCTGTTTTTTAGCTGAGATTCAGTTTGCCGGCTAATGAGGGAGGCTGCATTAAATGGCAGTAGCAGGGACCAGCCATGGACAGTTCGTTACCACCCCCCGTGAAGAGCAGCCGGGAGGGATCCTGCTCAGCCATGCCTGTGCTTGGGGTGCAGAGAATCACAATTTGCCCTGAAAGTCTCCGTATGCCAGCATGACCCCACAGGGACCCCCTGCTCGCTCTTGTTCAGCACCCAGGCTTGACAGTTCTAACGCGCAAAGCAGTTAGTGTCGGTCTTTTACTGAGGGAGTGTTGATATCGCCAGACATCGGACACATAAATGCCTTCAACAGGGTTGCACAGGTGTATTTGCTAACGAGTCTGCCTCACCGGAGGCACCAGGGGTTGCTTGTTTTTCTTCAGTCATTAGAAAAATAAGTGTTGCTGTAGTCTTACGGCAAAGAAACTTAATGAAAAGAGTAGGGAAACTAGAGACTTATCTTTTATTACTATACTGAAAATATTCTAGATGTGTGTCCGGAATGTTGACTCCTGCATCTAAGGGGGTTGTGATATAGTATAACTCATCTCTCCTATTAACGTGGCCTGTATAGTATGCTTGCTAAAATGCTACCAAACAGAAAGCTGGTTAAAACTTAACTAAGTGCGTGGGTTGGGGATGACACCCAAGCTCGTACGTGATTTACAGTGCAGCGTTTGGAAAGTCTGAAGCTCATTGTGCTGCTGAGAAGGCCTGATGAGAGGGTCAGCACGCTGATGCTCAGCATCACCCTCGTGAATCCCTCTGGGCCAGCTTAAAGGTGCTCTGCCAGCTGCCGGGTTTCTGCAGGACCCTTACATCCCGGCAAAAGCACAACTAGAGAGATAAATGAGGTTACTGAGACGTGCTTTATAGGGTCATTTGCATTCAGTGGTAGCTGAAGGATTCGCATGTGTAAATAAGGGACAGGAACCTGGGGAGGAGGGTGTTCCTAGAAAGCATATTTAGGTGACGGGGAACAGCTATGGCAGCTTCCTGAGCAGTATCCCACTGGGGGAACTGGGAAATAACAAGAACTTTTCAGCTGTATGCTCAGGTATAGCCTAACTCCAAGTTTCCCTCTTCACTCTGGGAGTTTTGTGGTGTGGATCCTGGTTACTCATAACCCGCCTCTTCCCGGGCTGCCCTCATCTGGCTTTTCCTTGCTGGCTTGGGGCACAGGTACGCTGTCTGATGTGAGTGGTATGGGAGTCCCAGGAACAGGAGGAAATCTGGAGGGGACATGTCCAGGGAACATGGATGATGCCAGTGCTGCATACAGGGGATGAGAAATGGAAGCCGATAAGAGTGGGAAAGGCAGCACCAGTGACAAGGATGGAGTGGAAGTCACAAGTCCTTTCTATTCATTCTCATCTGTATTCTTTTCTGCTAGACACTTCTGCCAGCATTAGAGCTGTATATCTTGTATTTCTTGTATTTCTACATGGAAAATGCAGAAAGGCAATGAGTCTAGGATTCCTGTGGTGTTCGCCCTGAATACACATTGTTATCATTCAGTCAGTGCACTTCCAGTGTGATTCCTGTATTTCAAAAAGGAAGCAGGTACATGGGAATGGGACAGAAATCCATAGTAAAAAGCTGGGAAGTGCTAGGAAGGAAATATGGTGAAGTAAATCTCACAGTGAGCCTTGCCAGAGGGAGTACTTGTCATGAAAATGCACAAGTTAAAATTAAAAATAAATGTAGCAACAAAGGAAGCTTTAATTAAATGAAAGTATAGGAAAAGAAGAACAAAAGCTGAATTCCAGTACTTAAACAAAAGAATGAAGAAAAGATTAAGATAAAAATGTTGGTATAATTAAAAAGGTGAGTGACAGAAAGTAGATTAAACACAGCTGAGAAAAGATTGGTTGGAGCTATCCACCCAACAACAGAAATCCTTGGGGAAAACTTGGCTTGCCTATGCTTGCTGGAGAAGCTATAGATAATGGCACTGAATGTTTATGTCTGCTCTCCAAAAATAGCATCATTGTAAGATTATTTCTGCTAATTATATGACAGTCCATAATCTATTTTTGCTAGACATGGTGCAGCAACTCTGATGATATCAGACGGTTGTGATTTGATTGAGATGTTTAGATGTTCTCAGAAGTGTGATTCTTTGACTGTGTAACGGCAAGCTCAGAGTTTCTGTAGTGAAACAGTCTGGTGGAAAATGCAGTTCAAACTGCTAAAAGCATGCTTTAAAATTCAAGCTAGTACTTGGCACTATTAAATTACAGCACAGCACCCTGGAAACTGGCATTGCCTCTTGAAAGTAGGATTCCCATTTGCCGAAGTGTTGTTTAATACGAAGCTTTAAAACCAGAAAGGTTAGAAAAATCTTCACAGTCAGAGGAAGCTGTGTGCATCTCTGTAAAGTGCTTGGTAAAACATGGCCCAAGAGACAGTGTTCTCTTCTGAAGTGATTTTTCACATCAATGGGCAACTTACAAAGCAGAGGTGTCCTATGAGGAAATGGGAAGTCTCAGGATCTTCGCTGGAGAGGTGTCCTGGGTCTCAGTTCCCAAATGGACCTAGCTACTGAGGGGTGAGTTCAAACCGCACCAGTGAAAGGGACTGAGCAGAGCCCTGTGGAGACTAGCACCTACGGTAGTCTCTCCTTTGTCCTTTAGCTCTTCAGAGCAACTTGGAAGCTGCACACTGATCTTTAAATGTTTAATCACGTCAGTAATTAACTGCATGGGCAATTTTATCTGTGGGATGCATGTACAGTGTTGCCATATAAAGATGCTTTGGTATCGGAGCAACAGTAGACGTGATGCCTTGTGTACACTGGGATCCAAACTGAGAATCTGCACTTTTCCAGGTGTCCCTCTCCCTCCTGCCCTGCATATTATTTGAGCTATTCAGTAGCAAAAAATGAGCAAGCCAGGTTTCAGGTGGAAACCACCATGACTCAGTGCACCTTAGCACATCCCTGTCTGACATTAAAGGTGTCGATTTAGGTGATGCTTTTCATTTAGAGCAGTTGAAGCAAATTATTTAACAGTCTCTGCCAGCATCTTTAAGTCAGCTAAATTCTGTCAGGGCTTTAGCCTTCATTACCTGATCACTGGCCGCTCAAACAATCTCTCTGTATTCCTCCCAGGCTACTTGTCCTTGCTTCCGTCCTTTGTAGGCTTGCTTTTTGGTTTTCAGTTGGTCCAGAAGCTCCTTGCTCATCCATGCAGGCCATCTGGTATTTTTGCCATCTGGTATTTCCTCTTCATTGGGATGCATTGCTCTGAGGTTGGAGGAGGTGCTTCTTGAATATTAACCAAATTTCTTGGGGCCTTCTTCCATCCAAGGCTTTATCCTATGGTACTTTGCCCAGCAGATCCCTGAAGAGGCCAGTCTGCTCTCATAAAGTCCAGGGCAGAGATCTTGCTGCACGCTCTCCTTGCTGTCCTAAGGATCTTGAACTCCATCATCTCATGGTCACTGCAGCCAAGGCTTCCCTCCACATTCCCCACCAACCTCTCCTTGTTGGTGAGAACAAGGTCCAGCATAGCACCTCTCCTTGTTGGCTCCTCTATCACTTGGAGAAGGAAGTTATCATAGTTATCATCTATGCGTTCCAGGAACCTCCTGGATTGCTTGTGCCTTGCTGTGTTGTCCTTCCAACAGATACCGAGGTGGTTGAAGACCTCCATAAGGACCAGGGCTTGTGACTGTGAGGCTGCTTCTATCTGTCTATAGAGGACCTAATCCCCTTGTTCCTCCTGGTCAGGTTACCTGTAGCAGACCTCCACTGTAATGTCGCTTGTCCCTGCCCTCCCTTTAATCCTGACCCATAAGCTCTTGGTCACCTCCTCATCCATCCCCAGGCAGAGCTCCATGCACTCCAACTGGTCGTTGACATAGAGGGCAACACTTCCTCCTCATCTCCCCTGCATGTCCTTCCTAAAGAGTCTATGTCCCTTTATTCCAACTGCCCAGTTATAGGAGCCATCCCACCACGTCTCCATGATGACAACAAGGTCGTAGCCCTGCAGGCGTGCACACATCCCTAACTCTTCTTGTTTGTTCCCCATGCTACATGCGTTAGCATAGAGGCATTTAAATTGGACCCTCTTTAAGTACTATACTATATTATACTATATTATGCTATATATACTATATTCTAGTACTATATGCTCTATATTATAAGCCCTCTTTAAGCACTGGCAGGCTGCAATAAAATCTCCTCGAAACCTCCTCTTCTTCAGGCTGAACAACCCCAACTCTCTCAGCCTTTTTTCATAGGAGAGGTGTTTCAGCCCTCTGATCATTTTCATGGCCCTCCTCTGGACCCTCTCCAACTGGTCCATGTCTTTTCTCTGTTGAGGGCTCCAGAGCTGGACGCAGTACTCCAGGTGGGGTCTCATGAGAGCAGAGTAGAAGGGCAGAATCACTTCCCTCAACCTGCTGGCCACACTTCTCTTGATGCAGCCCAGGATATGATTGGCCTTATGGGCCTCGAGTATACTTTGTCGGCTCATGTCCAGCTTTTCATCCACCAGTGTCCTCAAGTCTTTCCCAGCAGGGCTGCGCTCAGTCCCTTCATCCTCCCAGCCTGTATTGATACCAGAGGTTGCCCTGACCCAGGTGCAGGACCTTGCACTTGGCCTTATTGAACCCCATGAGGTTCACATGGGCCCACTTCTCAAGCTTGTCCAGGTCCCTCTGGATGGCATCCTGTATCTCAGGTATGTTGACCACACCACGCAGCTTGGTGTCTTCTGCAAATTGCTGAGGATACCCTTGATCCCACTGTCTCTGTCACTGGTGAAGATGTTAAACAGTACTGGTCCCAGTATGGACCCTTGAGGGACACTACTTGTTACCAACCTCCATCTGGACATTAATGGACATAAATTAAATATGGACATAAGGAGGAATGTTTGATAATGACTCTCTAGTAGAGGAAAAAAATATAAATGGTACTTTTAAAACAAATACCAAATACTGAAACATGTGCAGTTACAAAACCACAATTCCTACACATCTAAAAGTGCAGCCAAATTGATGCTTAGGTTAGCTTCACTAGTCAGACTGTATGAGATGTTTGATGTTGTTTGTCTGCCATATTTTCAGTCTTAGTTGTAGTCTTTAAAGTAACAGTGGTACTTTATCCCACATAGTGTCACATGAACTTCAAAAATATGTCTGCAGTGATTTCTAGCTAAAATAAACAGTAGTTGTCACCTGGATGACCTAATAGGATAAAACCAAGAATCTAAAATACAAAAAACCCAAGAATCTAATAATCTGGACCACTCAGGTGTATCCAGGTGTCTTATTCATTCCTACAAGAAAATCCTGCCAGAGCATGCACATTACAAAAATGCAAGAGGGGTAATTGTGTCCAGTTTTCTGATAGAGAAGATCTGCCCAAGTATTTCTAGACAGTGTAACCAAATAATTGAATTCCTGGTTCAATTTAATGGTTAAGTTATCCAGGATAGGAATTTTGTCCAAACATGTCTCTTCTTCTCAATTCTCTTTTAGGAAGGCTTAGATGTGATTGGAAGTTATTTATAAACCAGCAGGTCTGTGTTTGTGAGTTTGAGAATAACTTGTCAGCTGATGAAGTGCAAAAGTTCTTCCTTTGTAGCTCTTGCTCTATTTGTTTCTAAGCAGTCAAACAAAACAAGATTAAAGGGAGGGAGTACAGTTGTTAGTGTTACAGAAAGCTGTTTTCACTAAGTCTGTTCGAACTGCAGTAGTAGAAATAGTACAGTCTGAGTCTAGGGGAGGGAGTAAGAAGATGATAAAAAATGGGGAAGCTCTTTCTACAGAGAAAATGTAAGTTTTCTACCCTTGAAAACAGTATCTACATTATTACACTTGTTTGAAGGGAGAAAAATAAATAAGAATCTAAGATGGAATCATAGCATAGAATCATTACAGTTGGAAAAGACCTCCAAGATCATCAAGTCAAACCGTCAGCCCAACACCACCATGTCTACTAAACCATGTCCCAAAGTGCCACATCTATACGTTCTTTGAACACCTCTGGGGATGGTGACTTCACCACTTCTCTGGGCAGCCTTTTCCAATGCTTGACTACTCTTTCAGTAAAAAAATTTTTCCTAATATCTGATCTAAACCTCTCCTAACGCAACTTGAGGCCATTTCCTCTCACCCTATCGCTAGTTACTTGGGAGAAGAGACCAACACCCACCTCACCATAATCTCCTTTCAGGTAGCTGTGGAGAGTGATAAGGTGTCCCCTCAGCCTCCTCTTCTCCAGACTAAACAATCCCAGTTCCCTCAGCCGCTTCTCATAAGACTTGTTCTCCAGACCCTTCACCAGCTTCACTGCCCTTCTCTGGACACAATCCAGCAACTCAAGGTCCTTCTTGTACTGAGGGGTCCAAAATTGAACACAGTATTCAAGGTGTGGCCTCACCAGTGCTGAGTACAGGGGCACAATGCTCAAGTCTAGCTGGTTAAGGATGCTTTGTTCAAATGCAATGCCCATTTTGTCACAAAATTGTCTTTCTAATTGCTATAGGGTGTCTAAAGCTACCCAGGATCTTCAGACTGATTGAGGGTAATGGTGAGCTTGTGCTTACTGCAGGGAATATTCCCTGATTTTTCTGCCCTGCTGTTACTTACTAGTCAATGTCTGAAGCTGGAGAGACTCAAATTCTGTTTTAAATCAGCAGGGAACTGGGCTCTTTAAGTTTATCTGCAGATTAGAGCTTGTTGCTCTTAGGTTCAGGTCATTTGATATCCTGGCACCTGCAGGTACGCGCTCAGCAGTACGGATCAGCACTGACAAGCAATCCGTAGAGCGGGCTGCATCTCAAAGCTTCCACAGACTTTACATAAAGGCCATATGGCACAGCATTGTGGGAGATACGCAGGTATTCAGGCTGCACTCACAGTTCTTAGTGCCATGGTTCGCTATCAACTCCCTGCTTAAATTTTCGGAGGTCCTGCTCTCTCAGCTAGAGTCATGCAAAGTATTTCAGCAGAGACGAGGCATTGCAAATAATTTATATTCTAGCTTACGGCGCCTGTATGTGCTGTTCTCTGTTCAAAGTCAGATTTTTACCAAGAGCGGTGATATACCTTCTGGTGAGACTGGGGTAGAGTCTTGCCTTGCGTTACTGCTCATTCTTCAGGACTTTGGCATTATTTATATGCTTCTCTCCTGGTTTTGGTACTCCTTTTCATTTTTTGTTCCTTTTCATTGTCTCCCTTCCGGATAGGAAGTGTGGCTGTGTTCCCCAGGGCTTTGCAGAGCCGCGATGGGGAAGTGGGAGGAGGAAGAGGAGGTCACAGAAGGGCAGGATCTCAATAGTCTTCCTGTGGCTGTGGTGCTGCCCCTCATCTGCCTTTACTAGAGTAACTTGATGTCCTACGTCGCTACACCCCATGTCATGTGGCTGCTGTAGTTTGGGATTTAGATGATGCTCCCCAACATACCCTGTGAAAACATGTCTTGCCATCAGGTATGATGTCCTTGGATGAGGCAAGGGAAACCTCATCTTTCCCATTCACAGGGAAATATCTTTAGCCTTGTGAATAGAATGAGTCTACATTTCCTAAAATAAAATGCTGAAAATGAAATTATCTTTATGTTCAGGGTATATAAGATGATACTTCATGAGTACTCAAAACTTAGTGGAACTTAGTCTTCTTTTTCATGTTTAGCCAGGAGGGACAACTTTTGTATATGGCCATAAAGTGTAGCCATACAAAAGCAATCAAAATCTTAGTGCCAGGATAAATAAAAAATATTCTTATTCACATTCCGAGGATGATCACATAAAATTATGTTCAATACTAGATGCAATATGAAAGAATATACTAGTTAAGAAGTCCTTGAAATTAGAATTTATTCTTTCTGTGGAAAAAAAAAAGTTCTTTATCAGAAAAATAATGAAACCTGATGCAAATCTGAAAATGACTGTGTATCCTTTTACTGTATGTAAAACTGACAAAGGACCAATTTCTAAGCCTCTGATTAACGATCCCTTCTGACCTTCTGAAATGTTTCTCTTCTGAATAAACACTTGAAACTACAAGTTATTTATGAGAATTAGGATATACTGCCCTAGGTGCACTTGTGAGTAATTAAACGATCTCTGCAAACTGATTTGCCGTGCATCTGACTTGTGTGTGGGAGTAGGTAAATGGCTCAGTGCACTGATAATGAGACAAAATTTTTATTACGAATTCTGTTGAAGTTTTGGAACAGCCTGCATTCAACCAGATACTCAAGGACTTTAAATTAATTCCAGACAGAAATCAGGTCTTACCCTAGTACGTGTCCTCACTACTAAGCTTCCAAATTTTTCTGTTATGCTGTCTTAAACTTTCTTTCTAGTTAATAATTCTTTTGGCTCCTTTGTGTAGTTAAATGCTGTGCTAATGGCAGGCAGCTCCAGAAGGACCTCACAGATCTGAGGGGGTAAGGAAAAAAAAAAAAAAAGCAGGTAATCTTAGATTATAGATTATATAGATTACTCTGCTGAAGCAAAGTAATGCCTCTAGAGAAAAAACGATCTGTGCACATGGGATGGTGAGCTCAAAACCCACATTTGCAACTTTGGAAGGTGGTGCTGAAGTTGCTAGTTCTCTGAGACAGTAGGCAGGGAGGTACTCTCTGACAGCACCAGTACAACAGTGCTGGGTGTTGGGAGCGCGATGGGAGTGGGCTGAATACCGGCCGGGCTTCCCCCACCAGCATGTCATATGCTGCTGTGTTTGCTTACTGTTACACAAGCAGGTGCAAACTTCCAGCACTCTGCTGTTGAAGGTTAGGATATAATAGAGCTGGCGCACAATCTGTATTTTCTATAACCCATAGATATCTTTGGCTGTAGATGACAATTTGCTTGGTATGATGCCTATATAGAATCCCTGGGTGAGACACTAGCTTACCATCAGGGACCATGTGTGGACCTAGGCATCGAAGACAGGTTTCAAACCCTACTGTATTAATCATGTGCCTGAACATTAAATAATACAGTGACTAACTCCTAGGTGCCTAAATCCTTTCTGGCTATATTTCATCACATTGGCAGCATTCAGTGGTACAGTCTCGTATCTTGCAGAGAGGTTTCCAGATGCACCTCATTGAGGTGTTTATTGTGATAGTTGGATTGTTTTGCTCTGCTTTTGGTAAAGGGCTCGAGCCCTGACTGTACACTGAGACTGAACTTTTTCCACCCGGATAGATTATCTTCTGTGCTGTCATTGTTGGGCATGGGTTACTTAATTCTGTGTTCACAGGAAACTTAATGCTGTGTTTGTTTCTGGGATATAAACTGGCGTGAACAGGAGCAGTAGTAGTTTCAAAAACATACTACTGTGTCTTTTCTGTAACAATGCAAACAATTATTTTATCACATACCAAGTTTGGCGTATTTCACAGGCACAAATATAGAAAGATTGAACTATCCTTTAGTGGATAGGAATCAGATTCTTTAAAGTTTTAAAATTTGGAAAAGTAACATTGGTTCCCAGGAAATTAGGACCAAAAATGTACCCATCATTTAAAGCTACTGTTAAGTAATTTGTGGCTTAACTAGCTGTAAACCATTAACTGAGTCTTCCACATTTGGCCTTTAGTAACAAAGCAAAATACGCATACTGATCATGTATACTAAAACAATCTATTATAACTGCATATCCACATTATAGATACATCTTCTTTCATCCAACAGAAAACTGTTCTGGCAAATTAACTGAAGCTTCTTAAATGTACGCGTGGCCATCCAGCCTTCTAGTCACCACCTCTTGCAGAAGGAGAGCAGAGTGCACAGTAAGGCTGGGCGAGGCAAAATATGAGACAGAAGAAGAGAGGCGCAAAGCAGAGGAGAGCTGCCTCTCATATCTCGGCTCTGCAGTTCTGCAGTCCTTGCAGATAGCAGCTGCCATGTTTATTTTTGAGCACCTGTGAATAAATTCCACATATTTTTTTTTTGTGGAGAGGTGCGGTGGGCTCAGGCACTCAGGGCCTCCTTCATAGCCAATGTGTTGCACACAGTCCTCCATCCTGGCCTCTTTAGCAGCTTCCTTGCTACAACTTCCAGCTGCATCTTATGAGTGCTTCCTTTCTCAGACATTTGAGTGATAGTTCAGCCATCCTAGTGGAGCAACACCTTTCCTAGGTTTATAGGAAGATATACATATATCTGTGTGTCCAAGTCTGTGTATTTTTTATGTCAGTTCCAAGAAATCTCTATTCTTACTTATCCAGATACAGAGGTCATGGTGAAGATTAGGTATTTAGGCAAAACTCCCATCCTGGGTAGAGCTTTATCTGAGGAAGATCTTGAGTTAGATATCTGGCCTCTTAAACTCTTCTTTTTCCTTGCCTTTTTTTTTGTCCACCAAAAGGATTTTCATAACTTAACCAGCTTTGATTTTAATTCTCCTTCCTGAAACAGTGACTGAATAAAATGGCTTTAGGAAATGCTACACTGTTTGGCATAAGCAGACAGAGTTCTTTCAAGATGAAAACCTGAGCTTGCTCATGCCTTGACACTTAATTGCTTATAAACAAGTAATAACCTTAATGTAAGGAAAACATTCTCCTTCAGCTGGTTGAGCTGGCACTCAGTCATCAAGCCCTTGTTTGTTTACACCAGTTCTTTATACTTGTCTGACACCATAATTTCTTGAAACACACATTTAGAGCCACGCGTCCTACATGCAGAACGCTAATGCAGGGGAGACATCACAAGCGGTTGGTAACGGCGGTCTATGAAGGTAAGCATATGTTTTGTGACAAGAGTGCAGTTGGACCGTATGGTTGCTCAAATCCATTTTGAAGGATAATGCTAAAATATTTAAACAAGACCTAGGAACTTTTATGGTAGATTGTGTCCAAGGTCCTGTATCTCATTTGCAATACTGCCTGGTACCTGATGTGTCAGAGAGAGATGTAAAGGGATAGATTATGCAAGCTACATTGGAACATAATGTACCCTCCAAATTATTTGCTTGATTTATAATAGCAGTAAGACTTACTGAAGACTGAAGTGTGATCTGAAAAAAGTTTGCAGATACTAAGGAGAAAATTTAGCATTAAATAAAACACAAGTCTAAAGCCAGCAAATGTAGCTTTTCCACTTTTTAAAAAAGCTAATCAGAATGTTTTAGAAAACTACAAATTGCATTTTTGTCATATTTCCTGTTTTTCTTACAATATTCAGAGCTGTTGCTGCAATATCCAATATCTGTAGCAAATTGAATCCTTAAGATTTATTACCGCTTTCTGAGTTTTAATATGTGGAGTGTTTCCATTTCTTCAAAAGTTATTTTGGTGGTATCATATCACACAGCTGTGTGATCATAGGAGCTATGAAATTAAATAGAAATGTATTCCTTAACTTCTCCAACAGAGCTTTTAAAGCTTTGGATGGAGCAGATAACATAATGTTGTCTTTTGATGTATGAAATAACATTTAAAATTCCAATTTTGCATTTATTGCTAGAGATAGACATTGACTGTTGTTCCATCAAATGGAGCTTCAGCGTAACTGTCAGATGTTTGGAACAGTCCAGATTGGTCATCGAACACTTAACCACAGTTAGGAAAATACAGCAGATTTGATATACGCTTCTGCCTCTTTCCTGTATTACATGAGGTAGTAGTAAAAAAGCAGATAGCATGACAAGATCTGTGCAATCCATAAGTAAGGTTCAACTTTGTGCAAAGTAAGACATTGTGTTGGTTTTGAGACCAGTTGCTTCAAGGCACAAGGTGTTTGTAGTAAGTATTAAAGGGAAGTTAATTTTTTTTCTGTAGACTTAGAAAGACTGCAGAGTGTTCTGCAATTTGGATTTGGTATTTCAAAGACTTGCTATAGACAGCAAAGTTGGAAGATTCAGTGAAAGCTGATGTTTGTTATCTATAAAGCTTCTCTGGTATGGCTGTAATAGAATCTTCTGCTACAGCATCTCTCATAGCTAAATTCTTATGTCTGTCTTTTGCAAGTAAAATGCAGGTAAATCAGTTATTGATAGCACAAATAAATATGAATATGATGAATGTGGCCACTAAGGTGGCCACAATGATAAAGTCTGCTAAGAGGACACTTGGAGCATAATTACCTGCATACTTATTGCTTTCTTACCACAGAAGTTGATTTGCCTCAGAGAAAGGTGAAATACAGAGTTGATTATTTTCTTCAGATCTGTTCCTTCATCTGCTTAATTACACTTTAATTGTCACAATGCTGAGTTCTTCAAGTCTGATAAGCTATCTGTTAGGTCTCATGAAGGGGGATGAAATCTAACAGGTTCTGTCCTCAAGACCAGGGCTAACATCCATTGCAATGGCTGTTTTGTACTTGAGCTTTGCCCAAGATCAGCTGTGCCTCGTGGTGTCTAGTCCCTTGCTCCTTTCCCTCACCTATCCCAAGAGCCTCTCCCCTCAGCGCCATTTTGGAGCCCTGTGATTGTCGTCGCTTCCAGCATCCATTTGTGATGACTGAGCTGAACGATTCAGCTGGACCTGGTTGACCTGGCCTGGAGGCAAGATGCCGTACTCCTGAGTGAGGGAGTCCAGGGCAGCAGTGGCCAGTGCTGGTGTGGTGGGACTTGCTTGTGCTTGATGTTGTGTCTCCTCTGCTCTTCAGTGAGTATGAATGTCTGTACTACGTGAAATCGCTGTCATGCCCTTTGTGAGTCAGCCATTGGGGGAAAATAATGAAGGCCAAGAAAATGAGAGATGCTCGTACTGACTTTCAAGAGTTAGGGGCATAAACTGCTTTTGGAGAATAGTGTTAGCAGAATCATGCCAGTGAAAGCATTTGCTAATGCTTCCATCTCACTAGCTTAGAGGTTTCCTCTTTGTTACATTTTTTCCTCTTGCAATGCCTTATGCTTCCATTGATTCTCCCCTTTAATATAAGGAGACCAGAAATCTTTGCTTTGGAATAAATATTGACAAATTAATGGCTGCCTTATTTATATCTTCAGCTAACCATACTGTCAAACTAACAAATTTCCAAATTTTGCAAGTTAAGAGAAGACTGAATAAGGCATCAGACAGGGTTATAAGCAGAAAATATATAAGATAGTTAACAGGGATGCTATACTGAAATGCAGTCCTTCACTCTTGGCTTTAAAAAACTGCTGATTAAGATGTCAATGAATGTAATAACTCTAAATTTAGCTTGATCATGCTTCACAGCTTTCTTAAAAGGGAATGTGTGCTGCTAACAAATATTTAACTCTTTTGTTTGAAATAATTTTAAGTCAGAGCTGACAATGCTTCTTAAAAAACAAAACAAAACAAAACCCTAAATCTTGTAGGCATTGAAGGCACTGTAACTGTTGCCCCAAGCCAGATCAGAATGCTTTCCTTTACAGATTTAGTCTGTTTAGCCCAAGTAAATGAGTGCCAAGGCTAGCAGACATAGGAAGATCAATGAATGAGAAAAGAACAAGGACCATCACTTATCACTAAAGAAATTACTCAATATATCTACTAGACCAGTTTCTATCTTATGCATAATGTATGTCTAGTATAATGAATACACCATGAGGAAAAAGGAGAGGTTGCAAATTTCATTGACCAAAGACAGTAAGACATTGCATTAATAGTCACAAAAGAATAAGAGTTGAGATTATCATAGGGAAAGATTAGATTAAAGATAACTTACACCAGATATTCTCATTTTCATTGAACCTGGTGAAATTTAAGCTTGGTTGCATAGGCAAATTGTTCAGGCATCATAACAGAAAGTGGTGATCTAGAGTCTAGAAAACTGTTTTTCAAAATCTTCCCCTAAACTTTGAGCTTATCTTGGAAAAGACAGTGAAAAAGAACAGCCAAAGAATTATATAGTTGTCATTGGCAAGTTAGACCCTGGAAAAATACCAGAATAACTCAAACAAGGAATTTGTAGGCACCTAGAAAATGATAAGAAGATGAGTAACAACCACCATGGATGCACTAGTAACAAATCATGTCAAGCTGATCTAATTTTCTTCTCTGACAGGGTGAATAAAGGAGAAGCAGTAGGAGTCAAATAATTTGACTTTTACAGATTTTTATGCTCCCTCACCGTGTCTAACCACTAGGAAAATATGCAGTAGAAGAGACTATTACAAAATGCAGAATTTGTAAGAAAAATCTACTTTAGAGTAGAAAATCAGTGCTTTAACATCAAACCAAAAGGCTATTTCAACCATGATTTTTCAAGGACCTTGCTTGAATCTAGTACTATTCAGTATTTTTTTCAGTGATTTAGATGAAGGAATAATGTTTTAACTATGCAAATGGTATTAATTCAAAAGGCTGTAAGCGCATTGGAAGACAAGATCAGGTTCTCAGACTCCTGAGAAATTATCTAACAATTCACTTGAGATGAATGCCAAATTCTGAGACAGAGGGACAAAACTGCCTGGACAGCAGAATTGCAGGAAAGGATTTAAGCATTATAGAGGATTGCAAGCTAAATATGGCTCAACGGTGTCATGCTATTGAAGTGAGGCACACCAGAATGGATGCATAATCAGAAAGAGTCTTGAAATAGGATTCTCCTACTCTGTTCAGCACTGAATTCTGCAGTTCAGGAAGGATGTACATCAGATGTCAGAGCCCAGAGCAGTAAGGCCAGTCAGAGATCAGGAAACAAGTTGCGGGGAGAATACAAGGACAGGTTGAGGGCGGGGGAACAGTAACTTCAAATTTAATGATGAGAAAACTGTGGAGATCTAAGTCTTCAATTACGTTGAAGGGTGCAATAAACAGAATTAAATTCCCCTTCATGTGCTGCAGGTAGGGCAAGTAGTAATGAACTTAAATGATAGCGAGCAGACTTAGGCAAGTCATTAGAGAGAGCAAGAAAAGGTAGTTTATCACTGATATTGACTGGGCATTGATAAGATTATGGCATTTCCATCTCAGGAGTGGGTTTAAAAACAGGCTCAAAAAATATTAGGGATGATAGTTCTCTCTCTGGGCCAGAAGACAGGCTAGCTGATATTGTGATGTCCCTTTCTGCTCTTACAATTTCCACTCCTATGAAGCTTTTTCTGTGGTAAAATGTGTAAGAATGTTATCTAATTATGTGGGCAACTTGTGTGCTAGGTCCACTAATTTGTTCCCTAGGAAAATGGAAAAAAATCTGAAGCAGATTGAAAAAGCTAGACGTAAATGTAGGTAAAATGTTGTAAGAGCTAAGTACAAAAAGGAAGTTAGTGCTGGAAATGCATTTTAGTTTGGCATCTTGTTGCAGGCAATGTCTGCTTGAAGGCTAAAATTCCAACAGCTAAGCGTGAATCATTTTGAATATTTAAGCATTTTTTATTTTTTTCAAAATATGCACATATTGTATCAAGATCAAATACTTTGCTTAAGGTGATCTGTGTTGCTCAATCCTCACTAATACTAAATCTGTATGCTGTGCTTTTGTAGGAAAATCTAGGTCATTCTGCAAAACTGAAGAAGTCCCTTTAGGTTACTAAATAGCTTCTCACATTCCTGCATCCTACCCTTTGGCCAATGTCTATTGTAGTGAAATAATAGCTCACTTTTTAGTAATAAACAGGCAGTTTTTCAAAAACAGAGCTAAGTGCTCTTTTTGGAGAGAGAGGGTCAGGTAGTTGGTGACTTCTAACACTGTCATTGTAGTTATTGTTGTCTGTATCTAACACAAGGCCTTTAATTTGGGAGGAACTGAAAAAATTTGTAAGAAATACAAGGAACGCCTGAGTCAGACAGCCCAAAATTGTAGGAAGATTTCTACTGAGTGAAAAGTGACACCAGTAATATAAACATACAGTCATGCATTCAAGTGGTATAGTATATATTAACTTAGTAACTGACTGGTATTGAAGATTGTTAATAAAGTCACTTGATAAGTAGAATATTAGGAATATTAGCTCTAAATCTAAACTATAACAACAAATGTCACAAGCTGCTAAAATTGCCCTTTCCCTTAACATAATGTGGGGAAGAGGAAGAAATGTATCTCTGCTCAGATTTATCTAATTAAACATTACTTTGAAGTCTTTTGGATATATGTATTTGTTAAGTGTACTGTTAATTTTCTTACCTATCCACACAAGCAATTGTTTTATGTGAATTTGGATTTTTAAAAAAAGCAATAGCCATAAAGGCCAAGGCAAAGCACTATGTAAGAAAGCAAAGCAATTATCTTAGTGTGAGATTTTCATATATGAATTAATAGAACAAAACTGGGAGCAACCCCTTTTCCAGCAATCTGCAGCATACTCGGGTAATCCTAGGTAATCCAAGAGTTTAAAGTCTATGCACAGTAAAGTATGCACAGCTTCTTTAACCTTTCCGGTTGTTGCTGACTCTTTATATTCTCACTGTGTTTATGTGAGCACGAAGAGTCCATGGTCTCTCTGACCCTGCTCTTTGTTAGTTTTGGCTACCCAGTGCTGTTTGTCATCCTTTCCTATGTGTTTGTACTGAACGCCCTGTGTAAAGGAATAAAAAGCAAACCTTTGTTTTGTCATGAGCAAGTTCTGACAGAAGTGAGACATTTCACAAAGAATCCTGATGACAATCTTTTCAGCAATGCACCAAAAAGGTAGGTGAATGGAAGAACTATTTCTGTGTTAATCTGCTCTTTTGATGAAAGCAGTGAGTAACAGCAGAACTCTCATTGCAAAAACAGTACTGGCTCATCAGATTCCTTTCCTTTTTAAGCATAGCAAATGCCAAACCTCAAGATATAATGAAGGCCCAATCATTATGGCATAACAATTCTAACTAAAACTGTGGGCATTGACTAAAGTTAGTTAGATTCCTAGCTGATGTAAATAAGTGCAATGTCATGCTAGACTTCAGCTGAAGAGCATGGTTTTAAAACTTCAGTGTCTTCCTAGAAAATCCCAGTGCCAAATCTTGACCTCTTGCTCGTACGTAGGTCATTTCAGTATCTAGTTGTGATTCAAACATTTTTTATTTATGCCAAAGCTGGAAAATTTGACCATAGGCTCTTTTAAGAAATGTTATTGCATGTTATTGAAATGCACGGGCAGTTGAACTATTGGCAAAGTGGGATGACCATGTTATCTCCAGAGCCACTACTCATGTGTAAGAAGCTGCTCAGAATTTAAGTATTTTCATTAATTGAGTCAGAGTTGGCAGGTATATTGATTGTGCTTTGAAAATTAGCAGAAGAATTTTTTTTTACTTCCCAGTAAAGGTGTATCTAGAAAAACTCCTAGCTACCTGATTGCACTAATAAGTTTTCTTATGCCTCCTCTGTGTATTGCTAATATTAGTAAAATATGTAATCACAACCACTAGTACTACCCCCAAAACTTTTGGAAGGGGAAGCACTACAGGGATTGTGCTAGCTTTCTCCCACCCTGTTCTACCAAGTTTAACAACAGCAATGAGCAGTTTCAAAAGGTAACATTTTTTTTTTCTAGTGGGGTAGTGAAGATTTCTAGTTCATTTGTTTTTTGGTTTTTTTTTTTAACAGTGTTTTTCTTAAATCTGCTTTGAGAAATGTCTTGGTGATTATGAGGCAACTGAGTCAGTGTTCCATCATAATCACATTATTTTTCCATCCTTCATTTCTAATGTCGTGTGGGTTAAAGTATTTTCTCCAGAGAAGTTTCCTGCTTTAAAAGTAGTGACTCCTGTGACTTTTATTCTTCCTCTTACAGTCAGGATTTACATTTAAGAAAAGCAGCCAGGGTCACCTGCTGTTAGCTACACCAGTAGGAGTCTGTTCTGGTTTTGTTTAGTGAGGGGGGGCCTAAGGTGGCAGCTTCTGTAAGAACATGCCAGAAGTAGCTCCCCTTTGTTCAGTGGACTCGGCTGGGCCTAGGGCAGACCCGCTGCTGGCCAAGGCTGAGCTGATTGGTAGCAGAATGTCCCGTGATAACGCCTCTGCGATAACGTATTTAAGAAGGGGAAAACAGGAAAAAAAAAAAAAGGTAGAGAAGATGTGAAGCAGCTGAGCAGGGGCAGAGAGGGAGAGGTGCAAGCCTTGTGGGCCTTGCAGACCTCACCCTCTGGCCTCTTGCCAGGCGGCCAACTGGGCCCAACTTGGCCCATGTAAATGAGATGAAAAAAAAGATCCTGAGAGGCGTCTGCCTGCCTGTTGTGAAGAATTTTTCTTGTGAGAGGAACAGTTGCAGATGCCAAGGTCAGTGAAGGAGGAGGAAGAGTAATGCGGCTCCTGGCCAAGATTCCCCTGCAGCCTGTGGTGATGACCATGGTGGAGCAGGTTGTCCCCCTGCAGCCCATGGAGGTCCATAGAGGAGCAGAGATCCTCCTGCAGCCTGTGGAGGATCCCACGCTGGGGAAGGTGGAGGCCTGAAGGAGGCTGTGGCCCATGGAGGGCCCACTGGGGCAGCCGTTCTGGAGGGACTGAACTCCGCAGAAGAGATGCCCCACGCCGGAGCAGTTTCACGAAGGACTGTGGCCCATGGGTGGGACCCCACGAAGGAGCAGGGGAGGAATGTGAGGAGTTCTTTCCCCGAAGACGAAGTAGCGGCGTAAAACAACGCGTGATGAACTGACTGCAACCCCCGTTCCCTCTTCCCCCCTGTGCCGCTCAGGTGGGAAGGTGGTAGAGATAATGTTAAGCCTGGGAAGAGGGAGAGGTGGGGAGGTTATCTTGTTCCCTGTCTCATTCTCCTGCTAGTTTTAGAAATAAATGAATATTTTTCCGCAAGTCGAGTCTGTTTTGCCCGTGATGGTAACTTTAAGGATTTCTCCCTGTCCTTATCTCAAACCTTGAGCCTTTTTTCTTATATCATGTCCCCCTATTCTCTTGGAGGGTGGGGGGAGCGAGAGAGAGACTGTGTAGTCTGGTCCTGGTCAGGGCTGAACTACGACAGAGTCATTAGCCATTAAGTACTTAGGAACAACACAAATTCAAAATTTTTGAAAACATTAACTGGGCAAAACTTGGGGTTAATGACACAAGAAAGTCAACTGTGCTTTTTCTCTCGGGAGAGTATAATGTTTAGTGTTGCAAGCATGGAAATAAATAGGTGGAAAAGGTGCATGAATGTAACAGTGGCAGACTAGTAAGGTACACGTCCTGGAATTGATGTAAGAAAGTGAGCACATCTGAGCACATTTTGATAAAAAAAAATGCAATTACACAGAGAAATTACATATATAATATAATTTTTCTATTAAAAAACTGACTGAAAGCTGAGAGATTAAAAACTGCAGATGCTCATGAACCTTCTTCTCCGTGAAGTCACGTTCTGGAAATACTTGTAGCATTTGTTAGATTTTAGTTAAAAACTCAAAAATCAGTTCTGCTTGCCCCTTGGTTTTAAAAATAAGGATTTGAACTCTGTATTTTTTCCTTCGTATAGGTTCTAAGTCTTAATATTTTGATTAAGATGGAAAGAATTCAAACACTTAGTTTCAGATAAATCTACTCAGACTTATCAATAATTTAACTGTCAGAGCTGACAGTTAATGAGATGTCTATTAGATGAGCAAGGGTGGATTGCAGTGTCGCTGAGAAAAAGCTTGTGGTTTGCAACAGCTGTTACTTGGCCTTCTTTACTCTGACAGGTACTGGACATCTTTCCTGGTATATTGCCAGGAGCAAAGTGGCATAATACAGATTTCAAGGGAAATTAATATGAAATGAGACCAAGTTTTCACTTGAATTGCTTGTGAACTGAATTTAGGCTGGATATGTGGACTACAGAGCTTTATGACCGGAAAACTGCTTTTTAAACCTGGGGGCTAAAGAGAGCAGATCCAAGTGGGCTAGCAAGGTGGCTGGCATGAGCAGAGAATAGAGCTCCAGGTCTGAAGTCACAGCAAGTTGCTTTGTGGCACCTACATGCAGAGGAGTGGAGCTGGAAATGAAACCCATGGAAGAGCACGGAGGGGTTTCTGGCCACCCAGGGGGGAGTGGGCCAGCCAAAAACTCCCAAAGAGAGAGGAACGTGTTTTGACCAGAGTCACGTGCAATGGTTTTTGGAGTTCTTCTGGAGGTGTTGGTGTGGTGAGGTGAAGTTGTGCTTTTTTTCTTGGGGTTGGTTTTTTTTTTGGTTTTTGGTTCAATTTTCCTGTTATTGACAGCCAGTTTGTTGCACGCTGTCATAGTTCAGCCCCGATCAGGACCAGACTACGCAGTCTCTCTCTCACTCCCCCCACCCTCCGAGAGAACAGGGAGAGAAAATATAAGAAAAGAGTTCAGTCCCTCTAGAACAGCTGTCCCAGCGGGCCCTCCACGGGCCACAGCTGCCTTCAGGCATCCACCTCCCCCGGTACAGGGTCCTTCACGGGCTCCAAGTGGATCTCAGCTCCTCCGTGGACCTCCATGGGCTGTAGGGGGACAACCTGCTCCACCATGGTCGTCACCACAGGCTGCAGGGGAATCTTGGCCAGGAGCCACATTACTCCTCCCCCTCCTTCTGAACTGACCTTGGCATCTGCAGCCGTTCCTCACAACAGGCTGGTAGATGTCTCTCAGGATCTTTTTTTACATCTTATTCACTTCTCATCTCCTTTCCACTTCTTGCAGCCAGGCTGGACTGAGTCGGGCCCAGTCGGCTGCCTGGCGAGAGGCCAGAGGGTGAGGCCTGCAAGGCCCATGAGGCCTGCGCCTCCCCCTCTGTGCCTCTGCCCCCGCTCAGCTCCTTCACATCTTCTCTTCTCTCTTTTTTTTTTTTTCTGTTTTCCCATTCTTAAATACGTTATCGCAGAGGCGTTATCACGGGACATTCTGCTACCAATCGGCTCAGCCTTGGCCAGCAGTGGGTCTGCCCTAGGCCTGGCCAAGTCCACTGACCAAAGGGGAGTGACTTCTAGCAGTTTCCTACAGAAGCTGCCACCTTAGGCCCCCCTCACTAAACAAAACCATGACACACGCGCTTGTCCAAAGGCCATTACAGGCAAGCTTTTGGCTTGAGGAGCCCTGTTCAGCCTTGGCTTTAATGTGGAGTAAGACTGTCTAATGGAGACCCAGCGAGTAACAGCTATCGTGCTTTAACTTCACGTACGTAGTCATTTGCATTAATTCCCCCAGTTCAGTGCTCAGGACTAGAGCATGAGCAGGTCACTGTGAATACAGGCTACTTGGTATCATATCCATAAACGGGGTGAGAGGCAATTACAAAGAGAGCAGGAGTTACACACACAGCCTAGGCTGTGCTGGCTGCAGTTTTATCATAATGATGGCACATACGCACAAGTTCATCTTTTTCAGCATGAGGAATCTGGCTGTACAGAAAACTATTGTCAAGTGCGCCAAGCAAACAAGCTGAAAAAAATAAACACTTTCTCTAATCACTTTTCCTTTCAGTCATCTTGGATTTCATTTGTAACAATTGCAGATAAAGCTCTAACAGGCAGTTTGTATCATGCTTTAAATAATGCAAGCCTATTACAGCAGCACAGGCTGGATCAAACTTGTTTGGCACTGTGTTTTTAACACTTGAACTGGTATGTATTTCATTTCCATTATCAGGTCAAATGTTTAGCAATTATAATATTTCAGAAGCACCTAATCTTTACTTAGCTTTTTTAGTTTTCTCTCTAATAGGTAAGAGAGCAGGAAACTGTTTGTGTAGAAATGATAGAGGGTAATAGCGGATGGTTCTTGATCTTCAGTCAGATGCTGTTTGCTTTTAATCTTTCCCAAAAACGTCTTAGATTGAGACCGAAATCAGACATTGTAGCAATGCTGAGACAGTGTTTTCAGCTCAGTACACTGTATGTGCATAGCTGAACTGCTTTGTGCTCTACTTCTGTCTAGATAGACGCACACATTGCACAAAAATAGGTCCAATGCTGCTGTCGGAGCTCTGTCAGTGCAACCTGCTTTGTGTTTTCAGGCCAAGTCAGTGGCGTGATGGCCTTAGGCATAACTTTATAACCAGAATGTCAAGATATTTGTTGTGAGCTAACCCAATAGCAGCTGTTTAGAAATACGCCTGCTAAGGTTTAGTAATCATATGTAATCTATAATGTACTATAACACATTTATTGAAGCAGTGGGCAGCTGATAACTGCTGATAATCACCCGTGTGAGGGTGAGCCATGAAAGGCCGCTCTGTAAATCGGCACTGATGGCTTCCTCTTGCTGCCTCTGCCTAATTTGATTGGAATATGAATTGCAACTTGACAAATTGTGTTTTCCTTTCCATTTGATGGCACAGCTCTGTGAAAAGGACCAGGGCCCTGATCTAGACTGGAGTCTTTGTACCCAAGGACCTGTATAATAGTGATTATTAACTTCAGATTGCCCAGAGTCCTTCTGGTGTGTGACTTATCATAGAATCATAGAATCACATGGTTGGATGGGACCTATAAGATCATCTAGTCCAACCGTCTTCCCACTACCATTGCTGCCACAGCTACTAAACCATATCTTGTAGCTTCTCATCAAGCCGCCTCTTGAACACTGCCAGGGACGGCGACTCCACCACCTCCCTGGGCAGGCCGTTCCAGTGCCTTACCACTCTTTGAGAGAAAAAGTTTTTCCTCACATCCAATCTAAACCTCCTCTGGTACAACTTGTGGACTTGAGACAGTGGAGACAAAACTGTATAGGAGATGTATGCAACATTTTCCTTTAATGTCTTTTTCCACCGTAGGATGCCTGGAGATGCAATAGCCGTTATGAAAACTAGCGCATGTACACCCATAAACATCTTTTGATGAATACGAACTTCTACTAAGTGTTAACAGCTGTCTCTGATAGCGTGTTCTGCCCAAGGCTACTGACTGGATGGAGCATAAATTAAATGCTGTAGATCATAATGAATTTTACTTTAGCTTTTAGCAAGGCAAGTCAAAGAAATAAATCTGAGAACTTTAAAGTCAAAGAAGGGGAATTCATTGAAGTGATTCTGGAAAGTAAAAATGAAATGCAGTGTTTCAGTTACTCGTAGATACTTAATAATACTAACAGACTCAGTGGAGTGCTTACAGCTTTCAGATGTGTGCTGTGGCAGAAACATGCTAAAAATACCTTTCAAGAAAACATGAAAGTGATGATCATGATGCACAGCAAACATCTACAATCTAAATCATTGCAGCTCAGTTTCAGTCAGAGCCACAGTTTTTGCACTGCTTGCTCTCACATACATTTCCATTCTCAAAATGTGGAGGAAACTAACTTTTCAGGGTGTTGACAATAAATTGCAGTGAAAGAAAAATCCATTCTTCAATTTCATCACTTTAAAATAAATACGTAGTATGTGATGGCACATTTCTGGATTGATTTGACAGGAGCACAGGTGGAGTTTGAAATAATCTGTGCTCCAGTGGGTATAAACTAATCCCACCAGAAAGCACTGGTGTGGAAGGGCTGAGGCTCTTGGCACACACAGGGATGCATCCTGTGTACCATGGGCACATTGGGGATGGCGAGTGCAAGGCTCTGGTGACAACAGGGACCTGGGAGGTGGGCATGTGCCATTGTGTGCATTCATTCCCTTAGCACTCAGGTACTCTGCACATCTGTGATTTTTTTTCACCTCTGAAGATATATTCTTTTGTAACTGAGAAATAAAGATTTGCGTCTGCTCAGTAAGTACTGAAGATATAAGCAACTCAATGCTTAAAGTCAGCCAGGCTGCAACTACCTTTAAATAGAGTTTAGCTGGAACCGCATATTTACAAAGAGGCAGGGGTTTTGGTTTGGTTTTTTTTTTTGTGTGATACAAAGACATTCTGGTCTGTTCTGTGGCTTGGCATAGCATCTAGTGAGAAGAGGTTGTTCCAGTTTGTTGCCTCCAGCTGATATTTGATTGTATGAAGTACTTCTCATGTTCTGGAAGAGTTTTCATGTGTCTCTGAGCATGGCTTAAAAAACCTGGCTTATTCTGTTCTCTGTTTTTCTAGGAGAAATGCAGCTGAGAAAATTACAGAGCTTTGGATGATGAGGAGATATGTAGGACACTGAAAGTGAGATGAAAATTAAATGCTTCTGATTTTTGAAATAGAACATGAAACTGAAAATTTGCATTCTTCTATAGCACTTCAGAAGTGTCTAAGTTTTACTGAATAGCATTAACTGAGTCTACAAAATCTGTATTTTTTCAGAGCATGGAAATACTTGAGCTTTCTCAGCATATCAGCTAACCTAATGCTAGAAAACATACCTGACACCAATAATGATCCTCTTCTAAAATAACCTTATTGCTGAGGTGTTCCTAACACTGACCTTTATCTAAATTCCTTTGAATAAGGGAGCTAGAAGTCACAATAACTTTGCAACTTATGAAAATAATTTGATTACTCTTGTTTGGAAATCCTACTTGTTTGTAGCATTTCAATGGGCATGATCACAATACTGTGCAAGTGGAAATTTAACTGTTCTTTTTCAGGATTTCTAATTCAATATAAAAACCTAACAGCATAAATTTATTTTTAATAACCTACTCTTTGCTCACAACCTTCCAAGTTAAAGATGACAACAGCCTGTGGAATTACAAATGTCTTCCCATGCAATTAAAGACTGTGTTTCTGGTTTGTGTTCTCTGTTGTTACTTGGTCATTCTGCTCTGAACTATTTTCCAACTAGGGAGTGAATGTCAACTGAGTTTTCCTTTGGTGTAGAAGAATGCTAAGTAATATTATAAGCCTCCATTTCGTACAGCCATCAAGTTTTGGAAGTGTACCTCCTTAACTTCTGACTGTACCTCAGGAAATGAAAGAATCTTTCTGGTCTGTTTAAAGGGAGTTGCTGCAAGGTTTGCTGCTAGCATTTATAATGTGAAACTTAAAACAACCTTTCCATATTTATGCTGAAACTGTTCCTCCAAGGAATGCTCTGCATTTCATGTAGTCATCCTGCGTTTTTCTGAACTGTAAGTTTGATTGAACTCCAGTTTCACCAGATTCCTCTGCTTTCAAACTACTCTTACAGCTCTTCCAGAGCAAAAAGGGAATACAAGAACAATGAACAATTGTTTTGTAATTATATATATTACATTAATATCTCTTAATGCATACTACATTGTCGTAGTTCAGCCCCGATTGGACCAGACTACGCAGTCTCTCTCTCACTCCCCCCACCTTCTGAGAGAAACAGGGAGAGAAAATATAAGAAAAACGGCTCGAGGTTTGAGATAAGGACAGGGAGAAATCCTTAAAGTTACCGTCATGGGCAAAACAGACTCAACTTGGGGAAAACTATTCATTTATTACTACAAACAGCAGGATAATGAGACAGAGAACAAGATAACCTCCATCCACCCCTCCCTCTTCCCAAGCTTAACATTATCTCTACTACCTTCCCTCCCCGAGCGGCACAGAGGAGAAGAGGGAATGGGGGTTGCAGTCAGTTCATCATATGTTGTTTCACGCCGCTGTTTCATGGTTCATGGTTGGGGGAAGAACTCCTCGCATTCCTCCCCTGCTCCGTTGTGGGGTCCCACCCCTACGCCACAGTCCTTTGTGGAACTGCTCTGGCATGGGTCATCTCTTCCACGGGTGCAGTCCCTTCAGAACAGCTGTCCCAGCGGGCCCTCCATGGGCCACAGCCACCTTCAGGCATCCACCTCCCCCGGTACGGGGTCCTTCACGGGCTCCAAGTGGATCTCTGCTCCTCTGTGGACCTCCATGGGCTGCAGGGGGACAACCTGCTCCACCATGGTCGTCACCACAGGCTGCAGGGGAATCTTGGCCAGGAGCCGCATTACTCCTCCCCCTCCTTCTGAACTGACCTTGGCGTCTGCAGCCGTTCCTCACAACAGGCTGGTAGATGTCTCTCAGGATCTTTTTTTTACATCTTATTCACTTCTCATCTCCTCTCCACTTCTTGCAGCCGGGCTGGACCGAGTCAGGCCCAGTCAGCTGCCTGGCGAGAGGCCAGAGGGTGAGGCCTGCAAGGCCCATGAGGCCTGCGCCTCCCCCTCTGCGCCTCTGCCCCTGCTCAGCTTCTTCACATCTTCTCTTCTCTCCTTTTTTTTTCTGTTTTCCCATTATTAAATATGTTATCGCAGAGGCATTATCACGAGACATTCTGCTACCAATCGGCTCGGCCTTGGCCAGCAGTGGGTCCGCCCTAGGCCTGGCAAAGTCCCCTGAACAAAGGGGAGCGACTTCTAGCAGTTTCCTACAGAAGCTACCACCTTAGGCCCCCCCTCACTAACAAAACCACGACATACATATAAGGGTTTTAAAATTCCTCATGCAATTTCTTCACACAAATGAAAGTATGTTCTTGAAAGTGCTTGATCCTCTTTGTCAGTCATGGGCTCAGAATATGAGAACTACTCTTTTTCAAACAAACAGAATTCTACACTTAGAAAATTAACTGTTTTCTTTTTAAAAGCAGCTGTTATGGCAGGTACTACTTATGAACAGGAAGAATACAAACAAATGCAGATATGGAAAACCATGCAGCAGGTAAAATTCAGTAAGGCTGAAACTGTGGTTCAGATGAAGTCACGTAACCAATGAATCTGAACAGAATTCATTATGTGTAGAAGTGCAGTTCTTTGTGCAGTGGGTAAGGATAGAAATGGCTCCACATAGGCCACCCATCTCAGCTGTGAGATGGTAGCACAGACCATCTGAAGTGGAGAGCAACTTTGAGAGACTGTCCAAGCAAGTGAGCAAGTCTTTTTGTGACTCACTAATCCTTTGCAAAAGTTCTCAATATACCAGCTGAAACTGTATGAACCACAAAAAAAGTCCTGTGCTGGCCATTGATTCCCAGTAAGTACCCAGTGTTGATCAGTATAGCTTAAAAATTGAGTCATCTTCATCAAGACTACTTTTAGAGATAAGATCTCTGTTCTCGATAGGTTATTTGGAAACCTGATGATTTGTTCATTTGGTTATTTGGAAACTATTTTGATTATTTGGTTATTTCCAAACTAGTTCTGCCCTAGTACTTTGTTTATAGCTGACACAGGAAGAAGAATATACTTGGCATCTTGAGAAATCCTTTTGTTTTTTCTTTCAATTTCTCAATTGGCACTTGGTTTGGAATGTCAAATGACTCAAACTTCTTACTATTACTATGGGACTCAAGCCCAAAGTAGTCTGATTTTTTATAGGGTATATCATACTCTGCTTAGTAACAGAGAATATCAAGAGAAATTTGGTACATCAGATTCCTTTTCAGTACTTCTGGTTTATCCACACTGAAGATAGCAGAGAGAATGTTGTATGCAGACTGTTACGGATGTGACAAGCTATTTACTTGTCCACACAAGTGGACACAAATATGATACAGCACAGCA
The DNA here is from genome assembly GCF_036417535.1 of Chlamydotis macqueenii. NCBI lineage: Eukaryota > Metazoa > Chordata > Aves > Otidiformes > Otididae > Chlamydotis > Chlamydotis macqueenii. The sequence goes on along the minus strand of NC_141559.1, from coordinate 37,465,630 downwards.
CAAGCAACATGTCCCTTCAAAGAAGAGAAAGGTTCAACTCCCCTCTTTATCACCAGCTTAGTGCATAACTGAAGCTAGGACATTTCTGTGCCTTCCTGTCTTCATACACAGTTGTGTATGTGTCAAGTAAATTCTGAGATAAGTTTGTGTGGTCTGTATTCTGTTAAGAGGGTAACTGAACTGTTTTTTCTTGACTTAATATCTGAGTCAGACTTAAAAACTGGAGCATTCCTAGTAAGGACTCAAATAGTGATGTTCTTTTGCATATTTTCCAGATGAGTCATTTTTCAGCTTCTCTAATGATGATATTTCGTCAGGTTGTGATCAACTGCATTTTACCTCATTATCAGTTATAAATGTTGATAAAGCTTAGTCTGCACTGATGTACCATAGTTGTTCTGATTTGAAAGTTGAAAAAAAATTAAGAGTATAAGAAAGTTGCAACTACCTAACTGATACTGGAAGATCAGTACAATCGCTATGAATTTAGACACAGATAAAAAGCAATCCTGCTACCCAGATAAGAAAATGGTTTACACTTCACTAACAAAGAAGTTGGCTCAAAAAAGTTGTCCTCATGCTAGCATCTGCATGTCTGTGAGAAATAGCTATTCCTACAGTTGTTCTGGTCTGTTTGCAAATCGAAAAAAAAACCCAAATGCTGTCAGATAGGAAGACTTGGTCTCATTGTTTAGTAATGTTGCTGTTTACAACTTAGACATTGAAGAAAAGCCTTGCAAATATGAAATACTCTAGTTTGTGCCCATCTCTGATGCTTCAGGCAGTCTTAGTCATTGGCAGCTGAAGTTTCTAGAATGCATGAAAAGTCATATAACACATTAGGGGAAGGGAGGGGAGAAGCAGTCCATAAAGCCTTTTCCTCGCTGTCTGAGGTCTGCTGTGCAGTCCTCTTGACAGTTGCTATGATGACTCTAATAACCTAGTCTGGCATCTGATGATAAGAAAAGGGAGTTCCATTTCATGTACTGTAGCAATTAATTACTGTTAAAATAACCTTTCCAAAGGTGTGTGCTCTTCAGCTGATGTCTATTCTTCCCACACACTGCACGTTACTGTAAGTTGATATATGATGAAGATGACCAAGGTGCCTGAAGCAAACAGCAGCATTGCAATATGCTTCTTTTTGTGCCCCTGGTACCAAACACAGCTAAGATTGTCCTGTTGCCTAAAGAATCCTGGCTGTGATCTGCATTTTTAATAGATGTGCAGCACTTGTCCTTGATGTTCCGCTACACCTAGAATACAAGACTGACTTGCAAGAAAAAAAGTGTAAACACCTTTTTTTCTCAGAGAATGAGAGGCCCATCTACAGAATTAATTTTTTTTCCTAATCTGGAAACAGCTATAAGGTCAAGCTGCGTCTTTAAGGAAGAGCATTCTCAGATGCTGTAGTTCACACTGAAGCTCAGATACTGCTGTACACTAGTGTCTTCCTTGGACTCTACGTTAGCCTCAGTTGTAATGCTCAGCTGGGGCTAATTGCTGTATCTAAAGACAGTGCAGTTGCAAAGGTCTGATCCAAGTGAGACAGCTGCAGGATTTGGACACTGGACACTTACTGAGCGAAGCAAGCCCATTGTTACTATATTAAACTGAATAAACTTGCAAGCTCTGGCTGAGCAAACGTTGAATTATGTTGATGACATTCTCAATTTCCTCCTTTCCACCTCATTTCATCTGGTTCTTTTTCCATCAAATATACTTCTGTTTTCAGTGTTTTGAGACACGCATGATCATTTTATTCTTTTCTAATGTAATATCAGAGGAGGCACAGTCACTTGTTTGCAAAACAGAGTACAATTTGCATTGGTGACATAAATTTAGCTCCCCTGGCTCACAGGATCTCAAAATGCTGCAATAATCCAATCCTCAATATTTTTCCTGGAGGACTTCTATTTAAAAAGATATGCAAGTTGCCTTTTTAAAGGAAACAAAGATCAGTGGTACCTGATTCTTTCTTTAGTGGTCTTTTATGAAAAAAAGCATCCTGCATAGTTGGTAAAGCTGCTGAAGATTTGAATTGCTGGCTAAAGTCATGTAAGGTCTCTTAATGGAAACAGATGTGACGTACCCTTAGCTTGGATGTCAGGAGTCAGGTTTGAAATCTTGGGGAATTAATGAACTGTTGTCAGGATGATTCAGGAGAGAATGGGATTTGCCAGTAGCAACCTTTGGAGAACTATTTTATACCTGCTGCTAATCTTTCATACACGCAGAACAGACTTCAGAACAAGCCCGAACAGGCTGATAAAAGACATGATTTATTGACCTGTTTCCCCAGTCTTATTGAAGTGAATTATAAAGTCGTCCAGTTATTAATCCCGTAAATTAACTGGTAGGGAAGCTGTTTGTATTCAGACTCCAAGATAGAGATGAAAGTGTAAGAGCAGGCCTTTAGCCTTTGAGGGGACTCTTCCTTTGGGTTGCCTGTGTTAACTTACTGATTAATCTCTTGTTCAATTTCCTGTTTCTGTGGAGTTCAGGAAGGCGACTGGCAATTTAGCAGCACTGATAAGTGTTGGTGATTTAGAACACAGGACTGCAATGCTAATAATTGTCTAGACTTCTATAGAACAAGTATTTTGTATATATCCAGATGAAACAAATTTAGTCTTAGATTCTTCAGGAATCGTCAGACGTCTTATGGGTCCCATAATTTAGGGATTGTTGATCTTTCAGTGCGAAGTTGATCAGTAGGAGATAAAAAAAACCTTGGGAGAGTAACTTCAGAAGACATTAAAATCACATATGAATTATAATGCCAGCAGACTTCAGAGTTGTTTCTGTTCATCAAAGGCAAATTTATTTAATTGTATGAAGGCAGAGGTCAAGCTATGTATTCCCCTCAAGAGTTGGAGACTGCCTAATTTAGGATAAGGCTTTAATGTTATATGTATACTGCAAAGCAGTTATAATGTGTCAGTAGCATATCTATTAATTTTCAATCAATGCAAGTGATACAGTTTGAGTGGAGAAAAAACAAGCTAAGTCTGCTTTGATCAGTAACTGACTGACATTGATTGACACTGATCCAAATGTCGTGAACACAAGTCCTTGTCAGCTATTTATAGATTGCTGTCCTGAGCGTATGTTGTCAAATGCGTGAAGCAAATGTTAAGAAAACCCAGCATTTTCACATTTTCTGCTGCAGGCATCTTAATGGCGTCTTTTACAGGCACATTTTGATGAGGTCCTTATAAACTGTCAAAAAGAAGCGTGTGTGGAGAGTAAACTTGCACCCTGCTTTTCCCATTTTGTCTCTGTTGTATTCTGTCAAAAATCTGAGAGAGAAGGGAATGTAGATGAGCATACTACCTAACAGCTCCATCTTGTTCAAATCATCGTGGGCAGGGTTATCAAAGTCATCTGTATGCATGCTGCTTGAGGCAAACAACTGACTGAGCAGCACGATCACTTGTGCAGTCAGCGGTGCCACCTTATCCTAACATCTGCTGGTCTCCAGAAAATGGCCTATACCCTAGGGAACAGCTAGGGAGGAAACATTCATGAGAGAAAAGAATAAATCTGTATGGATCACTACAGCTTCTGTAGCCGCAGACACTGTCCCTTTATGCAATGGGAATCCCAGCGTTCATTTTTCTGGTGACTGTGGTATCCAGCAAGATGAGCTCAGATGGACTGAATGCCATTTGGTGCTGCCTCCCACCCACTCCAAGGGCCAGCTCTGTTTTCCTGCAGGCAGTCCTGGTCTCCTGCCCTTGGCCAGTGGTAGGCCATACAGCACTGTTGTGACAAATCCACGGAAGCTATTGCCACGATGCTCGCTTCTGGGATAAAAGATTTCCTCTCCATCTGGAGCCTGCACACCTAATGAGCATGCTGCCGATGCTTGTCACTGTTTATCACCACCCTAACATTTTCAGTGGGATTCTCCTCTTTCAGTGACATTTGAGCTTCCTTCTGAAGCAGCTTTGCAGTTTAGAGATAGCCAGGTGGGTTGCATTGATGCCTCAGCTAACCTGTGCCAAAACAAGACAAAGGCATGAGGAATGTAGTTGGTCTTGTGCCTAAAAATGTGACTGCCAAGGCCAGAATTACCTCCATAAACTCGTGAGGAAAGGCTGCCTCACAGAACACACTCTTCCTCCTGCCCCATGCACACACTTCCTGCCTTGCTTTGCTCACACCCTTTACTTACTCTGTCCTTTCTCACATTTGCTCTATTTTCACTAATTGTGATTAAAGTCATCTTCCTTCACTCACCTTCCTTATTTCTCATGGACTGAAGGCTTTTCTTTCCTAAGCTTTCCAGTTTCCTCCCACATCATTCAGTGAGCAGCACTGTGGGTAGATCTAGGAGCAGTCTCAAGATCTGTTTATCATGAAAACATTGAATACAAATCTCTATTGGTGCGAGCATTATGTGTTGGTAGATGAAATTTGTGAACCTAATTTTTTCATCATAGACAGGATGTTATATTTACCTTTCAGGCTAATTACTGCATACTTTACTGCACTGTGGATTTTTCCAAAGCTAATTAGATGTTGGACTGGAAAAGCCTTCGTAACTTTCACAGGAGATTATTTAGTAACTCGCGGATGCTTCTGTCCAGTAAGATACTGGAGAAAGTTCTGCAAGAATAAGATGGGTAGACTTACTGTCTCTGTAATATCAGAGCATCTTTTATTGCGAGAGATAGGATTTAAGATGCACTGTAGCATCATTTTGGGTTAGACTATTTTGTTTTTCGGAGCGGAAAACAATGCATTCCTAGAGCCTGATTCCAGCCAGATGGGCTTTCCAGAGCCATGTGGAAGTGCTGAGTGCTCTGAGTGCCCACTTCCATCAGATGCTGAGTTCCTGCCAAAGCTGCTTTGAAAATGCTGTCTGTTCAGCCTGCCTGCACTGAAGAAGGGCCTAAAGGGCCTCCCTTTTCCCTGGAGGCTACAACACTGCAAAAAGAGTTTCTAAACTCTTTGATCAGGTTTCACTAGTTACTACAATAGTACTGTGGAAAAGAAGGCAACAAGGTACTCCTGAGAGAGTTGCTTTTTATTCTGTGAGAGTTTTGAGGCAGACAAAGGTATCACAATTGCTTGAGGAGCTTTTTGATATGTTTGACTTCAGGCACATGATTTATTCCTGATAAGCACTGAAATATATTAGTGAGCCACGGTATTCAAAAGAATATATTTTCTGAGGAGCAGTGTCTTCATTATTTGCTTTGTATAAAAATTAATCTCGCCTTACTTGTGGGAGATCTTTGATTTTTTTTTCAGTGAGGAAACTGAAAGTGACTGTAGTTCATCTAAGGTCACTTTGTCAAAAATACTAGTAACAACAGGGAAGAAAAATCTTACAAAGGAGTCTTGGCTGATTGTTTCACAGACGTGCTTGCTTCTGTACCTGCTGGCATGAGACTTCCCACTCTCCAGCGTGAGAAACAACTGCTCTGTGTTACCATCTCTCAGTGGCTACTTAAGTGCCTGGTCTGTAGTCTTTGACTTGTAACCTACCGTGTTATTGAAATAGGCTTTGAGAAAGGGAGGAAATGCATCAATAAGTGAATAGCCTGCCAAACCAAATCTTTGTGCATATTTGCTGAGTGTAAATGTAGCTGGGACTAACACAAGCGTCCTGTGGGCACATTGTTTATTTGGATTTCAATATGGACTCTCTTTGGCTGTCCTGCCTCCCAGAGTCTGCAGGATGGTTTGATGAGAGTGCAGAGCTATGAACACAGCTGGTAGAAATCCCATTTGACTTGCATTTCTCATTTAAGTAAGGAAATGACATGATGTTCTGTTTCACCCAGCAGTGGAAGGATTTCCCTGCCTTGAAGGAGATTTGCTACAGTAAGTGTTACTTGTGTGCAGAGATTAGATAAACAACTGTATCATCCTGCTTTGATACTTGATTGGTTCCAGGATAAACCTCTTCTTTCTTTGGGCAGAAAGTACCAGCAGACTTATGTTTGTGTACTGAGCCATATTTTTTTCTTAATTGAAGTGTGCAGATTCACTCATGCACACCAGAGCAGAAATACCATCGAATCATACAATAGGTTGGGTTGGAAGGGACCTTTAAAGGTCATCTAGTCCAACCCCCATGCAAGGAGCAGGGACATCTCCAACCAGATCATGTTGCTCAGAGCCTCATCCAACCTGGCCTCGAATGTTTCCAGGGATGCAGCATCCGCCACCTCTCTGGGCAACCTGTTCCAGGTTTTTACCCTCATTGTAAAAAATTTCTTCCTTATGTTTGGTCTAAACATACCCTCTTTTAGTTTAAAACCACTACCTCTTGTTCTGTCACTACAGGCCCTGTTAAAAAGTTTCTCCCCATCTTTCTTATAGGCTCCCTATAAGTACTGAAAGGCTGCAATAAGGTCTTCCTGAACCCTTCTCTTCTCCAGGCTGAACAGCCCCAGCTCTCTCAGCCTGTCTTCATAGGAGAGGTGCTCCAGCCCTTTGATCATCTTCCTGGCCCTCTTCTGGACCCACTACAACTGGTCCATGTCTTTCCTCTGCTGAGGGCTCCAGAGCTGGACACAGTACTTCAGGTGGAGTCTCACGAGAACAGAGTAGAGAGGCAGAATCTCCTCCCTTGACCTGCTGGCCATGCTTCTCTTGATGCAGCCCAGGATGTGGTTGGCTTTCTGGGCTATGGAGGCATTTGGTCAGCTCATGTCCAGCTTTTCATGCACCAGTACCCCTAAGTCCTTCTCAGCAGGGCTGCACTCAGTCTCTTCATCCCCCAGCCTGTATTGATACCGGGTGTGCAGGACCTTGGACTTGGTCTTATTGAACCTCATGAGGTTTGCGTGGGCCCACTTCTCAAGCTTATCCAAGTCCCTCTGGATGGCGTCCCGTCCCTCAGGCATGTCGACTGCTTGGTGTCTTCTGCAAACTTGCTGAGGGTGCACTTTATTCCTCTATGTCATTGGTGAAGGTGTTAAACAGTACTGCTCTGAGTATGGACCCCTGAGGGATACCGCTTGTCACAAGTCTCCATCTTGACACTGAGCCATTGACCACCACCCTCTGGATGCAACCATCCAACCAATTCCCCATCCACTGAGCAGTGCACCCATCGAATCTGTATCTCTCCAGTTTAGAGAGAGGAACATTGTGAGGGACCACGTCAAAGGCCTTACAGAAGTTCAGGTGGACAACCTCCATAGCTCTTCCCTTGTCCACTGATATAGTCACTCCATCATAGAAGACCACTAGGCTTGTCAGGCAAGACTTGCCCTTGGTGAAGCCATGCTGGCTTTCTCTAACTATCTCCCTGTCCTCCACGTGTCTCAGCATAGCTTCTAGGAGGATCTGTTCCATGATCTCCCGAGGCACAGAGGTGAGGCTGACAGGTCAGTAGTTTCCAGGAGCCTCCTTTTTACCCTTTTTGAAAATAGGTGCAATATTTCCCCTTTTCCAGTCAGCAGGGACTTCACCTAGCTGCCACGACTTTTCAAATGTCGTGGACAGTGTCTTGGCAACTACATCAGTCAGTTCGCTCAGGACTCTGGGATGCATCTCATCAGGTCCCATAGACTTCAGGTTCCTCAGGTGGTCACGAATCTGATCTTCTCTTACAGTGGGAGAGACTTCGCTCCTCCGGTCCCCATCTTGAGGTACATCCACCCGATGTGGTGTGGGAAGGGGGGTTACCAGTGAAGACTCAGGCAAAAAAGTTGTTGACTACCAAATCTATAGTGATAGGATTTGGGGACTAGTTATTGGCTCTTAAGATGGGCTATGCATCTTCTGCAGGACCAAGCAGCATGAAGGTGAGGCAAGAAAATTCAAGTTTAAGGATGCCCTCTGAAAGTATTAGGAGAACTCTGTGATACACTCTGAACAAGTGAAGCCGATTCTGCAAAGCTTTTGAGAAAGAGTATGAAACGGAACCAGTTTAAAAGGTGGCCCAGTCTGATGAGAGGCTGGAAGCAGAATGATGCCTGGGCTTCCAGCACACTACCTGGGAAGAAAATTCAGCATAGGCATCAGAGTAAGATTTTATTATGGTTCAGAGGTACTTGTCATTGAAATAACATATAGGTCTTTGCTGAATCAAGGCTGAACTCAATATTTTTCTTGTGTCCCACTGGAAAGGAAAATCTACGGAAATTATTTTCATCAATTCACTGAAGAGATTAGAGATATTCCTTAGGATGTCCTTATGCTAATGAGATCATCTTCTGCGCAGTAGCTGATGTGAAAAATCAGTGTCCTGGCTGTTACGGTCACATCTGTTGTTTCTTCTGAGACTGCTTTTGGGTACCTTCTGTTCAGGAAACTTCAATCATAGCTAAACACAACTCCCCACCATTACCCTCTAAACCCCGCTGTACAAAAACCAAACTGTAGTGGGAAGACTAATGGCAATTGATATTAAGGACTAAAGCCATTTGACTGAATCTTTTGAGCTACTTTATTTTAACTGTGAAGTATGTGTTTGTTTCCAAATGAATTGCATTTTCATTTAAAAAAAAATTGGCTTGCAACTGTTTCTTTCAAGTATAAAGACAGTGGACTGTGGAAGCTCTAGATTTGATTTTCTGAGCTATAGTACTTGAAAAGCTACTGGGACCATTTCTTTTTTTATTATTTTTTTCTTCTACTCTGTACTTAGAGAACAAAATAAATTGACCTCATTTTCTTTCCTTTACTGTCTTTTATTTTCAGAGAGCACTAGCAACTGAATACTATGTTTTCATTTTTGTACAATTATAAATGTTTTCAAGCACTAGTAAGGTTTGTAAAACCTTAAAACTTTCTCTTTACTCATTATCCTTCCCCAGTACTATAGCACGTGTACGCACAGATACTGTTCCGAATTCTGAAAGATTTCAAACTAAATCGTGCCTTCAGATTCTTTTAGTGAAGCAGATATTTTCATAAAAACACTTTGACATTTACTTGACTTTAATCCAGACTCTAACACATTTTGAATTTTTCATTATCAAGATGTAAGAAAAATTGTAATTTCAGAATATTTATGCAGTTAACACCATAAAATAGATAAAGAGTCTTGGAGGAAATTTTATATCCTGTACAGAAAAAGTCAAGCCTTCATTGTGTTCTTAGACCCTTGCATTTTAAGGTTTATACTTAAAAGTAATTAACCTCAGCAATTTACAATAATCACATGGGGTCTTAGAATTATTCTCTATCATGTTTTTTTCTTCTTCTTCCAAGAATAGCATGTGTTCAATAACTATTGAGAAATGGCTTAGCAGTGAAGGGAGTATAGTTATTGAGTTCTATTTATTCTTCAATTTTGCTTTAAACTAGTAAGTAATGTTCTTAATACATGATAAATATTCTTAGTGTATGGTATGGGACATCTATGAAAAATAAGTTTATTTCTTCAGTGGGTGGCCTGCATAGGAAAAGTCTGCCTCTAGCACCGAATTTTTGGCTTACTATGTCAGTTTAATGATCCTGTGGTGGTAGTTCCCTTCCCATTAGCATCTGTCTCCCAAATGCTCTGGCTGCCCAGTTCCACAGGAGGTCGGACTTGGGAACTCCAAGAGCAGGCAGACCACTTATTTCTCAGCTGTAGCATGGCTGGCTTTCGTTTGACTCTGGGCAAATGCCCTCTTTCAATACATTTAGAGTTCACAGTTTTGCCTGACAAAACATAGCCCTCACAACCAGTATTTCTCAACCTCTTAAAATTCAAAGGATGCCTTAGCATTTCTGAAACAATTGGCAGACCATCTATACAACATTGCTGTGGTAACTTCCTTTTATCAGCTTCTGCACTTTTTGGCCAAGCTTTGAATTTTAATTTCCTTTTATTCCTGTTGTACTCATCTTGCATGCTTGAATACATGTATGTACATGGTATTTAGTTTGGAGGGTTTATTTACAGATGTTTTCTGAACTAAGTTCAGGTGCTTTTCTAGATAACAGAATGTGAAAAGCAAATATTTGGAAGTCATCAGGAGCACAGAACCTGTGCTTTTCCTAATTCTTTCATACATCACTCTATTAATATTTTTTGAAAATTGCATTGTGTCTGCACTTCAGGATCCAGCTGTCCCTGGACTCTTTATTAAGGTCTCTAAATAGGAAGCTGTTACTTAGTACTGGCAAGAGCACTGCAAAAAGTTATCTGTTTTGCTCCTTCAGCACCACTGTGCCTCACAGCAACTTTTAGCGTGTGTTTATCTATTTATCTAGACCATATTGCCTTCTATGAGGAAAATTGTCTGTGAGGTTTTAATTTGACTGCCTTTCCATGATTTGAAGTTGAAACTGGATATTCCACGAGACTGTAGAATAAAGACACTGCTGGAATCAGTAGCCCACGCCATAAGCATATGGAAGTCTACATGATTCTGAACCCTTATTTAAAGCTTTCCTAACTTGAGGACACCCATCACCTTGTGCACTTGCATCCCTCCTGAAGAACAGAAGAAGAGAAGGTATAATGCCCTCATTACTGGTGTGCAATTAAAAAAAAAATAGTCTTTAACTTTGGAGCCAGGTATTTTAAGTGTACAGTAACTCCATGTGTCCCTAACATCCCTAATATTGTAAATTACAATATTTCCTACATAACTTTCATATACCTTTCAGCTGTTTCTGATGTGAGCCACACTGAGACAGCACCTGGAATTTCCATGGAATATTGGTGTTTATCTGTCTGATTTAATAAAGCTGCTTATAGTAAGCACAGAGCTAGTTATGCTTTATCTTTTGCATCAGAAATAATTCAAAATTGATGGGTCAAGTAAGATTTCTATATTATGTCTATTTTCATGAAACAGCTTTTGGTAAGACTCACAAAGAATTACTTCAGATGAGCATATTTTCCGTGATAGAAGCAAGACAATAAAGTGAGTGGACTAGATACGTGATTGTCTCTTGTCAATAAGTAAAATTAAAGGAGAGAGAACATCTGTGACCACAGAAGAATTTTGATAATAGAAAACTGAACATGTTTTACTTTGGAAGACTGGTACTGAATCTAAAGAGATGGGTCTTACTCTGCCAGTTGTCCTTTCTGTACTCATTCTATAATGAAAAATATGTTGAATATTACTTTTTTGTAGACAAAATGGTTTTTATTCTGCTGAATGGTAGAATAATTTATCCTGTAAACAGACAGAATATACATCTTACCACAAAGACTGTATTTTTTAAACTGGTGGTAGAAAAGTACACCATTTATAAAATCTTTCACAACTGCTTGAACAAGTTTTAACTTTAGATTCAAAAAAAGCCTACTTAGCAAAACAAGATATAAGTAGAAACTATATTAAAATGTCATTTAATAAAGCTTTGTTAACTCAGCTTTGAAAAGGATGCTTGCATGGTAACCTAGTTGCTGGAAAGAAAAAGTAATGGCATGTGTTTGAGTATATTCTGGACATCATAAATATCATTAGGAGATTTTGAAAATCTGCTTTTAATGTGAGAGTACAATGTTGCACTTATCTAACAATCACTTTTGTTATGAATACTCATATTAATTACCAGCATTTTGTGTCATAGAGTTCCAAGCCACCAGCTGCAAATGTGAAGTGAAAGGCTGGATTTTACAGGCTTACACATCCCAGTATGTTGTGTGTTCCTTTATTCTTAGAGTAATGCTCTGATCATTCAGTTGGGAACCTCTGCTTCACTGGGTGTTGCAGTGGCACTCTCCTCTATGATGCCTTCGTCCTCTAACTCTGCAGTTCTGATGGTAGAAACTATGAGCAGATTTAGTTCCCATCTCTGGTTGCACTCTCTGTGTGTGTCCTTCCCCACCAGTCCACCTTGGCTTTTGGAATTTCATGGCACTGGCACGATGTGTCTCAGTCATAGAAAATCACGCACCTGGCTCAAAGGCCAAGCAACTTTTAAAAATTACTCATTTGCATTTTTCTACTGGGGCCATGTTTTTAAGCCCTCAGGAAAAAGATTAAAAGTAGGTATAGGAAATTATTTTTCTAGCAACCACTATCCTTATTTTAAGTTACCCAGAAGGCCTCACCCTCCATCCATCCTAGCACCTGTAATGAGCAGCTGATGGGGTCACACTGTTGGCACCAGAGGTTGTGGCAGATGCAAACCTCCTGGATTAAGTGAAACGTTGGAGCCCTGTGCCTGATGGTGATGAGGACAATAAAGGTTAATATCTCAGTGTGGAATTTGAGATGGGTACATCCTCCACCTCACCCCCACCTCCATTCAGATGGATAACCCAAATCATGCTGAAGTTTATTTTAGCCGTCTAACTGCTTATTTAGACAACCAGCATTCGTACAAAAAGGAAAATTTGCTAAGGAGTACTTCCTACTCACTGCAGCTGTAGCTGCTCTGGAGAATTTTTGCTTCATTTTAACACAAAGAGAGTTTAGCTTTCTCATTCCCACCACTGATAAGCAAAGCCAAGTTGAACTTAAAAAATATCACGGACTTCATAACTTGAAAATTAGTTAAACCTACCAAGTTCTATCAATTGAAGTATATCAATTAAAGTGATGTAGGGAACATGATGAATTACTTTAGATAAAGTTCATAAGATAAGCTGTTGAAACTGACCTGTTTTATCTTGCACTTCGTTGGTAGCATGAAATAATTGTGGACTAAATCTACAACAAAACTGTGATCCTCCTAATGATTTTAAAATAACATTTACATTTGAAAATAAAAGCCAGTCTGTTTCTCACATGTAGGTTCCCAATTCTACCTACTGCTGCTTCTACTGGATCAACAAATCAGATATTCCTCAGAGGAGAGGATATTTGAGTTATGCATGGCAGATTTTATTTCGTTATGGAGACAGAGATTTTTTTAATATATGTATAGGCTCTGCAGGAATGACGGTGTGTAGCGTACCATCTGCTCATTTCTACTTTCCCCATTTTTATCATCAGTAGAGACTGAAGTTTTCAATTTTCATCAGTGCTGTAACTGAATTTCTCATATATTTAATTTTTGTTCCCTGAGTCTTAGGAACAGAGCCCACAGACAGAACTGAGTGGTCAGCAAATCCATATACTGAAGGGAACAAAAAGGACCGAGTGTAACATTGGTTACTGGTTTAATACCTGACAAATCTGTCCAGAGACAATGGCTGAGCATCCATATACACTCATGTAAATCAAAGAGATTCTTTGCATTGAGATGAGCCTTGTAAACCGATTTTCTGGAGACTCTTTATAACACAGTTGTATCCTTAACTTCTAGGACTCAATACCATTTTGATTCATTGTTTATTCAACTAAGAAATCTTCTTATGAACACGGTTTGGGGTTTTAGGCACAAAATAAATGAAAAAATACTGTTATTCTATTCTTCTGTTCTTACATTCACTGAATGTCCCTGAGATCTGTGATACATTTTTTTTCTGTGACTCCTCTGTGTGCTTCTGTGCAGGGAGGACAATGCATTTGTCACCAATAGTTATATTCTGGAAGAATGTCCTTGTTTCACCATGCTCCAGTGTCAATACCCAAACCAGTCACATATGTTCAGCCATGAGTTCCTCATGCTGTCCTCCTGGTGTTTTCTGGTCAAACTGTACATCTATCTTATTCCAGAGGTCTGCTACTGGACTAACCCCGCCCAGAGAAGTACAGCAAGTAATTTTTTTTTTTTTTTTTTCCTGAACTGATACACATTCTCCCAGGCACCACTGTTCTTGCAGTATGGGTTACACCTGCCTTTCTGCTGGACTGACCATGCTGCCAGCAGAGCTCTTTCTGAGGTGCCACACCAGAGCTGTAACTGCTTCTGAGGACTTCAATGGTCAAGGACAAGGCCATTTCTTCTCTTTTCTTTAATCTATAAGAAGCCTGTTCTTAGGTCTGTGGCCTTATCAGGCTGCATGAACACAGTAACTTTCACAACAGTCAGATTCTTAGTTCCCATTCAACTTACAGTGAATTACCTCCAGGGATGAGCTGCTGCCTGCATTTCTAGTTTGTCCTTCACAATATGTTCTTTTTTTTTTTTTTAAGAAATAACATTTGGTGCAATCAAGAAAAAATTAAATATTTCCACTAGAGTTTTTTTAAAAATTGACCTTGTTTTCTCATTTGCAGTCAGAGATGAAATCCTAGTAACTTTGAGTGATTGTACAGCCAAGGGATTTAGATAATAAAGAACTAGAAGAGCTTCTGCTGGAAATATAAGTAGCTGAAAAAAGTTAGAGAGTACCAGCCTGTGAGTTTTCTCTCCCTGTAGCTTTCATTCCAAAGGCTAAGAGGTAGGGATAGACAATTCCCATCAGAGAGAAATTGCAGTAGCAAAGAGAGATAAGTCTCCACTGAAAAAGGGAATAATGTGCCAATAATTTCTATTAGTTTTAAATGTGCCTCTAAATCTGAGGTGCTTATATAAAGCTATGAATCTTTCAAGGCTTATGAATCATGATTTTCATGAATTATGAATCATCATTCGATAAAAAACAAACACCCAGAGGTGCCAAAAACAACCTATCAAAGCATAGTAATAAAGGGGATGGAAACACACAAGAAGACAAACATTTAGAGCTGAAGTGTGATTAATCTGAATGTTTATGGCTAATAAACCACCCTCTCAACTAATGTACTTGTAATTTGTGTCATTTCCATGTGATTTAGTGTACAATATTTGAGAAAATTGTACTCTAGCTTGATAATTATAGAAAAATAGCAATCAGTGATCATGGCATAGGTAACAATAACGTTTGAATTGGCCACAAAGTACATTGTTAAATATTCTGAAATTTTTTTTCATTCTTCAAAAATACTGTCACATAAGAATTAGTAGTTACTATTTCTCTTTGCATGCTCTTTGGGATGGTGGGACCACAGCTGACTGCAGTGCAAGCAGAAAATACCAGAGCTGAAGAAATAATCTATAATGAAGAGCTTTTTCTGCAAACAAATAATTTCCTCATTATGGAACATGATAATCAAGATTCTTACTAATTTAATCATTCTTTAATTATATTGGATTTGGGGAGGGAAGCATTCCATTTTTTAACTGTCCAAGTTCACCAACGGCAAATTTTTCCCTGCAATTTCTCATCATTTAAAGCACTTGGACTAGCTGTTGCTGCGCAGATCAGCTCTGTAAATGCAAACTCTTTGCCTACAAATGTTCACCTCAGGAGAAAGTGAAAATTAGCTTTGAAAGTACTGGTACAGAAGCTATGCAATTTCATTTTTCATTAACATGGCACAATTAAAATTTAATTATTTGCATGTTAGTTGAAAGTTAGCAGAAGAAAGCTGCTAGTTTGAATTTTAATGTAAACACATAGTCACAGGACTTTGTGTTATTCATCCTCCTCTGAAAAATAAATTTAGTCAACGTTACATCTTTATATTGCTATAACTCAGGCTAGTCCCACAGTAATACAGGCTCTTAAATATTTTAAAGATTTCCTGTTTCTAGAAGTCACTGGTAAAGATCCAGGGCATATGCTAAACATGTTGTAATCTTCCTGGACAGCAAGAGTATTATATGTGACTCCTTTCTGCCCCACGCTGCCAGGAACAAGATTGGGAAAAATGACCAATGCTGAATAAAAATACCAGCTCAGGTGTGGGGGATACCTCACCCTAGATATGTTCCCTTTGTCTAACCGCTCTGGAGCATGGGACTGGGGACAAGCACCCAGGGACAGGGCTAAAGCTGGAGACTTCCAGAGCTGCTGCTGGAGCCCTCACCATATTGATGCACGGCTCGAGGCACCAGGGGAAGAGGAAGGGAAACACATGTTTTCCTAGGAATGTATGCGGTGAGCATCCTATAAGTGGTTATGGAAAGCAAAAGAGAAACACAGTCAACTAGTAATGGTCTCTAGCGAATTACCTGTGTCCGCCCAGACACTGGTGCTTTGGCATCACGTTGCATGAGGTTTTATGAGTGTGTCAGCTCACATCAGCCTCTGCTGGAGCCTAAACGTAAGCTGGAGTCACTAATCTTTCTTTTATCTTTGCAGTGTGCAGGCTTATAGCCTAACGTAGAGATGTCTTTTTTCTTTGCTTTATGCTATACCATGCTCTTCTTCTTACCTCCATGAATATTCTGGATGATGTAAAATTAACTCTGTGCCATGAGATGCAAAATAGTAATAACGCAACACAGTGGTTAAAAATCACACCATAGACTTACAGGACAGACAATCAACTACCAGCACCAAATTGCCCTGAATTGCAGTTTAAATTTAGTCTAAATGTCAGAAAATATTAATTCTTTAAAGACTGTGGGTAAGCTACAGCTTTGCCATTTGTCTCAGTGTGAGTATTATCCTGGAACAAGCAGGAAGCAGGCTGTAATTGGAGCCACAGTTCTTTCATTGATTACTTGCTCTACTTCTAAGTACATATGGCAGAGAGGAAGGGAAGGAGAATAAATTCAATATGTTGTTTTTGTGCAAAACCTAGGGCTGGATCAGTCTGTGCTGGTTGCACTCCCTGCTCCTCTCAGCCTGACATCTCTGATCTGAGTGACCTTAGCAGCAGTGACTTCTTCCCTTTGCTTATTGATGAGAGGGGTGTTAGAAAAATGCTTCAGAGAGACAAGGGAAAGGGATTGCTGCTATCCCAAGGCTGGTATATGCCTGAGGTTAAACCTCTGTCCTGTTTACCACAGTCCTGGCATCAGTTTACTCCCTCCCAGCATCACTCTGTGCACCCTAGCCATGAAAAAAAAAAAAAAAAAAAAAAAGGGTCCAGGCCAGCAGACACTTTTGTTTCCTTCTCATCTGCATAGACACCACAGGATATATCTGACCTACCCATGTTGAAAGGGGAAGAGAGGCTTTCATACCTTTTTGTCCACTGTGCAATTCAGGCCTGTGCAACAAGCTAGCTTCAGATAAGTAAAAGAAAGAAATAATCTCCTGCATGTGTCCAGATTGGCTGACGGGCTGACTGACTGCTGGCAGCGTGTCTCTCCCCAGGCAGCCTGCTGACAACCTGACACGCGTCAGCCGCATTTTCTGCCTGAGTCCCCTTCGTTAGAGAAAGGAAAAAGAGCGTTTGAAGGCTCCTTGTTGGGCTCACAGCTGGATTTGGGAACTGGACAAGAAGTTATCTGGGGCTGATGTGACGGCCTTTGACATGGCCTCACTTCTCAGGAGTTCTTCTCACCCTGGCCTATGCCTTCACTGGGAGATGATCTTGAGGAAAATACAGGACTGGGACCAAAATAAAGAAGCATGAATGTAGTAATGACTACATAGAATAATAATTAGTAATATCATGTTTGTAATCATGAATAACTAATGGACAGCAGCCACAAGAATGCATTTTACTATTTGATGTAAATAATTACTATCCTTCTTAATAATACTGCTTACATTTTTCCTCCCTGTCAGTAACATACACTATTTAAGTTATTTTTCTTACCATCATGGTAGAGGGATTTTCTCTTTTAAAGCTGATTTCCTTTTTTTCCCCTATTTTCTCTTCTTAAAAAAAAAGTCAAAACTCTCCTGAAATCTGATAGCTCTGCTGTCCCAGTCTAGGGCAGACAGCCAGTTTTTTAATTTGACAATTAGTGATTTTTCTGGTGCCGACAGACGTGCAAGAGAGTGATAGATCAAATTAAATCTGATTTCTGAAGTGAGCTGACATTTGAACCCCACTAATTTTAAATGTTCTTTCTGTGTTTAGTCTGATCAAGTAATTTAACTGCAGGTCTCTTTCTCTCAGTACTGTCTTTACAGCTCGGATGGTTGAGGACACGGAGCAGTGCCACCTAACTACTTACTCATTATGGCAACCAGATGTAAGGAAATCAGAAGCTGACATGCGTGCAATTCCCTACATTAATTGCCTGTTCTGTTTCACAACAGCTTTGGAGGACCACGAGGCTGCTCATCTTGCCCTTCACTGGGGATGGCTCCTTCTCAGCTGTCCACCCAAGGTCCTGGGGACCATCACCTGGGGAAGGGCGGTGGAGAGTATGAGCTCTATCCATCTCTCGAGACAGTTCTCTGTTTTGTCCTATTATCTTCTTGCTTTCCATGACTCACAGGCCTCGCAATGTTATTTGAATCAGCCTAGCATAAATATTTTTTTAAAACACTCATTTGTCTTTGTTTCCACAGCCGTGCTTTCCAAAGCTGCTTTCATTTCTCTCAATTCCCATCTTTGCTATTTCACCATGAGTTTACTTCTAGGCCTCTTTCCAAGGTAACCAAAGGTGTCCGCATCAGAAAATGCTCTTTTTCTGAAGAGCTTCTACAATTTTCACTTTAAATAATGAAAGCCTAAGATTGATTTTCAGTGAAAATTTGTTAATTTTTTAAATGGAAAACAGGCACAGCTGATAGAAATTACTTTAATCAAAATCTCAAGTTTTCACTGAAACATTCATGATGTAGCATATTTGACAAAGAAATGTAGGCAGGAGGAGAATGCTTTTTCTTTTGATAACACTGGTTTGCAATTCCTAGCCTCTTGCAGTTCCTTACAGTTTAAATTTACACAATATGAAATCATTGTCAATTATGCTAATCTTTTAAATACACATTCTTAATGTTGATAATACTGTAATCTTTAAGACATTTAATTGTTTTCACATTTTATCTTCCTCCAGGCTTGATAGGCAATGAATCCCTCTCCACACTTCCTTTACTTTTGGGCTTTCCCTTATAAAGCCTGTGGTCTTAATGCAATTTGACCTAGTTCTGCATCTATGTAATAAATGTGCTGCTTCTGTAGCCAGCTCTCCTCATCCATTTACTTTACTGTCTTCTGATTCTCAGAGGAAAATAGAAAGTCTTCCCATGACTTCTCAAAGCAAAACCAGATAATTTTTCCAGTTATTCCACATTCTGGTAGTTGTATGTTTTTTCTGTAGTTTAGGCTATGCTGAAATAAAGTTAGGAGATTACCATTACATACTACTGGAACAATGAAAAAACAAAATGCCACAGAGAGCTAGCTACTAAATTTTAATTTAAAGAAGTAATTTTAGACATTTTAGAAAGTTTTACCATTTGTTTTTCAGAACTCGAAAAGCTTCCAGACATCTTTGTAAAAAAAAGATTTTTCAATTTCCTCAGAAGTTTTCTTTGGCCAATGCCACTTTCTGCTCAGTCACATCCCCAGCCCTGCCAGCCTGGTTATTTACATTCTCTCCCTCAATGTTTATGGAACAGGAGACCGCAGCGTGCTCCCATATAAACACATACCCTTTGCAGCCCATGCCCATGCCTTTAGTCCTTCTGCAACTGCAGTCACAGCTCGGTGCACAGACTTCACGTTTCAATCCATTTACAATTTGCCATTCTTAATCTCTTCTTCCTACAAGCCATACACCTTTAATCCAGTTTCATTTATAGCTGTTGGCAACTCTGATACTTCATTCCGTCTTTTCTTGACATTGTATTTTGGTTTTGTGATCTGAGACTGAAGAATGCTGTTATCTCTGTTAATAGTGGATGCCTTCAACACCACCTTGGGGAACTTCAGCAGCTCCTAGGACAGCACTTTGAAACTGTGTCATCTCATATGTCAAATTAGGCGTCTTGCAGAAAATTTATATGAAAAATAAATGTGAACTAATACTATTTTGTTTCCAAAGTTGCACCATTTAAATGAGCACTTCTCCTAACAGAAGCATATTATTTACAACTTTGGAGAAACTGTACCAGTCTGTGGCAGGTAATAAACTGAAGCATTTACCTGAGAAGTCTTTTTTCCATAAGCTGCATACATTTATTTTTCTCTTTTGTCATGACAATATAGTTTAGCTTTTGTCAAGCTCTGCAGAGAATATATCTAATTTCTGTTTCTACTGCATAGTACTTCAGAGTTCATTATGAGTACAGTATGCTGCCAGTGTCGTTCCTGCACAGCATTGTGTACCAAATCTGTAGCATCCTGTGAGGAAATGGACTGTTTCGACACAGTGAATACAGAGTTTCCAATGAAAATCACTTGAGATTCATTCCAACTCTGACTTTTTCATTATCTAATTCGCTCAATATCTTGAATATTTTTTTCCTTATCTGAAGTCAGATATTTAATTATTTACTTCCCAAAACCTTTTAAAAAATGAAAGAAAAGTCCCCCTCATATTGGATCAAGTATATGTACATATTTAAAAACTGGATAATAAAGCAGGTTAGAAGAGACCATGATCATATGGTATCACAGTACTGTTTAATCAGTACTTTTAAAAAGTGTTTGCTTCATTGTCTTTGGTTGCTATTCCTGATTGGTCACTTCAAGGGTTAGAAAATGCTGAGAACAGAAAGTCCATAGGCAGTCCTGCTGCCTACTGTATAATTTGATTTTTTCTTTCCTTTTGTGCCATTGAATGCTGCAGCTGCAGAAGGTGACTGTTTTCAGTTTTATACAGAAGATTTTTGCTAGGCGTTTTCAAGAAGAGAAAAATCTCTAATGCACTCCATGGGTTTTTGGCTTTTTTTTTCTCCTTACATGCAGGACTGCAGGTAGGTAGGGAGCCCTGTGCAGCTTCCAAACTAACAGTGCTGGGATCTTTATTACAAGTATCAGATCTCCCCTCACTCTCTGGCCCGCTTTTGTTCAGAATATGTGCAGTACTGGAAGGTTTCAGACCATTTCCGCAGTCTGGTTCAATACACGCTATTAAAGTAGGATTGGAGGGCTTGGGGTACAAA
This sequence comes from Chlamydotis macqueenii, assembly GCF_036417535.1. Taxonomy (NCBI): domain Eukaryota; kingdom Metazoa; phylum Chordata; class Aves; order Otidiformes; family Otididae; genus Chlamydotis; species Chlamydotis macqueenii. Next base: position 37,445,052 of record NC_141559.1, on the reverse strand, counting down.
GTGAAAGTGCTTTCCTTGTGCTTTTGAAACAGCTTGGCTACACTCTGCTCTTTAATCATGATGAATTGTGAAGTGTCGAGTCAGTCCTTAAAGAATTGGTAAATGCGAGAACAAGTGCTATGTATGGGGGGTGTGACAGAGGCTCCTGCTGAAATACAGGGATGGAGGTTACTCATCTGTACCATACCTTGTGCTCCTTGTTTGTATGTTTATATGAAAAAGTCCCAGATTTCTGAAAATAGAGTCAGCTTTAGAAAAACTGATGACTGAAGCAGTGATAGCATTAGCTTTCTCATTAAATGCTAGTTACTGATAACTCTTGACTGACCTATATACGTCTTAAACAAGAAAAAGGTATTTCTAGAGTGCCTGGGGAAATTAGCCACGGCAAAATTTTCTTTAGATTTCAGAAATTATGTTAATCATTTTATGCCTTCAAGTTTCATCATGTGGTTTGAATCAGGGCTGAGCAGCACAGTGATGTGCTAACCGGTTCGGTGCATATGGGAAGTGAATAAACTGCAAAGAAGGTTTGAAATACTGAAAGAGCCCCATGCCACAGTAACACAGCCCCAGCACTGAGGAAGAGGGGATCTTAACCAGTATTGCCTTCCCGCTGCCGCTGCGCACCAAACTCCCCACTGTCCTCCATACAGCGACTTCAGAAGTGATGGGTAGATGCAGGGCTTCTGAGCTCACCAGGAGCCGGGGTGTCTAGCACACTCACTCTGGCTCTCCGTGCCCCTGGTCCGGCCAGGAGCACCTGCTGATCTCCTTTCCAGAGCGCAGACTGGGTGGCAGGCAGGGGGATGCAAGGTGATGAAGCACCGCGCTGTTTTCCGTGCCGTTCCACAGGACTTCCCTGCTGCTTTGTGTGGGGAGGGATAGCACCTGCAAGAGCCAGGCAAAGGGGAATTTTACCACTTCACAGACGAAAACTGAATTTTACCTGGATTGTGGAAAAACCTTGAGCCAGCTCTGGCTGTTCACTTAACAGTCACATTTCGAAGTCTCCTGTAAGCTACGGCACGGGGTTGTGTGCATCTGCCTGTGTACCTCTAATGCTGAAATAGTCATGTTCACGCAGTGCGGTATTTTTGAACAACCACCAGTGACTTGGGACAGACAGCAACTTTAAAGACCAGCCTTTAGCCTTGTCAAAAAAAAAAGGCCATACTTCAGAATGATCAGACATCCATAACACAGACACCCAAGTGAATAAACCTCATCCTACTTCAATCACTTGCTCCAAACCTGCCACCTGACTCCTAGAGGTGGACCTCCCAAGTTTGAGCGGATGTGCACACACATCCTAAGCCTGCACTCCTGCACACAAAAGTCCTACTGGAGGACACAGAGATTATGGGATTATGAGAAATGGCATATAATTAGTAGTACATAGCACCAGGCTGGCTGGCACGTGTCGTACTGCCACTGCTGTTCCCGGCCCTCGGGGGACGCAGAAGACAAGTTCTGCTTTCAGCCATCTGTTGATGCCAGCCCAGCACCTTTCAAAAGCACCATATTCATAGTGACAGTAATAACTACAGACAGCAGAGGGAAGATTTGGAAGCAGCAGTATTTTCCCATTAGATTCTCGTGTCTCAAATAATGAGACGCTTGACGCCTGCCTTTTGCTGATAGCTGGCCTACTGCTTGCTTTTATAAGAAATGATTTGCTGACGAAAAGCCAAGCAGCAAAATGCTGAATGTATTACTGTGTAATTTCATGTGAAAAGAGATAAAAACAGTCTGTATCCTTGGATAATAACTAAATATTGATTTTCTAGTAGTTGTTTTATCTTCACCCATATCATCATTTATTGATGGAGACAGCTCAGTCTCTCTGGTTTAAATAGGATTTGCTGAAGTTTATGTAGACTGTACATACTTTGTATGTCTACTTGTAAAACCTTTATATATTGGAGTAGCTGCATTGTTGCCTATGTGATATCCTAATAGATCCTTAAATAATTAGCAGTGGATAGGAATATAGTAAATATGACAGGGAGAGGAACTAAGGAAATGTAGTTGAAAATATGATACTCATGAAGTCATTATAATGCTATGTTATAGTAATATAACAATAATTTACAGACTAAATACCATTTCTGGGTGCCACAAGAAAGGTTGGACTAACTCATTTGCCACCAAACAATTTATTTTTCGTATTTTCTAGAGCTGCTAGCACAAATATGCAAGATACAAATCTACACCCTCTGTTCAGTGAGTATTAGGCTAGTAAATCAGCGTGTGGGAGACTGCGGCTGACAGAAGCTAAGCACCAGCTGCTGAGCCATGCCAGATTTGGGAAGGTGACCCAACCTGGTTGTGAAAGCCAACGCAAAACTCTGCAGAAGTCAAGGGGAGTCACTGTGGAGGAGGAGCTGTAGTCAGTCCTTGCCCCTTGCCCCTTCCTCCCTCTGGCCCCCAGGGGTGAGGAGTAACGGCTTTAGGCAAACCTGCCTCTCCCTGTTTCTCTTACAGAGAAGCACCAGCTTCAGATCATCCATTGGTTGGTAGATTTTTTTACCAACAGGCACAAGGCAATGGTATTTCAGGCCTTGTGGTGAAGCTCCTGAGCTCTGTTTCTTGAGGGAGGTGGCAAATAAAACTGGCAAAGTTTTTCAGAGAAAAAGAAATCAAAGGAGCATTTGTCCTTCATGCCACACATATTTAAGCCTGAAACCCTTGGCCAGAGAGTATGAAGTGTTTGAATAGGTTTAAAAAGCAAGACAGGTTTGCTTGGACAAGTTTGTGGAATTGAAGTCTAACAATTTTGTAGCATTCCAGCATTTATTGAACACTCAGTGTAGGTAATATCTGTTCTGTTTCTGAAAAACAGAAATTATTGGAGGGACTTGTCATTATATGCCTGCTCTGTTACTATTCTCCCACCATCACATCAATTATTCACCCCTTTTGGTCTTAAAATCACTTCTGATCCAACCTTGTACAGCCATTATTATGCTCTGAAGAAAAAATGAACTCTTGTACTTTGTAGGTTATTTTCTGTGTGACCTTCTATACACAAGATGCAATCTCTGATATAGGCAAGACAATTGATGAAGTAAGTGTTTGCCTTGTTATCCTACTTGAGTATCACCTTATGCATATAAATAACTTACATTGAGTCCATGTTCAGTAGAGAGTCAGCTACAAAGGAAACTGAAAAAAACTGGCAGATGGGCCACCAAGAAGTAAAGAATACTAAAGCAGAGCATCTAGGTTCATCTATCTTCTAAAAATAAATAAAATAACAGATTTTTTTTTTTTTACTCTTTTACCTGTTCCAAACGGAAATTGCATATTTTTGTCTAACAGATTTTAAGGAGAGGAAGGGTTCACCATTATTTGACTTCTAATTACATGTAGAATTACTTCCTTCCATTGGAAGGAAGGAAACAGTGAAAGGAAAGTAAGTACTCTTGTTAGCAGTTACTTAAATTAATATCCTAAAAATGTTCATTATTAATGAAAACCATCAAGAAATCTCTCCTAGCTGCACTACAATGTGAAAATATTGTTGGAAATAGATGTTTCTCATGAGACCAGATAAGAGTTTTGATTTTCCGTAGCCATTTCATTGCTCTTGTCAGTCACTAGGTCAGTTAGCTCACTTAGCTACTGCGTTAGAAGTACCTCAAGGCTGCTGAGGCTTGAAGACCACAAGAATTAATGTCTGTATATATAAAGTTCTAAATTATCAAGAAAACCTATCAAAAAATGTTGTGAAAGTATGTCACAATATAGAAAGTAGCTCCGAGAATGGTGCTTTTCTTTTACAGTAACTTCTGGGATGGATGCCTTCCTAGCTTTTTAATAAATCTGTCTATGTACTGGCTTTAAATGGATGTCCACCTGCTAGTGTAATGTCTTAATAAAAGAACCAACAAGTGTTAGTCTTCAGGGCTGATGGATGTACTACAGGAAGAAGAACTTAGCCAGGAAATGCACACGGTGTGGAAATATCACCTGCACCATTAATCTGAACACAGCTGGAGCACTGTCATTCATATGTGCTACGTCTATCTGGAAGATCAATGACTGTAGTTATAAAATCCACCAATTTTGAGGTAGGAGGGAACTCATCCCAAGAAAGTTGTTGCATATTTTCTTCTCCTTTCTGGCACATTTAAAAGGCAAGTTAAATTGTCTTCTTTTTACAGGAATGTGTGCCACAAAACATACCCATTGGGCCAACTGCTGCTCCTCTGTGCTGTTAAAGAAATGGAAGATATTTCAGTAGGAATAAGTGAGAGCAACATATTGCCCAAAAGATGTGTGAGCACAAGCATTCACAAAAGAACAAGGCTTTAGCTTTTCAGAAAACTGTTATAACAAAAGGAAGAATTTAGTTTCAGCAAATGTTTTGATCATGTCTCTGCCTGCTATAATGAAAGAAACCCAAACAATATATTCTGCTCCTTACTTACTGGGGTAAACGAGTGCCATTAAATTACAAAGAGAAAGATTCACACCTACAGGTGTTTTTTCATGGTTTTTTTTGTTTACTTTGTCATCTGGTAAACTCCTACTGATCTTTTACTATTGAGGAAATATCTCAATATCTCTATCACACTTGAGCCTGTACCTCTTGTAGTTTCCATAGAATCTTATGACTCTGTAGCTGGCTGCTTTCTTTCTGCCAGCTCCAATGAAAAAGAGCCCCAGGTCACAGAAAGCAAGCAGCATTTCATGAACATCTTTGCTGTTGTTCTTTCTTTCAGAAAAAAAAAAAAAGAAAAAAAAAAAGAAAAAGTGAAAAAAGAAAGGAAAAGAAGGAAAAAAAAAAAGCTTTACCTAAGTTTGACTCTTTCATCCCTGTTTCTATGGGAACAAGAACAGATAAAGGAGCAACTGCCAATCAGCTGGATTGCTGAAACTTTGGTCGAAGCAACTGGCTGATGATGAGCATCCACTGAGTTGCTAAATTTGAAATAGTTTCATCTTGCGGAGAGGACAAACAGAGAACTGCATCAGTTTTAAAGAACAGTGAAAGTGTTTTTCCCTGGAATCTCTTCAAATCTTGTGATCATCAGGACAAGCTCAGAGAAAGAGCACAGAGACAAGTAAAAGCTTCTTGCTCAAGTGATTGAATGTCCTTGGACATTCTTCAATTTTCATAATACTTACAAAGCATGGGGACCAGCGGATACCACCATTAATATAGATGTGTCAACTCAAACACTCAGCTGAGGGAGAAGGGTGCCTAGTAGATATAGGATTAACAGGCCTGGGCAAAGGTTCTTTTTATTACCCTCCCCTGACCGTAGCTCCAATCTCTGACTCTCTCTACTACCATAACACACTGCCATTCTTTTATAAAACTTAACCTTCTGGCCCCAAGTCATCCACTTCTCTTTTCTATCCCCGTACTGTGTACTTTCAAGCTCCCTTGCAAAAAAAAAAAATCCCTGATCTTCTTGTAATCCTAGTCCCAGGTATCTCCATTTCTCCTCAACTCGACTTTCCACCCCAGAGCCCCCAACAACCCATTCCTCACCACCCTTTCTTCCCACCTGCCCATTGCTGCCAGTGCCTGGTTGCACTGGTGCTCTGGCTTGCAGAGCCCATTTCCCCTCTCTTCTCTCTCCTGCTCCACCAGAGACTTCAGATATGAGGACATAAATTGGATTTATCAATAATCCATCTGAACAAGGCTCCAAAGAGAGAAAAGTAGGGCATATTAAAAAGTTTATCTCAGTGCTAACACAGTGTGTTTCTTTTCATTGCCTCTACCTGAAACTGAGAGGGGGAGAGTTCTTCAGGCTGGTGCCACAATGTGATATAAATGGGCTTAGTGCTACTGCGTGCAGTGGAGCTACACTGACCTGATTTATGGGAGCTGAGAATCTGCTTCGTTTATATACTCCATTTATAATAATTTTGTATTAAACGTAACACAATAAGTGAGAGTAAAATTAAGACATCAGGCTTGTCTTTAGTTCTGTCCATGTAAAAGAATATTTTAGTCTGGTATAATTTTACAGAGTACAGTAGAGCTCTTCAGCATGGATTTGCAAACCAATCATGACCTCAAGTGGCATGCTGTTCATCTGAATAAAATACCTGCCAAAGTACATTAGGACTGAAGTACTCCGCAGTTGCTAGGTGCCACAGTGTTCAGATCTAGCAAGGTCTGCACTAAGTGTTTCCAAGATTACAGGCAATGGGAACACATCTGTGCCTTAATAGGCTACATCTCCCTTTTACCAGTCCTGCAGTCACATTATGAAAATATACTAGGAACACTGCCTAGGACCGTATTTTTAAAATGAGTTGTTGTAAAAATCAATTAAGCTGTGTGTTTTTAAAAGAAAGTGAAAATCCAATGAATTGTTGAATGCTTATAGCCAATTCTCCCCATGCAGGTTTTGTCCTTCCTTAAGGCTGGGTGATGATACTAGGCTGTTTGTGTTCATGGTTGGCTTTCAGCTCCTTTCTCCTGAAGTGTCCAGTGAGAAACTGAAATCTGCAGTAAGCAAGGGTTCTTGACAGCCTCTGAGAGGATCAGAGTCTAAGCGTAGCTATATATGACATTCAGACCCCTATTTCAAGTGGTGCCTGTGCTGGGCTTGTTTGGTTTTTTTAATTGCAAAAGCAATTTCATGGTGTTTTGAAGAAACTGGTTCTCTGTTTTGTATTCATGTTATTGTGTAGGACTGTTTGGAAATGAGACCCAGCAACATCCTTCTCAGGGACTAGGTGGGGAAGAAGGATGAGAGCTATCTTGACTACAGACTCAAGCCGCTCAAATGATTTCTGAATGTTAAAGCCTGGCTTACTGACAGCCAGGAGGGAAGAACTCGGGAGTGATCGGTGAAGTGCCTCAGGAAATGAGGCAGAGCTAAAAGCCTGGCCACATGAAGGACCTTCCTGTCTGTCACGCAGTTATTGTGGTGAGTTTCTTAACAGGTGCTACAGACAAATACATGGTCTTTAAAATACCAGTGAAGATGCAGAAAATAATACTCATTTTTTTTTTCCAGATAACACTGCTAAAAGCCACTCTTCATTGACGTCCTAAGCTGTAGGCTCCACTGTAAGGAGAGAAGTGTGGCGAACTATGCAGACTGCATGCTTTCTGTTGACTTTGCTAGCTGGTAGCCTTAGACCTGGTGATGGACTGGGCTCTTGAGGGCCTGGTCATTCAGACTTGCTGCATTTTCATGCATGAACCAGAACTTACCAAGGACAATTGAGCGTCCGCAGGCTTTCCATCCTGAGAGTGCTGCAGCTTGTGCCTGAGAGAGTATATGCTTACTTAGGGCTGCAAAGTGACCAGGTAAAATGAAGGACCACTACTTAGCTACCTTCAGTCAGGGTGGTGGGACAGGTCCCATGAAATTTCAGTCAGATGCTGCTACTTCTTCCATGCAACTGAAGGAGAGCAGGCTATGTGAGCTGAATGCGTGCATATGTAAAGGTATGAAATTGCTTACGAGAAGATTTTCAAAAGAATAAAAGGGATTTGAAAGAGTAAATTAAAAATCAGCTTTCACTGAAATTTGCCTTCCTCTATATTCGCTCTTTTTGGTAACAGAAGCTGGTAGCCATCCATCAAAGTTCAGCAGTAAGCACATCAACTTGCAGGAGTTGAGATATAGACACCAAGAATCACATGTCCACTGGTACTAAGATTAGAAGTGCAGTTCAGTCTGTTTGTTTTGGAAAAAGTCCTAATAACTTACCTCTTTAATCTGCTTTTTGCCTCAGCAACTGTAATACTGGATAGGTGGACTTTGGTAAAAAACTATGAATGTGGTTTCTAACCTGAAATTATCAACATAAGAACAAAAGAAGGCATCGGTGCTCTGACCTTCCCCGTTTTACCTGTTTTTCTTTGACAAGTCAGCATTTCATTTGCTTTAAACAGGAAGCCCTGCTGTGATAGAGTTGTAGTTCTGTTTGCACTGTTGGCTCTTCCCTGCTGTTTAAATGTCACTTGTTTTGGATTTGCAAAGACATAAGGTTGTAAAACAGCTCATGAAGGACTGTCACTCATAGATCCCAAGAGGAAAATCTTTTTTGTAGCAAACTGGGTGGAGAGATGGGCAATGAAAGGTAAAAGGAGGGGGTATTTCAAGGACACTATAGTGTTGCCAGCATCGCACACAAAGGCCTGTGTGTTTTGTTCCCTGTGAACTTACCCTTTCATCAGCACAGCCCATGCGATGAGTATCCCTTTGCACCAGAAGGGACAAGCAACTTTCTGTGTAACACGACGAAACAGGTAAGCAAAACAGCTTCTGGAGCCAAAGTTCAGTATCTTTCAGGTTACACGACTGTCAGGAGGCATGAGTGGTGTGGACTGCCTCATTCTGCCCTCTTGTCCCATCAAGCACCCCTGCAGCTCTTTCTGCTGCTTTATAGTGCTGAATTACTTGGTTTTGCGTAGTGATTTGAAGCAGTTGCTGAAGTTTTAGGGATGTGATTTTTATACAGAAATCAAGATTTAAGCATTACGGAACCAAAGATCCTAGTCTCCTTTTTAGTATCATGCTATACATATAGCAAGCTACTACAATAGCTCCCATATATATAATCTCACAGAGAGACAGAAAATTTCTGGCATCACCTGTATTATGTCTCAGAGAAGTAGTAAACTAAGCAATAAAAACAAAAGATTGTTTTTTGTTTTTTTTTTTTTGTAACGGATTGGTGCAGCTATATTCTACTATAGGAAAGCCAGAGAAGCCAGAAATGAGTTGGATCATACATATGCAACACATGCATATGAGATTATGAAGTGTTCTAAGAGTTTGTCAGGAAGACCTAAATAATAAACACGAAGTTAAATAATAAACAGGAAGTTTCTTCCTGATCTTACAGCCCAAGCTAGAAGAAGAGATTATGAGAGACACTAGATAGTAGTTTATCAAGAATAAGCTGACACACCATTGGGGATTCCAGCTCACTTAAGAGTCAGAAAGGCAACTTCTTCTGGTGTTTAAAATCAGCATTCATAGCACAAGCAAAAGTACTAAAAGGGAAAGGATGATGAATGGGATTGATAAACCTGCAAGCATCCTTTTAGGGGGTATTTCAAACTTAGGCTTTTGAATAGCAATTATGGAGGGCATTATTTTTCATTTCAATTTATGTCCTGGTAATCAATTATACACAGGGTTGGATAGTAGCCCTTTTGCTTCCCCATTAGAAGAAAGTAAGAAATAAAAATGAGAATCCTGAATGTAATGAGTTCTCTTTCTTTCAATTTTCTACCTTTGATTCCAGTGAACTGAGCTAACCATGGATTTTCAACTTTGAGGGAAGCAAACTGTGAGGCTGCCTTTGTCTAACCCTTTCTTCATTTCTAGTTCTGCTTCTCCTTGCAATTATTCCTCTGGCTTAAGATGACTCATGTAGGATCTCAACACTGGATACCATAAGCTGTGCATCCCTATCGCTAAAGCTTCACCAGTCATCTACAGAAGCAGAAATTAAAGTTACCCAGCTGGGGTTTCTTGACCCCTGCATACCACACTGCCTAGTACAAGTTCCATAACTCTTTGTGTTGCTGTGTCCCTCTACTGCAAGTAACCATGTAGGTAACCATTATCTCTAAGTTTACACAGTACATAGGTTTTAAGCCCTTTGAGATTGAAACCTCTCTTTGTTTTCTATAGATACAGATACAGATGTAGACATAGATCATACACATATACACATATAGACATACATATATGCACAGTTCATACCTGTTACAATAGCTGTGCAAAGCAAAAAAAAAAACCAACAACAACAATAATGTTGGCTGGCCATATAGATAACAGGACAGATATATTTTGGGTTTTCATATTTTTACTTTCAGCAAACTACAGCAACCACAACAATACTACTAAGTTAGGTTGGGGGTTGAGTACAGTACTCAGGAAAATACTTGCTGCCTACACATTGGCTTACCCTTTGTAGAAGGATGAAGAATCTCCTCTTCCACACGAGGAAATTCAAACACGGGGGCTATAGCTGAACAAAACTGGGCAATGCACTGTTCTTCTGGCCCTGTAGTCAGATAATGTACACCGGCATTAGGTCTCCTGCAAATTTTATGGTATTTAGCCTTAGGTCTCCTCTGCACCTTGTGTGGTGTCCCTCTGACCCTCAGATATATCCTCAGAGACTTTGGAGTCAAGGGAGAGCTGTATTGCAGTCCACCAAGGAAGGGTTTTCATAGCATGAACCATTGGGTGTGCGCTGTATGTCCTGAGAGGTGGCACTGAGGGCAAGTTTGAGGCCCTGTCACTGTCCATGATGGGACAGTTCTGGAGGACAGAGAGAACCGTATCAGCCTTGGCCACACAATCCACTGGGAACAGCCTGTTCCCAATGTGCCTAAGCTCTGTCTCGGAGAGTGCTAGTTGGCAGAGTCCAAAACAGTGCCAAAGAGCATGCTAACTCAGTGGTGTGGACTCTCAGCAGCGTACAGCTCGGTTTCACTTTCTATTCCTGTTTTATTTAGCAAAATAATTGTCATCGAAGGGACTGCCAGCCTGCTTCTACAGATAGTGCAGAAGCCTTCAGCTTCAGCCATCTAGCATAGCAAGCTGTGCCCACACACAGGCAGTGCCGCAGGCAGCGGGCATGGACCACTCGACACCCACCCAGCAGTCCTTCTACTGCTCCGTGCCCCGGTTGTCCCATCTCTGGTTCAGGGACAGCAATGTTCCTTCTTTTTCACTAAGGGCCTAAATATCTCTGGACAAAAGAATAGAAAAGTGTTGGGGTGCAATATAGTCCACACAGTTAAAATCAGTATTGATGAAGTGATTTCTTAAAGGTCTTCATTGTTTACTGCAGTTTTATTCCAATAATTAAATTGGAAGTTTGGTCAGACACATTTGTCTCCACAAAGAGCATATTTAGTAAGGCCAGTAAGTATTTCCTATAGGAAAAGACTACTAGGTTTAACAAATTAACCTTATGGAGTTATGCTTTTTGCTGAGCATGACTGAAAAAAGAAGTCCTAACCAAACTGATACAGTCAAATTCACATTTTACTTTAAAAATCTGTAGTCTTCAGCTTTCATTCTAAAGCATCTTCACAATCTTAGGTATGAAATCTTACTATTTGTTTGTGTGCTTTCCTCTTGTAAGTAATGATGTAGTTTTCTCAAAGCGTGGTATTCATACAACTTTATTTTTACAGCCCTATTTTACGGTCTAATTTCAAAACAGTCAGCCAGCAGTTATATTGTTCTAAACCTCAAGAATGCATGCAAACACAAGAAGTTCCTGTGTGGTTCTGCGCAAGCAGGGGTAGATGTCCTTCACAGTTGCAAATGAACCCCCATCAAGTGGACGGACATCATTTGAGATAAAGAGGACTAGGTCACAAAGTGTAAAATTCGTTATTTTATGTATATTTATGGTGGGATTCTTATGCAAAAGTGAGGAATTGATCAAGATGACCCAGTGACTGTGACAGCATATTAAATCACCTGCTCCTGACAATTTCTCCCATGAGAGAAATTGGACTGTGGAATATTGCATGTTAAACTGAGGCATCTCTTCTGGGGAAGAAAGTTTGTTCTGCCCCTTCCAAGCAGCAGTGCCTAAAGCAGCATCGGCTTCATGCTGCGGTGACAGGGGAGAGGTTATGCTGCTACACACTCCCGTCCCACTGCAGCTGCATCCAGCTCTGTCTTAAAATATTTATGTTTTGGCATAACCACCTGTCAGACAGCGTTTGTGTCAGTACAAGAACATTGTCACTTCTTATGTGTAAAATATTCTTCCCCGTGGATCTCCCTGCCAGTTCGGTTCTGGTATGAGTAGCATGGCTGCTGGAGGCACGGGGGAGAAATGCATTGCCAAAGTGGTGGGGTCTACCAGCCCTCACTTCACCTATTATTACAACGTGACTGTCAGCTTTTGGTGCCTTGGGGCACGCCAGAGCTAGAGACAGCGGGAGGAACCAGAGCTAGCCTTAATCTAGCGCTAAGGCATGTAGGATGATCCAGTCTGAGGGGAACTCTGCCACAGCTACCAGCCCAGCCTAACTGACCCACAGCCATCTTAGCTCTCCCTGCGCTGGTACAAAGTTTCCAGGTGCTCAGTACACGGGTGCCTGTGGACACTTACCATCAGCTGTCTTTGAGCTCTGGAAGCTGGACTATGCTGAACTCAAGGAGCAGCAGATATGTGGCACTTGCACGCTTACGCTCTGTGGAATCATCCGCATCCGAGTGTAACTGGAACGAAACACTGCCAAATGCAACTTGCGTTGTCCTCACAGCAGCTTAAACAGAGATACAAAGCACTGAAAAACTGTTTCACACTTCCCCAGCTCCACTGCTGGCAGGAATCCTCTCCATCCACCAGGAAAGGGTGTCCCTACCCAGGTTCAGTTCAGTGAGGAACAGGTGGGCAGTGGTGGCCGTGCTGCGCTAGGATGGGCTTGTCCTGAGCCAGCGTGCAATAGAGCAAGGCTAGCTGTTTCACCAGCTTGGTTACCTTAAATAAATTTAAAAGTCACAGTGCTACCAACAGACTTCAAAATCCAGTTGGGTACAAACAGCTCTAATTTTAGAGGATTCCGGTAAATAGAAGAATTGCCCTAGACTTCTATTTTTCTGTGCAAGCTTGAAGGGATACAAATAGTTTGGCCCCATGGATGTGTCAGCATAGATTCTACTGTTGAAAATATCCTGTATAGCAGGATTAGTAGATGACGAGAATTGTGAAGTATACAAATAAAAGTCTGTTTCATAGAAACTCCAGTTGTGCACATTCAGTTCCAGGTCTGAGAGGCAAACGACAGCCTGTTTCTCTTACACAGTATCAGAAGAAAAAAAAAAAATTCAGACTAAGTTGTGCTTCCATAATCAGATACATAATTCCACAGTCTTTAAGTTTTATAGCTTGAAGCTCTTTTTCTTCCAGAGGAGCTCAGCAAAGTCTGAGAGGGGAAAGATTTTAATGCAAGCATCATTTTTTTTCATATATCCCATCTGAAATGAGCTTATGAGGAGTAGGTATGCATTATTCATCCCATGTACTGGCTAAAATTAATAAAACATCCATTGCTTCTGATAGGTTATTGGTACAGGGTTGTTTACCTATATTGCATTTAGGTGAAATAACGTTGAGACACAGATTTACTTGCTTGAGAACATTATGTGAATTTTAAGGCTCAAATGATAACAAGAATTTCTCCTCAAAGTTCCTCAGTTTCCCCGGGCAACACTGTCCTTTGTGCATACAATTGATCTATGTCTTCATTTACCCTGATTACATTCTAATACGTTTCTCTCACCACTCAGACTAAGGGAAGAAGGGAAGTCTATAAATCAATTACATCCTCACTAGCCTCGTTCTTGCTCGCTCTTTCCGGCTTCTTGAAGTAGCCGCTCATCCTCTGAGTTTCTTACATGTCTAGTTTTAGCAGCTTCAGATTTCCTCACTACCTTCATATTAATTTTCTTTTAAAATAGCATCCAATTTAATTTTAAAAACTGAATATATGAAAATCACTATCAATTGCATAAATAAGCATTTATACTGCAGTATTAAAAACCTGGCTCTTCAGCAACACTAACCTTGCATAGATTTACATACATCTCCTAGCTTCTTAGGGCAGAGAACCTGTACTTTGGCACAAAGTAGCTCTCTTATTGTGGAGTGGCATTTATAATGACAGCACCGGGTAAATAACTCAGGGATTCAAAGACAAAATTCATCCCTTAAGGTCATTATCTGGCTTAATATAAGAAAAATCCCTGAGGGAGTTTAGAAACTATGAAGCAAGGAAATGGATTATACTGATTTGTGAATTCAGTGGTTCTTTTGTGGCCTGACAGATAAAATGCAGATAATATTTTCCAGTCAATTGTTACTTCTAGTGTTACGTAACTTAAGTTATTAAGATTTTGGCAATGTATGTGTCCATTACACATTTTATACAAGAGATGGTTGTACCAACTGTGGAGCAACAGACAGTTATTTCCAACAAACTTAACCCTACCAAACAGCTTTTGCACAGCGCTGCCATGCAATTTGTACATAAATAGATATATTTACTAAACTCGTTTGTTGTCCAGGCTTAGTCTCTCTATTTTAACTGCTTATGCTCTCAAATCTATTTTTTTTTCCTCAGATTCCCAATGATACACTTTCTGCTCAGTCACAGTCTGCTGCTCTGCATGGAGACAACAGTTCTCGGTGGAGACTCACCTCAAAGGCAGAGGGCTCAGCGCTGTCCCCACACAGCAAAAACCCAGATTTACTGGCCTCACGTAAGACCCTGGCAAGCTTACTCAGGATTACTTCTCCACTTGCAGTCCCATGGCTGTAGCCCTGAGCAGGCATCCTCACTTTTAACACTCATCTGGAAGCTGCATGCCGCGGTGCCTGCAGTGCTGTGTCCCCCTCCGAGGCGAAAGCGTGAAAGCCTCAGGAGAGCGCATGGGCGCAGCTCTTGTGCCTCCAGGTTTGAGCTGGCTTGTGCCCAGCCAGTGCTGGGAGAAAGCACGCGTGCAGCTGTACAGATCCAGTTATGTACTGTTCAGTACTCTGCCGCTGCCTGGGTCTAGAGACACTTACACTTCTGCCAGTAAAATTTGCAAGGCATCAAAATGTGTTATTCCAGCGAGGCCCAGAACTAAGTGTCAACCAGCTAAGATCACATCTGATGGGCTCTGTGTAGTGGATAGGTCTCCCTTTTGTAAGTCAATCCCAAATTAGAGCCCAAAGTAAGACCCACTCAGAGATTAGCATGGTGCTACTCTCCTTGCTTTCTCTCTTTACAGTAGAAGTACTCATGAAGAACATGGGCCGGCCTAATTTAAATTCCATCTCTATCTATTTTGATATTCTTGGCCTGGAACTTGTGTGCCATGCAAAAGTTATAACCACCTGCCCATAAAATCATGATATTCAATGTTTAATTATTTTAGATACAACAGAACAGCTCTAGGAAGACATATGCTGCTGCCTCAGGAGAGGCTGCAGTGTGCTGGCTCGGTCACTCTCCTGAGAACCGAGGCGCTTTCGTTGAAATTCTTGCCCTGCATCAGCGATGACATTTGATTTTGGATTCCCCACTCCCTACTGGGAAATTCTTCAATAAGAGTTGCTGCTGGTGCTCAGTGGCTTTGTATAAAACTTGTACCTATTCAATGGGAAAAGAATACAATGCTTTTTAAACAACTAATTAAAGCACTAATGGGTGAATGGGGAGACCTGTATTCCGGTTCCTACTTCGGGCAAAGCAGAGGCTCCCCTGCAGACTCCTCAGTGCAGTGACTAGAGCCTGCTTACTGGTTCACTTTCTGTTAGGGGGAAACAGGGACAAACCCTGAGTTTCCACATCCCTCCAACAGCTGGGACTTGGGGCAACTCAGGGATGTTGCTACCTCTTCGTCTTTGGTGAGAAAATGCCCAATTTTCCTACAACATGCAGGGGTACTAAAGTGCGTAACTGTGTTCATGCAGGAGCAAAGTCCTGAGGAGGGACTACACCATGCGACAGGCTGTGTGTGCTGGCCCTCCACATCCCATCTTCAAGCACCCACGGGAAAAGCCACAGCCTGCAGTGGGGCACCATGCGGGGGTCTGCGACCCTAAAGCAGGCACTACCTTCACATGGCAGAGAGGAAAGCAACGCAATAAATTAGTCACCAACTTTGGCTCAACATGATGGCTGCACAGAAAACTCAGGAAGCAGTAAAATAAAGATACCATGAAGTAGACTGAAAGATAATTTGTAATTAATCACTTTTATACAGGATGATGTAAAGCAGACTTAAAATTACAGAGAATTAGCCTCGCCATTGTAGCTGTAACACACACTGTCATGGTTACTTCAAAACTGTCTACATACCACACTCTAACAGGCTTAAAAGAGTTGAAACAGAACTTTTAAACCATTTGCTTTTTAAATAAAGGAGGCTATTTGTAGCAATAATACTTTTGATGAAGGGTTCAGAGTCAACTGTAGCTGATACATATGATTGATGTCCATAATAATTGCACACTTCTGTAATCCTCCCTCACTCATAACAATTTTGAGCTTATATTTTGGATATTATTAATACTCAGACAAAAATAACTTGTGGACAATATCATGTTCTCAACATGGTTGAGAATTAATCTATTTTTGTAAAACTGTTTAAGAATGATGGATACTTCTTCCTGCTTGAGTAAACACTAGCTAATTCTTTAGATCTCCCTTCTCTGTTCATGAAAACCCAAGTCCAAGTGATTTCACAGATATTTAAAGGATGGTGCCAAATACTGCATGCACAAAGATGAATTTCTCCACTTGATAAAGATCTGATACCATCCATTACATTGCTAACACTTCAGTACTGGAGTTTTGTTGGGCTTTAATTTGTAAGAGAGAACGTAATGAATTTAGGAACAATGGACAATGGAGAGAAAAAAAACAAGGCTGCTAAAATGTAGCTGTGGAAAGAGACTCCAAGTGGAAGTATCACACTTATTTTTATTCTAGATAAGCAAGAGGGCAGCTTGGAACAAACATGGATTGAAATTTTCTTCATCTCTTTAATGAGTTCAAAGAGGCTAAACAAAGACACAGAAGAGTGGAACATTGCTGTGTACAACACAGTAAACAGATTAAAATTTTATACCTGAGAAAAAAGGAATTTAACTATTAATACAGCATGCAGAATAACTGATAAGTTATCACATAAACCTAGCATACTGTTATTAGGTTACAGTCATTCAGATGTTCTTAATTTTTACAAAGGCTAAAGATGGAAAAAGCTCCAAGACGAGATGAGTATGTGACATAAAACCACAACAAGGAAAAGCACATTACCATCTAGCAGCCTTTCCAGAGGATCAAAATTATCTGCTGTTTTATTATCCAGGGAAAAAGCAGCAACAATTCAAAGCCTGTGGAGTTAATAACACGTTAAACATTTAAGCAGGTCCTGAAAATTAAAATATTGGCAGTTTATGAAGTGCTCACAGAAGACCTGAGCCTGCATCCCCTGCCCTCAAGCGCCCCTTTAAAGCATTCATAAGCGTTCATAAGCTGTTCCCAGGGCAGAATGCAAGGTAGGGATCTGCAGGGAATGACTGATCAGGTCACAGGCCCGTGATTTTCTCACCAGCATAACCACAGCCACTTCTTACAGAATGACTTTTTACCCCATTTGATGGGCCAAAACCCACATTTCATTTTATGTAGACACATGACCTTTCTTCACACTGAATCTGTTGTTAGGGTGGGGTTTTTTTTTTTCCTGTCTCTTTTCTTTTTTTCCCCTAATCCATTTCAAATGCTCTGGTTGGAAGTACTTCAGTACAAGTCAAAAACCAGTAATATATTTCTCTTCTTACTTCCCTTATCTTCACAAAAGGTGCCTTTGGGAGAGAAGGGGTCTGAAAAGCTTGAGCTTTAACCAGCACCGCCCGTTCCCTCCAGACAGGCTTCATTCTTTTGGCAGACTTCTGCTCTCCCTGATCTCCAAATCCAACATAAAAATTACCTGCTCCCACCATAAGTATTCCTGTGCTACAAATCAGCCTTTTGCCTTCTTATAGCAAAACCAACAAATTCTGCCTTTGTCATTGAGACTTATCAAAAAGAGATGGGAGGGATGGGAGCGTCTCTTACCCTATTAGAGACAGCCACAAAGAAAGTCTCTCCCTTTCACTTCCTTGCAGTTGGATAGTTACATACTCTCGATGCCAATCAACTCCCCTCAAATCATACCACCTGCCTTGACTTTCCTGCTACTTTTCTTTCACCATTTATGAATAAAACTATGCATTAAAAATGCATGTGCCAAAATGGATTTATCCCTTCGTCCACAACATATTCCTTTCTTCTTTAAAATCAGACATCTTAGACATTGGTAGGTTGTGTGAAAGAGTCTCCGGGGAATTGAATCCTCTTTGCTTCTAGTTTCTTCCTGGCTTTGAGAGCTGCTGATACCTCAGGGTGGATGGAGTCCAGCCGCTGCTCGCACTGGAAGGCTGTGAGGAAGGCCGTCCTGTAGTTGTTGTTCATCCAGCCATAGAGAAGGGGGTTAGCAAAGGTTGAGCACATGGCAATGACATGGAACACTGTGTAGATCAGTTTGTACTCTTTCAGGTCTAACACCTGACTGTCAATGTCACTGACTAGCTGGAAGGTGTGAAATGGCAGCCAGCTGACAGCAAACACCACAACCACGCACACCAGCATCTTGGTGGTTTTCCGCCGCCGGTGGTGGTAGTGGTCATTGCCCGCCCCAGGACTAACATGGTTCTTGAGCTTGGTCCAAATTCGGGTGTAGGCATAGGAGATGACTGCCAGAGGCAGCACGTACTGGATCAGGAGCATGGAGACGCTGTAGATGGTGCCGTAGTTGAGCTGCCCCTCCCCTGGCCATTTCTCGGAGCAGACCACAATCTTGAACTCAGGAATGATCTCAATCAGAGAGTACTCACGGAAGATGGCCAGAGGACTCGCCAACAGGGCGCTGACTGCCCAGGCAACTCCTATGATCAGGAAGCTGATCCGCTTGGAGATTTTGCTTTCCAAGTGGTAGACGATGCAGCGATGCCGATCCAAAGCGATCACCGTCAAAGTGACAGTGGATACATGCACAGCAAGAGCCTGGGCGTAAGGCACCAGGTGGCACAAGACCGGGCCCAGTTTCCATTCACCCAACAGCGTGTAAACCAAGGTGAAGGGCAGGCACAAGGTGTTCACCAGCAGGTCAGCCACAGCCAGGTTGGCAATGAAGAAGTTAGTCACGGTGCGCATGCTTTTGAACTTGATGATCACATGGATCACGAGGGAGTTTCCAATCACCCCCAGGAGGATGATGGAGCAGTAAGCAAAGATAAGGACTATCTGGACTTCAACTAGTGTCGTGCTGTCCTTCAGTTCTGGTTTAGGGTCCAGAGCCAATTCGTTGAGCGGTGTGGTATATCTCGGCAAGTACAGCTTGGTGAACAGCTCCATTTTAATGTCATCTGTCTGGTTTTCTTCACCTACTGCTTCCAGGGGCCCCATCCTTGCAGCAGTCTGGTCTAAGCAACAGAGCTGTCCCTGAAAATGAAACAGTACAAGAACATGTGTAGAAATCAGTCCGTGGTGGCTAAGACAAGGAGCAACAAGCGAAAGCTACAGCTCTTTCCTCCTCTAACCCACGCTCTACATCGCAGGATTAAGAGAAGATCTGTCTTAATATATTTAAATTCTGTTGCCCTTACATTTGAAGCCCGATCCCGTAATATTATTCAGGCATGACTCCTGCTGAAAATTGGGACAGATTTCAAAAGCATTTCAAAGACAAAGTTTGCCTAAGTAAATGCAGAGGGATTAAGATCCTGCTGGGCAGCATATCCTTTTTTACAATCCACTACCTAAAACTACTGCTGATTTAGCACAAAACTTCCATTAATACCTATGGGAATTCTACATGGAACGGCACCATCCAGACTGTTATTAGCATAATAATCTTCCAGCTTTTCCTTAATGGAAAGTGTTTCCTTTAAATAGTTACTGAATTCTCATAGGTTTATGCCCCTGCTTAATACCAGAGAATTAATTACTGAGGTCTTTCTTTAAGAAACTTTCTTTTAGGAAAGTTTGTGCCACAAGGCAAGCAAAAATACCATTCTGAAAAAGTAGCATTTTTCTGAAATGATTGTATAACCTGTTCATGCTGAAATTAACTCAAGAAACAATTAAAACTCAGTTACACATAACATTTCCTTTCTGTGTGATGTTTGAGAAAACACAGCTCCTTGGAGGCTGCCAGTCAAGGATTCATTTCTGACTGCAGTCATAGAGAAGAGCAAATCATTCCCCTGCTGATGTCAGGAAGAATTTCACCACCGGCATCACAATTTTGTCACCTTCCTTACACAGACTGAGTCAAATTCTATGCTGCCCTAGGACTTCAGTAGGTACAGATGGATATATGGATCTTTTACAGTTAATTGCTGACTTGGACTTTAGTCCTACGCAGAACGTGCGTGTCCTCATGCACCCTGCACGGGTGACATGATAAGTGAGTGCCGTGCACCTGGTGACTGCTTGGCTTGACCTGGGAAAATAGAAATTGCCAGTGCCCAGTGCGCTCGCCGAGCAAACACTACTGTTGGCCACTGAGGGGAAAGCCAAACTCGAGTTACTAACTCTGCTTCCCTGTTCGTATGTTCCCTGAGGAACGCAAATGAAGAGAAAAAATGTCACTTTCTTGCCATCACGTGTCACATGTAGCTTAATCCATCTCAAATGCAGGTCTGCCTGAAGAGACAGTCTAGCTACTAATGCCTTTGGTTTCACATGGCTTTATTTATTTTTTTTTTTTTTTAAATCAGATAAATGTAGGTTTTGACCCCTACCTCTCCTGTTAACCATCTATCAGTGACATCCCTAGGCGTGATTTCCCAACTGAGAAAGGAGGGTTGACTGCCAGCAGGTGACTGCGCCCTTTGCTTGCATCCCACACAATATCCCAAAGAACTTCTCAGCCCAAGCTCTTTTTGCAAAAGCAACAGATGGACTGCATGAACTGAAAGGTATTTTTCCCCCAACTAAACCGGTCAGAATTACGTTGCACTGTTTAGTTTACATTTACCATACAATTAATAGTGTAAGCCTGAGATGTGAAACACCGCAAGATACGTAGCTGAGATGTGCCAGCTGTTCATACAAGCTCACCCTGCAGATTTCAGTTGCATAAGCAGTTATCTACTACCAGCCCAAGCACGGGTGGCAGGAAGGGATTCCTCATCGATACACCTTCAGTTCACCAGGTTAAAAATGTAAGAGATCCGCCACAATTTGCTATGCAAAAGTTCAGAACCCTGCTGAGCTTTTTCCTTCAACTCATGTACCAACACCCAAGGAATATGCTTGCATATATTATTAGGGTAGAGATTTGGTGAGGTCCCAGGACTGTCAGCCGCTCGAAAAGCTCATAATTTTTTCAGTGCAAAATAAGAGCAGGTCATATTTACACACTGCAGTAGAAGGGTGAGAGGGAAGGCAAATTTCACAGGTTTTCCCCTTCTTTGCCACAAATCCCAGCAGGAGGATGTAGCTCAGCCAAAGAACATACCATCCCTTTCTCCCCAAAAATATTTTCACCTGTTTCTCTAGTCCCTGACTTTCTACTGATTCCTGCTTCCAAATCTTTTTTTTTTTAGCAAAGCGTTCTTTTCTCCTGCCACTTTTATTTTATTTGTGACTGTCCAGTTTGGGCTGATGAAAGGCGTTTCGGTCTTGTGAATAAGAGAAAGCTGAGAGATGGAGGAGGGATGACCAGGGTTTCAAGCAGAGATGAGCTGGCGCATCAGTAAGTGATGAAATCAATTGGACAAGTTTGACATTGTCGGTGGGACGGTTAAGTGGGCAAAGAGTCAGCTGCTTTCAGAGTCTGGGGGGAAAACCGAGGTGGCATCTGATACCTTAGGTAGCATTTGACAGGACCCTTTCTGCTCTTTTTTAGTATAAACTCTCCAGCTGATAGCATTCATTTGCACACCTTGCATGCTGCACAGCACTGGCGTTTTTTTCCACTTTTTGTTGTTTTGTTTTTTTTTTCCCAACCCCAGTAGTCACATCCTCCCAGGTGGGCACTGAATCGCGCCCAACTTCAGGCAGAGGAAGCCAGCAGAGGATTTACCTCGGTTCCGAGAGCAAGTGAGCACAAAAACGGGCGAAATAGGTGCTGACACGAGCGAGCAGCAGCACCGGCAGGACCGCAGCGCCGGCGCTGGGGAAGGGGCTGGGGCTACCGGAGGAGAAGCTGGAAGCAAGCGGTTCTCTCAGGTGCCTTCGCACAGCTCTCCGCTCCCCCGGCGCCGTCCCCGCGGATGTCACCCGGGAGCCGGTCTCCCAAGACAGGGCAGGGCGGGGAGCGGAGCCCCCTCGCCCCTCAGAGGGGCGGCTGCTCCCGCCCCCCCTACACCGGCACGGGTCTCCCCCTCCCGTTCCCCTTCCCCCGCACACTCACCGGGCCGGCTCTCTCCTCCCGGACGATGGGGCAGCAGCACGGCGCGGTACGCCCCGTCCAAACTTCGGAGGCAGCGGCGGTGCCCGCACGGCGGGCAGGCGGGGCGGGGCTGGGGCGGGGCCGGCGCGGCAGCCGCGGCTCCGCCCGCGAGGGCTCTGAGCCGCGGGTTCGGGGCCGGGGCCCGCGGTTTCGGTGGATGTGGGGTGCTGCTCGCTCGGCTACCGCTCACTCGGTGAGAAAAGGGGTTCGGAGAAAGGGGGATTGTGCCGGGGCCAAGCCGGAGTGCTCTTACCTGAGCCCACTTCCTATTTTCCCAGTCCCTAGCCTGCCGCCTGGAGCAGCACGAAGGGGATGGCTTTGCTCCAAACAGCTGCCGAAACCCTTGCTTACCGGCATCCCAGCTTGCACGGATTTGCTCCACCTGCTAAGAAGAGGTGGATATTGCCGGGGCAGGTGTAAGGATGAATAAAGCATTTACGTATTCTATCCAGAGCAAAATACAAGGTTGCATATTGATTTAGAAGGCTGCAAAGGCAAAGACAACAGCTGCTGTGCTTACTTAGCTCTGTATTTGGCAACCTTTCCCAAAAGCTTCCTTGCTAGCCAGCCTAACCGAGGCCTAGCTCCAGCCAGTGCTGCTGCCCTGCCAGTAGGGTCTGGCTTTGCTAAACCCGTCAGTGGGATCTGCTCTGCATCTTGCTGTCTGCCTGGTGTCTCTCTCCTGGGCAATAACTTCTGGGGTACCAGGCAGCGTCTTCTCCACGCGTACCTGGAGATGTATCGGATTCACTGAATGGTGGATTCAACCCCAGTTGTCGCTCGCAAGACCGGAAACCAGCAGACTGTGCTTACTCTGTGGCTGCAGCACTGGTGCTTGGACAATTTTCATCCCAAACCTTACTGAAGCTGCCATCCAGAATGGGAATGCTCCTTTACCTTCTGTCACTTAGGTAAATTTGCATTAATATTTCAGGGAGTTTGAAGGATCAGCAACCCTATCATGCCTCCTTTTCTTCTAAAGGGGACCCTGAGCAAGAGCTCTTCCTCTGTCAAAGGTAACGCTCCTTGCCTTGGTTATAGCTCAATATCATGCTCTTATCAGAGGATGGAATGTAAATGGAGTATCAAGGAGTAACTTCAGCGATTTAAGGTTGTTTTTGAAATTCAAAACATGTCTCAAGAACCCTCTTAGATCTTTACTAATTCAGGCTATCTCTTCACGAAGGGCCTTGCTCCTAGTCCTTCAGCGCTTCTGAGACTGTTAATGGAATGCTCCTAGCTTGTTGCAAAATAGATTTCTTTGATGGCTAAATAAAAAGCCAGGAGTTTCAATTCTTCTACTCCTGTTTATTTCGTTTCCCATGTCAATTTAATTGTAGGTTCTATTTTTTAGTCTACCAGCAGACATAAATGCATGCCTGAGTTTTAGTAATTAGAGCACTTTTATAATATATGGCTGTAACAGTCTGCAGTTCTTCCCTTTCCTTCTCTTACAAATAGTTCACAGTGGCATTTCGCTCATCTCAGAAGAGTTGCTACTGTGCTCTATTTGACGCACGCTTTCTAGCTTAACATATATTTTTACTGCTCTTAGTATCTTAGAGAGTGTAGTGAAATGCAACAAACCTTTACAACCTGTCCGGCTCAGGATCCCACAGCTAAGGAAAAATTGGCCCTTACTTTCACTTCCAGACTGCTAGAGAAAGTCAGGAAGATGTGCTGGTTCCTAGAAGCCGTTAAGCCAGCAAGGGTTGGCTTCCCATGCAAGGGAGAGAAGGTGTTATTTCCTGTTGCAAGGTAATTCTGTGTTCAGGCACAACTGAAATGCTTAATGGAAATGTCTTTCCAATAAAGAGCAGCAGTTTTTATTGCTCATAAAGTAGTGGCAGTGAAGGGCCCTATAAACACCACCTTGAACCAAAAGCCCATGAAAACACTAACATCAAGGGCAGAAAGAGTCAAGTAGCAAATGGGCTTTCAATATGAAATGTGCTGCTGGGCGACTACCTCCAAAGCAACTGTGGATACGTTTCTTTGTGCACACTTAAATTGCCATCCCATAAACCATGGCAAGCTATGAGTTGTTGAATCAGAGAACCACATAAGCTGGATGGAAACTCCAGAGGTCTTCTCGTCCAACCTCATGCTGAAAGCAGGTCTAGATGCAGCAAGTTACCCCTGGCTATGTCCAGGAGAGTTTTGAGTATCTCCAAACTGAGAGATACTCCCCTCACTGGGCAGCCCATCCCAGAATTTGATAACCCTCACATTAAGAAAAAAATTCCTTGTACCAAGTCAGAGTTTCTCATGTTCCGGCTTGTACCAAATGCCTCTTGTCCTAGCCCTGTGCTCCTCCTACTAGTTGGGGACAGTAGTTTGATTTCTCTTTAGCTTTGGCTTCTTTAAGGCTGAACAACGCAATTTCCTCAGTCCCACTTTAAATGTTATGTGGTCCAGCTCTTTGTTGGACTTACACCAGTCTGTCAATGTCTTTCTAGCACTGCCTCCTGGTTTTGGCAGGGATGGAGTTAATTCTTCTCTCAGTAGCCAGTGTGTTTTGGATTTCGTATGTGAAGAATGTTGATAAAAACACTCTGACGATATGAGTTGTTAATGAGACCAAAAACACTGTCTGGCTTTCCAGGTCTCATTAAAGTCTTGTTAACGTGCAGATGCAGGAAGCTGGGCGAAAGACAGACAGAATAATTGATCCAAACTGGCCAAAGAGAGTACTCTCCAAAGAGAGAACGTCATGCTCAGTGCTGTGGGGGTTGCCCATGGGAGGGGGCATCCATTCTGGCATCCATTCGGACATCCTTGGCATCCATATTCCACCTTCTCATCTCTCTTGCTTGCTGGTATCGTTGGCAGCTGGCTACCTTGCTAGCTTGTTCTCCCCCCTTTGCTTGCTGCTTGGTGTCGTTTCCATGATTGCTCCTCGGGACAGGCTGTGTTGGTCATTTGGATATCGGGTGGTGAGAAATTGTACGTTGTTCATTTTGTATATTTTGTATATGTTAATATCCTTATATTCTGCTATTTTTTGTAGTTTTCCTTTGTTGTTTTAGTAAACTGTTTTTATCTCAACCCACGAGTTTTCCATTCTTCCCAATTTCTCTCCCCCATCCCACTGGGTAGGTGGAGGGTGAGTGAGAAACTGTGTGGTGACTTGGGCTAAACCACCAGGCACTGGGAGCCCCAAACTGGACCCAGTACTCCAGATGTGGTCTCACAACTGGTGAATAGAGGGGAATAGTCACTTCTCAATCTGCTGGCTACACTCTGGCTATGTTTTAATACAGACTGTAGGTTAGACTGTGTAAGTTGGCTTGCACTAAATAAATGAGCTATATGAACTTTAAATACCAGCTTCCTATTTAAGACAAGGCTATAAATGAGCTTTTGCTGAGAATATGTGTATGTACTAAGGTGAAATACAGATAGTCTGGCTTAACTGCCTGAAAAAAATA
The DNA here is from genome assembly GCF_036417535.1 of Chlamydotis macqueenii. Classification (NCBI taxonomy): domain Eukaryota; kingdom Metazoa; phylum Chordata; class Aves; order Otidiformes; family Otididae; genus Chlamydotis; species Chlamydotis macqueenii. The sequence continues at coordinate 37,419,644 of NC_141559.1, read as the reverse complement.
TCTGTTGGACATATGTTGTTTCTGCTGTAAATCACACTTATGGAGGTATGGCAGGATGTAAGAAATTTGATGTACATAGCTTAGCTTTGGCAGTATCTGTTTAACTCTCTTTACTGTTAGAAAATTGTCTTGTCAAATTCCATCCAACATAGAGCTTTTTCACAAGGAATGATAAGCATTTCTGCCAGATCCTCAGAAGTTTACCAGTTCTCAGGAGCAAAAGAAAGATCTGCACGTAGTACTCAGACTTGAAGCAGTAATGACTTTTGTTTCAATCATAGAACTGGGAAAGTCTGTCATTGTCCATAAATTGTCCAACATCAGATTTGCTGGAGTGGCAAATAAGGCTTGATGACTATCAGCAAGGCAGAAGAGGCAGCAGCTCTCCCATCCTCTGTCCCCAGACAATGTTCTCTTTATTTCATTTACTGTAAGGAGTGAATTTAAAATAAACCACTGCCCCTTGAATACTGACCTTTAAAAGGCAGTGCTGTGCTGCACGCCACTCACTTAAGCTAAACTCTGCCAGTCCTTAATCCTGCAGATTTCCCTGGAGTGAGTCAGGTTTTAGGGAATGGAGCATTTTACGTAACACAGTGTAACATGGTTTAACCCCAGCCAGCAACTAAGCACCACACAGCCACTCGCTCACTCCCCCTCGGTGGGATGGGGAGAGTAAAAATGAGAAAACTCCTGGGTTTTCTAAAAGTCAGTTTAATAAGTAAAGCAAAAGCTGTACATACAAGCAAAGCAAAATAGGGAATTAATTCACTACTTTCCATTGGCAGGCACACATGGACAGTCCTTTAAAAATAAAATGGAAAGAAAAACAATAATACCTGAAAACATGACCTTGAGAGACAATATCTGTCTGGAATCTTTTACATGGTGCCAACATGGAGATCATATAGTATAAAATTATACAGGACAGATTTTTTTTTTTGTTTAAAAGGCCAGAACAAAAGTATTTAAGTAGCTAAAGAATTAAGTTTCTACTTATATAGACCTGTGAACATTTTGAAATAAATGTATAAACTGTTGCTTGCTCTCATTCCCTTTTGGTTTAGATTCAGTCTCACAGGTTCAATTCTACCTCTCTCTCTTTTGCAAATGCAGTAATAAGAAATTACTGTGCGCGTAAACAAGTGTAATCAATCTGCCTTAGATGATTAAGGGGATAAATGCAAGCCAGTGGGGAATGTGAGAAATTGGTAGATATGTACAAGTACCAACGTCAAGTTGCTAACAGTGGTACTTCACAGCCTGTGCTGGTTAAACGATTAGTTTACTGCCTCTAGTTCAAAAACTAATACCTCCAAAGGCTCAATTCATTAGCCTGTTTGCTCACAAATTGTGACTGACTTCGGCACCGTTTCAGCGTAAGACGAGGCTGCAGAGCGGAGTGCTGTGTCTCAGACATGTTCTTCTCAAAGCATCTGGCGCATTTCTGTGCCCTTCTGTCATTCAAAGAAACTTAAAACTGCAAAGTCAAGTAGCTCACTCAAGAAATGACAGAAGTTGCCTATTTAACACCAACACAGCTGTTTGTGTTTGCATGTCTATGATACAGTCGTTAAGGAAGTAGTCTCATTATTTTTCTTTAAGGTCACTGCTTATGCAGTGAGTATATTCTTGGTATTTCTTCATGTTTTCAGTATATATTTTGCCATCTCAATCATTCTCTTTACCAACATGCTATCCTTTCTCTGCAGAGAATACAGAAATCGTCATTTCTTCACAGGGTTTTCTATGGTCTTTTCATTAGTAGACCTCAACCAGAACTACTCAGCCTTTATTAAGATCTCCTTTCTGTCATCTGGAATTCAAAGAAACTGACCAAACATTTAATTGGATTTTAAAATACAAGGAATAAACCATTTTAGAGTATTTTTCTGTTGCTTGCATTTTAGACAGTTTTTTCTTTAAGCTTATAAAATCATATTTTTCCTTAATTCCATTTCTTTTTAAACATAGAGATTTCTGTAAACTCAAAAATGTAATGTGGAAGGTGACACTTCGTTAAGATATTGAAAGTTTGGTATACAACCAGTTGTTGCCATTTCTAAAGAGTTTTAGATGTTCCGAGGCAAGCATACTCAGTTTATTTTTAGAGCATTCATCATAGAAAATAGATTCTCACATATAGCTTAGAGCTTGAGTATCATACACTCTTCAGTCTTCAGTTTCTGATAGCTGGGAAAACAATGTATCTCTAAACGGTTTCCAAAAGTGAGTCAACTTTATCTACTTACTGTATGCTTGCTTGTACGTCAGTTATTTCTAATTCTGGAAATCCTCAGCTATTACAAGCAGCAATGCCAGTCACCCTTTTCTTTGCCTAAAAATTATTCTTGTAACAATTTTGAAAAGTTAAGTGTGTTCATAAAACTTAAATCGAATAGTCTTCAAGCTCAGTTGTTGACATGCTGATGAAATCCATGGAATTGTTGAATGAATTGTCTTTGGGACAAACAGAAGTAAGCTGGAAAGATGGAAACCTTTGTCTCATACATGTTCCCCCCTCCAAGTTTCCTTTCTTAGAATGCAGAAAATTGATCACAGTTTACGTACATTCTCTTCTCCTTGTAGAGAGTGCATAGAGCATGCAGCTGACTATTAATTACTCAGAAATTTATTTTACTAAGCTTATTTTTCAAAAATATCTGTATGATTTAATTTTTGTTTGGTTGCAATTTGATTCTCTTTCCATGAGAAAGGAACTTTCTCAGGTTGCTCTTAAGCTGAAGGGAATGTGCCATCTTTTGACCCTTGCTCAGCCAGCCTACATTAATATGTAGATGATTGTTGGTATGGTGGCATCTAGGTCCTAAGAGATGCTTAGAAGAATGAATATGGATAGGATAACCTATTACAAATTAATTTATTTTGTTGAATAATGGCATCCATGAATGAAGCAACCCTTCTGACAGTGTACGACACAATGCTGTCTGATACGTATGCCATGTAAAACACATCATGTTCATTATAAGTGTAAATATAAGATGCAATTAAAAACAGTTTCTAGTAATTTATGGAACTGTGTCATCTGGCATTAAAAAAAAAATGTTTTTTTCACTTGCAGTTCATGGGACAGTGACACACTCACTAAGAGCCAAGTGAGTATCTTTCCCATATGTTGTTGAAAGTGAATTAATTCTCATAAGTTTTCAGTACATTATTTCAGTTATTTTTTTCACATTTACTCAGAATCTGCAAGCTGTGCTAAACCGCTCACTGGCTTCATTCCAGAGTCATTCTGTACTTCTATGTGTCATTTTATGGAATAACGCCATTTGGTAGCCATACGTGGCATTAAATTCATGGATTTCGTTTGTAAGCATTTTTTGTCCTTGAGAAATTACTTTGATTGTTGAAGAAGTGAAAAAGGAACACTTTCCATACCTGTTATCACTTCAAGTCATTTAAAAAATGAAGTACTTACTGTTTCTTTTGTGCAGTCTCTCACAGTTTTGGAACTTCTGAAGGACATCTGTTCCAGGCTAAATGCAGCAAACCTGTACAGTCCGCTTCTTGAACTGTAATCATATGATTCGTACACTAATATCCAGAAATGCTGAACAGTTTCAATTGCTCCATCTTCTTCCTTGCTGATATACTGCCAGGATACTGCCCATTACAGGTGCCACATCTAGTACGGTGAAACTGTAACTGTCCCATTTTTGACTGACGGCACTGTTTGTGAACAAGTTGAGCTTGTCAGCCTAGCTTCACAAGGTTGAAAAAGTGCTCTGATGCTTTTATAAAGAGTCTGCCTCCCACTCAGTGTCGAACTGGCAGTTTTCTAAACCAACTCTTCGTTTTCCTTTGTTAATTGCCCGTGATTCACACCCACATGTTGCAGAGATTGATGGCATTTTAATTGCTAGGGGTATTTTAAGATGGAGGAGTGGGGATGGGAAGAGGCTTGGGAAAAAAAGTGGGTAGGGGTTTGGCATGTTTGGAAGGCTTACTGTTCTGTGATTGCACACAGCTACGAGATCAGCAGCCAGAGCACCATCTGTGCACACAGCTTATACATACCGCCCGTCTGCGGCACAAAGGGATCTGTCAGCTCCTGCTTTTCCAGATCAGCTGAAAGCCTCCTTCGTGCTCCGGTGAAATTCTGTGGCCATTCCCTGAAGATCTAATCCCTTCACCCAGCACGTCCGACTGGCACAGCCTTCCTTCGACAAGAGGCTCCTCCTGCAGCACTGCTTTTGCAGGTTGAAGCTGGGAAGGTTCAGCTGCTCTTCACTGTCACCTCCCTGCCCTCAGAATGATCATCTCCACATCCTGGGGTATGGTAAGAGATACACAACCCCCCCATAGAAATGTAAAAGCATCTCAAGAGGCTGGCTATGGCAGAGGTATTTGGACCTGAGCTAGTTGTCCTAGACTTCCTTCGTAGTCAAGAGAGAGCTGCTTACTCTAACAGTTTAAAACTTGATTCATCCCCTCTGAAAACAGATATTTAGGTTCAGTCAGATGAATTGCATCCTAAGCACCATGAACTGTTTACAAGACTTCTCTGACTATAGTGGGAACCTTAGAGGCTAGTTCTTTGTACACTGTGGGTACCTAAACTTCAGCAAAAGGAATTCTACCTGTCGCTCCTGGTATCATGGTGACATGTGAGTAAGTTTTCTCACCATCAGTACCTGAACTGGAATATCTGTATGACAAGACCAAAATGGTCAAACACGGGAAAAAAAAAATTGGTTGTTTTCATCTGTAAACCCATGCTGACCTCCATATAAGTTTTTGTCATGTTGGCAATCTCACACTTTTGCACAGCTCTGTAATTATTTAGTTAACAGTGTGGATGATGGCAGATTTACATGGATCTGCCATTACATGAAGTTAATACTGCACATTCCTATCAACAGTTTCCAGTGAGAAGATTCAAGAAAAGTAGATTTCTCTACAGATTCTGTAGCAGAGTTTTGTTGGGTGATTAGAGACCACTCGGCTTCTATATATCTCCACGTATCCTGTTTCATCCTAGCTCTATTTGTTTTTTTCTATTATTTGCAAAAATTCTAGTCTGTGGCTCTCACCAATTCAGCCTGTTCCCATGATTCCAGCATTGATTCCTGCCAGTCAGGGCACCCCCATCTATTTCTACCTTCTTTCATTCTTATTATCTTCTTCCCAACCTCATCTTACCCACAAGTTTCCATACATCTCTGTTTCTGCTGTTGATCTCCCCTCTTGGGGATATCAGATGCACTCTTCTCTCTTCTAATAGAGCGTTTTGTTCACCATCAGAAAATAAGGAAATGGTGTTAATGTCTGTGTGTGAGAAGAAAAGAGGTCTTCTTTATGTTTTTCTTTACCTTTGCCTCACTACAAAATTTGAGAGCAGAATTTGGGACATTGCTTCTTTACCATCTCATTTCTCTCCTCAGCAAAGACAAATTGCCATGTAGTTTTGCGTGGTTTTAGCATCATAGTCCCATTCTTTATAGTGCAAATATATCTGGCCTACTTAGTGGGAAAGTAGTGAATATCACTAACAGGAATTAAGATAAATTCTTGGGTAACTTTTGCTGTATTTTCTACCACCTTATGACATCTTAAAGAAATCATGCATTCTGAAAAAAATCAATTCCTTAACTGATTTGTCTTGTCAGAGACAAAAGGCAGAATCATTGAACAAAATAACTTTATTTTTTCTCCAAAGAGTCCGGAATATTTTATTTTTTACTGTGCATCAAAGCATTAGCATGACCGTTACACCCTAACCTACAAACAGGTTTCTGAATGAAATTAGCTTTCCCTTAAACCTAAGGAATTGGGTATCTGTCTTCTCAGCCACCACTGAAAATCCTAACCTCACAGTTTTAAATTTATTGTACTCTGGCAGAGGCTTGCACTTGATAGTTTCTCAGGTAAGTATTATTTCTGACCATTCAGCAACTGAGCAGAACAGTCAAAAATCCAGTCTATTCTGTATATCAAGGGGTTGTTTTTCCCCAGAATGGATTTTCTTCAATAGCTTACCTCATTCCCTTGGATCTTACAAATGCGAGTCAGACTATGAAGCATGGAGAACATAGCACAAAAAAGTATTTGCTAGGTTAAAAATGAGTGTGAGTCTGCCTGGCCTCTGCACAAGTCCAAGAATAAGTGGGAATTGCTATTGGGAACTTCTGCGCTGTATTTTCAGGCCAGCTTGTGATCGTATACTCTAAAATTACAGAAAAATCAGCAGTGTAAAAAGAAGCTTGACTCTACTTGCAAACTATTTACTTGCTCTTTTGGAGTTGTCTAGCATTTTAAGTACCCTGTTCCTGGAGGCCTAGGGCCTACAGCTTGCTGCTTGAAATGTTAAGGGCTGCTAAGCAAAACTCAGCTCCTAAGGACAGCAGAGTGAAAGGTGTTATTCTGTTCACACTGAAAACAGAGGCAAAATTGATACCAGGTTTGAACAAGGGAGAGCAGGACTTTTAGATAGCGAAGGTAGTTGCTCTAGGCTGCCTCCAGGAGCTACCAGCCTGGCACTTGTTTCTCTTAGGAATCCTTAAATCTAGCTGAAATGTACCCTCCTGTTTCTCCTCTTCACCTTTATTGCAGTGAAAACATGTTATTTTTGGAAAGAACCCTAAGCATCAAATATTCTTTTGCAGAGACACTTTGCAATACAAGGCAGCGAATCAATGAGCTTGAAGGCAAAAGCGCTTCACCACGCTCAGACTTCTCTTTAGGCAAAATAAGTCGCGGCTTCAGCCTCTCCTACAGCAGTGGCTCACAGCATCCACAATCCATCACCTCTCCCCCTGTTACTGAATGTGTGTGTCCTGTACCAACCTTTATTTGGAGGTGTCCAATTGAGTTTGATTGTCAAGGAAACCTACAATAGTTTACTATTGCAATATTGTACTAATATTTACTGGTGAAAAATACTCCCTTTGTTGGTTATGCTTCTTTATGAATTTTTACACAGGAAAATAGAAAGAACACTTTTAGTTAAGAAAAATGTATTTTTAATATAGATGACACACTAAGTTCTCTGACTTTTTGCATGATAAGCTCAGTAGAACAATGTAGTAATGGAGGGACATAGTGTACTATAGTATTAAACATTATTTTGTAGTAATTCCCACATCAAATATAATCATTAATTTATAGATAGAACAAGAATCTGCATTGTGCCTTTCTGTGGAAGATATCCATTTATACTGAAGAGGGTTCATGTTGGTAAAACCTTTAATGTTTCATGAAATTAATGAATAATACCAACCATAATGATGGGGAGAAGAAAGATGCAAACTTAAAAACCAGGTTTGTGGGAGCTTTACACTTCCCAGACTTTCAATTATTATTATGTTGTTAATCCTAGGTGAGCTCACCCCACAAACTTCTGATGCCGTACGAATAAACCTGCCAATACTACGTTGGTGGACTGTTAATTGGTTTCAGATCTAATCCAATTTCTTTTCCTGAAAGTTTATACCGTATTAATGCATTATACTTCAGAAAGTATTGGGATGGTGGTGCAAAAAAAAGGACAATTTAAAATCAAGACTTGGATCCTGCTACCCACATTTATTTTAAGGAAAGAGGACTTGACTTAAGTGTTGGGAAGTACTTCACTGCATGCCCCACAGCTTAAAACAGGTGCTCATTCTGGGGGAAGTGTTGAGATCCAGACTCACCTTCTTGGCTGACAACAGCCTGCAGCTGCTCTGCTGTTTGCATTCAATGGATGGCCTCCTCTCCTGCAGAAAATCAGTCAAAAAGAGATCAGTGAAACTGAATGTACGAGGACCCGTTACCTGGGATTGCAGAAATAGCTCCAGAGGGGCCACTCCAGAAGCTCTGTGGAGCAAGCCTGTAAGTCTTCTGCTTCTTTCCAGACATTCAGAGGGGCAGAATCATCCACTCCAAACTTACCTTCTCTTTTGGAAATCATTACATTGACCTTGTGGCTGTTGTTCAGAATTGGAGATCCTTAATAGCTAGCTAGCCTGGAGCCTCTAGAGGAGAAGGTTTCCACACTGAGAAGGCTTCTGCAGGCACTGGACTTTCTATTTTGATTTGTTGCAGATTCTGTACCATCACTTCCCTCAGACTCTTTTAGCCTAAGCTTTTCCACTCTAGACAGGCACAAAAGGACTGAGTCAATATAGAAAGGAGCTGCCCCTCTCACCTTCCTGCTGCTCAAAAACAGCTCCTGGCAGCCGACACGTGGATTAGCACTCAATTGTCTGGACAGGGTTTACTGCCACTTCTACATACAAGTGGTGGCCTTCACTGGACTAAGTAAATCCTGTAAAGGGAAATCCTGCCTCACTGGCTTTCTGAAGTTGTACAAGGTATCTATATATCAAAGATATATTTTTGTTCAGGTTTTCGACAAACCCTTGACAAGACGCCTAGCAGAACACTACTGGAGAAAAAAAATTGCCATGGGACTGATGCTTATAGGAATTGAAAGCTGCCTACAGGGTAGGGAGCGAAGGGATTCATTGTCAGTTTTCAGGATGAAAAGTCAGCAGTGGAATCTCTTAGGAAATTAGTTTTATTTAAGATCTTCATCAATGATCTGCCAAAGGAAGGGGTACAGAAATATGTCTCAGTTTGCAGATGATACTGAACTCCTTCAAGAAGTCAAATGACACACCTGCACATGGCAAGGAGCCTTAGAAAAGCAATGCATAGATGAACGAGTGCAGTAAGAAGCTGCAGATGAGTTCCTGTGTAGATATAGGGAGAATAATCTAAGCCATGCTTACAGAGTGCTGAACTCAAATCTGGCAGCTGCAGTTCAGGAAAGAGACCTGGGGGCCTCCTAACTCATCTGCTCAAAATGGAACAGCAGCCAAAAATGCCAATAAAGTTTTGGGTGTTCTCAGAAAGGATAGTAAGAACAAACAAGAAAATATAAAACCTTGGTGCACCCACATTTTGAACACTGTGTACAATCCTATTTCCACATTTTAAGAAGGATGTAGGGAACTTAGGGAAAATGCAGAGAAAAGCAACTAAGATGATTAAAAGGTTGGAGCAGTTGCTCTTACAGGGAATCAGAAAAGGCTGGGACTTTTCATTATCTTATCCCTCCCCAGGCTGAGTGGGATATGGTCAGGGTTTATAAAAATGTGAAGGCAGTGAATAAAGCGAATGCAGAATTGTTATTTGCCAAATCCCACAGTGTCCTATAGGCACTCACTGAAACTAGTTGGAGAGCAGTTTAAAACCTAAAAAGGAAGTCCTTTTTTTAATACCACAGGTTTACCTGCTCTGCCTTCTGGAATCTGCTCTTACAGAAGGCTGTGGAGACCCACAGTACTGGCAAGTTAAAAAAGATGAAAGCAACCAAATTATAGGACAGCTGGTCCATAAACAGATACTGGAAGGAAGAGGGCAGGTATGTGCTCACTGACACCCTCAGTGTGGTGGTGGGTGTTGGAGGAATGTGAGGGGGATGGACTGCAGACAGGCAGGACCGTGAGTCATCCCCAAACGGCGTTTTGTATTGCCACTGTGGGAGACGAAATGGACGATGAGTTTGACCCAGAAGGCCATTTTCTGTGTTGTCATGAAAATAAGACCCTGTGCTGTTTTGCTGGAGCTTAAAACTGCCATTTCTGAGTTATTTCCACCCATTTAATTTTGATTGCATCTCAGTAGGCAGTAAATGGTGCAGGATATTTCTCAACTGAAAGAACTCTATGGTAATTATCAATGGCAGGGATTTTTTTTTTTTATTGTTTTGACCATGTCATTTTTTTCAGTGGGGTTAAGGAAAATATGAGTCTCTGCAAAAATGAAAGGAGATAAACAAACAGCGTTGAGCAGATATGGATCTTTCATATAAATTTATAGATCTTAAAAGGGATGTAAATCCAGTCAAATAAGAGGTATGTTGAGCAAAGAGAATGAGTTAGGCAGGCACAAAACAAATTTTATTTTTAATGAATGCATTTTTAAGGCTTTGTTCTGCTACCATCATTAACATTTCTGGATCAGAGTCCAATTTATACAGGTGAATTCTGTTCCCAGGTTTTCTGATGGTATGACTGTTGTACTTTGCATGGTGAGCAAATAATGAGGAGTTCCTCTAATAAAGGTATCGAAAGCTGGGCCTAAATAACTAAAGAAGGATTTGAATTCCTGGAGGCTGTATAACCCCCTCATCCTCCGAGTCGGTCCTTTCCCTGACTTATCAAAGCTTCTTATATCACACGCCAAGAGGAGCAGGATTTGTCTGAGGTCTGTCTGTCCAGCTTGATATACACCATCCAAAGCGGGGTCTGTCTGCACCGAACTTGGTGGCTGCGTGGTGCCAGCTGCAGGGCAGTGAGGAGCCAGGCGCGTAGCGGGCAGAGCTGGTGGCATACCACATCCTCTCCTCTGGGAGCATCTTGCAGCTGCTCCCCCTTGCAAGGGCACAGTTCAGGCGGGAATCATCCCTTTCGGCAAAGATTCCCTCTCACTTTGAGGATTTCATGAGAATTGAACATTGCAGCTTCTTCTTACCCAGTCTTAGAATCATAAAATCATAGAATCATAGAATGGTTAGAGTTGGAAGGGACCTTCAAAGGTCATCTAGTCCAACCCCCCTGCAAGGAGCAGGGACATCCCCGACTAGATCAGGTTGCTCAGAGCCCCATCCAACCTGGACTTGAACATTTCCAGGGATGGGGCATCCACCACCTCTCTGGGCAACCTGTTCCAGTGTTCTACAACCCTCATTGTAAAAAATTTTTTCCTAATATCCAATCTAAATCTACCTCCCTCTGTCTTAAAACCATTACCCCTCGTCCTATCACAACAGGCCCTACTGAACAGCCTCTCCCCATCTTTCTTGTAGGCCCCCTTGAGGTATTGGAAGACTGCTATCAGGTCTCCCTGGAGCCTCCTCTTCTCCAGGCTGAACAGCCCCAACTCTCTCAGCCTGTCCTCATAGGAATGGTGCTCCAGCCCTTTTATCATCTTTGTGGCCCTCCTCTGGACCTTCTCCAACTGGTCCATGTCCTTCTTGTGTTGGGGGATCCAGAACTGGACACAGTACTCCAGCTGGGGTCTCACCAGGGCAGAGTAGAGGGGGAGAATCACTTCCCTTGACCTGCTGGCCACGCTCCTCTTGATGCAACCCAGGATGCGGTTGGCCTTCTGGGCCACAAGGGCACATTGCCTGCTCATGTTGAGCTTCTCATCCACCAGCGCTCCCAAGTCCTTCTCCTCAGGGCTGCTCTCAATCCATTCTCCACCCAGCCTGTATTTGTGCCTGGGATTGCCATGACCCAGGTGCAGGACCTTGCACTTGGCCTGGTTGAACTTCATGAGGTTGGCACGGGCCCACCTCTCCAGCTTGTCAAGGTCCCTCTGGATGGCATCCCTCCCTTCCAGCGTGCTGACGACACCACACAGCTTGGTGTCATCGGCAAACTTGCTGAGGGTGCACTCTATCCCACTGTCCATGTTGCTGACAAAGATGTTGAACGGGGCCGGGCCCAACACAGACCACTGAGGGATGCCACTCGTGACTGGTCTCCACTTGGACATTGAGCCGTTGACCACCACTCTCTGAGTACGGCCATCCAGCCAACTCCTTATCCACCGAGTGGTCCATCCATCAAACCCGTGCCTCTCTAGTTTAGAGAGAAGGATGTCATGCGGGACAGTGTCAAAAGCTTTGCACAAGTCCAGGTAGATGATATCTGTTGCTCGTCCCTTGTCCACCGATGCTGTCACCCCGTCATAGAAGGCCACCAAGTTGATCAGGCAAGATCTGCCCTTGGTGAAGTCATGTTGGCTGTCACCAACCACCTCCTTGCTCTCCAAGGAGCTGCAAGGTTTTTGTTTTCCTTTCACTGTCCACCTTGTTCTAAATACCTTGCACAGCAAAGTGCTTCTTCGCTTTTCACTGTGGTTTTATGTTGCAGAAAATACTGACAAAAGAGTTATTGTATACATTGCTAGCTGTTCCAAGGCGTGCTTATGGCTACTTATTTATATTCATCAGGTATCACACCATCTCCAGACAATTATCAGGTTGTGGGTTTGATATCTATTTGCTGTGTCACGATGCAGAGAGAAGAATGCCAAATCATGTCCCCTGAAAATGTGCTGTATTTGAGCAAAAGATTGAAACAGAGTACCTATTCTTTTTTTTTTTTTTTTTTTTTTTTTTTCCCCCTGGAGAGTAGGGGAGTAAATAGCTAATCAAGGTGGGGAGGGGGAAATCTCACAGACTGGTTACCTGGCATTTGAATTAATGGATGGCAATTTGCTCTGCATATAATTTACAGTCTGTATGTGCCTAGATATAACAGCAATAGTAAGAATGAGAACCAGTTATTCTCTTACTACATTTAAATTTCATTTACTGTAGCTTGCATCAGCCTTAACTTAGCTTGGTCTATTGTAGCCACACATAGAAGAAAAAAAATAGAAAAAAAAAAAAGCTTTGCTATAATTAAGGATGGGAATTTGTTTCTGTGTAAAGGTGCTCTAAAATCCACCTCTTATTTCAAACATTGTGTAATGTAGTGGCTGTCTGCAGGGCATATTAGGATGTGTTACTGTTGAAATCTGGGATCAGATGAGCTGGATATTGTTGAGAAACAATCCTTCAAGGCAGAAACTTTTTTGTTTTCTTGTTTGACAGGTTCTTATAATGCATCGCTGACATTGTCCCTGGACAATCAAATCATAATTCTGATCATGCCTGATTGATCTCCGTTGCTTGACATTTCCCACTGCTAGCAGGGAGGGCTCACTACCCAGCATGAAGTAAGGAATCAAAATTTGAAGGCCAGTGTTCTCTAAAACCAGGCTAAACAGCTCACCCCACTCCCACAGCACTCCCTACATCTTGCAGTGAACTTGGCTGAAGCGACTTGCAGCCATTCTACACACCTGTTTTCAGTTTCAAGAGGCTGCTGGGATGCACCACTTAACTCCTCCATTCTGTTTTCAGTGCTTTTTCTGCACTAGATGTTCCAGAAATAAAATAATAAATCTTCCTCTGCCATCAGGCCAAATAAATCATGGCATTGCCATGAAACATGAGAGAGAATACGTTAAGCTGTCTAGGAACAAATACAGAGGCAAGATAGCAGCACCTCTAGTACTGTAGAGGCCAAAATCTTCATCCCTCACATTCTTTCCTCACAAACGCCCTTGGGATCAGCACTGACAAATACCCCTTTTGGTATTCCCCAGGAGAAAATTCAGTAGCATCCAGTATTTAAATCACCCTTGAAGGCTCACTGACCTTGAGACTCTTAGGTATGGCTGACAGTATCCATAGCAGCGGCTGCATCCCTGAAACCATCGTTGCAGAGGCCTGAGTTAGCTTACTGAAGTCAAGTGGTGAACATCTACCCCTCACACTTTCTGAGCTTTCTCCAGCTTTTATATCCCCAGCAGTGCTGACACAGCGCGTTACGAAGCTGTCGAGAGCACATGCATTTACATCCTTGATGACACCATGCGAGGGAGGTGGCTGGCTCTTGGGTAGCACCTACTCACAGACTCAGTAGGTCATACAGGGTATCAGTGAGTTTCTTAAATCTCTCTGTTCCCTTATCTAATCTTGATTCAGTCCACAGTGGCAATCCCAGCTTCAAACCTAAGGGAAGATCAGTAAAGCCATATTATCCTTACAATCAGTCTGAACCTTGTTTCTCCATTTTCTTCTCTCTGCATGAGCCCGGAGCCTCAATTTTCTCAGTCTGTCAATATATATCCATTGTACAGTCATCCCCATGTTCCTTCTTTTGATTTCTTTCTGTCTTCTTCTCTACTACTACTGTCTTTTATCATTCTTGTTTTATCTTTAAATGACTGAAGAAATATAGAGGGGTTTTTCAAACAGTGCAGTTTTTCACAAGAGCCATAACATGACATACATCTTTACAGCTGATTTACTTCCCTCATAAGGTAAGATACTCTATGCATCTTGGAAAAAGAAAGAAAAGATGCCTCTAAAATTAACTTTTCTGGATATAGGGAGGGAAATAAATAGTTCTGTTACAAAGGACCATTAGCCAAGCCAGCTGTGATTGCTGAGAGTGTTCAGAAGCAAACCCTATGAGATAGCCAGGTTACATACATGCACATACATGAAATGGTTGTGTATTGGCTTTCCCAGTTCTTTTTGCCTTTAGACTGAGGGGGAAAAGTTGAAATATGAAAAGCTGAAATTTAGACAGAGGCTGGCTTTGCCAATTCTTGTGATGTTATTGCAAGTATCACAACTGTTAATGTTTTCTCTTGAAGGCTCAGATGCTAGCAGCAAGAAATTGCAGAGGAATATACATTTTTTTAGTACATTTTGAGCCCTTTTGATATCACAGAAAGGTTTGAAGCTGCTTCAGAAATGTAGCCTAAAGAGTGAAATAGAAAGTAAATAAAAAATGCAAGGCTTAAAATCTTATAACTTTTAAACAAGTCTGATGTTTTTCCAACTGCATTAATTTTGAAGATGGGATTGGCAATATTGTGCATGGTAGCTTTAATCCAGTTGAAGAAAATAGCCCTGTTAGGCATACTAATTAAATGCAGAGAAATGCTGCCCTGACTAAGAATTATTTTATATTTTATATATCTTTTACATTCAGGTGCTGTCTTGATTCAAGACCTTTCTAAGTTTACAATCTGAGCTGGACTTTAAAAAAAAATTCTTTACTTTGCAAAATTAGACTCAATTATGTAGACAGAATTTACACCAGTGCTGAGATTTTTTTAAACCTAGAACAAAATTTTTACTCCTAAATTAGAAACTTCTGAAAATTCAGCTTATAATTATAATATTGTACAAAAATCTTTCTCTCTTAATAATCTTTCATTGCTCTTTCTAGTAACTTTACTGTGATATTAATTTTTCTGACTTTAGAAGAAAGCAATTTATTTCTAATAATTTATGCAGCAGCTACAGCATGTTTATTAACACGCAGTAGACACATCTGAAATATGTCAGTGAGCATATTTTGTAAGCCATCTGTAAATACTTCACTGACAGAAAATGGCACAATTTAAAACCATCTTCCCAAATTACTGCAGAGTGCAGTTTTCACATTAAAATATGAAGACTCTGTCAAGACTGCACTGCAGCATAGACCAGACAAACTGAGAGACCCCTCTGATATATCTTGTCAAAGAAGTTCACTGCACCTGTGCTGGGCCAGGATTTTTAGGACTCTCAAGAAGCCCAGTTTTCTCTTGTGGAACAGCCCCTATTCAATACACCAGGAAAGCTACCAGTCTGCTGCTGCTGCACACAGCTGCTTCTGGGCAGCGGTTCTCCTGTCAGCAGTTTGAAAGGCATTAACCATTCAGTTGGGCCATTTCCCAGATTCCTCTTTCAGGATGCCTTTAGCATCATCTGTGAAATAAATGTTCTACAAACTGCTGCGCAGTGCACTAGTCCTCCTTTGAACGAGGACTCCTGGCTGCTCCTCAGGCTCTTGGTGGTCGTGAAGTCTGCTTTATTCTTGGACACTGAGCATTTGTAAGCCATGCTTTTGGGATAACACCTTATCCCCTGTTCTATAACTCTTCCCTTATGAGGGTCATCCTCCCAATTGCAATGTATCCCATTGAAGACAGTAATATTTGTAGTTTGTTTCAGCAATGATGCTGGCTACTAAAGTAGACATACACTGAGATAAATGTTGATAGTAGAGATTCTCTGCATTTACACAGACCTGCACCACACTTGCACCTCATACCTCCCCAAGAAATGTCTGTGAACATGGACATTTGAAATAGGTTCGAACTGATGCTTGTAGCTACCAGCAGTGAGATATGTGGGATATGATTATTTCTTTTATATTTGTGCTTGTCCTTCCAGCCTTTGGGAAACATTATGCTTGCTGGAGGCTAGGCTTTGCTTATGGACTCAACAAGATCATTTTTATCCTTTTCAGAAACAGGGATATTTGGCAGTACTTTATATCTCTTTGTTATATGGAGGTGATCAACATCTATAAAAATAGAGACAGAAACAATTCCCCCAGAGTGGGCAACATATCAGAAGTGTTTATTGCACTTTATGGTGTCTGAGAACAATGATTCCAATCAAAATCAAAATTACCCTCAGAAGAATGACAACAGCTTAGTTCATTTTTGCACAGGAAAAAACAAAATCAAATAGATGATAACTGTTAAGCATAGCATTGTAATTGCCTGTCTAGTAGCCTATATTCAGAGTGAACTCCCACTGGCTTAACTTTGTTTGTCATGCAATTCATTTAACAGGTCTTTCATCACAAAAATGCTTTAGATACCAGAAAAGACAAGTCAGGAGATAGTGGTGGCTTCATAAAAAACGATCGTACGAAAATATGATAAAACCTCAAAAGAAATTAGTAATTTCAAGGGAAACCAAGATGGACATTTTTCTGACACTAGAATGAATTATAAATAGAATGGAATGCAAACAACATAAATGAACCCAAATTTCCTAAACTTATGACTCAAAGAGTTCATTAAATACAAAACCATACTGTATATTCATTCTGTCTGTATGTGGTATGCTGTAGCTGGAAAATAATAGAACTGCTGCTTGAATAGTAATGCCTTCACTTTACTTTATTATTCTTTTTAAAAGAGGTGTGTTTTTTCAAGTCACCATTCAATTCCACACTACTTTTAACATTTCATAGCTATGAAGCAAACTATAAAACACTGGTATTTCTGATTTCTTGAATGAGCCCTAAAGTAAGACCTCTGCTATTGTAGTAGATTGCATGGAGAATGTTAAAGAACAGCTTCTTCGGGCCTTATCCCAAAGGAAATTTCAGTTCTTGGAGATCTTTGCACTGATTTACAGGGAGAATATATCTGGAAATTAGTACCATTAATGTTAAGGAACAATAAAATAAAATAAAGAGTAATAATTTTGCATGATTACTTAATATAATTTAGTAATTCACCTATATGGGGTTATGCTGTGCCTCTGTTTCTTGAACTGTACCAGTTACACTATGTTCACCTTTTTATTGCCGGGCTGAAAGAGTAGGAACAACAATTTAAAGAGTCACTGATAACTGCTTTCAGGAGACCGCTGCATCTTGGTAAGAGATGTTAAACTATATTAAGGGACACCATTTCAGGGCCTCACAATGCATTTTTATAGATATAGGTGTACCTATATACACAGCATATGCAGAGAATAAAATATTTCTAATTCATACAAAACCAACCTCAGATTTTGTGAAGTCAAAATGCAGTCAAATAGCTCTACCCCTCAATTAAAGCACATTATTCTGGAAATATTTCCAGAGTAGAATTCCTCATCCAGACAGAAATCAGGCGTCTGTCTTACTTAGAGTAACAAAAAGCCATTCACTGGACTACAGAGCAGGGAGTTCAATTGTTCCAGCCCAAAAGAGTGAAGATGAGAGAAGGGAGAACTAGGAGTTGGTTTGACTTAAAGGAAATATGTGCCCAGCCCATGGCACATAATACTGAATGTGTCCTCTGCCTGTGGAGAGGATTATGATCCATAAATCGCCACCATATTCAGTGGTCCTAACAGTGACCACTATCAATTTATAAGCCACAGGTCCAAAGGTTGGATTGTCCCTCTATAAAAAATGAGTGATCTGTCTGCCTTTGGCTGTCTGCAATACAGAAAAAAAACTCTGTTATGAACTTGCAGTTATTCTTCATGGCAGAGAATTTGTTTTTGGGGATTCAGATTTATAGGCTTTCCAAGTGCATGTTAGAGTAATTTGAAAGGTTATCATCCCCAGCTGCCTGTCCTTTCTCTCTGCCAGAGGTTATTGCTCCTACAGCAGAGACAATTGAATGGCTGGCACATTACGTGCGTTGCTCATGGCCTGGCACGTCCATTTCAGCTTACATTATCAACTGTCTGGGCAGCGAGCGTAGGCAGCAGAATGCCGTGACTTATCATCCGTGCTGCACATAGCTGCGGTGCTTAAAGTGCTTGCCGGTTCCCACACGTGATAGCCAAGTCCCACAGGTATGAGGACTAAGCCCTAAATCCCACCCATGCAGGGTACTGAGGGTGGCTACGAAGCACTGTTTCCCACGTTGCACATCTCACTCTTTGGAAGGGGTCAGGAGGAAGAAGTGAGTGGCTTCCATTGTTGTTGTGTCAGCACAGTCGGATAACCAGGGGAGGACCAGGCACACCCAGGTTTAGTGAGCCTAGGAGAAGGCAGCCTGAGAAATTTTCCAGCTGGGTGTTCAATCAGCCGAAGTGCTAAAACTGGCCATTTGGGAAAAAGCTTGAAGAGGATTTGGAAGACTCAGTAATACACACTGCAATGCCTAACTTTTAAAGAGTGCAATGACTTGTAGGAACCACCCTGTGCACCTGGAAGAGAATCCCAGGAGGCATCAAGTCAACTAAAAATCAGAAAGAAATTGCAGTGAGGGACAAGTTCTAAGTGGGCAACCCTCCCAAGCTTTCCTAGCCTCACCACAGAGTCCAAGAGCATCACAACCTGGAATGTGTTCATGTGTTCACTTGAGTGAAGAGGAATGCATCTTCAGCATCTGTTGCAATTCTGCAGGGGGAAGGACCAAACAGTTGTGTACTACATTCCCTCTAAAGGGAATAGTTTACCTCAGAAGTATGCTGTTGTGGAAGGTATGAATCCCTTCTCTTTCGTCTGAGTGATGTGCAGCCTGAGAATGATTAGTCTAACAGACATTTTGGGTATCTAGTTGATCAATATGTTTGGATCTCCTTGGCATACTCAGAGTTTTCTGAATGCCAGACATCAGGAGACACCGAGGGGCCAATATGAATGCAAATCAGCAGAACTTAAGCACCTTGAGGGTGAGGAAGCAGTTACTCAGAATTTCTGAAATTTCTAATAGCAATTTAATTTTTGAAAATAGTCACCTTAATTTGCAAGAAAGATCTAAGTTTCTTGGTGGATTTGGCCTTTTTGATCTGGACATATTTCAAAATGTATCAGCGAATCAGAGGGAGTTAGGGGCTTTGATGTCTTAGAGGTCTGCTTCCATCTGTAAGCATCTGAATACTTTTCTAAGTCTGGGATTCAGAACCATGCTAAAGTGTGAGGCCTTTCTGCAGACAGAAATGACCTTTCTTGAGCGTAGAAGTTTTAGCATGGAACAAAAAAATTATGTATGGTGTTTAGTAACATCAGAAAGACCCTTTGATTTGGACATTTCTGCATAGAAAATAAAATTGCAGAAGATACTCGGGCATTGTTAATTGCATTCAACACATTAAGCACAAGCATCATACAGAGAAAAATCATTTAGGATTGACAGGTTTTTGTATTGCCATCCTTAAGTTTACCGCATGTTTAGAGTAACTCTCATTGATTTCTGTTGACATTAATGGCCCATTAACAGTTCAGTTCAGTGGCTGGCAGACTGCACTTTGCCTATGCCAATCCTCACCTCCTGATCACCAATATTTCATGTTCTCTGGATGTTGCTGCTACCTCTGGAGCCATTAGTGATCTCTTCCCATCTTCTCAAACCCGTTTATCCTCTCTGTCCCAGCCCCTCTTCTCCATCTTCACCATAGCCCTACAGTCTTCATGTAACATCTCTCCAGCCCTTTCTCATCACCCTGGTGGCCTTTCCCACCCAAGGGCCCTGGGGTAGTCAGCCCTGTTCAAATTGTCGGGAAGCTTCAGGAGAGCTCCACTGGCTGCTCCAACCTCTTTGAAGTCAGCAGGACTCCTCCTGTATGTAAGTGCTCACCAGGGAAATCAAGGAAGGCATAAAAAAATCCATCAATCAATCCACTTCTGTGGATCTGCACCTTACTGCTCTGCATAGCTGGCAAAGATGATTATTCCAGTATCTCAGTCTTCTGTTTCACTCTTACCTTTCTTTGTCACTATTCTCAAAGAAAGAAGAAACCTGTAATAATGAAATCTTGTAAAGTTTACGTAAGACAAGTGTTTTTTTTCTTTATCTTGCCTTTGTGATACTATCTTCTATCCAATACCAGGCTTCAAACTTAATAAGTAATGTTTTACTCAGTGATCAGCAGGAATGAGGTTAACCATACCCTTGTAATAGGCAGAAGTTCTTTGAATTTAACCATCATGTTTTGATGAAAATCCTGATTAACAAAGTGCCCATGTATATTTTAGATAGGAATATATTAAATTTTTTATTATCTATCTCATTCTAGTAAATGTTAGCTGTACTTCAAATAATTTTAGCTTTTTGATGCAGTGGAAGAGGTTACTGATTAGAAAGATAGTTTGACATGGGATCAGATGTAGTATGATATCAAAGTAAAGATAACTACACACAGCATAGCGTGTGTAAATGACACTGACACAGAATAAATAACAAGAGAGTAAGTCCGTGGAAATAAAATTAATAGAGAGAAAAATAGAGAAAATATAGAAATAAAGAATGAAATAGAACTTTATTGCAGCTTTGTATTGTAATAGTCTCACTAGAAATGCATAAATTGATTCCACTTGGAAACTCTTAAATCCCCTGCTCCGGATGAGAAAGAGCAACAACATAAAATTCATGGTATTTGTGACTAGCCTTTACCAACAAAAAGTAAACAGCCACGACTTCGAACAGAGCTTCTGCTGCCGCTGTAACATCTCCACAAAAGGCTAATGCTAGAACTTCAGACTGCACAATAAAATTAAGCATCTATTAACATAAAGTGATTATTACATATCTTTGTCCTATTGGTCTTCCAGCTATTCACATTCAGGCTTTGAAGCGTCTGCTTTTATTCCAGCCCTACCATTGTTTTTTGCTCTTCTGAAGTTGCATAGGAGTAGTTAATCAGCACCAGCATCTCTGTGGCTGATATGTAAATCAAAAACAAGCGGGGAAATTGTAACAAGCCTTCAGGGAGACGGAGGTGTTCTTTATGACACTTGCCTGATGCTCAAGCTACTCTAAGAGGAGCTATTTCTAAGGCTATCAATTAGGGAAGAATGAATAGCTGAGGTTGTAAGCATTGGAGTCATTCACTTCA
The DNA here is from genome assembly GCF_036417535.1 of Chlamydotis macqueenii. NCBI lineage: Eukaryota > Metazoa > Chordata > Aves > Otidiformes > Otididae > Chlamydotis > Chlamydotis macqueenii. The sequence goes on along the minus strand of NC_141559.1, from coordinate 37,398,709 downwards.
GCTCTGATTTAGGCTGGTAGGTACTAAAACTTGTTAGCTGTGCAGCAATGCTCTCCTGCTCTCAGTCCATTTCTATCGAATTAGGACTCAGAGAACACTACTAGCATGAACTGACTCTCTTGTCAAAGGGGCCTCTTGTAGAGATTAATGAGCTTGATGTTTTTAGATGTCAGCAAAATATCTCCTATAGGTATCCTCAGGCATCCTGAGCTCTGTTTGTAGGTGAGCATAAGCTCACCTACAAGCAGTTTTCCCAGATGCTGAGATTAATTTGCTCTAATTTGCTAAGAAAGTAACAGTGGCATAAGTTTTGTTGGAGAAATAATGAAGTGAAAACTAAAAATCAACAACAATTACACTAATGAACAGTTATATAAAATCCATTCATTAAAAATCAGGAAATGAAAGAGATTATAACTCTGCAAGAATTTTAAACGTGGGAAAGGTAATACAGCGGATAGCTAGATCTGTTATTAGCTCACAATGCCCTACTTGAGAGGAAAATCAGAGAAACAAAATTTTCCTACCAAAATTGTACCTACAGCAGAACAAAGATTGACTTGGGGCTACATAAAATAAGTTTTACTAGTACTTTTAATCTTTTTTTTTTCCCCTTAAGGATTGCCAAAAAACAAGAGTTGACAGATTTCCCTTCCAGTCACTCATCTTAGAAAATGCCACCTCCTCTGTATCTATTGCCAGAAGTAAAGAGTGGAAGGTTATGGGGTAGCCCAGGCCAGCACTAAACAGCAAAGAAAAGGAGAATAAAACATTTTTATTTGAACCATTTAAAGAAATCAAGCTTTATCATTGCAGTCACAGATTGATATATAGTTATTTAAAATCAGGAAAATATCTTATGAAAATAAAAAAAAACATGGAGGCAATGTGAAAATTGAAAATGCCTTAATTCACAAGTGTCTGTTTTATTTTTATCCCACTTTTCTTTCTTCCTTCTGCAGTAGAAAAAATGAAAAGCAAAACCACACCAAACCCAGAACTGAAAACAAAGGTATTTGAATCTGCTATGAGTTAAGGGTCTGACTGAAATTCAAATGAACAAAATTAAAAAACTGAATCGATTAAGATGGATTACTTGACTACTAGCCACAAAATGTCTCTACCAGGCACTCCTTCACCTCAATAGTAGCCAAGTACCATGCAGATAACTTTAAATTAACACTGAATATTTGTTTGCTCATCTTTTCCTCTTTTTGCAATATAGTTACCAATTACTTGAGGGCAACCTGACTTTCCTGTGATCACAGATCCACTATTACTTCCTTGCTTTTTCAATCAGTAGTTATAACACATCCCTATGAACTTTGAAAACATGATTATTATATGCATGAAAAGTATGTGAATGTAAAAATACAACAACAGTACCTTTGTGTTGAGATTACTTTTCTTACCAGCTTTGAAGTTGGTTCCTGTCTGAAGCCTTGTGTCCAACTATGTTAGACCAGTACAAAGCAAATGATCTTGACATTTTATTTTAACAACTTGGCTTTGCTTTGGCCAAACATGAAACACTGAACTTCCAGGGTATGAACTTTCCCCACCAGTGTATGTTTTGAGAACACTGCGCTGAAGAGTGAAAAAGAGGGAAAAAACTGTTGATTCAATACCAGAGTAATAGGCCCTTACTGAATGAATCGCATGCTTTCATAAGATAGGAGGAGGGAAGAAAACTCTTTCCTTTTTCTATATTCTGGTATTTATAAATATACAAATTATTCACAGCATAATCTGGGCCTCTTTCTTGATCAGAGCATAAGCTTAAAGATTCCTGTCTTCAGGATATTCACGCTTTGTGAACCCAGAGGTGCATTACCCTAAGCTATATAAGAGAAGAAAATGCATTTAGCTTAAGAGAAGAACATACTGCACATGTGACTTTACTAAAATCATAGATATGTTTGCTTGCCAACTCCTTATAGCTCAGAAACCATATTAATGTGTCTTCTTCTGTGGGACCAAGTAGAAATAATCTAGAAGAGAGAGAGAAGGATGATCCAGTGAGTAAGAAATTGTGCTTCAAAGAGAGACTCAAGGAACTAACACCTTTTTGTCCAAAGGAAAAAATGGAGATGGAGTAGTTGTCCAGCTGATACCTCCAGCACATGAAGTTATCATAATTTGACTTGATAAAGATCGAAAGGTTGTGTACGCCCCAAGAGAAACAGCTGTATGCGTCCTCCCTTCCTGCTCATCTCGTAGTGGCCACTGTCAAAGAGAAGATATTTGACTAAATAGATGCAGCCAAGAAAAGAGGTAATCTTGTGTTTGTATGTGAGACAGAGTAGAACTTGCCCTTGCACACTGTGCTTGTAGTTCTACTACCTCACAGTCCACCACATAGGAAGCATTTCAGAAAAACTGATTACTGAAAGGAGGAGTGATGTAGCAGGAAGGCTACATCATTACATCATCAGGAAGGCTACATCATAAGGAAGAGAACTGAGAGGGGATTCTTGTCAGCCGTGTTGCCACTAAGATGTAAACAACAAGATTACAGACAAAAGGCTTGGGGTTTGTGTTTATGAACCTGAGATTTGGAGTCAAAGTACAGGCTGTTGCCCATAGTTTTATAAGGCCTCAATTGCTAGAGGGTTAGATCGTTCATTTTTCTGTCAGGCTGTTTGAGCTAGTGGTTTGAAACCTTCTCCATACATTTTTTTCTGGGGGAGACAAAAGCAAAGGATCACATTTGGTAGGATCTGTATTAATTCTACAAATAATCAAATACTGTCTGAATTAATTTTGATTAATTACATGGAAAATATTTCTTTTTTGGTCAACGATACATACGCATGAGGAAGGAGGATGTCTAAGGGTTCAGAATTTTGTAAAAGCTCTAGAACTCCCTCTGGAAATATGAGTTTCCACCAAATCAAACTGAAAGCTTGAAGCAATTTGCTCTGTACTTTTAGAAGAGATTTTTCAATTGAAATGTAATAGTATATGCTAGGAAATTACCAGAGAAGAATATTTTCCTGTGCATAGACCAACACAGAAAAATGTAGTGTACAAGAGGAAGTGCAAATTGTCAACATTAGAAAAATACAAACATGTATTTAGCACAAGTGCTGAGCCCCCTACATGAGATCAAGGTAATTATATGAAATCCTGCTCTTATGCTGCACGGGCAAGTGGAGTCAGGAAATCTTTATACAATATTTTTCTTAGCAAGGGAGTACGGTAGCACAGTGTTCTCAGAGAAGAAGAAACAGTTCAGTTTTGTCATTTCAGTGTGCTGCTCTGTGGGAAATGTAAAAACTGTACTTTAAAAGTATGAAATAAAGTAAAAGCCAGAGAATTATATCGCCTTAGCCAAGCTGCCAAAAATATTTATGGAACTAAAAATCTCAAGAGCATAAAGCAATTCATACTATGATAATGTTTGTACTGGGAACTTTCCATGAGTAAATATATGAGAGGGAATAGTCATATCCATCTATTTGCTTAGTGGCTGTTCAACCACAGAAGCTGCTACATGTCAATTATTAGTCCTCATGGGGATAGAAAACCTTTTTTTTCTGGAGGGCTATTTTTCTGTTTATTTTTTTTTCCTTTTTTTCCCCTGCTATTTAAAAAAAAATCAACTTCTTACAGGTATTGACATATACATATTCTTCTCAATAATATGTTCTTTTTTCATACAGCCCTACCATCAACTACATTGCCTTTTTCTAATAGGAAGATCAGGATGCATGGACCAAATCTTTTGACTCTTACTACAATGCCTTTGTTGCAATGATGGCTGTTCCACTGACAGACATTAAGACATTTGAACAGCCATACTGTTTCTGTTTCATTAATCAGGTAGTGATCTTTCTGGTTTCTAGCACAGCAACAGACAGGAATGCAAGAAAATTATTTATAAAATATAAATCATAAGTGTTTCATTTAGATACAACCAGGAAAAAAAAAAAAACAACAAAAACCAGTGGCCATGGCTGCTGGTAGTTACTTAAAAGCTAATCAAGCAAATGATGTGTAACATCAAAGATAAATTAATTTCAGTGAAAGAAGGTCATTTTCAGATGCTAGTCACATGGATAAATCATTTATTTTAGCTAGAATCAAGAAAGGTCACTTAGGTTTTTTTTGTTGTTGCATAATGCTGCTTTTTACAGGTTGATTTCTGCCAGGATCATCTTCATTACTAATGCCACTGTAATAGCATAGGACAGTAAGTACATAGCATCAAAGAAAATCTTCGCAATAAACAGAGGTACTAATTGAACTTACTGATCAGAACTGTCATAGATTAAAACCTACTTTAATCATGCCAATCGCAGAACATGACTCATCATGAGCAACTAACTTTTCAAATGAATGAACAAACAGAGAAAAAAAATAAGCTTCATACAGGACAGTTACAAAATACTTTGCTTAAATTATTTCAGAAAAATGTGGAAAACATCAATAATAAGATTACAAATTTTTATTTCAGTTTAGCTATTAAGTCTTTTTCAAAGGGTAGATAAAGAGCATTAGGTATATAGCCTGTATAAAAAGTTTGCCTATACTGTGTATCTGTGTCTCACTCTTTCTTCATGGAATCATAGAATGGTTTGGGTTGGAAGGGACCTTCAAAGGTCACCAATTCAAATGCATGGCAATTTCAAAGCACAATCACAAATCAGTCCCTCACTGATCAGTTTCCATTGCAAAATTGGCCAAGAGTTGAGAATCTTTTCAAATGTGATCTACATATATCCCACGGAGGTGGTGGAGTCACCATCCCTGGAGGTGCTCAAAGAATGTGTAGACACAGCACTTCAGGACATCATGGTGTTAGATTGATGGTTGGACTTCAAGGTCTTTTCCAACTTTAAGGATTCTATGATTCTATGATTCTAAATATCGAGTTTGAAATGAAAACAAAAAGCTGGCAGATTTTACCAGGTTTTGGACTGATAACATTTACAGTGTTTTGGTGGCTCTATAGCTTGAACCCGAGAGCTTCTTGCATTGAAGGAACCAATGCTTTCTATCTCTGCTCCCTCTGCTTTCTCTGGAGGTGGGGAAAGTTCTTTGGCTTTTTGCTCTGCATTTCAGTGAGCACCAGCTGTAAAACAGGGATCCAAATCCTGATTCAGTCTTGTCCCAGATTTCAAAGTTTTGGATCTATGGGCACATTTGTCCTTTCAAATGCTTTAACACATCAGCTAAGTGTTTTCTTAAATATAAATGCCTAGGAACAGATGACTGACTGCTCATGCTGAAAGCAGCTCACTGCTTCATAGTTTCTGCAGCCCCTCAGCTCTAATGAGGAAATCTAAGATAGTAATGATACTTGTGTACTTGTTCAAATACCTTTATGCATCTTAAAATTCACATGTTCATTAAAAGTTAAATACATTTTATGACTTATCACTTCACAGCTAGATTGCAGTTCTCAGTTTGAAAGATTCACCAAGTAGAAAACATGAGGAAATAAGAAGGAAAGTTTTGTGCAGCCTGGAGATGCTGAATAAGTGTCTGAAAAAATGTGTATTTGGAATTTTTTCATACTGAAAAGCTTTCTTCAATCTTTATAATTGTTCAAGAGCTTGTCCTCTCTACCTGATGGAGAACTGCAGGATGATGCTTTCCTGAAATAAGATTTTAGTCAAAAGTAATTTGATTCTCTCTCTCTCTCTTGTGCCATATCTATCTGACAGTTGTTCAGAGAGGTGTTTGATAGGCCCCTTTTGATGCTGCCTGCCTCACCTCTCCCATCTTTGACCCTAGCATGTTTCAGTTCCATTTCTGCAAATTAAATAAGCAGAACTATCTCCTGCCATGCTAGGAGTGGGCCTTTTATTTGCCATTTCAAAGTCATAATAACAATTTTGCAGAGACAGAGTAATAATTAAAAACATTGTGAAATCTGGACGTTGCATAACATGTTCTGTCTCCAGATGGTGAAACTAACTTGTCTATAAACATTTTCCAGTATCACTGGGGGAAGGGATGTAGTGAAGAAAAGCAAGGGCTGTGGGTATGAAATGGAATTTAAACCCCTGGTTACCATTAACTTCACAGGGGGAATCTTCTCATTGTTCATTCCCAGGTCCATCATTTATGATTTATCACACAAGATAGGATTTAGAATTGTGAAGCACTAAACTCTAGACAGAGTTAGATTTTTCACAAGATACCTCTTGCTACTGTGGCACTTGGAGGATCCTATCTCATGCTGCAGAACAGATCAAAGTGCTTCAGCATGGCAGCAAGGTAAAGCAGGTCAGGAGTTGTCTCTAGGGGATACAGACACATCCAAGTTTCTACTTCTAAAAAGTTAAGGTGTATAGTAAAAATCTGACTCAGTCACCAATCAGGGAAATTCTTTTTTTTTCCTTTATTTTGTGGCTTTTTTAAGTCTATGGAATAAATTTTGAGCTCATATTTTGAGCCCAGAAAAGCTGGAAATACTCTACACGGTTCTGAACACATATAGGGTAAATTAAAGAGCTTTGCTTTCATGTGAGCTGATGTCACTCTAGGCAATATCATCACTGCTTTCTAATATTGATGTCTTTAGACCAGCTCAACCTAGCTGTGGGTAAGTATCAGTAAATGACAGCAGATAAGTTATTAGCATCCAACATGTAGGTGCAAAAGAAGCATGCAGGAACCGGAAGAAAAATATCCCTTCTCTATGACCCCCACTCGAAATCATGTTTCTTCTCTTATCAGTTGTAGTACCTCTCCTCGATACACCTGAACTGCTGATGCTGAGTAAGATATTCCCACAAATCATGTCAGTTAGTAATTTCTCCAAAGTAATTGTCATGCTGTCAGGAGCTGAATCAGTCTGATTATTTGCTGTGATAGATCAGCACTCTTGCGTGGTGTAAGGAAGGTGAGAGAAAGTGCTGGCACTGAGCTTTTCCCCTTGATGCTGGTGGAAGTGAGGTTCCTGCTTCTGCAGCTTGTCCACTGGAGAAGTGAACAAGAATCTCAGAGCAGGAATAGCCCCAAACTTGCTTCTGCCTTGCAGTGGAAAACACACTCAGCATCAATTTGTGCCTGTGGATCGTGTATTATGATCACTGATGTGTCGTTTCATCATTACTGTTAAATAGAGATCCTGCCCCAAGTAAAGTAATGATGCAGCAAGAAGGGAAAAAAAAAATATTTTAAATCCTCGTCTTATTAATAGCTTCTCTAGAAAGTGTGAGGCCAGAAGTGTGCTTACCCTCATAGTGTTGCATTTAAATCAACCCTTGTCATGAGTGACAGCTCTACAGTCATGTTTCTGCTGCTGTGGCTGCACTTCATTTTATCTGTGGAAAACGCTGGGCATTTACATTAGGAGGTACCTGACCTGACTCTCAATCCCCTGGAAGTTATTATTGTGCATTAAATCCAGAGGCTGCAACGCCACCAAAATACTCAGACCTGGTAAGCTTTACTAGTGTTTCTCTTCACTATCATAGGACGGCGATGTCATCTAAACATAAGTAATGAAAAGTAAACTCTCTGATTTAAAAGGAACAGTCTTGGGAGACTTGCTTAGCTGCTGCTTTCATGTCTTTAATGCTTATATCTGCATGAAGCAGTGAGAAGAATAAAAGATCAGGGACCGAGTCAATACAGATTTACCAGGCTTGTCAAAAGCTCTTTGTCCAAACTTCTTTTCTTCTAAAAGCAAACTCCTAGATTGCAATGCTGCTTCTCCTCTCTGCAGCTGCCTTCAGCACGACGTGCTCTGTCACTCTGTGGCTTTTCCCTGCCAGCACCGTTTCAAGGAGGGTCATGGCCCAGAGGGCTTGATGTGCATGCAAATGGTGAGTCACTTTGTCACAGAAACTATAGATTCTTGGGCTTTCACCACCACCTCTGATTTTGATGCAGAGTGTGCTTCATAACAGGTTCCAGCAGAGAAAGCTCCCAGCAGTGCGCAGCGTGGAGACCCAGCCATAGCACCAGTGACTCCCCAGAGCGGGCACCTCGATGCTGGCACAGGAGACTGCACCACACTGAGCTGACCTGGCCCTCTCCAGATGGAGCAGCCCCCATTATTTCTTCTAATAGCAGATGTTCATGCATACTATGAAAAAATGCTTGGGAAAAGGGGCTTTTTAATGCAGTTCTGTTGTCTTTCAGCAGGATATTTCAGGTTTTGAAAATCTTTCTCCATAGAGTGTAGCAGAAAAAGTCCAGACGTTGCTGTTTGAGAAGAGCATGGGAGCAAGTGCACAGCCCCGACACTCTAGCTGTTGCTCGCAGTGGATACCGTTTCCCCTTCTGCGTTAGGACTATCAGGTTCACCACATATGAAGAGCATCTGGAAGGAAGATGCTTCCTTGGTACAAGGCAGACCTGCAGCACCCCACTTCTGTCCGACTGTGACTCTCCTACAGATCTTCCAGCAGTGGAAGTCAGGACTAGGACGATGAGCCCTCCAGATCAGTCTGTTGTAAAAGTGTTTCCTTAGAGGGTAGAGCTCAAACTGTGTTTGCGGGTAGGCTCCAGTTAATTACTCTTTATAATTTCTGTCTTGAAAATTTTGAATTGCTCTGTCACAGAGCGTCACTGAAAACTGGCCTCTCCTATTTAAAATCATAGAATAGTTAGGGTTGGAAGGGACCTTTAAAGGCCAACTCCTCTGCAAGGAGCAGGGACATCTGCAACCAGATCAGGTTGCTCAGAGCCTCGTCCAACCTGGCCTTGAATGTTTCCAGGGATGGGATATCTACCACCTCTCTGGGCAACCTGTGCCAGTGCTTCAACACCTTCATTGTAAAAAATTTCTCCCTTATATATAGTCTGAATCTACCCTCTTTTCATTTAAAACAATTACCCTTTGTCCTGTCACTACAAGCCCTACTAAAGAGTTTCTCCCCATCTTTCCTGTAGGCCCCCTTTAGGTACTGGAACACTGCTATAAGGTCTCCCCAGAGTCTTCTCTTCTCCAGGCTGAACAGCCCCAACTCTCTCAGCCTGTCCTCATAGGAGAGGTGCTCCAGCCCTCTGATCATCTTTGTGGCCCTCTTTTGGGCCCACTCCAACAGGTCCATGCCTGTCTTATACGGAGGACTCCAGAGCCGGACGCAGTACTCCAGGTAGGGTCTCACCAGAGCGGAGTATAGGGCCAGAATCACTTCCCTTGACCTGCTGACCACGCTTCTTTTGATGCATCTCAGGATGTGGTTGGCTTTCTGGGCTGCAAGCACGCATTGCTGGCTCATATTGAGCTTCTCATCCACCTCCCAAGTCCTTCTCCTCAGGGCTGCTCTCAGTTCATTTCTCCCTTCTCTCTGCCACTCTCTTTTAACTGTTGCCAGAGCATTCAGGCTAACGTATGATCTTCATGTAACACTGTGGAGAAAGAAGAGAGTAGGACAGCCTTAATGGATGGGGCAACTACTAGGGAAATTCAGGGAATGAATAGCTGTTAAATTAAATGTACCTCTGACTTAGAAGGAAGTAACTTAGGAATGAGAGAAAGACAGGAAAGGGAAATACTACTTAAATATAATAAGCAACAGAATAAACCAGGATCGAATATTTGTTTAGGTATCTAGATTATAGGTAAAAAAACAAAATATGCTAGCAATAGAAATAAATACCATAATGACTATAATGAGAAGTGTATTTTCTTGACATATAAGGGAAAATATACCAATTTAATATCGAGTTAAGGGAGATCAGCACAACTCCAATACCTTTTAAAACATATTACTGTTAACAACAACAAGATAGAAACCTAAATGAGGCCTTTCACAGACCAATGCACTGAACTGCAAAAATTAGTATCTATGGAGAGTCTCAAGGCTTGTTTCCTATTTACTGGAATTTATTCTTAAATTTCATAGCAGTATAGCCTTCTTACAGTGCAGTTCCTTGGCTACAGTTCATTTTGGATGATTATACTCTGCCTACCTAAATATGTCCTGTTCTTTCACCTCTCTATGGGTGTTTTCTCACTGGATGAACCTGAACCTAGGTCTGCACAGGAGTCCTTCCTCTGTTCGCCTCTTGAGCTCACTGGGCCTCTCTGTAGGCATCTCTGACATTCAGTTAATTGATTAACAGTCAGTTAATACACATTCTAGTAGTATCTTGTTTATTATGAGATGTTGTGATGTGTTTCTAGATGAGTACTATATGCATAGTCTAAGGGCTGGACTTGCTTAGGGAAACACTGCTGCTCATTTTTTGGTCATTACAATGGAGCTGTCTCTTTTCAATACCATATGCTGCAGAAAGCCACAGGGGAGGGACCGTGATCTTCATTATATGTGACATTTATGTACATCTAGGACTATTATAATATAAAAATAAGGCTATAGATGCTGTTTACAAATAGTGCTTTTTTTGTGACAAGTTAGAGTTCTGAAATAAATTAACTGTGCCACTGATGCTCTACAGCATAGTTTTGACCCTTCAGAAACCACAGGCTCTTTCAAATGTGCATGAAAATGTGAGCAATCTGCTGACACATTTGATCTTGAAGCTACTGTATTCCCACTGGGGAAACTAAGTAGAGCTTTGCTTAACAATTCTAATGCTTCATCTTGGACCGGAGATAGTAAATGCAGCAACAAGTCAAATGTTCATATGCACTGTACAAAAGATTAAAATGCCTAGCATTTTGATTGACCTTGTGGCACCCTGGCCATATTGGACTCATTTCCCCAATTTAGCAATATTATTGGGAATTTATTCAGTGCTTGTAACACTATGACAGGGCTCTGAGGAACTTTGCAGCAGTAAAAATGGGTAAAACAAGAACTCAGAACAGATCTGTTACAGAGAATAGATGTGGACTCTGCTATTATTTTTTATCTTTGATGTCTTCACAATGGACTGAAATTGTCTACTGAGCCTTTGTCATGTCTTCTGTCCATCATCTCTCTATGCAATCAAACCAACTCAATAACCAAGTCAAGGATTTTTTAGGGGAAGTAGAAAGCAAGAAATTAATGCCTAAACCACTTCATTTACAACATGAGGAAATACAATTTAAAAAAATTTACTCCAGCTTCTGTATTGCAGGAATAGCATTACCTCTGAGATACAAAAGTAGTTTTGACAATAACAGAGACATTTATCTAGCACCCTAGTGAAAGTGTTTTCTGTTTAAGTCTCTTGGATCTCTTTCAGGATCCAAACTGTTCAGCTGGCTTGCTGCATGCTACAGCAAATTTGCCCGTATCTGTCCCAGAGCAACTACTTTACAGTGGTGGAAATTGTCCTATACGTAACCTATGAAAAATATCTGGTTACCTTTGAAATATGAGATTTAGTACTAAGTAGTTATGAAGATGTTGTGAAGAACTGCAAGCCTTGTGAAGACTTCCATATTCTTTACAGTTCAGAAAAAAGTATGTTTCCGTGGCATTCACACATCCATTCTGCTGATTGCTTTTGTACTGTTGAGAGGTGCTGCATCACAATTAGAAATAATCAGATCTCAATTCAGTTGTTGAATCACAAAAGCAAGGAAAACTTTTTTTAAGAAGCATAAGGATGAACAATTGAAACCCATGGAAAGGTGTAAGATATGGTCATGTCCCCCAGCAAACCAAAACAAATTGTGTGGCATTTTTCTCTCAGAAATGTGAAAAAATATTGTCCTGGTTTTGGCAGGGATGGAGTTAATTTTTCCTCTCAGTAGCTGGTATGTTTTGGATTTTGTGTGTGAAGAATGTTCATAAACACCCTGATGATACCAGTTGTTGTGAATGAGACCAAGGACACCGTCCTGCTTTCCAAGTCTCGCTAATTTGCAGATGCAGGAAGCTGGGAGAAAGACAGACAGCATAATTGATCCAAACTGGCCAAAGAGAGTATTCCATGCCATAAACGTCATGCTCAGTATATAAGTGGGGGCAGGCAAGGGTGGGTATCTGCCTTCCTGGCATCCATCCTTCATGCTTGTTTTTGCTGGCATCGTTCCCCCTACCTTGCTGGCTCCCTTTTGCTCCTTTGCTTGCTGCTCGGTTTTGTTTCCGTGATCGCTGCTCGGGACGGGCTGTATCGGTCATTGGGACATCGGGTGGTGAGAAAACACATATTGTTCACTTTGTATATTTTTGATATCCTTATATTCTGTTATTATTGTAGTTTTCCCTTTTATTTTAGTAAATTGTCTTCATCTCAACCCACGAGTTCTCCTTCCTTCCCAATTCTCTCCCCCATCCCCCTGGGGGGGGGGAGAGTGAGCGAGAAACTGTGTGGTGATTTGGGCTAAACCATCATAAATATCAAGAAAAAAAATGTTTCAGATTGACTCAAAATATATTGTTTAACTTAAAAGGAAATAATTTATTTCATTCTGAACAGATTGTTTTACTTTTGGTTGCCTATTTTTCTATTTTGTCCTTAATATAGATTAATTTCAAAAGAACACATGAAATTTGCAAAATGAAAAATTTTGTTTCAATAAATTTGAAACAGAAAGACTTAGGACTTTTTTTAAAAAATTCTTCTCTGTGGCCAGAACTGTTTGTTAAATTTACTCTAAATTCTCAAAAGCTTTAGTCACCTGAAATGAATTTTTCCTCTGAATTTCATAATCAGTGAAAAGTATTGTCCAGATCTTCCATACATATATTTTTTAGTAAATTTATTTTTCAGTTGAAATGTGCAATCCAGCAAGTAAAACAATGTGGTAGATACCCTTTACAGTGTATGAGATATCATAGCAATTTCTTTGCTGCCACACAGTTTTATATTTCAATCAGCTGTGGTTCTACAATCCCTTGTCACATGAGAAACTAGAAATATTTTTGCAGGAGCATCCTCAAAGTAGGCAGTGTACAGTTTAAACACAGGATTCAGAAGAGGTACTGAAATTTATGTGAAGACAGAACAGGTGCTTAAACTAAGTACAACTTAGCATATCCCAGCCATTACTGTAGTTGGTCTGAGTAACTACAGTAGAGCAAACACTGAACTCATTTGCTGTTTGGATCCCTCTGGAATCAGAATTTCTCCCTTGACTTTACAGGACTCACGTTTTTACCTTCTATATGTAATGAAGTCATGGGATCATATAGCATGGCAGGGATTTCACCTGCCATGATTTTACCTACAATGCCAGGGATTTCACCTACAACAGAAAAATGGGGTAATCTGACAGATAATTATCATATTGCATGAGCAACAGTGACAGAACACTCCACTCAGTAAATCCAGGTGGAAAGAATACTAACAGCTCAGAAACATGAAAGGTCAAAAATCTTTATTCAAGTATAAACTGTCATTCCAATACTTACTCTTGAATTTTTATGTTTGTTTAGCATCTGTGCTTTTGTCTTGCCTTTGGTGAGCATAACACTGTATTAGTGTTCCTGCAATGACATATGCATGTGCATATAGTTGAAGTAATCTCACCAAATAAGAGCTCAAAACAGCTCTGCAATACAACTTCATGACTTATTCATGAGGCATACTGTTTGCAAATGAGACCACAAATAACACACACCAGAGGAACTTTCTTCTGAATCACTTCTAGTGGTGCCTAATAACTTATACACAAAGCCGCATATAAACATATGTTTTATTATTATAATTGGTTTTGTACCAAACTATTTCTAGGTGAGTCAGATAATGAGCAATAGCAAAATACTTATCCCAAGCTTCACATTTTCCTACTGTGTGCTTCTGGAGATGTATTAACTATGGCTTTGCTCTGGGGATCTATTTCTTCAGAATCAGAATGTAACTGTGATGTTTTTTATGGGGAAGATATTCAAGTTTCCATCCTTGGAAAGGTCTTGGGCAAATTTTATGTAGAAAACATATATTTCTTACATTTATCTGTCAAATACAGGATTATAAATGTAGTGCCAAAAAAAGGACAAAGATTTCTTGTCAGCTGCTTCTCTGTAAATCAAAGCATTTCTGTTATCGTGGCAACTGAGAATTTATTGTTACAATAGCTTTTCAGAAAGTCATTTTTCTTTAAGCATATGCCCATGACGGCAGTCTTTCAAAGCCAGGTAGCATTAGTGTTTCATCTGCCTCATAAAGAAAGTAAAATCTAACTAAGGATTGTTCTTAAAAGAACTAGCCATTTTCTTACACATGCATTTTTTAAAACTCCTTCTCTGTATAAGTGACTTCTTAGCTTCCAGTTCAAGGTTGCAAATAGTAGTGAGTGTTGACAACCTGGATTCTTTGAAAGAAACAGTAAATTAAAAGTACATAATTTTGCTTTTTGATAATACATTTTTTCTATGTTATATCTAAAATAATTCTGAATTAGTTTTTTTCACGTGCAAAATGATTCAGAAGGTATTTCCCCATGTCTGCTTACATGTATTTATGATAATATTCAGATAGCTTATTGCTGAAATAGTTGTTTTTCCCTTCCTAAATCTATTGCATCAGTAAGCACTATCACCATCTGTTATCATATCATGTCATAAAGATAAAAATATTTTCTAAGTAAGGTATTCCTTCTTGGAGAGGGAAGGTCTAAATTCAATGAGACATTAACATTGCACCATGTGACTTTCATGTCCCCCTTCCGCTGGAACAGACCCACATATGGTACCCCAGCTCCCTGTGGGATGTTGGAGGAGATTTGGGTTCGTAAGGACTGGAGTCATGGAAGCCATGGAAGTTCAGGTGCGCCTCAGGAGCAAGCAGGTACAGCAACATAAGGAGAGAGAAGCATCTGAAGATTCTTGACCATAAATTGTGGCACAAGAGGACATGTTAAATGTTTTCATTAAGGAAATTAGAAACACTGATTAAGACACTCTTTTTGGAGATGGAAGGCCTCCTGTCAGCCCTCACTTTGCTTAAGTTAGCTTCAAGACTGGCCATAGATCCCCCACATGCTAGCAGAACATCTTTACACCTATACTTTTGAGACAGTGAGAGTAAGTGCTCTCTCAGTTGTTTTTGCTGGGGTTGTGCAAATAATTGGAGATTCATTTAGTGAGGCTTGAACATGACTCTGTGGTCTACAGACTCAATCTTCCTTGCAGATTCTTTTTTTTTTTCTTTAAAATCTGAATTAATGCATGTTCCACCACATGGAAAGTTAACCATCTCCAGCAGAAAATATTGTGAGTGCCTCCTCTTAGCACAACAGTCCCTGATGATTGCAGATCTTTGCTCATTTCTAGGAAACCTGCATCCCACTCCTTATTTTATATCGGACAAAATGAAGCTATAAAACCAAGATTTTTTCACCTTCTGAGTCCTCTAACCAGTGAGTGTTAGCAAAAACACAGTATCTGTCTGAAGAAAGCCTTGCCCCTAATGTCTTTTGTGTGAATCACAGCCTAGTCTGAGAACATTTGGCTAACGTGACCACTAGAAGTGAGATAGGTCTAAGCTGCTTGGCCTGAGCCACTCAAATATTCTGATCTGTCTGATTTTCAAAACATAAACCCTGTGACTGCTACTTCAGTTCTTGAAGACAGTTAGTATGGAACGATATCGCCAGCCCCTATCACCCAAGAAATGTCATAGCCAGGAGACAGGCTGGAATAAAGGATGACGATGAAAATGTTGCTTTCAAAAGGAAAGGATTTTGGTACAGTAGAAACAGATGTGAACCATCATAAACAAAAGACACAGAATTTTTTACATCTCTTTTGTTATTAAATGCTAACTGATCTTTTACAGCAATTAAAGGAAAAAAAGTCTCAGTCTAATGATTTTAGTATCATTCAGCATTGTGTTATCATTTTTCAACACTCTCAACCACTTTCAATGTTTACAAATAAAATTTACTTTCTGCTGCTCTTATTTTCCTTCATTGTTGTTCTTGTTGCCTCTGTAGCTGAAAGGTCAGTGCAATTGACTAGTACAATTTTTTGTATTTCCAACAAACTAAAACCATGCCACACATAAAAATCTTCTCCTCTAGGTAACTTGGGGTACAAAAGTCATTCATTTTGAAGTACTACCAGGTGATAAAGTCATCCTAGAAGGGAGTATTTATTCATGTGTAGCAACAGGAAAGGGAGGAGGTCTGCACAGCATCACATGAATTTATTTAGATTGAGGGAACCCACTTCACCTTTGCCTGTGCGAAAGATAATTTCCTCTGTCAAGACTGGGACTGCTTTAGTGCTACAGATCAACACGGGATAAATTTTATTTTCCATGAGAGCCTCCAACAGTAACAACTCAGCAGGATGAATCCAATTATACACGGAAATTTTTTACAGAACATAAAAAGACGGTTTCTTGATTGGCATTTCAGTATTTGCTGAGTTAATGATGAAATGCAGATGAACTTTTTTTTTGTAAAGTCCAGCTTTTGTTGGCAGAAAACTTGGCACGGTTGCTTGTTCCGGTCCATCGGCTGATTTTCTGCTCAAATCCCAGATACACCTTTTAACAGAAGTTTAATTAAGACAACATGACAGAAGCAAAGAGCAAATGGTCATTTTTTGGCAATTAAATCAACAGGAGAAAATACTCAGAATGTAAATAGTCACAATGTGGATACTATGAATGACATTTTAAAATAACAGGCAATGGTTTTTTATATCAACACTGGGCTATCTTTAGAAAAAGAAAGCAAAGCAGAGCTGCACAGAGCTGCCCTAGCAACACAACGCATTGCTGATCCCTGCCAGCAGCTGAACACCTTCTCATGCATAAAGTGGGAGGGCTGGCCAGGAAAATGGGGAGTAAACAGGAATATGATGGAAAGGAACACAAAATATACAAGATTTTTTTTCTGATCCTACTGTCAGTGTACATAGCAAAAATTAGTAGCCTAAAGCAGGAAAATTATCAAGAATCTAGTTTCTTCCTATGCTTTTTCTTCCTTGGTAAAGTATCACAACCACAATCTCTGCAGCACCACCTTCCAGGATATTACTTAATATTGAAAATATTTAAGGAAATAATATAGCACATCTGATGGTATAGAACACTTGTGCAAGAGAATACCATGCATTAAAAATAAATGGCTGTTCCTCTGTAGTGGAGAGGCTAATGGGTTTTTTTGTGTTTTTGCATATAATCTGCCTTTCTCCTTAAAATTGTGCAAATATCTATGATTTTTGTCAATATACAACTGCTTCAAATATCAAATAGGAACTACAGCAACTCTTAAGGACATGTCTTTCACACTCAGACAGATGGAACTGCAGTCATTACTCCCAGACACAATGTTTTTTTATCAATTAGAAACATCTTTTAGGTTCTTTGGAATACATTAGTAGTGAGAGATGGAAAAGTTGATTAAAATAGGTCAGTGGAATTAAGACTTTTTAAGAACAATTTACAAGCGTGGGTGAAAAGTGACAAAAAAACCCTAACAAACGAGAGAAGTAATCCTTTGAAGATTATGTAAGAAAAGTCACACAAATGGGCATGAATCAGCCCCTTCTCCCTCTTACCCCACAACTGAAATCCCTTTTTAAAAAACTTTTCCTTCCTCCAGAGCATGTGAAATAAAATCAGGTAAAGGTCAATGTCCTGAGAGAGTTTCAACTGCAGAAGAATGCTTTTGCAACTCTGGGATGTACAACACACAAGAACTGGCCAAAAGTTTCCTTCAGTCACTGGGAGCAGATTATGCCTTTGAGAGTACTCCTGTATTGTACCCAAGAGATGAAACTGCGCTGGATGTAGACATGTGTAGGCAAGTTTTAGTCAAGTGTTTCAGTCAATACCAGCAATGCAGCCAAAGCATCGTGGTTTTCAGCGTGCTCTGCACAAGGCTCCTTTGAACTGCAGATCCCTGTTTGGGTATAACGGCAGCTGCATTTCATTTCACACACCAGGCTTAGTGTTCATCGTGTGCTAACAGTGGTGAAGTCTCCACTTGAGTCCACTGCAAATCTACTTGCCGAGACAATATAATCCTTGCTGGAAGCTCCACAAACCCAGGGTGAACTCTAATCTTTGCTGCTGTTTCTCCAACATGTTGCAAGTACTTATTTAACAGGACACTTGGGTCCTGACTAGCTAGAGCAGCTCTCTACTATTCATGATGTGGGGAAGCAGAAGGAGGAACACAGATGTATATGCCAGTGTGGTGTGAAGTTAACCATGATAATGGACTCCAGTAACTTACGGGGCAAGGGGAAAGACACCAAAATCTAGCCCTAGCACCAGCTAAAAACCAGAGTATGTGATGACCAGAGGAGGTACAGGAATACCGCTCATGCACTCTTAAGTGGCTGGTGGAAAGGGATAGGACTTGGCTCAATACCTGAGCTACCTTCAAAAAGTTCTGATTTAGCTCAGAATCCAGACTGTGCTAGCTTTCAGAGGTAAATGTAACTTTAATTTGAAAGACGCCTCTTCTAACTCATAATCTGGCTCTTTCCTGTATATTAAGTCAAAGATCTTTCTTTTAAAACAGGAAATACATAATAGATGGTGGCTCCATGAGCAATTAAGTTGTTATGGAATAATTTTATTAAGGGCCAAACCCAGGAACATTAGCCCTTACAGCAAGTAAGGATCGGTCACATCTCAAAAACAACCAGGGAAATTATGTTAGCAATTAAAAATTAATGTAGTCTACAGACAAAATTAAAAGGTAAAAATTAATGAGCGGGGACTGGATCCTCGGGTGATTTCTTTCAATAGACTCTCCCTGCAGGAAGCAAATCTTCACTAATGTTCCTCACCTGAGAATAAAAGCCTCCAAACACACTCTACTTCAGCCATATTATGCAGAGAAATTATCATTTACTCCTGTTATACACCTCTAATTTTAATAAACCCAGTTAGCTTGGAAGGCATCACAGTCTGACAGAGGATAATGCGTCTGAATCGGCAGACACAGTTACTATCTCTGCTGTAACCATCGATTTGCTCGCTGGCCATGGGCAGAGTAACCTTATCTTCCCCTGTCTGGATTTTATCAGCTGTCTTGTGAGGATAATAAAATAGTTGGGAGCTGTGAATAAAGTGTTATTGTATGCATTATATTACCTATTATAAGCAGCAGGTCTGTCACCAACTAAGGGGCATTTAAATGCAAGAGAAGTCCTGTTGTTTCGCTGTGGAGGAAGAAGGAATCTCAGCAGTAGGTCTCTTGAGGCTTTGGGATGTTTTCCCAAGCCTGCTCCAGCAGACCTCCAGAGCCACTGCCTCAGCCTCCTTGTCTAGCCCCAGGTTCTGGATGCAGGCACGTCGGTGCTTACATCCTCGGGTGTCTGCCATGTGCACGGAGGGGTTCCTCTTGTAGCTGATAGTGCAAGTGCTTCCAGACCAAAAGGCATGAATTTTTAGCTGTATTAGTTTTCACAAGGGGCAGATATATTCCCACCAGGTACAGGTTTTGTAAGTATATCCACCCAACACCCCCAACTCAGAGTAAAAGGGCATGACTATCTATAGCATGGGTATACCTGACTCAGAGTCACCTCAAATTCCAGCCATCATGGTTCAGTGCAGCGCCATGTGTATTTGTCTCCTGAAACACAGGAGCAACTTACTGTTAGGTCTAAACTGCCACTGTCTCTGCCCTCAACCTGAGTTTCAGGTTTGGCTTGCAGGTAGCCAGTTTTAGGGGCACCCTTGTCAAATGTACTTGCAGCTTGAGACTGCCGGCAGCTCAGTCCCAGATACCTTCTTTTATGCAACAAACATCAAACAGCTGAACATCAACTGAACTAGGGGTATCTGTAGCTGAAAGCACAGGGAACATTGCCAGCTCTGGTGAAATTTTCCAGAGGGAGAAGATGTCAGCTGGAGCTGTTGATGTGATGAGGGGAGATATGCAAATGCACTCCAAGATCTTAGGACCACATGGGGGAAGACTCTCATGGCTGCCTAGCTAACTGTATCTCCAGGGTTGCAAGCTCTCAGCTGCAGCTGCTCTGGAAAGCATCTCTTCAGCAACCTAATTAGCCTTACCCTGATGGATTATAAAGGGAAAAGCAGACAACTTTTGCTTCGCTTTTTTTCCGGGGCAGAAAGCTGTGGTATCCTTCCTTGTCCCCCTCCCCCTTGTCTGTGAAAAGAAAATGAAAAATCTGGGAGATGAGGCTGGTTTAATGTGTTGGCAGCTTTTAGCAAGTAGTAGGCACATGTAGGATCTGCACTGGAATGATGTGTGGGCAAGGACCCACAACTATGTTAACTGCTGCGAGTGGACCTGTGGGTGGAAGGGGAGTGCTTCTGCTTTGACACAGATCCAAAACTTCTTTCCTCAGTTAATTTAGGATCCTCCGTGACACTGGACCCCTGTCTTCATGGTGTGTTTGGGGAAAAGCTTCATTAAAAAAACTGTAAGACAGACTGAGGAACACTGCTGGTCTTAAGGGCTGGCTTCATGATGCAGCGGGGTGAGTGTCTGTGTGCTGCCTCTTCTCATTCTTGAGGTTCATGACGCTGCTGGAGATGTGCTGCCTTGGTGTACGACATTGAGCCCAAGCAGCTGTCTGCTGTGGCAAGTTCTCTTCTCTCGGATTGCTGTGCGACCCACAGCAGGCAGTCCCCGGCCAGCTGGGACACCAGGGTGCTGTGGGAGGGCCATCCAGGAGACCCTGCTGGGATGCAGATGGAGAAGACGACAGTCACTTGCAGTAGGACTGGATGTGGTTTCAGATATAGGAGGCATAGCAAATACAGGTAGCTGGGAGCGGTATGTTCCTGAAACATCTGTGAAGAGCTCATGATTAAACTTTCTCAGCAAGCTTACAGCATCAAATGCATTTTCCTGTGATTTATTCAGAACCTGTAAAGAGCTCGAGGCTTAATCAGAATTGGTTAGTGCCCTTTCTCTCTTGGTTGACACTGAAGTCAAAGCAAGGATTCTTCTGTCTCCAGTAAAAATGAGCTTTCAGCTCACATCCCCCTCTCTGAAGTCCCTTCCAGGAGTGGAGAGGCAGCAGTATCTCCCCTGTTAATCATTTTGTTAGTTTTATGTTGGGGCAGACTAAGTGTTATCTCACAGGTGACCCAGGGGCGGCCACTAGCACCCAGAACACATAGGGAACACAGCCTTGCTACTGGGCAAAATTTAGGGCATTAAACAGCCTTTCCTATAATTGTTTCATGTATAGTTTTGGTATTTTGATAGATAACATTAAAGCAGAGAGAGCTATTTATACATCTGCTGACTAAATAATTTTAGGTTAAAACCATCATGGGGAATGGGAGAAAGGAAGCTCTATGCCTTAAAGTCTTACTACATGCTGCTAAATTAAGCAAAAGAAAACTCCACTTACATATGTTACTGACAACAATCTGTAGCAGCCATTAAACAAAAGAGGATCTTCCAGTTATAGTGGGAAATAATGGAAAATATTTCTCGTAAATGTACCCCCTCCTCTTATTGACAAATGAAACTTTTACTTGCAAAAATTATATTAAGTAATTATTTTTTTTTACTAAAAAAAAAGACAGCGTTTCAAAGAAAAGTGAAAAATTGAATTTTGCCTGCAGAATTGTTGTTTTAGCAAAGCTTGAATAAGACTTTTACCTCACTGCACCCACCATTTCATAAACTTGCTTGTTGTAAGCAATCACATAATGCCAAAAACGTACAGAATTTGTTATTGTACCATGAGGTGTTAGCCCATATAGTTTCAAAACACTTTGTGTAGGATTAAACACACAATAACATTAGTTCTAATAGATTTCACAACCAACACCTCATATAGTGCTCTGAAAATACCTAAGAAATTCTGAAAAGTTTTGTATTAAAACCTAGCAGATGGCCAGAAACAGTAATGCCTGTAAGGTTTAAATTAGAAGGGTGTTTTGTCTGATCAGTTGTGATTTTTCTGACATCAAAGTGGCTGGCTATTCTGAGGTATCCGGTGACATTGTAGATTCCCTTGAGAGTCTAAGACATCTGCAAGGAGCTGGCAAGTATGACATAAAACACATGGGAGACCTATGCCCTTCTGCAGCAGCAGCCATATACCGGGCAGGATACCCTAGGCCTTTAAAGTGACATTGGATGCCCACTTGGGAAGTTATGTCCTGTCCCTTTGATCTTGTATTTTTCCATCAATTCATTTGCTATTAGCTGTTATTCAGAGGTGTTACAACAGAGAGTAATTAGCTGAGAGGTATTGGTTTGTCCTTCAAGGGTAGGAGATAGCTCAGGTACATTGTCTGTGGAAATCTGACAAGCACCTGATTTAGTTCAGCCTTTGAAAAGTGACACCAAATGTCACAAAGCTGAAAGGATATCTGGTTGGCTATACTAAGGGTGCGAAGTGTAATTACTCAGGTCTATTGAGTATGCATGTTACAGATGGGATGATCAAGGTGGGCTTATAGAGCTTTCTGAGGAGGGAAGTGAAAAGATACGATTGTTTGCTTGGCTGGACTGCATGTGGGCTAGCTCTCACGGCTGATTTGCCACAGGGGTGTGGTGATGAGAAGACTGCAAGGTTCGGCTGTGCCAACAGAACAGGTTCAATGATCTCAATGCAGAAGTTATCTAAGCTATCTATTTAGACAACTAAAATGTGTTTTGGGGAACACATAGTTAACAAAATATTTGCAAAGTAAATTAAGTGGGAGTATAAATCAACATGCTTGATGAATTAATTCTTTTGAGGGAGTTTCCCTGGAGAGTATCTTTAGCAGCAATTCCTTAGAAAAGAATACCCATCTGTTTAATATTTTCGCTTGTTAGAATCATAGTGCTCCTTTGACTGTATTAGTCATTAATTTTATGCCTTATTTGTCTGGGTTTTTTTCTGTCTCAGTTGTACGAACCCACAGTAATAACTTTCAGGTAAATGTCCAGATATGCAAAAGGAATAGCTGCACAATTTCCCCTGGTTCTATACCTAAATATTTCCCATTCAAAAGGAACTTCAATTTGGTAAAATAGAAGGCTAATTTTAAAAATGGTCAATTTTCAAATACAGGAGAAGGCTCATCTATCTAATCTAAGCTTGCAATCTCTTTCGGTAATATTTCCTAGTCGTGATTCAAGTATATTCATCATTATACTATTTAGATAATGATTAGATTGTTAAATGATATTCTGACCTAGAAGTTGTGAAAGTTAATAAAGTCTCTCACATTACTTCAGTGAGCAGTATATCACATTATGATTTACTTAGCACCCAGCAAGGATATTATCTGTTATCTGATCTATTGGACATGATAGGGTTTAGACAACGATGATGGGTAGGAATATATCTGTTTTCCTTTTATTTATGGGCTGACTCTCCATCAGTTACCAGAGCTTAAGCTTGTACATGTAAGATGAGCTTCAGTAACCATTTTTCAAGGGTAAATAGAATATAATGATAAATCTAAAGACCATGATAAATGTAAAGAACACTGGAATTAAGAGGTTTTTGAAGATAAACTGCTAGGTAGTCTCTGTTTGGTCATAATAAATCAGTTAACCTGTCATAATCAAGCATAATGACTCTGTAACTAAGAAAAACATCTCCAGGAGTCTTAACTTCTTCCAGGATTCTCTTTTTTTTTTTTTTTCAAACAGTGCTACAAAGATCTCCCAAATCCTGAACCTGTGGATTCACTGAGTGTTTCAGATTGAAAGAGAATCACCTTTTTTTTTGTATTGCTTTTCTAAGCTGTTCATCAAAATTCAAGCCAGAGCAAACTATCCTCTATAGCAATTTCATTTATTCTTGCAAACTCACACTCTCCTGTTGCAGTTTGAAATGAAGCATGAGGATTGCTGGAGTTATCACATCTCTTTCCCTGTAACAGCTGCTACCAGAACAGGTTGTAGCTCTTTGAATCATTTTGTCTATAGAAGTAATGACATTAGCTACAGCCATACAGGTCACAGGTCGGTACCTTCCGTGATTTCTCTAGAGCCATTAGATGGTAATGATACTCAGAACAAGGGAGTTAGCGAAGTGAGTAAGTAGCTTCAAAACCAGCATGACTCTATCAAGGATAGGGACACTTTTATAAGCTGTATAGGTCACAGCTTGATTTTCCAAGAACTAAGTGGACTGTGTCTGCCATTACTGAGAACAGAACCTAACAGTGTGTTCTACAGAACAGCTGAAAACTTCCAGCAAGAGAATAATTAAGTTTCAGGGATGTTCAGATCTTATCTAAAAAGTCTCCTGTAGTTGTAGATATAGGTCATGAGACCCCACCTGGAGTACTACATCCAGTTCTGGAGCCCCCAGCATAAGAAGGACATAGACCAGTTGTAAAGGGTCCAGAAGAGGGCCACAAAGATGATCAGAGGGCTGGAGCACCTCTCGTATGAGGACAGACTGAAAGAGTTAGGGCTGTTCAGCCTGGAGAAGAGGAGGTCTCTGGGGAGACCTTATAGCAGCCTTCAATACCTAAAGGGGGCCTACAGGAAAAATGGGGAGAAACTCTTCAGTAGGGCCTGTTGCAACAGGACGAGGGGTAATGGATTTAAAATAGAGGGAGGTAGATTCAGATTAGACATTAGGAAAAAAAATTTTACAACAAGGGTGGTGAAACACTGGAACAGGTTGCCCAAAGAGGTGGTGGATGCCCCATCCCTGGAAACATTCAAGGCCAGGTTGGACAGGGCTCTGAGTTGAAGGTGTCCCTGCTTCTTGCAGAGGGGTTGGACTGGATGACCTTTAAAGGTCCCTTCCAACCCAAACTATTCTATGATTCTATATTAAAATTGCTTCTGCAGACAACTTTGAAAATGGCATAATTTAAGGAACTAACTGTATTCTTAATGACAGTCATCTCTCGTACATGAAACACAGACTAGGCACAATAAGAAAAATTAATGGTAGAGGTTATGGGTAATATTGGTCACCACATACATAACAGAAACATTTTCAAAATAGTTCATTTTTTCATATTGTTGCTTTTTAATATGTTTAACAGTCATCAGTTTTCAATAAGTGCCAGTATTTAACATTTAATATTCCTCAAGGGTTTTGAATACCCAAGTCAGGATGGCTCGTCAGAGGGCATTTTATAAAGAAGTGAAGTAGGAATGGTGCTAAAGACTGCTAACAAGTTGTCTTCTGTCACTAAGGGCTAATTCCTCAAAGTTCTGCACAGTGCCCCTATGGACTCTGACTGTTCCTAGAATATTAAGTGTATTGTCATCTATTTCATGGGCAGAAATTCAAGCAAGTACACTAGAGAGAATGAAATGCTTTTTTTTGTGTGTTTGTTTAAACAATTATCAGATATCCAGTAACCAGGTTTCATATCTTTCCTCAGTCTTTTTTGAAGGGACCTTTAGTGAGACCATGGGAAGGCTCAGGTCTCTTTCCGTTAAAACATTTATCTGTAGCATGGGTTATGTTCAGGTTGCATTTGTTTTGTTTAACTCCAAAAATGAGTGGCCAAGACCACCTTCTCAAGCTTTCTAAAAGCCAGTTAGGACCCAAACTTTAAACTTTAAGCTTTTCTAATTCTGTTTAACAGTTATTTAGTCTCATTGCTACTTGAAGAGCGGGCAATGAATCTTATCTGTTAAATAATGAATGTGCAGTAATGGAACATATTCCGAAAGTTTCAACAGCTCATTCACAGTTAATGGCAGAGAAATCACAAGGAGAGAGAAATGCATCTGTTAAGATGTAATAATGAAAGAATACATTATCATTACAGATTATAATAGTAATAGATTATTATCAAACATCCTATACAAGTTAAGTATCTCATAACTTCACTGCAGCTGAGACCATAACCATTCTAATCACAGCAGAGGAGTAGTCACCTGCAATTTGTAAGACTGAAATACAGTTTCACCAGCAAGTGATTGTAGGAGGTATTTCAGGATGGAGAGACTGATAATAAATGACATACATTCTTTGCAATAGGCTATGTCTAACCCAAAGAATTGGAAATACCATTTCTGGGTTCAGATCCTTATTTTGACTGCATAGTGACTCTGCATTGACCCAAAGACCACCATATCCCCCTGCTCCATTTTCAGATAGACTGAACAGGACAGCCAAGGAGCAGGATTGTAGTGAATGCTGAAGTTTTCATGTCCTTATAGACCTCCCTCCTCGGGCTACGTTATTCAAACACCTTTAGCTCACATAAAAAGATTCTACAGGTGGGACAGGTACAGCTTAAATGCATACAGTAATTATTTATTGCCAAACGTGAATAAAAGACAGCTGAGATTTAATGAGCTACTAGGCAGAGTGTTAGTATGCTCACCACCTCTGACAGGAATCCCACGGGCATTCTGCTGGTCAGGCAGGTATGAGCCAGCAGGATAGCCAGGCTCCACTTCTCCCTGAAACAGATCCTTGATGTTGCTGAGTTACCATCTTCCACCAACTTTGTATTCTCTCCTTTAGGATTTTGTACCTCTCCGTTCTAGTGTTTTTTCTCTTGAATTCTTGAGCTACTCATGGTCATCTTCTTACCGGTCCTACCTGCTTGAAATTTTACCTATCTTACGGCTCTACAGAGATTCACATAGCTCCTTTGTGTCTTCAGAATTTCCTTAGAAGTCCAAGCCAAGGTTACACAGCTGGGCTCCATCAGAGTGAGGGCCCTTCAGTCATAGCTGAACCTGTATCGCAGAGGGCATTGCACAGCCTAGGTTACACCCTACAGCGCAAATATAATTGCTGAAACTAGTCAGATTTTTAGCTTAATTTTTAGAAAAGTCATACTTTCACCTGTGGAAAAGAAAAATGCATCACTAAATCTTTGTTCTCACTCTTGACCAAAGAATCTTAATAGGAATAAGCATGGGAGATGAAAGACAAAACATTTAAACATCTCTGCCTCTGTAAGCACACAGTATACATTTCTTATGTTGAATGGTGATACATTCTGAAAAATTTTTACTTCAAGTAATTTTTTTTTCAACATCCAAAATACCTCTTCTCTTCAGAATGCTTTCTTTCCAGTTGCACATTCAAATAATCTCTGTTTCTTTCATATATTTTGCTGTAGCTAGTGAAGATTGTTTTCTGAAAAGATTAGCAAACAGTTATTGTAAGCTCTATGCCTCAGTGCGCAGAACAAAAGAAAGAACATGCAAATTCGGGGTGGGGGAAAACCTAAAAGGAATTATAACATTATTCTCTTCTTCTGTGTTACTTAGCTGTAATGCACTATTCATCAGTTCTCAGGCTAGATCAGTTCCTGCATTTTAAAAGTATCAAGTATTTTACTAAATAGATGTATGAAGACATCTGGAATACTGAGATCTTGCTGACGTTTTACGAAAGCTGCAGCCTCTCTCTTCATAGCACTTCTCCAGAAAATTTAATCAGAAATGCAAGTCACTGTGTTTCTTGGTAAAATATGTGCCATGTCTCCATACATCTAAATGCACAGTGGAAACAACTGGATGGTGATCTAGCAACAGTGATTGTGCAGGTAGAGCTAATACAAACAGAAATTTGTTTACCTGGAAGATTCCTTTCCCTGATACCTCATAGCCTGCTCCCCTGTGTTCCCTTCCCTGCCCATCTATATCTCAGAATTTGAGAGTTATCCCAGCACGCAAGCCACTGCAGGATTTTTCTGTATTATTATCTTTCAAGGCTTGTGTTTATATATTAAAAAATATTATGTTTTTTTCTTGTGACAGAAGTTGAACCTGCAATATACTGGGTGGTGGAAGGGAGGAATTAGGGCTCTCATTGGTTTTTTTTGCTCTTTTAAGAAATTGAAATATAAGAACCTCTGATATGTCCTCACGTATGAAAGAGGAACACCTTATGTTCTACAGTGCTCCGTTCAAACATTTCATCAGTAATGTCCTTTTCTTTCAGTATTAGGTCATGAAACATATTTCAGCATGAATTTTTAATTTGCAAGTTTTGTTTGATCTACTTATTGCAAACCATGCAGCACTGAAGAGACACCAGCAAGGACTGAGAGAGCTGGATAGCTTTTTTCCTCCTTTACTAAGCTGCAGAGAATGCTACTGCTTCTGTAAAAATCCTGCTGGAGGCACTGCATTGTCCTGTGCTCCCTAGATGAGATTACCCTCTTTCACCTCCTCTCTCATGGAAATGAGAAAGTGTTCAGTAAGAACACGAAATGTTCTCCTAGTGTTCAGTAAGAATATGAAATGATTTTTTTTCTTCTTTCACTGTGATTTAATTTTTACATAACCTTCTTCCTGCCCCCAATCCTGCCTACCCCAAAATCCAGAAAACCCAACACTATGAAACACGTATCCCCCTCCCCCAAAACAGACAAAGATCTGAAGATGAACCTTGCCGCATGCAGGGCAACTGTTTGTCAACAATACAAGCGCTCACAGAAAGTTATCTCTAACTCTACGTAAAAGCAACAGAACAGTTTTCATTAGCCTTATCAAGAATTAAGTCATGTCTGTTGTCTTTACCAGAATCAAAAAAAAAAGGAAACGCTTCCGAGTACATGGAAATTTTCATCACAAATAATGTGACTTTGAACATCCCAAATAGACAAAGAAATACCTGAGGTAGGAGCAAGTGGAGTCTTGAAAAGAATTGCAGACAGCTACCCTAGCAACTTTCTTGCATGTATTTCATAATACTTCAGATTTGATAATATTCCTGTCTCCTGTCAACTAATTAAGTCTCTGGACTCCAAGGAAAAAAAAAAGTGCATTTTACTAAATGGCTGTGATGTAGTGCTGAGCATCACTGATCTAAGTAATATAATCAGATGCATGTGTTTATGAGGATGTATTCTCGTGTTCTAGTAGCTGCTGGGCTGTTTTCACAACGATTTTCAATAGAGAAGAGATTACTTTTATGCTCATCTTTTCAAAAGGCCAGAAGACCTGTCCAGGGAACTATAGCACTCAGGTCTTGGAGAGATCACCTAGAGTCCGTGTCCAGTGGTGGGTCCAAGGAGGTTGTTGAGAAGTGGGAGAGTGTCCAGCAGAGTGCTGTGAGAGGCCCTACAGCACCTGACCAGAGAGGGGGTGTTGAGGGAGCTGGGCTCTTTTCATTTGGAGACAAGAAAACCAATGTAGAAGAGGAAGCTGAGTGGTGTCCCTAGTTGCCTGGGAAGCATTAAAAAGAAATGGATCCAAACTCCCCAGAAAATGGATCCTGGTATTGGCAAATGACAGAACAATCAGCAGTGCCCGTAAGTTGCAATTCAAGAGGTGCAGATTGGATGTTATGTAAATCTTCATGGCAGCACTGGAAAAGGCTGCCAGTGTGGCTGTAAAAATCTGTCCCTCGAGGTTTTCAGATATGGCTAGAAGAAGCCACACCTGACCTTATCTAGACTGGGAGTAGTCCTACCTCAAGGAGGAGACTGAACTTGATGACCTCCAGAAGTCCCTTCCAACTAATATTTCTATGAGAACAAAAGTGTTACGAAAGTGCAGTACTTGTCTGGTATGCTCCCAAGTTTTGTAAATAGTATCTGGTATGATTCATGCTATTTTCTATAAGCTTTGATAGAAATTCTGCTTCAAGCACTCTGTAACCACATCAGAAGATGGTGTCTACCTCAGTCAGAGTGAGGAAGCATACAGAGATCCAAAGACCAGAATACCTTCAGCTTTTTCTCTAGGGACCCTGCTTTAAAAGACCATTCCCTTTAAACAGATATCCAGCCTAGATGGCATCATATATTATAACAAACCAGCTTGGATTTACAGTGGAGAAAGGAAGAGATCCTTGAAAGTTTTCTGCTCTGTGATCATGAGGAGTGACCTCCAAGGAACAGAGCTCAATATAACTTGCCCTTTCCCATTCTAATTGATGAATTTCTTACTGTGAGAGAAATTATCAGTTGCTCTGTTCACTGAACTATGCTTTTTTTTTTTAATTCACAGAGGCTATTTTCTTAATAAGAAGTTGGCAGCATAATAAATTAACTGCAGCATTTCTCTTTCTCACTGCTATGAAGTTGTGATTTGTGTTTCAAATCAGGTTCCCTGGGCTGTAAAGTATTTTCTGTCTCACTGAAAGGCCCACCTTCAAAAAGACAAAATCTAGGCAGAAAGTATCAAAGAATGTGGTTATGACTTATTTCCAGCATAATAATCAAGACTTGACAAGCTATGAAAAACTTATTAAACTAAGATGACTCTGGTAAAAGCCACCTCACCATACCACATGATCAATTTGCAAGTACAATCTAAAAAGAAGAGTAAAAAAAGAGAAAATTGCGAGTGAAAATATTTGACAGATGGAGGTATATGGATGTCTTATTTCAGACATTCTTAGTCATGGCAGAAACATGGAAATGCAGCCTGACTCCACTTTTCAGTGCTTGAGTAGATCAGGTCTTTAGATCAAGTCTCTTTCCATTTTGAGGAGAGGAGCAAATTATTCATAGCACCATCAGTGTTCTAAAAAAAAATTAAACTCTAAGATGTATTTTCACAATGGAGAAGGTAATTTCAGAAGTACATCTAATAAGCATGCCTAAGACCATGCCAATTTCTTACAAATGAATTTTCTTCCTCTGCCCAGCTAGTAATAGCATCTATCTTTGTCATCTTCAGTTCACTCCTCCAGCTTGGTCACAAGCACCTTTTCACACTTCCTATCCCTGTTCACCTATTCTAGCTCCTGACTGGTTTTTGTTGTTGTTTTCAGTATTCTCTTGGTACCCATCCCCCTTCTTTTATTTATCAATCATCACTCTATACATAGCGTACCATAGCTTTTCATCTTTAAAAGACCTGGATCACCTCTTCTCTTCAAGCACCTCTACTACTTATTTCCCCTTGCTGTCTCACTAGCTGTGGTGCTTCCTCCCTCCAGAGCTCATGGCTTCTCCAGCTACCTTCCCCTCTGCTGAAACTGACCTTAGATGTGCTCCAACACCTTCTTCCTAGCCAAGTCTCACAACTGGTTATCTTCCTGTACCCTCCTTGTGTCTCTCAGTGTCTTGAAGACCACTGACACCTTAGCTTCCCTGGCCTTGTCCACTCCTGATTCTCCTCTTGCTGCTCTTTCAGTGCATCTTCCAAAGGGTTCTCTTCCACTAACCAAGAGGAAGGTAACTTCCGTACAAGCAGCCACAGGGTTTTGCGCATTCTTTTAAACAAGGACTTTTGCTAAATTCCTAATTTTCCATTTATTTTGTCTTAATGTTATAGAATTGTTTCTAACTGGGTAATCTAGATTGTCTGTTGCTACGAATGTCAGAGCGAAAATCTGGAGACTGTGACAACAGTGGTAATTTTGCAATCAATAAAACACGTTTTGCCTCAGCCACCAATTTTATCTTCCGTAATTTACCTTCTGACTCAGAAAAATGCTCAGCCAGTAGCTTTCATCCAGTTTTCATTGTTTGCTCTTTAATATTTTCTGCATCATGAGTAGCATCTCTGAGGTTATTAATTTCTCCACCTGCTTCCTGCCCTTGATCAGAAGCTATGCACTTATCTGAACTTAATGCAGATAGGGACAGAAATTCATTCATCTTCTTAGGAACTCTTTTATTTTCTGTTCTCTGGTATATAGATGGGAACAGCAGCATGTACAGACGTCCCCACCAACACAGTGGGAGAGCGCTTGGAAGGAGATCTTGTTGCCACATGTCGTTCTGTCACACAAGTCAATGGCCCGCTCCTGATCATTTTTGGAATGTACAGAATGCTATAGGCAAGACTTCTCTGATGTCCCTCGGTAGGAGACCTAGGACAGTGTTGGCCAGCTGGCAGACACCAGGCTGAATCCTGGCTTCAGGCTCACTCTGTCTGCAACTAGAACATGGAAGGGATGGCAGGTGTGCTGCACCAGGAAGCCCCTTGATGACAGAAGCAACAAGTCATTTTCCTGGGCTGCAGCCATGTGAACTGTCCTTTGCAAACACCTTGTGGCTACTGCTGAAGCCATGGCTGAGTGTCCGGAAGCTCATTCTTCCTGTTAAAGGAATAGCCTTCTGTAGATGTGAACAAGGGTACGGAAAAGCTTTACATGGCCTCAGGACTAGATTTAGACTGGCCTGGATGCTCATAAGAATTAAAGTAGTCTTTGGGATGGACCAGATAGTTTTGTGCTTGTTCTTCATTCTACCACTTTCACAGGGAATGGGATGAGGAGAGATTTTTTTTTAGTCCTAGAGACAGAAGGGGTCGTCTTGCCTGCAATAGGGAATTTGCAGCTTCATTTCAAGGTATGTAGTGCACTTTGTGCCGCATCTGCTTATTCTCCCAGTGGGTATCCTCAGGCTGGGACTCAACCACAGCTGTAAAGCTCTCACTGTCATAGACAGGAGGAGGCTCACCAGGGTTGTGACAGTGGAGTCATGCCAACCTCCATCGAGATGAAGGTGGCCCTGCTGGTGTGTAGGGACTAGTAAGTATAGAATGAGGAAGCATCAGTGCACAAAGGGTAAACAGGTGAAATAACAGTTCAGTGCAGAGTAATAAAGACAAACTGCATTCCATTTTTTCTGCTGCTTTCTTTTTATGGTGTGTTTACTGTTTAGTGATTTTTATGAGCAATCCTCAAAAGTTTGTAATACTCTTTTTTTTCCAGTGTGGGTGGACCTATTTCCACTTTATTTTGAATGTTGCCTTTTAATCACAAATGCCATTCAGCTGTGCATGGAGTTTAAGCTCTGTGCAAATCCCTCAGATATACCAGAACAACTTGTTTGTTTAAATTGAAATCCCCGAGAACTCTGAAAGAAATGAGGTCTTTGTTCTGTGTTCTTGTAGTGTTGGGGAAAAGACCTCCAGTTCTGACTAGCAAACAGCAAATATGGAAGAAATGGCCTAGGTCTTTTATCTTTCAAATCCTAGCAGCTCATGCTGACTATAAAGACACCTTGGACTGAACTTGAGGAGGGAGGTAGAGCAGACATACAAAGATGGAGGGAAAGCAGAAAAGATGAGCACTACAAACTCCTTGACATTCAATGTCTACTTTAGATTTCTGCCTAGCACATAGTACCTTAGATGTACAGAGAAGCTGTTCCCAGCTGATTCCAGACTAGCCTCATTCTTGTAGACCAATTTGAGGGTTGAATCAGGCAATGTGGCTGAGAAGTCGCAGTTTCAAAAGCCAGGAGATACTATGCACAGAGACCACACATACAAATTCTTTATTCATTGGTGTTTGTGTTGAGCTTGCTGCAATAAAAATAAAAGATACCGAAATAAAATTGGCAACAGGAGAATCATAGAATGATAGAATCATAGAATTGTTTGGGTTAGAAGGGACCTTTAAAGGTCATCTAGTCCAACCTTCCTGCAAGGAGCAGGAACATCTCCAACCAGATCCGGTTGCTCAGAGCCTCATCCAACCTGACACTGAACGTTTCCAGGGACGGGACATCAAGCACATCTCTGGGCAACCTGTGCCAGTGTTCCACCACCCTCATTGTAAAAAATTTCTTCCTAATGTCTAATCTGAATCTGCTTCCGTCTAGTTTAAAACCATTACCCCTCATCCTTTCACAACAAGCCCGGCTAAAGGGTTTCTCTCCATCTTTCTTGTAGGCCCCCTTTAGGTACTGGAAGGCTGCTATAAGGTCTCCTTGGAGCCTTCTCTTCTCCAGGCTGAACAGCTCCAACTCTCTCAGCCTGTTCTCATAGGAGAGGTGCTCCAGCCCTCTGATTGTCTTCGTGGCCCTCCTCTGGACTTGCTTCAACAGGTCCAGCTTTGTTGTTGCTTTCAATACAGTCAGGATTTTATTTGGTTTGAATTGGTCACCTGTGCATTAGAGGAACAGCACCAAAAAAAAACCCTGTATACAGAAACTGAGCTTGCTGTTTATGGTTAGGGTGCTGATACACACCTTAAAGTACAGAAGGGATACAAATCCACCTATTACATATGGCAGCATCAATAACAATGGATTCTGTGGGGCACAATTTGATATCACTGAGTCCCTGATATTATATGCAACTGAATGAGCCGTTCTTCCTCTATTTATACCTTCAGGAAACTCTCCCTGGAAGACTTCCTGTTCTGACAGTTAAGGTCCTTTCTCTATTTTTCCCACTTTTATTTGTGACTAGTTTATATCCATCTGTTCTTATGTCAAGACCACTTTTCAGTTTAAGTTACTGTTCTCCCCATGGTGTGGCAGACCTCTCCCATGTTGGTTAGGCTCATGACCTGGCTTCTCTATCTTTCTGGTCTTCCTGCCTTCTGTTCTGTTCAAAGTTGCTTACTTTTGAATGTGGTGGCAAGAGTTATATGCATTTCCCTAGTGTTTTCTATCATGGTACGAATACCTGCACATCCATCTAGCCTTCAGGCACTAGATCCCATGCAAACCAAATAGCCCCCATAGTTGGTTCTCTCCAGAAATTTATCTCTTACCCTTTAACACTCATTTACATGCACACCATGGAAATCCTAAGTGGGTGGTGCTGACTACAAAGGGTTAGAGCAGGCTGGAACAAGTTTGGAGAGAGCTACAGTGAGGTGCATTATACCAGAGCAACAGTGCTGATGATTGCCGGGTTGTCTGTTAATATCCAGCTGCGCCTTTCTTTTGGTAGGTGTGCTGATGTGTCCTAGAGCTTCACTGGCATGCATCACCCCAGTCTGGGATCGTGGTCAGCCTGTGATTACTTGGCTTTTCTTTTCCAGTGTTTCCAACAGATAAGAGTGGATGTATAAAAAAAATATATTTTTTTCAATTTTGTTACAATTTATATAATAACATTGTCAAAAACTTTATCTTTCCCCCCACCTCTGCTTCTTGTCTGGTGAGCTGTTTTCCAGCCCTTTTAATGTCAAGGATCCAAAATTCTGTAGAATATGTTTAATCAATATAACATCCTCGCATCTTACTCGCTTGTCTCTGTACGCATGCATGTGCCTTTCACATGTTTTTTAGAAGAATGAATTATATTATTTTTCCAACCAGTCAAAAGTATTTAAGCCTTAAGGCTTCTGCTTCTAAAGTCACAGAAGTATAGCAGCTGATCTATAAAGAAATGCTTGCCTTTTTCCCTCTTAGCTCTTGCTGTTTTCTGTTGCTGGCATGTTTTCCAAATCTATTTTGAAAAGAAGATATGATAGGACCTATTAAAAGATAGTATTAAATATCCTTCCCTTTCAGGGAGAAGAAAAAAAGTAAGTAGATTCCTTTGCTTGAGGCCAGAAACGTTTTTCTGGCCTGGGAATTCTTAAAGAAAAGACAATAAAGCCTCAATTTTGCACCTTTATCAGTGGACTGGAAATTCGACGGCAGCATCGATTGCAAGGAGAAAGAGAGTGAGAATGCAAACTTGTATATCTCAGCTTCTGTCTCATTTCTGGATCTTCTCCTTGAGCAACTTCATCTGTGTTGGCAAGAAGTTAGGAGATCTCAATATCAGTGCCATACAGGTAACATAAGCTAGAAAGGATAAGTTAAATTAGACAGAATCAAACTAGATAGCATAAAATAAATAGACCAGGTTAGATTAAATTGCACAAACAAGGAGAAATTAGGTTAGGAGTACTAGATTAGGTGGAGTAAATAGCTCTGAGAGAGCTACTTCTGAGTAATTTGAGGGATATTCTACAATTCTTAAAAAGTTAACAAAAATAAATCTTTCACTCTGAGTTGCTAAGGTGATACAGCCATGACAAAGACTAATGAGATCCTAGAATATGCAAGAGGAGGCATTTTCAGTAGACAGAGGCTGTTAAAGACTCTATAGCAAACTCTAGTGAAACCTTAACTGAAATATGGGTACTATGCTTGTCATTCAAAACATGAATTCAATCTGGAATAAATGCAGAGAAAAACAAATATAGAGAGGAGGGAAATTCCAAGTCTTGTTTATTAGAAGCTAGATTTGCCTTTCATTGACCATAGTAGGGAAAATCAACCAGCAGAATAATGGAGCAGGATCTTTTAGGAGAAAGATATATCTTATACATGACAGCAATACAGAGACTGTCTTACATCACTTGGGAGACCCAGCCTAATATTCTTGATACATTTGAGTCTTAAAAAACAAGCTTATTTTTCCATGGAGATGACCATTTTCCATGGTCACAAAGTTTGAAATAGCTGGATGCTATGCTGAAATATAATGAAAACTTGCTGGAGGAGGGAATTGTGATTCGGCCCAGGTTAAACAGAAGACACTCAGTACCTCACAGAGTTAGACACACCCTCATGATCTAACATGGGTTGTAGCTAGGTTCTTTTCCTAACTTTTTTGTTAAAACTTCACAGGTTTATTTGTTGGACATTTCCATCTGTTAAACTCTTAGCCAAAATAATGTCCTTTTTATTAATTTACTACATCTGAACTTTTCCCTGCAGCTAGTTTCCTTGATTCAGCAATTTTAATGATTTTTTCTAATGAAGAAAAATTAAAGAACAAAACTTGCAGAAATAAGGTCAATAAATACATTATACCAGCCACAAGTGCCTCTATTTTTATAAACTTCGTTATGAACAAGGGTTAACACACTAAGCTCAGTACAGCATGTGTTCACTGAAATCTAAACAAATCCGTGGAAGTTAGCACTTCCACGGCTGCTGATGTTGGCAGAAACATACTTTGCATTAGTTTGCCACAGCTGGAGATCTTGATTCACAGACATTAAAAGAATCAAATTGATTTTCCTCCCTTCCTTGCTCCCTTCACTCCTTCCTCCCCTCTTTCCTTCCTTCCTGCTTATAAGCCCATTTGAATCACAGTGTAAAATTATGGACCAGCAGAAAAATGTTGGATGTGGAATATGAGGCATACGGACCATTGCACAGAAAACTAGACAATCAATTGTTAATCCATTGGTAATGTGGAGGCCAGATTAAAATATATGTGCACACAGAGGACGGAGAGACTATGCATCCAATGTTTATAGTCTCCGAGGGCGATACCAAAATGGCTGACTTTTCGGCGTCAAAATACTAGATCTCAACAAAGCATTTAAGCTTTAGGCTTTTTCCTGAAATAAATTAGGCACCTACAGGTGTTTTATTGAATCTGGGCCATGGTGCACTTTTTTCCTTTATCCTCAGTGTTGCTGAGCTTGACAGGGCAGAAGGCTCTCACTGAGATCTTTTCCAGTCCCATCAAATGCTTGAAGAAACATTGAAAACTACTGTGCAGGATAAAACTACTGTAGAACCAATTGTTATTAGTCTCTGTTTGAGGATAATGTGGAAGGACAGGTAGGGAAGGATGAAAGAGAAAAATAACAAATACACGGCTGGTGCCTTTGCAGGTTGAATGCAACAGGTGTATGGAAGGGCGATTGCCATATCTGTAATCAAGCTAAATATAAAATGTCAGAGGAAAAGCTATTCACTATTTTACATATAAAAAGAGTTTCTTCTTTATTTAGTAGTAATAATTTGACACACATTATGGCAAGGACAAATTCCGTACTGTGTCCCCATTATTTTGGTCACATCATATCTGTTGCCAGAATTTAGCGACCCTATCCTATAGTTCCAGCTCCTGTTGACACTAGAGGGAAGACATCTCCAGAGCAGAAAACCTGTGCTTCCCTAGCTCCTCTCTTTCTGGCAGGAGTCCCTTCAACCCTTCTGCGAGGACCAGAGGTGGGAAAGCTGTGAGCACCCTTCTGACAACCCTTCTGATGGAGGGAGAGAGGAACGGCGCTCCTAGGATCCAGGACCAAGATTCATTTAACATCTCCTTGGCAGGCACTGGGTAACCACAACTCCTGCACATGAAACTGCCATTTTTGCTTATTTTAAGGAATATCCAACACTTACAGGGACCTAGCCCCAAGTTGTAACTTTTGCTTTAAATATCTCACAGTTTACAGAGATTCTAACTTCTGTTCCAGTAATGATATGGATATTTGTCACACTGATGTGGCAGACAAGTGTGCGTCCTTTTTGCTCCAATCAGGTAAAGATTTATCTTAGACTTACGGGAAAGCCACAGTGCAAAGATACATCCTCAATCTATTCCTCAGCTTTATCTTGGCCCAGCATATGGCAGCATAGGTTTAGATTTATTAATCAGAATTCCTCAGGCATTTTGTCCTGTCTAATACCAAAATCATTAGTCTTATGTCTACGATACTCTGCAGATCTGTTGTCAGATTAGCTATATGACTGCCTGCACTTAGTGAGCAACCACAGTGCATGGATTTCATTTGCAAGATTTTCTCCCAGACACACATTCATCTTGTCTGATGTTTCTTGCTGAGCTTTTCCAATGCTAGGAATTTCATATCAAATAATTGCTACATATCTACTTTTTTATTAAAAAAAAAGAATATTAAAATCCAAATTATGCTAAAGACTGAGATCACAGTTATACTTTGAAAAACAAAACAAAGTTTTATCTTTCTGCCAAGAAAACAGATGTTTCAATAGCCTACTTAATTAGAAGTTACTAAGCCAGTAAGTTATGGATTAATTTGCATATATATTCCCCCTGCCAAACTGGTATATGCATAGCTATGTACATTTCCACATACCTGTAGAAAGCATACACCTGCATGAGGACGCAGAGGTGTAAAATTGGTAGAATCTGGACACATTGTCTAACATTTTAAGCTGGATAGAAGCAAGCTTTCTACCCTGGAACTGTCTTAAAATTTGTATTACATAAGCACTGCATTGATCAACCAGTGTGCAAATGTTTCACTTTTACTTTCCTGCAGAACCCTTGGGCACCCTCCAGCAGCGTCAGGTTCGAAAACTGAATTTGTGGCTCACTGCTAAGCTCCGAACTGTGCACCTTGGAGCTCTTCCCCAGGATCAGGGCTTCCTGATCAGAGAGCTGCTAGTTGGAAAGGAAGAGGGTAACATCACACACATGCTTATAGTTGCTCAAATTAACTTGCTGTTAACTCTCAATTTATTGATGGTAGGCTGACTTCTAAGCCAAGAAGATGAATGAAGTAATTCTGTAATATTGCCTTATCTGAAATCCAGCCAGACAGAGGATAAAAACTCAGAAGTTGCTAGGATCAGCGTAATATGTTAAATTGTCTTGTATAAGCTCATGTATCTTCCTGCTTGCAGAAAGTCTATTACGATGCTGATGGGCAGCACCAGATTGTAACTGGTTCAGGCGTAATTTAGAAAAGGAGGAAGATAAATCTTTTACGAGTGACAAGGAATGACATCGTCGTAATCCCTTATACATCAGGTAGAGAGGAGGCTGAGGAATTGGTGTTTCCTGTGCAGAGGGCTGGCAGGACACTTGACTGAATATGATTACCGAGTGAAAGGGTGAGGTGGCCTTGTTACCTCCCTCTGATCCAACCTATGCTGTAAGAAGTGCATCTCTCAAGCCACCTCTCTAAAATACTGTGGCCCTTTACCACAAATAGCTTACAAATACACTTCAGAGGCACCAGGAGTCCACTAAAAGTCAATAGGCTCTGTAGTATTCAGTTCCTCTGAAAGTCTGGGAATAGTTTTCAATGGCACTTTGTAGAAAGGGCGAATCGGAAAACAAGTATG
Organism: Chlamydotis macqueenii; assembly: GCF_036417535.1. Lineage (NCBI taxonomy): Eukaryota > Metazoa > Chordata > Aves > Otidiformes > Otididae > Chlamydotis > Chlamydotis macqueenii. Next base: position 37,359,553 of record NC_141559.1, on the reverse strand, counting down.
AATATGACAGAGATTATAATTGTGCACACAAACCCACATTTACATATCCAAGTAGTTTCCTTTATATACTCAAGCATGCTCAGATTTTATAAATGAACAAAATGGATTTCCTTTAAAAGACTAGCATTCTGTCTTCAGCCAGCTTGCTAAGTTAAACCCAGCTTACTAAGAGCAAGGCAATTGTCTCAATCAAAAGGCATTAAATTTAAAAAGAACTGAATCAGACACTCTTAGATTAATGTGGAAATGCAATAGGAGCTTATAATCCTTGTGTAAACATAAGACCAAAATAAAAAGAGCGCTGTTGATGTTCATCCCTCAAAGTATATCTGTAACAATTGAAAAGCAAAGCATCAGTGTGATTTAAGACACATATCCTGTAGCTACCATATATTGTTTGCCAAATACATTTGCAATTTGACCATCATATATTGATCCCAAAGAAACAGCCAAATGGAAAAAAAGATGTCTTTACAGGGAATTCTGCAATGAACTTCCGTGAAATGATTGTTTAGTCCTTTGCTGAAATGAATTTTGCAAAAAACAATTCAAGCATAGATTTTTTTTTAAATGCCAAGTAACCCATTATAGTAATTTAGTTTCAAAAGGATCTGTTTTGCTAAATGCAAGTTCACAATTAAGTTAAAAAATCAGGAAGGAAATCATCAGGGCAAAGGAACTGTGCGTATAAAATATGGTAGGTATGTCAATGTGTGGTTAATTACATGCCATTGTAATGTAATCAATGTATGGCTAATTACATTACTTAACGCAGTTCTTACATTCCTACAATTAATTTAAGGTCCTAATTATTCTATTAAGTAAATCATTTTCAAAAACCCTAACAGAAGAGGCAAATTCTTATTTTGATTATATTGTAATCACCCTAATGATACTTCCTTTTCACATCATTAAGCAATAATTTATGGTGCAGTGCAAATAATTCAGATTAATTCTAAGAATATCAAAATAATTTACCTATTTTGAACGTGATTCAAGTTCCCGTGTCCCGGAAGCCGTGAAGTGAGTTTCTTCATGATTTTCAGTCTGATTTCGGTTTCAACCTCCCTGTATGTTCCCCATACACGTCCTTTAGAGTTACTCTGACAAGATTGCTGAGAATTCGCCTTTGTGAATGAGAGCTAATGGCATGTGCTATCATGAAAACCAGGTTAAAACAGATACTCTTAGGAAACTGATCTTTACTCACAGATTATGGACTGGAAATATTAAACATTTCTATCACATAATGGGACTCAATATGCAGAGAGTGAAGAGTGTAAGAGGGGTTGGGACTAATGGCAGTACATGCAGCCCTGGCTGGACGACCTGCTTGAAAATTACAGGCTTATTGTTACTTAAGGAATAATGTTACTTTTAGGGAATAATGTTTAGGGGAAAATGTCAATATACATAGGGTAAAAAAAAGCAAAGAAGAGCCTGAAAGACCTGCAGTCTCTGCGATTTATCATTTTTATGTTCAGTCAGGGAAATTTTTCAAGGGTAAAAGTAATGTCTGGAAACATCTTGACCATGTAAGGAAAAATCATCACTGAAGCTGCTTGCAAGCAAAAAAAAAAAAGGATACAACATTCAGTAAGCACAGCTCATTTTGTCTTCATGGGAGTGTGGGCTGCCCCTCTTGCTCCCCGTGGGATGTCTCCCCTGCAGTATGCTCTTTTGGTAAGCACAGTGAATCAGCAATCAAGGCGTATGTGCTGGTGTGAGTTGCTATGCGCTTTTAGAGAGATACGGTTGGCTACTCCTGGAAATCCTGTTCAATGCAGGATGGCTGGAATTGGATGGGACCTTCAGAAATCATCTGCTCCAGCTCCTCTTTTGGCTTTTAACAGTCACTGTATGGGCTACCTATATCTGTAGCACACTTCTAGCACATATTAAAAATTTAGCTGTCTTTCACAAACTATTTATAAATCAAATCCTTGTATGAAGTGTAGCCAAAAATCCAGCCTTTTCCTGACTGGAAGCCCAACTCTAAGAATATGGCCCCAGAGGTTGGTACAGAGCTCCTGGGTCTTGGGCTCAAGCCAAGGGCAGGTGAAAGACCCTTCAACCTACCCAAGCGTGTGGGAAGACAGCCTCTGGATCTCAGCAGGACGACAGCCTGGCAACGGAGCACATCCACTGTGCAGTTTAACCAACCCGCAGTGCAAGATTAATATTTTACTAGCGAGTTTAACTGAATATTATGCTTAATTGACTTGACTCTACAGAACACATTAGAGTCTGCTTCATGTGCAAAGTTAAAATAAGGGCACTTCTAGATTCCTAGATTGCCTGTTTTGTACCCCTGATACTTTAGTTTGGTTAAAATTTTGGCTGATTTTTCCAGAATGAGTCTTAGCATTACCATAAATTTATTAATTGATTTAACTTCATTTTACATCACTAAAAAGCCTGCCTGTTACAGAGTCTGGTTTTAAATTAGAGGAGCAGAATTATTTGATTACGGGTGGCTCTGAAGACTGCAGTTTCCTAGGGTTACGTATTTCATGCTTTCTGTGTCCTATGGCATCTCCCCAGCGACGGTGCGGTAGAACACTGCAGCTGGATATTCCTACTTCATTCTGCTGGAATAATAGCTTCTATTTGTTCAAAATATAAAGTTTTCCTTGTTCTGATTACTATTGAAGTGTACTTCAGTGGTTTACTGACCCTTTTAATAGGCAAGAATTTAATCTTTTAGCAAGAAAGGAAGCCTGGAATTTGTTCAAAAGCGAGCACAACTAGTACATGCAATAAAATAAGACCCCACCACCCTCAACTTCTATTTCATTTTAATCATTGTTTCACACAGGGAGTGCTGGGGTAAGATTAACGTCCAAAAATTATCAGCAAGAGAGAAAATCCACAGCAGGCATGTTTGCTATGTTTATTTGGACTTATACAGCTGTATCTGAAAATCCTATCACTTAGTTATTTCGTTTTTGCGAGAGACACAAATCCCTCTTGAATTCATCTTCTATAGCTTTCATTGAATGGGAAAAGAATAACACACACTTTTTTTTTCAATCTCACCAAACATTCAGCTCATTTAAATTGCACTTTTTGAGTATCTCCTCCACTCAGATTCCACAGTTCCCTGGCATTATTTGTTCACATTCTTGCTTTGTTATCTCTTATGCAAAGCATTACGAAGATATGCCCTCCAGGCTGTGGGCTGATACACACGGTCATTACTCTTAGGTGGCAGAGTGTCAGTTTAGAGTGTCCTAACGGAGAGCACTCCAGAATATCATAGGCGCTTGAGAGATATTAAGTTACTCCTCCACTTAAAGTTATATGAAATGATTATGGGAAACAGAAGAATAGTCAACATTTTTCTCTCTATCTACGCCTTTCTCCAGATGTCAATTATTCCATGGCAGGGAGAGGTCTGTTAGAGGAAAACAAGGAAACTTCAGTAGGACAAGTCAAAGACCTACTCTTGGAGATAGCATCAGTATTAGCAGTAGTATAGATTTGTGTAATAATGCCCAAAAACTAACCTAGAAAATGAACCACCATGCTAATTACTGTGTAACACACAGTAGAGAAAAGCTGTGCCTCAGAGTTTAAACTCACCATAGAAGATACAAACAATGGCAATATTATTGGGTGGAGTAGGGGAGAAGAGTTGGAACAAACCTAATATCTTTGGTCATGACAACCAAAAATGTGAAAGATCTTCTTGCTTTCTTTCAAGAAGATAACTGCTTTTAGCATGGCAACTCTTTGGAAAGAGGTTAAGGGTTTGAAAAACATGGAATAACAGTCTTAACTCTGACACTCTCTTAAATGAGTGTCAGTGTTGAGGTTGTGATTATTTTATTTCAATGACCAAGAGTTTTGCATGTGACGTGCTAACAGAAGAGGCGTATTAAGTTATAAGACTTACCATTTGCTACCATTTGCAATGATGTATTTTTGCTTTTTCTACATGCCTTGAATCTTATGTATAGAAGTTTGTAGAAAACCTAGAACAGCTGGAATTAAGTTTATGCTTTCCACAAGCAATAGAGGCTAATTCCAGCCATGGTTTATTTTCAATTGAACTAAATTAATAATTCAGTACAAATCATTGTCCCTGTATGTTTCCATTCAGTATCTTTTTCTTTTAAGGGCTGATTATTGCAGTTCTTCTCTAAGTAGGGGATGTAAAGGAGACTTCTATTATTTTATGTCTTACAAACTCAGTTGTTAGTTTCTAATTGGCTTACAGAAAAGCACTGGAGAAGTCAGGTACAGCCACACCAAAGGCATTATTTGGACTGATGTAGCAATCTGTTGATAATTCCCATTGCACCTTCTATTCCTCTTGATTTAATTTCACTTGATATTGCTGAGGAGAAGAGAAGAACTGGCATCTTAATAAACTAACTCTCTGAATATTTTCTACATCTACTAAGAAAACACTACTGAAGCTGCTCTGCTTTGCATAAAATATTTAAATATTCCCCAAATAAGAGCTTAGACACAGACATTCATGGTTCATATGCTAATTGTTGGATCAGTCATTCTGGTGCTCTCCTGCCAAATAAAGATTTATAGACCTCAACAAAGTGGCACAGCTTTCGCAAAAGAAACTGAATCCCAAGTAAGAATACCTAGTAGTTCCATAGCTAAGCACTGTCCTGAGAGGCAAGAAGCTGCATCTAGTGTGTGCTGCACATGCAGAGAGATCTGGACCCTGTAATTACGTATATAATCAGCTCAGCACTACAACCACATGGCTTATTCTGCAGTTCCCCAGGGTCAAAATTTTAGGTGGCAATCAATTTAGGGTACTGAGGATTTAATTTTGTGCTTAAATGCCTGTAATTAATGCCATGTAGTAGAAATTTAAGTATTTTTGTGAATTAATGTATCTTGTCTCAATCCCTTATGTGCAATATGTTGTTGAGCAGATCTGATGTTTCAAACTGAAGACACCTGCCGTTTGGTTCCTGGGTCTGTTATTGGTCTGCTTTTTGATCTTGGTTTAGCCATTCACTTTTACAGCTGGTTGGATAGATATAATGCTATTTTTTTCAGATTCATCCATTTCTGAAGGCTAAAGTACATCTATACCTTAAGATGGTGTTCATAAACTACAAACCCTTAGGGTGTTCATAAACCCTAACATTTCTGAAAAATGTTATGAGCATACAAAATACAATTTCAGCTTCAATAAACAGAGAATAAATACTAAAAATCTGCAGAGATTTTATATCTATTTTACATTTTGTCTTTTTAAATCTATTCTCTAATCTGCACTATTTTAATGGCAAAGACGTAGAATACACCAAGCACCATGCCAAACTACTTTGTCATGAACAACATAGAAACACATTGCTTTGGGGGAAATATTCATTAAAATTGTTTCCATTGTACCTGCTTCCTCAGGTACCTCCTACATAATCCAACTTGGTATTTTGCAATTAAGTCAAGTTCTTTAATACAGTAACTTGCTTTATTATCTCCTCCTGCCAGTCAAATCATATTTTAAAAGCTTCTTCTACACTCAGCCAGACAGCTTGCTGCAAAGCACTCACTTTTCTCTTAAAAAATAGACACGACATGCAACCCACTGTTCTGTACAGTCTGTCACCGAATCATCTGTGTGCCATAATCCCCACCCTGTTATGTCAGAAAGGTAGCATGTATTCAGCTGTCTATCACTTCTTTATGCTCGTTAAACCTTTGATGAAGTCAGTGAGCCAAAATAGAATGTGAAAAATAGATGATCCTTTGAAGGCTTTATGAAATGGGATTCAGACACTCAGTCATTTAAAGTATAGTATGTAGGTATGAAAGGAAGAACAGATAGCACAGAAGGGCACACTATTTTTAGCTTCAGTTTCCATTAAAATAGCAATCTGCATTTTTGGTTATAAGTTAATGAAAATAAGTTCTTGCAGCTTAATGGGAACTTCACTGTAAGCTTTATGCAGATGAATGAACTTGAAACAAGTAAAACATTGTTATTCTACTAATTCATTTAAAACTTACAGTGTAAACCAGACAATTCTGCCCTTCTTATCAGCGGGAATAAGACAGCAAAATGTCATCTTGGCTTTCTTCATTAAATTATACACATATATTGTCTATTGATTGCATATATAATTTTATACGTCTGTATAAATGCACCCCTTAGACTTATGTCTACTGGTACTGCATACATTAAAAAATACAAAAATAAAATCATGTTTTTCATCATTTAAGATGCACAGAATGGCGTATTTGTGAAAATTGTTATTTAATGTGTCTGAGGGAAGTTTGATATTCCCAAGTGCTGAAGAAAAATTCTCAAATCGCGAGATTTCTTAAACATTTATGGGATTTTTGCCTTAATTAAAAATACATATATTGTATGCTCCTTGATTTGAATCTCTAGATGCACTTTTTACATGGCTTCAGTCATCTTTCTCTTCAACCCTGAGGACTGGAAAATGTACTTCCTTATAATCTGAGACACATCAATTTCGGTAGTTCTAGATGTACATGGGTTGCAAGGCTGCTGACAAAATCTTGAGAACTGGCCATACTGGCACAGCCCAGTTTGCTCAGAGTGGACTGATGGACCAGCGGTGACCCTCCTACGTCTTCATAGGTAGAAACAGCTAAACCTTCCCTCCAACTAATTATCTCACTTGGGTTTTGTTTTGGTATCACCCCTGCAGTGAACTTGTTAACCAATGTTTTTCAGCTAGAGAGTGAGTCCCCAGTAGGAAGTGGTACCTTGAGATGTCCAGCAGCAACAACTTTAAAAATACTTGGCATGGATGTGTCAATGCATGGATACTTTCAATAAGAAGTGAGCATGGCATGTTCTCTTGATACCTGCTGAAGGTCAGCATTTTAAGAAGCAGTAATTTTAAGTCACTAGAAAATGGAAATATTATACTTTAACTACCTACAATTATGTTTAGGATTCAGAAAAGAAGATGCAATTAAAAGAGTCATCCCCTATTCTTCCTTCATAAATAGCCTTGACTAGTTGAGAGGAGACATAGTTATCACCTTTTGACTTATATATGCTTTTGTCACAAAAAAAAAAAAAATTACATATAAATTAGTGTCCACCAAAATAAAATAAGATAACCGCTTGTGATTTGAGTATAACATACAGATTTTAAAGATGACAATTACTTTCAAGTTAATAGTAGAACTGAAGATAACTTAGAGAACTCATGAACACATGTACGGTTAAACCTACGTACAACCTTTGACTGTGTGTCACTGTTAGCGAGTAGTGCTGAAAAGTGACACCAAATCTCTGTGATGTAGAGCAGTGTACAGTGAGCGGGGATGATTGGAGATTTGCCTCAAAAGCACACTTCTGATCTAAACTAAAGTGCTGGAGGAGAAACTCCCTTGGTGTCCCTTTACATAAGGACCTCAGCAGTCCTTATCTTTAAGGGTTACAGGAGGTGATCAGAGCATTAGAGAAAAAAAAAAAAAAAAAAAGGTTACATTTGCTGCTTGCCCTATTGGTTGCCTTCAGGCAAGTAACAAGCAACAAGAAAAAAATTGTTTTGAAGATGAATGACAGTTTCTCAGAATTTTTGTGCAGTCAGCATCCTTGCAGCATGTTTTTCGTTTCTTCATTTGCTGGCATACAGATTTGACTAGGAAATACGATCATTTATCACATAAAAAAATGATATAGCATGCATGGGCAAATAAATAATACAACTGGAATATCCTCTCACACTACTGTATTACATTTGTTTGGTCATGCATGTAATGACTTTGATAAAATATGTGTAAAGTTTGGTGGCCAAACTGTCACATCCAAAGCATGTAGAAAAAAAAGGAAACTGAGGGGTTGAGGCAGAAGTGAAAGGCCAGAAGTGTTACATTTTGGAGATAAGAGGAAGCAGCCCGTGTAACAAGAGAAAGGAAAAATGGAAGATGTGCCAGTTAGGCATGACATCTACCAAGAAGCAGGTACAACAGCCCCTGTTCAAACAAGTAGATTTGCTTGTCATTAAGATTTTATAACAGAACTATTTTGTATTGGGGTTTGTTGGGTTTTTTTCCAGTTCTCCAAGCACAGTGCAGCAAATACCATGTGGAAATGTATGCAGCTACACTCCTTCTCAAAACTTTCTCTATTCACTGGCAATTAGTTCCACTCTTCAATTACAGCAAAAACCATGCTAAGCATTGTAATGTGCTCTGATACTGATTTTCAGATGAAAAAGCATCAACTTTTCACAGAAAAGGGCAAATTTATCTTGATTTATCTAACACTTATCTGACACTATTCAATCACTAAGAAAACTAACTACATCCAGCATTCTTGTGGAAAGCGCTTTGTCACTGGGCTTCCCCCACAGCGGTTATGGTTTGTTGCTCTGCAGAAGTCATACTCTGTAGATATTACAGCAGTCAAAATATCTAATTATTTTATGTATATCAGATCTCTTTTAGGCAGCAGGAAGAAGACAAAAGTACCTCTTTGTATGCTACTAATTATATACATATATGCAGACAAGACTAGGCAGTGGAGCACGAGGAAGACTTCACAAATCAAAACAAAGGAATGTGTATAGTATTCCTGTCCCTCTGTTGTGAGTTTGGTATGAAAGCAAGAATTGTATAGTCTGATATGCTCTCTGTGGAACTCATCACTTCTCCATGAAAGTCATCACTATTGTACAATTCAGTGAAATAAAATTAATTGCTTTAAGCTGCCTTTTATATTAACTCTGTATTGCCACCATCTAATGCAATCAGAGGGATGGTTACAGACTCATGGATCTGGTAGGTCCACCCACTGCCTCGAAGCCAGGCTGAACCAGCCTCATGCCATTCGTAGCACGCTTGTCTGCTGAGAACTTCTCATGGTGGGGATTCCTCCACCTTTCCAGGCTACACGCTCCAATGCTTTGCTATTCTTGCTAGTAGAAAAGCTTCATGTGTAAGCTAGTCTTCTCTGTTGCAGTTTTAGCCCATTGTTTTTTGTCCTGTCCTTAGCAGATAAGAAAAACAGGTTATTCTCTTCCTAATTACTGCAGCCCCTTACACACTTAAAGATTGTTCTCACACCCTTTCCTCTGTTTTCACTTCCATTCCATCACTCCTGACAAAAATATACTCTCTAAGCCTCTGATGAACTTCCCACAAAAATCTTGCCTGGACTGTGTACTACTAGCCCACGTTTATTGCAATTTGGACACTGATCAACTGGTACTGTTTTTCACTAAAAGTCCAGCATGTGGTGAATAGAGTAGGATTCTTTCACATGCTACATAGGTTATAACCCCAGCTATAATCACCTTGCGGCGTTTGCCTTCCTCACTGCAACATGGCATTGGTGGCCCATAGTTCACCTGGGAGCCAGAATAAGCTTCAGATATTTTCCCTAGAAAAATGCCATTTAGTTAAACTACAGAATGAAATGCCCCTTCAACAGCAAAACTTGAAGTAATGATAAACATTAAATGACCTCTGCTTGGACCTAAAATTTGCACCTGGAATTTTTTACGCATAGCACTTACACTTTTCTATTAACTTTTGAATGGCAGGATTTCTGAACAAACACTTGTGCTTGATGTTCTGCTTCTACAGACCTAGAATCTGTGCTGAGGCCTTACTGAAAACCCAAACACTGAAAATCTTGCATGGCAAGTACCAAGCCACAGACCGGGGCCTGTGAAAGCAGGCATTTCAGAGCTGACGTGTAAGGAATGAAGCTGATAAAGAGAACGAAGAGAAAAAGGCAGGCAGTTGGAAATGGATAAATGTGTTCAGTTTAAACAGATTTCTTATTAGAACGAAACCAAAATTAAACATGCTGAGGGGTCAGAAAAGGATCGTGTGCAACCCTTCAGTTCGTCACTGAAGTCAGCAGTTGCAGATGACAGGTTTGGCAAGAGGGCTGATCAGGGTGATGAATGAGGGGCTCTGCTCTAAATTACAAACATACTTTGCTGTCACACTCCGATTTCGGATGAGAGGAAGGCCCCCTTGCGTTCTAGCCGACCTCAGACAAGTCTGGGAGGCTAGTGGTGGCTGGACCGACCTCTCACACACCGGAGCGTAGTTTTGTTTGTATTCTCGGGAACAGAATTAAGACTCAAAACAGAGTCAAGCACCAGGTAACTTTATTAACCCAACAAGAAGTTTGTAAATGCAAGAGAAAGGGGAGAAAGAAAGGAAAGAGGGGAAAAGAGTTTCAGTTGCAATAGCTACCACCATGGAGCTGCAGCGTCCCGACAGTCCAGTTGACTCGGTGGGAGAACGTTCCGTCCGATGTTGGTTATTTCTGTCCTTTTATTGTTCGTCTTATTCATGTCACATATTCCAACAGCGGGTTTGCTTGGCTGCACCCCTCACCTGGCAGTGATATGTATGCCCAATACCGTCTCTGGGCCCCTCTGTTTTTCTGGCCTCGATCTTGGCGCGTATGTAGGGGTAAGGCTAAATTTTGCAGAATCAGCTCTGCATTCAGGTTCGCGGGGAAATAGGAGGAAAAAACAGGAAGCTTCCAGTCCTGTGGCTTGACTGGCTTGCAAGATAAGGGAATCATCTTGCAGGAAAACAGGAAGACTCCAGTCCTATGGTTTGACTGATGTTCCGTTGTTTAGGTGGTGGTTTGACGCTTTGACAATGTTGAGACAAACATTCGACACAGTCTCTCACATTTGCTTACTATGTGCTGACGACGTATTTGGGCCCAAATAAATTCCCCATTGACTGTCTGGTGGTGATTATAAGCAACTTGTGAATTTTTCTGTTGATCTTCACTCCTGAGGTGTTATTACTTCAGTGTAATTCTAGGGTTATCTAAGCAAAAAGTATCTGGGTCAAGCCCTAGAATCCCCACCTACTTTTTCATTCACTCCTAGCGCTTCTGCAGGAATAAAAGACTGAAAACAAACTGCATAGAAATTGATTAAGAAACTTGGTATGTGGCTTCTTGTCAGAGAATTTTATAGCATGAAGATTCACGAAGTTACATTTCTACAATTGTTTAGTCATTAGAATGGTAAGGGACAAATGCATTACTCCATTGCAAATGAGGACGTTTCTGCACAGTATATCTCATTGGTGTATGTTTTTTCTCCTGTTATAAGTCAACACCAGTTAAAGTTAAGATACAATTATGAAAAAATATGAGATTATTCTTCCCTGCATTTATGGCTACATCTACAGAGGGAGAACTTCAATAGCTGATAGAAACCACCCCTAAGCAATAAAATAATTAATATGATTTCAGAAAAAAATGTGTGATTTTTTTTTCTTGTGCTTGTAGAAATGATAACTAAGTAATGCAAGGATTAAAGTCTGAAGACAACAGAGCTGTTTATTTGAGTTGTGAGAGCAGCACTGGGAATTAAGTGAATAATTGTAAGACAGCTCCTGACTGCAGAACTGTTGTCATAGTGCTCTATAAATATACTATCTCTGTAAAATTACTGAATTTTTACTCTGTAAAAATTCCTCATGAATGATCCCTTTTACTAAAATTTTCCCCTAGCCTTAGCAGCACACCCTCTTGTGGGACTTACCAAGGGGCACACAGCACTCTAATTCAGTTCAGACATTGCCAAAAGTTGGCACACTAAAGCTTAAAGTTGAAAAATCTTTTTAATTGTCACATTGTCAAGGCCGAGCTGTGCAGAGCCAGAGGCAGATGAGTCCCCAGCAGCTTTAGGGGATACAAGAGACTAAAATTGAAATTTCCAGAAGAGATCCAGCTCTGGGCAGGCTTTCTGGACTCAATGGGGCAGTCGGACTGCAGGAGCAAGCTGGCAGTCTGCCTCCCGTGAACCCTGGCTGTCACGCATCCATCTGCCACAGCTTTGCTCTGTGCCAGCTGCGTCCGTTTGTGCCAATGGCTGGATTTTGCAAGCTACAGCCTACAAAGACTCCCAGGCACCCAAATGCATGTGGCCATGCGAGCAAAAACAAGTGGTGTGTGCTTAAATCTTGTCTCTGTGGTCAAAATAAAGGCAATGGACAGACCGTCATGAGTAAGTGAGCTTCCATGGGTCTCACCAAATTCAATGCAACAGTCCATAATGTGAAGCCATAATGTCGCAATTGCCGAGACTGAGTAAGCAGAAGATAACTTAGCAGCTTAATGAGTCTGCCTTCAGCCCAATTACACCAGTAAGTGTTTTAGCCTGGTGTTTAATAACCAAGGCTTCCGCTCTAGGTAATCACAGAGCGTGCATTCGAAGAACAATGCGCATACTAGCAGCATGCTCTGAAAATTGAGGATAGACGCTAAAGATCTTTTCTTAATTCACTAAAGAAAGAAGAAAAACTCCTCCAGAGTACTTTCTAGACAAGACAGAAACGTTAAATCATTAAAGATCTGTGTCACAAGGTTTTACATATTGTCGGGATGTAGCAGCTCTATGCGTATGAGGCTGCACTGTGTACTGTATTGTTGTTTAAATATAGATTTTCTTTCTGATCTGCATCTGGTTCTTCTTCCAGATCCATCATAATAATAATAGTAATAATAATTCTTGTATCATTATTAGAAAGAGGATGAGCAGCCTATCCACTTGGGATCGAGACATGAATGGTCGACATCAAGGGAAAGTTTATAAAATATTTCCTGGTGTTATTACACCCACTCAAGCTCTTAGGAAAATTATTATCAATACTTTGTACTGAATTTTTATCAGTTGCCTTAAGGACTTCCCTGTTATGTAAAATTACAAATAATTTAAGATCAAAAGAATCATATTAGCATGTAAAATTTGTCTTTCTGATAAAATTAATAATAACAAAGATAATTGACCTACTTATGAAAGATAATTGCCTATGAAGAAGAACAGTTAATGTTATATTTATTAAGTAAGGAGAGTAAGCACACATAAGGATTAGCAGTGTAATAAGCCAAATATGAACTAATACAGTAAGAAAATCATGTAAACAGGCTGTGTTCATATTTAGATTTTATCTTTAAGATTTCTAGATTTCTGTGATTAATAAAATTTGAATTAATGTTCAAATAATAATTTGGTCATATTTTATTGGATTTCTTTATTTGTACAATTCTTTTATATATTAATAATAGTTTTTGATAATCAGAGTTAAAATTTGAGGTGTGCCTTCATCAAAGAAGTTCAATTATGTCCCATTTGATCACCAATTATCCTACCAAAGAGAAGGCAAATTACTTCCTCTGAAAAAACTGACTGACTTAATAAGCTAGCAAATGCACTCCATAGCCTAAAAAAAAAAATAGTGGAAGAAGAAAAAACAACTACCAGTGTGCACCCTATGGGGTTGAAAAGAAATTCTACTATTCTAATCAGAAAGAAGAAAAAAATTACCCAGTGACTGTTCTTCAAAACTAATTTCCTACCTTGCCAAACCCCACATCACCACCGAAACTTTCTGACCTTACATAGCACATAGTCACTGGAGAAAGTGTCCATGTAAAATGAGGATAAATGGCTGAAATGCAGCCATTTGTGCAATATTGCAAAGAGCTTTCTTCCAGCAGACATTTACCAAGCACAGGGAACTGGCAGAAAGCATGCGCTTTTGGGTGAAGTAGAATTTATAAAGTGCTGCCATGCAGCTAAGGGCAAAGACAACATCTGGTGCTAGGTGTAACTGGGAGTTAATAGGATAGTCACCATCTTGCCTGCCACATGAAAAACCTATGCAGCTAAAAAATACAAATTTCAAGGGCTTAAGATAGAGCTGTCTCTGTGGCGACTGTGGCACTGTGCCTAGCTTGTGGGTTGCCAGAAAGACTAGACTGTGTCTCAGACCCTAGCACCTGCAGTGTCCTGGTTTCAGCTGGGATGGAGCTAATTTTCTTCCCAGTAGCTGCTGTGCTTTGGATTTAGCATAAGATTTGGTATGTGAAGAACATTGATAATGCACTGGTGTTATTGTTGCTAAGAGATCAAGGACTTTTTCCAGCTTCCTCGGTTTTGCTAATGTGGAGGTGCAAGAAGCTGGGAGGGGTACAGCCAGAACAGCTGACCCAGACTGGCCAAGGGAAGTATTCCATACCATAGACATCATGGCCAGCATATTAAGTGATGGTTGGCTGGTTCCGTTCCATGATCACTGCGTGGGACAGACTGTATCGGTCGTCGGGTCATCAAGTGGTGAGAAATTGTGCATTTGTATATTTCATTATCCTTATATTTTTATTCTTCTTATTAATATTACATATTATTATATTTTCCTTTCCTGTCCTAGTAAATTGTCTTTATCTCAATCCACAAGCTTTCCTTTCTTTCTGATTCTCTCCCCTGTCCCCTCAGGGAGCGGGAGGGTGAGCAAGCAGCTGCATAGTGCTTGATTGCTGACTGTGGTTAAAACACGACAAGCACTCAGGCTTCCTCTGATGGCAGAAACCTAAACTGGTTTCTGCCAGCTTATCTACATAGGCAAAAAGTGAAATGCTTCTTCCATCAATGGGCAGAACCTATGAAGCACAATAATTTGGATGTGCAGGGGTACAACTGTACATATGCAGAATATCTTGTCTTGCAGCAGAAAGCACAAGCTCTTGTTAATGGAGCCCAAGTGGCTCCTGAATGGGAGCTCAGTCTGTACTGAAGCTCATGCACAGCTGCTTGCATCTGACATTGGAGATAACTTGCCTCACTGTTATATTTAGGGATTTTTCTTAAAAGGATTCTCCAGGCATGGCATACTTCACCATAGTGAACCTAGTGAAAGGGAGATGCCAAGCACACTGATTTTCTCGGTTTCCAAAAGTCCTGTGACTTTCTCGGTCACCCTCTCAGTCCAACACAGCACAACTCACCAGGCAAGGTAAGGACAGGGTCTTACACTTGGTTTCCCTGTGTCTCACTCCAGCCCTTTAATCCTGTGTCCAAATTTCTCCATGGATTACTTCAAATATCATCTCCTTCACCCTCGCAAAACCTTTCAGATCTTGTTCCCATCCAACCTCACATTCCTCATTTAGTGGTGAGGAGTTATTGCCACCTCTGACCAGCCCCTGACGTGATCGCCATCTCCAACATGTCCTGCTAGATTTCCGTAAAAGTATTTTCACACCTTTCCCCATGCTGCTTCTCACTTCTGGAAGGCGTTCCACATAAACAGGAACACAGCTATGCTATTCTTCCCCTTTATCTCCCTATTTAAATCTCTTCTTTGTCTAGATGCCAGCAAAGCAATTAGCAACAGTTACACTACTAGTATGCTGGTGGCTATCAGGATGGCTGATCTGATAATATTTTTTTCTCATTTCTCCTATTTTTCCTCCTCTGGCCACATCATGCGTTGTCTGCTGTTGTAGATTTCAAGCATAAGCTGCTGGGGACAGGAGCTCCCCTTTTCTTTAAATTTTGTTCTGTGTCTAGCACAGTTAGGTCTCTGGTCTTAACCAGGTCTCCTCTGCTACCCAAACATAAATTATTAAATTTGAAGAATCCTTTAAAAATGTGCCTAATACTGAAATAATGAATTCCTTCGCATCAGCAAGGAAATCAGCAGATCTCCTTCTCCTTTCAGATTCGTTGTATTATTTCTCAGAAGCCTCAAGAGAGATGCTGGTAAGGTACAGAAGAAGGGAAACCCATCAATATTTAAGCCACACGACAACACTATAAGGGAGCCTCGTCACAGTACCAAATATTTCTGTGTTGTGGGAATTTCATTATGTCTCGTCTGTTTCGTGGAAACTGTAACCTAGATACAGAGCCACCAAACTGATAAACATAACTCAATATTTGGCATGTTATGAACAACCATATTTCAGAGGAAATTATTTGAATTCATTTATATAGATCATAAGCCTGAAACTAAATTACAGGCACGAATTTTGGCTCAGCAGAGTTCTCTGAACTGTAATAGCAAAGTCTGAGATAAGGTCTGGGTTTTTTAGACTTCCAGAAAACAGAGTGAAACTTCCCTTTCTTCTTATAATGTCAACCCTATCACTGTACATTTCACCCTATAGTAACATTTTTAATTATAAACCTCAATTTTCCATAGAGTTGGAATACGTGAAAAAGAAAAGTGCTCCATGTTCAAAGGAACTGCCACAGGTTGGGAGCGAGTGATAAAGTTTTGTTCTGTTATTTTATTAATGTGCAAGAAAAAGAACAAATTAAGACTGACTTGGGAATGTCTTCACTTTCTATAAAAAAATAAAATGTAACTACTTCACCCTTCTTTTTCAACCACTCAAAGTATTTTCTGATGAAGAACATCAAACTCCAATTTTCATAAGCAAATACAACTGGTAACTCTAATTGTATAAGGAACAGCTTTCTTTTTCCAGCATTCTTACAAGGAAAGCATCCTCAAGTCTCTGTGGCTGATAAATAAACAATGAATTTAGCTCACTGTGTCTCAGTAGAGGAACACACAATGTGAAAATCTTGAAAATAGTACTAAATTTTCAAAGCAAACATAATTGTAACAGTTTCCCACCTATAGATGCTGTAGATTAACATTTGAATCCCATGCTGATCTTTAGTATTTACAACTTCACAAGCCAAACAACAAAACCCCAACCTAGACTTGAAACTGTTGTTTTTATGAAAAATCTAACTTATTCTCATGCAGCGTTAGACAGTCACAGAATAAAGGGACTACACTATAGAAATGTAAACTGGTGCAGAAAATCAGTGCTGCTTTGCTTAAAGTTTGTGATAGTATCACCAAGGAATCTGCCATGCATTTAGTCTGACACAATCTTATTTTAATTTCTAAATGCTTGTGGATTTCTGCATCTCTCAGTACCAGTAAAAACCACTTTATTCTTAAATATCTTATGATATTTAAGATTACATTCTTAAATATCATATGATATTTAAATTATTTAAAAATTAAACAAATTTGCTGGATCAATTTCCCAAATTCAGCTGAGCTACACTCGACAGTAAGCTTGCAAGGAAACAGAATAGAAAAGTGACTTTGGTCATCTTCACCTTCCTTCCTTCGTTGTGTCTCTGGCAGTTGCAGGATTGTCTTTGAGAGACTGTTCATTTCAAGGTGCTTCAGATTTCATCTGCACCATTTTGTTTATCTCCAGCAATTATACACTTATCAGGCTGACTGAAAATAATTCAAAGGAACACTTTGTTCCACTCTATTAAGGAGTTTTCAGTATATCTGATACAAGTCATGTAGTGATAAAAGCTATAAAATAATGCAATTAATTATTCTATTTCCTTGTGTAAATGATGCATAAAGTTTTGTTACCTAGAGAAAGGGGTGGTCCTCTATTCACTGAGACATTAAAATTACTGGGAATTTAGATGTGAAAATGTATACTTAATTAGGATTACCACTTGAACTTACAAAAGCCAAGATACTCAAATAGTTGATATCCAGTCAGCGACATGGACAGTGAGATTGACTGCATCCTCAGCAAGTTTGCCATCGACACCAAGCTGTGTGGTGCAGTCAACACCCTGGAGGGGAGGGATTCCATCCAGAGGGACCTTGACAGATCCCTTGAGAGGTGGGCCCATGCAAACTTCATGAAGTTCAGCAAGGTCAAGTGCAAGGTCCTGCAGGGCAATCTCAGGAACAAATACAGACTGGGCAGAGAATGGTTTGAAAGCAGACCTGAGGAGAAGGACTTGGGGGTGCTGGTGGATGAGAAGCTCAACATGAGCCAGCAAGGTGCACTTTGAGCCCAGAAGGCCAACCTCACCCCTGGCTGCATCAAAAGAAGCATGGTCAGCAGGTGGAGGGAGGTGATTCTCCCCTTCTACTCCACTCTGGTGAGATCCCACCTGGAGTACTGCATGCAGCTCTTGAGCCCACAACATAAGAAGGACATGGACCTGTTGGAGGGAGTCCAGAGGAGAGCCATGAAGATCATCAGAGGACTGGAGCACCTCTCCTGTGAAGACAGGCTGAGAAAGTTGAGGCTGAGACAGTTGGGGCTGAGAGAAGGGAAGGCGCCAGGGAGACCTTATAGCAGTCTTCCAGTACCAAAAGGGAGCCTACAAGAAAACCGGGGAGGGACTTTTGACAGGGGTAAGTAGAGACAGGACAAGGGGTAATGGCTTTATACTGAAAGAGAGTAGATTTAGATTAGATGTAAGGAAGAGATTTTTTTGCTATGACAGTGTTGAGGCACTGGAACAGGTTGCCCAGAGAAGTTGTGGATGCCTGATTCCTGGAAGTGTTCAAGGCCAGGTTGGATGGGGCTTTGAGCAACCTGGTCTAGTGGGAGGTGTCCCTGCCCATGGCAGGGGAGTTGGAATTAGATGATCTTTAAGATCCCTTCCAACCCAAACAATTCTATGGTTCTTTCAGACACGGTGATTGCAATTGCAAGGTAGAAAGCTATTGATGCCAGTGAGACCACAAAGTTGTGATACAGGCTAGAAATCAATTCTTGTGCTGACAGCTAGCCACCAAAATTCACCTTCTCTCAGAGAATCCTCCATTGTAATGTTTAACTATTTTGAGATCACATTTTAGAAGGTCTTATGAATCCTTGTCCCAATGCCTTACCTGAGAGGAATCTGGAAAAAAAAAAATCAACAAAAAAACCCACCTGCTGGAAAGAAAAATAACTAGAAGGAATTACTCAGCTTCCTGCCAAAAGCACACAAGTACACTTTATTTTCTATTCCACAAGACACTGCAGTGCTTTTACATACAGCAAAATCTCATTATTTTGTACTTCATTATTCATATCTTGGGTTAAGTCACACAATCCAAGCAAAAGTTAACAAGTTCTCTCCACACCCAGCAAAAGAAATTACCAGCAAAAACTAAGGGGATGCTTTATTTTCAGTAAATTGTTGGTTTTACAGAAAGAAAATTTGCTGCTTTCACTTGTCTGCAAATAACTAAAACCAAATTGCCAGCATTAATTAAAGCTAATTCCCAGGTTCCACTGTGCTTCGAGATAACTATACTGTTACACTCCTCAAGAATGCACTTTCTTTTCAGAGGAGCAAGAAGTATAATGCTGCCAACAAAATTTCTGTGAAGCATTGAATCTTCCCCTTCCATGGGGAAGTATGTAAACAGATGAGTGAAATGGAAATTGTTATATAAAAAACTGAATCAGCCAAAAAGAATAAATTACTTTTATTAAAAAAAAACTCATCATCATGAGACGATACTAATATGGAATCCAATCAAGTCTATGCTATAAGCAGAACTAAGGATCAACACAATATCTCCTGCAGGATGGACATATTTTCAGTGCTTTCTGTTTAAAGAATTAATTCCATTTGTAGAGTCTGAGGTTACCATAAAACAACTTTTCTGAGTAATAACTAAGTGGAAACAAATAATGTATGGCAGATACAGAAACAACATTTAATTAAAGATATGACCATTTTTCAGATATTTAGTTCAGATTCTGAAGAACTGCTTTATGTTTGCTCCTGTTAACTCATTTATAACCCATAGCAGCCTTGGCCTAGCCCAAGAATGCAAAAAACTTAAAATCAAACTGAGTAACATTACATAAAGTAACAGATGGGAAAAGGAGTGGTTTAAACACAAAACTAAATCCCACTGATGGAAATTAAGCACAAGGCAAGGAACAAAAAGCAATTTATTGAAAGGACTAAGTACTGCAACTGAATGGCAAGAAACTCATAAATATCCTTCTGCACAACATTAAAAATAAGAACATCTGTTTTACTATAATTATTACAAACCTCCAGGTTTAGTGCAAGTCATTCTTTTTATGTGTAAGGCGCCATCACCCTAATCAACAAAGGAACAGCACTGCAAACATGGGATCCAGTCCAAAGGTTCTGTGCAGTTTGAAATCTTGTGGGATTTTTGCATCTTCAAAGGTTAATTGTTGATGAATATTCTGTCAGTTGCTTTTCATCCAACTTCTGTCTGTGGTCATACTTTCATATAGCAGGTTTGTCAAATTTGTAGTCCTCCAACAAATACATACAAAGACGGAGATGGACAGAAGATACACACTTTTATTTGTGAAAAATATTTTATGTTTTGGGTTTTTTAAAGCAAATCTGTTGTTAAGGATATGTTGCAGGAGATACTGACCTCTGCTTTCTCATGGGATCCCTTCATTTACCATGACTGCTCTTTCCCGATCTGGTGCTTTCTCCCAGTGTGGACTGCATTCAGGCAGGATGTGAATGGCTCAGCTGCAGCCACTCAGGAGAAAACCAGAGGTTTTCCTGAAGAGAGAAACTCCCTGCTGCATGGTGTACCCCATCACACCTGCCCTGGGGAAAGAGAGTAGAAGACACGGATTCCTAATTCAGGTCTTCAAGACTGAAAACCCAACCACCGCATCCACCTGGCCCAAGTGCTCAGCTTTTCTCTACGGATACCTGAGTGTAGTAAGGATGGGGGACATTAATTTAGGACATTTAATTAGGACTCTTGTGTGCAGGAAAACAAATTTTAAATAGTCTTAAGCCAATCCTTCAGAAGACAGGAAGAAACATCTTTAAATGTTTTAACATTTACTTTAATGTGTAATTTAGTAGACAAAATGAAGCAATTTACATAAAAATTTTGTGACAGTCACACACAGTAGTTTAAAAAGAATTATGACATTAACTTTCTGGTTCTGGATAAAGTTACCCTGCAATTAGTAACCACCAGCCAACTTTAAAGAAGGATTGATTTGAAAGTGTCCTTCGTTTAACCTATTTGCCTAAACCAAACTAAATACCTTTTCAGCTGTCTTAAAAATCTCGAGTCTCTCTTCAAATCCCTTCACTAGCTTTCTTTTATCTACTGCATTAGATTTTACCTCTGCAGTTGAAATCCTATTCCCTACACACACCTCCAAGCACACTCTTCACAGGGGATGAAAATCCACCTTTAACCCTGGCTGGGTGGTCTAGTCCTTTCCACAGAGCATTTACTACCAGCATATTGACCCAGCTTGCGTCCTTCTCTGTCCTATATGTGCTGACCATACTCCTCCCTCTTTTTGCAGTTTATTGTTGTTCCAGCAGACGCTCTTTCCTTCACATCTCTCCGAAGAAGTTCTAATCTAATAAAACACAGCAAGATTATGACTGTCAGTTTTATTAGAAACACCACTGACTTTATATGGTTACATCCATTCCCTACACAGCATCTTTTTAGAATCATAGAATCATAGAATGGTTAGGGTTGGAAGGGACCTTCAAAGGTCATCTAGTCCAACCCCCCTGCAAGGAGCAGGGACATCCCTGACTAGGTCAGGTTGCTCAGAGCCCCATCCAGCCTGGCCTTGAATGTTTCCAGGGATGGGGCCTCCACCACCTTTCTGGGCAACCTGTTCCAGTGTTCTATAACTCTCATCGTAAAAAATTTTTTCCTAATATCTAATCTAAATCTACCCCCCTCTATTTTAAAACCATTACCTCTCATCCTATCGCAACAGGCCCTACTAAACAGCCTTTCCCCATCTTTCTTGTAGGCCCCCTTGAGGTACTGGAAGACCGCTATCAGGTCTCCCCGGAGCCTCCTCTTCTGCAGGCTGAACAGCCCCAGCTCTCTCAGCCTGTCCTCATAAGAGAGGTGCTCCAGCCCTTTTATCATCTTCATGGCCTTCTTCTGGACCTTCTCCAACTGGTCCATGTCCTTCTTTAGACTGTAAAAGCCTTTTTTAGACTTTTTAGACTGTAAAAGCCCTAAATCACTTTTTCCACAAAGCTCCTAAGACCCATGGGTCAGATCGGAGCAATCGGTTGCATTTCTCATGCTATGAGATAGCTTTGGGCACTGCTGAGCCAGTCATTCATCAAATGTCCCAGCTCCTGTTGGCATCAGCCACAACTTCCTAGTCTTGCACAGTGGGTTTACATTGAAGGATCATCTGCAAATTAATACTTCATATTTTCTATGGCAGAAACTTGTGGAAGTCACCTTTTGACATGCAAAACAGATCCTGAACCTCACTGAAAACAGTCATTGCTTTTTAGGATCTCATGAAAGTATCATACCTTCTCAAGCTCAGACAGGTCTATTGGACATTGAGCTTCCTGTTAGGACTCCTAACTTATGATGTTGGCAAAAAAAAAAAACCAACCCAAAACATTCACACACTCCAAATAATTGTGTAAGTCAGTCAGAAGTCTTCAAGAATCAGTTTGATGGGCACATGCTACTTTGTCAATGTATATGAATTTTCCTCAGTACTGTGCTCCCATTTTATGATGTACTATACAAGGTGACTCAACACTGTTGATGTTCTCTACTCACTCTTCACAATGTTAACCAAGGTCTTTGCAGACTTTGATCCAAAGAGTTGAGGCTAAGCAGCAAGTCTGTTTATGCAGTGAACTAGTCTGCCAACACTGTTCGAGGCAAGGCCAATTGCACGAAGGCAAACGTTCTTGGCAACCATGTGTTGCCCTGAGGCTGATACTTGTTCCTGGAGGCAAAGGACCATATTAGTTTATCTAGTTTTTTAGCAGATAGACAGTGTGCCAGTCTTAGTATTCAAAGCAATTTGACTTTGCCTGCTGGCAGCTTCACAGTTAATTTCAGAAAATGCGTGCTGGCAGGTGATTTGTTCTTGCATGTGACCCTTCACTTGAGTTTGTAGATTGTTCATAGGGAAAACGTTTCCTATGTCATCAGAAAGAATACATTTTTCTCCTTCATATTTAGGCTTCAGCTTACAGTGGATGTGTTTCTTGATTGTATCTTTTGTTTGTTGGTCTCTGTGAGACTTCACACATGAAACTACTCTTGCTGTGAGGTGAGTCACTGTTGTCACTTATCAAAGAATTGTTTTTCTAAATAATATTAGCATTTCTTGTTATGTAGCATTTTCTATTTAAGAATAATTAAAATCTACATCAAAACATCACAGTTCTCCCTATTATTTTTGTTATCCTCTTATTCAATGCACAACTAGTAACACCTTTAGCGATTAACATCTTTCACAGCCACAAACTCTTTGCTCACACTGGCTGAGAATCTGCTCTTTCCTTGTTAGGGCACTGTAGAGTGGTGTAGCAGCATGCAGTGTATTGCATCTGCCCAGCTTTCCAGAGGATCTTTGTGCTTTCAAGGGTTTGCATGTTTCCCTCTGAAGCTACATCTCATACCCAATGTCGCTCAGGAAGCTGCTGCAGAGACTCTCAGAAGTTTCTCTCTTGGTAGGCAACACTGTCCACCAAATTTCTGTAACAACCAAACCGGAGTGTAGTTTAGATTCTGGACAGCATTTAAAGAGCAGGGGTGGGGACCAACAAAAAAAAAAAATGTAAGAAGATGTGTAGGTATATGATGTAGCTATGCCAGACGTGGGTGGCAGGTGAAGATGATGAGAAATGAACAGTGGCAGATGGCTTGGGTGAGGGAGACCATTTTCATTTCTTGACTGAAAGTCCTTGCAGCTGAACAAGGCCTGTTCTTGAAAGTATTTCTATGTCTAGTAAAATATGAGGGAAAAGTATCTGTCTGTGTTACTCTGGTCACCACATTAACCTTCTAAAATGAGTTTTTCAGAACATCATACCTCTAAATAAGAATAAGATGTAGCAGCACAAAAAGGCATCCTCTGTGACATAGGGAGAACATAATGCAGAAGAATTTACCCATGCAAATAGCAGTATTGTCAGTTTAAAAATAAAACAAAACCCAATAGCACGTGTATTTGCATATCTAGCACAGGCAAGGTTAAAACCCTAAATACCACCAGCCTTATCTAACAAATAGTTTTTATTTCCTAGTCAGAGTGTCTTTTAGAGATTCTTCAGAACTGTCAGAGATAAACAGTTCTATTGGGAAGTACCATGCAAACATACATGCAATACAAACTGTGAAAACAGCTAATCCAAATGACATCTACCTCCCATTTTTGACAAGCACCCAGATTGGCAAATTCCATAAAGGCCAAAGAGGCAGATAATGTTTAAGATTATGTTGTTTCTGTATGTGCACAGATTTTCCTCTTTGGTCCCAACAGATTTCCTACAAATCTCAATTTAAAAACATGTCTGTTAGTGAATCATATGCTAAAATCCCCTTATCAATCTCACAGCTATGAAGCAGCAAACCCAGTCTGGCACAGTGCATTATAGTACGTAGCATCTGAAGGGATAACTCACAAAAAGAGAGATGTAAAATTCACAATCACAGTTACAGAAGTAAAACTGACATTTCCCCCTCCTGCTTCTCCAATGGCACAAAGTGCAAAATTATTTAAGGTCAAGTCCTCACTAGGCAAAGCAGTGTATGCTGAGTGTAGCATGAAAATCACCACCCTTATTATCACAGAACTTGTTTAATGTGAAAAAAATGAAAAATGTCAGTAAGCCCACTTTTACCAGAGAAAGAACAACTAATTCTAAGGAAGTTCAGGGCTGAATGGTGCTGTTACAAAGATGAGAATATGCCTCAACAGAAGCAATGCCTCCCTGGATCAGTTCATTATTCCCCTCATCTGCTACTTCAAATCTCTTGTTATTTACCTTCAAATATTACCATTTTTTTTCAGCTAACTAGAAATCAACTTCAGACTAGTTTTTGCAGACAGTAAATATACTTTTAAGAAGTATTTGCCAATAAAATCTCAAAAACGTGAAGGCCATCTTTATTCTGAAGGCTTACAAAGGAACCACTTTTGCTAATTTAATTTTACTGTATTGTTAGCTAAGATGGTTTCAGTGGAATTTTTCCCTTCTGTGAACCCTGTGCCCTCTATTCTTTTGTGCTTCATGGGGTCTGAGTGGATGTGAAAAAAGTGCACAGCCCCTGGGTGAGTGCTTACGTACTCCAGTAGTACCTATGAGGGAAGCAATGAATTATGTCCACCGGCTTCCCTAGAGTTTGTTACAGAAGTCATTGATTTCTTTACACAAGTACTGAGTGGTGTTCTGGGCAGAGAAATAAATTCTTCAGCTTTGTGACTTAGGAATGAAACATGCTTTAAGAACAGCTTGGTCCATGCTTGAGATTTATCCCCAATTTTTTTCCACTTGGAATTTCCTGGAACTTCAATATTTGCAAACAAAATTATGTTCCCCTCCTGATCTGATGTGAATTATTCACAATTGGCTGGAGAGCTACAGAGAGGAGCCTGGGCATTTTTGCACCTCTGTCTCTGCCAAGAGCTGAGGAGAAGGGCTCTGGCTCTGGCATTTCTTGGCAGAAGATGACAACCATCTCCCTGCTCCACTACCAGTTTGAGATGCGCCGGAACAATCGAGCTGTATCCTCCTCCACATCTGCTGGCTTGCCACCTCACATGCATCAACATCACCGCTGTGCCAGCTTGGCCCCTGCTGTCTGCAAGATGACACACCCAAGCGTAGGACCTTCATTTACACTCTCCAAGAACCATATGTCATTTCAGACCTGTGGACTAGCATCTCTGACTTATACAAGCCAATAAAGGAATGCTAAGCCTAGCCCCAGCAAACCCCAAATACCCATATTCCTCAATGAAGGTGTCAGGATGTTTCAAAGGACCTGCTTCTTCAAACACTTTCCTTTCTTGCTGTGGTCCACATCCTATGGTAAGAATTAGCCCCAATAACATCTGCATTTCAATCACTGCACAGCAAATTATTTTTGCAACAAAATGTGAGATAATTGGATTAAAAAAGCAATGTAACTGAAACACACACACACACAAAGGGGTGCTTACTCCATTAAATAATTCCATATGATTTGGAGATAATCCAGTATCCCTAGGATGTCTTTTCAAAGAGAATAGATGAAATGACATGTCCTTAAGTTTGTTTTTCCTTATATGATCAGTGGACTCTGGGATTTTTCTTTGGTTCTTAGCTTTATAAGTGAGAATTCAGGATACTTTAATAAAGCATGACATTGTACATAGGTGAAGAATCATTTTACTTTAAACCTTTTTCTACTGAACAAATCGCTACAGTTTGGCATCCTGAATCTATCTTTTCTGTGGAGGGTTCAAAGAGTCAGGCTTATTTGTAAAGTAGTCCTAGGCAAAAAAAGGAGTCCCAGGAGTTTAACTTAATCTTTCCTTAACTTCACTGGGAGCTGGACCAAGCCCTGCCCTAGGTGAGCTGTGGAAGTAGACCTTGCTTGCATGCTCATGCCTCCAGCAGAAGCCTGGAGTGACATTCTTATTACAACAGATTCAATACCTTGAGTATCACAGCCACAACTTGAGCACAGAGAAATCACGGATGTAGCTGGAGATACTTTTACAATACAAGCAGGGACTCGTCTTGCAGTGGATGTTGTTTAGATTCATGTGGTGATATTCATTAAATGTTCTGAAGGTTTTAAAAGGTTCTTGTTCTTTTGTCGTGGTTTAACAAGATTAATTACTGCCTACCCATTAGAGTGTATGTGCTAATGTGTTGGACTAGAAGCAGCGTACAAGGGAAGCCTACCTCAACAGGCTGAACGAGTGCTTTCCCAGACTACAGTGTGCAAAACTAAGTAAATTGCATCTACAGCAAATGTGCCCTCTGGCATACCAAACATCTTCAAACTTTTTTGCTTGCTTTCTTTTCCTGTGTCAGGCTGTCACTTCAGAAAAGATGGCTGATAATTAAGGTAAAAACTAAGCAGAAACGGGCCTGCGCTGACTCCGTACCTCTCCAGTCTGAAAACATTGCAGCCATATCGCTGCAGCATTGGCTCTGTGAGGAGATGACTGATCTGTTATCTGTAATATCTGTTATCTATAATCTCCGTCTCACTGCCCTGCTGCAGTTTCCAGGGCTGGCTGGCACTGCATGCCACGGCGTGCAGGTAGGACAGAAGAGAGAGTTTCAAGACTTTTTGTTCTAGAACAAAATTGACTCCTTTGAAACATTTATAAATATCGACACCCCATTCCCTCAAGAAAAGAAAAAAAAACAAAACAGGGAGTAACAACTGGCTGAACACTGGTCTTTCTAGAAGCAGCTTAATTACAGCAACTTTTTATTAACGTCATAAATAGTAACACTGACAGAAACAATTGTTGCTAGTTTCTTTTGTATTTTGCACAAAGAATAAGCTCTCTAACATGAACCTCAGTTAAGAGCCTGTCGCTGAAATCAGTGTTTCCAGTTAAAAAAAAATGTGGTCAGGTGTGATAAGAGGAAAACAAAATGCTTACTATACCCTTATGTTTTCCTTGGTGGAGAAACTCTACACAGTCTCCAGTGGCAGGCCACTTCTGCCTGAGGACTTTTACTGCAGCCAGTACATTGATCGATTGATGGAAGCCCCCATGTGAAGACCAACTAGATCTAATATCAGAGTCCTCAATACATAGCCCGTGGATTAAAAGTCTAGCACGGGTTTTTTGAAAGGATTTTTCAGGGCCCTTGGCTGTCTCTGGTGCCGCAGGACTGTGCCATGCCGTGGCAGCACTGCCTGGACCGGCGTGGCCCTGCCATGCGTCTGCCCTTGCCTCCCGGTTCGCCTTCCCTTGGGGAGCAGCCTGGCTGTTGCGGCTCCCCGACAGAATTGTGTATGAGATGATTTCAAAACATCCCTTTAAATGTCAAAGCACTTTCCCTAGCTGAACACATTATATGGTAACACATTATTTGTCAGCCCTTGGTTCAAGTCCAGACAGTACATTTTAAGATCAGTGTGGGAAAAGGAGTAAGAATCTTTTCCTGCTCTGCTTTGCTCCATAAGCAGAGCAATTACTGTCATGCACCAGAGGAGACTTTCCAGCTGTGGAAAGTCCCACAGGAGAAATTTTGAGGAAGAAAATGCCTCTAGAGTATTCTGTTAGCAGGTTGCTCTCTGCTCACTGGACTGCAAGGCAGATAATTGACCCTTCATGAAAGAGACCTACAGCACTGAACTCCAGATGAGGCAGCTAGAAGGATAGGGAAACTTTTGTGGCGTTCACATGTGATCGAGTAACTGACCCTCAGGAATCTCACCTGTCCCTGTATCTCCGGTGGAAACACGATAGCAGGCCTGGCTCTCCAGGAGGTCCAAGTGTAAGAGTAAACTAAAGCATGGTGCTAGCAAGTGAAAAAAAGTCCTAAAGGTGTTTCCAAGAAATCCATTAGATGGTCAAGATGTGTTCGGCTTCTGACAGCAGCTGTCTACATCCAGATGAAACAGAAGTGCAACTGCTAGAGTATCAGGATCGTGTGGTTTATAAAATGTTTTCTAATGTCTTCCAGCCTGTGCTCAATATTGACTCACTATTTCCTGGCCAAAGAGCAGTGCTAGGGGCAACATTTGATGTGCTTTTCTCAGGGCTTCTTACCACGGGACCATGACAATTCTTAATTGAGAGATTTTCAGTGGATTTTGCCCAAAGCCACTGTCAGAATATCTCAGCACTGCTCTCTTCACTGATTAGAGATACTGCAAGTTTTTTCATGCATATATAGATACATTCACAAACATAGATGTATCACCCAAATTTGTGGTGCTTGTATCTTCAGTAGAGATTGCAAAGCCTTGTGATAATATTAGACAGATGTAATTTGTCAGTCATCTCTTCAACCTGTACCTGAACTCGGGTCCCTAACCCATCTGACAGAGACATCACTTAAGAACATCAAACCACTCAGCAAACACTAGCAGCTTCCATCCCCTCCAAAAACCCAGTATGGCAGAATCATTTTTACTCCTTCCTCTCCAACTATGCAATTCACACACACCCACGGAATTGCCTTCCCTCAAAACCTCCTGGCATGAAGGCTGGATTCAGTCCAAAAGCAATAGGGTGAGGAAGAATAAAGAATCAAAGTGCAATTTTTCTCGAAGTCTTTCATGCTCTGTAAGTCCAAGCTGAGACTATGTGTTCCATTATTTAGGAAAGGACGGCACTAGAGGCAGCAGGAGACCAGCAAGAAGAGAGAAAAGGCAGGGGAGGGCAGTGGTGTAACTAGAAATGATGTGATGAAGAGTCTCAGCTCCTCTCCAGACAGAGCCTCAAAACCTCTGAGGCAGCAGGCAAAATGAAGGCAGCAGTAATTTGCAGGGGAAATACAATTAGTGCATTAAGGTTATTTCACTAAATAATAATCCCTTTTGCTCCATCACAATAGTGCCTTCCCTGACCTCTGCCGACAAGGACTGTAAACTCCACAGGAGACAGGCTGAAAAGCACCACTGAGAGATTCTCGATGACTGTTTTTCTGCACGGAAGCTCTGTTGGAGTGTGGTGCATTTGGAGTAAAGGGGGTGCACAGCTACCACCCTTTTAAGCTTTCAAAGAGGCTGTGGAGAATGAAGGGCTGCCAGTAGGACGTCTGAGCAGTTTTCTGCATCCCAGGGATACTGGGGACATTTTATGTTGTTGGGTTTTTGTTTTGCCCAAACTAAATTAAGGATTATTTTTAACTCCTTTATTTTGAGCTGGGAGTATGATCACAGTTTACCTAACTTTGCCATCTAGTGCCCGAGTCCACAGCATTTGCTAACAGCAGCAAAAGCCTACGAAGACCCTAAGACATTTAACAAAGTGACTATTACATCAAATCTGTGTTGTCTTGCACTTCAGTTTGTTCTTCAGTTCCTTGGCATAACTCAGCAGTTACTCCACTATCTTTGTTGGACTACTTGTTCTAGAGACAGTATCCATTTTGAGGAATTAAAATAATTGAATGCCATGTCTAGTGCAAAGAAAGTTTCAAATTTTGTATGAGAATTCAAAAAGTTTTAAGGGAATGTTTTAAGAAGCAGCTATGTTCTTGCAAAGTGCTTGATGATAATGGCTTTCTTCACACTGACATTATTATTTTTGTGTTGATAATCCTTTTCCACAGAAACATTGGAAGAATCACGGAAGAAACTCTCTGAAGAAGTTCATTTGCAGATATTATTATTATAAATACTGGATCAGCTGTCCCTTACAGGATGCTACATACTAATTCTTCCTGTAACTGGTGTCTGAATCTGAGTTTTCTCCAGCAGCACTGCAAGTTTTCATGTGGCTTTTTGAATGATCAGTTTAGCTTATAAGAACTTTTAAAGTACGATCTATTAAATCAGCTGCAGGAGAAGTGATTTATCATAGCTACCTACCACCTCTTCCTCTGCTGAAACATAGAAAGAGATGCACTTTAGAGAAAAAAAAAAAAAACAGATTACAAAACCCAGCAGAAAAAGCATGAAAGCAGGAGACAAGATCTCCTCAGACAGAGGAGTCCAACTGTGATTGGCAAAAATCTTAGTTTTCAGTAGATTTACTAAAATTTTAGATTTACATTTATTTAAACATTAGTATTTTTAAACTGTATATTTATTTAACTCTTATTATTTATTTATTTAGTATAAGGCATAAAACCTTAATATTTCTCAGCTGCAATGAAAACTATTCCACTTTGTTAAATATCACACCTAAAGTAAAACACATCAGTGACCATGCAGTTCCTTCCTGCAACCCAACACCAAAGAATCCATCCATCCACAGGTCCATGCAGGAGTGATTTAACCCTTTCACTGGTTTCATGTTACAAATGGGTTACCTGGAAGGGCTCAGATACACTAAATGACAGGTAGTGATAAAACCTTAAAGGCAAAGAACATAAATAAACTCCCCACAAAACCATTTGAGTAAAGATTGGTAACAGTGACTATATAAATTCTCCCATTCTTATCCTGCAGTACATTTGAGATTCAGAAGAGGATGAAGGAGAGAAAAAGAGAGTAAGGAGCAGGCTGCACGCCTTGCGCGCGCTGCTGGGTACAGGAGCATACTCGAGCAGCGACTAGGGAACCACTGGAGTACTGTAGATCCACTTTTCAGCTTAGTTTGTGGTTACTGCTCACATAAGCAAGCCACAAGATAAACAGATCTGATTTGAAATAATTGAAAATTATTTGCAACTAGTGGGAAGCAAACAAGGGACCTGGGCTTTGCCTACCCATTGGACTAGGACTCTACAGCTCTTTGCTTCTAACAGAACACGGTATCAAAAGACTTTCTGTAAGACAGGAAATTCACAAGAGTTAATTCCTGCGGACCCAAAAAATGTTTGAAATAAAATCCTCTCACCAAAGATGGAGACGACTTGTCAACGGAAGTGTTGATTAATGACCTGTTTCAATCAAATATTTAAGCCATTCTTGTCTAAACTGCATAAAGATAGAAAAAAAAGAATTATTAAAAAAGCTCTCTGTGTTTCTTGGCAACAGATTATTTGGCTTGGTAGAGTGAAATGCATTTTCACAGGACCTCTGATGGAGCTTAGCAGGAAGGTAATACACATAAAAGTAATTTGACTTGGCAGTATGAACTAAATGGTTGCAGAGTGACGAATGGTAACACTACATTTATTTTATATTAATATAGTATTTATGTTCTTTATATAACAACTTTCAAAAATAATAGCACTTTAAGATTTTCCGCAACAGAATCCTAAGAATTTACAGTACCCGTGGAAACACAGTCCAGTGCAGTACCAAGCTGTTCAACGGGGACTCACACCTGAGAGGAGCCAGCCTTCTCCCAGGCTGCGAGATACTCTTTGCTTTTTAATTCAATGGAATTCTGGGAGGTTACAGGGAGCAAATGTATGTTTCTGCTGTATTTCCGTCTCCCAATTTTTGAGTGAATAAATTGTAAATAATCTTCCAAATGCTACAAACACCAGAGTTCGCTGCACTTACCATGGTAATGATACAGTAATTGTGTGGTACGGTGTGGCAATGTGATCACAGCTATAAACACTGTGTGATCACAGATGCAGCTATAGACACGGCCAAAGCAGCAAATCTTTGGAAATAGATCATTAATTTATTAATATATACTCCAAATAAGTAAATTTCAGCTATTTGAATATAAATATTGGTGGTGTGATAAGGCTTAGTGATCTCCCACATTTATCAGTAGATCATTCCAAGAGCATAGGACTTTGAAAGAAATCAAACCTTTCATTGCAGCGGGGGACTCAACAATAGAGGCTCCTTAGGTCTCCTCCAACAATGTACCTTAATGAATAGATATCAAACAGTAAAAAGACAGACTACAGCCATAATTATATGCCACATCAGTCTTTCAGATTTTCTAAGTTGAGACTGGAGATGTTCACTGAACGCAACCTCTGTGCAAGCAGCTGTTGAGAACTGCACCAATAAGAGATGCACACTGAGTAGATAAGAAGCAAAGACATTATAGATTAAAAAAGAAAAACAAAACAAAACCAAAACACCTCTCATCTGACTTTAGGACTTTGCTTATTAGCTCAGCTAGACAGTTCTAGCAACAAAAAGCCAAAAACCATAAGCAACTCCTCTGGTCACTGAAATTTTAGGGTCAGGTCTGTTGCTGAGGGGAATTTGCCTCACCTGGGTTACTTGGGGGAGGAACTGCCTCCTTGCAGACCAGCGAGTCTCTTCCACTTGGTAACAGCTCTGCTGCCAAAGCATTTTGTAAATCGATTGGCAAATTTTGCAGAGGAGATGTCAGACCCCCTGGATGCCAGCAAACCCTCCCGTGTAATTTTAACTGGGTACACACAGTGCCAGAGAGCAGCCCAAGAAGAGGGGTGGCAGCGGGCACCGTGGTGTGATGCACAGCACCACAACTCCTCGGCAGAGCTGTGGCAGGTGGGATCGATTTTGGGCTCCTAGGGCAAAATGAGAATGGGAAAAAATGCATTTGGGATCAATCCCAACACTTGATAATAAATATTTCACTCCATCCTTTATACTTATGTTTCAGTATTTCTTCCCTCAGTTTGCTTTACAGATTTGAATAAAGTAAACAAATTAGGTCTCCAAACAGTTTTTTAAATTAAATTTTTTTAATAGATAAAATGTCTGAAGAAATATTTTTATGGCCTCATTTTGGTCTTATTCCATATTAATTTGAAGGAACCCAAAATTGCATTTTGATAATGTTGTGGGTTGACCCTGGCAGGACACCAGGTGCCCACCAAAGCCACATCACTGCCCTCCTCAGCTGGAGAGGGGAGAGAAAATATAATGACAGACTCGTGGGTCGAGATAAGGACAGGAAGAGATCACTCACCCATTACTGTCAAAACGGACTCGATGTTGGGAAAATTAATTTCATTTGTTACCCATCAAATCAGAGTATGGTAATGAGAAAAAAAACCCTAAATCTTAAAACACCTTCTCCCCAGGCTCAACTTCACCCCCAATTTTTCTACCTCCTCCTCCTGAGGAGGTGCAGGGGGACAAGAATGGGGGTTGTGGCCAGTTCATCACATGTTGTCTCTGCTGCTCCTTCCTCCTCTGCAAGAGGACTCCTCACACTCTTCCCTTGCTCCAACATGGGATCTCTCCCATGGGAGACAGTCCTCCACGAACTTCTCCAGAGTGAGTTCTTCCCATGAGCTGCAGCTGTTCACAAACTGCTCCACTGTGGATCCACCTCCCCCAGTGTGGGGTCCTCCATGGGCTGCAGGTGGATCTCTTCTCCTCCATGGACCTCCATGGGCTGCAGAGAGACAGCCTGCCTCACCATGGGCTGCACCACGGGCTGCAGGGGTATCTTGTCAGGAGCAACTTTACTCCTCCCCCTCCTTCTTCCCTGACCTTGGTGTCTACAGAGTTGTTCCTCTCACACGTTCTGACTCCTCCCTCTGGCCACAATTGCTTTTGCCCAGGGTTTTTTTTTTTCCCCTTCTTAATTAACTCTGTTATCCCAGAGGCGCTACGACCATTGCTGATGGGCTCGGCCTTGGCCAGCGGTGGGTCTGTCTTGGAGCCGGCTAGCATTGGCTCTGTCGAATGTGGCGGAAGCTTCTGGCAGCTTCTCACAGAAGCCACCCCTGTAGCCCCTCGCTACCACAACCTTGCCACGCAAAGTCAATACAGATAAATAAACTTTACAGCTGAAACATTTTCACCAAGCTTGTGAAAGCTAGTCTAACTTGTGCGCTAATGCTGATTTTCTATGAACACAATTTAAAATTCAGATTTTTTAAATTTAGATTTTTTCCCACTATGTCAAAGAAGATGGTAAGGCTTTCTCCCCTAGACAACCCAAAATATAGTTTGTGTATTATTTAAATTAATAACAAATTATATAACTAGTTGAAATCGTATCATGTAACATTTTGGGAAGAAAGCAGGAAATACTGAAACCTCAGGGCAAATGCAAATAGCAGAATGTAATTAGTCATATTAGTTTCTGGCCAAAAGATTAGATTTTATATCTATACACTTATTAAAAGTTTTACTAAGTGATAGCAACTGGCAAAGACTTTCTAATTGTATCGAAAAGCCCTTTGGCTGTTTCACGACATTTTATACCTGGCACTGCATTTTCTAAAGCACTGAGGAGACTTTGTGACGAGTCTCAAGTCAGGCCTCAGGAGATGAAGCATCTTTTGAAAATCCAGGATCCATTCTTGAGCTGCTTTGTTCTCCAGCAATAGTCTGACTGATTTGTGGATGTGGATGTGTCATTAACTCACAGGGGGAAAATGGGAATCTCGTCCTAAAGTAAAAAGGAATATTGTTCCAAACTGGCTTTCAGTGAAGATGCACAGCACTCTAAAACTGGGCTCTGTACTCAGCACCATTCGCTGCTTCTCCAAGAACTGCATTCCAACTGAGTGTAACCAGCCACGGGAGAAAGACACCTTGCAGATCGTCCACAGGTAGTTTTCAGATATTACCCACTAGTCATTGCACCAAGGTGTAGCCTTGGCTCTTCCTCAGAGCTGCTCTCCTGAAGGGAAGCTTTCACACCTGCACCTTGGCAGACCACAGCTGCTAACACATGTTCACAGTCCAGCTGCACAGGGCAGCAGGAATTTTTCATCTTGTGCTGGAAAGTCTTTCAGACACAGCCCAGAACTACCAAAACCCCTGCTGCTTCCAGCGGAGATGTGATGGTCCCGGACACATCTTGGAAATGTTTCTCAGTCTGCTTCCCTAGGCAGGGCTGGGGAGCACTGGGATAGTTCATGACAGCTGGCAAACGCTTACACTGACAGAAGTTTTTCAGAATTAATTTCGTTCTGAATTTTGCACTGATAGATTTCTCAATTTTCATTTATCCTAGCAGATTAAGACAGTCTTAAGCAAATATTTTTCTTCTGGAACAGATGCCAGGAAGATAAATTCACTGTAGGAGCACTGGTAGGCATGCCCTGCACAGCAAAAGACCCTTATTTTTTCTTTATCCAAAGATTACAGGTTCACTTACCTGCTGAGTATTCATTAGACCTGGATAGTACTGCTTTATAGACTTTTATTTGTTTGGAAATGCAGACGTTGATACATCTTACCAGTTTCATTTTTCTTCCTACATTTGCAGCTGATTCTTTCACAAACTTTTCTTCAAAGTAAAATAACTGTACAAAATGCAAAGGCAACCAGTGTAACTGATGTAACTGATATCTTTAGTTGTACTATGAAGAAATATACATTGTCAGTGTTGTTGTCAATATTGAAAACATACATATGATCATCTCTATTGGAAGGAAATTGGATGCAAATATATTAATGGCATTTTAAGTATAGCAGGGCTAAACACCAATATATATGACAAGTTTAGGCCTTCAGACAGTGATGTATTGTCTTGGGTTTTGTTTCAGACACACAACTTTAAAAACCTGTGCTAGCCACAGTAAATGAAAAATAATGAGCGCCCCACAAGAATTTCTGGAAAAGCTCTTGTATACAACAATCAGATCACCTTTATCTACTTGAAGAAAGTAAAACTCCCCCTATGTGAGCAGAAGTGTAGGGGTTTTTTTTAGTCAGTATTGGAACTTCCAAAAACATTACCCAGATCAGCTATCCCTGCTGAATAACTCTGCAGCTTTTCCATGAAATCGGACCAAACTCTACAGTTAATAGTCACCATGTCCCCAACTTATACCTCTGGGCCACAGTACTAAAATGTACTAATTTGAGCTAACTCTCCTACAGTATTTAATGAAGAAAGGTTAATTTTTTTTCCTCCTTTGGCAGGTTATTTTAAGGTGTAAATTGACATTTTTGGCACTGACATCAAATCTTTCTGCAGAAAAGCTGCTCCTATTCTCCACAGAGCCATTAAATGTAGAAGCAACAGACTTCATTCTCCACTAACATTAATTTTTCCACTATCCTATTGCTATAATTTTCCACCATGCTCTTGACAGCCTTGCTGGCTCTGTCTTACCAGAAGGAAAGTTTCTATTTATTTATTTTGTCTTCATGACATTTTCATCATGAAGGAGGAGGTGGCCTTCAGCACACACAGCTTGCTTTGGAGGAGAAAGGAGAGGAACAGCAGCGATTGCTGTCCTTTGAATGCATGTATAGGTCAGCACTGTATATTTCATGAGAAGAATAAATCTAATAACAGTAGTAATAATGATAATGGCAATAAGGTGTGCAGTGACACAGGACGTTTTATAACACAGGACGTTTTTCAGACCAACATTGACTCTAAGCATCCCCACGTGACACTAGAAAGTGCCCCTGAACGGTCCCTATCTAGAAATGGCCCATGAAGATGAATAAGGACCCAGATCTTTTCTCACAAAGACTGCTGTCTTACTGCAACAAATTCCTCTGTTTCATGTGTTCATTTGTACAATAAGATGCTGCTAAACAGCAGTCACACTTCGTAAGCTCAGGAAAGTGAAAGAAGCAGCAATACATCAATATAAAGGAATTCACCAGGAAAATGCACAATGCAACAAGCTGTTCTCTGTGTTTAAATTCCTCACTTCTCCTTAGTGCCTTACCCTGAGGACTGAACTGTGGCGGTGCTTCAGGTAACCCCAGATGGAACAAGGCACTCGGGGAAGGTAAAGACTTCTCACTTGAGTTGCCCAGGATTCAGGCTGTGCCTCCAGCAATATTTCCTGTGCAGTACAAGTTATTCCTATTGTGTCAGCTCAAGACATTATGAAAGCAAAATATTTAGAAATGGGATGTCATCTCAAGTTTACCATCACAAACATTTGGGAGGAGAGAGCCTACTGCTCTGCTTTCTCTGTTTAGCCAGGAAAGAACCTGCCATTTGGGATTTTAAAACCAATTAATCAAGTCTCTAATCAGTTTTAATCAGTAAGCAAATGTTTAATTCTGTTCCATCCTTTATCTTACTTGTAAAAAAAAAAAAAAAAAAAAAAAAGCAGGAGGCAGATTTTTAAGGTGATTTTTGTTGGATAGATGTTTAGTTTCTGGAGCTGCTGCCTTCCAGCTGTCTTAGTGGTCCACACATGCTGCCAAGGGCGAGCACAGTGAATCTCCCAGACAATGAACTGCAACGTCTGTCCTGGGGAGGTTGCTTGGTTGAAGGAGCAGACGATCACTCTACCATTGTTTGCCTCAGATTTCCAGTCTTAGAAGAGAGCTTCAAACTGCAGCCCCGAATGAGGGGCTCCCTCCTCAGAGGGCATTAAGAGATATTACAGAAGAGACTGGACTTTATAAATCTTTTCTCCCTCAGCAAGGCACTTTGAATATTTGCTGAGACTTTCTACAACCAGGAGCTCACAGCTAGTTCTTCTTGTGCAAGGAGGAGGTTTTAATGCATTTTCTCGCCCCTGTACATGCATGAGATACAGAACAGCTGGAAGGATTAAATGCCTATCATGCCTTTCCTGCAACACCAACAGTCTTTGCCACCTGTATGTGAGCTGCCTTGGCTTTATAACATTCAGAATTATAATTGTCTCTGGGAGCTGAAAGATGAGTGAAAGATTAGCCTTTACAAATGAGCATTTTCCAAATCACTATGCCATGAAACAGTCACTTAAGCTAACTGGAAAAAAAAAAAAAAAGAATGGCAAAGATAGCAGTTCAGAAGTTCAGAAAGAGTAGATGAGTAAAAAACAGATCATACAATTATGTGTCATTATGTTCTGTTGAACCAATGCTTCAGTGGGACA
The DNA here is from genome assembly GCF_036417535.1 of Chlamydotis macqueenii. Taxonomy (NCBI): domain Eukaryota; kingdom Metazoa; phylum Chordata; class Aves; order Otidiformes; family Otididae; genus Chlamydotis; species Chlamydotis macqueenii. The sequence goes on along the minus strand of NC_141559.1, from coordinate 37,321,913 downwards.
AACATCCCTCAAAACTGTGCAGAAGAAACCCAGATCTGCTCCAGACTCAGTTTATACCTGTACTAAGCCTGAGGAGAGCTTGTCTGAGCAATTACTGCAGGCCCTGGTTGAGCGGGCCGCTGCCTCGGTGACGGCCTGTTAGCCTGCCTTGAAAATCAGCTGTCATAGGAAAGAGCTGAGTGGAGAGGCCAGCGGATGACAGCTCCACAGAAACAGGCTTGCAATGTGAGCAGAGGACAGGAGCACACAGCTTTGACTTGCATTTGCATCAATGGCTTGAAGTCAGTAATTTCCCCAACTCTTAAAGCCTTGGAATAACTATGCAAAATTGTAGGGCAGTCAGTAAAACTGCTGGGAGAAGTAATGCCATCAGAACCTTCGAACAGGTTCCTCTGTTCTTCCTTTCTTACTCATCTTCTTCCCATTTTGGAAAGCTTTATGACAAACAGAGGATGATGCTCGTTTGCCTGCTGAGGGATCCTACACATTAAAGCCGCAACTCAATTATCTGTGAAGCTTTTCAGAAATCTTCAGTGCTACAGCAAAATTTAGCATGGATTAGCTTCCAGCTGGGAAAATAATAGATGGAAGTTTTGTTCCGTTACATACAGCAGAACAAATACATGGATATTTCTACATAAAATGCTAGCAATTTCTTTTCCATGTATAAATAATTGCTAATAATTTGATGCAGGGGAAGGAGCTAATGATTTTGCAACTGAGCTCTGTACCTACAGCACTGTATGCCTAATCTTTTGGCCTTTCTCACATATTTAGCCTCAGTCCTTCAACCTTGAATCCCTTCTGTTTGCTGAGAACACAAAGAGCAGAGAAGTGACTACAGTGAGCGCTTTCATTTGAAATCTCATTTTGTCGTAGTTCAGCCCTGATCAGGACCAGACTATGCAGCCTCTCTCTCACTGCCCGCCCACCCTCCAGTGGGACAGAAGGGAGAATGGGTAAACAAAAAAAAAAAACCCCAAAAAAAACACCACCACCAAAAAAAAAAACCAGAAAAAAAAACCCAACATGGGTTGAGATTGAACAAAAAGTAAATTTAACAGCAATAACAGAAGAAAACAAAACAGTGATGGAAAACAAATACAGTATAATGGCTTACAACAAACCTCCACACCTACTTTCTTCCAAGTAGCAGGAGGCTCCCCTCAGCACCCTCCTCATTTATATGCTGATCATGATGGCAGATGGGATGGAATAGCCCTTTGGCTAATTTGGGTAAATTAACCCCAGCTGTTAGCTAATTAGTTAATTATCCCAGCTGGGTGCCCCAGCCATAGGGGCCACCAGCTCCAGTTCTCCACCCAGCTCAGGTGAATATTAACTCTATCCTAGCCAGAACCAGGACATGTTTCTAGGCTGCTGCAATATTTGCAGCACGGTAAGGTTAGAAAGAAAAACAAAGGCTTGGGGTTAAATTCCATGGCCTGTTTCAGTCTTTTTAAATTACTGCAGATCAAAAACCCTATGTAACCACTGTGAATTACACTGGAAATAAGCAAAACCAGCTATTGCCTTTCCCAGAAGCTTAAAGTAATGCCTTTAATGGTTTCAAAGCTTTTTGGCTTAGACTGAACACCCTTAAAATGAGAATTACACACCTAGTCCCTCTGCAGCTCTACCCCAGCAAGCCTCTTGCACAGAGCCCTTCTGGGAACTTCTTGGTAACCTCAAGGGCGAGCTCCTTTTCCAAGAGGAAAAAGAAGGGCACCATGCTAGGTCCTGGGCACCTAATAAGTTTTACCTCCCTGAGGGTGCTACAGGACAAATTACCCACTGCTGTCAGCTGGGGCTTGGGATAGATCAGGACCTGGGTAGAGGCCTGGCAGGTCCAACAGCTTGCAGCTGAGTAAGGGGATGAGCAGGACCTTGCACTGAGCTGCTTTGTTCCTTGAGGAAAAGAAGTCACAGAACTATGTTTTCCTGTTGTACTTGGGAGACGGAAGTGTGCTGCTGAAAGCTCTGTCAGGTAAAGGAATGCCATTTTTATGCGACTTCTTTTTGAGTTAGCTTTGATGCTCTGGTGCTCAGTCCTAGCAGCGTGCTAGTGTACTTTAGGCATCCTTGCTTCTTGTGACGACTAGGTTTTACTGATGCTCTAGTTCCTATCTCTGTTGCTTACCAGCAAGTCAGTTCTCACTACCGTTGCCAGTGAAGAAGTGATGAAGCCATTTTAAGTGATGTTCTGGTTCATGATATGGTCAAGCTGGTGGTTAAATTCTGGTTGCAAAAATCTTGTTGATGAAGGTGATGAGGAAGGGGAGAAAAACAGCTTGTTTGTAGCTGACTGGTTTGGGGACAAGGTGCTGGTATCTTACTTGCTATGTAAACCAGCACATATGAATGTAGCTGAGAAATGTTAAAGGATTGTGCTCTGCTTTTTTCTTTCATGGCTGTACTTCTTAAGCATTTTCCCAAGCTGTTATATTTGCACCTGAAAGGTGGTGCTCTGGTGTGGGAGGCAGCTATGTGGAGAAATAGGTCTGGAATGCAGTCCCAGAATATCCCCCTCTGTCAGCATCTCAGGGTTCTTTCAGTAGGTGCAGAGAGCTCTACTGCTGGGAAGAAGAAGAGAAAATGGTCCATGCTCATTTTTTTTGTCTAACTGGGGGAAATACTGTGGAAAAAATAAAGCACCTGTGTAGAGAGCAGGGGGGAAAATGCAGGGAGTGGAATAATCCATATATTTAGATTCTGAGATGAGGAAATGAATTACATTCCCCAACACCCTGGTTGATACTAACACAGTGGTAGCTGATTAGAAGGGGAAGCATTTATGTTAATGATCTTATTTTGTGATTCAATTTTCTTTCAACTTCTACCATCTGTTTTAAAATACATGTTTCTGTTAGGACGCTAATACGGACACATGGTTTAATGCTGCATGCTAGTCACCAGTAGCTCTCACTGATTTAAATGCAAATTGTATTTTGCCTGAATTGGGCCTGCTAGATCTGGTCCCTGTTTGAATTACAGTTTCTGGGAAATGCTGAAAAGAGGAAAATGTTTATGGAAGGAGGTGTTCACATGTCTCTTCTGTTTTATTTGGAAATGGTCTGTCAAAATGTAGCTGAATTTTGTAATGTTTGGAATTGTGTTTTGGGCCAGGGGGACTCATTTATAGCAGGCAAATGTCCAGCTTTCTTCGTTAGCTCTTATGTGGCAAGTCTCATGATTACAAGTGGCACTGTTTGGGCATTTCCTTCAGATGGAAGTGAAATGCATCTGGCTATAACTAAATACAAGTCTTCCAAAATGGGAAGTTTCCTCCCAAGCAAGGAAGAAAGTCTGTGGTGTTGAACAGTTTAATGAAGCTCTTATCAAAGGGATGATGATGAATGATTTGTATGAAACTTTTAATACATAAAACCTCTGAGGGCTGTGACACAAAACTAGTCTGACAGTGGAAGTTTTCAGCAACATCACACCTCTTGCCTCAAACCTGAGCATTTAGCATTTCATGTAAGACTCTTCTGCTCCTCAATAAAAAAGTTTGTGTGAATGTATGTATGTAAAGCAATTTTTTATGCAGCTGTTCAAACCGATGTCGTGGAATAGGCAGAGAAAATGAGCAAATGTGGGGTCCTCAGCTCAGCCATAAACCAAAGACTCTTCTTTTGCAGCCACGAGGACCACCATCGCTTTCCTCCCAGAGCCTGTAAGAAGCAAAGAACGCAGTCGAATGTTGAATTTGGCTGGTTCCTGGGGATCTGTATGACTCACCTCTGCTAAAAGTAGCTAAGCTAAATTTGTAACTTGTTGCTTGGTAAACACACAAAAAAACAAACCCCTAAAAGACCCATTGGGCACCAAGGGATGGTGTTGATTTTGTTTTCTCAAAACAAACTTGAAAATTAATACCACTTACTGGTATTTCTGATAATTGCACAAGATGAACTGCGGATGAGCGAGCTGCAGTATTTTGTCTCTCTACCTGGTCTCACCTTAGCCTCGCTGCTGCTGAGCAATGGGTCAGAATACACAAACCTTAAATAGAAGTCAGTGCTGCAGGTTGGGTTCCCACTAGAAAACAGCTTTTTGTTTTATAGCAGATGCTGGCCGGTGTGAAAATGGGAGTTAAAGTTAACCTTTCCATTTAAGCTTTGTATTAGCGTTAGAGATACTGTATCATTATTAGATTATAATGGAATTTAACAAACTTTGATAGATATATTTTTAAAATGTTAAGATCTTTATTGTTGCTTTCACATGCAGTCTATTTCTTAGAAGATGGCTGTTGAGATGATAGGTTTTTCATCTGAAATGACAGCTGCACGAGCCAGGAGAGTTAGAGCAGTTTTTGTGCTACTGAAAAATAGATTCATGTCCCCAAAATGGGGATTCTTTTTCCTAAAAGAGTGACCCTTTACTCAATTTTAATTTACTTGATTTCACAGATGGACACTAATACTAAGCAGACAAAGAATCGCTCTGGATTTGCATTTTTATATGTTTTTAGTACCAAAAAAATTAATCATGACTAAGTTCATTTTTAGTGTAGTAATAAAACTTAATCAGAAATTACTGTCTTTAATTCTGAATGTTATAAATTATATAAAAGTTTTAAGTCTTAAAAAAACTTACTTGCGAAGAGGATTAGACAGGATCTTCTAATCCTCATCCCATTTCATCTGTTTTACTAATAAACTATAAATACTCATTCTAATTATGTCACATTCACTGTGGGCCTGATCCTGAGAGATGACGAGTATCTGAGCCCACGTGGGCTGCCATCGACGTCCTGCTCCAGCATTGTCACTCCTGCCTTCTCAGCAGCCTGCTTTGACCAGAGCTGGTTTGTCCTCTCTTGTCCTGGCTTTGGTTATATGCCAGTGTTTCTTCCAAGCAGGCTACCAGCATATCGCAGTTCTTTAGATACCTGCGCTTAAAAAGGACGGTGTAGCTGTAGCAGATTTCACAGGACATCCAGCCTGCAAACGGGACAGTGATGGCATAAAATTGCTACTGCTGCCTCTGCAATACATTTGTGCAGTCAACAGGGGTACAGAAACATGCTGAACAGCATATTTCAGGTAACTCCATCCAAGCAATTTTCCTTTTACTGCTTTTTACAGTCCTACAGTGCAGCACTACGCCAATAAATGAGATTGACAGCAGGTCTCCTGGAACAAAGGTGCCTCAGCAATTATTTGGGACAGCTTGCCAGTTTTCCTGGGGCCTGTCAGGAGCAGGCGTTAAGCCAGATGTGATTCCTTTGGTAGGAGCAATATACTCCAGACCCTGGGGGCTTCTGACTATATAAAGATAGGGGCACATCCAGTTGTAGAGTGGGGAAGTTTGAGGAAGTAACAGAGAAAGAGGATGGCTGGAAGCTGTTTGCGCTGAAGAGCAGCTCACCCAATATACTGTTATCCCCAGTCTGCTCTCGAGTTGTCCCTAAGAAAGTGGGAGCCATTGCTTGGGAAGAGATGGACAGCACTTGTTCTGGTTTTGTTAGTGAGGGGGGGCCTAAGGTGGTCGCTTCTGTAGGAAACTGCTAGAAGTCGCTCCCCTTTGTTTAGTGGACTCGGCCAGGCCTAGGGCGGACCCGCTGCTGGCCAAGGCCGAGCCAATTGGTAGCAGAATGTCCCGTGATAACGCCTCTGTGCTAAGGTATTTAAGTAGGGGATAACAGAAAAAAAAGAAGAAGATGTGAAGCAGCTGAGCAGGGGGCAGAGAGGGGGAGGCGTGAGCCTTGTGGGCCTTGCAGGCCTCACCCTCTGGCCTCCTGCCGGGCAGCAGACTAGGCCCAACTCGGCCCGGCCTGGCTGCAAGAAGTGGAGAGGAGATGAGCAGTTGAAGTGAATAAGATGTAAAAAGGATCCTGAGAGGCGTCTGCCAGCCTGTTGTGAGGAACGGCTGCAGACGCCAAGGTCAGTGAAGAAGGAGGGGGAGGAGTAATGCGGCTCCTGGCCAAGATTCCTCTGCAACTCGTGGTGAAGACCATGGTGGAGCGGGTTGTCCCCCTGCAGCCCATGGAGGTCCACGGAGGGGCAGAGATCCACCTGCAGCCCGTGGAGGACCCCACGCTGGAGCAGGTGGAGGCCTGAAGTAGGCTGTGGCCCATGGAGGGCCCGCTGGGACAGCTGTTCTAGAGGGACTGCACCGCATGGAAGAGATGACCCACGCCGGAGCAGTTTCACGAAGGACTGTGGCCCGTGGGAGGGACCCCACGCTGGAGCAGAGGAGGAATGCGAGGAGTTCTTCCCCTGACGATGATATAGCGGCGTAAAACAATGCGTGATGAAGTGACCGCGACCCCCATTCCCTTTTCCCTCCCCCGTGCCGCTCGGGAGGGGAGGTAGTATAGATAATGTTAAGCCCGGGAAGAGGGAGGGGTGGGGGGAGGTTATCTTGTTCCCTGTCTCATTCTCCTGCTAATTTTAGAAATAAATGAGTGTTTTCCCCCAAGTCGAGTTTGTTTTGCCCATAACGGTAACTTTAAGGATTCTCTCCCCATCCTTATCTCAAACCTCGAGCCGTTTTCCTTATATCATCTCCTCCTATTCTCTTGGAGGGTGGGGGGAGCGAGAGAGAGACTGCGTAGTCTGGTCCCGATCAGGGCTGAACTACGACAGCACTGCATGAGAAGTTCTGGTGCTGGCAGACCACTCTTTCTTGGGAATGAAGTGGAGGTAGTCATAGGCTTGGTAGGTCTGAAGCAGTGCCCTTATTGATGGAGGCAGATTGAGTGAGATGGGGCAGGGATCTTCTCTGCGTTGGTGTGTCTCTGCTGCTGTGTTTACGAGTTGTCTGAGTAGAGGCATCTGTCAAAGACAAATAGAGATGGTATTGGGAAGGTGGGAGGAAAACTAAATGGATGAAAAACACTCAGCGAGTCCTGTGTTCATCAAACGATGCAGTTTTTAACTTTTAACGACCACCTGAAAGAAAACTTTGAAACTTGCAGTAACCCTCAAAATCACGCACTTGCTGCAATATTACCAAACTCCTGAGACAGATCCCTCAAATAGCACTAAAATAATATACAGCATGCTTTGTAGGTCTTGTTAAAAATTTATTATTTGTCTTCTGATTTTTGAGATGCCAGAGTTCCCCTGAGCCATGCTTACAAGTTTTTCTTTGTAACTAGCATCAGTAGAAAAACATCCATCACGTAATTGGTTAGACTCTTTTTGTTCTTCCTCCAGCAGCTGGAGTAAACTCCATGAAAAAAAAAAATTCAACAAATTTCTGAAAGTTGTTGGTATTGGGGTTTGAATCAGTGATGAATGCATTATAAAGAACTAACCTTGGTATTATCTTTTCATAAAGTAAGGGGGGGGGACAAGATTACTGGCTGTGAACTTCAGTGAATCAACAGCTGTGTAACTCAGAGAGTGGTGTCATGAAAAGCACAGGAGTAAAATTGGCCACGAATAAACCTGGGTTGCAAAATGTGAGAAAGTCCTAACTCAGAAGAGCAAAGCTCTGGGACAAGCCCCTGTCATAGTAAGAGGAGCAGTGGTGGTCTTCTAAGAGGAAGGTGACTTGGCTCGTGGAGAGAATGGAGTTGGGTGATGTACTTCCTCTGTGAGCATCTTAAGAGGGTTCCTGTCTTGCCAAAAAGAGAAGCTCTACTATAGCAGCTCCTCAGGGGTACTTATTTGAAAGGAGCAAAGCACTTCTAAAGCAAGTCCAAAATGTTTTAACTTTAACTATCTTATTTTAACTACACATTAAGAGACTGTGAAATTTTCTTTGAGATGTAAACCAATGATGATCTATACAGTACTTAATTATGTATCCAATAAAAGACCTAATTATCTATATTAGATCGAGTCTTTTGTTAGTGTCTCCCAGATCATGCTGGTATGTTGGCCAGGCATGATTTCAGGAGATGTAAAAAGAACCAAAGAAAAGCAATTTGAACTTGTTTAATTCTAGCTTGTGGCTTTTTTGTTCTGTGTTTAAAACATTAAACACTTCACAGTCTGGTTTTTTTTTTTTTTTTCCTCCTGGTCATCTCAAAAAAAAAAAAAATTATTTGATATAACTTGTGAGAGAAGAAACTGGATTTGAACCATGCCCTATAAACAAAGACTAGTATAATAATTTCCTACAAATGATAGTGTAGTAAAATGCAATTAATATTTTGATGTTACACAAAAGTGTCCTTTTCCAGTCTCCGACAGCAGCCTTGCTCTGGCAAATATACTGCTCTGAAAAGCTGATGTGTGTGCTGGGCATACTAAAATGAGAAATATGAGCTGTTCTCACTGCACTATCACAAGTATAACTGTACTATGCAAAGCCAGGTTGGATGGGGCTCTGAGCAATCTGATCTGGTTGGAGATGTCCCTGCTTCTTGCAGGGGGGTTGGATTAGATGACCTTTGAAGGTCCCTTCCAACCCAAACCATTCTATGACTTTAAGTTATTACAAAAAACGGGGCAGACCTTATGGGTTGAGGTGCGCTGTTTGCTGGCTTGTCAGCCTACTGCAAGGACACTCTTGCACCTTTCCAGATTACGTACTTTGCTGGAAACTAATGTCTTCCACACAGGCACCAACATCATATTACTAACTCCTCACCCCCCGGGAGCAGTTAGATAGGGATGCAATTTGTAACTTTTTGAAGGAGGACTACACAGATGTGATTTTTACACGCTGTTCTGATTTTAAGGATCATAGCCTCACTTTAGTTCAAGCCAGGTTAAGGTTAAAGCAAACAAAAATATTTTTTTAATGGAATTCAGACAGAAAGAGCTTACAGAGGCTTTTGAAGACGCAGGATAGAAAGGAAAGGGAAATGCATACAGTCAAGATGTTACACAATAAAATCTTTAAAGGCTTCTCTTCCCGCATCCCAGTGAGAAGCAGACTTACCTGACTTGCGTTGCTGGGATTCCTCAGTCCTCAGGCAGCAATCACGGGAGGTATGCTTGGATGGGCGGCAGGGAGAGGCCTGATAGTTTTCCATCCCCTTGATTCATGGCTTGATGGGAGAGAGGGATGCAAGGGTGTCCTTCAATCTCAGACCTTCTTGGTCTCACAAATGTTAAATTTCCCACTTTAGATGCCCTCTGGAAATGCTGGTGACCCTGGGCATGGCCAGCCGCTACCACTTCCTATCCAGGCAAGTAACAGATTTTGTTCAGGGTTGCTCTGTGTGCTTTCTAGTTTCACGACCTCATTCAAGTCAAAGAGGACCTCTGGAGGTCTCTAGTCGAACCCTTGCTCCAGCAAGACCAACATCTATGTCAGATCAGGCACTGGGGATCTTGTTCAGGGGAGTTTCGAGTATCTGCAAGGACAGAGATTCAATATCCCTTCTTGGCATCCTTTTGCAGTGCTTAACTACCTTCATTAATTTGACGGGACTATCTAAGGAACCTAGGCACAAGTCCATGGGACCTGATGAGATGCATCCATGGGTCCTGAGGAAACTGGCAGATGAAGTTGCCAAGCCACTGTCCATCATATTTGAGAAATCATGGCACTCTGGTGAGGGCCCAGCCAACTGGAAAAGGGGTAACATAACCCCCGTTTTTAAAAAGGGAGACAAGGAAGACCCAGGGAACTACAGGCCAGTCAGTCTCATCTCTGTGCCTGGCAAGGTCATGGAGCAAATTCTCCTGGAAACTATGCTAAGGCACATGGACAATAACAAGGTGATTGGTGACAACCAACACTGCTTCACTAAGGGCAAATTGTGCCTGACCAATTTGGTGGCCTTCTGTGATGAGGTTACAGCATCGGTGGACAAGGGACAACCAACCGACATCATCTACGTGGACTTGTGCAAAGCATTTGACACTGTCCCATACAACATCCTTCTCTCTAAACTAGAGAGACATGGATTTGACAGACAAACAACTTGGTGGATAAGGAATTGGCTGGATGGTCACACTCAAAGAATTGTGGTCAACAACTCAGTGTCCAAGGGGAGACTGGTCACAAGTGGCGTTCCTCAGGGGTCCGTATTGGGACCAGCCCTGTTTAACATCTTTGTTGGTGGGGGATAGAGTGGGGTAGAGTGTACCCTCAGCAAGTTCACCAGCAATGCCAGGCTGTGTGGTGCGGTTGACCTGCTGGAGGGGAGGGATGCCATCCAGAGGGACCTTGACAGGCTGGAGAGGTGGGCCTGTGCAAACCTCAGGAAGTTCAGCAAGGCCAAGTGCAAGGTCCTGCACCTGGGTCGTGGCAATCCCAGGCACAAATACAGGCTGGGCAGAGAATGGATCAAGAGCAGCCCTGAGGAGAAAGACTTGGACGTGTTGGTTGATGAGAAGCTCAACATGAGCTGGGAGTGTGCACATGCAGCCCGGAAAGCCACCCGCATCCTGGGCTGCATCAAGAGAAGCATGGCCAGCAGGTCGAGGGAGGAGATTGTGCCCCTCTACTCCGATCTGGTGAGACCCGACCTGGAGTACTGCATCCAGCTCTGAAGGCCTCAACAGAAGAAGGACATGGACCTGTTGGAGCGAGTCCAGAGGAGGGCCACGAAGATGATCAGAGGGCTTGAGCACCTCTCGTATGAGGCCAGGCTGAGAGAGTTGGCGCAGTTCAGCCTGGAGAAGAGAAGGCTCTGGAGAGGCCTTCCAGTGCCTCAAGGGGGCTTACAGGAAATATGGGCAGGAACTCCTTAGCAGGGCCTGTTGTGATAGGATGAGGGGTAATGGTTTTAAAACAGGAGGAGGTAGATTCAGACTGGAAATAAGTTAAAAATTTTTTACAATGAGGATGGTGAAGTATTGGAACAGGTTGCCCAGAGAGGCGGTGGATGACCCATCCCTGGAAACATTCAAGACCAGGTTGGACAGGGCTCTAAGCAACCTGATCTGGTTGGAGATGTCCCTGCTTCTTGCAGGGGGATTGGACTAGATGACCTTTGAAGGTCCCTTCCAACGCAAACCATTGTACGATTCTATGATCAGGAGGGGTGAAAAAAGTTGGAATTTCCCTTGTTTCTACCTGTGACAATTGCTTCTTGAACTCTCACCATGCATTTCTGAGTAGCTTTTGTCCAGCGCTCCCCACCTAGCAGTAGTGGCAGCCAGCCATCAGATCCTCCCTCAGCCTGCGCTTTTGCGTGAGCATGATCAGCTCCTGCTGTGGCTCCTGGTGCATTGTGGGCTCCAGCTCTCCACCATCCCAGTAGCTCTCCACTGAGCTTGCTTTCTCCTGTGCTGAGGGAAACACAGCTGAACACTGCTCCAGTTGGGTTGTAGAGTGATGGGTAACAGGAGAAAAACACTTGCCTTGACCTGCTGGTTAATTCTTACTTAACCCCACAGGCAGCTTGCCTTCATTGATTGCCACAGGGATGTACCACTGACCTGTATGCTGGCCTGTGCTCTTCTCCCGACCCGGTCCTCAGCAAACCTTGTGCTGCATGCACAACCAGCACGCTACAGCTACCCAGCAGGATGGAGTTTGCCTTCTAGTTTACCACGTAATCCTTTTCCCTCATGCTGAATCCCATTTTGCAGGAACCACATTTTCATCAGTCACGTACTACATCGCTGGGTAGATAAGATTAGTGCCTACCTCTTGCTAAGGACGACACTTGACAGCAAAGAAGTACTCCAGAGTGACACTGGGTGATTTGGGATGACTGAGCTCCTCTATCCTCTTGCTGGCGTGCTATGTGTAAATAATATGCATTTGGCATAGTACTCTTGTATACACAAGTTTGATAGATCAAAAAGCTGTGACTTAATCCTTTTCCTAGTGTAGCAAACATTTGACAAACTATTGCTGAAGCTGAGTACTGTTTATAGGTTTTTTACTATTTAGTTCTGAACCCGTGGTGCCTAATGATAAAAATGATACTGTACAACCATCAAATAGTTTTAAATACTCTCTAGTAGTCTCTCCTAACGCTTTACTTTGATTTTTTTTAAGTGAAGAAAGAAGGGGGGAAAGTTTAAAATAGTTGTTCTTTCCCCTTTTGGGGACAGGGGAAGACACAAAAGACCATATTTCTAATCCAATACCTCTTCAAAAAAATGCTACATAATAAAATTTAGACATTGAAATACCAGCTTACTGGAAGTCAGTGGTATTTTTGCCAGCAATTTTGTTGCTAAGCTTCTTTTACACCCTTTTTCTGCTGAAGGAAGAAGGTTGAATCAGTCAGAAATGCAGGTGCGTTGCCTGTGGGGACTTCAGTTTGTTATAATTCAGTGCAATTCTTCCCTGAACCAGAGTAAGTCTCTGTCTTGCTTCCTGTTTTGAACTCTATTTTTATCCTATTTTAATTGCATAAATTCACAGAAGTTATGCAGATGTGATACCAGAAGAATCACAGAATGGTTTGGGTTGGAAGGGACCTTCAAAGGTCATCTAGTCCAACCCCCCTGCCCGGGGCAGGGACACCTCCCATTAGACGAGATCGCTCGATACCCCATCCAACCTGGCCTTGAATGCTTCCAGGGATGGGGCATCCACAACTTCTCTGGGAAACCTGTTCCAGTGCCTCAGCACCCTCGCAGTAAATAATTTTTTCCTTATATCTAACCTAAATCTACTCCTCCATGCTACAGTGGCAGCTGTCCTCTTCCACAGCTGGAGGTACTTAAAGCCTGAGGAGGGTGGACTGAGAAATGGGGAAAAGAGAAGAAGCAGGCATAGGCTTTACACCTCAGGGTGCTACAGCTTGGATAGGTCTCCAGTAATCCATTTATGGCAGAATAAACATGTAGGAGGGGAGGCAAGTTTTATTAAGGGCATAGAGCTAAGACTCACCAAGCTTACTCCTATCAAAAGGCTGAATTTGCAGTACTTGGCTAAAACCTATCCATCAAATCTTTTTGGCTTGTGTAAGTACTCCTGATGAAATGTGAGGGGCAAGAGAGGTGGGAGATGATGCTGCTGGTGTAGGGGCTGCCTCTGGGGAGCTGCATCCTTCTTCCTTCCCCGGCACAAGCCGGCACTCTGAGCCCAGGGGTGCCCCGCAGCACCCACGTGTGCCTTGTTTTGCACATCACAGGCTCCTGCAGGACTATAGTTCATCTGTCTGGGACAATTAAGTCAGATAATTAAAATGGCTTTTTTTTTTCCTCTGTCAGATTAATCTCTTAGCCATTAGTGTTAGAATTATGACTTTTTTTATTCATCATTTAAAACCTCATTTTCTGTGCCTGTGTGTTGAGACCCCAGTTCAAAATAACAGCAGCGTAACAAAGCAAGCCAAGCTGTTCCTGCCGCAGAGCGGCCAAGGGAGTTATTCAAAATACAGTGAGAACTGATAGGATCTCGCTGCCTTAGTGCCTTGAAAGGCATTCTTAATTTCTTTTAAATCTGGAAGTTAGCCAAATCCCTGCCCTTTGAGCATTCTGAAATTTATCATACGGCTGGAAGGGAGCGGGGGGGGGGAGTGCATATGACAGCTGCCAGAGTGGGCAGCACCTCAGCCCCTGCGCAGGGGGGCAGCACCCTTCTCCGTGCCCCACGTTTCACCTGTGTAGGTTAGATATTGCTGGCACTGTCCTGTCCCTCGACCTTCTCCATTAAACTTGTCTTCAAGAGCAGCAAAAAAAAAAAAAAAAATTTCAAGCCAAGCCTTGCTTCTTTCCACTTTGCCTCTTCTCTACTCTGCCTGGCTATTTCAGGATATGAAAATGTAAGCGTATGTCTGAGGTTTATTAGGTGTGCACATCTTTCAAAGCCAGCTGTTATTTTAAATGTTTAATACCAAGTTTTGGCTGTGGAGGTGTTATACTGAATGCTGGCCCTGGTCCATCACTGATGAACAAAGCCAAGGCAGTCTCAAGACTGAGCTTGTCATCCTTGTGATACGCATTCACTTGTAAAAACTGATGAATTAGTTGCAGTAAAGAGGCTTTGTTCGGTGAAAATCTATTCTGAAAAGTTGTTATTAGAGTGAGTGTCTTTGATTATGATAGCATGAATAAGTACTTTGGAAAAAAAAACAGAATATTAAATATGAAACTCATATTCACATGAGAATCTGTTTCTTGAAATCCTCTAAAATTCTTCACTTATTATCAGGTATTGCAAAGCTGGAGATAAAATTAACCAACATTAAAAAAAAATTAAAATATCCTTCATTTTATAAAGCTATACATTAATTTAATAATCAGAGCCTTTATTGTCTCAGTAATTTAAATTACCATTAGTTGTCTTGTCATCACAGGCTGATATTAATAATGACTGTTACATATTGCTCTCCGTCTGGTACCTTGCACGCACGACTCATTGTGATACCACGTTTCATCTTTCACGTTACTGCTTCTGTAAGTGCTGAGCCCGGCTGCCTTCAAAGCTGAACTTGAGCTACTGATTTTATTCCCCTGATTTCCACCAGGATTTAGTCCGATAGGGATAGTGCCATCATAATTAGAAATTCATTTTAATGGTAACAATGTTCTGAAAGCAGTGTTGGTTGAAAAGTAGAAGATGGGTTTCTCCCTTGTCAGGCTCGCGCTCATGTTCTTCCCAGCCACGGTGTACCATGCCGTTCCAGTGCAAGTCAGCGTGTGGTGTGAAACTTTTAGTACCGAAAGAAGAGGATTAGAAAGTTCTAGAAGAGCCTAACACAGAAATCGCAAGCAAGCCTTCACTTCCGCCCCCCCCCCCCATGTTGTAGTTTAATTGCTCAAGACTTTTAAGATCTGATTTGGATAGGATTTGATTAAGAACCAGCTTTAACATTTCACTAGGTTGTTTAGGAAATCAGTGTCTTCATGTTGCTTGCCAAAATTTTGATGTATATCTACTGGAAAATAAATTTCTCCATGCTTCTTTTTTTTTTAAAAAAAAGAAGTCTGCTTCACCAATAACATTAACATTCTGTGAATTAAATACTTGTAGATTTATCACTTGATCCCTTATTAAATTAGTGCTTAGCCGAATATTCATATTTAGCTTTCCCCTCCAGAACCACAGTCCCTTTCATGCTTTTCTCTGAGCTCCATGTGAATGTCTTTGGTTTGGATTATTTTTCCCCAGAGGTGATAGTTTTCATATTTTCAAGCCAAAAAAGACATGTTACTGTCTGTCCTGGAACTGTACATTTTTCTCATCGATGACTGGAACATTTCCAGGTTGAGGACACTTTTTACTCTAATTATGCATTTATTTTTTCATATAGATCAGGGCTGAAGACACACATGTTGGCAAATACATGCAGCAAATATTCCTTTCTGGCTTGGGTTGGTGTTTGCTTTAAATGTTACTTGTTTACAGCCCTTCTGGTTCTCCACTCTTAACTTACTTAGCAGAACAATTACGGAGGCTGATCTACCTTGAGGGCTGGTAAGTGCTTTTCAGGCCCTCTGTTATCTCCCTCAGCAGAGGATCTGGGATTATCCCAGCTCTTCAGCACCCTGCCTTTCCTGCAGTCAGATGTTTGAAACCTCTCTCTTCCCTTCTTTGAACTCTTTTCATCAGGGACCATGTCTAACCGGGTCCGGGCTGCCTAACCTAATGCCTCTGGGTGTCAGGGAGCATCAGACAGGTCCAGAAAGACTGGAAGCTAAAAGTGAATGAAAACATAGAGGCAGACAAGTCCATGTCTTGATGTGTATTGACTTGTTAATTTGTACATTAAAAATAAAAATTCAGCTCTGACTAACTGGATGTCATGCAGGAATGTACATGAAACAGAGTGGAGATGGAGCGTGCTGCTGCTCTTCCCAGGCTAAGAGTAGACTGGCAGAGGCGTTTACAGCGCGGTGGGCTCAGCCCAGGCGGGTGAAACTCTGCAGGATGGAAGGGAAAGCTGCAGGGAAGGAAGGGAAATCACTGTCAAGCTTTCCCTCTTCCATAAATAAGAAAGATCATGCCCTACTGTCATAACCCTGTGTGTACTTTTGAAAAACTTCCATTGAATATCACTTAGCCACTGATGATACAGGAACGAAGTTTACAATGCTAAAACTAAATATCCATTTCTTTCTGTTACAAATTCTGTTAGTATGGATGGTTCTTCATAAAAATTGTTCTCTGGATAAGGGATTGCCAGCGTGCTGCAAGAGCTTTTTGATGAGAGCAGCTAAGATGGACGCTGTGGACATCTGGGTGCGTCCCAGGTTAGGGAACGCAGCCTGGGAGCATTAGCAGTCAGCTGGGCTCATGCAGTCTGCATCTTTCTGCATCCCTAGCCCGAAATCTCCTTTCAGAAAGCTGTTGTTTGCTTTGGCAATTTTTACCCCATATTCCTCTGCCACCTGGAGACCAACTGAACTATGAACTTTCATATACTTCATCTGTACTTTGCTTCTAACTTCCTCTTGCAATCCCCTAGTTCATTTTCTGTAGAGATTTTGGCTGCTGTGGCCCGAGTTTGGTTTATACATCCTCCACTCTCTGTATCTCCCAGAACTGACCAGATAATGAACACCAAAAGTTCATCAGGTGCTTAGTGAACTGTGTTTGCACACTTGAAATGATTCTACAAAGGTACTGTACTACCACAATACCGGTGTATTAGATATATTAACATAAAATATATGCAGTGATCATGTGGGACCACTTTTCCACTGAGTAGGTATGTTCTTGCCAAAGAATTAGAGATGTGGTAGATGCATCAAAGTCTCCCTTTGTAAAACAACATCTGTAAAAAATTACTCATCATGAAAAGAACTGAGATGATATTCAATACTTAGCAGAAGTCTGCAATGTAAGCTTCCAGCAGGACCCTGTTGCAGGCTCTGTTATGGATATGAGAAAACACAACCAGTGACAGACAGAGCTGAGCTGGCAGGAGCCTATGTGCTAGTGACGCTGAATCCATACTCAAAGTGACATTCTGGTACCTTACCTGGATAGCACCCTTAAAGATGGACATAGTCTATTTGGAAATAGTCTGGAAACATGCAAGAGGAGAATATTTTGATACCAAATGGTGTAACTGAGAGCAGTCAGCACTGCTTTAAATAAAAGAATCAGAACAGATATGCTTAAGGGATGTGCTGGGTTTTTTATTTCTTTTTAAAGAAAAAGCTATGGTGAGATGACAAGGGAAAAGCAGCAAATAGCACTTAAATACAGTAGTAGACTCAAGCCTATTGTGGAAGAATAATCGATGACCAAGGTCAGGTTGGACTTGGGGCTCTGAGCAACCTGATCTCATTGGAGATGTCCCTGCTCACTGCAGGGGAGGTTGCACTACATAGCCTTTAAAGGTCCCTTCCAAGCGAAATCATTCTATGATTCTATGACAGTGAAAAATATTTGAAGGGGGAAAAATGCCAAGCAAGATCCACAAAATGATGAAGTAGCAATAAAGCAACGAGAATCTAAAGAGAGCTAATGAGAAAGGCAGAACAGTTTGAGATACAGCTTGCCGAACTATCTTGGAAATTAAGCCAAAAAGAGCAAACATACAATATAGTGAAAAAGTTCATCACAGTTCACTTTCACATCTGAGTCTTATCTCCACTAACTAAGATTGCTTGGGTAGGATATTCTCATTTATAGTCAAACATCTGCTTACCCTAGCATTATGAATCCTAATAATCCAACCAGTTTTTTAGAAGTTATGAAATGGTTATTCATGTAATGCAATTAAAAATGTCTACTGGTACTTAGATCTTTATCCCTACTTTTTTCATATTCTCTGCAACTCCTTCCCCATACAACTGTAATTAAATTGCCTTTTTTTTTTTAGTGAACTGCTGAAGTGCCAAAAGCATAAGTAAATTTCATTTAAAGTGGAATTTTTTTTATGTTTAAA
The DNA here is from genome assembly GCF_036417535.1 of Chlamydotis macqueenii. Taxonomy (NCBI): domain Eukaryota; kingdom Metazoa; phylum Chordata; class Aves; order Otidiformes; family Otididae; genus Chlamydotis; species Chlamydotis macqueenii. The sequence continues at coordinate 37,304,248 of NC_141559.1, read as the reverse complement.
AAAAAAATCCTTCATAAACTCTTCCATAAACTTTCAAACAAGATACTGACATGAAGCTTCCCTGAGTTATGGTGGTTCTCCTCGTCAGGCTGCTAGTACATTCTACCTTGATTAGATGCCTCTCCTATCTCTGCTGGCTCCTGTTTGACAGATGGTGCACTAAGGATGTGAACATGTAAAATATGAATCTCCCTACTGTGGCAGACAAAAAAAAAAAAAAAAGAAAGAGGTATTTCAATTACTGCTGGCTACCTTTAATGATGAGGCTGTGTCTGATCAGGTTGTCCTCTGCACCAAAGGCTACTGCTATCTAGAATTTTCTCACATCTTGCAAGTCCAACATGTATTCACTTCTTCCTGAAGTAGAAAAGCTGCAGAACAAACATAGAATGAGAAAGGAATGTGGAAGGCTTAGCATTAAAATAAGAACCCTCAAAATATGGAAAGTGGGTTTTTTTTTTTCAGTTTTCTTCCCCTAATATATTATTCTCCCTATCCCAGTGGATTGCTGATAACTTAAGGAAAAATAGCTTAGAAAAAATCAAGTCAGTCATATCTATACAGGAGCAGCTTCTTTCCATTGTGGAATACTGGTATATCATGCAATAGAAATGGATTTAACAAGAACAAATCCAGTATGAAATGGAAAAACTGGCTTTTCTGGCCAATAATTCTAGGGTAGGACAGCAAAAGCTTGGCAGACACTCTGCTACAGTAGGATTCTTGTGCCAGCCTTTCACCAGCCCTTAAAGCAGCTACACCTGCTTGCTTTTATTGGGATTTGAATTTTGGGGGAGGAAAATCGGAAGCTGAGCTTCCAAAAGACAGCAGTGTTAATCCATCGGCTCGCTTTGTACAGTAGCATTTGAGAGTTCACTGAATTCCTGCCCTAACTGGTACGGTATGCTCTATACATCGCTTACCCTAGCATTAGAAAAGCTAAAATAAGCATTAGTAGAATTGTTTACAAAAATTACAAGATCTGATGCTCTAAATTCCTGTTCTACTTTAGGATGAAAATATTTCACGTTGTGAGGTTTTTTAAATACACATTTTTGTCCAAGTAATCCTTGAAAGACCTTCTGTGACAGACAGACACACCGTCCTCCAGTGAACACCTGCATCCACATGTGCCCCTGCTCTCCTTGTCCCGAACTTTCCAGTGAGAGCACCCAGCTCCAGCTCCTCTCATTAACTAAAGAACTGTGGTTTACCAGCGGCTCGGGGGGACCCAGGAACTGGAGGCCGTGTTCCTCCTCCAGGTCAGATACATCAAAATGAGGGGAGCGAGCTGTGCATTAGCATTCCTCACTAGTTCAGCTGCGGTGTGAGGTTCATGAGCTCTGTTGTGCGGGTACACCAGAGCTAAATACAGCTGAACTCCACATGCTTCACAGCTCGCTGGAGTCCTCTTACAGCGTTATTCACACAGTTATTCAGTAGTTACTGAAATATTAGGCAAGCTTCACATGAGGTTGTGAAAGAGAAGCAGGAAAATATAGCTGACACCACTAATAGTGACAAGCCGTTGCCAGTATGCAGAGCTGGTAGGTAGCCTGGAAAATTTCCTGAGCTCAAAGCAAGACGAGATATCAAGAGCTCAGGAAATACCCTCTGTATGTGGGAGAAATCGAGTATGTTTGCAATGAAGTACTGCACCTATTCAAAGTTAGGAAACCCTGATCCAATTTATGCTGCACGAGTAAGCATCTTGTGGCCTTTAATGCCTTTCTGGAAGAAGTGCTTTCATCAGCTGTTATTGGGCTTGCTCCAGGGGCACATAATGAAATTCAGTGATGTGTTTGGACTGCTGGACAAACTGGGTGATATGACTGTTTCCTCTGGTCTTAATCTGCCACTACCAAGCTTAAATCCTTGACTAGGATGAATGATAAAATAAATATGATTTCATGGTAGCTGAAAACCATATGCATTTTTTTAAGGAAAAATACATAGCGAAAGTTTCTTCAAAATGTATGTCTCAGTGTTAAAGAGAGTCTAGGTAGCTTTCTCTCATGAATGCTGTTTGAGATAGCAGAGGGGGGGGATTTTGTTTGGGTTTATTTGCCTTTTTTTTACATAATGTCATGTTGGTTTTTTTTTTTAAAAAAAAAAAACCACAAACCACCTTTCATCAGTGTTTCCAAGATCATAGTTTTCACTGTAAGACTTCAGGTGTGAAAGATGCTCACCACCTCCCCTTGGAAAGCAAGTGCTACAAATGAGCTGACATCCATCTTCCAACATACCTGTTCCCTGAGTAAAAATAATGTATTACCAACCAGACAGCTCCTTGGATTCTATGAAGAACTGGAGCTTTAGCCTTAGTTGTCTAACAGAAGAGAGATATGAAATTGAACACTTAGACTTTGTTGTGTGGCCCTTAAAATCTGTATCATCCTGCAGGCATCCTGAGTTGATTTTTTTTTTTTTTCCAAGCCCTCCTTTGCTATTTAAGTTTCTGAGGAACCTGAACAACACCTCCTCCACCAGAACCTGTTAGTTCTTGAAAGATCATGACAGCTTCCTGCTCTGAGCCCAGTTAGACCTTCCCAACAGATGTTATTCTGCCTAATATTCCTGAGGCTGTTTTACCTGTGCTAAAGGTGTATATGTCAAAGTATGTACCTACAACCAATACAACACTCATTAGCACTTGTTTTGTTTTGTTTTTTTAAAAAGGCGGGGAGGAGGCTCAAAGGCTTCTTCCCTCATCAGTCTAAATCCAACCTACTACTCTGTCTTCCCTGGGAATGTGTTGCAAAGTTCTGCCTGTGAAAAGGTATAGGGAAATCAGAAGAAACATTCTTGCCCTCACTTGCTGTTGAGTCTGTAGAGAAGAGCAAGGGAGACATCAGGATTCGGGACAGAAGGGCTCTGTTGCTGCAGGGACCAGCTGAGGCCCTCAGCACAGGTAGGGAAGGTCCCACAGGAATGCTTGCCCACCTCAGAACAGCCCAGGACCCAGGAGTTATGTCCTCTTCTCAAACACAAGAGGCAGAAATCAATCTTGGCAGAAAGAAGTAGAGGGCTGAGCACACATCCAGGGAAAAACAGGAACCTCCAGGGCCATTCTTTTTTAAAGAGTAATATTTTTTTTCTTCTTCATTAGTGTAACATCAGTATCACAGCCTAGAGGCGGCTCCTAAATCATAAAGGACTAAGACTGAAGATGTCTCTTTTGTATTTCCCATTGATTTGGTAAGTTTCCTTTGCTCAGAGAGCTATTTTATCACTTGAAATGTTTTGACTTCTCCTTAAAAACTGTGTAACCCATTCTTGACATTCTAGACTTTTGCTTTGCTTTACACGTAGGCATTTCCAGCTTTGACAAAGATCATTTGACTCAGTATTTGTTTTTCATACACTAGTGAATACTTCCCTCTGCAGGAAACTCTAAGTCAATAGCAGCCATAGCCTATGGCAGCGTAGAAAAAAATGTTTTGAGGCCAGAAGTGGTAACCGGTAACAGTTAAATTTACTGAAATGGGTACTTGTTTCTTGGAAAGCTCCCCTAGTGGCATGGTCACATTTTATGTTAAGTTTTCCATCAAGGTACTTCCATTGACTTTCACATTTTATGTTTTTTAGTGTATTTTGACAGCAAATAAATAATCTGCCATTATCGATGCAGAATATTCTAATACTGCTGCTTACAAGTATTACCCTCCTTGGACTGCCAGAGGAGAGAGGGCAGTCATACTTTGCCATGGCTTTCTAAAGGAATTTTGACTTCCTACCTAAACTGAACCATACCGAACAGAGAAGCCTCTATGAGCTACAATCTGCCTTCGTAGATGGTTCTGGTTCCTGCACTGTGATTGTGTCAATTATTTTGTCACAGTCATAAACTCCTGTACTTCCATGCTTTCCCCTCCCCATCTAAAAATGGCAGTATTATGCCTTCTTTCTAAAGCACCACAAGTTTTTAAAATGCACAGTACGATCGCTCCTGTTTGATCTACAAGCCAGTACTGTACTCAGTGGTTGTTACCCGGGAATATTCACCTCTTTCAAGTCTAAAACTTGTAGCTAAAATCTGGTAGCTTAGTTAAAAGTATCACTGCATTCTCAAAAATCTAAGACTGGAACAATCTTGTTCTTGCAGGTTTCTTTTTGAAGATATTTAAGTGTTCTTATAGTTCTTGAAATTTCACCCATCTTCAAGCAGTATGTAAGATTTTCTTTCGGTTCCCATGAGCAGGTATTTGCATTCTAGAGTCCTAAAAATCCCACCTGGTTTGAAAGTGGTTGCGTTGTTTAATTTGACTACGGCTGTTGCTTACATTTTGGGAGACAGAAAAGCTTATTTTCAAGAAAAGGATCAGCCTTACACAAATTAAGCCCTTCTGCAGTATGGCCAAATGGAAGACCATTTAAACAAAAATTAAGCTATTACTGAGGTATACTTAGAGAATTCTTGCCAATTAATGCTTCTCCATGGTAGTTTTGCAGCACCTGTACCTTTGGAAAAGGCCTGCACTCATTCCAGTTCCATCCACGTGCTGCCATTCCCAATACCCGGTGCTATCCTGGTGGCTTGAGCGCTGCTTCGAAGAGGTAACACAGGCTCCGCTTTCTGAGGAGGTGAATGGTGTAAGTTATTTCATTACTGACACAGCCTGTGATGTAGTGAGGAGAGCAAGCCTTTTTTACTCTGACTCTTAAGCTGAACAGTTCAGCCACAGACAACTTAGAACAATGATTTCAAGTTGTGGTGGCTGTAACAGCCTTGTTAGCACAGTGAAAAACTATAAGGGGTCAAGGAAGGAACTCTACGTGACTGGCCTAAACCTTCCCTTTTCTCGGTTGTTTTGGGGCCTGTTAAGGCTTTTTCTAACTGCAGGAATTCTGTGTTTAAGACTGCTGGATTATTACCCATTTTCCTCCCTCTGGCTGTCTGTTAAATTGAACACTAAACAGAAGGAAGAGATGATAAAAACTGGTCATCCTTTGTTAAGCACAGCAACTATGCTAAGAAATTCACTGGATGAGAAGACTTGTAACAATTGACTTCTTGGGGGTGCTTCTACCTCAAGAGTGTGTGTTAACCTAGTAATTCTTGAATACTGTTTCCTATTTAAAAGAAATTCCCATTAATTTAGTAACTCTTGTCCATATTATTAAATTGGACATTAGCTCTTGGTGACAGCCTTAGTTCCCCATCTACTGCTTTTTTTTTCCCCCATGAAAAAAAACAGGGGATGGAAGATAAGAGGCTGCTGCCTAAAACATGTTTGCTCTATATTGGCTTTACCATCTGTTACTGACCACAAGGTAGTAATATCTTTAAAAAAAAAAAAAATTTAAAAAAAAGGCAAGCAAGCACATGAAAAAGGTAACTGTAAGAATAAGGACTATCTTTTTGTATTTAGGGCAAGCTTTTAATGCAGTAGGTTTAGCACAAAGGGACAAAAACTTGTTTCACTAAACTCAGTGACCTCTATTTTCAGAGGGACTTCTAGTTTAGTTTCTACACCAATTAAAGAACAGGATTGGTATACAGACTCACTTTTATCAGTTATACAACAGTACTGTAAAAATGTAGGCAACACCATCTTTTCCCTTTGTCACACTTTTAGAATAAATTATTTGGTTTGTGTTTTTTTTTTTCCAAAGGTTAATAAGCTCCAGTGAGACTTTTATAAGTATGAAAAATATGCTTGCAATTTTGCACACTGATTAGAGATTTTTAATTATTATAAATAAACTTCAAAAACCCTTAATTACAGCTACTGAGTGCTACTGCTGCTTTAGCTGCTTATTCCTTACACCTTTGTTCTTATCTGCAAAACAAAGACCAAATTCTGTCTGAGGGCTGAATTTGGCTTAGATCCACCCAGGACTCATTACACTCCAACGTTTGATCATGGTTTTGTACAGTCACACTTGTTGGGAATACTGAAGATAATTGCCTAGGTACATGCTCACATTAGTAATTATGGGAGTTGCTAGTTTGTAGCAAAACTTCTTTTTGCAAAAGAGTGCCTCAAAGACTGCATGGTGAGAAATCTGAACAAGGATGTTACACACCTGAAAAATATAATCCCATGGCTTTCTACAGTACTGGTCAGCACCTCCTTTTGTCGACTGGTTAAGTCATCTCTCCTACAGGTATTCAATTTAATGCTATGCACTCTCTGTGCAGCTCGTCATGCAGTTCCCTGAAGCAGATAACAATACGAATTCTACCTAGGTTTGGTTGGCCCAGATTTCCATTATAAGTATTATAGAATATTGTTTTATCAAATCTTTCTTGCACATGCAAAACGTCTACTGTATTTTCAAGGTGTCACTAAAGATGCTTATGTAAAAAAAAAACTTGCAATGAAAAAGTGAGTCTTAATCAAGACACCTGAAAAATAAAGCTCATTTCAGCAGTCTGTAGACTGGAATCCTCAGGCTGCCGGGCCCAAATACATTTAAATTTGTTTCCCCATATCTTATCAATATTATGCTGTGTTACTCTATCTCAAACACTGATTTTTGTCTTGGCCTCAGGGACCACTTTGTTGAAACATGAAATAAAGCAAGCCCCTTCTTCTTTCCTCCCAACAGATTTTCTTTGGAAATCACAACAGTTTAACAACTTTCAAATGTGACAGGCACACTACTAAGCAAACTTGTTTTTTAAAAATTACTTTTCTTTTTTCAAGGTTTCCCTAAGCCACTTCATTACCCTTCCTCTTGTTCAGCAATGTACGTGCACTGGAGCCTCTGGCCAAAGCCTGCTAGTAAAGAAAGCAAAGTGAATCTGGCAAAGTAAGTTTTTATGAAGGTACCATGTGTAAAATAAATATTTTTGACACACCAAATACTAACAGCATAAATTTAATATAAATGTTAATTCAAGTACAGAAGTGAAACACATGATTTCAACATTAAAAATTACAACATTTAAAACAACTACTACGTAGCTAATATCAAATGCAAATAAAATTAAACTGCTATAACTGCATCTAAATTAACACCAAAAAAATACTATTTAATATGCTGATGAAACATTTAACTAAAATATGTAATGGATCACAATAGCTGACTGCTTTTAAGAAAAATTATTCAAATTTAAATCTTCCCATTGCATTGTTTTCTGTCTACATAATATTCCTTTTTTACAAACACTTTTCAGACAAAACAGCTTACAACAAATACTTGCATAGGTCAGGCCCTTAGAATCTTAACATATGCCACTTGGCCCATTCCTTGACCAGGAACTTAAACTATACACCAAATTCAAAAAGAAGGATGATCTACTGTATTAGTTTCAGATTTTAAAAAAGAAAAAAAAAATAACGGCCTTTTTTTTTTTGGTCATTCAATAAATAAAGCACTTTACTGAAAAATGCTAAATAGTCACAGTAAAAATAAAGATGGCCCACTCAAAGTGAATTACATATACCCGATTTAAAAACTTGAAAACTATTTTCAGTTTAATGATAAACCGATGTTTTTTTAAGAGCCTGGCCTGATCAGAAAGTGAGCAAGCTGCTGTTCAACATGGCTGCCACAGGCAAGCAGGAGTGTTGGTTACAACGGATAGCCTGGATAAGAGTAAGGCCTCTGTGAACACAGAAGCACACACGTGTCCCACCACAGAGGTGCTAAGAACAGGAAATGCACCTTAGTAAGCTATACATAAACATACATGTAATTTTTATGTGTCAAGAGTTTTTTATGCCCATTTTTGTCTCAAATAATTATCTAAGGTATTGAACTTCAATGTTACAACTACAGCAATATATCTCATGTAGCCTGACAGTACACTGACACAAAGCTCTTCAAGATACCACTCCTCTACTGATGTAATGCTATAGCAGAAGCATAGATTTCATTGAACATGGTCTTCCTACAAAATTTTGCATCAAGTTACATAAACAAATCTGAGTGTGGTATTTAAGTTTTACATTATGTATGTTTATGTATGAAAAGGCAGGGTTGCCAGAGTGGTGTAGTTTTTGGTGGGTTTTTTTTTCTGTTGTTGTTTTTTTTTAATGTTTGCTTAAGATTTATTACTTACAAGAGAAGCTGTAAAAATTCTACATGAAACTCAAAATACAAAAGTAGGAATTGTAGCAAATTATTTCAACACTAAAAATAAGCTACTGTTGTATAAACTGTTACAGGTAATAAAAATCTTTCATACAAATTATCTTTTCAAAACAAATTTAATCAAGCTAACCAAAATAATTTAACATTCAATTTCTCTAATCTTTCAAGTGAAATGTTTAATACACACATGTGCTTTGAAGAATTATTCATCAATAAAGATGTGACTTTCCGGTAATTATGTATCAGTGTGGTATTCTTTTTTCTATCGTGGTAAGATCCAAAGCAACAAATTCCGAACTTTTCTTCTTCACGGCAATTCAAACCACATAGGGTGTAGGTTGGCTGCAGAAAGAGGGGGAAGGTGGAGAAGAAACAGACACTTCATTTCAGCAAGCATACTGTACTACCTATTCCAAGATGGACTTAACTACTGAGGAACTTAAGATAATGCTGTAAACATTCACAGTTTTTGCCAATGTTGCATTCCTCCCTTTCCTCTGCACCCCTAGTACTAACTCAAATCATTAAGAAATTATAGTCAACAGTTCTCTATTTGTTACATATATCACACACATCATAGCAGCAGTCTTTCATATTGCATATTTACCATTTTAGATTGCAGCACGCTATTAACTAAGTACCAAGGTCTGCCAGACACACACTGCATAAACTAAACCAAACTTCACTGTGGTCATTAACGAACTAGAAAAGGGCACTAAATTCAGTCCTGTTTTGAAGCGACTGACTCTACTGAAGTCAGTCAAGTTATTTCCCCAACAACATTCTTTTATCTTTCTTTCTTACTTTTCTCCAAGTTCTCCTATGCAGATACAGACTTAGGAATTTATGTTCCCTGCCCATAAGCAGCAGCAACAGAAAAACAACTGAATCTTCAGGACAAATCCTGGGTGACTCAGATTAGAAGCTTCCAGTAGTAATGTTAACAACAAGCACGGATTTAATGCTATTTTCAAACTGCCTTATAAGCTCTTAAAAACCAATCTCACAACATTCAAAGATGGTAATCCCCATTTCAAAAAAATGAAAGAGGCCTCAGATGTGACAGACATCCACACTTAAATTAATCCACAATAGCATATTTGAAAAAAGACAACATTTACCCTTGCAGCATAAAATGCAGAAACTTAAAATTTCACTTTTTACAAATCAGAGGAGACATTGGTCTCTTTATTTTACAAGAAACTGACTACCCAAAGAAACAGTCCAAGACAAGTGTACTAACAACTCCACTTCCGAACATAAAGTTAAACCCAAGCTGGAAATGCAAATAATACAGAAATGACTGGAAAATGACTGACATTTTAGGAGTAAAAACCATAACCTCCCTTTGTGCTGCATAATCCACGTGAACATCAGACCAGGTGATCCATCAGCCGCTCTACAGCACTAGACTTATGGCCTCCTTTGAAAAAAAAAAACAACAAAAAAAAAAAACCAACAACACAAAACTGGACGAGTATTTCTGCAAGCTTTCTCAGAGGTATGCATGTTGGGAAATAACCTTGAGACCATCTTCTCTAATGAACAGTGCAACTAAGACAATGCCTCTGAGGAGGCAAAAACCTGCACCAAACACAATCCTGGGAGGTCCGCTCACCTCTGCAATCCCACTACACTGCATTCAGGGACAGCAAAGTTATACACACTCACTCAGGGACTGTGATATCAGGGTCACCTGATAAATATTTAGGACTTCTGAATTCAGACCATTAAGGAACATTCTAAGCCTTTCTAAAAATCACTAAACCCCTCACCCCCACCAATCACCATTTGCAAACTCATCTGTATTTGCTAAAGAATGCCAGCAGTTTCTCTATTTTTTTAAACATCTTACATTTTTTTTACCAGGCTGTTACTTGTTCCAACAGCAATATAGTTAATTTTGATAAAGCAAACAAAGACAGTGCTGAAGTAAAGAAAATCCCTACAGCAAAACAGTAAAATAAAAACATTTCACTTGAACTGTGACACCTTTAAGTTTAATGTTCAAAATCTAGGACAGCAGTCTACTGATATGTTTGTTCCAACACCCAGTTGCTGAGTACAGACTCTTGAAGTAGTTTCTGCAAGTTTTATCCTTGACTTGTAAATTGCTACAGCATGCAGTATTTAAGAAGCTTAAACAAGTGAATTCACAGGACTAAAATGTAATGCTTGCTCCACCTCTTTCAGTACAGTTTACTATATATAGTTTATGTGGTGAACTGGAATTAAACTCTTATTTTTGTGCTATAGTTATTAAAATGCTTTTTCTTGATACAGAGATTTATCAGTATATTTTTAAAAATATTTTCTGTTAAATACTTTTAAATATTTTCTTCTAGCTAAAAATTCATTTCTTAGATTGTGTGTCAGTGAGATGACACACAGAACAGCACGTGTGAGTGAACAAAGAATATTCTGTTGTGGAATACATGTCTAAAACCTGGCAGATCCCCGAAACTGAGGAAACTTTACTGAAACTTCTTCCCTTCTTCCCCATCAGCCTTAAGTCAGACTCAGTAGGAAGAGAACTCCCCAGGACTCAGCCTTTGCTACAAAGGGTGTTACCTTAAGGACTAGGAAGACATTCCGACATCTTCTGGTATTTCCTTAAACCTGTGGAATTCTACCAGCAGTAAGTAAAAACAAAACAATCAAACAACAAGAAATCATTCTCAGAAGGATGTTCTGCATTTCCAGGGTTCAGATGTTTACTCTTACTAAAGAAAGGGAGGTGGAAGTTCTGCTACAATTCTCTTCTGCCTATACTTTGAACTCATCTGGATGAGCCAGCTTGACTCCATAAGCTACAAAGCTACCTTACTGATGCAAAGGACCCGAATGATAAATACCACCTCCTACTTTGGGACTGACTCTGCAGCAGCACTGCTTCTGGACTAGAGGTGGAATGTAGAGTCTGCGTTAATTAGCACACGTATACAGTCTCCAAACTAGAGCTGCCTCACATCTAGTCAGCCTCCAGGACAGGCAAGAGTAGGAAGTCTTACACATTTTTTTAACTGGACACCACATTTAACAGCCAAGCACCATTCTGCAAACACCACTAGGGTGTTGCATAACTTCTAAAGCCAAGAACTTATTTGTGTTGAAATGAGATTCAAATTAATGGAAAAGGTATTAATTTCTTCTACAGGGCATTCAGGTTTTTGTCCTAGTCTGTTCCCCCATCCCCAACGTTCACCTTCTAGAACTTCAACATGTAGCTCTGCTTCCCTTCTCATGAACAGACGTCCAGATATGTAATTTCCATATATTTAAACAAGCCTGATATTTTCTACTTCCTCGATCTGTTCATGATTTATACAGTAACATAAAAATATAGTTTATTTCTCTTTCAGTGAAATCTTAGCTTTCTGTATATTCTCTAAGCATCGTTTTCAAAATACTTAAGTGACACCAAGTGGTTAATTGTTGTACTGCTAGCTGTTCAGGACTACTGTATGCAGTAACAACCAAGTACTCTGTTATGTTAAAGTAAATACAGAAATACGTATCAAACCCAAAAAAAAAAAAAAGCCAAAGTGCTTTGATATTATTAATCTTAACAGTCCAATTTTAAAATTCTATCAAAGTAACTCGTTCTCATTCACTTACCTTAGTCTGCTTATATGTCTTAAAAAGAGGAAAAAAACCCACAAACCTGTACATATAATCAAAAATTAAGTGGGAAAAAAAATTAAGTTCCTGTAGGAGAAGTTACTTACCAGAAGGAATTATTCCCTGTGTCCTCTTTGTACACTCACGCTTATAGTAAGTTGCTTCCAAGAAGAAACACACTCAGACTTTTCTCAAAATCACTGCTACTTATAAAAAAAAAAAAAAAAAAACGCAAACAAACCAGCCAAACCCAGAACACATGCACCTATGCAGCATCATTCAACATGTCAAGCCATACAACAGACACTTCAGTGAGACAGTGATCCTCTGTCACATCTAACTACTCTTCTTTAGCTTCAGATGTTTCTTTCAACATACTGTATATATTAAATTGGAACAAAACCAACTTCTGTAGATTAGATAGGGAAACAAAATTCTATTTCTAGACTCCTTAGGGTTACGTTTCAGTATCACGACAATGCCAATGTCAAAAAGAGGGTTTTTATCAACATGAAAGAGGTGTATCTTTCAAAAGTCTGCCATGGATGCTTGCTTTGAAATAGGGCTCTGCATGCTCTGTGCGGGGTCAAATCCTCAGAAAAAAAAAAAAAAAGAATGCACAGGGGACTTTAAAAGAAAAAAGTTTTATAGTTCAAAGATAACAAGACAGCATTACCAGCACTAGGCCACTAGGGAGACAGCTGTTAAAAACCAAACTTGGGATTTCAGAGTTCTGCTAAGTAAGAATTTGTATTAATTGTGATCATATGGCAAGAAGCTTTAAAATACTGATTTAAATTCACCTTGAGATGTTTTCCTTGTAGCACTTACAACTATAATTGAAGAGAAAAATCTCAACACATAGTATTCTTCTTTTTGGGGGGGAAAAAAAAGCAACAAAACCAAAACAACAACAACAAAAAAAAAACCAAAACACTTGCATTCTGCATTTGAGCACAGCTGTGAATAATCATTCTTAGTCTAATTTTCTTTTTAATTGTTCTGGCGATTCCTCCCACAGAAGTACAGGAGAGAAAATACAATCTTTAGAGAATGCTATCTTTAAGCCACAAAATGGGCAGGTATGCATGGTCAAGTATAGAACCAGAAGCTGTCTTCACTCTTCTTTAAAGGAGAGCCTCACACTACCATTTCAAATTTAGCATCCTTTTTATCTTCTGTGTTCAGGATTACACAGGTTATGAAAGTATGGCCCTAACTTTCATATCTAGAAAAAAAAAAAATGGAAACAGAACCATAAAATGCCCCCACAGTGTGTACAAAACCAGGCACAGATACTTGGCTGTTTTATTATTAAAAATAAATAATTCTGATAACTTTGACCACCTTAAAAGTATCACCTTCTGAAGGGGACTTACTAATGCAAACCAAACACATCACTGTTGAAGTGGAGACAATGTCTAAGCCTTTGTGTTTTGGAGATTCTTCTTCCTCTAAGACCTTTTGGGCATGCAAAAACAAAACCAAGGAGAAGACAGTCTAATGAAGAAGAAAAATGTTTACATTTCAGTCAAGCACTGCAAAAAAAGGCATCACAATCAAGCCTGAAATAAGTCTGCTACAAACTGCATTCAAAAGAATCATCTCAGCACAGCCTAAGTATCAAGAGACTTCCAGAACAAGTGCTACGTAGCAGTATTAGGAAGAGAAGGATGGCAACACTATTTTAACAGTTCACTATCAGCAGTAGCTTTTCAAATCCACCAAGACTAGAATAGGTGAGGAAAAAAAAAAAAAGGAAAAGAAAAAAAAAAAAAAAAAGAGGGCCATAGAGGAGAACAGGAAAGTCTTTCTTAAAGCATTTCTCAGGAACAGAAGCAGTCATCACTAACACAGGAGTCCACTTACACTTTCAGTTACTGTATCTGCTTCCATTTCCCTGAAAAAATTTAGTTTCACTGGGCCAAAATTATTAAGTAAAAGCATTTTAATAAACACTTCTTTACGTGTTCTCACTTCTCCTCCTTCCATTCTTAAAGCGGAATCAAGCTTTAAATCTTGTGGAAGAAGTCCTGGGCCCTGTATGCATGCACAGCTGACCAGAAAAGGATTACTGACTGTATTGTATGATCTCACTGTGCTTCTATCCAGAGCTCACTATACAGGATTACCAAATCTGATGCCTCAGACACTGCATGGCCCACACATCATAAGCACTATCCACAGAGAAAGCCACTCCTTTCAAACCTAGAAGTCCATGGCTTGAGCAGGCCAGTATTCTAAACTAGAACGTGAAAAAAAAAATATAAAAAAAATAATAGTAATTGAAGCACAACCTATTTGAACTTCCTAGGTATTATAAGACACACTGAAAGAACTTGCCTACCACCACTCAAAAAACCAAAACACTCCCTTCCAACAGCTCTGCCATTGCTCTAATTCTGAATAAAAAACCACCAAAAACAAAAACACAACAAAAGTAAAACCCCAAAACCCCAAAAAGCCCAACTTTCTACACAGAATTAGACAAGAATTCAGTTTGTATTATGTGAACAAGCCTATCATCTGCATCTCATCACAGAAAGAAAGGAAAAAAAAAAAAATCAAATAAATCTCTGGCTTCATTAGAAACATTTTTTTTGTAACAACAGAAAGATATTTATGTTGTTCTACAAAAGACTAGCAAGAATTCATTTCATGATACAGCATCTACTGATCTAGTCATGCTGAAAGAAAACATGCAATAAATACAAAAGAGCATTATTCAGCAGATCAGAGAAATTACGTGATGATTCATAATACTCACTAAATCATAAAGAGAAGTCCTATCTGATCTTCAAATATAACAGGATGTAAAGGCCAGAAGAAGAGCTAACTAAGCAGAGGAGAAGCTATTCAAAAGAACAAGTGGAATAAATTATACAAAGCTTTGCCTGGAAGTACAATGAATTTTCAAGCCATTACGGTATGGCTCTGTAATAGCCTTCAAATCTGAGTACCAAAGAGCTAAAATTCTGATTTCTTTGAGGATGAAGTTTGATCAGATGATGACTACAATTACCAGTGAAACAATCCGGCACTAGAAATCAGTTCTGCGTTCCGAATACTGTTTGCCGAATGTTCTGAAAAATGCTAGGCAGGAACTAGATTGCAGAAGTGTTATGTTTTGTGTTACTTATGTGTTTCACTCTATAGAGCAATGGGGATAACACTGCAAGAACTACAATGTTCTGTCTTCTTAGTTATGAACAGATCTTACCATAACTTTTTATAACATAAAAACTTCCCTTTTCTAGTAGTTGCATTCTCATCTTAATAAACGGAATACACATAAATGAAGATGCTGGACTGAGAAAGTGATCAAGAAAAACTGTATCCCTATTTTCTTCCTTTTTTTGGTTAAAAAAAAAAAAAAAAAAAGACCATTAAATGACAATACTCTTTACCCAAAGCTAATACGTGTAAAGTCATGTAATGACACTCTGCTATAGCCTTAGGAATGGCTATAAAGAGGACTCAAAAAACCTATGTATTTATCTGAATATGGATCTACCACTTCTGTTTTCCCTATTGATAATACATCAAAAACATAGCCTTTCAAATACATTTTCAGCACCATAATCATCACACAGAAGACCTTATACTTAAGTCACATAGTTCTTCCTTATAAATCACTATGGTAGATAAACATAAGCAAAACTGACCCTAGCATTGCACTGTACAGATGTTTACAGTGTTTCTTCAGTGCTATCACCTGATGATCCAGACTCAGCTGACCATACCAGAAACAAATTCTTCTGTAGACTAACTTATACTTTATATAAAGATACACACACAAGCCAAAATATATACATAAAGAGCAATTTTAAAGCAGCTTTTCTAGGTTCAGTTCTTAAGATCTAATTGAAAGCTTTTATGCTTACCTAGATGTAGAAGTGTGAACTGCGCTGCCAACTCCTTTGCACCTTCTACTGTTGTACAGAGTTTGTCTGGCATGAAGTAACTCTGGGAACCATCTGCAATGCTAGGAATAAGCACCTTGTACACCAAGAGTATTTTCCCATCCTGACTTGTGGTTGAATACAAGTAGTATTCTGGTGGTGCCCAGTTATTTTTATTGCAAAAATAATCCAGATGCATTGCTGCAGAACTGAAATGACTGGATTTTAAAGAATACATGCTAATTGGAGTAAGCTTTATTCCCGGAAAAAATGGGTATGTACATCTTTCAACTTCAGGCAGGCCTGAACTGTGCTGACCATTAAGACGAACTGAAAAACTTGGTGGTTTCCCTAAGGATTTTTGATGACCATCATCTTTGTTAGGAAACCCTAGGAGATTTTCAGAACTGGAAGTTATCTGACCATTAAAATGTTGCTTCCAAGCACTTTCTTTGTTAACTGGCTTTGCCAGTGTTACCTCAATAGTAGCTCCATCAATGCACTTTCCATTCATTACAGACATAGCAGCAACCGCATCTTCACGGTGGAAAAAATGAACAAAAGCATAATCTCTCAGCTTCTTTACACGTTCAACTACTCCTGGTTTGAACTTGTTGAATTCAGCTTTAATTGTGTCCTCTGTAGTAGAGATCATTAAATTTCTTACATATAATACTTTAACTCTCTGCATTGTTTCTTCATCAACTTCTTTCTCTGGGTCTGCCCAGTCTACTTGAATAGTATGACCCCACAGCTGGAATGTTCCTACAGCAAAGAAGCATTACATCAATGAAAAATATGCAAAGGAAAAAAAAAAAAAAAAAACATAATTCTTATTAACCACCTCTAGAAAAAGCAAACATGATGCATGCTGCATGATAATGGGGGATTTCTGCCTGCATCTACTTAAGCAAAATACATAAAATATTACTACTTTAAATTATTAAAGAAAACAAGACTCTGCAAAAATTCAAAAAACAGGTCATCTAAGTGTATATGCACTCCCACAAGCCTTACTCTATGTTGCAGCAGACACTGAAACCATAAACTACAAAACCCCTCCTTATTACTCATTTCAAGCCACCATTTTGAGTATCACACAACTAGTTTATTTTACATTCAGTGATGTGGCCACATTTCTCCCATTACTTCACAAGGCCTATGTAGTCTTAGGTAATGCTTCTTCCTAACACTCTGTCAGCAATAAATGCAAGAGCTGCCTGAATCTTAGCCTTAATAAATAGAGAGTTTTGTCATTCATTTCAGCAAGGCCAATGCTGTATGATCTGTTCTAATGACTTTGCTTCTCCCACTATATTGCTCCATTTCCTCAGTATTTAGTTTCTCTTCCTTCCTTTTCCAGTATTTCCCTTTTTAACTGCACCTTTATCTATTCTCTGCTCTTCCAGTGTATTTTATCCCTTCTACTTTCCCTCCCTCAAAAGGTATAAAATAAGGTGCAGTGAAAAAGTAATCTTCTACTTACTAAACTCTCAAAATTATTTTCTAGTAAAAAATCAGAACTATTTTTTTCTTAAAATACCAAACATTATTAACGTGACACTCAAAAGAAATACAGGACAGATTCCAAGCACTGTATTTTTTAAGCTCAGCTTTAAGAGAATTAATGTGCAGGGACTACTGCATGCAAATGAAAACTGAATGTGTGCCCAAGCAAGTACAATCATAGAATGGTTTGGGTTGGAAGGGACCTTTAAAGGTCATCTAGTCCAACCCCCCTGCAAGAAGGAGGGACACCTTCAACCAGATCAGGTTGCTCAGAGCCCCATCCAACTTGACCTTGAATGTTTCCAGGGATGGGGCATCCACCACCTTTCTGGGCAACCTGTTCCAGTGTTCTATAACTCTCATCGTAAAAAATTTTTTCCTAATATCTAATTTGAATCTATCTCCCTCTATTTTAAAACCATTACCCCTCATTTTAGTAGAACAAGCCCTACTGAAGAGCTTCTTCTCATTTTTCCTGTAGGCCCCCTTTAGGTATTGGAAGGCCACTATAAGTACATATCTTGGTGTAAATTGTGCTTATAAAATAGACAACTATTCCATTCTCAGAACTGATAAAATTTCAGCTTCTTTTTAAAAAATAATAAATAAATCAAACAAAAAACCCACCCTGATTCATGAACAAAAAAAAAAAAAAAACAAACAAACAAAAAAAAACCTCTTTAGCTGAAAGGCACTACTGCCGTTTTGTAACTCTCAAAAAACCTTAAAGAAAGGATAATAGGGACGATGCACCACCACACCCCCTGCAAAATGGAGAGAGATACTCCCCCGAAAACAGCTACAAATAGGTTTACCTGGAATTAGCCGCCTTCTAGCCATCGCAGCTGCTCTGTGAGATTCATATTCTACAAAAGCAAAGCCACGATTTTTAGTTTTGTCAGTGGCATTTGGATAAACAATGACATCCACCACGCCTTCTGTAACTTTTTTCATTTCATTCAGTATTTCTTCTTTCTTCTTTTCTTTTGGAATTGCTCCAATAAATAGCCTGCAGTTGTCCAAGCTTACACAGACACCAATAAATTTCCCTGGACGAATTTCGTAATTATTAAGAATCTTGATGGCTAGCTGGGCTTCCTCTTTAGTAGTGTACATCACAAAAGCATAGCCTCGGTTCTCACCACTGAATTCCATCATCAGTCTGAACTCATAGATCTTCCCAGCTCTCTCGAAAACAGGAACCAATTCATCTTCATACATATCACGAGGAATCTTACCCACAAAAACTTCACATCCACGAGGTGGTGGTGGACCTTCCCAACCTTAAAATAAATTGTCCAATAACAATATTAGTACAAATGCCAAAGAGGGACACTCCCCCTCCTCCCCCTAATGTGGAGGTGGGAGACATTTTTTATTTTTAGTCTCAATTTTAAATTAGCATATTGTCATCCATTATTTCTTATTTTTGTTATGTTTAAATTAAAAAAAATGCCATGAGCCCACAATTTATATTTCTTTCATTTCATCTTCTGTTTCTTTCACTGGAATCTGTATGACAACCCACTGAACCTAGCATTATTTAACACACAGCCAGGTTTGCTGTAAAAGTCTACATTTCAATCATTTTTGACTCTTAAAATTATATGTCAGTTATTAATACAACTGATAGGTGATAACTGAGAAAATTTAAGTTGTATTTTCTTCTGTAACATTTTAAAGTTGCAAATGTTTCTCTGCACTTTTTGCCCATATTTAAAGAATTTTGGTCAGATTGCAGTATTTTTTGGTTGTTCTTGACACCATTCAAGACATACAAATATTTTGCTTCCACCTTCTCCATTCATCCACTAAAACAGGACTCCCTAAGGAAGATAGGATATGGAGAAATCCTTTCTTCAATAGCCAAAAAGACTGAACACTTCTCCTCTAAAAACAGACCACAGTTTTCACAGCCTATGCCTGCTATCACCAACTTGATTATCCCTCTGTGCCAGTAAACGTTTTCAAGCATGTTCTCAGTCATGAAACACACATAGCGTTTTCAACTACACATTTGTTTTGCTACCCGTCAACCTCAACTGCTTTTAAAGCTGTGATTTCTTAAATTCACCAAAAGCAAGTGTTCAACATAGTCTAGCACACAAAATCTTAAACTGCTGAAAACTGTAAAGCGTATCAGGACCCTGTTTACATTGTGTTTCTTACACTCTTTCCCTAAGCATCTTCTACAGGTCACTGTCAAGATACAGGACATGGGGCTACAGAAATTGTCAGTCTGATTAGCTCTCCTTACAGCAAATAAACTCCAACTTTGTAATCTCAAAAGAAATGCTTACCTGGTGGAGGACCCCCAAATTTTCTTTGCCCATTTTCTTGAACCATACTGTATCCAGTCTTCTCCATCAGGGCTAGTAAAGCAGCCTCATTCTGAGTGCCACTTCGGATTTTGCCACACCCATTTGCTGCAGCTTTATTTTCCTCATGCATATCTGCAATAGCTTCAATGGAACATGGCAGATATTTCAATTCAGATAATTCTAAGTTGTTATATGTATACAGAAGCTACCAAAGCACAGTAGAACAACTTATTCTATACTTGCCTATTTACTTGGACTTTGTTTAGCATAAGGCTTCAATCCTGCACACAACTACTATGATCTATGTATTTCCTTTCAAAACATTGTTCTGTAGCTGTGATAATCTTTAACCAGCAACTATATATGCTATATGTAAACTTTCAGAACAGTTTGATACCACTTACAAGTATGCTGTCTAATAATTATTTCTATCATAAATCATATTACCAAAGTTGTGTAGAGACCTATACGCTAATCAAACGGACAAGTTACCCTTTCTTTTTACTACATTTATAGGAATACCAATGATTTTAAAACCATATTTTAATGCAGAAATATTAAAAATACATTAAGCCCACGCCTAATTAATACAAAGAATTCAGGAACAAAAATAATTTAATTAAAATCAATACATAATAAAACTAAGCAGAACTGCCTGGCAAAAGTAAGGCGTTCAAATAATCCCGCCTCTGTGGTCCTTATTTTCATGCCTTTATCCGTTTTCACAATTTCCAAAACTAAAAAAGTTTATCGATACGGTTGTTGCTGCTCTATCCACTATTTCCCTGGCATGCTAAGATCTCGTACAACAGTTTTAGGTTTCTGTCAGCTAGCTGTTTGGAAACAACCACACCAAGGTACCCATTTGGTAATCACCAACTTTACTAGTCAACCCCCTAAAAAAAAAAAAAAAAAAAAATTAACTTTAAAGTCAGATTTTTTTTTCACAGCTTCTTCTTCGTTCCCCAATATGTATATTCCCTTCTGAAAATTTTCTGCCCTAAGGTTTGCAATACTTAGACAAGCAATATTCTTCACCACTTCAATTCTTTGCCCAAATTCTGTGTCCAAGTGCTATGCTACTCATTCTCCAAAACAAATGCTGCCAAAAAAATCACCAGTAGAAAAATAAGCTATCGCTCCTGTTAATTCCTTAGTGCCCCTTCTATTTTCAGCTTGCTTTGTCTTCACAATCAGGCTTCAATAAGTAATGTCCTGAGAGCTCCACAGTTTATTTTTTTTCAAAGAAAAACAGTTAAAACTAACTTAAATTTCATACAAATGTTTCCTGTCAACTCATTATTATTTTGCTGAACAATGAGGCTTCCTAGTTAAGGTCTCCATTAATAAAGTATCTGGAAAGCAGAGAATAAAGGAAACTAACTCAAGGACAGTAAAGAGTGCATAAGCATCTAAGTGTCTGTCTCTTCATTAGACTTCCACTACTCAAGCTCCTCAGAAACCAATTCTCTCAACCACTGCAGTAAACTCCAACTTGTTGCTCTGAACTGAACGCTGCTGAAAGGGAGTGAAGAAGATTTCAAAACCAGTTACAACTGCATCCTTTTTCTACAATCTGAAGATGAAGCCTCTTTCCCCTCCTCTGCCTGTCACTTCTGGTGCTTTTATACTGACTAAAACTACTACTTCTAACTTGATTATAAAAATTAACACCATTATCTACACAGATTATTTCTTTTACCTAACAGCCGACCATGTAACTCCCTGCCACTAGCAGAAGCAAGAATTAGTAAAAATAAAGCCATACACAGAGTTAATGTACCAAATGTTATTCCACCCATCTTTATATATAAAGGTTTTCAGGTGATTGCTGGTCACACTTAGCAAGCTTTTGCCTCCATACTCAAACCATTAATCAGCCCCATGGCTGCTTGTTCTTTTATTCTTCACTTACACATTCCACTGAAAACATTCCAATATCTCAAATTAAAATGAGCTTGCATAAATAGAAGTTTTTTTAAAGACTATACACCATATTTAAGGAGTGATTAAGCCCCTTCCACTGCCACATTTATACACGTTATGCAATGGTATTACTCGCCAGAGGTGGATTTCCCCCTCTCTAACAGCTTAGTCAAAAAATGTGCTTTGAAGCAAAGTAATAATGAAACTATTCTTCATTCTTTTCACAAGAGCCCTCATTTGACACTGTAGCAGACTCTATACATCCCTTGATTAGAGTGGTGATAGAATAAACACAACTGCAACTTCTTTCCATCCTAGAAAAAGAAGACTTCTGGTGGAGATACACGTATTTTGTCTTCCCTGTCAAGCTGGTATTCATTTTGGGGTAGGAATGCACGCAAACACTCTGGAGAATTTAAGTTTATATATGACCCATCACTGGTCATTAAAAAAGCCAATATCCAACCAACTCCTGGCTTCATCAAAATGAAATTCCAGAAATGAAGCAAGGTAGAGCACAGAAAAATCCCGAAGAGATGACAGCAGTTAACAGCATAACTCTTATTTGCTACAAATGGTATCCTACCTCCTTTCAGCAAGTGAATTATTTACTGTGTTTCACAACCTAGAAACTGCATGAAGATTCCATAATCAGGAAATACCTCTCTGCAGCTTCAGGCCTAACAAGATATGGAAATAACAGACAACAACAAAGTTGGGGCAAGGGAGAGGTAAATTCATTTCCCCTTTGTCTCAGTGAGTTCAAACATCCAGCCAAGAACATTATCTGTAAGAGCAGTAAGAGAACACCAGATTAAAATCGTGGGCGTTGATGAGGGTGCCCACAGCTCTCCCACAAAGGTGAGGAGGCATGCAAGAGTCAGGACAAGAGACGAGCAGAGGAAGCAAGCAGACCAGGGACAGGCCCCAGGGCAAAAACACCACCTGATGAGATGAGACGGGCATGTGGGACAGGGAGAGAAAATAGAGGAAGACAGCAGCCCCGGCCATACCCTGCACTACTGTCGCCGATTTGCACGTTGAAGGCAGCTGCTGCAGCCACTTCTCTTCACACCTTCGTCCCTCACGCCGCCTCTGCCTTTCCCCACAACGCACCCAGGGCACCAAGAGCCCGAGCCTACCGTTATCCCCAGAGAGGCGAGGCCTCCACACCACTCTCCCGTAGGAGCTCTGTGCCAGGCCGAGACAGCGCACCCCAAAAACGCTCCCCTCCCGCCTGACCCCGCCGCCACAGCTTTCCCTCTCCTGCCCCCGCCTAGCCAATCACCAGGCGGCCAGGGTGGGCACGGGCACAATGGACTGGCTACACCAGCCAATCATAGCAAGGCAAAGGGCGGTAGCCGGCACGCGAGCCCTCTTAAAAGAGGAGACGGTTGGGCAGACGATAGGGATGCAGAGCGTGGCGCGGGTGCAAAAGCCGTTAGAGCTGTCGCGTGCTGGTGGCGCCACGTGACCACCCTGGGGGCTAGGGTGGCACCCTCGCTTCAGTCCCTCGTTGCGGAGGTGGGGGGGGGAGAAGGAGGGTCTAGCAGCTGCCCACCAGCGCTGTAGCCCACCGTTCCAAGGGGAGGGCCAGTTGCTGACCTCACCCTTAGCTTTTGAGAACCCGGGTCATGGGGTTTTTTTTGTATCTTTTGGCTTACATCTGCTCTTAAAAGGTGCATTTGGACCTCTAGGATCGGCTGTGGTGTGTTCCTGTGCTGCGGGGAGCACTTAGGTGTAGGTCCATGTTAACCAGTAATACCTAGGTGAAATAGGTCTGGTTTTGATCCCTACTGTTTTAGGTAATAGTTCAGTTTATTAGAAGTGAAGCACATTACCTTCAGATCAGCTACAGGTGCTTCTCAAGGCAGTTGGGCTGGGGGCTGTGGGGTTTTAGCTTTGCTCCTGAACCCCCATCAAAACTCAGGTCACAGCTGTGCAGCTGCAGCATGGCATTTTGATGGGCACACATAAATAAAAATAAAAAGGGTCAATAAAAAGTATGGGATTAGTCTGCAAGTTCTTCAGTTTGTTGTTGTCAAAATGTTGTGGCCCATTTAGCAAATAAAAATCTCTGAAAGCCAAAATACTTTTTAGCAAAGACTTCCTCCCCCCTTTTGGAAGATTTAAATGCTCAACTGTGCTTTGTAATAAGGAAGAGAATCCCAGAAATTTTAACTTGGGGAAGTGCACATTCATCTTTATTATGAATGTGTTCCAGAGTTTTTATCAATCTAGTTTTAAATATGTACTGATCTAAAATTGTTGCAACATAATATTAAACATTTACCTATTCAAGTTTGCTTATTTTTCAAAGAGCAAGCTTATTATCCTTTTATTAATAATGGCATGATACACTAATAATGCATTTTACAAATGATACGTCTCCATTTAAAAGTTCTGAATGGCCAATGTACCAAAGCTATTGCCTTCAAGATTAAATTTCAACACCTTTTCATTTCAGATGTCTGTTTGTTTTTTGACCACATCTAAATCGGCCACGAAGCCTCTAATAGGAATGTATTTGGGGTGTATTAAGTTAAATAAAGTTTGAGGCATTTTGACTGCAGCTCGGTGTCCATGTTACCTTGGAGACTGCTCACTCCCTGGCAGAAATCTCCATGTGTCTCAGTTGTTATTGCTGGTGGGAAGTAGCAAAAGAATGCGGATAGTCTCTTCTGGGGGGGGGGGGGGGGGGCGGGACAAAAACCCCAAACAACCAAACCAACCACCACAGCTCCTCAGCATTTTCTTTGTATTTCATCTAAGTAACATCTTACTGGACGGGTTACGACGTACAACCATTTCTGGAGTACAAATGAGTGTTTTCTGCTCTAGGATAGAGGAGCTGAACAGCTGCTCAGCTGCAAATGTTAACTCATTCCAGCACTTAACAGCAAAAAAAAAAGTCACAAGGAAAACATACAAATTTGCCATCAGGTTTTTAACTTTATGATAGGACATGAATAAAAGAGACAATCAAAATAATGAAAAAAAGTATTTTATGTCTACATTATTATCTCTTATTAAACATCAAAGTCAGACATAAGAACTAAAGACTCATTTGGTTTTCTCGCTGACCCCTGCCTCTCTAAAAGAAATTAATGATCCTTTTTTCCCTTTGTTCCCCACGTGCTAATTGGGTATCAGAGTTCTGACTACCCCCTTGCCCACAGGTGCTAGCTGCTTTTTTCTCTCTGACAGTCTAATTGTTCAGTATAATTAGGTTTTAGTAAGAACAATTGTTTCTAACCTGTATTTGCCTTGAATTTTGCTCTGACTCATGATAAAAGCTGAATATTTTTATTTCTCTTCTGACAAGACAAGATTTACAGGGGAATACAATATTTTTATTTAATCTAGAACTATATCTGATAACTTCAGGTCTTCAAAAGAGTTTGCACACCTGAAAGCTTTTCATGGGCAAATCAAAACAAGTTATTCACCTCAGTAGTCTCTGAGACATTGCTTTTGTTGTATTACAGGAAGCAGAATCCTCACCAATCAAACCCTTCAGTGAATCTACCATTTTAAAAAGTTAGGTTTAGTTACTTTTAAACTTTAACACAATGTGTAGTTCTTTCAAGTTGGAACACTTGTAGGAGATAAGCCTTCCTCCAGGTAGGCACCGCCCCCAGTGAATTCCACCTTGTTTTAATTTCTTCCCCTTTCTCTCACGTAGTACTTGATTGCATTGTGTCAAAAGACATGTCTCACTCATTTATCAGTAGCCATCGTTTGGATAAGTGTGGTAGAAGGAGAAGGGCGATTAACATTTTAATTCCAATTTCTAGGAGTGACAACTGTTCACAGCAAAGGGACAGCTTCTCACAGTTGTAATTTCCTTCTCTCTCCCCATACATATATAAATACCAGTCATCCAAATTAATGCCATATCTTAATTCACTAATTTTTAATGAAGATTTACTAAATGATGGGAAAGAAGACCAGGCCCAGAACAATGTTTGTTTTAAAGCTGATAAATAGAAACTTACTTTAGGATTATTTTACAAGACTTACAGCATAATTTACAAAAAGCATTTGGCACAAATTCTGGTTAGAAAATTACTTTCAATTGCAAATAATATGCTATTTGCCCTAAAGCTTTATTCAGTTCCTGTTAACACTGAGTTACTTTCCTCACAAATGTCTTTTTGAAACTGTCACAACTCTGATGGATGAGGAATCAAGGTAGAGTCCTGCCAAGATTATGACATTTATTCCTTTAGCTAAATTTGAAAACGTGAAAGAGGTCTTTTTCTTACACATTTTATTTTATAGCGCTGTAGCAGAGAGTTGCTTTTCTTCTCCTTGTAAGTTATTTTAGCTGTAGTTATTGTAGCTGTAACACAGAAGTCCTTGATGTTTTTTACCTTCTGTTTCATTGGAATGCTAGCAAGCCCTAGCATATATATTCCTGGAGTGGGCTATTACTGCAGTTGCAATATACTTTAATAGAAGCATAACCTTTTTTTTGTCAGTATAAATTTTACTATGGCCTGGAGCGGGAAAAGAGGGCATGTAGTATTTCTACACTGTGACAGGTTTGATATGTAGGTAGTGGAAATACTTTAAAAGGAAACAGACGTCCTTTGAAGTTTAGACAAAGGTCGCTGTAGGAAATCTAGACATAATATGATTGTAAATCTAATTATAGTAAGCTGTCTAGAAAGACTTCATTTCAGTCAATCAGTCCATTTTATTGTGGGGTTAATTTTATCAAGTAGCTACAATGCTTCTTTAGTAGGATCCTCCTAACAAGGCATCCTAGTGCCTAAAGGTTTTTTTTTCTGGAAAGGTGCTGTTTGCTCTCATTCAGCTTTTTAACTTAAAATAGTTGGAATCTTTTTTAATTATAAAATTACAAAATCTGATATTGCTGGAATAAGCATTTAGGGAAACAGAATATTAATTGTATACAGAATTGCTTTCTGGTTGTTTTTTTTTTAAACCACATGATTCCACATGATTTTAACCTGCAGATGTACAATGAATATGAAAAAAAAATGGATCCTGAAGCATATTCTGTCTTCACTCTTAGATGAGTATGAATATCAACAATTTCACTGATGTAAATGGAATTAAATCAACTTAAAGCCAATATTGCTGAGTGCAGAGTGATGTAAAATGTGCATGACAAGGTGTATAAAACCTCTCTGCTTGTTTTTTCCCCCCATTACCTCTATTGCTTTCTGCTCCCTCTGTATCTCCCCCTGAAAACCTGGAGCCTGTGCGACAATGCCGAACCTTTAATCACTGAGTGCAACGGCTGTTTTCTGGCAGTACAACTGAGCCCCAGAGGGAAGGAGCAGATGGGAATCACTGAAAAAAGTAGCACTGCAAAGGGCTGGTGGAAGAAGAGGTGACTTCAGGGAAGAGAAGGGAACAAAGGATGGGAAGGAGGGAAGGGCCAAGGGAGATGGAGAATCTTGTCCTGCAGTACTGCGGTCTTCTGATGCTCCACCATTACAGAATGCTTTCCCACCTGCTTTTTGGGCAGATGTTTTAAATGAATGCTGAAATGGCAGTATATCCTCCACATGTCTGTACAGCAGCAAATTAAAGAGGTTTGGCCTTTTTAATGCTTCTGAAAGCGACTACTGGCCCAACAACCTGGAAACCCAAGTTTTCTTTCCACAAGAATGTGAAGCACAAGGTCTATGGAGCGGGCTTCCTTTTGTCACACCACTATTGTCTCAGTCCTCACCGGAGGGCTCTCAAAGATCAGAGACCATCCCCTCTCACTTGCTGCTCTGTTTTTTATTTCTCTACAAATGTCAGAAAATACTTGAATTTATGGTAGCTCCCGTGAAAGTCTTAGAGCATGTTTCAGCATTGGAACCAAACAGGCATCAGGCATCAAACAGTAAAGACTTTGGTCATACCTGATCTGACCCAGACATTAACTGGAAGTTTACCAAGGAGGTTGAAGATTTTTATATCACATTACTTTTTGAATATTTAATAATTCTGGAAATAAATTGCATTGAGTGCAACAGTGGAGAATAAGATTTGATTTTTACTTTTCCTAGATGTAAATATTTAAAATACCTTAATTGTAGTTTGAAAGGTGGAAAGAGTCTACTCTTTCTTTAGGCTGTTCATAGTTGACTTTGAATTCCTGCTCACTCTGAGAATCTTAAAAGGCATTGATTTGTCAAGCTCACATACCTCTAATTTATAATCTAGCTGCTGTGAACTGCTAGGTTGCTTTTAAGTCAGGAAACTCTGGACTGTCAATGCCAATTATAGTTAAACAACTTACAATGCTTCTGTGTAATTTTCTTTATATTTTTCCTGAGGCTTTAAGGAGATAGTGCTATGCTTGGAGAGACAATTAAAGTCTGAAGCAATGTAGTAGGTCGTTTTGTGTGTTTCTTTCATTTATATATATACAAAAAATGTATAGATATATTTGTATATTATACACACAGAGAATTCCATGACTTATCTTTAGGGGGTTTTATAGCATTCATTAAGTACAGCTAATAGAATGATTTTTAAGTACTTTTCTGTATCTAGCTATTGTCTTTCCTACAAAGCCTAGTGACACAATCAAAAACTGTAAGGAAAAAAACTAAAACACTGTGTTATGGGCAACTATAAACAAAATCAGTGTTTTGCAGTTTAATTGTTCCTTCCTGATTTCTGGTTAGATGTTACAACAGCGAAACAGGAATTCAAAATCAACATTTCTAAACCTACTGAGCTGTTGCATCAACTTAGTAAACATCTGATTTACTCGTTTAAATGCGGGTTTCATAGTTAACTGTTCCAAATTTGCTGGAGATCTGCACAGGGCATTTTCCTGAATGTAAGAGAGCCACTAGGTGGGAGTATGATGTCTTAAAAGGAGATGGTCAACCCCAGCTGATTTTATTTTGAAGGAGCTCTGCACCTCCCTTTTTCCAGCAGCCTTGTTACTATATATCAAAAGCCAGGCATTTGCCAGAGAGAGAACTCACAGATTATAAAGATATACAAAGGGCTTTCTGAGGAAGATTAGACCATAGGGGAGAAGAAAATTGCAGCAATATTCAACACAAAAGTGATGGAGAAGTTTTCAAAGTAATCCTATTATTTTCTACACAAAGTACATCTTCACATTAGTCCTAAACTGAGGGGTCAGTAAAAGGCATTTTAGGACTAATGAGTAAATTCAGAGTAACAAACTGACATGGCTGGGTGTACTCAAGTCTAAAGGAACTGCAGAATGATATTGTTGGACTGAGAAGTGTCATGTGTAATAAATTTCTGAAGGGTGGCCATGGTACCGGAAGGATGGTGTCAAATGAGCCGCTTTCAGAAGAATTTCAGCACAAATTTGTGGAAACTGAAAAAAAGTCAGACTTCCACACCAGGAATACCTGAGAGTTGTAAGACTGTAAGTGGAAAAAATGAAAAAATTATTATTCATTGTTCCCTCTAGTACAAGAAAGGGAGGGACAGCTAATGTAATCATCAGGCAGCCAATTTAAAATAAAGTGGTTTTTCATATGTTGTAATTAATCTTGCCATAGAACTTTTTGGAGACCAAACAGATTAGCTAAAAAAAGAGTAAGACAAGTTCACATAGGATAAAAGTATTAAACATGATGAAATGAATGCGAGTTTTAAAGCTGGAAGTTCATTAATTGTTGCTAACAGAAATTTTTTAGATTACATCAAGACTGTGTCTGTACCCGTACCCTGTTCCTAAGTGCTCACTGGTGGAGAATGATACGGGGCTAAACTGACCTTTGGCTATTGCCAAGTTCATTCCTGTGTTCCTGAAAAATTTGGCCCTCATCTACAAGCTTAAGGCTCTCAAAGGTAGTTAAGTTGTTAACAGGGTCTGGTTTTCTTGCTGCAGCTCTGGATTGAGAATCTAGTTTTCCTAAAGATTAATGGGAGTACTTGTGTTCACAGAAAAAGATCTCAGAAGCCAGCTGAAGAGTGCATTGCCTAGACCAGCAAAAAAAAAATAGGTAGAAAAACTGGTGGCAGTGCAGAAGCAACCATCCGTAGGCAGCTGTCTGAATAGATTTGAAGAACTAAAAAAAAAAAAAAATGCTGCACAGTTTATAACTGGTAAGATTCTTCAAATCGTGATTCAGCGTAAAGTTCATAGTGATCGGGGGTTCATTTCTGAACATCATTATTAAATTTTCACAGGTACAAGATTTTGGGGAGGTCAAGGAATGAGTGGGAATACTTAATCTTGCTCTCTATGAAGACAGTGACAAAGCTCCTGGTGACTTTAGCTGGAACATAACCCAGTGATGCTGTTGCAATAAAGAAGCTTGGAGTACTATAAACTCAGGTACTGAGAACTTGTCCTAATGGGATAATTTTTAAATATGCAGTGCCAATAAAGTGATTTTTTTTTTTTTTTTTTAGTCAGTTATCTTACTATTTTTTTATTAGGCTCAAATGTTGTTCACATCCTATGTTCCCTTCCTGCTCACTTACATATTTTATGTCACAAATCCAGTGTCTTTCCCATAAGAATAGACTGTTGTTGCAAGCACAAATTTGTATTTCCTTGCAGGATTGAGTACTGTCTGTGAGAGAGCTTTTAACACAAATATTCCCCAAGCTGAAAAATGCAAACTAGAAAGTTACTGAGGGAAAGTAATTTCTATAACTGGTTTGGGTGGATATTTTCAGTTTGCTTGTAAAAAAAAAACCTCTTTGCAAGTCATAAAAACTTCATTACAATTTTGAAACCTATTTCATGACTATGCATCAGGTCTGCTGCCTGTGCAATTCTCAATGCTTTAACAGTACTAGAGTTACTGGAATTGCTCAAAGACATCAGAAATAGAAACGCTCCGTTCCTCACTGGAATTTCAGTTCATTGGCCAAGCAGAATTACTGCTTTCTCCAGGCAACTTTTTGAAAAACCATTATTCCCAGCCTACACCCTGTCTCTGTTAATACATAATCAAACCGCCATTCTACAATAGTTGCTTGTACAATGGAGTGGTTCTTTCTTGCATACAGTGCGACCAAACCTACTTGCTTTCAGAAATTGTGAGTAATAACTAAAGGAAAATAAAAAGCTGCCTTTACCAAGCAATTGTCAGTGCTAAATGGCTGATGTACTAGATGAAAAGATGTTACTTTTGCCTCTATTTGTCAAGGCCATGTCCTAGTTTATTACACATTTGGATTTCCAGAGGAACTGAGTTTTGTGCACATCCTGAGCTTGATGAAGGTCTGAGGAATGGGACATGGCAATGTGACTGTGGATATCACAGGCTACATCTTCATGTAGGCATTGCAGCCTTACACACTTGCCAATCTGGGGTGATTCTCAGCCCTGAGAAAGGCCTTTGGGCTCCTCTTCCAAAGCCGGGAGGAGTTAGATACCTTGGGAAGGACTCCTCAAGAACTGGCAGAGCTGGAACATGTGTAAAGTAACCCATGAATAAAATGAGGCTTGGGATGGAATTTAAACAGTCTAGAGTTTATCTGCATGATTCAGAGCTCCTGCTTCAGGTGAGTTGCTGTGACTGTGAAACAGGACAGGACCATGAGGTGCTGTCTGTTGAGACTCCAGAAGTGACAGAGCTGTGATAGCATGATGCTGAATGAAACAGCCTTCTTATGTGATGACTAAATTCAGTTCTGCATTTTTCACAGCTATGTTGTTTCTGCTTCTAGAGGCAACCAAGTCTTCATTGGCTCCAGGCTACTTGCACAGTGCACTACCACATCATTTAGACAGACTCTAAATGAATGTGGTTGAAACCAGGTGCCTCCCTCCTCCTGAGCATACACCTGGAGCTACGTACCATCTCGTCTGCAAACAGAAATAGCAAAAGTTACTCTGTTCGATATCTAACTCTAATCTTTCCACCAGGGGTGCAGAAGACCTCTCATTATCTCCACACCCACATTTCTTCACTTTTGATTAGAATTAATTACTGACTTTTTACCTACTGTGGCAGTAGCAGGCCCACCCCTCCCTGTGTTTCTGTGCAGCACTAAATGGGAATGTGCAGGTACTGCCTGCAAAATTGCAAGGAACACAGGTGCAAATCTGAGTCAGGTCTTAAGACTATGCAGAAGCAGAAAATAAGGTGGCTTGGCAAGTTTAGGGGAGTATAACCCTTCATTTGTGTGTATTCTTAATTATATCAACTAATATACCTCCTTAGCCTCACAGAAAACTCTGGTTTCACAGGCAGGGAAGTTGCTTTCTGGTAAGGAATCATGCATTTTATTTATTTGATATGCCCCATGCAAGGAACCCACAACCTTATGCAAATATTAGCCAGGTCTTGCAGCTGTCCAGAAAACAGAGAGATTATTATTGTCCCAGTTACAAAAATTGGAAAGAATTAAAAAAGATAAACTATAGGTAATTGTTAGAGGAGTACAGCAGGTATCTACTTTAACTGAAAGTGTTTGTTTTAATTAAAACAACCCTGCAGCAAAGCAGCAAACCTTTGATCTAACCTAATAGTCTCTCCCTTATTTTTACCTGAAAGTTTTCTGAATGGCTGCAGTTTCTGTTGTGTCAAAGTCAGAAATGTCCCAGTCTTGGCATTTCTAGTTCCTGGCTGTACCTAGGGATCTGGTTCCCACTCAGAACCTCACTGCGGTAAGAAGTGACATCCCTCTTGGAGAGGGCAAATACATGGAGCCAAAATAGCGCCTTTTCCAACACATAGGGGCCAGAGAGCCATTTTCTCCTTCTAACTCAAAGCCAGAGGTATTGTCTGACTTGATTAAAAAAAAAAAATAAATTAGTAATCACTGTCCTAACCATGAGATAAAATCAGAAAAGGTGAAGGGTAGCCACTGCCTAGCCCTCTCCAAAGTCTGTTGAGTCTCCTGCAGGATGGACTGAGAAGGTCCTAGGAACAGGTCTCCCAAATCCTCAGAAATGCTGTAACCATCACATTTTTGCACTCTTCATGAAATGGTATTGCTGTTTCCATTCAAAGTGCTGCTTAGTCAGGAAAGGACTCAAGGTTTTGGGTAACAAATGGGGATGTCTGCATTAAAATTCTGGCCAGGTTAATCAGCTAAACAAGGTCACTGAAGAGATTTGCACATTTGTACCTGGTCATCTGTGTTTGCATGGATGCTGTTTGCCTGATGCCTGGTAAGCAGTGCTCTCTTGGAGCGTGCCTTGGGACAAGGCAGGCCAGGGAGTACTACGAGTAGACACTGGAGGTGAAGCTGTGCTGTAGCGGTGAGGGAGTTGAGCTCTACAGACATGAGTCACAGTGCACCACCACATAGTCAAAAGATGGACCTCAGCCCATTTTATTTGCTAGGTTTGATTGTGGCATTAACAGCACACCTCTCAATTTAAGGGAAGGCAGGTTAATCTCAGCCCTAACATACAACCCCATCTCAGGCCCCCTAAACTCCAACTGGGGACAGGAGTGGTCACGTCACTCTGCCCACCGTGCCCAACTCAGCAGCGTCTCAGTCTTCACAGGCACGTACCTCTCTGTTCAGACCTCTGACTACTGGTGCTTCAATATGCTTCATGTGCCCTACCCTTGCCAGTAAAAGCAACCTGTTACCTGCCTCCCGCACTTCCACTGCCTGGTTCAGACCAAGCACCCAGTTGTAGGTGTTGTGAAGTAGTTGTAGGGAACAATGATGCTGATTTGCTTCAAATCATGCTATCGCAGAGCAACCACTGGCTGTTTTCCAGTTCGTGGATACCCTATAGAGAAGAGGCAACAACTAAAACAAGGTCACAAGGCTAAAAAACAGTTCCCTAATAAACAGGGAAAACATTAAAAAGCTACAGAACGTCTTACAGAAAGTTTTCTACCCTATGAGACACAGAAACAATAAAGATAAATCACCAGTTTTGTCACAGACAGAACTGTGGTACTGCAGTGTAATTCTGATTTAAGTCTCCTAAAGATCACTGCACTTCCCCCTCTCCTTCCAGCCTCTGAGCACCCAGGACCACATCCTAAACATTCCCTTGACTTCAGAAGTGATGCTACGCCACAAAACACAGCACAGAATCTGTTTTTAAGAAATTATGCCCAGAATAGCCCTCAAATACTTTTAGTGATCTATTCCTACAGCAGAGGAGATTGTTCATTTTACCAGCACAGTGTTCTGAAAGATTTCTGTCAGGCTTACAGGAGATTGCAGTGCACTACAGCAAAGAGCCTCAAAACTACTAAGCTTTTGTATCATCGTTCCCCATCAGTAAGCCCATTCATGACAGGTAAGTGCTCAGAGGAATCAGGTCCTAAGCTATTACAAAGCATGAGGAGCTAATGGCTCCTAGAGTCACCTGAGAACTTTTCTTTTTTTTTTTTTATTTCAGTGGATAAAGCAGATGCTAACCAATGCCTAACAGAGTTCTCTGTCACTCAGTGGTGTGTGATGCTTTATTTAATGCGAGAACATGCGATACATAATACAACACTATCATTTCTAGATATCACAGTTCCAATGTTTCGTGTTGCTGCAGCGTGCTTTCTAAAACCTGTCTGGACGATGTCAAGTCACACACGAATTTAATTCCCTCTTCCCAACCCCCTCAGACTTTAACAAGTATTGCTATGATTTTGTTTTCATTAAAAGCCTCAATGGTATTTATATGTAGCATTCTCCTTCAGCACAGGAGGACCCAAAGGTGAAATCAAGCAGCAGATGACTTTTGACCACAAAATGAGTAATCATTTATATTCCAAGCGAAAATAAATACAAACAGAAAGCTCACTGTTCTAATGTCTTCATTTAGCAACTTACTTTTTTTTTTCTTTTAAACACAGGTTTTGTAAAAACAGTTTGAGCCTTGTGAATGCTTATTTTATTTTTGTTTTCTTTGGAAAGCCTGCAATGAAACATCTATCTTTTTAACTTGATGTCTTCACTACTTGCCTTTCCCACTGGCACAGGGGATGGTTATACTCCTCCATTACATATTCTGGTTTAACCACACAACTTTTCAAAACAGCCCCACCACTAAAATGAACTGCAGCTCTAGATTTACACTCCCCATCACCATGACTTACAGTTACTGATGAACAATTTTACTTCTAAGCACACACAAAATTCCGAACAGCTGAACTGCTCCACAGTTTTTTGTGTTTTTTTTTTATTTTAACTAGCTCCTTAATTTCAATGGTATCACAGTTGAGCTCGAGTCTGAAATGCAACGCTCCACCTAGGGCAAGTGCTTATTTTTACTCAAGTAATTACAGAAATAAAAAGTTGACATTTACCAAAATATTTCAGAGCACAAGCACCACCCGCTGAGCTGAACATGAGAATTCATGCCTGCCAGTCTTGTTTTTCCCCTCCAAGTATGACTGATTTGACTCATGCCTGACTTTTAACAAAATTTGCAGATCTCTGCTAGAGTTATAGTTGGTAGGAAAAAACTTGCCTCTGATGAAAGGATACATAGCAGGACATTCTGGACCCTTTCATAGTATTTCCTAAGCTTAAAACTTTACAATTTGAAGGAAAATTCTCTGCTAATACAGCTGGAAGTCTGCAAGGAACTGCTTTCATTTATTTTTGTAGACACCTATCAAAATCCCAGTTTAGTCCCCCAGTCTAATCTGGATGCTTCTTGATCAACAGCATTAGCAAAGCAGGAGCATTGGTCCTTTGATACTGAAGCTAGAGCAGGAACATGTCTCTGCCTTCCAACAATCCCAATTGCAATTTGGTTACTGGTCGTGACCCTGTTGTTTATTGTGCAAGTGAATCATAAGAATTACTATAATTCTTATAAATGAAGGCGAAAAGAAAAGCCCACCTGTAATCAGACACCATGTAACTGCATGTTAATGGACTGTTCAGTGCCCTACTGGGATCTATTAGAGAAATGCTATAGCAATGTACTCAATTTCAAGAGGCCAGCAGACATTTTTGAATGAATAAATTCTATTTATATAATTACAGTAATGACTACAGTTCATACCTTATGCACAGTAAGTAAAAAAACCACACTGGAATTGATGTAAATATTACTAATGCATACATTATGATAAAAGAAATTCATGTTAATTAAAAAACACCTTACTTTAAAAAGTTTTCCAGAAACAGTTACACTGAGCGTTGTAATCTTCGAAAGCAAGAACAGAAGTTGTTTAAAAGGATGCAACAGTAATTGATATCCAGCTTCTGTGGAGCTGGGCTGCAGGCTGAACACATAGTGAAAGCTGGGCTGAAATCCCCTCTCGGTTGACGGCAGCAGCAGTCATGCTGCTGTTTCCTATGAGCCTGGGATTTCACCCCAGTCTTTACATTCTTCATCGGTTATAGTGGAGCAGCCAGAAGAAGAAAGATGATTACGGACCAACCAAGTAGACTCACAGTTCAAAAATCCAATCTCCAAGCAACTCTAAGGTCTTGGTGAAAGAGAAGGGGGGTTCTAGCACAGTTCAAATGAGTCTCTCTCTAAAAATGGGGAAAAGCTGCCACTTCAGTAGCAGAGCTGAGACAGGATAGTGAATACCACTCATGAAAAGAAGTAAACCTGAGGTTCAGTTGTTGGTGAAGACAACATTGTATTCGCCTTTAACTAGAAAGGAAGGCAAGCATAGTGTGTGAACATGTAAGCGCGTGTATTGCGTGCAAGGCATTCCAGGAGCTGAGCAGTTTCTTTGCATACATCAAAACATTGCTAAGAAAAAAAAATAGCAAAGGTTTTCAGCGCTCAAACAATTAGCTTGATGAATTTGATTTCAAATCCAACTTTACACATTCTTGATAAGCAGCAAGGCCTCATCATTGAACACAAAACATTTTTAGCACCAACTGCTGGCTTGAAAGTGAATATTTATTCACAAGAGATAAGTATAGAAAGACACGTCATCTGTCACCAAGAGGCATTCCATTTTAAGGCAATATCCAAAATGACAATAAAGCCACCACAGAAACTGCTCCAACAATCCCTAATGGCTGAGGGAAGGTAGAAATAGATTGGTGTCTGCCCTCCTCCTCCCTGCCATGTGTCGTGGACCACTGTAAGTTTCTGACTTTTGTATGTCACTAGTTGTCATAAAGCAAGCTAGTTTCTTCCTGTATCCCCTAAAACCTTCTGCAGTCATTTATATGAGCCATACTAACCACTGTCAGTAGCAAGGAAAGTGCTAGGGCCTCTTTTCTTACCTCTAACCAAATCAACACGTTTTTCAATATGGTAGCATGTGTTTGCAAGATTAATACGAATGAGAGATTCATGAGGATTTCCCAGAAGGAAAGTCAAAGGACTGTAGCCAATTCAGCCAGACGTGCTACTGCAGTGCAAAGCGACCAGCCTAGGGTTGGTTTTTCTTCTTTCCTATCAAAACCAGTCCGTTTACTTACTTGTGTCTCCCCTAAAGGGTATTTTAGGAACGGAGACAGTAACTTTTGAATGTAAACTCTATCTATCAAAGGAAGAGGTAAGCGGTTTGTTCTCAATACCACTTTGTGGTACTCCATCATGCATTTTTATTAATAGTTACAGCACCTGGCTATGCAGCCAAGAAACTGAAGAACATGAAGGATATTACCAGAATCGCTTATGGCTAAAGGCAAGGAGCAAAACTGCATCGCAACCCTACTTTTTCGTGATTTAAAGGTGTGTTAAAATGTACCAACTGAGATTTTCAGGAAATCTATTATTCGGCTTACACAGTAAGCTATGCCTTGTGCGCTGTGTTCTAGACAAAGTCGTATTTAAAAATGGCACACAAGGTTCAGAAACTTTTACGCGACGCTGATGAGTAATCCGTGCTGTCATAAATACAGTAGTATACATCCTATGTACAGATGCTGGGGGCGAGCCTCTGGGAAGGCTGTTAGCCAGCCATCCACAAAAAGAAGGGAATGAGGATGGTGGGGAGCGTGGTGGAGGGTGCCAAGCCCAGGCAGACTATTGATGCTAAGCCCACCAGCGCTGAGGCAAGAACGCTCCTCTGGTCCCGAATAATCATCTTCACAGTCTCACAGAACTGAAAAAAAAAAAAAAAAAAAAAAAAAAAAAAAGAAAGAGAGATGAGGGGTGGAGACGAGGGTTAGAGAGGAGAGCTTTAACCGACAGCCGGAGGTGCCCGCTCCCTCCGGTCGCACCCGCCGTCGCCGCCCCGTCTGTGAGGCGGGCTCCCCGCAGCACCCGGCGGCTCCGGGGCCGGGCCGCAGCCCCGGCGGGGACGAAGGATCCCGAGAGCGCTTTAAGGGGCGGCGTAAACCGCCTTACGAACCCAGCCGGGCTTCCCTCGCCGCTCCCCGCCACCGCCCGCCGTCAGCTCCGCCCGGGCCCGGGCCGCCGCGGGTGGCGGCGGCGGCCGCCGACCCAGTTCCGGGGAGCGGAGGGGCCGCCCAGCGCCGAGGGCCGGGCCGTACCTTGTCGGTCTGGAAGCTGACCGGCGCTCCGTATCGGCAGTAGGTGACGAAGTGCTCGCAGTTGTTCCAGAGGAGGCTGTAGGCCGTGGCTCCCACCAGCTTCTCCGCCCGGCGGGCCGCCTCCTCGCTGCCCAGCACCTGGTCCTGGAAGAGCCGGTCCATGTGGTTGACCAGGATGCTGCCGCCGTAGGCGAAGTCCTCCACCGTGTCCACGCGGATGCTGGCCGTCTTGGTGATGACGCCCAGGATGAGCCGCTTGTTGGTCACCACCTGCTCGATCTGCCGCCGGTCGCCGGTGAAGGCGGGCAGGATATCGGGCATGAGGTGGGCGACGCGGTTCTCCCCCAGGTAGATGCCGAAATGGATGAAAAGGGTGCGGGGCACCTCCAGCAGGTCCCCCCTCTTGAAGCAGCTGGTGTCGTAATAGCCAGGGGCCGGCGGCGGTTCCCCGCCGGAGCCCGAGCCCGAGCCCTCGGGCAGGGGCCGGACGTGGACGAGGAGCAGCAGCTTCTCCAGCAGCAGCGAGGCCGCCTGCGGCACCGGGTTCTTCATGGTCGGCCTTGGGGGTGCGGGAGGCTTAGGGGGGTTGTAAAGCCCTGGCTGCCACCGAGCACCCCCCGCCGCCCGGACCCGCTTTTCTAGGCTACCGGGCGGGGCGGGGCGGGCAGCCGGGCCAGCCCCCGCCCCGAGGGGGCGGCCGGGTTTTACTGGGGGGCGCTTCCTTCGCCTCCCCCCGCCGGTGGCACCGAAAGGGCTCCCCCCCGCCACCCTCCCAAACCCCGCGGGGGCTGCCGCGGCGCTGGCTGGGCGGCTCCTAAGCGCGCCCGTCTTCCTCGGAAGAAAACAGGTCCCCGAGGAAGAGGAGGCGGGGCGGGGGGGGAAGTCACGTTTATAAATGAACTCGCCCGAAAGGTCCGGCAGCTGAGAACTAGTGGGAACGGGCGGAGGGGCATTCCTGTGCCGTTTTGTTTCGTGCGAATCCGTTACGCGAGTGGATAAAATCCTGGCAACGGAGCCCACAAAAGAGCAGCGCTGTCAGGCCAACAAAGCCGCCCCGTCTGAGGCCGGGGAGCTTCAGTAGCCCAGCAAATGCCCGCCTCCTCGGGGACGGCGGGATGATGGATGGGACAGACATTCATCTTACCTGGAAGATGACAGGGCCTGCAGGGTGGCAGGGGAGGGGGCGGCCACTGGGCGTTGTTGGTGCCGCAGCTCCCCCCCCCCCCCCGCCCGGTCCCTCCGCCTGCGGAGGGGGAGCTTTCGCCCCTGTGAGAAACTCGGAGCAGGCCTGGGACGGGGCGAGTGGGGAAAGCAAGAGAAAAGCTGGAGAAGCAGCAGTTTGTTAGAGCATCTTCCCCCAAAGCCGGACTCTAAAGCTGCCAGCTGGCCTGATCTACCCTCCTGCAGGTTGTGGACACAGAGTACAAAAAAGGGGAGCAAGAAGAAGAGGGCTAGCATGTAACTTAACAGCTTGGTGTCTCTCTACAAGGCAAACCGTGTTGAAACAGCAAGTTATTCTCTCCACCCCCCTCCCCCCACTCAGTCACTTTAAACCCAAGGGCCTGTGGCTCAAGAATGAGATCCCTAGACCGCCCTCGAGCTGTAGGACCCCTTTGGTCACATCAGCACAGAGAAAAGGTTCACCATCCCTTTTCTTTCCATCAGGGAACAGCTCTGGTATGAAAGGAAAGGCAAAGGGGATGTGAAGGACCCAGGGGGTGAGAGCCTCCTACCACCGTGGACACTGAACCAAGGTTCAGGCAGGATCTTGTGCAGAGGGAAGATGAGGCTTATCAGTGGCCCAGAGCAAGTTTTCCACTCCTCAGTGAAGAAAATATTTCAGGGGAGTGAGTTACCTCACCGTTTGCCAACAAGAAATGATGGCTGGTGTGGCCCGCCTGTTTCCTGCCGCTCAGAGCAGAGAGCAGCTTCCTGGGGAACTGAAGGTTATCCTCACCTTGCTTCACCTGCAGAGAGGCCCACCATAACCTCCTCTTTGGTCGCTGATCACAGGCCACAGCCCCAGCACTTCTTACCAGAGCGATCAGGTATTTGGGATTTTCTCTGGAGAGTCTCAGCCAAGTTTTTATGCAACAGAGGCTTAGCCCTCTCAAGCCCCCTACTTCAAATCGCATCACTTACAAAAGAGAAAATACCTTATAGAAGTGGCTCATGACACTGGTAGGAACCCTGTGGATTAGCCACCAGCCACTCATAATTACATAATTAAACCAGCATCTTTACAAATCCAGACATTTAAATGTATTTGGAAGGTCTGAAGCTTTTGCTACTAGTAAATAAAAATGAGGGGAGGAGCTTTTCTCGTTTTTAACTACAGCATTATTTTCAAGGGAGAGGGGGAAAATAAAAGATTAAAACCCCTCATCATGATAAAGGGCCTCAGCTGTTTGGTGATGGTCACAGCAGTTGGTCCAGAGCTGGAGCATTGTGCACAGCCAGAAGGTTATCAAAGACTCCACAGAAAGTCCTGGCACAGAAAGGTTCCTGTCTCCCTCCTGTGAGGATAAGCACTGGTCCTGCCCTGGGCTGCCATCTGAAGACCCCCCCTCCCCTTCCCCAAGGCTGTCCAGGGAGTGGCTGGATGGTCTTTGTTGAAAGAGGTGTTAGAGATGCTTCAGTCCTGCAGTTCAGATTTCTCTCCCCTGCCCAAAGGCAGGTGGAGGAATGCAGCTGAACTCCCTGGCAGAAACAGACATTTCCCAATGGGAGCTTTTACGCAGAGGCATCCTTTGTTTGCTTTCTTAATGCCAGTTAGCTTTAATCCCAAAATCACCAGGGTCCATTTCAAGTAAATCCGGAAAGGAAACTGGGATGAAACTGAAGAAGAGGAGTCGCTACAAGGAGACTCAACATCTTACTGCATGGGAAGGTTTCAAAGAAATAAGTTGAGAGGTGTGACATTTCTGGAGTGTAATTTCCTTACATCTGAGGCACCACCGAGCCTCCTCTCTCCCTCCCCCCCCAAACCACTTGCTCACTTTCAGGCCCAGAAACCCCAACGGAACATGCACAAAAGGCACTGCACAGCAGACAGGCCTGTGAAACCGCTTCGCTCCTCCAGCCAACACGCGTACTCAGCTGCAGCAAGGGAAATCCACCCAGGCAATGGTTCATTGCTACCTTGCGACTGTTGAGAGCAGTACTGCGTGCGAAGCGCCTAACACAACACATCAAAGTGATTTCTGAGTAAGACCATTCAGATTGAAAGGCAGCCTGCAACCCAACGTTTTCTGCTTTCAGACCTTACGGGCTGCACTCCTGTTACTTTCAAACTGCCATGATGCAAAATAAAATTTAAAAGATGTATTTACAGTTATTTTTCCTCTGCTCTGAAGATGAACCCCCCTCCCCCTATATTTTAATGGAAAAATGGCTTCGCTGGAGATGGCTAAACTGAAAATATACTTGGTGCCTCAAACACTGGCACATCCTTGTATCACTGGCACTTCTTTGGTCACTTTTGTATAAATAACTTTTGTACCTTTAATACACAAATTGCAGTGGGAAAATCACTTTGAAATATTAAAGAGCAAACATTGACAAAGTACTGTTTGGACTTTTAGCATAATTTAATGATAAACCCCATGACTTAGTTTCAAGTGTTAGGCGAGATGCAGTAAGAAAGCCGTGACAGGTAAGAGAATGCAGCCTTTGTTTTTTAGTGCAGATGAACCACAGCACAAAAACTTCCCAGGTAAGAGGCCAGTTTCCATTACACGAACTCGTGTATTAGATGGAACCTTATTTTATACACTGGGTATTACTGTTTCCATCCTCCCTCACAGCTAACACAGTAGGGAAAAAGCAGGAAAGAAAGGCAATTGGAAAGCTAAGTTCTTGTCTATGAGGAACAGCTCTGATTTAATAAGCCGGCAAAATGCGTTTTTTAACTGACTGAAGTTCAGCCAATGCTGCCTGCATACATGCACACCTTTGAGTACAATTTATGTTTTACCAAACTTTTCTCAATTACTCAATCTCTATCACAGATTAAGAAACAAAGGCAGCTTTAACAAGCTTTCAGGTCAGCTGGAACAAGTACAGGTTCATGAATGCAAAAGATGTTAAGTTGGTCAAGGAGAATAAAGTCTTTAGATACGGATTTTTGGAGGCTATAATTTGCAAGTGAAGTATTTGAAAAGCAATGCCACTTGGTTTAAACTGGTGCACTGAAAGAAATAACGGGCAGAAAACAGGTTTGTAAAGGATGGTTCACATTCAAAAGGGCAATTCCAGAGATAAAAAAATAACACCTTTGTATTCCCATATCCAATCAATTTTAACTCTGTACCATTCTTTTCTGCAAATTACAGCTTCCACTGTAGAGCTGTAAATGACTAGCTCTCTAGAAAACAGTATCACTCACTTTTTCAATTTTTGTATTTAACAAAGACTAGGGACAGAACAGAAAAAATCTGAAGGAAAAAGGAAACCAGCAAGACCTGCATGAAATTGCAGGCACATGAAACAACCCCAGAACAAAGAACCTTTGAACTATGTGCCACTCTTCCAGTAGAAGAAACAACATAAATGACTAAGTTTGTATTTTATAAATGTTCGCTTTTATTCAAAAATTACTGCATACACATTTACCGAGTCACTTAAGCAGCATATTGAGTGAACTGCAAGAAACTGAAGTCTACCACTTTATTTCCTCTCAATACCTTTGTCTGTTCTGCTAAACTTTCAAATTATTAACAAGAGTTTTCTAACAAACAATGACTGTAAACATAATAAAACCAGGACGCCATTTTCCCTTTTAAGTTATTAAGCTGGATATTTTTCTGCAATGAGGTATTGACTCATTTTTACAACTAGACTGAATCATGCTGTATACACAGATAACATATTATTCTCTTGGCGAGTCATAAATGCTTAGACAGATAAAGCATTCACTTATGATACCTTAAATGCAAATGAACAAAACCACAGAAGAGGTGGGAACAATCCACTGTATAGTCCTTGTTAGCAAGCAAGAGGCTAGGAAACTAATAATAGTGGTAGCACACACTGAGACTGAGGAGCAACTCAATTGTTGGTGACAATTGCAAAATACTTATTTTCATAATTTTATCTGATATTAGTAATGTTTCATTTTGTCAGCATTAAGCAATTAATACAGTCTCCCCAAAATAAAGGAAAAGATTCATTTCTGAATATAAAATGCCTGAACATGTGGAGTAATATTTATATGGCTTCTGCAGAGGAAATACAGTTATTGTCCCAGAAAAAATGCTATGGATTTTTAAGTCTCTGCTTAATCAGATGAAGAAGTTTAGGAGTATCCCAACTGGGACACGCTAGTCATACTGTGCAGGAAGTGAGATGGGGAGGTGATAACAGAGTCAGAAGAGAGAGGAGGACACTGCACTCAACATGGTATTTCCTTCACAGCAGGAGACCGACCTTTCTGTGGGCAGGGCAATGCAAATGACAGTCAAATGAACTTAATCCAGGCAGGACTCCACTGCACAAAATGAGGACTTAACAGCCCTGAAACAAAGTGCAGTATCCCTCCACCACCCAGCCCCCCTTCCTCCCTGCCATCACAAGAGAGAGAGCGCACAGGTGGACTACCTCACAGCACTCTCCTTTCCTCATCTTCAAATTTATTCCCACTCCAAGATCTGCAATTTACTACTAGTCAGTGCTTTCAGCTGATGGATTAATTAGTAATAGGTGTTGGAAGCTGTAAGAATAAAGTCTGTCATT
Source organism: Chlamydotis macqueenii (assembly GCF_036417535.1). NCBI lineage: Eukaryota > Metazoa > Chordata > Aves > Otidiformes > Otididae > Chlamydotis > Chlamydotis macqueenii. The sequence goes on along the minus strand of NC_141559.1, from coordinate 37,260,864 downwards.
AACTGGACAAAGTGCTGGAAGTTTGGTGGCTCACCACCAAATGTCAGCCTTTACTACCAGTCACCCTGTAACAGCAACAATTATTACTTTTCTTCACAGTCCAACGGGGAAAGCTGTTCCCCAGTATCAGACAGCGCCGACTTCATAGCGATGCACAGCAGGTTCTCCAGCCTCACTCTACGCACAGGACAAACACAGCTGACAGGAGCTCCCCTGTATCAGTCAGTTTAATTTTCAAATAAAGATTGAGAGAAGAAAAAGAGAGATGGACTGAACAGAAGGTAATTTCCATCTTGGAACAAAGATTATTTCATCTCATAATTGTTACACCGCAATTTGATTAACTCTATTTTACAGGAAATAAATTAATTCTTCATCCAATATATTATCTAGACAGGAAGTGTTATCAGTCACAGACAAAGCTATTAGTCTGGTATTACTCAAAACATTTGCTAATCTGTGCCATATAGCTAAGCCTCTGAGAGATAACTGTCACTAATTTCTACTCTCTGACTTTTAAAAAACCCTCTCACTCAAGAAGCCAGTTCTTGTTTATAACATGTTTTTATACCACTCAGTGTTAAAAGCATATGTATTAAACACCTGTTACTCTATCAGTGATTTTAAATCAGGAACATTTTTAATCTGGAAATCCAACAGCATCTGTCCAAGAGCTTTGCCCTGTAAGAAAAAAAAGAAACAAAACCAAACTGACATTTCATTTTACTATCTAAATATATCACCTTTGTAAATTAAGTTTTAAAAAATGGTTTAATAGGATATTTTTCCTACAATCAGTGTAAGAATTCAGTATGTTTTGTAAGTTTTATGAGTATTTATCCCTACATATACTTACATATAAATCTAGGGCAAGTTTTAGCAAGCCTTGGAGTCCAGGTTATCCAAAGTTATATTTACCTTTTCCATTTATTTGGCTTTCTCACTTGTGAATCAATATAATTAAGGAAAACTATAAATTTGTGTTTTCAAGCATCCAAACCTGAACAGATTGAGTAGTTTCTTCAATTTATTTGGTACCTAGTGCTAAAATCTATTTTCTGGGGGTTCCGTTCTGCTATCTGATTCATACATAGCATCAACATATTTTGTGAAATCTTCTTGACTATGCTGAGAATGTTTGTACACTTAAGAATTTATCAGCCTATGGTGGCAGAACTGTGCTTTGCTGTAGCCACAGAATTGCCACATTAAGGGATCTCATCTTCAGGTTTAGATATTTCAAATATTTAACACTCAAATTGCACACGTGCAAAAAATGTTAGTTTCAGATTCACATAAGGTGGTCAACACAAAATATCTCCTATTCATCTACTTTTCTCTTTCAGATTTATATTAATTATCAGTATTTTAACTATAGGAGTCATAGGCTAAGCTAAAGGAGCTGTCTTACAGTTAATGGTTCTTGTATGCACTAGGAAACACTTGATCAGAATTGTCTAGTAAATCTGCAATCTCCAAAACGTGACAGCCTTTTTGAGAAGCTAATTTTGCTGGTGCATTTAAGAACACCGGTAGCACATCATGAAGAACATAACCAATTTGAAGACTTTCTTAGTAGTTTCTTCTACACATATTTTTCACCAAATATTCTAAATCAACTTTCTACTTCCCTGTATCATTTTCAAATCTTAAAACAAGTACGTAGATAATGTGTATTAACAGGAAACGAAAAGGAACTAAAGAGTCAAAACCAAAAGCTTACAGTTCCAGCCCAAAAGTTGGTTATAAAGAGACTGTGTAATACACAGTTATAAAAGATAACTACATTAAAATCAATGCTTTGATACGTGCCTGTGGGTCACTTCTTAGGGATGCTATACCACCACCACCAAGGGAATTCTTCAGAACAAAATTTAATCCATGGATTCCTGGCAGCTCGTATCTGTAAAGTAAAATCTACACGTTGTTTCTCACGAGATATAGAAAGAAACACCTGTACAGAACATCAGGCAAGAGACAGCATGCAAAAACTTCACGCTTGTGATGGCATCCTCCACTGCTGAGTCAAGCTTAAAAGCTAACTTAAGATTAACCCATGGCCTTTCCCGCCTTCTTGTTCCTTCCCCTTACTCCAAATCAACAGTCCTTAATAGTTTTAAAGTGGGACCATAAAATAATAATTCTCCTCTCATTCAACTTCAAAACACATTCATTTCTAATGAGGTTGTTATCTACATTTTTTTTTCCCCTAAGAGCTAAAGCCGACACAGAAAGCTCTGTAGGCAAGAGGTTCAAGATCCAACATGAACTCCGAGAATACAGTGGGAAATATTTTTAATATTTTCTAGTTCTGATACTGAAAAATACAATCGCTTAATTTCTAGAACTCCCTTTTGCTAACAAAGGCCACCAGCTAACTGGGAAGGCATCTTCTTTATTACTGAGGAATAACTATGAGTCACTAGATCAAACTCCTATGACCGACTGCAGATAATTTTATAACAAATGAAAAGCAGAGCTACGTTTCAATGCTTTCTTGGAGCAACATACTTTGCTCAGATAAAATTTTATTTTAGTTTGACAGACCTATTTTTCTGTTCCATTGTCACTGTAAGCACTTTTCCATCCTTGCTTTTGACTGGTGGAGTTCCAATTTGGAAACTTTAGTAGAAGTTTGGCAAATGGCTCTGTGGTTTCCTAACAAAGTTGCTTCAAATTCCATAAATAGGTCTATAGCATATTTCCACTTGCCTCTCCTTGCACAGACTTTCAGTGTTTGGTCATCTTCCCTGTATTCCTCTTGTTGGAGAAAAGCAGAAACAAAAGAAGAACATTTTCTTTGTCTAAGGACTCAATAGCTTTCATTTTTTTCCATAGGAAAGGATTTAATCAGATCAGCAGCAAGACACGAGGAATAACAGAGAAAGATGATACCCAATTCTTGCTCTGCTGCAATTTAAATCACACTTCCTCCAACACCACCTACTTTTCCTCAGTCATCTATCTGATCTTCATCTGCTTGGCACAGATTTGAAGAATCTGTCCTCTGAAATAGCTGGAATTTCTTGCAGGGTTCTTGTACTGCCTATTTTTTCACTCCGAGGTTTATCTTTTTCAGCTCCTTGTCAGCTCTTGCAAGCAGTAGTCATGGAGTGTCTGCACCTGTCTCCCAGGCAAGGAGTTTTCACTCTTCCATCTCCTCTTTCATTACCACACTCTACTTTAGTATTAACATTATTAGATGTAATTAAGAAAAAAATTGGTGTTAACATTCTGTTGACCTTCCTTGAAAACTAGTTGCCGGGCTACAATATCATGCTTGAATGCAGGAAAGTTCGATGAATCCAACAGTGCTCCACTAGACAAAAGGAATATCAAGAATACAGCAATTTCCATGATACGTAATTTAGTAAATTTAATAACATAATCAACTACATAGCAGGATCAGAGGACCCCGCAAAGTTTTCAACTAAAAAATTCAATACAAATTACCAGTAACCATATACCATGAGAGCTAGAGGCCTACCAAAAATGCTACACTGTAAATTTTACTCTGAAAAACTGGCAGACTTCCAGGCAGCAAACCATTTCACAATTGGCAGATCTCGCCACAAGAACTAGACTAATGGAATACGTAATTCCAGAAGCTAATACCTCAGCTCTCAAAAGAAGTTTCATGAAAATCAATCATTTAAACAAATTAGGAAAGAAGTTGAAGAGTGTACAAAAGCAGAAGCAAATGACAAAAAGAGTGGAATAATTTCATTTCACTTTCTGCAGCAATTCTGGCAGAGGGAGTATTAATACAAGCAACAGATCTTAATTTGGAACATCACAGAATGGCACATTCCCTTCAAGTACTTTGAGGAAATATTTACTGTGAGATACTCTAGCTAAAACTAGGATTACAAAATAATAAACAACGGTCAGCATTTTCAGTATTTTAAGGCCTGTTCGAAGCATCTGAGCATCCAAAAATATTTCTGCACAAAAAATACACTCCTACAATAAAAAACAAGAAAAACCACTACAACCATCATAATAGTTTTAAAGCAGAAGCAACATTTCAACCAAAATGTTGGCGTCCATACACTCAGCATAATTAAACAATTTAATTAACTGAGATACAAAGGAAGAAAATAGTGTCTAATTGTACAATTAAATCAAAAGTTTTAAGAGCTGCTTTTAAAAAGCACAGAAAACAAATAAACCCTTCAAAGAATCCTAAGTCTGTGACAGAAACCAATAAAACAAGGAAAATGCACTGTTCTAGCTGAACTCCTATGCTTATGCACAATGGGGTGCCTGCTTAACTACTTCCTTTAAAGTGCTGTCCGTACTTATTCAAAGAAGTCAGGTTTCCCTGTGAATTTCCTGTTAAAATGCATGGAAATAATAATGGTACAAAAATTGTTCAATGCATTTAAATCAAGAAAAAGACAGGATTCCTCCCATCAGAGGAAAGCAGGAACTGAGTCCGTGGGCTAAAAGAGGTGTTTGCATATGAGATACACTGTAGAGAAGTATTTTTTTCCCCTCGTAGTAAATATACATACAAAAAAAAGCAATCTAGAAGCATCAGTACGCACATTTCTTGTTCTTCAGCTCTTTGCAGAAATATCCCATAAGAAGTCAGCTGACATTTTTATTTCTGAGCATTGGAATGCTCTCAAAACATAAAGGAGATAATTATGGCAGAAGATGAAACCAGTAAGTTCTCACAGGATAATTTTACTATCCTTTTTAAATGAGTGACCTACTAAATGAAAAGTTTCTTATTCCATATCTTAAGATTACCAGATCTCAATTTGTAGAGAATTGTATACAAAACACCACACAGATAACCTAGTATTAACACCATAGAGGGCAAAATGGCTAAAGGAAAAAAAAAAAAAAAAAAAAAAAAATTAGTAAATCTTCCATATGCAGTATGGTCTAGCTACTCATCTTACTACAGCATCGATACTATTTTTAATAGTGGTACCTGTCAGAATTCAAGAGACTGACATCTTTCTCTAAACTTTGAGCAAATTTCTGTCTGAGTACTGCTATCACTTCCCCATCCTCACTTATATTGATCTGACTTTTCATGTTGAGCTTGTGCACTCCTATGCTCAAGAAAAACTATGATTACCTGTTAAGAATGTACTCTACATAGGGTGGAAGCAATCACACATGTTTGGGGTTTTGGGGTATGCGGGGTGTTGAAAGATCGTATTTTGTTACCATGTTACTTGAAAATTTGGAAGTTTATGAGTTTTCAGAGTTCTCTATCAAAAATAATCGCACCTTTTCTGTTTAGTACACCAATTTAATAGCTTTAATGAAAAAGAATGAAAGGAAATTGGCTGACAATCTCTGTTCTGTAGTGAGGCAGAACCTGGTTGGTATGTTTTTAGTAGTAAAACTAATACATCTTTTTTTAACCATTCACACTTTAAATAAAGGAAATGAAGGAAAATGAAAGAGTAATACCGCTGTTTTTATGACAGCTAAAACAAAAAATAAACAAGTAATTTAAAAAGAAACTATACAATCTGAAGCACATGAGCATAATCCTTATAATCCTAAATATTTCCACAAAAGGATTTATTCTTTTTCCCCAGTAGTTTTTCAATTCACTCACAGAGCTCCATTATCACATCATTAAAAGAAGCCAAACCCAGGAACAGATAATCTAATTAATCAAAATAAATTGGCTTCATCCAGACATAGCAAATTTCAACTTTTATTTATGAACATAAACAGCATTAAGGAGCCACAATGAATCAACTTCTAGAAGTATCATTAAGAGGCACGAAATTTTTTATTTCTTCTCTGGTCTGTTTCAGAGGAAATTCAATTACATTTCTTGATATCAGAATTTATTAGATACACAGATTTGTTAGCACTTATGAAACAGTGGGTGAGATCTGCACTGAGCTGCTTATGAAGACAAAGTACAGCACTTACAGCTCCAAGACCAGTAGTTAAATGAACTCCAAGCTCACTCTGAGCTTTGAGCTGCACTTTCCTGACTTGAGCTCTTTGAACAAGAAAAAAGACAATAGTTTATCCATATTTTAAAAAGGGAAACTAGTTGGCTTTTTTTACCTTTAAATTCTGGCTTGGTGCATAGGGCAACAAAGTGGGTGAGAGCAGGTTAGTCAAAGCAATACTTTCTCTAAAGTGAGTGAAATTCATAAAAACTAAAATGTCTCGCTGAGATAGTGATAGAATGAGGCATGTTTCTGATGGAAGATAAGTAAGTTTTGGCTTCAATCTATAGTGGTTGTGTGCATGTCTTTCAGGTGGTGGTTTAGGCACTTCAGACTCCCAGTTCTGAAGCACTGAGGCTTGCGAAACCGGTTACTAAGTCCAAATGGTTCAAAACTACTATAAAGATAATATCTAATGGCCTTTAAGAAATGCATTTCTATTTTGTAGAGACATTCTGTACTGGAGCAAAACAAAGAAACAGCCCCAACGCTAATACGCTAATTCTGAGAATTTAAATGCCTTCACTAAAACAGATTGACTACCTTTGTCCAGCTTCAGGAGAGGTCCAAGTTCATGTTCTTTTTCAATGACTATTACTCAAGTTGTTATTTGAAGAGGCAAAGAAAGATACATTAAAAAATATCAAAGATAATACACACAGGTTTGCAATAATTATGTTAACACACTTTCAGATAAGCGTTGAATACCTTCATGTACCTACTGCAGAACTGTGGATAGAGCAGCAAGCTACTCACCTTGTTACTAGTTGTTCCTCACGTTTTTCTCGCTCAAAAAGGTGTTGGAAGTAATTCTCCAAGGCTTGAGCAGTTAAAGTTTTCTTTAGGTATGGATAGTAGAGGGGATGCCGCGCTATCACACCTATTAGGTATAACTGCTGTTACTTGGAGTAGGAGCTATTAAAACCAGTTTCTATTTATCCCTTCAAAACTGATTAGAGATCCTCCTCCTAACTCAAACTGTACATACGGATCCTTTTTAATGAGCTCCTGAATCAAAAACAATAGTATGACAGCTTTCCCTCTGTGAGCAGAGAAGTTGTGTGGAGCATGACTTGAAAGAATGCTCCCAGACTAAGTGATTAGTGGACTTTTTCTGGCTGCAAACAGTCCCTGCCACTGAAAGACACCTAAAGAACAACAACATTGCAACAAACAAACCACATGCAGTTCTCTTCCCCTAAATGGCTTCCATGACTTAGACAACTAATGACAATTAACCATAAAAAGGCATGATCAGTGACTGAAGCTTTGGTCCTTGCCACATTCTTTGCATGAGATCCTGATGTACATGAGAGAAATCTCAATTACATTTTTATTGCTGCAAATCATAGAATGGTTTGGTTTGGAAGGTTAAAGGTCATCTAGTCCAGCCTCCTTGCAAGGAGCAGGGACACCTTCAACTAGATCAGGTTGCTCAGAGCCTCATCCAACCTGGTCTTGAATATTTCCAGAGATTGGGCATCTACCACTTCTGTAGGTAAAGATGCTTTCATAAGCTTCAGGTAACTTCATGCTGAAGCTGACATTCCACAGCAGGATCAGGAAAGGAGATTTGTGTCACAGGGATCTTTTTATCTGTGGACTTCAAAGCTAATTTAATCTTAGAAGTCAAGTTTGTTGTTATTGTTGTTCCTTAATAAAGCAATAGTGTCTTTATATCCGAGGAAGTCTATTAGCTATATATCGTTCATGATTTGGCAATGCTACATTGCAACAGTGGTCAACCATGAGGAAACGAAAAAAAAAAAGAAAAAGAGAAAAAAGAAACATCTACATTCCTTCATTCTTCAACCCAAAGAAACAGTTTCACAAACAAGGACAAGAAAACTATATTCCTAACTATAAATTAAAAAAATTAATCAGTTTTAGCATGTCAGCTAATAGCAAATCAAATCCCAAACGCACCTTTAATTCATACTGAGCTTTGAACACCACACACTCTCATCTTCCAACAAGTAAGAGAGCCAATTGTTGCATGCAGAAGTAAGGAATAGAAGGAATTATTAATGTAAGAAGCAGGACAATCCAATGTAAAGAGACTGCACACTGAAATACACTATTTGGATTAACAATATAATAAAACCATTTTCTTATATGCAAGAAAAACTGGTATTTCCTAACACTGTCAATGTTTCAGCCATATTATATGTTGCAAAATTAACGTATGGAAATATTATACATGACCAGACAATCAAGATATTATATGACATAACACACACATGAAGGAGTAGCAATGAATGCGTAATGGAAACTTTGAAAAGACATTTCTCAACTTTGGGGAGCTCAACTTTGCAACCCTAAACAAAGACCTTTCTTTGTATTCTATTTTTTCCTAGTACCTCAGATTTCAACAGCTGCTAAACAGAAAACTACACACATTTTATTAGAAAAGTCCTTGTTTTATACAGATTATTTTTTGTTTCAGCACAGAGACAGTTAAAAAAAAACCAAACAAGTGATGCGAGAGATTTAACAAAAATTAAGAAGATCATTTGATATGTAACTCTTACTTGAAAAATCTTCTATCACTTCAGAAAGCAAGAAAAAGAAAAATACCTATGTTTGCAGAGTTGCCTTTGTCTCCACTTCTAGTATAGGCAAGATCTTCTAAGCGATAAGTATGTGGACCACTTGGCAGATCTATACAATATAAAAATGAATAAACTTTAATAATAGCTACAAATAATAGTACACTTCAAAGAGTATATTTTCTGCATTGTTTGTAGTACTCCTGAAAACATTTCCAAAGCTTTCTTCCCACAGGAACACTGAGGGAACAAGTGGTGAGGCTGTGGGCAAAAATTATGAAATTGATCCCTCCTGCTCCATCTCCCAGATTCCTTTTACCTTTTTACAGCCGAATGCTGTCTCAGGCTGTGAGGGCACATCTGTGCCCTCTTCCACCACCCTTTAATTCATCTTGGTTTTCACAGTGTGGTATCTTTGAAGGAGGCGTTGCAGCTACTTCTTGACCAGCTGACAACTTTTGCCCCCTTAACACACACTTCTCTGTTTCCAGTGCAGGTGGAAAATACATGTAGTTGCTACTGTCAAGACAGTTCTGTACTGTCTGTTTATTCTGATAACTTCTGCAGAAAACAGTCACAAGTTAAAATGCCTTTTCAATACAACACGTGTCTCTCTCACTTTCGTACATGCTGTTATAACAGTTACTTATTCAGCAGCATAGAACAAACCCAAGATTTCTTTTTCAAATTACTAATTTTGTAAATATCTTAGTATTATATAAGAAAAGGTCATAAATGGTCACAAATGCATACTCTAGAGGAAGCCAATCTTAATTTTTTTAACTTGTTCACGTCTCAGTACTGGACTTTCAAGTCTTTAGGAACATAAGGATTGTAACATTTCATTGAACAATGTTTATATTAAGTATTACTTTTATCCATTTACATATCAAAAAATGCAAACCCACTCCTGCCCAAATCCAGCAATTCAGTCTTATGGGATCCACACAGTTTATATGTAAGTTTTGATGGTTAAGTTACACAGCAGAAACCTTTTGCAATTGTTGATTACTAAGGGTAGTGAGCTGTCACCATTTAGTTTCTGTTCCCTGAAGAGAGATGAAGCACTCACTTTAGAATCATAGAATGGTTAGGGTTGGAAGAGATCTTTAAAGGTCATCCAGTCCAAGCCCCCTGCAAGGAGCAGGGACATCTTCAACGAGATCAGGTTGCTCAGAGCCTTGTCCAACCTGGCCTTGAATGTTGCCAGAGATGGGGCATCCACCACTTCTCTAGGCAACCTGTGCCAGTGCTTCATCATCATTGTAAAAAATTATTTCCTTATATCAAGTCTGAATCTACCTCCTTCTATTTTAAAACCATTACCTCCCATCCTATCACACCAGGCCCTGCTAAAAAGTTTCTCCTCATCTTTCTTATAATAAGCCCCTTTAGGTACTGGAAGGGTGCTTATAAGGTCTTGCCGGAGCCTTCTCTTTTCCAGAAGCTGAACACAGCTCCAGCTTTCTCAGCCTGTGCCTGTGCCCATAGGAGAGGTGCTCCAGCCCCCTGATCATCTTCATAGCCTCCTCTGGACTCGCTCCAGCTTCTTTTGTTGGGCCATGTCCTCCTTCTGTTTGTCACTGAGCTTCAGTTACTTGTTGATAGCAGCATAATACTGAAACTTGAAGCACGGGTTATATCCCAGTTTTTAGGCACTGAGCATCTAGTAATTTCAGCCAGTTTTGCTTCTGATCCAACTCCCCTCCTGCATCCCTGGCTTTTCAGTCTCATCATCTCTAACAAACTCATCTATGCTCCTGACTCACATGTAGACTTCTCACTCCTGAGTTGCCCTCTCCTCTGTCCCCTTCCTGTCATTTTCTCATCCTTCTGCACACAAGTGGCAGCTCTCCCCCCCACTCTCTGCTCCTTGAAGAGCAGGGGGAACATTCAGAGCAGGGAAGTGACAGCCTTCCTGCTTTCTGTCACAGCTTCTGGTGCATCAGCTGCTGGTGGCAGCCACAGGAAGCAACTCACAAATGTCCAACATTTTTTATTTTTTCTGCCACCCAACAATTCAGGCCTGGGCACATGCTTGTCACAGAAAATTTCAGTATAATGTATTAAAAATTGTTACATTTTAAGGAATTGAAGAGAGGGTCCTGTAAACCAATTATGGTGAACAAACCTCATCTTACAAGATAGAATGCAATTTGAAAATGCAGTCTACCTTTTCTATAGTGTTATTGCTTCTGCTGAGGATCTAAAGCTACTGTGTTGTTTAGGTTTTTAAAATTATTATTATTTTAGGGAGTAAAAGACCCAACACTAAAGATTATATGCTCTAAACATGCCCCGTATGGAATGCTGGCCAAATGCAGACTGTATTAAGAAGTGCAACTGCACCAATTTAAATTCAACCACAATATACTAACAAATGTCTTAAATTATACTTAAAATCAACATTAACACTGGGGCAATTTCCCATATGATTTAAATTAAAGTGCACCTACTATTAAGGCACGGGTAGATAGCTCTTTGTGAACTATGTAAAGTGATGAGGTAAACCCAGCCCTAGCCAAATTGTCATTACGTTCAACTCCTTCCCGTCCACAAAGGATTGGTAATCCTCAGACAGGAGCCAGGCTGACACAGAGAGCTTTAGCATAGCTGGGTAAGAGAGGGGAACTATGTCCAAGTCCTGCTGGCTGCAGTTTTTAATGTCCCTATCAGAAAAGGAGGCTGCAAGTCTATAGCAGTGGCAGCTAGACATTTGGGTTCATTTGGGTATAGGGTGGCAGATACTGTGGATGACAAAAATGCCTCACTACAACATCGACACATAAATTTGTATAGCGTCTCTTAGCTCATAGTACTTATTTGGTTGAAACAGATCAGGCAACACTTACAACAGTAGCTTTACTGGCACATTTGAGTGGCAAATGGCAAGTAGAAATGTGCCATTAAAACCGACAGAAAATTTTAAAGGTTGTATTTATTTAACTGGGGAATATTATTTTTGATTTAACAGCTCCATCAGAAGAGGATCTGAAAAAGTCCACCTAAAGCTCATTGTTCATTTTTGACAAGATTACCACACTTCATACAGCACAGAAATCACCTTATTTTAAGAGAGGTTTGTTTTTTTTTTTAAATACACAATTCAAGGGAAAAAAAAAAAATCAACCATAGTGTTTCTTAAAAGACTGAAGTATGACTATGTTTAAAATGTATAAGCTGTAGAAGTTTCTTCTCCATCAGACATTTTACACAGTCTTTGACAGTCTCCCTTTAAACAAAACCAATTACAAGAAGTGTTTTGGTGTTCTCATTTATTATTGCCCTAATTGATTTATCCTGCATGATCTGTTTATCAGGAAATTGTTTTCATTTAATAAAGATCTTAAACAAGTCTACAAAAGAATTCCCTTCAAAGCTAGGGCAAATGGTAAATTCAAATTCCACCCTCCCAGAACCACATCTAGCAGCATTTCTGAAATCCATTTTCACATATTTCTCTTATCTGTTCAAAGACAACTAACAGTCCCTCACACTTGAGATAACCATGAGACTAAGGAAAATACTTCCCTCCTTACTAAATGCTGACAGCAAATATTTTAGAGAAGTTACCCCTTTTATAGTCTAATCCATTTGTCTATTTCCCATCCATGCTGTCCATGTGTTAAGCCACAGAAGTAGGTATTTAGTCACATACAGAAAACATTTTTATTTACAACTAAGGGCAAAAGTTTAAAGATCCTTCTCAGAGGAAACAACCAGGGGAGCTCTGCTGTCCCTCAAAAGCGGGGTTTTGCCTAAATAAAGCCTGAGGAATTTAGTACTTAAGTTTTAGTACAGAAAGTTTTCTCAAATTATAAGGCAGCAATGGGGAGTCTAATAGCTTTTTGTTTCTCCAATATTTAGCATTGTAGTCACCTTGGGGAAAAAAAAAAAAACAAAACAAAAAACACAACCAGGACCTTTGCTAACCCCTGTATTAAACAGAACAATGACTGCCTATTCCTCAACTCACCCAATCTGATGGTGTGAATCCCCCACTGCCCTCCTGGGAACTCCCAGGTATCGGGGAGATTCTGGTGTACCATTAGATTTGTTTCTGCACAAGACATCAATCATCGCATTGAAGAGATGTTTCAATAGATGTGGAAAATCAGCCATCCAGTATCAGTGACTTTCAAATAGCAATAGTCATGTTTGGTAATACGGTTATTTAAAAATTTCTCTATATGATACAGAACATTCTCTAATAACTTCCACTATCCTATTACCAGCTTTGAGAAATACTGCTCACCTGCATCTGGAATCCAGAATAAATCTTAATGTATTGGTGCCTTCACAGCATTAAGTTTTTGAGCATACACAGACTTAAATACCTGAATTGCTCTTTCAGCATTAGTATTATTTTTAGAAATATTTCTAACAAATAATCACTTGATTTAGATTTGGAAATATCTATCCACAGCTTTAAATTAAATCTCTAATTTCACTGGTAAGAAGGAATAAGGTAATAAAGATTCTCTTTAGATCAAAAGGGAATTATGAAGCGTGCTGTGCATTAAGAAATACTGGATATAGTTCTGCCATTAGAAAGAATATAAAAATTTTTCAGTGTCTAGTGCTTTCAATAATCCTTAACTTAGTACCTAGGTTCTATGAAAAACTGATTGAACACTTCATTTTCATTGCAGACATCCTCTCCTGCTCCATTCAGCTCACTGGTTTGCCTTTCTCAAGTTTCTTCTTTTCCTTCTGCAGAGAATTTGGTTAGACAAGTCTAACAGCAACACAGGAATCAGATGGGCCATTAGCATAGTGTGTTTTCTTTAAAAGTCACCAGTTCCAGGTTGATCCCATTCTTGTTCATTTTGTGAAGGCTGCCATACGGAATAGGGCCAAATTTTAATTATCGAAGTGCTAAGCATTCTGCAAGTCTGTCCTCCATTCTGAACACAACTATTTTGATGTAAGGTAAAACCAACTATTTCCAGGATCGACAAAGTCAGATTTCAGTGTACTTTGAAACTATGTTTCAATTCCAAGCCAGCATTGAACAGTCTTCAGTTGTGTCTAAGGCTTAGGTTTTTTTGAACAGCAATTTACTTACATACTTGTTCTAGTCTCAAATATATTTTATACTGTGTGATGCTAACCTCCTTCCTTAGAAGAGCAGTAGCTTGTTTTGCAGTAGACTTAGAAATATATAGTATAAAGAGGTAAAACATTTCATAGAAAATCTAGCACACGATTTTCCATAGACAGTAAACTATATATTCACAAATAAAATGGTTAACTTACCTTTCAATTCACTGTTAGTCTTAGGTGGATCTAATGAAACAATCTCATCTGACGTAAATGTAAGATCCTCCTCAAATGTCTCAACATGCTGCCCATTTAAAAATAGGTTGATCTGGAAAAAATACCCATTTTTAAACTGTCAAATTAGAAATCCAACGTGATGTGAAAAAAATAAAGCATATTTCTAATTAAGTTTTGATCTGGCAGATTTTCAGTAATAGCTTTATGGATAAGGTTCTGTCGCTCCCTTTAAAAGAGTCACAATAGCAATAATGATGCATTATAAACCTAAAAGAAATCTTTGTGTAGGAAAAAAGCATAAAAACCAAAAGAAATGCTCTATCCAGTTGGGCATGTTTTAAAGGAAGACAAATCTATCTTTCCACCTCTCCCTATATACAGCAGCACTACATGGAATTTTGTGTCACAATTCTTGACAGCTGGCTCCCAAAACTTGAAAGCTTCCAGCTGTTCCATGATATTACCCCCTTTTCATCTTAATGTCACTGTGTATTAATGACAAACTTCTTTATGGATCCTATATTCATCTTCAAATAAATTTTGTGAAAGCAACTTATCAGAAATAAATACTGGATATTTAGGGTTTATGTCGAGATGAAAATATGAAATTGAAAAATGCCACGCTGTTCATCTTGCATGATGAGCATTCCCTACCCACCCCCTCACAAGAAATCTGAAAAAAAAACCCCAAAACATTGTCAAGTGTGCTATTTCATTAGCTGATTGGGCTGGTCACTTAAGATGCAAGCAAAGGTTTCTCTGGTTAAATCATATAGCCCAATCACCTAGAAAAATCAACTGCATCCATTTCATCCACACTGAAGGACCCTCAGCACTAAAGACTCAGACATACAATCAGGTTACAGTGCCACAACAAAAAGATATACACCAACTTGGCTGCAGCAGTTATCAGTGCTCAGTTATCAGCAAACACAAGTAATTCTATTCAGCCCTCTCTCTTAAGATTGCACTTAGAGAACAGCTAAGAGTGATAAAGGCATCCAATGCTTATGCAAGAGGAAGATTAAAAAAAAAGTAAAATCAGAAAAGCTGTTCTTGCCTTCAGGAGGTTTGCTAGAATTTTTCTCCCTAGGTTTAGATTACTTTTTAAACACGAAAAAGCACACATAGAAAACAACAAGTTTGCACTGTAAAACCACTAGCGATCTACGATTGGGACAATTGCATAAGAGCAGTGGAAACAACAGATGAGATATTGAATCCAAAGTGACACACAGAAAGGTGTTATCAAACACAAAACAAAAGAACTCACTGTGGAAATGGTAACATATCTGAAAATCTCCTTATGGAGTTTTTTTGGTTTTAGGTCAAATGCTGAACTAGAGCAACTAGACTCTTTGTAACTGAACTTCCAATCTAGAAAAGTAGTTAATTCATACCTTCCTTACTCTTTAATCTCCAGCTAGGCCATTGGTGTTAATACATGGCTAAACTTTGAATCCAGGACTTGAATCACTTACATCACACTTTTACATAACCTTTAATATTACTGCAGTACAACAGTGATAAGTCACATGGCATTTTGTTAATAGCGTATCAGCGCGTTCACCAGATTAGCTACCCTAGAGTAAGGATTTTGATTTTCTGTATTGAAAAGAGTTGATGCGACACTGCTTTCTTGCCCTGCTAAATTAGGTTACTATTTAATCTCAACAGTATTTTACCAAGTAAGGAACAAAGAACTAATTAGTAAGTTTACATTTAATTTGATGAATGAAACAGTAGTAGGCTAAACTTCCATAAAGATAATAATTTCATATTAAATGTGGCAAAGACAAGCCATTTGTACACAGCAAAATGTAAGTGACAACAAAAATAAGTACTTGAACGTTTTCAAATTACAAGAAAGGTGCAAGCTTTTTAATCCTTTTCCACTATGCACAGTTTATATTTAGTTTATAACTAAATAGCATCTGCTCTGTAAAATTAATCTTGAATTGTTTCCCACAAATGCAGAGTACTACTCAAAGAAAAGTGTAACATTTGGGCTTCTTTGTGCTAAGCACCACACGCATGTTAAAAATGAAAATGAAACAGTTATTTTCTGAAATGCTTACAACTCTTAAATTGATTACCAATAATCATTTTACAAAGTTGGGTTTGTTTGTTTTGTTGGGGGTTTTTTTGTTTTGTTTTGTTTTTTTTTAATCAATTGGGTTTCGTTTGTTTTCTCCTCCCTCCCCCACTGAGCAGCACTTGCTGCCTGTGCTCCTACGGCTTCCCTTCAACACCCTAAGCAGAAGCCTGTCACAATACCTGTGGTTTAACACAGACCAATGTTCTGGCCTTTGGCCGCTTTCTTGACTGTGAATGACTGAGAAAGCTCTTACTGAGCATGAAGCATCATTATCATGATGCTTTGGCATGATATGCATGCAATCGCTAAAGGTCAGTCAAAGACCTCTGAAAATAAAAAAGGCCATATATGCAATTTTGTCTGCAGTCTCCAAAGGATAAATTAAATATCTGAAAAGCAGTGACCAACATTTATAAATTTAAGCAATGTACATTTTCAGTAATACCAGTTTCTTCAAGTTTATCTTGAAGACTTCAATCTACACAGAGGTATGTGCATAGCAGAAGCAAAGCAGGGCTCTAGCTCAACATTTCACCTTACACTGTAATTTCTCACTGCCTAGTCATCTGAACCATAACTTCTCAGACAGAAAGAAACTACTGTTATGAACTGAATAGGGGTAGATCTCATCCACAGGCTCCTCCATGATACTCATCACAGTAGTCTCACAGACTTCCATAATTTTACAGCTTTTAACACAGGTAAGAGCAGAAATTACTACTTCAGTTTTTATAGAGAGGGTATTTGGAAGGAAAAGGCCTAACTCTCTGTTAAGGTAAAACCTGTGTGAATCAGAGGAAATTAACTGATTTTAATAGTTATTTCCAGTAGCATATACAAAAAAAGTAGACGCCCTCCCCCAAAGTCAAAACTTGTAAAACATTCCGTGTGAATAACATTAGTCTCTGGGAAAATATTTTTTTAATCAAAGTTACCGGAATACTTTGCAGTTTTAGGATGCAAAGTCACTGAAAAATGCCAGAGTCAGCGGAATTTTTCAAATGACTTCAAAGAGAACAGAGCAGGCTTTAAGTCTTACCTGAACATTGCTTTTGGGATAATAGAAGAAAAAAGGCTTCAGAACTGGAGACCTAGACACACAAGACAATAAGCATAAGTGCATTTAACCAGAAATTCATGAAAACACCAGATCATACACCTTTCGACTATTCAAACACCAGACAAACACTTAGGAAATTAAAAGCTATTTAGACATGATACTGTTTATTCTCAGTATCAGCAACGGTTTTCCAAACAATTTTGGAAAGCCTGACAAGTGCAGAAATTCCCTACATCTCATTATTAAGAAAGTCAAGATTTTGTTTAAAAAAAAAAAAAAACAAAAAAACCCCCAAAAAAACCAAACCCACAAAAAAAGCCACAAGAAGAAAATTTTGCAAGGAGGAGTATCCAGAGTAGCAACAATATTTTCTTAAAAAAGGATGCAATTCATGACACTGAAGTCTATTTCACTGTGATTAGCCCCATATTGATACTGAGGCTAGTTACACAGAGCTACTGGAAATACTTCTACAGTTTCTTCCCCCATCTCCATATGCAAGACAGATATATCAAAATATTTGCTTAAAGACAGGAAAGCTTTAGAGGCTCTCATGAGTAAGAATGGAATGGTGAGCATATAAGTCACCCACAGATTTTAGCAATATCTAGAAAAATACTGACTCAAACTAGGATTTTTTTTTTTTTTTATAAATATGCTCAACATTATTCTGATCGGCTCACTCATGTAACAGGTTCATGCTAACATTTTGTGGGATGTTCTGGGACACTTAACCTCACATTTCTAGCTGAAGCGTGCTGGTACAGACATAAATTTGCCATTCCCATATTCCAAACCAACAGGTACAAGAGATATCTGGTCCAGAAATCTCCATGTATTGGCACATGCTTGAGCTACTGCGCTGCCATAAAGTCACATTTCAAGTTCTCCCTACAGCTCATTAAGCAAAGACACCGTTATGAGCTGATCAGAGACTTACGTAACTCGCATTCAATAATTCAATAAAGAATTTTACCTTTTGCATACATATCTTGTAGCACTATTACCTTGTTATCAGTTATTAAGCACAGTGTGCCATGGAAAGACTTCAGTTGCTTCTGTGGTTGCTGTTTCAAGGTGTGACGGTGAGTGGTAGGAACACCACCATCACACGTTACAAGTTAATGATCAGAAGTTAACTTACACTCTGGGGCGCCCTCCAACAATTCCAGTGAGGCCAGGTGCTGGAAATGAAATTCAATTCACAAAAGAAGTGTTAAAACCACCTTTAAAACACTAGATCTCATAGCTTACCATAGCCTGAATAGTTCCTTTAATGCAGATTTAATAAATACTGAGAAATATCTAGCAAATTACATACATTCTCAACACTTAGTAAAATTGAACATTTTATATAACAGTTAAAAAGGCAAAGCATGGAAAAGGTACTGTGAATTTTAGCAACAACAACAAAAAGAATGTGTTTCAAAATGTGCAAAGTATAAACCAATTTGGAAGAAGAACCTACAGATTATTTTGCATTCCAATGCCAGTCAGGCAACACATTTGATAAAAAAGAATAACTTAGCTTTGGGGGTTTTGTTGCTGTTGCTATATTTACTTTTAAAGAGAGCAGAGAAACAATTCTGACCTGAACCACGGTTCATTTCAATACTTGTTTAATATGACTTTTCGTATTAGATTAATTGTTTCAGGTTAACTTGCATCTTTCTCTGTAGCATTAGCGCTGTCTAACTTTGCTTTTTTAAGGTGCTGGGTACTGCAGATCCCATTCTCTCTCTTTGATAAATAGGTAGTTTAGGGGCTTAAGTCACTAGCATGACTCTAGATTTGCAGGAAGCCAGCACTGTGATTAGACTCTTGTTTATTCTCAGTATCAAGTTGCCAGGCTTTACTACCATTAAACCCATCTACCCAGCTCAGTATTTCTGGAAGAAACAGTTTTGCTCTTCTCATCCTGAGCATAGCTTCCCACCCTTCTTTCTGGCATGGATAGAATGCATACATAATACCTCAGAGCTCCATATAGTATTGCAGGGGGAAAACTGTGAAGTGTATACATGAAACCAGTCTAGGAACTGACAAATGTGTTAAGCAGTCCCTTAGAAACAAATGCTGTGGAAAGCTGCCCACATGGTGCATTTACCCAAATTAATCCTGGCTAAAATGGGCTTCATGCTTCCTCCAGGTGTTAATTCTCTCTGTGTGTGCTCCAAACAGATCAAAAGCCACAAAAGCCACTTAGCCATGTCGCTGTGGTACTAAGCTCACACTCATTAGCTCTGCTTCTCAGCGGACTGGTTTAGTTTGGATTCAGTGACTTGGTAATGTGGACACACACCAGTGGCAGCACAGACAGTACAACACAGCATAGATTAGAGAGTCTTGCCACATTCATGTTCACTGGAAGTGATTTCCCTGAAATAGTGGTTAACAAGATGTTTCAACAAAGTTTTTGAAGACAGATGCTCTTACGTAGTCCTTATCTTGATCACACTGCTCTATAATCGGAGACACAAAACTAAAATTCAGTGCACATCTAAAAGGCTGATTCAGAGACGGTAATTACAGTAACTAAATCTGAAGTTATGGAAGAGGTCTTTTGCCTAAGGCTAGTGCATAATCACTCTGCCAGGTTGGTCAGCGTACTACTACAGTACTTGCACATTATAACTAATTCACAAGATAAACAGGCTTTACTGACTACATTTTTAGCCAGAAGCTGAAAAAACAAACAAACCAACCAACCTCAAAACACAGCAGCCTTTTGAAGGTACTACCCTCGAGAACAATCGGAAGGGATTAGAGGTGTTAACTTCCTCTCTTTCCCCAAAAATGTCTATGGTGTTTTTTTATTACAGGAAAAAAAGAATGCCTTCAACCAAAAAAAGCCATGAATAACCACCTCCCTACCCACTAAGTTCTGCTACAAAAAATGTGGTAATGGATAGAATGTGAAAGAATCCATTAATCTTACACAATTTGAAATGGTCCAGTGAAGATTCAGCCCCATACATATTATCCGTGCACTCTTTCAGGCAGAAAACTGCCATTCAACATTAAAACCAACTGCAGTTATTTTACTGAATTATACACCTCGTTTGTTTATTTAGGTTGTTGGGGGAGGAGGCTGGCTATTGTAAGGTCATGTTGAAAATATAGGCTCATAAAGTTAGTTAATTTAAATTATCTGTGGATTGTCACATGGCTCGCTTCCTGCTAGGCAGCTGAACTGCTCATTAAGGATACCAGATTTTGCTCCGACATCAATTTCAACTTCCTGAAAGCTCTCAAAGAAAGCTCTTCACTTGCCTGCTCTCACACAATGGAACTTGGCTCCTACCATAGAGCAGTCCCCTAAACACTGACAAGAAAACCATCCATCTAAGAGCAACCACTACTCACACCCCGAGGCTACGATAACCTTCTATTGCTGCTTGCTATTGCTATTCTTGCACAGTTCTCCAGCATAAGCTACTGTAACAACAGATCTGTCTCTGGAGATACTACAGGTACCCCTGCACAAAAGTGGGACTCAGAGCAAAGCTATACCAATATTCCAGTTGCAACATCATTAATTTCTGTCTTACGATTATCCGATCCATTGTTTATGTTAATATAAGTAAATTGGGAGTGCCTGTAAGCACAATTTAACTATATGCCATTCCTATTTAGACTTCAGGCAGAGAAGATTAAGCAAATCTTAAATTGATTATGGCTTATAATCAGTGATTTGTTATTTGTGTAAACAGCACTACAGCACAACACCTCACCTCAACGCAGGGCTCAGATGCCCATTACATTTATCCAGTAAAACAAAGAAGGCAATGGAAGGTGAAGCCAAACCAGGTAACAGTAGGCTTGCCACTGTGGCTAGACTTACTTCTCTTAAGTTCATTGTGATCTCCTTCGATCAACTGTTGTCCCAAGACATCTTTAAAAAGATCTTCTTATGTTGCACTTTATGCTTACTTTACATTGCTTGCTTAAATATCTGTGCAGATGCTCCTTCCTTTCTGGAAGAAGACTTATCTTTATCTACAATGACATGAATAATTTGTCATACTTGTATAGAGTACCAATCAGGCTGCAGCATCAAGTTGATAAGATTATCAGCTAAACTGAAGCTGTATCTCTCCTTTCCCGGAAACTTTACATGACCACTTTTTGCTATCAGATCTCCATTCATTAGTTCCTCAAGGCAGATAAAGTATCACTAAGCACAGTGTCATCCTATCTGCCATCAGTCATCCTCTTGAATGAGTTGCTTCACTTCAAGTTGACCAAGAACTCACCACCACTATCTGCCAGCTTCTGTACCTCAGAAAGGCACAAAACTGAGTATCCTGGTTTTGGCTGGGATGGAGCTAATTTTCTTCTCAGTAGCAGCTGTGCTTTGGATTTACCGTGGGATTTGGTATGTGAAGAATGTTGATAATACACTGGTGGTGTTAGTTGTTGCTAAAGAGATCAAGGACTTTTTCAGCTTCCCAGGTTTCGCTAATGTGCAGGTGCAGGAAGTTGGTAGGGATACATCTTCACTGCTTCTGATCTTCCATGCATGTTTTCTCTCTCCAGCTGCCTCTCAATCTTTTTCATTTTATTTAAAATGGTTTTTATTTTCTCATCCTACAAAACTCAACTGAGGATGAACATGCAAATACTAATACTTTTAAAGCTCATATATGATATGCTGGAAAAGACAGTAAGTTTCTGATAAATTTCATGAACCATGGTAGCAGGCAAACAAAAGACTACTGGGAAAACCAATGCTGCTCTCAGTTAGGGCTGTCACAACTCCCCCCTCCTCATCCTTTGTCACTCATTCTTCTCCCCTGCACCAGCTCTGGTGTTCACACAAGCATTTCAGGAAGTGGATCCACTGAAAGCCACCCCTGGCAAAAAGAATGCTTAAAATCAGCCCGAGGAAGCACCTATTTCAATATGTAGAAGCACTATGTTCTAATACTTTACAATCTATGCCATAGATATGACACCCTGTAAAATGCCCCAATGCCCCACAGCAGGAAAAGCTCCAGCTGGAACCTGCCATCAACCTATGAGATGCAAATTCCCAGCAAAACAAGCTTAATTCCCTCCAGCTCTCATAATTCCCCATTGGATTTCCTGGTGGTAGAAGAGCCTTATGTTTTGCCTCATTAATAGTTCTTCTATCCTATTCAAATTCTACTTTAGTGGCCACACCCAATTTTGGCTTATTACATCTTATTCTTTAATCTACTTCTGTCAAAAAGTGACTATTTCTGAAAAATCTGTATATTTTTCAACAACATAAAACATTATGCAAATTTTTGCATAAAACATTGTGCAAAAGACACTAGAGCACTTCTTTAAATTCAACAGGAGACACTTCTTTCTTTGAAACTGCACGAGTTCCAAAATACTACAGCTCCTGCTCACCAGCTTACAGTTTTTGACCCTAAATGGTGTTTCCGTTCTATTTCCAGTGACTGAATTAGCTCAACCAAAAGGTTATTAATCTATTTACTGCATATTCTAAAGACTGATATATATGATATATGTATATATATAAAACAGACATAAAAGAAGTCTATTTCTCAAGCATTATTTTTTAAGTGATTGAACTAGACCAATGTGAAATCCAAGGTTTTACACTCAACAGTTCTTACAATATAGTTGAGTACAAGTACAAAATACATACAATCTTTGTTTACAGGCATCAATTATATGTTCTTAATTATTCTATGTTCTCTGAATACAGCAGATAGTTTATCTTCTGCAATATGATTCTCAAAAAAATGGGGACTGCACTAAATTGTTAAAACAAGGACATTACTGGAAGTATCTTCCAACACACTTAGGAGATCAGTCATAATATTTACATATACTCAAGCACTTTAAAATCTCAAGTTGTATTAACCAGCTGTCATCTCAGTGTCAAACTCCGGTCATTTTAATGTGAAATAAGGGTCAGCACATTATTTCAGCTATTAGTAAAACATTTCTTAGCTACTGAATCCCTATTAAACTACAAGTGCCAGTTTCCCACAGCAAGGCTCTTCTTGAGTCTCTTCTACACTGCATTTTATTCAGAATAAAAGATTTGAATTAAAGACAACACATAAATATACTACACCAACACAATTATTTCAATACTAACAATATGGCCGACCAGACTGTATATAATGAAGACCTTTTCACTGAGTAGTTCAAACCTGGTCTGTAATTGCTAACTTCTATGGAGAGAGGGTGAATTTCTGTAGACTGGGCAATGCAGAACTGCACTGATCTCCCACAGGCTACTACAGATTTAAAAGTCTGACTCTGTGTGTCTAGGATTCTCCACTGCCAAGTACAGAAAAGTTAACTTTATAGAACAGGAAAATAGCTGCAAAGACCCTGCTATTAAGATTGAACATTACAGACCCATTTAAAGTTTTTATTTTTTTTTCAGGAGACCATACATGCATAAAACCGAACAAACTTGCTAGGTGCTGTTAAAAAACCTGGCTATAATCAACTTTGAAAGTATTGATAAATAAACAAAAAGCATAACATTATCAATTGAAAGTTTAACACACTCAGGTGTTAATTGTAAAAAAAAAAAAAACAAAACAAAAAAGATTAAAAGATTGGATTATGTGTATTTGGCTTTTTTTTTTCTTTAATAGCTTGTATCCCTTTAAGCCCATCAGAAGAGCACAATCCAAATGAAAACTGATTAACTGGCAAACTAAATAGCATGCTCAACAGAAGGTTACAGTAAAATCCTTCCATTTGGAACAGAAAACAAACAACAAAACACTCTCTAGTGTATGGCATGTCTATAGACAGTAACTTCAGATTCTTCTTTATGCTTAAGGATCTCATCTGCAGTTTTAATAGTACTTCAGAAAATTCCTGTGCAGGTACACTCATGTGCCCCATTGGTCTTCAACAAAAACAACGGGAATTCAAAAAAGCATTAGAAAAAAATGTTAAGGAATAGCTATGAAAATATGTCAGTCTTTCAGTCTTGAGTAAGGAAGCTTTTTAGAAGATGCCACCTTTCCAGACTTCTCTCTTGCAGGTCTAAATCCCTGCCTACATTGCAGAGCACAAACACATGCATGCTTCAGCCCATTCCAACATACAGGTAGCATTCCTTTATCTTTTCTTTCTGTGACAGAGGATGAGGTTCCATAAGAAATAGGGAATTTCAAACCAGCACTACGCCTTGAGAGGTAAAGATCTACCATAAATGGAATGGAGGTGGGGAATCAGCACTCTCAAATTGATTAGAACTTGTACAGTGCTCTCCTTTTATAAGGCCTACTTTTTTTTTATCCTTTACTTATACAAATACACAAAAAAATTATCATACCCAACAAATGTTTTGAAATAATCAAAGCTCCAAAATGAGGAAGAATTTTTTTTTTGTTTTATTGTTGTTCCCTGATATGTCTGAAAAACTGTAATTGCCCTCAGAAAGTTTCTCAGGCAAATAGTTAAAAAAATTTTGACTAGAATTATTTACATTTAGCCCAGATGAAAGCCACTTAAACTAGGCTTTTAGTACTGGCTATTAAATAAATTAATACCTATTTTCCCTATAATTCACAATTCTCATATTATGATACTAATACTAAAATTAAATTGCCTACCAAATCTAGCTCAGGGCTCCACAAGTAGTGATTAGCAGGCTGAAACAACCTGACAAAACACCAAGAGTGACAGTTGTCTGGGATTTCACCTCAAAAGACACAGCTGATAAACACAGGTAAATAATAGCTTAGGCTCAGTGCTGCCTCCCCCTCAGATACATGAGTAGTGGAAAATCCAATGGAATAGAGCAGAAGCTCTTCGGACTCCTCATCTTTATTCTGAACCATCAAATCTCCTTTCTCTAGCCCTCTTCTCCTCTGGAATCATAGAATCATAGAAAGGTTTGGGTTGGAAGGGACCTTTAAAGGCCATCTAGTCCAACCCCCCTGCAAGGGGCAGGGACATCTCCAACCAGATCAGATTGCCCATTCCTAAGTTTTAGCCAGCCTAGGCTCCTTAAATATTGGTGGAGTTCCTCTCTAGCATTTCTTACAGGGAAAGCAGAACCAAGGACTCTAATTCAAACTCTTTTGTGGTTGTGTCTTTCCACTATCTCAGGAAACCATCTGTACAGCAGACAGAATACTTTCCAATATTGCTAGATGCTAGAAAGCTCAGTTGATGGTGTTTACACAGCTTGCTAAAGAATCTTGGATGAAAAGTGCTATATATAAAAATTATCATCTGTATCACTGTCCACATATCACTTAGAGCAATAAACACCAAACAGCTACTGAGATGAAAGAAGACTATAGTTAAAAATAACTAGATACAGTCCAAGTAGAAGAGCAAAATTTTTCCTTTTTTTTCTTTCTTTTTTTTTTTTTTTCCTTTTTGTCTGGTACAGACCAAGTAAGTGCTCTTTGTTTCTTAAAGGTCACTCTCAAAATGTCTAAAAAAATAATGGAATGAAGTGTTTCTGTTCAGGTGACATCACCCTACAAGTCAACAACTCCTCCTTTCTCCTTGCTACTGGTTATGAAGGATTTATAATTTGTTCCTGCTTTTCCTCAGTTTTTCATTAAAAGAAGATTCAAAATTTTTTAAAAACCATTATTTGCAATCATTCTCATAGTCACTACCTCTCCTCCTGGAAGGGAACTAACCCAGGGGAGCTGGGGGTGGGGCATGACCAAGCTGGCAAACCTTGAAACACAGGACTTTGTTCCTTAAAGGGTTCCTGTGTTTTTACCAGGAAAAGCCACACATGCTTAAAACCTCACTTGGTGTGCATCGACACAACTGCCACCATTTTGGCAAAACAAAGCCACAAAAGGTTACATCACACACAGACCCATGTGGGATATGCAAAACCACATCTGATAGGCATGCTCTACCCACATAAGAGAGCAGCCACAGCTATTTTTGCTCAAAGCCCAGCAAGAAAAAGTGGTGCAGCACTGTACAAAAAGGGACCTCAGGAGCTCACTGCTCAGAGCACTTAGGGTATGGAAGGTTTGAGTTCTGGGTTCTTCTCTGCCTGTGGACACTCCAACCCCTTCTGTAAAATGACCAACCTCCCATAGGGTATGCTCTGCTTCTTGGTGAAGCTGTTACACTTCGGAGAATAGTAAACATTTGCAAAAAATGGCCCAGTGAAATAGAGGGGGAGGAAAAAGCTGAGAGAGAAGCGGGCAGGAAATGAACATCAGCCACCTTAAGACACAGATGTTCACCTATTCTGGTAACTCAATTTCAACACTGTACATAGAATCATAGAATGGTTAGTGTTGGAAGGGACCTTCAAAGGTCATCTAGTCCAACCCCCCTGCAAGGAGCAGGGACATCCCCAACTAGATCAGGTTGCTCAGAGCCTCATCCAGCCTGGCCTTGAACGTTTCCAGAGATGGGGCCTCCACCACCTTTCTGGGCAACCTGTTCCAGTGTTCTATAACTCTCATTGTAAAAAAATTTTTTCCTAATTTCTAATCTAAATCTACCCCCCTCTATTTTAAAACCATTACCTCTCGTCCTATCGCAACAGGCCCTACTAAACAGCCTTTCCCCATCTTTCTTGTAGGCCCCCTTGAGGTACTGGAAGACCGCTATCAGGTCTCCCCGGAGCCTCCTCTTCTGCAGGCTGAACAGCCCTAACTCTCTCAGCCTGTCCTCATAAGAGAGGTGCTCCAGCCCTTTTATCATCTTCGTGGCCCTCCTCTGGACCTTCTCCAGCTGGTCCATGTCCTTCTTGTGTTGGGGGCTCCAGAATATTCCACCCAACACAGGTAGCACAGATTTTTTACTTTTTTAATTCTGTGAAGAACAGTGGTGAAAGCAAAAAACTGAAACCTTAATAAACTTAGCACTTTCAGACTTCAAATAAGGTTTATATACACAGCAGTTGCTTTATAAAAGAAGATGCACAGATTAAGAATTAGGAGACACAAGTACAGATCTATTAGCTTTGGATCTTACAAATAAATAACTGTTTTAAAATCCACCCAGCTTTCCTTTGTTTAAAAAGATTTTCTAGGGGATTGCCTAAGCATACATAGAATAAACAGTAAGTATAGATCTTTACTTTCAGGAATGTTGCATAGTTACTTGAATAATGAAAAAAGAAAAACTACTTCAATTATGAATACTTAACTAATTATAGAAGTGGTAGTTTAGT
This sequence comes from Chlamydotis macqueenii, assembly GCF_036417535.1. NCBI lineage: Eukaryota > Metazoa > Chordata > Aves > Otidiformes > Otididae > Chlamydotis > Chlamydotis macqueenii. The sequence goes on along the minus strand of NC_141559.1, from coordinate 37,233,797 downwards.
CCCAGTGTAAAAACACCATTTTTTTCATTAGAAAAAACAGTCTGTAGAATCAACTTACGTCTGTGCTAAATGCTGACCTACTAACCAGTCTTCACAATTGCAAAATCTTTACAAATTATCTCAATGAATATTTGCAATTAGTTCTACATGATCACATTCTATCTTGTAGGGGAGGATAGGAAAAAAAAAAAGAAAAGGATGACCATGCACTGACCTTGCCTCTATAAACACCATTTAGGAAAAAAAAAATAAAACAACAAAAAAACCCTGCCCTGCATTAACTGTATCTCTGCTACCACTGTAAAGACTGCAACACAGAATGAGCACACTTTCATACAGTTTTCAATCCATTAAAAATAAAATGTTTATTAGTTCTTTAACTGCAAGGCAGCATCTACCCACCCCTCCATTAATCAGGATTCTAGATTTGCTACGGAAGTTGAGAGAGTCGCGTTAACGTAATTTAATTGTGAAAATCTATGTAAAGTTTCAATATATTCTTCATTAAGATATGTAGCAGCCATTGCAAAACATCTGAGCTCTAGTCCTCACAATAAGCTGTCAAATCTTAAATGGATAACAAAAGTAGGATGAGTAGTCATAATGTAAATCACGAGATATGAATGTGCTCCTTAGAACTGAGATGGATACAGTGGTAACACTTAGTGACTTGGGAGAACAGAAGAAAAAAAAATAAAGGAGAGTTTGCTCAAAATAATCAAACAGCAAGTCCTCCTAGAAAGTTAAGAAAATCCAATGACATCTACAAGGAAGAAATACAAAGTTTTTTTTTTGAAACCAACTTTTGGTAAACAATAGAAGCATGAATCATTTCATACTAGATGACTCTTATGCAAATACTGAAAATATACACTCAAAACCAATGGACAGTTAAACCTCAGTATTTTGACTTTACCTCACAAGTCAATTAAAAATAAATCTTGCAATAGTTGCAGTACATCACAAATTCACACAAAATCAAATGTTAAAGATAGAGTAATTTGAAGTTAGACTTAATGGTGCAGGATCAGAATTTAAGTTGGGTTGTTAATATACAATGTAAATTAAGAATTAGATGCAGGCTGTTAGTATTCTCACTGCAATATCCTATTAAAAAATTTGATTTATATCTGAAAGTTGTAAATACCTACACAACAGCTACACATTAAACAGGTTAGAAGTACAGTAGTATCTATAAAAATCCTTAGCAGTAACATCAGATAAAGTGCTGAAGAGAACTTTCAAAACCCTCAAACTGTACAGCTCTTCACAAACTGCAGTGCTATAGCTGGACACTGTGGTAAGCTTTTGCCAGCTAAATAACGTTCTTAGTGTTTATTGCCAGTGAAGTCTAACAGTATTACTGAGTTTTAATAACATGGTAAAACAGAGTAAGACACTGTTGTACATCGGTGTAACCATGGGTAGGAAAACAAAGACAAATGAGGAAAAGGAAAAAAGGCAGAAAGGGACAGTAGCAGCAATGGAAGCATAAGGAGCTCAAAGGAGCAAAAAGGTGGACTTCCAGAACTTTGATTTTATCATTTTGCTGATTTCCACAAAACCTATTTCTACATCAAACATAAATACCTTAAAAAAATTTACAATTTCACTATGCACAGCGCTATGAAACTGAACACAACTAAGCCTTTGGGTGCTAGGCGTGCTCAGGAAAAAAAAGTAACTTTGAAGTTCTTAGAAGATGTGGAAAATATTTACCCATGCCAGTTCCAGCTGGTGCAATCTCTCTGGAGAAGATTTCTACAGCTTCTTTTTGCTTATGGTGTACAGCAAGCCAAATAACGGCTTCCCGAGGACCCTGCTTCAAAAGAGTAGAAATTAGATTAGCTTAGATGCAGAACATCCGTTAAATCTACCAAACTGAAAAACAACGGCAGCTCAGCATTCCAGTTAAATCTAATGGAAATGTTTAGTACTCACTGCTACAAACTACAATTTTCATTCACTGACTTTTCATCTAACATCACTATAATTTCCTGTTAATGTTTCGTTACAATTTTTATTTTGCTACCATGAAATCAACTGTTGGATATTTCAGACTGCTAGGACACCGTGCTGCTTCTCCAGCGTTCTCAAAGAATCAAGTACTATAACTAACAGTACTTCATAAGTAACTAAATACTTGGTTTCACTCTCAGTGGAACTGGCTAACAAACTTTCCTCTTATTTAAGTGCATGAGAATACTTTGGGGTCAAGTTTGAGAGTCAGGTTTACGTCTCCTAGTATCAAGAAGTAAGCGGATCTGCTCACAGAAAAGAATTCAAATCTAATCCTTTGGAGCTGAACGGGAGAACAGAACTTTTAAAAGCAACCACATTTCCAGAGAAAAGGGTAGACACTCCTCTAAAGGTAAACCCAACCAATACTCTGCTCCCTATTCTGTAGTCAACTAATACACACACCCTTGCAGATAAGTGCTCTCATTTAAGATTTTACTTCTCTAGAAATCTCTTTTCTGCCACTGAAAGATACACCACTGCCATCAATACACTGACAAAAGTCTTAGAGTTAACATCAAGTCTCACTGAGGGCAAAGACTGTATTTATTTGAGAATTTGCATCCACCAGTGAGAACCACCTTTGGTCTACCTGTAAATTCCTAAAAATGTGAAACCTGCTTAAAATAAGAGTCTGTCTGTAAGTGTCCCTTACTTGTCTGAAAGCACAACTATTTCCATCATATATATGAAATGGGACTGCACAAGGTCTCAGTATCTCCTGGTCAGGAGTTTCTGAGAGAACTACTTCAAGTATGTAGTTCTACAGCAGGGTATTTCTTCTCTCTCGTAGTCAGCTCTCTAAAAATAAGGGGTTTTTTGTTAATGAGCGCAAAGAAAGTTTCTAAAGGTTCTCTGGTAACCTTACATGAAATTCTTGGCTTACTTAAATCAATGTAAAATGAAAAAAACGAGGAGTTTGACTACAAGTACTAGGGGATTTCTTCCAGTGTTTATGTCCTTTTTTTTTTTTTTTTTTTCTCTTTTTTTTCGTCAACAGGAAAGGATATATTTCAGGAAAACATGAAAAACAAAGTTTGTTTGTTTGGGATTTTTTTTTTTTGTTATTCGACAGAGCTCAGAGGACTTCATAACTCTCTAAATGCTCTGTCTAAAGAATCCCTGTAGATTTGGTCGCTGTTTTCATAGAACAGAATCATAGAATCATAGAACGGTTAGAGTTGGAAGAAACCTTCAAAGGTCATCTAGTCCAACCTCCCTGCAAGGACCAGGGACATCCCTGTCTAGATCAGGTTGCTCAGAGCCCCATCCAACCTGGCCTTGAACATTTCCACGGATGGGGCACCTACCACCTCTCTGGGTAACCTCTTCCAGTGTTCTACAACTCACATGGTAAAAAATTTTTTCCTAATATCAAATCTAAATCTACCCCCCTCTATTTTAAAACCGTTACCCCTCATCCTATCACAACAGGCCCTACTGAACAGTCTCTCCCCATCTTTCCTGTAGACCCCTTGAGGTACTGGAAGACTGCTATAAGGTCTCCCCGGAACCTCCTCTTCTCCAGGCTGAACAGCACCAACTCTCTCAGCCTGTCCTCATAGGAAAGGTGCTCCAGCCTCTTATCATCTTTGTGGCCCTCCTCTGGACCTTCTCCAGCTGGTCCATGTCCTTCTTGTGTTGGGGGCTCCAGAACTGGACACAGTACTGCAGGTGGGGTCTCACCAGGGCAGAGTAGAGGGGGAGAATCACCTCCCTCAACCTGCTGGCCATGCTCCTCTCGATGCAGCCCAGGATGCGGTTGGCCTTCTGGGCCACAAGGGCGCATTGCTGGCTCATGTTGAGTTTCTTGTCCACCAGCACTCCCAAGTCCTTCTCCTCAGGGCTGCTCTTGATCCATTCTCCACCCAGCCTGTATTTGTGCCTGGGATTGCCACGACCCAGGTGCAGGACCTTGCACTTGGCCTGGTTGAACTTCATGAGGTTGGCACGGGCCCACCTCTCCAGCCTGTCAAGGTCCCTCTGGATGGCATCCCTCCCTTCCAGTGTGTTGACGGCACCACACAGCTTGGTGTCATCAGCGAACTTGCTGAGGGTGCACTCCATCCCACTGTCCATGTCGCTGACAAAGATGTTGAACAGGGCCAGGCCCAGCACGGACCCCTGAGGGACACCACTCGTGACCGGCCTCCACTTGGGACATCGAGCTGTTGACCACCACTCTCTGAGTGCAGCCATCCAGCCAACTCCTTATCCACCAAGTGGTCCGTCCATCAAACCCAGGTCTCTCTAGTTTAGAGAGAAGGATGTTGTGTGGGACAATGTCAAAAGCTTTGCACAAGTCCAGGTAGATGATATCCATTGATTGTCCCTTGTCCACCGATGCTGTCACCCCATCATAGAAGGCCACCAAATAGGTCAGGCACAATCTGCCCTTGGTGCCATGTTGGCTGTCACCAACCACCTCCTTGTTCTCCATCTGCCTTAGCATGGTTTCCAGGAGAATCTGCTCCATGACCTTGCCAGGCACAGAGGTGAGACTGACTGGCCTGTAGTTGCCCAGGTCCTCCTTGTTCCCCTTTTTAAAAATGGGGGTTATGTTCCCTCTCTTCCAGTCATCAGGGACCTCACCAGACCGCCATGACTTCTCAAATACAATGGCCAGTGGCTTGGCAACTTCATCTGCCAGTTCCCTCAGGACCCGCGGATGGATCTCATCAGGTCCCATGGACTTGTGCACATTCAAGTTCCTCAGATGTTCCCAAACCTGCTCCTCAAATACAGTGGGCGGTTCTTCATCCTCGCAGTCCCTGCTTGTGCCTTCCACAGCTTGGGTGGTGAGAGAAGAGCCCTTATCCGTGAAGACTGAGGCAAAAAAGTCATTGAGAACCTCAGCCTTCTCCATGTCCCGGGTAACCAGGACACCGGTTTCCTTCCAGAGGGGGCCTACATTCTCCTTGGACTTTCTTTTGTCCCCTACATACCTATAGAAGCTTTCCTTGTTGCTTTTTATATCCCTGGCCAGATTCAATTCCATCAGGGCTTTAGCCTTCCTCACCCAATCCCTGGCTACTTGCACAGCCTCTTTGTAGTCCTCCCAGGCTACCTGACTCCACTTCCACCCTCTATAGGCTTCTATCTTCTTCACTTTCAGTTGGTCCAGGAGCTCCTCGCTCATCCACGCAGGCCTCCTGGCCTTTTTGCCCGACTTGTTCTTCATCAGGATGCACCTCTGCTGAGCTTGGAGTAGGTGATCCTTGAATGTGGACCAACTTTCCTGGGCCCTTCTTCCCTCCAGGGCCGCCTCCCATGGCAGTTTGCCAATCAGGTCCCTGAAGAGGCTGAAGTCCGCCTTCTTGAAGTCTAGGGCTGAGAGCTTGCCGTGTAGTTTCCTTGCTGCCCTGTGGATCTTGAACTCCACCGTGTCGTGGTCGCTGCAGCCAAGGCTGTCCTTCAGTTTCACATCCCCCACCAGCCCCTCCCTGTTGGTAAGCACAAGGTCGAGCATGGCACCCCTCCTTGTCGGCTCCTCTATCGCCTGCAGGAGGAAGTTATCGTACACGCATTCCAGGAACCTCCTGGACTGCCTGTGCCCTGCCGTGTTGTCTCTCCAACAGATGTCAGGGTGGTTGAAGTCCCCCATGAGGACCAGGGCTTGTGACCGTGAGGCTGCTCCTATCTGGCTATAGAGCACCTCATCTGCTCTGTCCTCCTGGCCAGGCGGCCTGTAACAGACCCCCACCGTAGTAACATCCCCTGTCCGTCCCCGTCCTCTAATCTTGACCCATAAGCTGTCAGCTCCTCCTCCATCTCCAGGCGGAGCTCCACGCACTCCAGCTGGTTGCTGACGTAGAGAGCGACACCCCCTCCTCGTCTCCCCTTCCTGTCCTCTCTAAAAAGCCTATACCCCTCCATGTTGACGCTCCAGTCATCCGAGTCGTCCCATCACATTTTACTAAAAATGTAGAAAAGTAAAGGAAAATTGAATATATAGCTACTTAGGATACATAAGAGGACATTTTCCTGGAAGAAAGGAACAACTGGATTTTAGATTCAGGTAGGCTTGGATCTTCCATGTCAGATGTTTGCTAAACCAGGAAATGAATATGCATGACTAAATAGTCCATTTTTAGTTTATTCCAACCTTTTTCCTTACATAAAATAATTTCTGAAGCATTTAATAGCTTCCCAATTGTGCATAAAAATAATGAATAATTTTTTAAAACTACATTTTTCCTCCTAGTGTAACACTTAACAGATTTTATCAAAAAGCCTATTTCTTTACAAGTACAGAAACCAGCGACATTTCTGAAAGCGTCAGACATTAAATACTCAGCAGAAAGGAAGGACATGGACGCCGCTAGAATTCAGCGGCCTCAACTTCAAAACACAGCAGTTCAGGTGTGCAGTAGAGGAGATGTGTTTTTTTTGGTCAGATGAAAAGAACGGAGCCATGACTCCTTAAAGGACTCCTCTGCACTAAGGAATAGCATCATCCTACACAGCAACACATTTTTTATGACTTAACACTGAAAAGACAGAGGAATGTTTCTTCATGCTAATAGTATCTTTCCTCTACTACATAGGAATAGGAGAGAAAAGATAAACACCTTGAAGTTGTTGTTATGTGCAGGCAGTTGTTAGATGAACTGAATTAAAGTTGTGATCAAACAAAACCACGTCTCATTCTTCTTGCTGTATGTTTTGATGTTTATTCACTATCCAAAGGCGAATGGGTGTCCCTGATCTCAATAACTAGAAGTCATGTCAAAAACAATTCTAAAATTACTTAAAGCAATTGTCAATTTACACAGCTGGCAGTGAAAAATGCTAGATTATTATGCCTAACAAAATACAAGTTTACTCATTAAAATGCTAGTAAACTTAACAGTATCATAACAGACTTTTCCCCTCCCTCAAATTTTAAGATTTTACTAACATTTTAAACTTTAAAAACTACTTTTTTTCCCTCTTCAAAATAACCTGAGAAACTACATGCTGGATCTGAGTTCTTTTAAACACATCTCCTAACTCTAGTGCTACTTATTTTAATTGTCCACATTTTTTTAAAGCTGCATTCTTTAAAAACATTACATAAACCAGCAAATTGAGTATTAGCTTTTGAAATATTGATGTTTTGTATATTAGCATCATTTTCCTGTGTGTATACAGTACATTTTTTCCAAAAGCAATACTGCTGAACATGTCAACATTCGAAAAATCTCAAGTCAGTTTCAGGAATTTAAGTAACTTCAGCAATGTAGGAACATGGATGTGTTTCCTAATAGCAGCTGCTGAAATGGTGTTTATCATAAATGCTGTAATACGCTGCACCAAGCATTCTGGCTACTGTAAGAGTATTCCAAAGAGACTGTTATGTTAACAGACTACTAAATCCTCTATTCCAACTCAAATATATGACAAAACCCCAACACAAACAAGCTCACTTAAGCCAGCTTATACCAAGGGAGGAAAACTTCCTGAGTTTATAGATGGTGATCAGCTAAGACTCAGTAATTAAGGGCCTTCTTGGTTTAGTACATTTAAACTTAAGTCCGAAATATTAATGAGATTGAAAGATTATTTTTCTCTACTTCCTATTCTAGTGGCATATCTACAGAGAGGTACTCTTGAGATACCGTAATGGTAAATATAGAATCATAAAACCGTTTGGGTTGGAAGGAACCTTTAAGGGTCACCTAGTCCAACCCCACTGCAAAGAGCAGGGACATCTTCAATCACATCAGGGTGCTCAGAGCCCTGTCCAACCTGGCCTTGAATGTTTCCAGGGATGGGGCATCCACCACCTCTCTGGGCAACCTGTGCCAGTGCTTCACTCTGTTCATCATAAAAATATTTCTTCCTTATATCTAGTTTAAATCTAAGTCCTTCTATTTTAAAACCATTACTCCTCGTTCTCTCACAACTTTTTTCCCTGCTAATTGATTTAGTGTTTCTTAAGTACCTCTGTGCAGACATACTCACAGGGAGACACACACACAGTATATTTCTCAGTCTTCAAGTGCCCAGCCTTGAAGTATAATAGTGTAATGTAGGAAATACTGCACAATAGTATAAGGTAGGAAATACTGCAAACTAATAAAAACGTGAATCAAGTTTATCTCAATACTCATGTAAGCAAACCCTAAAATAGAAGTTTAGCAGATCCAAGGTAGGAGAGGTTATGTTATTTCATCAGATCATGTATCACTGAAATGACAGAAATTTCCTTCTATGAATACAGAAACAGATGTTCTGATCAAGAAACCTATCAGTTTTCCAATTTAAAAAAAAAAGCTCTTTTTTTTTTCCACAGAGTTCGCAAGCTACCAAGAGATTAATTAAATTAATACAAATAATAATTAATAGGAAATACTCTTGCAGAAAACATATTTACACATTCACATCTGCTTCCTAGTTCTAAACTGTACCACGCCTTCAATATTCCATTTAAGTTCTAGGTTTACTTCCTTGCCCACAGATGAAAGACATAAGGGTCTATGAAAATAATAAGCTGAATCCTACTTTGAGTTGGTGAATCCAATATTAAAACTGGATATACAGACTATTTTAAAGTCATTTATCTTACAGTATCATATTTAAAAACAAAAAATTGCAAAACAAAGTTATACTTCATCAAGTCTTAACAATATGTTGTAAATTGGTTAACAAAGGGTTAGCAGAAAAGTAACAAGATACAACACATTTTTTATATAGCAAAGTCTAATATCCATATTATTAATAGACACCTTTCACACAAAACATTCGGTATTTCTAAACCATGAAATCACTGACATCTTGACACTGCCATAACCTCTTCTTCTTCCCCAACAGAAAACCACAGAGCAGGAGATACTAAGAATTAAATACCGCTAGGGTTACTCAGTGCTGATTCAGGTCCCTTTCTTGCTCATGCTGGGCTGTTACCGACAAAGCAAGCTATCAAGAGTGGCAAGCAACAACCACAGAAACAGGCAGGGAAGAGTGAAAAAGGAAAGGAGGCAAACATTTCTTGATTTGTCCAGGATACTTTGTGTTGTGAGGAACAGCCAATACTCCACACAGCAGTTCAGACTACAGTGTCCAGGCCTACGTAAGCGTGGGAAATACAGTGATTTCATAGCTGCAAACACAAACCTTTGCACCTAGTTTGACAAACCTGCGTGAGAATTAGCCCAGCCACACCAGACATCTACACTGAGCTCCAAATATTGTTCAACTTTTCCTGTCTTGGTAATTCATATACATATTTGCTTTTCCTTTTTAAATTTAGACAGTACAAACTTCAAAGGAGGAACTGTTTTCCTTGGGTATTAATACACTGCCTAACATAACATGGTTCTGGTTTTTAGCACTGTTACTTGCAACTCAAATAACCACATCTAATTTTGTCTGGGAAGACATGGTAGGAAAGAGTGTTTAGGTATCAGGTATTCCTACCTGCAAGCCCAAAAGGGCAGATGTTTTCTTTAGCATTCGATGACTTTGTATTTTAAATTGAGAAACAAACCCCTCTCCCCACCCTTTTTTCTCAAGATACTACGGCTGCTTTCCAGATGAAAGCTCCTCTGGTTATTTTCTTCTAAACTGTTGGAGAAACCTGGTGAAGAGGGAAGGCAATAGGGCAATTTCCTGTATTTCGGCCTCAGCTCTCACATCCTATTTCAGGCATGTATGAGAAGCACATACAATGGAGAGAATACTATTTACTTTTAATAGAAGACTTAGGAGTTGAGGCTGAAAATACAGAAAATACTACAAATACTTGATTTCATTTGGAAAATTTATTTAATGCACTGTAAGCAAGGCAAACTGAACAATAAGGAAGGAGAAACTGCTCTATTTCAAATCATTACTCACTCTATACAACATGACAGAAAACTTTCTATGTAACAATTTAATTAAAGAAGGTATTACAAAGCATAATCATAAGGAGCTGGTACAAACAGAACACAGACAAGTTCAGCATCTGGAACATCTGTTTCTGTTTCAAAATTTTGATTCTGCAGTCTCAGTAACACACTTAACATTGCAGGGTTTATGGCCCTAAAAGGAAAAAGACCACATTATAAAGTTGGTTCATGAGGAAGCAACTCTTGCTCTTGTGCAGAAGGAAACTGAAGTTCAAGCACTGAAATGAACACTCACAGATGTAACTTGCACAACTCCTAAGAACACTTAACTTACTATAGTAAGAAATTCACTGTCTTTCTCCACATCACGTTCTTGTTTCCTAAACATATAAACTGTTTAAGTGTTGGTCCTCCTAAGATCAAACTAACAGAGCTGAGTTTCGCCACGTGTACCTTAAGAGTTTTGCAAGACTGCCATTGACAAAGAAGAATTAGATACTACTGTTTTGGAACAAACTAAACTGTCTAAATATTTAAAGTGCATGTAAGTAAGGACAAGATTTACAGTCTTTTTCCTTTAAAAAGGACTTTCATATGGAAAACGGGCCATGGATATTACAGCTGCAGTGACTACGGCCATTATTCATATTCTTACATACAAATTTAACAAGTCCCAAAATAAAATGCAGGATTATACAGATGAAGATTGTTTCACAAATAGTACTAGCAGACAGTTTTAAAGTTCTACAGGCAACAACTCTGCCATTTCCTGACTCTGTGGACTTCATAATGTGGTCTTTTAGAGTTATATCTAATGCAATATGCCTATGTAACAACAACTTCTATAAGAAGGTATTTCTTCACATGAACATCAGAATAGACTACGTTTTTGTAAGATTTCATATCAGGACTTCTGGAAGAGCCAACACTGCAAAGCCCTTGTCAGTGTTAATTTTATAGGCTAAGTAGTGACACTGAATTCTTTGCAAGATGATGGGGTGAAATTCCCAAGATGATAGTGACTTCCTTTAAAGTTGTGGAAAAGATAACAATATGGAGAGATTAAAAGAGGTCAGTAAAAGTTTAAGAACACTCCACTGAATACTTACACCATCTATACTTCTTCTAGCATGAGGTCCATATGTATCTTCAGACCCTAAAACCTGTATGTTAACTGCACTGTAATCTTCATACCCAAGCTGACTGAAAATAAGACGAGTCCTGCAACAAATGATTTTTTTTTATTAGTAAACTGCCTCAAAATGATTATCTGAAGTAGCCCTGTGTGGTCCACAGGAGTTAGCTCTGTCATGTAAACTGGACTATGAATACTTTACACTAAACAAATATACCTCAATACTACAAATCAAGCCATTACTGACAAAGAAGTTATGCCTCTGAATTTATCGCTAGGTTTCAAACAGAGCCTTTTGTTTATTCAAATTATTTGAAAGATGACAGGCAAAGACAAATAAATGGATTTCAGCTCTTACTTTTATCTTTAAAACAAAGACAGCTTGAAATGGAATTGCAGTGTATGCAGTCTTCCCGGTTTTCACACTGGTAATTCAGTTCTTAACTGTTTCTGCTCTAAGGCATTGTGAACTACCAATAAATACATGAAGCCACCTCATTATATCACAGGCACAAATGAAGAAAAATTGAACTGAAGGAACTTGTATTCAAACCTTAAAAGGTATTTATTTTGGATTAGTGAACATAAGACTCAAATGCCAAAAAGTAGATAAAGATTTTAAAAGAGAACGTTTCTCCATTGCTTGTGCCTTTCCAGTGTGGCACTGAAATCCCTTAAACGTCTTCTGCTTTTTCTACTAAAAGCACATTGTGTCAAGAGTGCCAAGTTTATTCAATCACAATTAATAATGCGCATGAACACTACCTTCTTTTTATATACCACGAAAACACAACTGCTTTAAGAGAGACAGGAATTAATATTGGGTTTTTATAAATAATAAATTTGGATTAAATAGACTGTTTGCAACAACTTGTAGCAAAAAGAGCCCAACTCTCAAGCACTAAAACTGAAAATGACCGCTAGAGTTTAAAACAAACAAACAAACAAACAACAAAAAAAAACATATGAAGTCCAAAATAACAATAATTAAAAACAGTAAAAAAGGTTTAAAATAATTCAACCGTTAAGAACAGTCCAACTTATTAACATACTGCAGACTGGAAAAATAAATTAAGTTCTGAAGCACCTAAACTGGCTTCCCAATAACGTTGGTCTGGCACCACTCTAGCTGTATAAAAGATTTTATCAGTTGAAATATTGGAATTATGTTAGGATGAGGAAAATATTTTCAATCACTGGAACATTTTGAAAACACTGTTAATGTATCAGCATTGTTGTAAGTATCAGCATGGTACCTGAAAAATGAAGCAATGTACAGGACTTAAATACAAAATGTAATTTTCTAATTGTTGCAAAGAGATGAAGGTGGTCCACGTACCACAGATGAGGCTATCTCTATTTTGATGACCACAGGAAAGCAGGTACTCAATTTAAGGCACCTAATTTTGCAAATTGTGTCTGTAGTAAGTTATTTATCTTCAGATATTGCAGTTAGAGATAATAGAGTTCAAAATACATTCTGTGGGTAGTATTTAGCCCTTTGATGTGTCTCGGTAATATAACAGAACCATCAAAAATGAAAGGACACCAAAGACTATTCCAAAGAGACTCCTTCACACACATACTGCCAAATCACTCCTGCTTTCAAAAATGAATAAACACATAAAGGAGAAGCATGCAAGAAAGAAGTTAAATAAGTCATACTACAAGCTGCCCAAGCTGCTTAATGTCTTAGGCTGACAATTAACTCAACCTGTACAATCGAAGCACCTTAAATTTGTGCACCTTATACTGTACATGTTGTATTAGACTACTAGAAAGAATTTAATCTAGAATGGACTAGAAGCTGGCTAACTGAAAGATCATGTCCTTACGACATTCTCTTGCAACGGGAATTGGTGGAGTCAGAGCTTCCTAAAGAGATGTAGTTGCTGGTAGAGCATTCTCTGACAATTATCAGAATAGCTTAACTCTTATTCTGTATCTGGGTTGAGATACACAAATCAACATGCTGAATAAATGATTCCACTTAAACATCAAGCTGATGTTGACGGGCAATACTGTATGTTGTCATTTTTAATGCACAGAACAAGCCATAACTGCTCCAGGCATGCCTCACGGGCTGGAAGCCACTTATTAAGCCAGTTAACCAGCCTTTGGCTATCTCCCATCAGCCCTCTTCTGAGGATTACTCAGGATAGCACAGTAAGCAGGCTGATTTTCTAGTGGCCACAGAGGCAGCAGCACCACAAGCTGTTTCAATCAGACAAAAGATTAATGTAGTCTGGTCTGAAATAATGTCCAGGAGCAAACATGAAAAGGGAAAATATGGCATTCTATTTCCAAAATAATCACCTAGCTTCCAAAAACATTGTTTTTCAGGGACTTCTGAGTTCCTGAGTCTTTGTATTTAACAGCTCTTGAAGGGTTTTTTTTCCCCCTCATTGATTTTCTCAGTAGCTCTTGGACACAAACAATTTTAGCATTCGCACCACTCCGAAGAGAGGGATTCCATAGTTTAATTACACATCCCGTATCAGCCTACGCTTATCTGCTATGTGTGTTGAGGGAAGTCACCCAGCTCCTTCTTCATCACAGTGCTGTACGTGGGCACATGTGCAAGAAGCCACTCAAAGTCCACAGTGAACCTTGCCACTTCTGACAGTTGTCTATCCTAGCGCACTTGCTGCATGGGTCTATAATAGGATGGGAGGTGCGGGGAAGTTTTATATAAAACATGGCAAAAAGAAATATATCTCAAAACTAGAAATATGGGGCCGAATAAACGCTCATACTTCCATGAGGATACAGAATTATATTTAAGATAAATCTCTCCTTGCCCAAATACACTGGCATGACAATATGACTACAAGTTTATCAGTCTGTCTTACAATTATACAAAGTGTTCTAGTAAACAAAATAATTAGTCACATTTTACTAAGATAATTTTGTTTAAAACACAAACTTGGTAAACTGCCTACATTTCACAGCACTAAGATTTTTCACAAAAAGAAGTTATGTGAAAATCAGTGAAAACTAGTTTCACATGGATTTCTCTCTGGCACCTAATAAATTTTAATCTGAATCACAGCTTTTCCCTCATGAATTTGGGTTTCTCTCCACTATCCAACCATCTATTTTCAACAATATTTGACACCTTTCTTGCTCTGTCAAAGGTAGCTGAAGTGTAGAACCTGAAAATAGGTTTCCTAAACAGGCTACTTAAGACTTGAAATGTCCTCCCAATTGGAAGATTATAATCTTGCAAGGTTAGTATGGCTGCCATCATATGTCATATTTCTATTTTCATCATCTCAGAAAAGAAAAAGCAAAAAAAAATCCCTTCCAAGACTCAACTACTAACCTTTGCAGAATACTTTCCGCAGTGCGTTTCCCTTTTTGCACGGCCTTTGGACCTCCTACTGGACAGACAGCCGTAGCTCTGAAGCCATCAAGGTAAGTGGCATTTACCTAGTGAGAAAGGGATTATGAAACTACATGGAATTCAGTCCTGATATGCTATAAATGCTCTTTGACAATTGTTATCTATACGTCAAGCAGAAACATAATAGCAAGAAACCATCACCACCACAAAAATTTACTCCATTATTTAAAATTCTATTGGAGGAATATTCAAATCTGCAAAACTGTGAAACTCTGAATCACTTCTCTTTATCATCCTTAAATTCTCCTGTACTTATCTTTTCTGGTACACAGAACACTTTCTGATATTGAAAAGCTGAATAATCTATCACAGTGAAACAGACCAGACATAAGTTTCCCAAAAGTATTAAAGTAAGTGTGGAAAAATATCACACACACACATGCACACACAAAAGAACATGGTATATATTGCAAACATTTAGCTAATAAGCATTTTACTAGACCTCCAGTGAAAGCAATTACCATAACGCACGGTAACAAATGGTAGGAAAGCTTTAATAAAAGTATCTAAACTAAGCACGATGAGCATTTTCAACATTTCTTACCTAACAGGAAAACAAAACCAGAAATTGAAGAACCTTGTAGGACATACATTCAGTATAACTCTCTATTTCACAGGTAATGTATTTCTCATTATTTTCCCTGAAATTTACCTTACATATAACTTTCTCATATCATTGTTTTCCTAACTACACTTCACCTTTAACACAGCAATTAAATAATTTTCCTCTATTCTTACTGTAAAGTTACTGAACACCACAATATTTTTAGCTTCTTATAATGCCCATTCAGTCACTTCCTAGCCAAGTTAAACATACTAAGTTAATTTCCTAAAAATTACTTCTAAAATAGGTGTGTAAAGCACATGCCCATTTATCACTGACAGTCAATTAGATAGTTTCAGAAACAAACAAATATTTCACAGGAAGTCTAACTTACATATTTAAGAATATTATTACATGGTTTAATATACAAAACAAAATATCTGGATTTAGCAGTATTTTGTAATGTATCTTAAGTGTCCTATTTAAAACATAGTAAGAAATAAATTAAAACTAATTTTCATGTTACTGCTACATAAAAAACAAGTTGTTTTGTTTATTCCATTTCATGGTTCATCAACTGAAAATCTCAAATCTTAGTTATTTCCTTTAAATATACAGAAGTATGAAAATGTAAAGTCAAGAACAAAAACTGCAGGAGGCTGCTGAATAGAACAGTCACTGGATGTTGCCAATAAGCAGCAAAACATATTTTGCTTCAAACTACACACTTGGACCAAGAAAGAAAAAGTATTTCCTGCTTCATACAGTCACTGCCTTCTCTATATGCCCATACCAAATTCCACTATTTACTATCGGAATAATAAGAGCATTAGCATAGCTATCATTTGATTGATGGAATTTGATCTTTTGTACAAAAGTATACTCTTCATTCTATGTCGTTTATTATGTCATTGTGAATTACTTCTAAATTGACTTCTCCATCAGTTAACAATGACACTGTAAGCCTAATTTTTAAAACTAAACATCTTTTAGAAATGTGCTTGTAATTTACATTTTAAGACTTTTTTTGTTGTTATTTCAAACACAACAAAAACGTATTTTCTGATCAAAAAGACAGAGTTATTCCCAGAGGCAGATAACGCAGACACAGATCACTCAGAGAAGGGAAATTTGTTGTTCCAGCATTATGTAACCAGAAGTCTTGAACTAGTAATTAAAATTCTGAGGAAATGCAAAAAGCTGACAAAACAATATTGTACTGAAACTGTAGGCTGCCTATCAAAACCCCCAAAAAACAACACTTCCTTACATCAAGTGAATGTTTAAAAAAAAAAAAAAAATTAATGTTCAGATTACACTCCCACAATACTTTTGAAATATCAAACCACTTTTCCATAAAGCTGATACAAACATGATTACTACAAAGCTGACAGACGTGAAAAACTAAGGCAATGAGAAAAGTGATCTGTGGTATACTACTTTATTTTAAAAATGCTTTTTCAGTATGCTTTAATTATGGAGCCTTTAGAGAGCTCTTTTATTCTAACTTTACGACTCACCAAAACTAAACTTGCTTTGGTGATATTATTTGTGTTTGAAATACTGTGTCTTTTAAAAACTCTATCTTATCTAAAATTGTTTTTTTTTTAAAGTGTCAGAAATATCTTAAAAATGTAGTTAAAATTTTCAAAGAAAATTATGCTCAGATATACCTTATATTATTTAAACAGAAATATTAGCACAATTCCCTACTTAGGTTAGCATAGACATAATAAAAGTGAGTTAAGCATTTAATTTCTGATCCAAATCTTGCTTCTGTAAAAGTCAGTTTTGCAACTAGTTTAAACAAGTAAAGGATCCAGTACTATTGGTACTTCATCAGAACTGTATTTAATTTCATTCTGGGAATGGATGCCACTAGAAGAATACAAGTTTACTTTACTGAACTATAATTGTGAAAACCTGCACAGAAGCACAGGTTTCTTTCAACAGAGTATTTCAGGAGACTATCAGTCTCATTATTAGTTGCTCTATGACAGACATAGTTACTCATTATTTACGTTTGAAATCTACTTGGCAGATAAATTTCACAATGAAATAGAACAAAATTAACATGCCAGTATAAAAATCAACAAGTTTAAAGGCTAAGATGTTTTAAAAGTTATTATTATTAATAGAAAAGAACAATCTCAGCCTTCTCCGGCGGTTTGTGGTTAAGCCTGTTACACAAATTAGTGTGGTTCTTATGTCTCAAATAAGGCTTATCTTCTTTTATTTTTCCCCTCTTTCTTTTACTCTCAGGGCAGGGAGGATGAGGATTTTAAAGTGGTAACAGTTTTTGGCAGAAAATAATTAGTATTTTCTCCAAAATAGAATTTTTTTTCAGATCAAAAACACCTTACACTCCACAGAAAGAGATATTACCTTATAAAACGTTGAAGGAGGTGATCCTTTTGCTCCACAAACTTTCACTGCCCCACCGTCAAAACCTATAGTGGTTAAAAATCAGCATTTAAGCTTCTACAATATAACTTCAAATACACTATTTTGTGATACACAGTAATCAAATGCATGTAATTAAAAAGCAAATCATTGATAGCTGTACTGCCACAGAGGAGAGAACCTTTCATGAAACACTTCTCCCTTCCTTAAGAACACAAATAGCAAATTCACAACTAAATTTATGACTTCAATAACCCTTTTCATAGAACACTTGAAATGTTTATTCACGTACTTAAAAAATACTTAAGAGAGAAAGCAGCCGTAGGATTTTAGACCCAATAGTTATTTTCCACTTAACAGACAGTTATTGCATACACACACACACAGAGTGCATACAATTTACTGCAGTTGGCTGGAGTGGACTGCAGTCCTTCAACTGGTAAAGAAACAAAAGAGATGAGAAACCAGTGACAGCTTATTTGCTAATAGCTTAGTAAGTGAAGAGATAACTTAACTGCAGCCTTCTAGTTAATAACACAAACACAGCAGTCTGAATATTAATGCCAAAAAGAAACTGCAGAAATTTGCTGCCACGGCATCAGGTTGAAGTTTGAACTGGAGAAAAATCAATAGGTGCAACTCCTTGAACATTAGCAGTGCAGGATCAGCACTTCATGTCAGACACAGAATTATACTGTAGCTCACCTGTACTTAACCTGTGCTTGCAAATATTTAAGAAGCAGTTCAAAGCTTTACACAAATACTCTTAAGAGATCAAATCAGAACATATCTGAAAGTGAGTGTGACTAGCAGAAATTTTACATGTAAATCAAATAACATCACTCTCTCTGCAAGACTGACATAAGATTAAATTAACTCTCTCAATACTGAACAATATCCCTACAGTCAGGGTCAAGATCTGGAAGAGTTTCATGTTCCAAGTGAAGGTGTAATACAAAGAAAAAACCCCGCAAAACAAAATGCATAGCATTCACTGACCAAAAGAAAAACAGAAGCACCTCTCAGTTCAAATACTGCAAGTAATCCAGCAGGACAATAAAATCGGCAATGTAAACAGCAAAAACAGACAGCTTGACTGTTTTTACTGGTGTACGTGTCAAAGCACTTCAAACTAAAAATATTTAAGAAATCTGCCCATTTTCCATCTGTTATATTTCTAAGAGGGCTAACTGAAAGTTCATGTGAAAGTTCATTTTAAGTTCAAACATGTCATATCGGGTCATTTGCAAGCTAAAAGTTCAGAGGAAGGTTAGGGTTTCTCTTTTTTTTTTTTTTAAAAAAAAAAAAAAAAAAAGAAAGCCAGACTAGTGGCTAAGAGCAGCAAGCTGGCCTTATCAAACTGCCATTTGGTTATGTTGCATGAGCAGGAGTTTCATTGCACAATTTTACAGTACTTCTATTATTGAAGCAAAATATTTTTGATGCTACAATGTTTTGAGATTTATCACAGTAAGTTTTTAATTTGAGATTTCAATTGCTTTAAGTTTTATAAAGCCACTCAGAATACTGTCACAGATAAGTTCCATTAGAATGGAAAAGGATATATAATACAGATGCAGTAATTCTAGCAAAAGTCTTTGAAAAAAATCAGTTTATACAGTATCGCACTCTAAGGAACTGATTTAACAAGAAACATGCAGAGAAAACATGGAAATTGAAGTAACTGCCTTAGTTTGATAACTCAGTTTATTGACACAGATCTCTCAACATATAAGAGGACTAACCTGGAATTTCGGTGATGGAAACTTCAGAAAAATCACATGTGACATCTGGCAAAAGATAGCGCTGAGGATTGCCCAATTCATACACCAACTGTTCAGCTACAGTGCCAAAAGAGATTAGTCCCCCCGTGTCTGGCGGTTTGGAAAGAATAAAGTCTCCTTCAGAGGAACATTCTACAATTGGAAAGCCTATGTTGTGCCTAGAATATGAAAAACATTGAAAAAACCCTATAAATACAAAAGGAAAGCGAAAAGAAATATGAGTAACAACATCCTGCACTCTGGATTTGTAAAAAGGCGGTCAAAGCAGGAAGAACAGACTGTGCTGGAAGCCTCAGAGATGAAGTAAAGTAGGAAACAGGAATAATCACATATATTAAGGACAATTTCATATGTTAATAATAAATTATGTACAGAAAAGTTATAACCAGAAAACAGAAAGATATATGAAAGTTAAGATCTTCAGCCCAAAACAATAATAAAAGACAAAATTAACAGAAAATTATAAAGGCACAGCAAAAAGAACAGTAGTAAACCAGAAAGTTATAGACATGTTTGTAAATGAAAATATTCCTCCTCCTCCTCACATTCTCACAAGATTAATACACAGAAAGCGATCACGTAACTCCTAGTAAGAGGCGCATGCTCGTCATTTTCAGGGTTATGTGGACGAGATCTAGGTATCTTCTTTCACCGCTGAAAGGCTTTTATTTTATTTACAGAGAATTTGAGGAAAAGTAATTACTTTTAAAAAAATCTAGGAGTATCTGACAATTAAAACAGAGCCTTAATATTCCTCTAAAAAGGCTACCTGGCTTACTCCCCTCTCACAGGAAGCAGGAAATTCATGGAAATAAAGTGTCCCAGAGACAGAACAGGAACACAAAAAGAGAAGTTAAGGAGATATAGCCCCTTGCAAAAGCAAAACTGTTCTAAAAAGGTCCTAATAATGAAAGGTGGCGAACACCACCATTCTCACTGAAATCAATGACCTTCAGGTCCTTCATACCCCTGAAATTAATTATTTTTGGGTACTAGTACGAACAATGTGCTGAACATACAACCAAACTGGTTATCAGCAAAGGTTAGATGAGCATAGTTTGTATAACATAAATCCACAAAGTTTTGAAGGAAGTAAGCAAAGAAACCAGTGAACTCTTAAGTGACATCTGTAAAAGTTCGTGGGAGTTTGAACAGATTCGTTATCATCGGGAAGCTTCAAACACAACCCATTATTTTTAGAAATAATAAAAAAAGGATTAAGAGACAAGCTCTGTTACCAGAGACCAGCAACTTTAATACTGATAGTGTACAAAACTTGGAAAGTATGGTAGCTGGAGGACACCTAGAAAAGCCCACGACAAATCAGTAAAGATTATATTTCATTAGAGTGGTCTTTGAAACTATTGAAATCACCAAACAGATAAAGGGAAATAAAAAAAAAAACCACCTCATCCTGGCGAATACAAAGAATTTAATGCAATCAACAATTTTTTATACAAGTTATTCTTGAGAGGAAGAGGAGGGAGAAAAGATGGTGGCAATAAGTATGTAACATTCAACACTAAGATCTGACATAGAAAAAAAGAACACCCAAAACCCCTCTCAATTATTGGTCTTGAACATTATTGTAAGGTAACAGACTACTACAGGTAATTATAGGAGACAGATACAGGAGGCATCATGATTTGCCCAATGATACACAGCAGCATCAGTGACTGAACAAGGGTAGAATGAAGGAGCTTTTACCCTCTCGGTGCCAAGCTCACGTGCTTTCACCCTACCATCTATCTGTCTTAAGGTAAGAGCATCAAGTGCCTTGCCAGCAGGCTCAACACACCTTATTCGAATCACCTACTCAAAAATGAAATCACTTCCATCAAGACCAAGTGCAGTCTATCTCACTGCAGTGACCACTGGCATCCCTGCTGCAGCCCACTTTCATCTAAGTTACCAGCACATGCAACTCTTACGGTACATCCCTGCACCTACTTCCCAGAGATCTTTGTTTTGAAGGAAAAAGAGGTAAGCTTCAGTTTACCCAAGCTCCACTATCAAAAGACCTGAACCATTAAAAAACAAAACCCAACAACAATATAGTGAGGCAAAGACGGAAATTTCACCCTCTAAAATGGTTAAAATCTGGCAAACACTTAAGTCATTAAAAGCAGACTAATCATGGAAGACAGCAGATAAACAGTATAAACAACACTATTATTCAGGTCCCTTAGTATGCAAAAGGAAGGACAGATTCTGATTTTCCTGTTATCTCTGGGCAATAAAGTCAGAGGATCTTTATAGTAAAACTTTTTATACTGTCAGAGTAGCTGGAAGGAGACCATATAGGTACAAATATACTTTCTGGAACAGCTTCCAAATAGCCTCTAGGGAACCTTCAAAGGTCATCTAGTCCAACCCCCCTGCAAGGAGCAGGGACATCCCTGACTAGATCAGGTTGCTCAGAGCCTCATCCAACCTGGTCTTGAACATTTCCAGGGATGGGTCGTCAACCAGCTCTCTGGGCAATCTGTTCCAGTGTTCTCCCACCCTCAGTGTAAAAAATTTTTTCCTAATATCCAATCTAAATCTACCTCCCTCTATTTTAAAACCATTACCCCTAGTCCTGACACAACAGGCCCTACTGAACAGTCTCTCCCCATCTTTCCTGTAGGGCCCCTTGAGGTATTGGAACATGGCTAGAAGGTCTTCCTGGAACCTCCTCTTCTCTAGGCTGAACAGCCCCAACTCTCTCAGCCTGTCCTCATAGAAAAGGTGCTCCAGCCCTTTCATCATTTTATCATCAATTCACCAGCTCTTACCACTTGCAGTAAAATGTTGACCCAAAGCTTGTAAGAAAATTGTATGAAGGGGAGTAGACAGTCTAATACACACAGAAACAGCCCAACAAACACTCCCCCCTCCTCATAAAGAAAGGGGAAAACATAAGTCTTCCTAGGGAAGACATGCTGATCTAGAACACTAGTATGTCCTAGGATTTAGGAGAATGACGAGTTTTTAGTTATATTTAAACCATTCTGAAATCCACAACCCAGAAGGTCGATGAAAAGAACACTACAGCGACTTACTCTTTGGTCATCTCTTTCACTGTTACTCCGTTTCAACAGTTAGTGAAGGTATCAAGGAAGACTTTTTGCCTTTGTCTGAGATAAGCATGGGGGATGTTTCCTCCTTAAGGTACATCACCCAGTGAACTTCTCTGAATGCTCAGTTAGTTGCAGAAGATGTGTGTTCTCCCAGGTCATGTCAGCTGTGAAACCTTCCCTCACTTTTTAGCTATTCAAAACAGAGAGATGCAATGAATTGAGCAAGAAGTCCCTGGATTCCATCTGTATTGTGACTGGATGACTGGGAAAATACATACATCCTATATTACCTCATAGTAAATGCCAATAATAACCTACATTAATGTATGCATGCTTAAGAGAAAAGTGTATTTTGTTTATTGCTAAAAGCCCTTAATTTTCAGCTTGGAAACAAACTAGGCTAAATTGCCCCTATAGTATGATTCAGCCAAGTGACAGCTACTTAAAGCTGGTGTTAGAACTCACTAGCAGCAATAACTCCCTGGATGGGGTATTCTAGCACATGCCACAGGTACTATGATCACACCATCACCTCGATCAGCACTTCCAGTGAAAGAAGTAACTCCTTGCTTGATTCACTAGTAGGTCTTGCTGAATGACTACAGACCACGTGACATCCGTTCTGTAACGTGCCACCTTTATGCTGGCCATAAAGCAAGCTGTAATTTTGTACAGTGTAGCTGGGGAGTTAAACCACAGAACTATGAACTTCAACTTCAGCAGTAACTACAGTCATGCCATCCAAAGTGCAACAGTGGCCAAGTGGCACCCTTCAATAATAAAAGAACTGCATCACTTTAGTGATAAAATCCCCTAGTAGGATGGGGGCAGCATCAAGCAATGTAAACAACTTTGAAAAGAAACTACTGAAATGAGTTTTAATTAAATTATGTGATCATGTAATTAATAAAATACAATACTAGAGATAAATATGAAAATACTACTTCTAAAACATTTTGAGTAGTTCTTTTAAGGTAGAGTTAAAATACGGAAGTAATATATACTACTTTCTGAAAGGAGATGACAACTACATTTCTTTTATTCAAAATGTCTGGTTTGAGTTGCATGTCTAGTATTCAACTATCAAATAAATGATATGCAGTAGTAAACCAAAGCACTGAATAACTCCAAGCTAAGACTAAACCTGAGAAACTCCCTCCAAGCTGGGGCTAGGTGAGGAGTTAACAGTTAACAGTCCTCACTGACTACAGCACAGAGGTAACAAAGTTCCAAAACTGGGTTTGCTGCTGAAGCGACCTCATCAAACACCTACAGCTGCTGTCCTACTCAGTGGGAGTCAGGGCTCTCAAACTGAGTCTCCTGCCTGCTAACAACTTACTCTTGGATTATTTTTTTCTGTGTAAAACACTGGTTTCTCTTCAGGTTTGGCTCTCAGAAGTATTTCAGTTTATGAGTATGTCACAGGTGGTAACATGAACTGTCTAAGCAGAAATCTGTCTGTGTACTCTGGTACAATGCACTAATCAACCTCTGTGCAGCCATGAAGATAATCTTCCTTCTTGTTTCGCCACATATCTTACACCATTTGCATTACAAAAAAAAGTAACATCCACAAGCAGTACTGGGTCCTGTTGGGCTCAGGGAGAAAGACACTGCCTGAGATAAACCAGGTATTTCTTTCCTTATACAGTGCCACACCCCTCATTCTGGCCACTACTGGTAGACTGAGGAGCTTACTGGCAACAAAAGGTGGGACAGTTAGTGTAGTACATTTACTTGCAGAGGAAGATGCTGCAAGAAAAAAAAACAAACAAACAAACAAAAAACCCCCCAACAAATAACAGCAGAAAAGCCACAGCAATGCATGTGACATGGAAGCAAACCAGAGTCCAAGTAGGTTATTGTATGAACTTTTAGCTTTATAGCTAATGCAGTTTCCTGGGACGTGACTCTAATGTCATGCTGAGGAGAGCTCTAAGCCAAGCTCCCCACTGCCCCGGGCATGTACTTTAACTGCAATGCTATTAGGCAAAAAGCAGAAACTGCTACCACTTCCAGTAGGATTTTACAACCAATTCAAAACTACTAACATGTGTCAGGCAAGATCAGCACCAACTTATGAGCAGCGTATATGCCTCTCTTTACATGTAGGTACCAACATGTTTCCTAACTTCTGCTGTAATTCCAATTTAGACAAAATTTATTGATTGCATCACTTATCTCCTCTGATTAGGGCATTTCAGAGTATCCATTTTATGTAAACTCTTAACGCCTAGACAATTTCAGGCCAATCAGACAGACTGCCTGGTATTTTCAGCTGTCTGGAATAGATAGTGCTACAGAGAAAAAGGCCACATTGCTGATCAGGACTCAGAAGCTGGATTCCATTCAAGTCCCAAATTAAGTGATCTGGATCTAGGCCTTAAGAGACCACAACTATTGACTTACCCTTTTGGTCATCCCAGGCCAGAGGATTATGCAGTCTCAACCATTGTACACTCTTGGCTTAGGGCAAAATGTCAGTGTTTATCATCTCCTCAAAATGATTACTCTACTGATCAGCATTAGTTTATTCTCTCCTGCATTTCAAAACAAAACAAAACAATGTACTAATCACCTACTGGCACCAAATAATAGTACAAGACAGCAATGTCTGAGGTTAAATGAAAATTAACAATATGGTTCTGGCATCACGGTTCATTTTGACACACTGCTTGAGTTCCCTATTGAGTGCCATGCACTAGACATTAAATAGGGAGCAGTGATGTATTACCACTTCTTCTGACCATCTGCTGACATATACTACTACACAAATAACAGAAAGGAAGTGCTTTTTTTAATGACATTTACTTAAAATCAGTCACTTAAGAATGTTCATTAGTCTTCTACAAACTGTGAACTAATGGTTTCTTGCATTCTTTCTGTTAAACACCAGAGAATCCATACAAGGGGTGAGTCAAACAGCCTTCCTCTCACTGGAAAAGCAAACAGCATCTACCCCTTCTACCCGTCTGCCCATTTTCCTGAAAACGGGATGAAACTTTACAGCTTCAAGATTCCTGCCTTTAAGTCAAATACATTACGGAGATACACCCAGTACAATTAAAGAAATCCCAGTGCTTTAGGTCAGCAGACAAATCAACTACATCTAGCTTCTATCAACTAAAGTAACTAGAAAGTCACAAGTTGCAACATGCACTTCACTTTACATTAAAAACTTACTTTACCGAGACAACAAAGAAAAAGAAAGAATAGCTTAGGTTCTAACAGCTAACCATTCAATTGCCACAATATACCCACACAAACATTCCTGAGACTTAAAGCACCTTTTTGCAGTGGAATGAGTTCCCCAAAGTGGTCTACATCAAACACTTCAATAAAATAAATAATAATAAAACAACAACAACAACAAAAAAACCCCACAAATCCCTAACAAACTAGGTTGGATTAGTTAAGTGGGTCCAATCCAGTGCCTCAGTACTCACAGAGATGTGATAATATATGCATGGAATGTGAGCTCTGACTTGCCTGGCTTTATTTAGTTTAATTTAAAGTGTTCATTTACATTGTCTATTTTTGCTTACGCATAAACTATAGACAGTTAAGGTTTAAAAGCCTAAAATTTGATAAATTCTTCCTATTTTTGTTTAGAAGTTCTAAAAACTCATATCTATCAGTCCTTCTTAGCAGCACACCGAGATCTTTCTCGGCAGCCAGAGACAGAAGAGCAACATGGACCACTGCTCCCAGGGAGAAAAAAATACAAAGACAGTAAAAAAATGATCTGAATCTAATCATAACCAAAACTACCCGCTGCAATAAGACATGAGGAAAAGAGAGAGATTGCCCTCTAGTGTTTAGAGGGAACAGAATAAATGCTGTGAAAGGTTTCCTTAAGCTTTAGCATAAAGGTCCAGTAAATGCTTGCAGAGCTGAATCATAAGTGGTCTTTGCTTGCATGAACACACTCACGGCAATGAGAAATTTGTACATGAGAGGCATTTTAATAACAAACGCAGAGATTTGACTTAGCTTCTTCCATTTAATGACTTTGTTGGACTGGTTTGGATTTAACATTATGTATCACAGGCACTATGATCTATTGAGATCTAAGTTACACATACTTACTGTCAGGAGACTACTACAAATGTAGTTTTTCCTAAATGAGCAAGAAATCATTAACAGACTATAGCCAAGTTAACTTCTGCAAACTCTGTCAGAGCTCTTTCACCTACTGGCAGTATAAGTAACATTAAGTATTGCATTGGTCATTATTGAAACTACAAATTATTCTATTATTGTGCATTACTATGCAATGCATTATCTGCAGGTACTGAAAACTGATTCAGACTGTTTAAATAACAAAAACCCCATGGCATCAAGTTTCTTTAACTTAAGGAGTCTACAGGTTACTACTAAGCTATCAAATGGAAAACACATTTTTCTGCAGCCCAAAAGCTTTCATATTTCCCCTTCATGTATTTGGGCCTACACAGAGGAAACAACTATTTATTGTTGGATGAGGGGCGGGGGGAAAGCAGCGAAGCTCTCTAACAAGTCCCCTCACCTCCCTCCTTTCCCCGCATCCAGAATGGATGTGCTGGACCACAAGTTCACTTTAGGTGCCCTTCTACTCTGTCTCTCCAATTATAAAATTAAACTCACATGTTATTCAGGTTGTGATGAGTTTTTGGAGCTGATCATACAGGCTGAGGTGTACCATGCTTTTATTTCAAGAATTTAATCAATTAAATGCCTAGGACTTTTTGAATTTGCAAACAAAATCACTAGTTTTAAGGTACCATGATTAATTTTTTAGTAGACATAACCTGAAGATAAATAAATTGCTGTTATATTAGCACAAATACAATCATGCCTGGTTCAGAAGCATGCATGCAGATCAATGGGAATAAGGTAACAGAGCAGTATTGAGTGCTAACCTTCTATATTGTTTAGTAGCAATTCAAGTCAGCACCAGTCAGCTCTAAGCCAAAAGACTACTATGATTTTAGACAGAGTTACGATTTTCAAATACACTCATACACAAGTATCAGCTATGCACATACAATGCATGTATACTTGTTTGTAAAATTAGCTACCCCCACTCCAGTAGCTCATCGCTTAATATAAACTTCCTTTTTTTATTTTACATCAGACTGCCATTTCTCATAGAAAAACCCTTAAAAATAAATAATTACCAAGGGTTTTCTATATATTTTCTATTGATTCTCTCATTTGATTTCCCCTTGAATACAACAGTGAAGAGTGAGTGCAATTTGTTTGGGGCTAGTAGACTTCTAATAGGTGAAAAGAAATGTCTGACCCTGGAACTCTGAAAAGTAGAATACACCTTTCAGGATCATGCTCTGAATCAGAAATAGTCACTACAAGTAGGAGAAAAAAGCTTGGCAGCCCGAGGGAACTAAGCCAGGAGAGTGGCTCTTCAGACTGCAGGTCACAGTGTCCTGCTGGTTCATTCACCTGGACTACAGGCTGCCCCCAGTGGCCTCCTTCCCAGGGTCAACCTAGGAGCAGGAACACGCCCGATGAAAGCCACCCTTCTCTCCTGCATCTCTCCCACTGCTCTTCAGCCCCTTCCTCCATCATGGAAAGGAAGCACTACCTTTCTCATGGCACAGCACAGGACAAGATTCCTCCCTCTCATCTCAAGGAACACAGGAATAAACTGCAATCAGAATCACTCATCCTATATAAAACATGTTCCCTGACTCCTTTTAAACTACTCTTAAAAACAAGTCAGTCAAAAGCAGGCTACATTAGTCCTTCCTTGCGGTAGTTTTAAGCAGGCAGAAGGATCTACCTACAAGAAAGTCTAATTCACTAGGTCTGAACACAAGACAGACACAAAACGTTTTGAAAGAACTGACAGCTCAACACATTTGTGGAGATGAGGTCATACAGCAGGAGAGGACTGTGGCATACATTCATCCCTATCAAAGCAAATAATATAAAATTTGTGACTGAACAGCAGGTAACTCTGACCTAATTGAAGACTGATGAAACAGCATCCAAAATATGCATATTGTCTTTTCCACTACAATCATATATGAAAGCCAATAACAAGTCTTTCCAAAAAATCAGATGATAAAAACAAAAAATAAACTAAAAGGGGAAAAAAAAAAAAAAACAAAACAAAGGGGCTAAATAATTTTTCAAATCATCTGCTTCTTAAGTTAACAAAGCCCCCAGCTGAACAGAAAGGAAATAGAGACAAGAGACCTTTTAGAAGAGTAACATTAAGGCAGAAAAATATCAAGAGGTTCATATTCAAAAGAATAAAGTACAAGCCGTTCTCACAACATAGACACAGTAGGAAACCTCATCTTTGGTCCACTACAAACATACGTGCTAATGTCACGGTTACCTACCAATCTGGTACTGCATGCCAATCAGTGAATATTCCACCTGTACATTGAGCACCACATTCAATGAGATGACCTGCAAGGCTGGGAAAATGGCATTCAAATAACTAAATCAAGTTCCACAAATCCAGCTTTAAGATATAATAGTACAACGGAAATAAAGCTAAATAACAGAACATCATTTTTTTTTCTCCGTAGGTGTCTAATACAATTACAAATTATGCGTTGAACATAACAAGAGATTCTGAAATACGAATATAAGAAGAGCTGAAAGGAGTAACTATTACATTAAGAATCAAATTAATTTCCTGAAAAAAAATGAACACCTAAAAGACTACCTGAAGCCAAAAAACAAGTTTCATTAGTCATTTCAAGAAGTCTTGACCTAAATTCAGTATCTTAGTAGTCTGCACCACGTGTAACTAAATATGCAAAGCTCACTTTTCAATCAAGAGATTTAAGATCTCACTTCCAATGTGAGGGACAGAATGTATTACGATTATGTATTACAATTTTCAAATCTTTGATTGTGATAGTCCAAAAACACTCAACAGAATTAAGGGGGAAATCTTCTCTTCTCTATCATCGACTTCAGTGGAGATGGAGTTTCTGTGTGTATTTACTCTCGAGCAACAGGAGGTCCAAGCATACTACTACTAAGTGTACTCAGGTTACCTAACTACTCACTCATTTTTATGGACTTCAACATAGTCAGATGATGCAAGAAGTTAAATTAGGTGACAAAATTTTACCCTGTGCCTTCTGCAGTCAGATTCCTAACCTCAGGACTTACAACAAGGGTTTGCAAATGGGCGTACTAACACTGAGCTTTTGCAAAGATATATGATGATGCTAACCTCTGACTGAATCTCCTTCCATGCATCTTTTGAGGATAAGACCTGCTACGGTCTCAACTGTCACCAGTGATGGCCAAACAGAAACAGCTGGGAATCACTGGTCCGTACCGTAAGATTTTGTCTTTGGCCCAAAATTAACAGGAAGAGAAAGTTAAGCTGTTAAACAAAATCATTTACTCCTTTCCTCATTCTGTTATTTTAAGCTGGTTCCAGAATGAAGTTTCTGTTATTTCAATTCCAAACAAGAGAATGTTAAGTGAGCCCTAAAAAACAACCCTAAATCTAACAAAAAGATGCAAATAAATGAATTCAGTAATAATATGAAGAATCACTAAGTGCTTACAAAGTTATGTTATCTTGACATTATATGACATGAAATTAAAATTTACCCATTTCTTCTTATATCATTTACCTTCCCGCAGCTAGCAAGTCAAATTCATCTCTATTCCAGCCAAACTAGAAGAAAAATACAAATATGTTACACATCTAAAAGTTTCACACAGTACAGAAAACTGCACATAGTATGTTCACTGCTTTGAGTAACAGTGCATTGGATATATTTTTACTTAACTGCAGAAATCTAAAGAACAATAATTGGCAAGCGCTGTACGTGGATTTGAGTTGCTATACAGTAAATTAGTAAAAGAGCTCTGATATGTTTCAGTTTTCCTCTTATTAATACACTCAAACAAATACAAATACTCAAAGTCACACCCTCTTCAAAAGAGTCCGAAGTGCAGTATTCATAATATCCAAAATCTGCATAACTCAGAGGTTGAAAAGTCTTAGTGTCTATTTTATGTCATGTAAACATATCACTATGTTTTTTCAACTTTTGAAAATTACCAGTTCCTGGAGTACTACCAATCATCCTTAAGAACTGGAAGTATGTCCCTGCTCCTTGCAGGGGGGTTGGACTAGATGACCTTTGAAGGTCCCTTCCAACCCTAACCATTCTATGATTCTATGTTTTCTGTTTAACCTGAAATTATTTTTCTCAAGTTCATCAGAGTGCAAGCAATATATTCCTTGTTTTTTATTTAGAACTTCACAGAAGTCTCCCTAAAACCTTTCAATAAAGTAGATAAGGCTTCTCTGGAGTAAATAATACACACTGACAGCTATTTTGAGAATGTAAGCAGCTAGGAATAAAATAAGAAGTCACAACAGCAGTTATAAACGGGAAAGTCTAATTCTAGAGTAGGCAATTTTTGACATGCATGAAGTCAGAAGAGCATGAAGTTATAGAAAATATGTCTGTAACTACACACTAACACATATCCTCTTATATTTTTCTTTTTTTCTTTTAATATGCACCAAAATTAAGTTTCCATATTTCAGTGCATGGTGGTTCATAAAAATGTATAACCTATTCAACATACTTCAGAAAACCACATATGCTGCTTGTATAACTTGTTGAAATTAAAGGAATTTGTGAAATGCTGCATCAAAACTCACCTACTTAAAATAAAACTGCTTACCCATTGAAAAAGACCAGTGTTTTGGACCACCCCATGTGCCTTCCCTCCCCATTTCCCCCAACAAAGACAGCTCAACTATCACCACCTTGTGGTAAATAAAAATAGACTTCCTTCTTAAACTTTGCACACCAAATTTTAAAGATTGTGGGGAGAAAAAAAAAAAAAAAAAAAAAAGTGAAGTGCTGCTGAAACATGGTAAGACTTCCTTAACTTCACCAAAATGCTTTCCAGCTTCATGATACACGAGTTCATTAATATCCCTGCTATTAGTTTAGAAATGAAAGCTGGCAACTTTTCATGCACGTAAGGAAAAAAAAAAATTAATGTGCTCATTATTTTTAATTTAGTATCTACATTTTCATAAGAAGCAAAAATTGTCTGGCAATAATTGCTTAATATTCATTCACACACATTCATTATGATATGGAAATTAACTTGTACTTACAGAATGAATGAGTGGTCCTAATACAATCCCACTGTCAACGCATCTACCTGTCACAACGATATCAGCTCCAAGGTCAAGAGCCCTGCTTATCGGTCTTGCGCTAAAGATGACAAAACACAATAGTAATTACTTTTAAAAGCATCATTTAAAAAAACAACCAACCAACCAAAAAAAAAAAAAAACCTAAAAAACCAGCTTCCTGACACACACAGAATAAAAATAACTTAAAAATCCTGTAGGAAATTAATGAAATAAAACTTTAACAAACAATTTGTCATTTTGTATATACAACAAGAATATTTTAAAAAGCAGTCATCAGAAGACACCACCAAATTCAGGTACCTAAATGATATTATTGAAACACCAGTCTTGATGCTAATAGAAACTGTCTTGAACCACACAGATGGTCACTTCCATTATCAGTAAAAGAAAACAGTAAATGTTTTTCAGAGATTCATTATTCTTATTTCATTTGTAGATGAGCCTATAAAGACCAATATGCTTCAGAGAGAAAGCTTGGTGACTTTGGCCTCCAATTTTAAACCTGTCAAGTCAATTTCCTTAAGTGTTTTTTGACCTTGGAGTATCAGCCAGCTTCAAGAAGAGCACTGTGCACTCATTATTTTTGAAGAGACTCAGGCCACAGATTTTCCAGATTGTTCAGGTAAGAGACGCCCTGGCCAAAATTAGCCAGGCTTGAAAATATTCACCTAGGTGAACTGCTTGAGTTTACAGGCTTTAGTGAGCAAGCTTTGACCAGAGTGTGTGGTTCCTCATTTCTAAACCCATGGTATCTGCTAAATTCTTCTAGCCTTCATAAAACAGGCAGCTTGAAAACACAAACCACGTAAACCACGTGCCTTGAAGAACAAAACCAATAGCAGTGTTTTTCTATAAACTTAGACCTGTTTTTGTCAAGAGGTAAGTCAGAAGACACAGAAGTCCTCTTAGTGATGTAAATGTAAAATCATAGAATCATAGAATAGTTTGGGTTGGAAGGGACCTTTAAAGGTCATCTAGTTCAACTTCCCTGCAAGAAGTAGGGACATCTCCAACCAGATCAGGTTGCTCAAGAGCCCCGTCCAACCTGGCCTTGAATATTGCCAAGGATGGGGCATCCACCACCTCTCTGGGCAACCTCTTCCAGTGCTTCACCACTCTGATTATAAAAAATTTCTTCCTTATGTCTAATCTAAATCTATCTCCCTCTATTATAAAACCATTACCACTCATCCTATCGCTACAGGCCCTGCTAAAAAGTTTCTCCTCATCTTTCCTGTAGGCCCCTTTGAGGTACTGAAAGGTACCCCTGAAGCCTTCTCTTTGCTAGGCTGAACAGCCTCAACTCACTCAGCCTTTCTTCATAGGAGAGGTGCTCCAGCCCTCTGATCATCTTTGTGGCCCTCCTCTGGACTCCCTCCAACAGGTTCATGTCCTTCTTAAGTTGGAGGCTATAGAGCTGGACGCAGTACGCCAGGTGGGGTCTCACCAGGGCAGAGTAGAGGGGGAGAATCACCTCCCTCGACCTGCTGGTCATGCTTCTTTTGATGCAGCTGGCTTTCTAGGCTGCAAGCATGCGTTGCTGGCTCATGTTGAGCTTCTCATCCACCAGGACTCCCAAGTCCTTCTCCTCAGGACAGCTCTCAATCCATGCTGCACCCAGCCTGCATCTGTGCTTGGGATTATCCCAGCCCATGTGCAGGACCTTGCACTTGGCCTGGCTGATCTTCGTGAGGTTTGCACGGGCCCACTTCTCCAGCCTGTCAAGGTCCCTTCCCTCCAGTGTTATCAACCACACCAGACAGCTTGGTGTCATCAGCTAACTTGCTGAGGGTGCACCCACTGTCCATGTCACCAACAAAGTTGTTAAACAGTGCCAGTCCCAATATTGATCCCTGAGGAACGTGACTCGTCACCGAGTGACACTGGGACACTTGTCCACTACTTGGACACTGAGCTGTTGACCACAACTCTTTGAGCGTGGCCACCCAGCAAGTTTCTTATCCACCTAGTGGTCCATCCATCAAATCCATGTCTCTGCAGTTTAGAGACAAGGATGTCATGTGGGAGAGTGTCAAATGCTTTGCACAAGTCCAGGTAGACGTAATATAAGTATGTACTCTTTTTCCCTCCCCAGAGCCACAAGAACTAAAGGATACTAGCTAGAACAAGAAGTAACACAGCACATAAAAACAATTTACACCTCTGGGGACAGTGTTAAGTAACAGCCACAGATAAAAAGCACTACCAAGGTTTCTGCATAAATACATACAGGATACTGATAGAAAAACTGTGTAACTACCTTTAAAAAGCAGTAAATAAAGCTGTTTGGCTCTTGTATTTAAAAATGCATGTGAACTCAGTTGACAGAACTCCTAACAGCCCATATCAGGAGGAACAGAGGAAACACTTCAGCACTGAGACCCCAGTGTAAGTTTCTCAGATAGAGTTTACAGATTTGCTTTAGCTTTGATTTGCATTGCTTTTTTAACTCATGGATAAATAATGAATCGCCAAAATTGGAATGAACACTTTCTCATTATTACAAATCTTAAACATTATTTCTTAGATTTCATTTAGTTACTTATGATGTGCAAAAGTTGTAAGTCAAAGTTTAACAAACAGAAAATCCAGCAACAACAGGAAACACTAAAGATTAATTTTAAAAGACTCATCTATTAAAAGGCTCTTATCTTAGAGAGAAAAATACATCCTGTGTTAGATACAGCCATACCCTGCTATCTGCCAGTGGTGCACTTCTGGAAAGTAAAAGAGAGAGCAGAGCAGTTTTTCCAGAAACATTACTGTAAAAGAGGGGCGATTGTGTGTATAGACTTTAGAAACACACTGGACAGAAATACAGGAAGGATATATATGACATGGATGATGCAAAAACAAGAACAGGATCATCAACTGGAAGAGACGCTGGCTTTTGGAAACACCTGACCATTGTCCCATTTCTCAGTCCTTCCCCTTTTGATAGACTTGACATTGATTCATCTGAAGAATCTGATGGTGACAACAAAAATGCAACTATTCACAAACAGCCAGCTAGAACACTTGCCTTTAGAGATTTATGGGAGGCCCTTAGTATCATAAAGGTGGCAAGAGAGATCTTTCAAAACAGTGATCCATTCCAGAAAGCCAGCTTCCAAAATTTCAACAGTACACAGCCGGACACACAATTCAGTGCAGCCTCATGGAACCTCCTACAGCACTCAGAGCATGTCCCAACACTTGAATTCCTTGGTTGCACTTCTCTAGTGACAACATCCTAAACAAATGCTCCATGCAGCAACAGGATACTTCGCATATGAAAAAGGATTTTTGCAATTGTTACAATTAAACTAAAACTATTTTGGCTCTCCTGTAAAACCTGAGAATTCACAAGAGATGTAATGCTAAGGATTCACAATTGGCAAGGTTCTAAACTGAAAGTTTATTTAAAGTTAGAAACAAAACTTTTTTTTCTGGTTGCCTGAATAATGCAAAGGTGAACCTCACATAGTAAGTGGTTCTACTTGCAAAATAAAACTATTTCATGTAGTCAGTGTGTTAAAGTAATTTTTCCATAATAAAATCAACTTGTTAAAAATAACTCACCCGAGGTACACATTCATGCTGTGAATGCTCTCTGGAAATTGTTTGCCACTCTCTAAATCAGTAATACCAGCTCCTTTTAGGTTCTCTTTCTGTTAGAAAAGAAAAAAAAACCACCAAATCTATGAGCATTTTGTAGTATCTATTGTAAGCCTTTTATTAGTATCAGACAATAGATCAACTCCATAGCAACTCTAAGCAAAGTATAATCACTAAAATTAGCAACAATACAAATCAGTTGACTGGCTAGAAGCCCTAGACACACTTTTAACTACAGTTTTCAAGCACACAGAAACACGGTCAGTCTTGCCAGACTCTATACCTAATGCTAGTTACAGGCGGGATCTACAGGATGGAAAAAAAACTTGCATTGTGAATTAATTTGGTATTCTATGGTACATACTGAAATCCTCCAAACCACAACAACATTTCCTAATGTAATTTATGATGTTTGGTATCAACAGTAAGAGTTGTCTGTAGACAGTAAAACCTGTCTCCTTTTTGTTCCTGTAAGTTATGTACTGACAACAGCATAGAAAATAACTAATTTCAGATCAGAAACATCCACGACAAGCTCAAATAATGACCATTTCGGTGTCGTACCAGTAATGAAATCCTGGACCACTGATGCTAAAGCAATTTCAACAGGGCAGAAGTTTACTGAAAGGAAGTCCAAGCACTGCACACAATTTGCCAACAAAAAAAATCTTACTTGACCATCTTCCACATTCAATAGCATGCAAGGAGTAACAGAGCCTACACAGATAAATAATTTTCCAAGTTACGGGCAAAGATTTAATCATAGTGCAAATCTATCCCCTCTTAACCACTACAAAAGTATAAACTGTTTTCACAGTATCTTTTCAGGTATGGCCAACACTTTTTGCATAACCAGACTTCATATGTAGAGCACCATCGTTTAAGTCAAAAAAGCCATACATTTAATCTCTTGATTTCAAGGGTGTTTTTTAAACTTTAAAACTTCAGTCCTCCCACTTAACATTACCTTCCAGGCCATAAATTAATTATTTAAAAAACAGAAAAACAGATACCTGTAAAAAAAATAACAACAGGAAATTCCTGTAAACTATTAAACACAGCTAGAAAGGATGAACATTTGGTAACTACATCACATTTAACTTTAAGAGATTCAATACTCAGCATTATTTAGTTTAGACAGAAGACAAACACCCCCATCACACACCATGTGCCAAGAATACTTTTCATGCATTAAAAAAAAAAAAAAGTGAAGCAACAATTTTATATGCTTGTAACAGTAGAATACTACTGCATAAAAATACAGAAAATAAGTTCCTACAGGACAGTAAATGACACTTTCTAGTCTATATAGACTAGAATAATTTCCACAATGCTACTAAGCCTTAAGACAAAGTAAAATACCTCACTCATTAGGTCATCTCCAGCAACAACAGCTATTTTCAAATCAACATCTGCTTTCTTTGCAACCTCCTGGAGGGCAGCTGCACAAGCAAGTGGATTAATTCCACCAGCATTACTGATGACACGAACACCTAAACAAAAAAGACAAATTAAGTTCAGCAGCAGCAATGATCACTCGTATTTTTTTTAAAAAAACATGCTGAAACACAAACAAGGTATCACCTCTGCAAGGTGTCAGATATCTAATCAAGTAAAGTACTAAAATCACATTAAAACATGAACACTATTTAATCTGTGAAAGGATGGGAGTAAGCCAATGCAAAATAGTTTCCAGAAAAATAGTTATTACAGATACTTCTCATCTTTCCTTTATGCATGGTAGGAGAAAGTGACCAAAAAGACAGACATGATGAGGCAGACAGACAGTATCAAAACAACTCCTACAAGAACAGTATTTGACACCAGTCATTCGAGCATCCGAATGCTCTCCAAACAACTGCATTTTAGGGGAAACACGCATCTATCTCTATAAATTCCACACTGTGTTAGCAAGGTAGTGGGTACTTAGAAGTAATCCCCGTTCTCCTCTCAAGCTCAGAAAGCTGCCAGGCTATTTTAATATAAACACAAAAGTGATCAGAAAATAAGTGATACTCTAGAATAACATGGGAATGTTGAAAAACTTTTAGACTGCACTGAAAACATCTAGATGTCACACAATAACAAAGATCACACATTCACAAAAGCTACAGTAAGAAATACACAAAGGTATATGCATATAATTATAGCACGCATTTCAAATTAACCCAATTTAAATGTCACCATCAGACCTGCACTTCACACCTATTACGATGCGATTTTTGCTGATGTTTAAATCACTATTCCCAGAGGAGAGCAAATCACTGGGATGAAAAATAGCTGTTTATAGGAATAGTAACTATATGAAATCCTCCTAAGCAAATGAACTTCACTAACACACAAATTCACATCAAGAGTAGCATACCTTTCCTGTGAATATCTTTTATATAGGGAGCCATGGCAGCTGAGATAAAATCCGGAGTGTAACCTAAAACCTGAAATAACGAAAAGCTGTAACCGCTCATTACGGTTAAGTCAACCCAAGCCCTTTTCTCGGTTAAAAGAAAAGCGAAAACAGGGAAATTAGATAGCGCTACAGAAAAGGACGTGAAGGCTGTTACTAGATGAAACTGAGAACAAACACACACGCACAAGTAAGACGTACACAAAAGCAAGCGCGTCCCCCGAACCTGACATGTTTTACACCGACTCTGAGCGTCAGCTGTGTCGGAGCAGCGCTGGAGCCCGCCCGCCTCACCACCCCGCCCGCCTCACCACCCCACCCGCCTCACCACCCCACCCCGCCTCACCACCCCACCCCGCCTCACCACCCCACCCCGCCCCGCCCCTCTCGCCCGAGCCCAGCCGGCCGCGCTGGGGCTGGGCAGCGGCTGCCGGCGGCTACTTACGGGAGACCGGGCTTTGGCGGCCGTCAGCAGCGACATGGTGATCTCGGAGAGATAATCGAAGACGAGGAAATCCAGCTTCCCTCCGTACAGCAGCTGCGGCACTGGCGGGGCAGGGCAGAACCCCCCGTTAGCGCCGCGGTACCCCCGCCCCGGCCCGCCCCTGCCCTTGGGGCCGCCCGGGCGTGCGGCGGCGGCGGCCCCGACCCGGCCGCTTACGCAATGGAGTTGTTTTCGGCGCTAGCAGCGCCCGCCCGCCCAGCGGCCTCATCAGGCCTCGGCTCCCAAACCACTGCCCTCGCCGCCCGGCCGGGTGTCCCCGTCGCCTCCGCGGGCAGCCCCAGCCGCCGGCTCCGCTCCGCGCCGCCACCGCCTACCTGCGGCCCCCGTGTCCCCCCAGAAGCCCGAAGCGCAGCCGATGCGCACCGCGGCGCCTGCCGGGGGCTCGCAGCCGCCGCTGCGCCGCCTGCTCCAGCGGGGCGAGCGGGCAGCGGCCCCCAGGAGCCGCGGCCCCCGGAGCCCGAGCAGCGCGGCGCAGCTCATGGTGGCGGCGGGCGGGCTCCTGGGTGCCGCCCTTGCCTGAGACCCAGGCCCACCCCGCGGCCCGCCCCCGCCCAGCCCAGGCCGCGGCAGGGGCCTAACATTGCCGCAGGGGGCGCTGGAGGCTTGCGGAACGGGATAGGAAAAGGGACGAGAAGAGGTTGATAAACCCGGAGTTTGCTGGGGAAAATGGCAGGAGCTCTGGGGGTCGCCGCTCGGCCCGCTTTGTTCAACACCAGCTGCACCGGGCAGCCGAGCGGCTGTGATGGCGCCGCTCCGGGACGTGCCCAGTCGGGCGTGATCCCGGTTTTATTCTGGCCCACGGAGGGTGTAGGTCAGTGGCAGGCGGGTTTGGGGCTGCCGCGTCCCTGAGGTGCTGCAGGGATGGCAAGGGCACCCGTGTCACCACCGAAGCATGACGCGTGGGGTGTGAGGGGCTAACCGTAAAAGTGGAAACCCCCTTCAGGGCTGTGGTGACACCAAAAGCATCTCAGATAGTCTAGTTAAGAAATTTTGATTAAACCCTTTCCTCCGCCCCTAAATAAAAAATGTGTTTACTGAAAAATGAGGCTTTCTGTGGGAGTACATGTGTACATGTCTCAGTTTTGACGGGAAGGGTTTCTCAGGTCCCAGACTGAATTTCTAGTCAGTGGACGGGAGGTAAATCTCACCAAACCAGAAAATTCCCCAGTGTACAAGAGGGAATGATTTCCCGGTCCTGAAGTCTGAATCAGAGGGCTGCCTTTGCACGACTCCACAGAGGGCTGATCACGTAGAGGTGCTTCAGAGTGACCCCCTCTCCACAGAAAATCCTCATCATTCGTCTGATGTGACAAGGACTGTGACTGAATCAGTCTCACACACTAATCCGATGCGGTAACTGCTAGGCCTCCCTTAACACGCATGCTTTGGTTCTAAGTGGTTTTGAATTATCTCTTGCAAATGAAACAACAATAAAACTTGGGGTCTCTGCTGGAATGTTGAAAAATACAACATTCAGTGTGACATTGACAATGCTAAGTGTATGATGATGAGAGGTGGTTTTACTGAAGTAAAATGTAGCCATGTTGAAAATATTTAAATAAGTACTTTTGAAAACTGTTGATAAAGCGCCCAATTAGACTAATTGCTAATTGCAATTAGAAATAATGCAGTTGAGAGAAGATAGAAAATAATCAT
The DNA here is from genome assembly GCF_036417535.1 of Chlamydotis macqueenii. Taxonomy (NCBI): domain Eukaryota; kingdom Metazoa; phylum Chordata; class Aves; order Otidiformes; family Otididae; genus Chlamydotis; species Chlamydotis macqueenii. The sequence continues at coordinate 37,194,299 of NC_141559.1, read as the reverse complement.
GCTATGTTCTTAGAATTTATTTCTTTATTTAAGGCAGTGCAATGTTTTCCTGTTGCAAAAAGGCCATAAAGCTCCATCTTCTCATGTTCTCAGTGCCTAAAAAGTGATGAACAATTACTGTCCTAAGTAATTGAACAGGCAGAACCAAGGAAGTCACAGAGAAAGAAAAGCAGGTTCCCTACACATAGAGAGAACCTAACTTTTTACTATTAAATTTGTAAGTATTTGATTATTATGTTGAAAGCTTGCAGGTTTTGAGTCCCTGTAAACTAGTAAGCATTAAAATAATCACAGCAGGGAAAAAAAACCCAAACATGTTATATATACATAGCTGACTTGAGATAGCTTTGTCCTAAATATACCAGTGTATATTAATTGTAGCTTCTTAAAGTAAACTTTGAAACAAGAACTAGAAAGAGCACCATCTCATACAAAATGCACAGCCATCAGGGCAGCCACAAAGATAAACGCTTTCTGTAGTTAAAGCGCCTTCCATGTGTGTTTCAATATGGAATACATTGCAGTAAGATTCCAACATACCGTAACGTAGCAGGAAATATGGCTAATCCTCAGCAGGGCCACCCGAGCTTGCAGTGGGCTCAAATCCTGTGGTGAAGCTCAAATGCAGTTTGCCTTGGCTGAGGCTCCTTAATCAACGCGCTGCAGTCCTTACTTCTGTGCTTAAACATATCCAAAATAAATGCCAATCGCTAACAAACATAATCATTTATAATCCATGAATGTAAGTAAAACTCCTGCTGAAATGGGTTGGGCCAAGATTTCATGCCTCAAAACTGAATTTCTGCAGGTGAGAAGCCAAGGTTGCTCAAGCAAAGCAAACCAGAGGCCGGTAGATGGCTGTGTTTCACCACCGTCTGCACTCGCCTCACATGCAAAACCATTCCCAGCCCCCAAAAGTGTCATCTGCTCCCACCAGCATCCCCTGTGCTGCCTGCCCTACGCAGAGAGGCAAATGTGTGCATTTCACCCGGGGTGAACAAGTGCATTTTATCTCTATTAAGATACAAATATTCACAGGCACATGTGTACATTGGTAGGGGTCTGGAAGGTGCTTTGCTCTTTTACCTTCTTTCAAATATGTTTGTAGCATGAATTTTGGCAGCAACTGCCAATGTTTCTGTGAAGGGCTGGATGTTGCCTTGTCAGAAACCATTTTAAGGCCCTTACAGAGCCTTACCATTTTAGCCAATTTGCATACAGATGTTTATGTATATGCGAAAGAATTAGTATCGAATGCATGTAAAATACTAAGACACACCTATTAGTTGATCTACCAAAAACGAGGAAAGGATTTAGGATTGTTTCCATTAATTGCAGTGGCACACTGAAGACATGAAGCGATCGAGGCCAGTATTCTGTTGATTCCCCCAGCAAATGTGTTTCTTACTCAATTTAGACTTGCAGGCTATTTAATAGACTAGCAGGCTATTTAATAAGCTTGTTGAGTCCCCAGGAAAATAATCCATTTTTTTGGTGGGAGTAATTTACACACTCCCTGTATTCCTTCCACTTGATTTGGCAGATGATTTTCTTAAAATAAACGCTATGAGTTTTCATTGTCATGACCATGATTCCATCATGAGCAGTAATGATTAGCGCAGAACCCATTGTTTTACACACAAGATTAGGATTGTTTTGATGAAAACAGAGGCAAGTTATTTAGACTCCCTTTTCCAGGTAGACTTGGGAAGCAGCGTTCTGTGATGGTCAAGTCTTAATTTGAGATTTTGGCCTTTTATGTGATTTAACAAATTTTAGAGACAGTTTATGGCTCTTTGAGGACATTAGATGGCACTGCGTGCTTGTCAGTGAAGCTCAGAAAAAGCTACAGTCAGTAACAAGCCTATGTGAAAGTCATACATGGAGGTGCCAGTGAAAAAACTTGACTTTATCTGTGGTCTATGTAGGGGATACAGGTCAACAATAACAGACGCCGTAAGTCTGTCCCATGGTATGAGTCCACATCCATTGGCTCCATTGCTTAATGTACAACTTTTAAAAGTAAGCCTGATTTTTAATTCTTCCCATAAACTGTGAGAAGAAAGGGGAAAATAAATCTTCTGGTTTTAATTTTTATGCTGGAGAAAGAAAAAGGTTACAGAGTAAAAAAAAAAAAATTATTAAAGAATATATATTTTTCCTGTTCATAGTTCAAATGTAGGTCAGTCTGAGATTCACAGTTTGCCTCAGTGACCCTAAATACTTAGATTTACTTTTAAGCTAGTGCCATTAATGTTTTAAAGGTAGGCCTGTGCTTCCCTCCTTGTAAACAGATTTGTGCACCAGTGTGGAGCACAGATGATGTGAAAAGAAAATGTGAAATTAATTCTTCTACTACCATTATCCTGAATTAAAAGCATTCAGAGCTAAACCTTCAAAGTCAGGGCAGACAATGCAGAGTACATTTTTCCAAAGCAAATATACTTTCCATTATTTTTCTAGGATTTTTCTGACTGTCACACTTCCTCTGATTGCTTAAAAAAGTACAAGTGAAATATTTCACAGGCCGGGGTTTTTTTTTTTTTTTTTTTTGTGAAATACATTACATTTTTTTTTGCTGTGCTGCCTTTAATGTCACTGTAGATAAGTTCCTGTCCAAACCAATTCTATCAGCAGATACCGACAAATATTTTAGTTTATTGAGTAGGCTCTGTTTAGCTTATTGAGGCTCTGTCCTCCCAGCTAATTACAAAATATTCAGCAAATATTTGAATTTATTACTTATCTGATTCCCACAAATTAGTACATCTCTTTGTTTAACAAAAGGAGTTCACTGCTCTTGCCCTCAAGGTAAAGCATACATTGCAATCTCTCTTTTGCAGATAGTCTGAAAACCAGCCTTTTCTAAGTTGAAAATGATCTCTGTAAATCAGTAAAGGGAGAGAATTTGCCATGTTGCATCTAATATCCCTGTATAAGGCACAAACAACTCAAAGCTCAATAATGATGTTTAACTGATCCCAACATGCAGTTTGGGGGATTGTAGTAAGTTTAGTAGAATTTTAGCGTGTTGAAGTGTAACATCCTATGCTCTGGGACTCAGAAAAGCCTCAGCTGTGACTAAGCAATAATATATGTAATCTTCTGAACTATATTGGTTTTGTTCCTTTATATCACATTTCTGTTGCTTTTAGGAGATATGTTCTCTCTTAATTCCTTAAGATTTGAATTATGTTTAAATAAGTTATTTAATCTGAAATGTATCAAAATCAGTAAACACTGAAAAGAAAGACTATAGGACTTTTAAATGGTAAGATAGTGGCTCATCCAAACTATTAAACATCTGGCTTACGGACATGAGGTATTTTCAGAAGTACAGTAATGATGAGGTGCCTTGATTTTTGGCCTTTTTCATTGTTAAATACTTTTGAAAATTTGTTTCTAACAATATTTGAAATCAAAATAAGACAGAGTAGCTATGTTCAAAAAATTGATTATTCTTTGCAGAAATCAAAGGGTCTTTTACATTGCTATATTCTGCAGAAAAAGTGCTGGGAAAAATGGCCACCAGAACATAAGTCACAACCCAAATTAGTTTTAGCAGTCATACGTCAGTGGAGTTTCCCTGCTTAGATATTAAAAGATACAATATCCCCTCATTATTTAAGAATATATTGTAAAGCGAGTGAAAGTATCTTTTCTGTATCCACAGTGTGCACGCAGCAAAACAGCCCATTAATTCCTCCCAAAATGGAAAGCCACAGCTGACATGAAATACATAAATGTCATACTTTTCCTCAGAAACAGAACATTTTCCAGTCTGTATTTGAACAGAAACATAGTGAGTAGCTGTACTAGTGTCATAAGTGACAAGAAATCAAAACCTCTTCCATGCAGAGCAACTGATTTTTGCTGACTCAGGAATCCTCCAGGCGTTTCACTTCAGGAAGGGTGAGGAAGAAGTCTGTTGCACAGAGTGGACGATCCAATTGCCAAAAATGTTGCCATTTACCTTTTGCCCAAATTTTGAATATTGAAAGAGAAAGAGAAAGATGAGTTACAAAACTTTTCTTTTTCATTTTCACTTTTCTGCTTGTGTTTGTAAAGCAGTTGGTTTTGTAGCACACCAGCAGCATAGCTTCAATACTAGGCAGCTTTTTAATTGTCTGTTTCTCATCCTAATTATCACTCACTCATGGACTGACCTGAGCAAAGGGGATTTTACCCACTAATGCATGCAGCTTACTAGAAGTACAAGTGGGGCAATACATACTGATGATGGCTTGTGAAGCAAAGTAAGTAATTTTTTCAATATTCACTTTTGGGGGTTTTCAACATTTGTTTGTGATATCTATTTTTACATAAGAAAATTAATTTCTGAAGCATCTGAAAAACAATGCAAGTTCCAGTTAAGTTTATTGAACACTTCCAGTTAACACAATAACAAAACCCCACTGGAAATGTTAAAATGGATCACCATAGAATTTCTGAAATTGTATAGACTGATTTTTCAAGTTAGATTCTTCGAACATGCAAGTATGAGTCACCAGTTTGAAAAACATTTCTTTTTCCAAGACAGCCTTGAGAATACTCTGATATCCAGGAATGAATTTACAAATACAAGCATATTTCTTCTGATTTGTATTTCTGAGGGAAGATTTACTATGAATGGTGGGAAGGCGTTAGATACTCTCCCAGTGTCTGTTTGACAAATATAATAATCAAAATCAAATCAAAGAAGGTTCTTTTAAACAAGTAATGATTCACCTTTACTATCGACTCAAAAAATAAATTGCAAGAAAAAAGTAAACTGAATTTGAGAACTCTTCCTTCTGCCTGTGCTACATGAATTGTTTCTCATTTGTTACCAAATCAGCAAATAGACTTACTGGAAAGAAAAAACTGGCCAGAAAATCAACACAGTCAAATTATATTGGACATGTTGCAGGGTACAACTAGGTCTCTAGCACATTTGTTCGGTAAATGGGTCAGCTATTTTGCAGTCAGGACCAACCAAAAGTAAATGGTATGTAAGGGAGGAAAAATACTGCATAGCCATTCCACTAAGAACACATGTTGGTATCAACTTAATGAAAAGCAGAAATAAGCTTTTTTTCTGAGTCATACAAGGGGAAACCATAGAAGAAAAGGAAGCAAATATATGAAAGGATTATTTTTCAAGGCTAAATCGTGACCATGTAATCAGTAAAGCAAACAAAAATTTCCTGAGGTTTAAATATTTACATCTTCTAAGAAGTACAAGTGGTTGCAACCAGAAGTACAACTAGGCAACACTTATAAATGCAGTGTACAGATACTTGATAATCATTAAAGCAATGTTTGATGTTGATTCATTCATAAATGCAAATCTAAACAGTGATCATTGTGTGTAACACAAGCACCTCACTGAAAATTCAGTTTTCCTATTCCTAACCCATTTGTAAGCATAATGATCCTTGTTTTACCTACCCAACTAGCCAATTATCTAGAACAATGAAACTCCATTTATGCATTGAAATTATTTCATTAGAGCCGTTCTCATGTTTTAATTCTAAAATGTTAGGCATTTTGTCTCAAGATTAACTAAGCTATTACTGCCAGTGTTGATTGTAGTCATCTTTTCTGACTCCCAAAATTCTTGCCTAGGAACACAAGAGAAATTTTTCTGTATTCTGTTACCAAATATTCTTCTGAAAGCATTTCAAGCCTATATGTACTACTATTAGTGACAAAAGGCAAGGGTATGTTCTTTACTCTCTGAAAGGATGAGGGGTACCTGGATTGTGTTACGTGGTTCACCTGTCATGCCATGAACATTACGTGCCCATCTGCACTCTTGAGTGTACATCTGTGGTTGAAGCTGGGCCAGTTATTTCACAAAGTTCATACCAGCCACTTGCTCACGCTGTATTGTCATATTTATGGGAATCTTGGTGGTGTGCAGCCACTGGAATTGTACCTCCAGGATCCTCTGGACCCTGTGTCATGGCCTGCAGCCAATGAAGGAGCAACGCAAGCACAAGCAATGTTTGAGCAGCAGTGGCAAGGAGAAACTGGTAGTTTCCTGAGCCCCTATTCACTGCATTAATGAAGCAACAGTAGAAAACACAAGAGCAGGTAGACTTTTACCTAGTTTTATTTACTTTATTGTAACTCTTCAGGAAACCGAACTAACTATGTAAAAGGTGGAGCAGTGTCCTATTTGTATCAGTAGGGACAACAGAAGCACATTCTGCCCATGACTCTTGAAGGTAATTAATTCCAAATTTGGAAGGGTAAACTTCTAGCATCGGTCATCCTTTGGAAAGGACTTCTGGCAGCCTGGCAGCTAACTCACTGGTCATGGTACAGTTACTGGAAAGCTGACTCTCCCATGAACAGTGCTTCAGCTTCACATAAGTGTCCCACCAATTTGATTTTTAGCAATATAAATGCTCATATTTCCTTCTGGCAATAAGTGGCTTGGTGGGAAACCTTCTAGTTGACCAGGTGAAAAGAGGATGTATAGGTCAGAGACTCTGTATGTTTCAGGGCATAATCATATCTAATTTTGTAGCAATATAGCATCTAGCTTCTATAGAGTGCTTTTGTCTGTGGATTTTAAATACTTGCTAAGCAAAATTGAAACATCATTCCTGCTGTACAGAGGTGAAGTCATTTGCCTGAAATCACAAAGCCGACCCCAGTGACAACAGATCTAGCAGTGAGCCCCAGTCCCACCATTCTTTTCATCATTTGGTCAAATGTGTGTTGAAGTCAAAAGCTTCATTCAGCGTTAGCCATCACAGGTGATAGTGTACAGACACAAAAGCAGGCTTTCTCTGGAGAAGCCACAGCCTAAAGATCAAGTGCAGGGCATGCAATGCTGTTAATACAGCTAGTAAGCAGAAGCACATACATAAAATAATTTGTCTGGGATAAAGCCCATAGCAGAAGAGGGAGCCTGTCACCAGTCTTGTAGGTGTATTGAATACAGCAGATAAAACAGTAGTTCTCCAGCAAGGAAGCTTTGATCTAAGTCATTGAAATGGAGTCCTTGAATTGAAGGATAGGGAAGATTCATGCTTTCATTGCCGGTGAGAAATACCACAGGCTTCTTTTCCAGATATGCCACTGCCCAATGTGACTTCATACTTTTCTGTGCTTCAGTCTTGTCATCTACAGAATACAGCAAATTATGTTGATTCTCTGTGCAAAGCACATTGAGGTCTGTAGCGGGAAAGTGCTATGTAACTTGAAAATATTCTTAGTATTTATGGTTAATTTATTGGTAGTTGTTACATGTAATTCAGAGAGTTACTGTGGCTTTTCCTTGTGCTATTTGAGTGAAACTTCTGCCAGCCCCATCCCGAAGCCATGTGTGAGTCTTCTTACACTCGTGTTACTGGAAGTAGCATCTCCATACCTTGTCTCACCTTCCCACCTCCCCTGAGACCTCCTGTCTGAGGCAGAGATCAAGAGGATAAGTGGGAAGCAGGTTCTGAAAATGGGAGGAGTAAGAGATGTGTGCAAATTCTGGGAAGCCACCTCAACCCCCTACCCCACCTCTTCCCGCCACCTCCCAGTGCCCGCCCCCAGCTTCAACCTGCCCCCTTAAACCGCTGCCGCCCTGTGCTGGGTCAAACATTTTCGGCTGCTGACTGCACCGCTCACACCGAGCAGTCGGCAGCGGCCAGTGGGACAAACATGATGGTGCTGAGGTTATGCAGCTGGGCTCCCCTGGGGCCTCTCCTCTCCCTGCTCTTTTCTGCCAGCATGGCGGTAAGTGAAGAGACAGTGTTAGGAAACATGTCGATGCGGAAAGCGCTGTCAGAGAAAATTCACTGAAAATGGTCTTCTTTCTTCTCTTCAGTACATTGCTACCAGAGAAAACTGCTGCATATTAGATGAACGATTTGTAAGTACCTGAAAAATTTTCTTTTATCTTAAGAGTCCAATTAAAGCTCTCCTACGCTGATTATTAACTACCATTATCACTTGCAGCTTTATTTGATCTTCATTGTTATTTTCGATACTTATTAAATGCACTGTCCTTAAACCCGTTATCTATTAATAGAGGTATACGCCTGGTAAAACTGTAGGGCAGGCTGCACAAAAAGCATATCTCCAGAGGACTCTGCACCACGCACCATTTTTTTGCTCTGTGTGTGTATGTACACACGGTGTGAAACTAAACTACCTCTGCAAATTCAGACGCTGTGGACAAAGTGGCAAATGCCTGCCCTTTTTATCCACAAGCTTTTGTATAAGCACTGCCTGAAAGTTACCCTGCCCAAATATTCTGCTTTCCTTTTTTTTGCTTGTGAAACATTTCCAATTATGATTCTTTCCTCTTTAGGGTAGCTACTGCCCGACGACCTGTGGCATTGCAGATTTCTTCAATAAATACCATCTCACTATGGATAACGACCTGCAGGAAATGGAGAGAATTTTGCGGCAAATTGCTAACTCCACAGGAACAGCAGAACATTTGATTCAACATATCCAAACCCTCTATCCTCCAGAGAAGCAGACACTACCAAGTGAGAATACAAAAATAGCTACACAACTGAAAAATAACATTTATGTAGTTTTCTTGGTTTTTAATTTGCCTAATTACAATAATTTTATATCTTTCTCTGTTCTACAGATACAATTGAAGATTTTACTAAAAAGTCAAAGAAAATAATTGAAGAAATTATCAGATATGAAAACACTATCTTGTCTCATGAAAATACTATACAGTAGGTATCTTCCACCTTTTATATCACTTGACAATCCAAATCCTTTTCTTTCTGTTCTTTTCTCAAGTGCAGCTAAGGCTCCTCAGCATTCTCTGCTCCTCTGCATAAGCCATTAACTGTGCAAGGAGTGCCAGATAAGAATGTCAGGAAGCATGGGGATATTTTTATTTATGTTTCTTTTGCTGTGCCAGCTACTCCTAAAATGTTTTTAATGAACTTTGGAGATTTTATTAATATGAGTTTGTGCTGTAATGCAGAGTGTGTGGACTATTTGTACAATCATGCACTCTGGCTAATTTTGCTGCATATATCCATGAAAATCAGGTCAGTTACATTGATATAAATCATAAGTAACTATAAATTCAGTGGTAGTCTTTTGCAAATTGACACTGAAAATAAAATTGAAAACATCATTAACTTTTCTAAATCTCAATGATACGTTTTTTGACCTGAATGTAGAAAAATCTCCACTTCTGTAACATTATATCAAAGATGATTTAGGCATTCTGACACTTGCAGCATTTTATTCACAGCATTTATGTTTTACAAATGCATCCATAATTAAAGAGGAATAATTTATCATTTCCTTCAGGAGAACAAAGAAAAACTTTCCATAGAGTTATCTTCATACATTAATTAATGATTTGAGTTTTGCTGATTAGAGTCAAGTTTTGCACAAGGTTAAGCACGTGCTTTCCTATTTTGGCTAGTTTCCTCAACTTTAAGTATCAGTACTAAGAGAGGCGCCCCCTTTTACAGGGGTGTATGGTACATAGGTGAGGCACGTGTGCAGGGCAATGTGTATGACACATTCAGAAACAGCTGAAACAACAAGCCATTTTTATGTCTCTTTCCAGACAGTTGACAGATACACATATATTGAACAGCAACAGGATCGCACAGCTGAAAGAGAAGATTGCCCAGCTTGAGCCACTCTGCCAGAAGCCGTGCAGGGACACGGCTGAAATACAGGAGACAACTGGAAGAGGTGCACAAAACTCTTATTGTGTGGTGGAGGGTTAATTCAGTTGCAAGTATTGCCAGTGGGCATTACAGCGATGAGTTATTTGTAATCTTATGGGCCATAGATTTCTGCAAAGATATGTAAGATTGCAAGTTATGAAACCAGTGCTTGGATCAATATAAGTGCTAGGTAGATGCTCAGCAAAGAAGGCATTCAGATGGAACAGTGGTCTCGCTTGCCTCTTTGGCCTTTTTGGACAAAATATGATTATCCCAAAATGTATGCTAAACATGAGGAACATGAGTAGAGTTTCCATGGACATAGGACAAACAGAAGATAACTCATTATCACATTTCTACTGAGTTACCTGAAAAAAAATTGATTATTCCATTAGCTCCAAAATTGCCTTTTTGTTGCTGTAGAAATTAATGCAATGACTATATTTTACATTTAAGTTACTTAAACTCTACGTGAGACTAAATTCCTCCTCATCTTACACAAGTCCTGTGACTTCAGTAGGATTTTTTATGACAATGACATTAAAGTATGTGGACTAAATAGCTAACTTAGCAACAAAGACACATGCACTAAGGAAGTTACAATATCAAATAGATGTGAGGATAGAACTGTAGCCAGATTAGTAACCATCCTTTGAATATCTTTACTTCAGATTGTCAAGACATTGCAAATAAAGGTGCCAGAAAAAGTGGTCTTTACTTTATCAAGCCTCAAAAAGCCAAGCAACAATTCCTAGTCTACTGTGAGATTGACTCATATGGCAACGGCTGGACAGTATTGCAGAGGGTATGCCACTTACGTATTATTACCATGAGCAAGCTTATTGCATCAGCACTGTTGGGTTTTTTTACCTATGTAAGATACATATCTTTTGACTGAAGTTCTTGTTTTCGTTTTGTTTTCCCCAGAGACTGGATGGGAGCGAGGACTTCAAGAAAAATTGGGTTCAGTACAAGGAAGGGTTTGGGCATCTGTCTCCAGATGACACCACTGAGTTCTGGCTAGGCAATGAAAAGATTCATTTAATAACTACGCAATCCACTCTGCCATACACCTTACGAGTAGAACTGGAGGACTGGAGTGGCAAAAAAAGGTATTTACTCATGACACTTCTGAAAATGACAGCTTAAAACTACTGCTCCCACTGCTGCATCAGTTTGTACAGCGCTCTGAAAAAATGATGAGCCCTTAGGCCTGCTCACATGCATAGGACACTGCTTTGGCTCCTGAACTCACAACTGTGACAGCAGTCACCGTGTGTGACTTGTTGCCAGCCACACGTGCATGTCCGAAGCCCTAGTTTATTTGGGAAACAGAAGGAATCTGTTTCTTCAAGTTTCTTGACATCTTTTGCATCTTCTGCACTAGACGATCATTTCAGGACCCTTCCAGCTGAATTATTCTATTCTTTTTTTTTTTTCTATATATTCCATTCTCTAGGAGGGCTTACTATCCTTGCAATTTCTTCAGACATCCGCTCCTTCCTCCCACCAAGAATTTCCTGACTTAAGTAAGCCTAAGCATTATGAACCTGGGATACACACATATATATATGTGTTTATATAACGTAGATCATTCATACATCACTGAAGACTAGTAGTCAGAAAACATGTCTGATGCTGGAGCACAAAAGTTGGTTGGATGTCTGTCATTGAACTGAGGCACACAATCATGCAAAACCAATTCCTTTTCAAACGCTAGGCTGCCATAAATGCCTTTTCTGCAGTTCTAACACCTATGTATTTTTCATTCGTGCATGTACTGGGAATGCAGGATTCTCATATCCACCATTCTCCTTTGTTAACAGCACTGCTGACTATGCAGTATTCAAAGTGGGAACTGAGAAAGACAAGTATCGACTGACTTATGCCTACTTTATCGGTGGTGAAGCTGGGGATGCCTTTGATGGCTTTGATTTTGGAGACAATCCAAGTGACAAATCCTTTACCTCTCATAATGGCATGCAGTTCAGTACCTATGATAACGACAACGATCACTTCGCTGGCAACTGTGCTGAGCAAGATGGATCTGGATGGTGGATGAATAGATGCCATGCTGCCCACCTCAATGGCGTATATTATATAGGTAAAGTATCTTCTAAATACCTATAACTCAGGACACTGTATTTCAGTGACAAAGAGAAATGGATCACTTTCATTGAGTATGTTTTGCCATCTGGATTTCCCAGAGCTGGCATAGCCCATTCTTTGCAATAACTGTTAACACCAACAGTAGGAACTTATGGCTGCTCTCCAGCCCAAAGTGGGAGAATCAGTCCTGAGAGAAGCAAAGTAGAGCGAGAAGAGCAGTGAGCAGGGCCTGTTAGCATGCCCAGGGATGCTGTGGAGATGTTAGTAGCGGAAAAATATATAGACACATTAACTATTTCAGAAAGCAACTAACTGTTTTGCTCCAACTGATACTTTTTAGATGGTGTGTACACATCGAAAGATGCCAAACCATCTGGATATGACAATGGCATTATCTGGGCGACCTGGCGAGACCGGTGGTACTCCATGAAGAAAACAGCAATGAAAATCATCCCATTCAACAGACTGTCAGTAGATGGGCAGCAGCACAACTTAGGCAGCGCCAAACAGGTTTGACCATAGGGCTGAAGAGATATTTGAAATTATAACGGAACATAGTTATAATGTCAAACACTGAGCATGGACAGCTCAAGTGTTAAGCCCACTGCATCTTAGAGAAGTTGTCTTTGTTCGCCACTTTATCACAGAAATATTTGTACTTTGATGTTAGTGTACCTTCCACATTACTGTTTCTTTTAACAGAGAGATGAATAATCTCATGATTAGAAGTCATGTCTTGCCTTCATGTGTTTTAAATGCTACATTTCCAATTTTCAACTAGTATAACTATGCATGAACACCATCAACATGTCATCATAACCTGTACTTTTTTCTTTAGAATAACATTAAAATGCTCTCTTTTTTTTTTCTGTTGTAGGTTGGAGACTCGTAATGGGACAATTTCACAAAGACCAGTCTGAACAGGGAAAACTAATATTTTATCTCTTAGACACTGAACTTACCTAACATTGCACGGTTCCATTTTGACTATAAACCACCATTGACTGTAAAATACACAAGCCTTTTCCCTGAGCAGTGCTTACCTCTCTGTACATGGTTATTTTTTTCTGTACAAATTCTCAATAAATTTTTGATTATTACAAAAGTTCTGAACTTGTTCTCTATGCTCTACTGTTGGCCAAACAAAACAAAGTAAACTTTGTGATGGCTGGAAGGTTACTCTGATCAAACCTGTTTGATTCATTCATTCCTGAGTTACATGCCAGTAGTTTCTGCTCTTTGTTTAGAGATGAGTGTTGGAGCTATTTCTCCATAAAATGTGGCTTGTTTCCAAAGGTTTTCATACTGTTCCCTGAAATTGATTTGTTGCATAGATCAAAGTACATAGCAACTTGAAAGAGACCTAGTTAACTGCTGAAGGCTACTTAATTAAGCTTACCACAAAGTAATGAATACTTTTTCAATCAGGATATGTTAGGAAGTATACTATCAACGACTAAGAACAGAAACATTAATAAGTTTCTCAAATATTACTCAGAATAAGTTTCATTTGCTGTACAGCACATAGTATTACACTGTAAAACCATTATTTCTGAATACTCCCTTTTTATTAATAAATATTTTAAAATCAATCTAACGTATTTACTGCCATTATCAGACCAAAAAGTTTTAAAATTTGCAGCAGAAATTAATTGTATTTTACTTGCATTTTCTTTTTGTAGATCTGGTAATAATTTTGCATGTCATTCACGTGAGCAAACTCACAGCACAGATCAAGAACAGCAAAGAGTTTGCAATGCTGTCTGAATGTATGCACTCAGAGTATTTGATAAGTGCATTTCAGGGGTGCATTAGCAAAGCAAATTATGTTTGTGGATAAATTGCTCAACAAAATATATGCTCAGAGCTAGAATATATATCTATATAATATCTGTATATTATACATCTGTATAATAATATATCTATATTAATATCTGTATCTATATCTGTATCTATATCTGTACCTATATCTATATAATCTATATATATCTGAAGTTGACATATTAAGAAGTTAAATATTAAGTGTATCGTGGTCTTTATTTTTAGCTACTAGTGAGAGGCCAGAAGTTCACTTAGTATTTCTGAATAGCACATTCAAATTCTTTATTTTAAAGACAGGAAGACATCACACTAATAAGACAGATCTTAAAGGTAGTTTATGCTGCCTCAACACTTTTCCAGTTTTGGTGCCCAGGTCTCCAGCAAGGCTGCTGCTCAGCCTCTTTTCCTGGATCTGAGTCTCCATAGCATGATAAGCTGCTGTCCCCCTGTCATTTTGTGAGGTTGTTTTGCCTTAATTCAAGTTTTAGACTTGAACCAAAATCTAACAGGAAGGCATGTTTCTCAGGAGTAGGTGAGAAAAAGCCATTTTTAGCATAAAGTCAGCATGGGATTAACAACTGTTTGGGATGAGGGACAACCCCTCCACACCACTGAACCCTTATATTTGCAAGACTCTGTTGCACCCATGCAACCAGCCATACTGCACAGCTCACCACTAGCCTTGACACCTAATTCCTCACCAAGCAAAGCAGTTTTCCTGAATATTTTGTGCTTTGAGGCCTCTCCTGTGGTTTCTTATAGCTGAAGCAGTATATGTAGAGAGGCCTGGGGGAAGGATGCGAGCTGCGGGTTGGCAAGCCCAGTCTGATCCTGGTTCTGCAAAAAGCCACGTGACTGGCATTGGCCAAGTCCCTTCCACTTTCTGTTTTTGGTTTATCCCACCTATGACATGACTTGAAGGTTGTTATTACTTATATATTTGCAACGTGGAATTTAAAAACATTCCTTTCCCCTCTGTCACTTTGATTTCTGCATCCACGCTCTGCTAGATCTGCACTGTAATCTTTTGGCCGCAATGATTTATTTGATGACAATATGCTGTGACTACACACATTTCACTGATGTGAGCTGGCATTTTACAGGTTGCTCACCAGAACTAAGATTGACTTATTCTTCCAGTTGATTTGTTGATTGGTGTCCTAAGTTTTCACAAATCATTTTAACCTCTTTGGAGAGGACCATCTGCTCCAGTGGTCAGGAGGGTCAGACTGATCGAATCTAAGAAGTCTGATCTTTCAAAGAAGTCCTATGCCAGAGTTCATCAGGGAGTCCACAGGATGCCAGCCCTTAGTTATATCCTCTGGGCCATGAAAGAAGACTGGTAAAACTCATGCCTTTTGGAGCTCCTTTCTACTGTTTCCAGCCCTCTGACTATCAGAAAGGGGCCTGAAAAGACCTATTTCTTCTGACCCTTAGAGAGAATAATACTCTTAGTATTATGTTTTGCAAGCAAATACATTGCAGTTTGACTTAATGCGCCTATTTTACATAATGAGAGGTCATATTTCTCTTTTCTAAATAAATCTTTATCATACATGCCCCTCAGACCATAGCCTATAGTGAAAGTTATCTTTATTAGGCAAGCCCATCCCTCTCTGAGTTTATGAAAGTTCATTTCAGGATTTGGTGGCTATAGTGAGTTTGCCTTTTTTTCCTACCTTCTGCTTGCAGTCAGTCTTCCAAAGACCACTGTAGCACAAAACAGAGGAATCAGGAACAGAAAGACTTTCTCTTTTGCATGCTTACGCCAAAGTGGAAAAAAAAAAAAAAAAAGAAGAAAAAAAGAAAAAGTAGACAAGGAAGGGATAGAGGTAGAATGAGGCAAATAAGCTGGACGGACTGGAGGACTTGCTGGGTCCCTCAGTCCCTGGGACATTGCATGGGGAAAATGTGTTACTAGATGCTGGGACTGGCTAGTAATGAATTCAAAAGAGTTCAGTAGTCCAAGAAGCATATGAACTGAATGATGATGAAAGTGGAGCTGAGCACTGGGGCTGAAGGAGAATGGAGTGTGAGAGAAGGTATCCAGAGAAGGGATAGGAATGAGCAGGTAAAAGGAGGAGAAGGCACCGCTTGGAAACTGGTGTTGGGGACAGATGGTAGGACAGGAGACAGGGGCAGTGCTGGGCAAACAAGGGCTGTCTCACATCTAGAGCACACAAAGTAGGATTAAATCCCAGACTCCCCGACTATTGCTGTGGCAACTTGCCAAAAGCAGGGCTGCTAAAGTACTGAACTGCACTTCTGTCCTTTGATCATGAATTAAAGTTAAATCCAAAGTTTATCTAGCTCTTGGCCTTTAGCCTTTCAAACAAACACAGAGAGAAGTGACTGGATGATTGCAACATGAAAGCAAAGATACAGGCTGAAGGTCAGGCCCAGATTCAGCCCTCGACTAGAAAGGCCGAGGAGCTCCTTCACCCCAGCTTCACCCAGCAATCCCCTCTGCATGAGGCAGGAATCCCCTCTTAGCTTACCTAATGTTTATGACCAGTAATCACCTTTTTCCAGTCCCTCTGGCCTTGGTGGCCAAGTTTTACTTGGACCAGAGCTTAAGTTTTGTGCATTTGAAGGTCACCAGAGAGCTGTGCCTTCCATCAGTATCAGAGGACACCTGGCACTGCTGCCATGCCCAGTCTTACCCTGGTAGCTGGTACCTGGGACACCACCTAGCAAATTGTTGCATCCTCTGTTAGCATGGCTGAAAAGGTAGAAGTTCTTCTGCTTGATGTGCTGTGACTGGTCTTGAATTTTAAAGCCTATTAACTTACAAAAAGAATGTTCAGAAAGTGTTGAAGATCACAAAATTAAGCTCTTACAAATTGGTAAAAGCCAGAACTAAGGTGACATGTCACATCCGAATGATGAAGGATGCTTTCGTTGTTGCATACAATCATAGAATCATAGAATGATTTGGGTTGGAAGAGACCTTTAAAGGTCATCTAGTCCAACCCTCCCTGCAAGGAGCAGGGACGCCTTCAACTAGATCAGGTTGCTCAAAGCCCTGTCCAACCTGGCCTTGAATGTTTCCAGGGATGCATAGGTTGTAATGCATGCAGTGAGTTAGACCAGATGGGGCACAGTTGTCTCTTACTTACAGCTAATACTCTGCAGAATTAGGTGCTATTCCTGCCCTCATCACCTGGCTCCTGTGGGACCAAAGGCAAGATGCGTAGGCATCTCAGAGCTGGCTGCTGGATGTTCCTCCAGAGCCCCAGTACAGGCACAGAGCAACAGCTGCCATCAGTGGGAACTGTACATCTGGTGCACTCTGAAGACTTGGACTATCAAAACACTTCCCAAAAATTAATAACTGCTTTCTGACTTAACATTCTCACCTGTCTTCTGCAGCTGTGAAAAGGGGAAAGTTGTGCCCAGTGAATTAATGTTTGTACAGCACTGGAGTATCCAAGTGATGAGCACCATATGAAAATCCTTGAAGTTTTAAACCATCTACAGACCATCATTGTCCAATGAAAAGAAAATACAACTCTGGGCAGCTGCTTGCCTATGGAACACCATCCATGCTCAATGTGAGGAGGAAGGGGTTCGGTGGAAGAAACATCACATGTGATCCTGCAGTAAAGCAGATACGTGAGTGTATGCACCAGGAGAGCACATGAAGGTTGTACGTGCAATTCTTGTGTTCCTGAGCACAGACGGCCTAAGGTTGTCATCTTTGAGCAGAGTTTTGTACCTGTTGTGGAGGCTAAATTAGAGCTTGTTGGCTTGAGTGGGAGACTCTCCATGGACCCCAGTAGATTTTGGATGAAGCTCATTTTACTCTATTCTGTAAAATAATTAATCCTACTCCCACAAGACTTCCTCTCATTGTGGTATTTCCCTCTTTTAAGCATTTTATTGTTCTCTAAACTTTTTATAATTCTTTCACAGAACTGCTGCAACATAGTGAACAAAACTGCATAGGGCTTGGAGTGGGGAAGCATCACCAATCTTGCCCCTGCTGAAGTTAGCAGCTGAGGATTTTGGTATGTAAGTATATTTATTATCTGCTTTGAGTTCAGGAGCTGCCTTACAGACATTTGTCTACCAGACAGCACAGCCATGGCTGGCTGGTCTTCAGACTGAGCAAAGCTAACACGTGGTCTGCATGGACATTTGTTGCTGAAGTCAGTTGGGCTGTCTTCTTGCTGAAATCAGAAGAGGTTTGTTGCATCATAATATTACTGGCACTGCATGGGGCTCAACAGAAGACTTTACACAGCATGCTGCAGGGAATCAAAACAGACAAAACATCTTGTTTCACACTGCACACAAATAACATTAAGCCTTAAATATAATACAAACCTTTGTCATGCAGAACCAGATCCTGATGGTGTAGGTGTTAATCAATGGCATAAATCAATGTAGCACCATCTTATTGAGCTCTTCCATTATCTGCTACCCGAGGATATGACTCACTATTAGTGAGATGGGTGTAAGTTCTGTTAAGTTTAAGAGGGCTTTCCTAGGTAAGAGAAGCATGAAGTGCAAGGCCAGAAATGGGGTCCAGTTCAACTGCAGTGAACTTTACATGGAGGGGGTTCAAGCCTCCTGAATGCACAAAAAAAAAAAAAAAAAAAGAGGAAAAGCAGAGGAAAGGAGAATAACTGAAAACCTGAGAGGCTGCTGGAATGGTCCAAAGCTACAACGAGCTATTTTGAATTAAATATGTTGTACAATGCCAGAGTCAACCTTAAACATGTCCCTCTAAAGCAGAATATGATCAGATGTTGCAACCTGTAGATGATGGAGAGTTTTGTGAATGCCATACAGTTTTAAAAAGCCAAGAGAGAGTTTTGTTCTTTCAAGTGTTTAGGCCCACATTCGCTCAAGTAAAGGTTTTCTTCCTTATTCCTGCTTGCTGTAGTAGCAACTTTTGAGGTGGACAGAACCTCTCAAGTGTCGGACAGCCTTGTACAACACTTCCCAATAAGGTTTGTTATAGAGCTCACAGCAGCAGCACATTATCATCAATTGTCACACATAAACTATACCCATTATACAAACATTTAAGGAGACATGACTCCTTAGGAAGATTGAATTATGCTTAACATCTGTTTGGGGACATTTTCAAGTACCACTTTGCTGTGCTCTTCATAAATATGTGATCATTTCAAACAAATCCTGCTTGATAAAAAATTATAATATACCATTTATGTAAGAGACAGCATGATGTTAAATACATCATGCTTTATACAAACACCAGGAAGGTCCAGCTGTAAAAATGCATGTAAACTGAGCTCTGCAGTCCTCAGGAATTAATTTTCATTGATGACCACGTGGTCACAGATAGACTGTATCAGCCTTTCTTAGGCCAGTACTTGATTTGGAAAGGCCGGTGGAGTTCACAGCAGTGGAATACAGTCACAAAGAAAGGGCAAACCAATTACTCCCTTCTCCAAATATCAGCTCTTCAATTATGCAAGCTAAATACTCGTCACACAGAGTGTGTGTCTTCCAGCAGGTAGGCATTACTGGATCACACTAGGTCCTGCCTACATCTTCCTTGAACATCCACTTACGAGAAGCTAAGCTTTACACAGATTTTTTTTTTCCTGGAATACATGGTGCTGCCCGCATGTTGGTGTTGTACAAACTTATCTGGAGCAAATAACATGAGAAACTTGTGCAAGAGGCCTTAGGTAATCATCCAAAGGGGGGTGGGGGGTGACATCTGGCATGTTTTGTCTCCAAACAGAAGGGAGCATAATGATTAATCTCAGCTTCACATTAAGGTATAAATTGCACCAAAAGGATGGTGAAGAGCATCCTTTCAGTCAGAGTTCTGTTCGCTCTTCTCCTGAAGATGATATCAATGAGGATCCTCTGTGTGTTGCTGTGCCTCAACTTAGCCTGGGTATGAGTTTGCTTATTTGATTCTTTTCATATTGTTCTGTTTTGAAGAGTGAGCATTTATTTAATGTTAATTCATTAGATAGATACATTTTGGCTGTCACCTAGCTCATAAAATTCAATGCACACACATATGCAGAAGCTTACTGTAACCACTTCACTGCTGGGCTTTCATCAGTAGTTCTGGAGTATCCAGCTCTCTAGTTTTGCTTAATTCAGTTTTGCTGACTCTGCCTGGCTTCAGGAGCAGCAAAGCAGACAGATTAACATGAATTTGTAGATTCATAGGTGATGCTGTGGATCTTAAACCTAACAGACTGGATGTTAATGGCTCCAGGCAGTCAGGAATTTTCATGTTTATTAGGGTGAATTCTACTCTGCTTTGGACGGTGCTTCAGCAGGGTTTTCTACCTACAAATAACACAGAATACCTTTATTATAAAATACACATTAAAAACCAAGGATTCCTGTGACAGCAACATCAGCTTAAACTAGAGCTAAGTAAGAATCAATTTTTAGATGATGAAAGCAATAGACTTGATTTTCAACTATGCTAAAATAACCTTGCTGTTTTCTCCTTGAGATCTTAGGACATAATCTTATGTTAGATTCTTTATGTTTCTCTTTGTGACTCTTTTTGAAAAATGTGTATGTTTTAACAAATGACAGAAATTATAGGAAGCAGATGTGACAAAACAGAAGCAGTTGTATCGGAGCTGTCAATGCTGAAAGGGCACAGGCCATCTAAAAGCAAAGTCTTTATTTGTTTATTTTAAGAGCCACTTGGGCCAGATCCTCAGGATGAATCAAACTAACCGATTTTAATAATGTCATTCCAGTTCCCCAGGGCTGAGGTTCTGGCCCTGGAGGCTAGAATTAGGAAAATTTTCTCTGCCTCAGAATTAATCATTAATCTTTTCAAGCATTAATTATGCTGCTTGAAAAGAATGTAGGATGTGCAGAGGAGTCCAGTCAGACCTAATTACATCTCAAGCCCTAAACCAGGCTTTCTTTTATGAAAAATAATTATTTTCCCGTCCTTTACTGAGCAATAACACAGTAAGAATTCTTACAGTGTTCCGACTTATAATTAGCTTGTATGCACTTTTGCTTCTCAGATTTGAAGAAAATCTCAGTATATTTATTTCTCTTCTTTCCATTAGCACAGTGGAATCCATCCATCACTGACATGATTATTTTTATTACAATGTTATTAACTTTCTTGCTCTTTGTAGGAGGCAAAACAGTGCTACAATCTTACAGTTAGTAACTGTGATTCAAATCAGAAACCCTAATGGGAAAACTCTCTCCAGCTATACCTTTAAGCCAGTTTTGTGTAGACTGAAGGTGTTAGAATGAAAACAGAAATTTAGAAATATTGCAGCAAATGGAAAGAGAACATAGTATTTTTAAAGCATTTGTTTTAACTCAATCCATTTCAATATAATTTCAAATTAATTTTATATTTACACAGAGAACACAAGATTTCTGTGGAATTATATTATCATAATATATCCTGAACATCACCAGCTCCCTAAATAGAAGCATTAATTTTAAGAGATTAAAAGCTTTATTCCGACAAAACAAACAAAATCATGTCTTACAAGAAATATCAGGAAAAAAATCCTTGCAATGTTTGGTGTAATGCTTTCCAGATGGCTGTAATTGCCACAGGTCAGCTATACCACTGAGTGTTTGAGGAGGCCAGCGTTGTGTTTCTGTTCTCTTGGCAGCTGCCTAATTAATCTCAGTTTTGCTTTTTCTCCTCTTTCTCCTGGCAGGCAGAAGATAGCGAGAGTACCTTTGAAAAGCAGGGTGCAGGAGTGCGTGGTCCTAGGATTGTGGAGCCCATGTCCCAGTCCACCTGCCAGTATGAGAAGAACTGGCCCATCTGCGCGGATGACGACTGGGTGAGCAATGAGCTCTGGGGGCAGAAGCAGTGCCTCTCAGTAGGGCGCTGATGGACCTCAGCTGGACCGCTACAACGGGTGCCGTACAGCCAGCACGTGGTTGGGCTTTAAATCTGAGGGACAACAGGTAACACTTCATGTCAGAGTAGCCTGGTGAAATCTCCTGTGGGAAAGAAAGAAAGAAAGAAAGAAAAAAAAGAGGAGAAGACAAGTTTGCAGGGGTGCAGAATCAGAAGAGGAAGTAAGTCTGGAAAAGAAAGATTAAATAAAAGACGGCTATTCCTAGAAAAATATAAGAAGGTTTTCTTTTCAGAATTTTGATATTGAGACTTTGGTAAGAGAAAGGCACCAGGAAGAAAGATGTGTGACAAAGAAAAGAAGAAGCTAGAAATAGCTTACACTTCACTAGTCACTTTTTAGGAAATCTGATGACAAAATGTTCAGCAAGTCTTGTAATAATTAACTGAATGTCTTTGTGTAGAAACTGTTAATTTGTCTCTCTCTCTCCTTGCATCTCAGCCCATCTCTATGCTACAATTATTTGATGAACTTTGGCAAAAAGCTTTAGTCTATAAGAACATTAACCTTTTCTGAGGAAAATTTCACTTAAATAATTTGCTCTCTGACATCCTTGCTCAAGGAAGACTTGATCCTCCCGTTATGGTAGGTTTCTGAGGACGGGATTCACTGATTCCATCACACCAGTGTCAGAGGCATAGGAGGTAAAGGATTAGCCCCTGGGTGCCTTGCCCTAAGTCACACAAGTCCTTGCCAAAGTCGTTGGATGAATAGGACAGGACATCTGAAGAGAACTAACAGGATCTTCACTTTTTTTTTTTTAATTTGTTTTCAGTGTTGGCCAAAAGCCTGCAAATGTAATGTAAAAAAAGACTTACTCATGAAGATTTTAACACAATTATTTCCCTTTTCCAATATTAGGGTACAAAATGTCCATCAGGCTGCAGAATGCAAGGACTGATTGATGAAACGGACCAGGATTATAGTCACAGAATAGACAAAATCAAGAAGCTGCTTGCAGAAAATCAAAACAACTATAAAAAATCCAATCGGGTAATTGTCGAAGCCATAAATGTGATAAAACCAAACTTGGACAGTGCTCAGCGTGAGTATCTTGCACCAGTTTTATTGTCCACTTGTGAATTTTTTTTTTTGGATGCACAAGCAATATGTAGTGAAAATATATGCTGCACTGGACTTTATTATCAAAAGCCAGAATAAACATAGTAACACAAGACTCTTAACTGCTAACTTGTAAAAACTAATGTAATTTTTACCTGCTCAGTAATATGAGAAATATATTCTTAATTACATGTTTTAATTACATATTTTAAAATAGGCTACTCTTTTAGGAAATATAATCACACATGCATGGGGGACTATGATGCATTTCTGTTTCAGAGCTCGATGAGACTTATGGTCACATATCAGGAGAACTGAGGAGAAAAATTGTTACATTAAAGCAGAGAGTTGTCACTCAAATAAACAGAATTAAAGCTCTGCAGAGCAGCATCCAGGAACAGGTGGTGGAGATGAAGCGCTTGGAGGTAGGTAGCTGCTACGTGACTTCCTTTCTTTCCAGAGCTTAGCTACAGAAAGAGGCTCTATCCATTACACCGTACATGGTGAGCAGTGCTCTCTCTGGAAAGAAAACATGATGTAACTCTCACAGGATCTGACCTGCCATGGCAAATCCCCAAGGGAGATGCTTTTTGGGCATGCTTTTCTTTTCCTGCTGTGTGGGAACCAGCATGAGCTCAGAAGGACTCCTAGTCCCATCTGCCGCTTCTGCTCTCAGATAGTCAGCAAGGATGTTATATCTGCTGATAACTGGCTCTGTATCAGGCGTTTCTCCTCCTGTAAGGAGTTGCAGAGCAGCTAGGACAATGGGGATGTGCCCTGTCTTTCCCTGGTGTTGCCACCACCACCCGCAGCCAGTGCTCGCCTTAGAGCCCATGTTCCCAGGTTGCAGCCGATTCCTCTGATGGTAATGTAAGAAAAAGTCCTGGCACAAACAGCGGTTTTGCTCAAAAGCCCATTTTGATGCCTGGATCAGAGATCTGCCTTTCAGATCTTTTGGGAAAGCAATGGTACTCCCAGGATGGCAGGCCTCACAGCGGGGCTGTGACAGGCTCTGGACAAAGGCAGTATCTTCCTGTCTCCTTGGAGGACCTGTTTCTGCCCTGGTCCCCAGGGAGTGTGCCCAGCTCTGTAGCACTCTCGCCAAACACAGGAAGATACCCCTATGCCCCGAGGATAAAGGGGGCAGAGATTGGGAACGTGCTGCAATGTACTTCTCCATGGAGCTCATGTGCACTGTGCTATTGCACATGTTGTGTTTACTGTGGAAATAAACCCAGGGATGATTTCAAACCTGAGCTTTGGAAAAGCTGAGCTGTAGGTGGGAGGTACCAGGGCAGGTCCCACCTTCTGCCAGTCCAGTTAAAGGATACACTTGCTTGAGAAAGTCAGGAAAGCTCCCTAACCAAATTATTTCTGTTTATGTAGGTGGACATTGATATTAAGATACGAGCTTGCAAAGGAAGCTGTGCTAGAAGTTTTGATTACCAGGTGGACAAAGAAAGCTACGACAACATCCAGAAGCAGCTAACACAAGCCATCTCCGTCAGCTCGCACCCAGAGCTTCAAACAATCACCTTGAGCACACTGAAAATGAGGCCACTTAAGGACTCAAATGTTCCTGAGCATTTTAAGCATAAGCCTCTGCCAGAAATGCAAGCTCTGAATGTAGTGAATAACATCAGGCAGATGCAAGCGGTATTAGAGAGATCAGAAACAGGCACAAACCCCCCCCGAGGCGACAGCTTGTATCACACGGCAGAATCGAGGGGGGATGGACCTTCACACACCAGCAAATTAGTTTTTCCTACTCATGGGAGAGAAACCTTTAGTCTAGGAGACAAAACCTCCTCCACTGTTCGTAGATGCACCAAAACTGTCACCAAAAAAGTAATCACTGGCCCTGATGGCCCTAGAGAAGAAGTAGTTGAAAAAGTGGTTTCTTCTGATGGCTCAGACTGCTCCCATTTACAAGGAGCAGGAAATGTTGGAGGGGAAGGGAGCGTGTACCCTGTTGGTGGGACAGGTGCCTTCCACCATGCAGGGAGGTTTCCCCCTGACCTAGAGTCATTTTTTACCCCTGACTCTCCATCCACTGGTAGTAGGCACTTTGCTGAATCTAGCAGCATTTCAACTAGCAGCCACACAACTGGCAAAGGCAGTAGTCACATTAGTACTGGAGTATCCAGTCATTCAGGGACTCACGGGGGGAAAGACAGATTTACAGACTTAGGAGAGGAGGAAGAAGATGATTTTACAAGATATCACCTTCAGCCATCTGGATTCCCATCTGGCAGTGCAAGTCACTCCAAGACTGTAGTGACCGGCACCTCTTCTAGTTTCAACAAGGGAGGCTCCACTTTTGAAACGAAATCACTAAAGACCCGTGAAATAACTGAGCAGCTAGGTGGGGTGCAACATGATGAGAGTGCAGAGGATACCCCAGACTTTCAGGCACGCAGCTTCAAAACGTCAGGAGTGGAGAAAAGGACAGACAACACTGGGAAAGGTACACAGGCATAACAGAAATAGTTATTGAGGTAGCAGAGCCAAACTCCATCCGTAACCAAACAGACAGATTGGCTTTAGATACTGCAGTACAACAGTGTGATGACAAAATGCAAGCACTGTGTCTGTTTGTTGCCACCTCAGAAACAAAAAGGGAAATATTTCATTAATACTCAGGTATTACATAGACAATTCACAGTTTAAGAAGTATGTAAATTTTTCTTTTCTGAATTCTTTTTAATGTTGCCTGTCACTATACCTAATGTAGTCCAAGACATGTTTAACAATTTTCCTAAGAGCTATTGGTACTTGGATTCCTCTGAACCTTTTATTAAATTTTGCTGATAACTCCTGTCAAACCAGATCAACTTTTTTTTTTAGACTGTGATGATATCCGCCAGAAACACACTTTTGGTGACAAAAGTGGCATTTTCAAAATCAAGCCAGCGGGATCCAATAAGGTTTTGTCAGTTTATTGCGACCAAGAGACCACTCTGGGAGGATGGCTATTGATCCAACAGAGAATGGATGGATCAGTGAATTTTAACCGGACCTGGCAAGACTACAAGAGAGGTTTCGGCAGCGTGGATGGCAGAGGGCGAGGAGAGTTCTGGCTGGGCAATGAAAACATACACTTGCTGACTCAGAACGACACTCTCCTTCGGGTAGAGTTAGAGGACTGGGATGGAAATGCTGTGTATGCAGAGTATATCATACAGGTAGGGTCTGAAGCAGAAGGGTACGCCCTTGCCGTATCCTCCTATGAGGGGACTGCTGGGGATGCTCTGATTGCCGGCTGGCTGGAGGAGGGCACCGAATACACATCCCATGCCCAGATGCAGTTCAGCACCTTCGACCGGGACCAGGACCGCTGGGAGGAGAGCTGTGCAGAGATGTACGGGGGTGGCTGGTGGTACAACAGCTGCCAGGCGGCCAATCTCAATGGCATTTACTACCTGGGGGGCCACTACGACCCCAGGTACAACATACCGTATGAGATTGAAAACGGTGTGGTCTGGCTGCCATTTAGAGCCTCTGATTATTCCCTCAAAATTGTTAGAATGAAAATCAGGCCCTTAGAAACCCTGTAGAAAGACAGGCTCTTAATAAATATGTTACAACTTCAAGTTGAAAAGATTTTTTATATATACACATGTGCATGATGTACCCTTCCCCTGTGAATGTGAAGGCAACTGGACACATCAGTGGCTTAAAAAATAAACACAGATTAATTATTAACAAAACAGTTCTTCCATCTTATTTGTAACTGACAAGCCTTTTCAAAGAAATATTCATTTTAAACTCTTCTTTTTATATAAAATTTGTCTATGTCTACGTCTTTGGCAGCTCACATCTTGACTGGAGATAAAAATATTTATAATTTTAATTAGTTACTTTGTTTAATAGTGTTAAAGAGGTAAAAGAGTTTAGAAGTATGTTCACCACGCACTCCTGCCTCCACAACATGAAACGTGAAAGCCTCATTGAGTTCGACAGTCACAATTCTCGGCTGTGTCCTCTCATTTCCATTTTCAGGGGAGCATGACAATGGCAGGAGTCAGTTCTCAAGCAGAGCCATAGGTGGTTTGAGTTCTCACTTTTGCCACACACTTTATATGGAGAACGCTTTGATAAATGATGCATTTTAGGACTTTTAAGGATCTCCCAAGCTTTGATTTTACAAATATGCAGGTAGACCTTCTGTCCCATTGATGAATCCTAGGTAGTTTACCATGCATACTGTAGCTTCAAAATAAGATAGAATCATAGAATCATAGAATGGTTACAGTTGGAAGGGACCTTCAAAGGTCATCTAGTCCAACCCCCCTGCAAGGAGCAGGGACATCCCTGACTAGATCAGGTTGCTCAGAGCCTCATCCAACCTGGCCTTGAATGTTTCCAGGGATGGGTCATCCACCACCTCTCTGGGCAACCTGTTCCAGTGCTCTACAACCCTCATTGTAAAAAATTTTTTCCTAATATCTAATCTAAATCTACCTCCCTCTATTTTAAAACCATTACCCCTAGTCCTGTCGCAACAGGCCCCACTGATAACTCATCAAAATACAACTCCCAAAACAGGCTATTATTTTCCAGTGACCACTAAAAGGTTATGGCTGTAACCAGCACAAGCAAGACAAGGAGCACCTGGATGATGACAGTACACATTTCCTTGTTTAGAATGTTTTTTGGCACATGTGTCAAGCAAGGATTCTTCTACAGATAAGGGGTTTAAAACAGCAACTTGCTCACAGCATGTGGTAAGGATTTTTTAGCAAAAAGCTAGCTGCACGGAAAAACAGTTATATCGGTTACACAATTACACAAGAACATGCTGTATTTACCTTCATATCTTATGACATAAAATTACACAAGTATTTACACTGTTTAATATTTCTGTGCTTCTACTGAGAAACAAGCATGAGCAAACTTCCTTGTCTCCAATCTCACTGTCCAGCATGTTTCATACCATTTAACAATATCATCAAATAGTGGCAAAGCAGCTCATTTTTAGCCTTTTTTCAGTGTTTCTGAACCACAGTCACTGTCTAACATTTTTGGAGACTTTGCTGAAGAGCAAAGACATGTTTACAGCCACGCGTGCGGAGACATGTCTGTGCTTTTGGAAAAGGCACTTCTGCTTTATGCCTTGTGTTTTTATTCCCTAGCCTCAGTGGAACCCTGCCTATGGTGATACTGAACATTGGTGCTCATGTAGTGAGAGGCTGCCATGATATCTCCTTCTTGTCCTCCTGGGCTGCAGAGCTTAAATCAACATGAGAGGTTTCTGATGGGAATGCATCTACCACTAGTAATCTGGGTCTCCTGCTTTGTAGAGGAAGGCAGTCCCCACTGAGAGATGGCTGATCCTTCCTACTAGAGTTGGGAACTCCTGTCTTTGGGACAACCGCTGTTTCTGGCTACAGAGGGAGCCTAGACCACTAGCCTCAATGAAATATCCAACCTCCACCTACCCTATGATTAGAGCCACTAATTGTGCTACTCCGACAATAATGATTGTGTGAAAGACACACTAGCCAGATCTTCTAATACTGAACTTTCTTCTACGATAAAAGGATGGTGGAAGAAAAAGAATGGTGGAAGGGATATGAAGAGGCACAGTATGTGAGCCAGGTCCCAGGAAAGGGCATATTTTATCCAGCATACAGGATTTGAAATAAGTGACTGGTGACCTACCCATGTGTTAGATACTATCTTTTCACTTTATTCCTTCTCAACTTGGTACACAGGTAGTTACTGCTATCTTTACAGTAGAAAAGAAAATTACTGTCTCTTATTTAGTGGAATGTGTTTGCTTCTCCTCAGATAATGCAGAAATACCTAGGAATCATGTGAAGAAAACTCTAGTTTTAAGGCTTTATTTAATTTTTAGAAAGCATTTTAAAATAATCCTTTTCTTCTTCAAATGTGGTATAAAAGTCCTTTGTAAAAGAGTGAAACAAGTTGGGTTTGGGGGTTTTTTATCAGTGTTATTCTATATTAGTTACTTCTTTCTTGTAAACAAATGAAAAATGGAACAAACCACAATTCTGAGTTATTTTCATCGGTCAGATTTTGATTTACAGTTGACATAGCTTTTCACTTCAGGTCACAATATGCTTGTGCATTTGTTCTCATCTGGAAAGACAAACTTGAATACTGTGGCTAAAAAGATAACAATGTACAAGTATTAAAAGAAAAACCCCAATTCTGTACATTTTGATCACGGTTATTGTGGAAAGTACGGCCTGATTTTCATGCTCATCTTCTTCATTGAATACCATGACCCTTTCCAGTTCATCCATACAACACCATCATCTGTACCATGTTTTGCCATATCCCAGCTGTAGGTTCCTCCCCAATAGTATCTGCCGTTGGGGTTGGCTGAGTGGCAGCGGTTGTACCACCATCCACCACCATCTTCTTTGGAGCACTGTTTTCTTGGATCTGCAGTTAACCTAATGAGGGGAAAGAAGTGTTGAGAGTGACAAATGAACTGTAAGCAGACCAACAGAGTACACACACCTGCCCCTGAACTGAAATTTTCAAACCATAATAAACATCTAAAATTCTCTCTGAACTTTCTGTAAAAGATAGACCATCCCAAGTGTGTGCTACACAGTGCACTTGGAAGGTGAATCAGCTAAGAAAAAAAAGTCAAATTTTAGATGCATCTCTTTGGGAATGTCATTTTAGTTTACTGACTGATAACTACAATTACTTGCAGTTCATAATGATAATTTCAATATCAATGCAATTTCAAGATATAAACAATGAGAAATGTACATCTTTCCCAATCTAAACAATTCATTTATTCAAGAATATGTAAGCAAGTATTAAGATAAATGCATAGCACATAGTTTAGAAATACAGTGGTAAATTATGTACTTTACAACTGAGCTCCTGTCTTCTGAGTAGACAGAACTTTGTTTCTTAAATAGGACATGCTACCTGTCTCTTTCCTCAGCATCCATTAAGTGGTACTGGAGTGAGTACCAATATTGCCGCTTAAGCAAGACAGTGGTCCTCAGCACTGTCACCATCAGTCTCTGACAATGAATATATTGCACCCAGATTTGCCGACTTGTCTAGGGTAACATCATTCATGGAATCAATAAAATTTAGCGTGCTTGCTTCTTACTTGGCTGTGGAGAAGCACTAACCTAATACATAGTTTTACCTGCCCATGGCTACATCAGAGGAACTGCATGGACATTTGGCTGGTCACTTGCAAGGATAAAACATTATTTTAAGATACTATGAAATGCTGTGAAAGCTAACAGCAAATTAGAAAAATAGTCTATATTGAGCTCTATTTTAAGCTCTATTTTTTTAAAATATCTAATGCAAGTACCTACCATCCATCATTGTCTCTGTCATAAGTACTGAAGAACATGCCGTTGTGAATTGTCATTGTCCTGTTTTCTCCATGCACCTGTGAAGCTCCTTCCATTAGTGCATTGCCTGCATTGCCTTTGTAGTTACTAACTGAAAGCTGATACTTGTTTCCTTCATTCTGTATGGTGAAACCTCCATAATGAGCTGATACTTTATCACCATTCCAGTCCTCCATTTCAATTAAAACTTCAGTGGGCCCTATTTTGGTAAGCTGGCTGATCTTGTCATTTCCAAGCCAATATTCACCTGGGAAGAAACAAGTGAGAGCTCTGTGAAATAGACTTCAAGATATACTTCATGGTAACTTTACGATTTGCCTATAGGTCTGCAAAGTGGATTATGTAATTTTTAAAAATCAAAGAGCTTCAAGAAATATGAGAAAACAGTTTCAGGAAGAAGAGTCCTTCATCTCTCATGCTCAGTGTTTTACCTGGTGTATCACAGTAGTTCTTCCCTCCACTCTTCGCAACATTTCCAAATCCTTTTTTATATTGATCCCATATTCTTCCAAAATTAACACTGCCATCCTGGCGGTTCTGAATTAAAGTCCAGCCTGTAGGAGCAGAAGTATTTAGATTAAATTGCCATGAAGAAGGAGCAAGAAATGTTAAGATATAGTCCTTCTATCTTCATCTTCAGGTGAGCAGAGCAAATGGCTTCCTTGCAGCAGATCTGAGTTTTCACTGCTTATGAGCTCAGCCTTACCATTTTTACTCACCCTCAAGTGGTGCCTTGCTTCATAAGGAAAGGTGGAAAAAGCAGAAATTGAAGATCTGCCCTGGTTTTCTGTCTAGTGCATAGTAGCATGGTAAGAAATGAGCCAAGCCCTCCTTGCCTGCCCACTCACACATTGTCCATTCTCATTATAATAAGATATATAGTTTTTATCTACCAATCCCATGCCAACAATTTATTTCCATTTTCATTATAGAAGTATCCTACTGTGCATCTGAAGATGACCAGCAAGACTTTTCTGAATGAGTCATTCAGAATTCATTCTTAAGTAATTACAAAAGTTACGACTGTACAGAATGCAAATTACTATTACTAATTTTTTGTAGCATCAATTAAATTTTTAACCACATAGTTATTTCACACT
The DNA here is from genome assembly GCF_036417535.1 of Chlamydotis macqueenii. NCBI lineage: Eukaryota > Metazoa > Chordata > Aves > Otidiformes > Otididae > Chlamydotis > Chlamydotis macqueenii. Next base: position 37,163,331 of record NC_141559.1, on the reverse strand, counting down.
AACCTCCATTATCTGTTTCCATGTCACAGTATGCTCTGTATGGTGTGACGAAAGGATCTGGCTGGATGAGGTACATTTCAGATGTCTCACCTCCCTTTCTGATAATATCCTCACATTCTGCAAGAATAAAGTGGAGAGTCTGTTACTGAGAGAGCTCTTCTTACCCTTTGGTTTGCTGATTGTAAAGGAACAATTTTAAAGATATATCTAATTACACTTTTGCTGTGGTTTCTGTGATACATCATGTGAAAGAGTCACGGAAGAGAGAACAGTGCACCTGCCTTGTTCTGCTTTTCCAAATAGGAATTTCTAAAAGTTCAACATGAGTAATGGAAGACTGTATACTTTTCAATTATTTTTTTAATTAGAAAAGCTTGTGAAAGAAAAAAATTTCTTGACTGAAAAAATTCAAGGGTATAACTGTGATAGTAGCAAATGTATCACCTCCACCTTCCAAACATCCTGAAACATGTATTTCTTTAAAATGCTATTGGCCACTAATGTAAGCTGATATTGGGTAAGAGGATCTTTGGTCTGACCCATACAGGCATGCATAAAATTTTTTTTTCATTTAGGCTCATTTTCCATCTTTTCTGCTATCCTAATCAATGACACAGGCTTCAGAGGAATGTTCACACCAATCAAATGATGCACCTATCAATTTGCAGAGTGATATAAATGGGAGAAGAGATGTCATTACAGTTAAATGAGTACCTTTGCCCGAAACCACTGGAATATTACAGGAAACAACACATGGGGAACGGCAGTAGTCCACCTGGGTTGCAATGGCATTTTCCAGTTTTTGTATCTTTTTGTGTAAAGAATCCACAACTGCACGGAGGACCCTGAGGCTAGATGGGATGTTATTGTCCAGATTATCCTTTATATAATTATAATGCAATTCCACTTCTGTGTTGTACTGAGAAAGTATATCATCATTGTCTAGAAAAACAAAGAGAGGAAAAGCAGATTAGGTTTCAACGTGTTTTCCAGTTACGAAATAAGGAAGGGCAATCTGTAAGCACAAACTGAGAATCCACTTCTTTCCTTAGCGAGGAGGAAGGATATGCATTTCTTTTGCTTACGTTTCCACAAAGTGCAAAAACTATGCAGAGATTCTCACGGAAGTAGTACACGTGTATTGTTATTTTTTCGCTAGCTAATAGATTTATCAGTAGCGCTATATTCTGCCAAAGAACTACATTTAGCTTCTTTCCAGGGAGCCACTGTCCCAAGCCAGGAACTGGGCATAGAGGGATTGGGTGGACTTAGGAAAGCAGGTAAAGGGGGAACACATGACCCTTACATTTAGGGGCCTCATGAATCTTGTCTTAGTATGAGATCCATTCCTTTACCTCTCTCAAAGGACTTTTTTTAAGATTTAAGAGGACATGGTCATGGAACACTGCTTTGCTAGATATTCCACTGTATTTTTACAAGACAGAAGTCCCCTTAAGAAGTAGCAGTAGCAATGCCAATTGAACTGCAACACCATTTACACTAACAATTCATGGAAATAGCATACCTTTTCTTTGTTTTTGCCTCTTTACCAATTTATCATCTAGAACAGTCACATATTCATAGAAAGTTGTAGAGCTTTCAGACAGTTTGCTCACTTTGTCCTTTAGATCACGAACAATTGGTTTCACATTTTTTTCCTGTTTTACTAGTGTAGTTTGCAGCTCACATCCAGTTGGACACAGCACTCCCTTAAAAAAAAAAAAAACAAAAAGGGCTGTGAATAAAAGTCAAGATAAAAAGTTTCTTATCACATCAGTGACCAACCATACCTTTGAAAACACCAAGCAGTTAGTAATGTGAGACCAGATATTTAAGCATTTAGAGAAGGACTCAAGACATTCAACTTCTACAAATAAGTTGCAGTTTGAAGGGCAGGAAGGAGCCCTGAGTCTCCCAGGAGGACTCTTCTGTTGAAGCTCTTGGGAAAAACCCTCTTTTCACTAGTTTTTTGTCCACTATCTGGTCTTCACTTTTCTGCACTGTTAAATGTTCACAGTGTTAAGCTACGTGAACTATGACTAAAGTCTGTTAGGAACTACCTGGTGGCTGTGCATGTTTGTATCTACCTCTTTCACTACCCTCAGAGAATCAAACACGTTCACTACATCTTGTTCATAGAATCATAGAATGGTTTATGTTGGAAGGGACCTTAAAGATCATCTAGTTCCAACTGCCCTGCCATAGGCAGGGACACCTCATGCTAGACCAGGTCACTCAGAGCCCCGTCCAACCTGGCCTTGAACACTTCCAGTCATGGGGCATCCACAGCTTCTCTGTTACATGTAACTCTCTTGTGAAATAGCCATACCATTTATTAAAAATTATAATCTCAAGAAGCTGAGCACCATTGCTTCTGCAACAAGTGCTGCACCGTCAAGGACAGCAGCATCTTAAAAAGAGTTGGGGAATTCTGAAGTCCCATGAGAACCAAAATACCCAGGCAGCAGTGGGACCCTACCACAACAACATGTATTCACTAAGCTTTAACAGCCTTTGTTTGTTGGAAACCTCCACATTCAGATTTGCTCTCAGACACCAACATGCCTCAGCACCATTGCAGCTTGCATTTTCTGGCAGAGAGCATGGCAGGGGCAGTGTGATAGACTACTACAAGGCAGTGAGGAGTATGCTAGATCTCAGCACGCTTGCACTCTCTTCTGTAAGAGCTGGGGCAGTGACTGAGGGCAGACACTAATTATGGTTTGAAACAAATTTTAAGACATGGGAGGTTATTTTTTTTTGTCCGTAGGGTTCCTTGAGATTTTCTGAAATTCAAGCCAGCACTTCTGCAGAGCTTTTTTCTGTTCTTAATAGTTACCTACGCAAAGCCAGACGGAACGCGCCAGCTAACCCACAGTTACTTCTCTTCCTCATTACTGTTCAAATCTCATCTTTCCATCTTTGCCATAGGCTTTCTGACTCTGTGACTAATCCCATGGACTCTGTGGCATTACTCTTCTGAATGCAGTCCTACCAAACTCAAACAAAATGAAGCAAAGTTGGGCTGCTTCAGATGAACAACCATCCCATACTTGGCGAAGAAAACTTCGTGTTTGGTGCACTAGAAGAAAAGGACAATTTGTTATCAGCTGCCTCATCAGGCAGGCACCCACCAGCTCCTCTAGAGGATGCTTGCAGCCACCAGCATCGGGGTAGATGATACGTTCTTTCTTGTCACCTGGCTTCACTCGCTTTGCGGGCCGGGGCTGGTATCCACTTCCGCTGATGGGAGGTGCCACTGGTCGGAGTGTGGGGGCCGCTTCCCGCCTTTTGTCGATGGGTCGGTGGCCTCGAACATCGAGCTGAGGGCTCTCATCCTGCAAAGCCAGGGGAAAAGGAAACCCTCAGAATCTGGGATTGCTATTGTAAAATGCAATGCACAGGTTGGAGGCATCCATTCCACACTCTTTAGTATTATAAACAGCAAAGAAAACCATGTCATGGACTGAAAAAAAGCAATAATGCAAATATTACACTGACATTACGTAAAAGTCATTGCTGTGCTCTCTGTTGTAAGACTAGCCACACTCCCTCCACCTGGATATAGACAAACAAAAAAGCCTTCAAACCAAAGCAAACCAATATTTCAATAGCTCATTCTGACCAAGGAATAAAGTTTACATAGTTCAGGGCCACTAAGCACCATGAAACATGAAGTAGTAGGATACAAAAAAAAAAGTAATTAGACATTCTTGGGGCTAAGAAGAATATTCAGCATCATGTCATCAGTGTCCCAGTTTTTCATTTGGGTACAGGAAAATTTTTAAGTTCTCTGAAAATCAGGCCACAACCAAATACATCATCAGGCCTCAGGCCACACATCAGCTGTGAACTGATGCATTCAACAATGTCTCTCAGGTTTGATTTTTAGAGCTTCCTCAGATGCATACATTCCCCATCGCTGCCAGAAACGGGAAGTCTAAGAGGCTGAGCAAGGAAAACAAGCCTGGTCTTTAAACCCTTGTTGAAATTAAGCCGTTTGAATGAATATTCGTTTGAACTACTGAATCAAAATCTTCACACATCTCCAATCCCACTCAGACTTAGCTACAAATAACAAATATCAAATAACAAACATTTGTAAGGATCCAGGATCACGGGCTTCAAGTAGTTTCAAAAGCAGGCAGCATACAAATCACAAAATTGCTGAAAATCATTTAGTATAGTAGTCTTATCAGTAGTCAATTTACAGACACAAATGCTTAGATTGTATAACAGAAAATAATATCATTTCTGATCACCCTGGCCTACTTAATTTTTGCAGGGATTTTCAAAATACAAAAAATGTACGGAGATTCTAATTTGTATTTCCCATTAAACTGTTTTACTTAAACCAAACTAAATATAGGTTAAATTGCTATTTTAGATTGATCCTCATTGCTTATCTTTTTGTTTAACAATTGTTACCTCTCCATTTCAAATGTAAAGCTATATGAACTGGCAGCTACTTTTTTTTTGCATTATCTCCTGAATCTGTAGAAAAGTTTTTACTGTCTTTGAGACAGGATGTGATCAACTACACACTTTACTCCTTTGCACCTGACAAATTAATTGTCTATAGCATCATATGTCAACATTGTTGAATTAATATCTTTAAATAAATTCAGCTAAATAACTAATCTTACCATCATAAGTTCATCATTCCTTACAGAGAAAGAAAAGAAATAGGAAGAACATATATCCAAACACAGAAAATAACTTGTGCAGCTACATATACACAAAGAAATAATACAAAGGTTATTTCTTTGAATACTTCCAGCAGAAAAAGAACATGCACTGGATCATTTCTCCCCATAGCTTCTACCTTAGCTAACTTACATAAGCTGAGTAAGTCATGCATACAATGAAATAAAATTAATAATTTCCATTATTATTATTATTATTATTATTAATTATTATTAATGATCAGTATTACAACCTCATCATCATACTCAACAGAGCCCTGGGATTTAACGGAGGAAACACAGAGCAGGAACAGCAGGAGCAGTTTCATGGTGCTGGCTGGCTTGAGCAGCTCAGTGACCTTCTCCCACCAGCAGCTCTGACGAGGAGAGGTGCTCTCTGTTCCAATATATACAGGCAGCAACCCTCATTTCCCGGCTTGACAGTGATAGGATCAACCCTTCTGAGCAATCACTGTATCTCTGTTAATATTCAACATTTCTCTTCACTGCATGCCTGAACACATCTGTTGTTGAGCAATTTCTCTGGACAACCCTTATCTGTATGTCCTAGAGACCTTTGTTGATGCTGGCATCAAATAGATGTTTAAATTCTTAAAAGCACCTCCAGCTCAGATTACACAAGGTTACTATTTTCTCAAAAATCACAAGTCTTAAAACAGCTGAAAAGGTGAATATCCATAGACAAGAAACATCGTCAGATGTCACACTCTGTGACATCTCATTTTTTCCCTCCCTCCTGAAAATGTGAATGTTTCAGAAATATCATTTTAAATTTGAATTAAACGGACATGATACAGATTGTTTCATTCTTCTAAACATTTCTCATAGTGCCTAGATCGGTATGCGAGCCTTTGGGTGCCTTTAAGTACAAGATTAAAAAAGAGTATATTATGTTAATGACACTAAGAATTTTAAGTGAAAACATTGTTTAGCTCTAACTAAAAAGAATAAAAGAATACAGCATGAAGTTCTTTGTAAACATAGTGGAATGCTCAAACATGCTTTCTGATGCTTTATAACAATTTGGCTCTCTTATTAGCCAAATTTTAAGTTTTAATATTTCAGTGTCTGCATATCCTGTGATTTTCGTGTGCATTATAAATGATCATAATATAAGAGAATTAAATAAAATGTGCCAAGTGAGGGCCAATACACTTTTCTGAAGTCATGCATATTGATGTGTGAAGACATGAAGAGATGCAAACCATGAGCTGAGGTTCCATTTCAAAGACAACTTGATGGAGCGGGAGATTTTGTGATAAATAGAGATAAGAACAGCTAAAATTGCTTGGTTTCAACCTTTTTTCCTGTATTCTTGTTGTTGTCAGAGTTCTTGCAAATGAAATGGAGGTTCCAGAAATATGAAAACTGTTTAACCTGACTAGTTTAATTATTAAGCTTGGACCAAAGCTTGGACCAAATTCAGCCATGGCTCTAGGAGCTCTTACTCCACTGAATTTGATCCCTTGCATGGGGACATCACCAACACTATTAGACTTGGAAGAAGACAAACTTCTCACTACAAGCATGAAAGAAATCTGCCTAAGGCCAAAATTGACATTGTTAGCATGTTATTTCCACTTAAAGATGTTAGTCAAGACATTATCACTGATTCTGGCCATCTCCCAACCTTAAATGCAGTTTTCCCCCATGTACCTTCGAGGGAAGTTCAGTCACTCTCATCTTGCATATAGGGAAGGGACACAGTGATGCTGAACCTGCGCCTGGGGCTTACGGGTAGCTCATGATACAGCAGAACTAAAACAAGGTCTCACTAGTCCTGAGCTAGAAACTTACTGTTAAATTATCCTGGCTCAGTCCAAACAAATCTCAAATAAATGTACAATATTTGTCCTAAACCCATTCTGAAACCATGACCATGTTCTGCAGTAACTTATGGTTTTGGTTATGCCTTCAGGCATTCAGTACTCTTCACCCTGCTATGAAGAAGGGTGGCTGTGGCTGTGGCTCTGCAGAGGCTGTCAGTGACCAGATAACAGGCGTTGGCACGGGACCCCCAAGCCTTCCCAACATGAGAAACCTCCAGTCTTCATCTGCCTTCAGATGGGATTTCCCCTCTGAAACTCAGCCTTTGACCCTCCCAGCTCCAGTATGTTTTATTGGCTTCCCCAAGAGAGTTGGGTGGTTGTATCTCCCTGGGGATTTACCATGAACAACACCTGTATGTTACACCACAGTGGGTTTGCAGCTTCGCGTCAAATGAGCAGATGCCCCAGAACAGGGATCGCGCGACTGCTCGTCTTGTAAGCAGAGGTCTTGTCCATGCTGCGCAGGTTTTGCCTGGATAGTTTTATTGGGAAAAAAAAAAGTCTAAATCTATACTGGCAAACATATGCATATATAGTAAAACATTTTGGCTGCAGAACTTAATCTACGCTAGCATGCTGCTTATGAGACATGATTTTTCTCTCATGCTTGCAACCATTGCAGTCAGGCTGACACTTTCTAAGAAGTGAATGTTATATTCCCTTCCCAAACTCATGTGGTCAATGAAAAGCTGTTCCCGGACATAACGTGGTAGTGATACAACAACAGATCTGCTATTAGGAACTGTAATAATACAACATGGACCTGATGGTGTTCCAGGACATCCTTTTGTACTCTATTTTTGTACTGAAAAGGCACTTACTGGCAAAGGCGTATATGTGTGTTTTTAAGAATGACTATTTGTTTGCTGCCCCTTGTGTTTGTTGGGCAAACGTGTCTGCCAGTGGTGCAACTCTCTTTACACAAATCCCCGTTGGAGGAGTCACGGTTGCTGGATCACGGCTCTTCAGATCTGAATGTGCCCCCTGAGGCAGTCTTGGGGTGCAAGAACAGAACCTTCTTGGGCCACAATGAGCTACAGTGTTTACTAAATTAAATTTTAAAATAGCAGTCAATTTAGAAATGTTCTTTTACACAACTAGTGATGTAATAGTGTCATGCTATGAAAAAATACTGTAAACTTAAATGTTCATCTGTGGTGAGACGTACATCCTCATTTCTTGCTTTTACCGGTAACAAACATTACTTGAAAGGTTTCTTGTAAATGAGAATTAATGCTATCTTCTTTTTCTGGAAACAAGCATGTTCTTAAACAATGAATGGAGCTGTTCACTTTCACCTTAATACAGCACTAAAAGCACATGCAATCTACTAGTTACCTTGTTTTAAATAGTGATTTATTTAAAAATAGATAGTTTGTTATTTCCAGAATTGCTGATGCAGCTGACATGCAAGAAAACATCAAGTAACTGCATATAATAATAATAATAATAAAAATAATAAAGTGCATATTCTAATTAATATAGCTGACATGATTTATTCTGGGACTCAATTTCACCTTAGACTAAATCTTCTAGAAAACATGAAATCATTACAGAGGTTAATTTGTCCTCTGATTTCCTAAAGCATTACAAGGATACCAGGAAGTAAACAGAAATTATAAATTTCTGAGGGGAATGCTTACTTGTAAAGAGATGAGAACAACTGCAGGCCAGGGTGAATACTACTAATAATAGTAAGAAACAGTACATAGGCGTGAAGTATTCTTTCAGAATATAAATAGATAGTTTTTTTCTTGGACTCCTACAAGCATCTGTATTTCAAATTTGTTTTCTTTTAAAAAGGTAGTAAAAATAAGCCTAATTTCTTTCAACAGACAATAGAAAGGAAACAACTGTATCATGATACTTTATATGTTGCCAGAGATTAGCCCTTAAACCATTTCCACGCATCAAATCCACCAATCAGTCCACCAACCCGTCACCAGGCTCACATTACTCCATGTGTCAACTTAAAAAAAAAAAAACCAACACAACTATTTGAAACCCCTTGCCCCCTATATCTCCTTTTAAACCTTGTGTATCTTCAATCTAACCTCACCAACCAGGGAGGATGCAACAGGCTTGCCCCACTTTGACACACTGCCCCACGGAGTTTGCACTCTAGGTTGCACTTTAAACAAGGATGGACGATGCTCCCCCTGCTCCAGGTGCCGTGCTGACCTTTACTGGAGGCTCCAAAACCCAATGGGGATCCCCAGCATCACTGGTAGGACTACTGAAATAGATCTTCATATTAAACGTGAAACCTTGGCTTGGCGTGAAACCGAGCTGGCAATGCTCCTCTGCCATCAGTGGCACAACATAATGGACATCTCACCCCCACCTCAACCTCAGACCAGGAACTGGGGATCGAAGCTAACTTAGAGCACATTTCTAGCTATTGCTGTATCTCAAATAACTAAATACACACCACCAGAAATGATCCCTCAGCTCCGGACAAGAGATGAGACGGTCATTACGTCAAGCAGGCATTTTGCATGACAGAAATAATCCTAGGCTAATGCCATCCCGTGGCTAATAAAGAGGACGGGTTTGAGCCAGCAGCTGTTGCCCTGGATAATTTTCAGCCCGTACCGGTTTGCAAGCTGTTCCCAGCTCAGGCGCGCAGGCCGGCGCAGGAGGGGCTGGCAGGGTGGTAAAGAAGAGCAAGGTGATGGTGGGGCTGCAAAAGATGTGCTTGCCAGATCCCAGCTTCAGCTAGAGAGGACAAGACAGCCTCAATTTAAGAGCCGGTGAGTGTGCGTGAAGGAAGAAGGTGCCCATTTTTTTCCAAAAAGGCATTCCCAGGCGTAACAGTTAACATCCAGTCTCACTGGGTTTTCTCTGGTTCAGAGGTTGCACTCTCGCCTTGGGACTGTTTTTCCTCATCCCCCTCATTTTGTCTGGTTCCCTGAATAGGGGTGATCCTTGAACACTCACAAAAGAAAGCAACACTTAACAGCTGCAGCTGTGCTACCCAAAACAATTGCAAAGGCCAAGGATTTCTACAAAATCGGGCAGACCGTAGCGTTTTCAGGCCCTCAGCGTCGGGCACCGTTGCGGAGAGCTCATCTACGCCTTCAGCACCCCGGGGCGGGTTTAGAAAAGCACCCAGTGCCTTTCAGAAAGCTGAATATTGCGCTCTTCCGGCCGGTACCCGCCACTGCAGCCCTCTCGTCGCGGGGGACGGAGCCTGAGGGGCACCGCCCCCCACGGCCGGACCGCACGCTCCCGACAGCGCCCGCGGGGGTCGAACCCGCGACCCTCGGCCCGCCCCGAGGGTATGGTAAGCCCCGCCCCGCCGCGCTCGGCCTCGCGCCCTCGGCGGCTTGCGCGCTGGCGGCGCGTCACTTCCGGTGCGGCGCGGGGCAGGTGCCGGAAGCGTCTCCATAGCGGTTCGCCGAGGGCTGTGGCGGTGGGAGCTAGCCGGCGCCATGGTGGAGGTGAGGGGTGAGAGCAGTTTGGGAGTTGGGCCGCCTTTGGGCCCCTCGCCGTTGAGTCGGCCCGGGCGAGGCTGGAGAGCGCTGTCGGGGCAGCGGGGCGGATTGGGCCCGTGAGGGGGCCGGGACCGGACGCGGAGTTGGGGGGGGGAAGCCGTACGCCGGTCACCGAGCGTCGCACCGCACCCCCGCCCTCATTTCCCCCTTGGTACGAAGGCGCCGCTGTGGGGATAGGCCACGGCGGTCCCTCCACCTTCCCGGTCCGCCCCGGGGTGCGCGCAGGAAGCGAGAGGGATGTTTCTGGCCGGTCTCGCGGGGCCGTGGGCTCTGTGGGTCTGGAGCAGGAGTTTTGCTTTGCCAGATTTAGGCCGGGTGCGGAATTGGTGCTGTGGGCTGGGGAGGTGACGCTGTGGTGCCCAAAGTCCGGTGAGTTACCAGCTTTGTGAGCTAAGCAAGTAACGGCAGCTCTTTTGTGAGGTCTTGGGAGTAAAGCTGCAGAGAAGGCCGCAGGTTTTATAGGCCGTGGAATAGTTACTGTTCGCTGATTATCGTGCACGTCTAAAAGCAAATGTTGTTGTCAGGAGTGTGGAGGAAGGTGCAAAGCCTGCTGTCCCATGTAATGCTACTAGCTAGTTTTTACAGAGTGATGTATCTGTCAGAAAATGTTTGTAGGTGCTTCTTCCTTATTGGGGAGGCATTGTGTTACCTACTGCTTGTGTGGTGATTTCAACAGTGGATGTTGTTGAATAGTAATTAGCTACTCTAGTTCTTATTTCTTTCTCAAGTTGTATGAAATACCTAACGCAATTCCGAATACTGGAGTGTTTTTTTTTTCCACTTAATACCTGGACTGTGCAGGAGCTCACTGAGCCAGAGCAAAAAACGTAGTATAGGTGCTACTGAGTTAGGAGAGTGACAGCCACTGCAAAATGGGTTGGTGAGTAGACAGCTTCCAGGGCGGGAAAACAGAACCTACAAAGAGCTTAGCAAGGAAAGCATCTGTGTAATGAGTCTTGGAGGCTGGGCAGCTGAGCGACACCCAGTGCAAAAAAAATTATTAATGAGGCATCTCATTTGTTGTCATTGTTTGTGTGACACACAGAAAAAATGCAGGCATGCAGCAGGTTTGGTTTTGTACCAAAACAAGCAGGCTGAGCTTTTTAATGATTTTTTTGGTCTGTTGGGAGGAAAATCTTAATAAAAAACTGAGTTGTGCTGTTGATAAGCAAATGTTCTGTGTAAGTTAATAGCTTTTTAATGGTGCTTGTTAGGTCCTGGATGAGACTAAGTTTTGACAGGCTGAGAGAGTTGGGGCTGTTCAGCCTGGAGAAGAGGAGGCTCTGGAGAGACCTGATAGCAGCCTTTCAATACTTAAGGGGGGCTTACAAGAAAGATGGGGAGAAACTCTTCAGTAGAGCTTGTTGTGACAGGACTAGGGGTAATGGTTTCAAAATAGAGGGAGGTAGATTCAGATTAGATATTAGGAAAAATTTTTTTACAATGAGGGTAGTAGAACACTGGAACAGGTTGCCCAGAGAGGTGGTGGATGCCCCATCCCTAGAAACATTCAAGGCCAGGTTGGATGAGGCTCTGAGCAACCTGATCTGGTTGGAGATGTCCCTGTTCACTGCAGGGGGGTTGGACTAGATGCTCTTTGAAGGTCCCTTCCAAGCCAAACCATTCTATGATTTTAGTAACAATAAAAATTTAAAAAAA